>NC_035434.2:59323962-60811745 GCF_002127325.2 Helianthus annuus
ATGACACCATGCAGGAACCTAGATGAAGTAAGAACTCGGGCACTCAGGTTCATCCGGCTAGAGGATGACAAGAGGATCCGGAGAGACAAGCAGGATCCTCAAAGCAAGAAAAGCAAGGATCCTCTTTCAAAAGCAACAAATTCAATCCTACCATAGAAATGACAACCAGAACGTGCATGCTGTTGACCAAGAAGAGGATGATGAGGATTATCCTCCGATTTCTGAATATTGTTTTTTCCGTTGACAATCATGAACTAATCCTTGCAATGCAGAATCTAGGAGAAAAAGCCAGGTGGCCCAGAAAGAATGACAAACCAACTGGAATTAAAGACAAATCGAAGTGGTGTGCATACCACGAGGATTTCAGGCATTTAACTGAAGAATGCATCGCATTAAGAAAGGAAATTGGATATCTGCTAAGCAAGGGGCATCTAAAAGAGTTGTTGGGAAGAAAAAGCAAAGGACTCAGGATCCTGAGAGGATCCCTGAGAAAGCTCCAGCTCCTCCGGCAGATGCACAAGTAATCAACTTTATTTCTGGAGGATCAGACATATGTGGTACATCCTTCTCGGCAGCTAAAAGGCATGCAAAGGAAGCTAAATGGATAACGGAGAAAGGCCTATTTGAACATCAAGCATCTCGGAAGGAAAAATTATAACCTTTCGATGAGGATGATAGAATTAACATCCAGGATCCTCATCATGATAGTCTAGTCATCACTCTCTTTATCTCTAACCATTTTGTCCGCAGGATCCTTATCGATGGAGGAAGCTCAGTAAACATTATCCAGCTTGATGTTCTGAAGAAGATGGGTATTCCAGAATCAGACATCACACCAAGATCCTCTGTGCTTGTGGGATTCAGTGGAGAAACTAAGAAACCCTGGGGGACATCAAACTCCCAATCTACGTGGAAGGATTACATAATTATCAAAAATTTTGTGTTATTGACTGTTTATCTTGTTGTAATGTTATCCTTGGCAGGCCTTGGATAACATGATATGAAAGCAGTCCCATCCACCTACCATCAATGTGTGAAACTCCCTAGCCCATGGGGAATAATCAAGATCGACAGTGATCAGCAGGAGGCTAAGGATTGTTATACCTCATCCATGAAACCAACCTCGAAGCCAAGGGAGCAATAACAATTACAGTATCCTCCAATGAATGTCTTGGAGGCAAGGGAACAGGATGTGGACGAAATCCTTTTGGATCCTAATGATCCTGAATCAAAAATCTATATCGGATCAGGGATCCTTAGCAAGATGAAAGAAGACATGATATCCTTCCTCAAAAGAAGAAATCTACCTTTGCATGGAAACACGAAGATATGACAGGTATATCTAAGGATATTATCACTCATAAACTTGGCATTGACAGGTCAATCAAACCAATCCATCAAAAAAGGAGGAAGTTTGCACCAGAAAGGAATGCCATTATCCAGGAAGAAGTAGAAAGACTACTTCGAGCAGGTATGATCAGAGAGGTAAAATATCCAAAATGGTTAGCCAATGTGGTTGTTGTCCAAAAGAAAAACGGAAAAGTTGAGGGTATGTGTCGATTTCACTGATCTGAATAAGGCATGTCCCAAGGATCCTTTCCCATTACCCCACATTGACTCCATGGTGGATGCAACGGCGGGGCATGAACTGTTAACTTTTATGGATGCATCATCTGGATTCCAACAAATTCAGATGGAGCCATCTGACCAAGAGGATACGGCTTTTATGACCCCAACCGGTTTATATTGTTATATTGCCATGCCTTTTGGATTAAGAAATGCAGGTGCAACATATCAAAGGCTGGTGAATATGATGTTCAAAGATCAAATTGGACAGACTATGGAAGTGTACATAGATGATATGGTAGTAAAGTCAAAGAAAGCTGAGGATCACCAAAGGGACTTGGAGGAAGCATTTGATATCCTTGATAATTATAACATGAAGCTTAATCCTTCAAAATGTCACTTTGGTGTTAAAGCAGGTAAATTTCTAGGATATATGGTAACTCAGAGGGGCATTGAAGCAAGCCCGGAACAAATTAAAGCATTGGTGAATATCAAATCCCCTGCCAACGCTAAGGATGTGCAAAGGCTAACAGGCAGGATAGCAGCTCTAAATAGGTTCATATCCAAATCCTCAGAAAGATGTAAAGAATTCTATGATATCCTAAGAAAGAACAAGAAATTTGAGTGGACTGAAAAACATGAGAATGCTTTACAAGCCCTCAAAGAATACATGTCCTCAGCTCCAGCATTGATGAAACCCGGAAAAGGAGATGTGTTATCCTTATACCTGGCGGTATCCTCAACAGCTGTAAGTGCAGTCCTTGTTAAGGATCATGAAGGTACACATATCCTGTCTATTATGTAAGTAAGAGTTTACTTGATGCTGAATCCAGGTACTCACACCTTGAAAAACTTATTCTTGCATTAATTATGGCGTCTACTAAGCTAAGACATTATTTTGAAACCCATGCTATTGTTGTTAGAACTAATTTTCCAATCAAGAATGTCCTCAGGAAACCAGAGATGTCCGGAAGGATGGCTAAGTGTACAGTAAAGCTTAGTGCCCATGATATAAGATATGAGCCTAGAACAGCCATCAACTCTCAAGCATTAGCAGACTTTGTGGCTGATTTCAGTAGTGATCTACAAAAGGAAGCCGAATTGGAGGTCCAGCAGCTGGATGAGACCAAGGATCCTTGGATACTACATACTGATGGATCCTCAAATGTCAAAGGCACAGGGCTTGGCATACTACTAAAATCGCCACAGGGGGACATAATACCCCATTCCATAGCTTGTGAGTTCCAAGCCACTAATAATGAGGCTGAATATGAAGCCTTAATCGCTGGCTTACAAACTGCTAAGCATATGGGGATCAGGTATCTTGAAGTATACGTGGATTCATTGTTAATCACTAATCACTTTAATGGATCCTATGCTGTGAAAGGTGAAAAACTAACCAAATATTTAGAGATAGTCAAAGAATTGGCACTCTCCTTTGTTTCTTTCAGTTTGTCACAGGTACCAAGGGAGAAAAATACAGAAGCTGATGCATTGGCCAATCTAGGATCATCTTTGAAGATCCCAGAGAATATAAGTATCCCCATCATCCATATCCTGGCTCCTGCTATTGAAAAACAGGTGGCCATGGAAATAGAAGAGGATACTGCAATGATCCCTAGCGAGGATACTCAATCTTATTCAGGATCATGGATCTCACCAATCATGAGATACTTACAACACGGGGAGATTCCTATGGGAGAAAATCCTAGGGCTTTCAGGATTAAGGTATCTCAATTCACAATCTTGAATAATGTGCTATATAAGCGATCTCTTGCAGGACCATATTTAAGATGTATCGAGGATCCTGAAATTCAAGAAGTATTAAAAGACTTCCATGAAGGAGATTGTGGAAACCACACTGGGGGCAAGGCATTGTTCTCAAGGATCCTTAGGACAGGATACTACTGGCCAACTATGAAGAGGGATGCTGTGGAGTATGCTAAGAAGTGTGATCCTTGTCAAAGACACAGCAATATCCATCATCAGCCGGCTGAATTTCTACATCCTATACCATCCTCTTGGCCATTCATGAGATGGGGGATGGATATAGTTGGCAAGCTCCCTAAGGCACCTGGTGGAAAAGTATTCATGCTTGTCATGACTGACTACTTCTCCAAGTGGATAGAGGCCGAAGCCTTTGCCCAAGTCAGAGAAAAGGAAGTGATATCCTTTATTAAAAGAAACATTATAACTAGATTTGGCATTCCTTCTGAAATTGTATGTGATAATGGTTCCCAATTTATTGGGAGCAGGACTACTAACTTTTGTGACAGTTGGGGGATTAAGATGATAACATCAACACCAGTCCACCCACAAGCCAATGGCCAAGCAGAATCATCCAACAAGATCATCATCAACAATCTGAAGAAGAAACTTGGATCCAAGAAGGGAAAATGGGCAGAAGAATTGCCTTATGTGCTTTGGGCTGACAGGACAACTCCCAAGAATGCTACTGGTCAAACACCCTTCTCCTTGGTGTTTGGGGCAGAAGCAGTGATCCCAACAGAAATGGTGGTTCCAACTGCTAGAACAAGTACCCGTGATCCTAAAGAGAATGCTGCAAACTTGGCTCAGGATTTGGATACTATTGAAGAAATCAAGGATCTGGCTAGGATAAGGATGGCTAGCTACCAACAAAGAATGGCTGGTGCTTATAACAAAAATGTCAGAATAAGGAAATTCCAAGTGGGGGAGATGGTATTGAGAAAAGCATTCCAAAATACCATCAATCCTGCTGACGGGAAATTAGCACCAAAGTGGGAAGGTCCTTACTTGATTGAAGCTGAAGCAGGAAAAGGGGCATATAGATTGCTAACCATGGAAGGAAATTTGTTACCTAGAGCCTGGAATGCTGTTCACTTAAAGAAATATTTCATGTGAACAGGATCCTCCTGGCACATATGATCCCTACATTGAAAGCATCCTCGAAGGATCCCGATAATGTCAATGATCCTTACTCTGGTAAAATCCTAATCCTAAACAATTTCATTTTCTTATTTTTACCTAAGGATAAGGATCATGCATCCTTCATCCTCTTCTCATGAGAATTTAAGTTCTGATAGTCCAGGTATCCTCAGCATATCATTAAGAATCTTCAAAAGCATCTCAGATCCTTGGGTTCAACCCCAGTTATCTTTGGGCTTGTCCCCAGTTTCCGCCTGTAGCGCACGATGATCCTGGTATAGTTCACGTCTTTGGGACCAGTACCCACTTTCGGGGCTGATAACCTCATCGTACTGGCTATACCTAGGATCCTACGTATAATGGTAGACGTACCATACATCCGTTCCTAAGGTTTCTAACGTTTTCACGTTAGCTAAGGTTTTGGCATTTTCATGTCACTAAGTTTGGATAGTCGCCAGTAAGGGCCATACTCCAGTTTACATACGATCCTTGGGCTTGTCCCCAGTTATCCTTCGGGCTTGTCCCCAGTGATCCTATGGGCTTGTCCCCAGTTATCCTTTGGGCTTGTCCCCAGTTACTAACTTATCCTTTATATTGGCTTAGTCCCAAGTTATATTCCATTTTTTCAGGTTTTCGAAGTTAAACAATTAAGGATCCTTAATCCTTATTATCCATTAAAGTTTTACTTATGGTTATCCTGATTAAAGGTTAGGATCCTAACTTGGATCCTCAGGTATGATCCTTAACTATTTTTAGTTTCTTTCATTATTCATTTGAATAACCCTTAGACCTTGACAACTAAACCTATGATTCTTAAAATAAACTACTTTGAAAAATTTTCGATTATAGGATATTTGATCCAGGATCATATCCTAAAATTCTTGAATATGATTTGCTTAACCTTTCTTACTCAAATGAATATGTTTTTAAACAATTGGAAAATAAGAGGATAAACAAAGGATAACAACACGAGATAAGCCAAAAAGATTAGAGTTATTTTATTAACAAAGGATTTTAAACCCTTCAAAGTTGACAAAATTGCCAACCCACGTCTCTACCAGCAAAACGTGGCCCGTCGACATGGGTTGGCAAAGGGTGTCCATTGTTTGTGCGGTCATAGCATGCAGATAAATATAAAGCGGTAGGATCACAAAGGCTTCATCCCCCAAACAGAGGATCCCTCCACCATTTGCAATCTAAAGTCGTATCGAAAGGGACCGGAATTTTCCTTGAAGGTAAAAGCTCTCACTTTCTAACAATATAAATAGGAGAAAGGAGTGTAAGGATTGGTAAGCTTTGCCGGAAAGAAGCTACTCGACTCAAAGACGAGAGGAAGCGAGTGAAAAGGGGGGAGGAAGATGACTATCTAAAGCCGATAGTCCAGTAGGTCCTTGTAAGGCGAGTGGAAGGAAGTGACTCGACCGATAGGTTGAGGAAGTCGGGCAGGTCTGGAGGTAGTGCCTCCTAAGAGATACCTATTGTCTGAAGGATCCTGGATCCTTGATCCTAAAAACTATTGTTTAAGTTACAGACCATCATTGTTTAAAACGTCACAACCACAAAAGAAACCACTACCAAAATTAAAAAAATTGGGCTCCGGCTATGTCTAGAAGTTTCCTTCATCGCCCAATTCTGCAGCTCAAACCTTCGCTGCACCATCACCACCAGCTCCACTTGCTTCCCCCTGATCCTTGCCAGCATCACCTCCTTCAAGCATTGGGATCTCCTCAGCCTCCTCATCATCCTCCAACTCTGCCAGCCTCGCCTTCCAGCCTTCCACGTCCCATGTGCTCTTGTCGAAGGAAGGATCCTGAGCCTCCGCAGCCATCTGCAGCTGGATCTTATACATGGTTATCGCAGCAGAGACCTTGGCATCCTGGGTAATGTCATGCTTCTCATAATCAAAATTGATCAGCATCCTGGCAGCTTTATCCTTGGTGGCCCGGAGCTCCTTCTCAAGATCAGCAATCTTGAGATCCTTCAGCACACCCATCTGTTGGAGGTCAGTAATTTGGCGATCTTGATCCTCGATGTGGCCAACATAAGTTTCTATTTCAGCAAATTTCTGCAAGGAAAACAAGGCATAACGTCAGAAACAAGTGATCCTCAAAATTGTCAGGATAACGAACAGGGACAGTGATCCTTACCTCGTTGAAGTAGTCCAGAAACTGTTGGCGAAGCAGGGGCAGGCCTTGTAGATCCTCAGAGGCCTTTCTCTTCTTTCCTTTACCCCTAATAGGTGCTTTAGGGGCTGAAGCAGTTGGGCTGGCAGCAGGGGTCTTCTTCCTTGCAGATTTAACATTAGCAAGATCATCAATGCCAAACTTGGAGGCAGATTTAGCAGATTTTCCTGCACCTACACAACCAAAATAAGATAAGTATTCTAACTGATTTAGAAATCCTACGTAAAACTACTTTTTAAATGAGGATACTTACTTGACATTGTGGCAGATGCGAAGGATACTTCCTGTGAATCTTGGGTGGCAACTTGAAAACTTCTTGTCTCCGGATCAAGCTTCTTGAAGGCCAAAAGCCTCTCTTTTGCAGCAGGTGTCAGCTTCAGATGAGAGATGGAGATAGCTGCACAATAAACAAAAAACAAAGAAAATATTAGTGATCCTCATCCTAAGGAACAAATCTGATGGTGATCCTTCTAGGATCCTCTATCCTACCATGAGTAGCCCACTCCTTGGGCAGATCCTTCCCATCAGGGATGGTATCCCTCCTAACAAAGAAGAACCGTCGCTTCCAATTCGTGTCATTCTTGGTGACCTTGAGAACAGGGTGATCCTCTCCGGCTTTCCATTTAAACAAATATCGACAGGATCCAAATGTTGTGAGATCATACATCTCAGCCAGCTCCGCCATTCCTAAATCAATCCCTTCCTGCTCAATGATCCTTTCAAGGGTATATAAAACCCTCCAGATCATTGGCATGGCCTGGATATAGGAGATGCCGGTGAGGGAAAAGAAGGACTGGGTGAATTGAGGAAAAGGATACGAATATCCTATTAAGAACGGAGTAACGGGAAAGGCTACCCCAAATATCAGAAATAAAGTCACTCAAAGCAGTGGGAGTGAAAGACTTGAAGATGGTGTTCGCCGGAAAAAAATGACGGATCTTGTCAACCTGAGGATCGGTAAAGCAGCACCTCTCGGCAGGAGAATCTTTGATGATCCCTTGACCCTTCAAGGGACTGTTCTTCTCAGGATCCTTATGAGGGGAATTCCGGAGCAACATATTTGCAGAAGAATGGAAAGAGACAGAGAAACAGAGTAAGAGAAGGAAGAAAAGAGGAGAATACCTGATCAATCTTCGGACGAGATTATAAAGGGAGTTTCTCTTGAATTTAAATGCAAATTGATCCTATCTCTATCTCCTATTATAATGATGATCTGCAGGGTTGTCACTTCTGTGACGTAAGAATTGCAACGGCTAGTCCGACTTCAACGGTTAGTTATCCGATTAACTTGTTGTAGATAAGATCAAGCAAAATATAACTCATTTATTTACAATATTACTCCTTATATTTTGGGGGCAATTGTTAGGGCTGGATTTTTATGACATATGATCCTTACATGTGATCCTTACCAGTGATCCTTATTTCTTTGGCAGATAGTGATCCTCAGAAGAGTTCCAGGATCAGGATCACGGACCATCATAGGGATCCTCATGCTAACAGTTGTTTTCATTGGATTTAATGTTATCTTGCAGGAATGTCTAGTAGGATCCGCTCTTAGCAACGTAATCAAGGGACTCGTCTTTACAACTTTGGCATATGCTTAATCAGAGATGAACGTTGTAGAGGATATGGAAACTCAGCATGATTTAAGGGCGATAATTTAGGCTAGATTTACTTTTATTCCTAAAGGGGTAATGAGCTGATAGTTAGTCTATTTACCTAAAATAGGGCCACTCACACTTGTATATATAGCACTCTTCCACATTCGGAAGACACACAACACATTCCTCACACGCTAAGACACAATACTATAGTGATCCTTGTACTCAGCTCGTTACCATCCGAAGTTGTAATCATTATTTGTTATATTGAAGTTTGGTGATCGGTAGTTGCCATCACCCGAGGTTTTTTATACCGGAGATCATTCATTGATCAAGGGCTTTTTCCTCGTATAAATCCTTGTGTCACTTGCATATTTCATACTAAAGTGATCCTTTACTTTTTCATCAAACCAAGCATCATTCCCCGTTTACATAGAGTTTGGTTGCATTATCCTTGTGTGATTCTTTGACCAAAACAAGTAGCACCTGCATTTCTTAGTCCAAATGGCATAGCAATATAACAATAGATACCCTTTGGGGTCATAAAGGCTGTATCCTCTTGATTAGATGGTTCCATCTGAATTTGTTGAAATCCAGATGAGGCATCCATAAAAGTCAACAACTCATGACCCGCGGTAGAATCCACCATGGAGTCAATGTGGGGTAATGGGAAAGGATCCTTGGGACATGCCTTGTTTAAATCAGTAAAATCGACACATACCCTCCACTTTCCGTTTTTATTTTGAACAACAACCACATTGGCTAACCACCTTGGATACTTAACTTCTCTAATCATACCTGCTCGGAGCAGCTTATCTACCTCCTCCTGGATAATGTCATTCCTCTCAGGTGCAAACTTTCTCCTCTTTTGATGTATGGGTTTGAATGACCTGTTAATGCCAAGCTTATGAGTAATAATATCTTTAGAGATACCTGTTATGTTCTCATGCTTCCAGGAAAAAGGTAGTTTTTCTCTTCTTGAGGAAGGATATTAGATCCTGTTCGATGTCATTGAGGATCCCGGATCCTATGAAGACCTTGGATTCAGGATCCTGAGGATCCATTTGTATATCTTTCACATCTTGTTCTCTTGCCTCCAGGACATCTCTTGGAGGATGCTTTAATTGCTATTGCTCCCTTGGTCTTGAGACTGGCTTCATCGATGAAGTATAGCAATTCTTTGCTTCTTGTTGGTCACTCTCAATCTTCACCACCCCCCATGGACTAGGAAGCTTTACACACTGATGATATGTAGATACAACTGCTTTCATGTCATGTATCCATTGCCTGCCAAGGATAACATTGAAACAGGATAAGCAATCTATAACACAAAACTTTTGAAAAGAATTAAGTCCCTCTATGTAAATGGGAAGCTTAATGTCCCCCAATGTGTTCTTGGTTTCCCCACTGAATCCTACAAGAACCGAAGATCTTGGGATAATTTCTGATTCAGGAATGTTCATCTTCTTGAGGACATCAAGCTGAATGATGTTCACTGAGCTTCCTCCATCTATCAGGATCCTGTGAACAAAATGATTAGATATAAAAAAGTAATAACAAGACCATCATGATGAGGATCTTGAACATCCACACGATCATCCACATCAAAAGTTATAACTTTCTCCTGTGTAACAGTAGAGGTTCAGATGGGTCTATCCCCATTATCCATCTTGATCTCCTTGGCATGCCTCTTGGCTGCTGAAAAAGAAGTGCCATATATGTCTGATCCACTGGATATGAAGTTGATAATTTGTGCATCAGCAGGGGGAGCAGGAGCTCTTTCCGGAACTTTTTCAGGATCCTGGATCCTTGAGTTTTTTCTTCCCAACAGCTCCTTCAAATGCCCTTTGCTTAACAAGTAACCAATCTCTTTTCTGAGTGCAATACATTCTTCAGTGAGATGACCGAAATCTTCATGATATGCACACCATTTGGATTTGTCTTTTGTTGCAGCTGGCTTATCACTTTTTCTGGGCCATCTTGCTTTTTCACCTAAGTTCTGCATTGCAAGGATTAGTTCATTGTTATCAACAGAAAAACGATATTCAGAAATGGGAGGATAATCCTCATCATCCTCTTCTTGCTCCACTGCATGCACGTTCTGGTTATCAGACTTGTTGTATGACTTAGACTTGTTGTTCCTGAAGTAGGATCCTTGCTTTTCCTGCTTCGAGGATCCTGCCAGTCTTTCTTGGATCCTTTTATCATCCTCTAGTCGGATGAATCTAAGGGCCCTGGTTCTCACTTCATCAAGATTCCTGCAAGGGGTCATGACAAGATCATCATAGAACAATGAATTCCTAAGTAATCCCATTTTAAAGGCTTCCACAACCATAGCAATATCCAAATTAGGAATATCTAAGGATTCTTTACTAAACTTAGTGATATAATCTCTAAGTGATTCATTTTGACCTTGTGTTACCCTATATAGGTCACTAGTTAAACGTTCAAATTTTCTACTACATAAGAATTGGCTATTAAACAGATTAACTAGATTAGCAAATGAAGTAATAGAGTAAGGGGAAGACTTAGCAGCCATTTAAGAGCTGATCTTGTCAGTGTGGATCCGAAACCCTTACATAGACATGCTTCTTTTAACCTCTCCGGGATGGGATTGATCTCCATCCTTTCTCTGTATTGAGCTACATGTTCTTCTGGGTCTGTTGAGCCATCATATAGCTTCATGGTTGGTATTTAAAACCTCTTTGGAATTTCTTCATCACAAATAGGTGATGCAAAACGAGATATCTTTTGGCTTCCATCTGGGATTTCAGGAATGGGCTTAACCACTCTTAGAACGCTGGATATCATATCCTTCAGTTTCTGTAATTCCCTAGCCAGAGCTTGGTTGATACCTGTATCCTGCTTAAAGACATGGTTAGTAGTATAAGAATTATTCAAAGTGTTACCTCCTGTAGGATTCAGGTTTGGAATTCCATATGTGAATCCATATTGACGGGATTCTGGTATAACTGAGGGACTAGAAGAAGCAATAGTCTGCATTGGTATGAAGTCTCCCAAATGAATCTCTAAACTTCTGGGTTCTGAACTTCTTAAGGATCCTTGACCCTGGAAGATGTTGGATCCTTGATGCACCGAAGTTGGGGGTCTTGGAGGATAATCCATGGATCCATGAGCCTGAGATGAGGATCCTTGACCCTGAGACGAGGATCCTGGATGCTAAGAGTACGATCCTTAAACCGTCTGCGTCCCCGTGTATCCTCCTGAACTAGTGAAGGATCCTTGATGCTGGAAGGAGGATACTTGAGGCTGAAAAGAGGATCCTGAAGGTTGAAAGTAGGATCCTTGAGCCTGAGACATTGTCGATGATCTAGAACGCATTCCTAATGATCCACCCCGTTATTGGACATCTGGAGCTGCAGATTACTGGGCAGTTATAGCTGGAGTGTCGAAATTCAGTGATCTAGGCACCAATGGAGAGTGATCCTCCACTGATCTCTTCAATTACTTGATGTCATCAATCTCTCGAAGGATCTTTTCATTAGTTTTGTCCTGTTGTTGCATGTAACCCTTCATCTGCAAAATCAAAGAATAAAGCTCATTGTTAGTAGGGCCAGAAGTAACAGCAGAAGTTGGTGGTTTTGAAAAAACGGGGCTTTGTTTCTTCGCAGCATTCTCAGCATTCTTCTGGGATCCAAAAGGTGTTGGAGGCAAAGGTGGAATGCCCTGTGAAGAAGTGACCGTCGGCATGGAGCTTGAAGTGTTCTTCGCTTGAGAAGCCATGTGGTTGAAGGTGATGAACCGAAATGATCAAAATGAACAAAATTTATCAGAAATGAAGCACCAATCGCCCCACGGTGGGCGCCAAACTGCTTTGGTCAACAATCACACAAGGATAATACAACCAAAATCCGATTTTGTGAGGTGTGATGCTTGAATTAATGGGCAAATGTATGAACAAACTATGAATGAAATGAATGTGTAACATAAGGATTTATACGAGGAAAAAGGCCTTGATCAAGATATGATCTCCGGCACAAAAAACCTCGGGTGATGGAAACTACCGATCACCAACTATATTAAACAACTAAAGGTTACAAATCGGGATGATAACAAGCTTGTTACAAGGATCACTAGTGTGCAAATGTATGTAATCGCCAATGAGTTACAGGGAGTTTTTCGAAAGTGTGTGTGTTGCTAATTGTTCTAACTATCAAGCTTGTTATCCCCTTTTAAAAATGGAAATAATCTAATTAACAAACAATCCACAAATCATGCTAGCTTCCCACGTCTTCCATAACGGTCATACAAGCCATGCACGTGCAGAATAATGGAGCATATTCCCGTAGAATCTCGGCAAGACCAAGTCCCATTCAAATACTCCTGTAAAACGAATTCAAACATAGTGGAAACAACCGTTAGTGTAAGGATATATAATGAGGATCCTGGATCCTTAAACCTGCAACATCTCCTGAGGATCCCTAATTCAAACTGAACTGAGGATCCGTGATCCTGGCTGCACTTGAGGATCCGTGATCCATATAGAAAATCCATCCCTAACATTATATTGTAAAATTCATTTTGTTATCTTGATTATATATATTTATAAATATGATATAAATAAGTTAATCTTGGTCAAATAGGAGTTTTTGAATCAAAGATGTGAGTGGACGAAATTGCCCTTGGTTAAATTGAGGTTAACTAAGTCTTAACTGGGTTAGTCCTAAAGGATATAAACTGTTACATAACATGCGATTTTTAGACATAAACTGAAATTAAATCTTTTAAAGGCATATTTTAATTGGTAATAAATAAAGGACACAAAATTTAATTTACTCTTAAAATATTATATACAACCATAATTTATAGGTAAGTGGAATCAAAATTCATTGAAATGATTGTACCAAGTTGAGTACATTGGTAGTAGTAAATAATCGTTGGAGAAGGTGAGTGTAAACTGGGATGTTCAAAATTCAATCCCAATACAAGATCCGGTTTTTACTCTTGATAAATTCTCTTCCCGGTTTTAGTGGTTTACTAAATTTATAAAACCACCCATTTTATTTTAATAATATTTATTTTGTATAACAATGTTTTAAAAAAATTGGAGGTGCACTATTTTAGAGAGAATGAAAATAACTTTATATTATGTTCATTCAAATAACTGCAGATGAGATTTCTTGTGATTTCAAACTAAATCAAAGAAAGCTTTTTTTATGGGTAAATTTACTGATAGATAACTAAATTATTATCGTGACAGCAATCGAACTATCTGATTATATCCATCTCCACTAGACAATAATGTATATACATCAATTCAGAGGTAAACCCAATAAATCTGAGAAAAACCCTCTTATGTGAATCAAACCCATGACCTAATTGTCATAAGACTTATCATACCTTTAAGATGTCATTAAGCTATAATGTTATGGGCGCAAAGAAAGTTTTATTATAACAATTTTAAAAACTATTAGACCATGGGGTGTGGGGATCCCCCCGCGCGCGCGCGCGGTGCGTCCCCCTCGTCCCACACCGCCCCCTCCCCCTCGTCACGTCGAAAACCGCACAATTCAGACGTTGGGGACGAGCATGATTGTGTGATAAAGTGGGCCCCTCAAAGCTAGTTTTATATATAAAAAATAAGGGGATGGTCCATCCTCCACACCCTTAGGTAGTCCCCAAAGGGATGGTCTTCCGCTCCATATGACATGACGCCTACGTGACGGATAGTTCCCAAATGGACTACCCAAACCACACCCATGGTCTTAATAAAATACTATGAATAGTCAGGGATAGAATAATTGAGGGAATTTTCTGAAAAATATTGTGAAAAATGTTTCTTTAAACTTTAAAAATAACAAGTACTACTTCATTTATGAAATTCATAGTAATAGATTATTTGTAAAATAGCTCCATTGAGTCCCGTATCGGTTATCGAAGCAATTCCTTTTGAACAACCTATTTTTTGCACTCGAGAGTTTCAACTCCAGAAAAAGAATCCAGTCGAATTTCATGCAATAAGAGATTTTTTTTTTTTCAGTTATCAATCTTTTTTTTTTGAAATGGAAATGTGTTTTCGTTATCCTTTGCTAATTATTTCATGCAATACGATATTGAAATGGAAATGTGTGTTCGTTATCCTTTGCTAATCAGCAAGTATTTGTTATGATTATGAAATATGACTCTTGTCTTTCATAAACATTTCTTTAAACAGTTTTTTTTCCTCTTCGCCTTAAATCCTCCTTTTCTATTTGTAAAATGTGTATAAGAGCCGTACTAGAAAACTCTTAAAAAATTTAGGCATCGGGCGACAAAAAAAATTGGGCCTAAAATTGTGGTTAAGAGAAAATTAATTAAAAAAAATAAAATCTTGAAAGTGGAGCCAAAACTTGAAGTTGAGACCTTCACATTATCTTGAGATGATTTTCCACTCCACCACCAACACTTTTTTACGTAATAAATTGATATGTATATTAAATATATAATTTAGTATATATACAAAAACTTATAAAAACCTTTCGGGCTCTTTGAAAATTTATGCCTCGGACGACGGCATAGGTTGGCCGGCCCAAGAGCCGGCGTATAGTAATTATATATATCACTGGTTGGTTTATTTTTGAAAGTACGTTTGAATTCTATTAAATACACACCTCTTGTTTAGAATTCTGAATGTTCTTACAAGTAACTCTTCGAGTCATCATTCTGCTCGAGCCGACCCAACTAACAAAAACGAAAAGTTAGAGCTTTAGTGTAAGACCCAACTAAATATATGCATGATATCTTAGACTTTGATACATAATAATTCAATTAAAATTTAAAACGTACTGAAGTTTATTTAAACAAGTAACAAGATTTGTTGAACAAAATACATATTTTTATTTTTTTAAAAAATAAAATTATTTTAACGTATCATTTAAGCAATCCTTAGTAACTTTTTTTTTAAACGAAATTTTGTTTTAGTTGATAAAACTTGTTAAGTTACATCAAAACAGAAGGTAGACGGGAAACAAGTTGCGCCGCCAACCCTTTCTGAATTGCAAACCCCAACCTCCCGAACACAAACCCCTGCCCCCTTGGGGTCGAACAATTGCTGTGGATAACCTGTTGAACCCTCGTCAAAGGCAAAAGGGATAAAGACATGTTGGTTCTCTGCGCAAGCTTTAGCGTGCTTATCCACTTTCTTTGATTTTGCCTTTCTTGCTGCTAGTCCAGCTACAAACCCGTTTTCCCTTAAACCAACCAAAGGGGAAACCCCCGTGAGGTCTACACAAGCATGTTTCCCCCCCAGCCCAGCCAAAGACGAGCAGATCCGCTGGTCGCAGAGTAGATCTCCCTTCCATAGGGTCCGTGAGGAAATTCACAGGGGCCCCTTTCTTAGCAAAAATCCCAGCTCTTCTTAAGATGTCCCCCAAAACATCTCGCACCCAGTCATGCCGATATTTAAACCCAGGGAGCTCTTTACAGTGAACTGTGTGCTCCCCATATTTATCCATACAAGCTTTACGACATATCGGGCAGGTTTCATCTTCTGGGTACATAGGGATCATTAGCCGGTATTTGAGAATGGTTCTATATTCTACTGCCGATATGCATTGTCCTAACCCCTCAATCGGGATAACGGTCAAAAATTCCTGAGCATGGAAGCAAGGATCTTGAATGGTGTTCGATTCTTCATACGGCTTGAAATTCATAAGACTACTAACATAAAGGTTACCTGACATATAAATACATACAAACAATCAGTAATTTAGGCCTTTAAACGAAACGTTAAAACCCGAAAAATAAATTAATATTTTTAATTTCAGAGGGGTCTCACGCATCGTGAGAGGAATTACTTTTTCTCCCGCGTAGCGCAGACACGTGAGGTTTGACAAAATAGTTGATCAGGCCCCCCACACGTCGCGGGAGGGCCTAGTATATCTTCCATGTGGCGCGAAAAAGATACTTTTTAGCAGGTTACCAGAGTTTGGCAACTTCTCACCTTTAGCCAAGTTTTGCCATTTTTCATCCAATTCTCATCCAAATCCGTTCAAACCCAGTTTAATCATTTGGGGTTCATTTCCTAACATATTTAAACAATGACCCACTACCCGGATCCATTATTATTTAAGTTTTTACTCGTATTATCACTTTTTGACTTATTATTTTTAACCCGTTATAAGAATTCAAGCATTTCTGCTCAAGTCTTTCATTCTGCAAATAAGATTTTCATTATTTGCCCCAACCACAACCGAGATCATGGTTGGTTTTTAGTAGAAATAACTAAGGCATCACAATGCCATACTTTTCAAATTTAGAGTAATTCTCGTTTCACCCGTTATGAGATTCAAGCTCTTTAACCAAAATCTGCTCATTCTTCTTATCAAATTTTCGTATCATTGACCAACCATGATTAAAAGTCAAGGTTAGTTACTCAGATGATACCTCGGCTTCTACGACCCCGCAGGTCGTTTATACTTTGGTTTTATTTGTCTGCGATCTAGCTTATGGCCTTATAGACCATAAGCGACCCGTTTGGTTCACTCTTTTGGCTCTCTGTCACACCCAAACTAATGGCAGAATCATCGGAGTGGGACGAAGAAAGATTGCTCATCACACATAACGCTAATTGTGACAATAATTAAATAAAAAATGTTTTCATTTCATAATTCAAATTGTCATTACAATACATGGAATTCAAATTTCAACAAATAAAAGAAAAAAAAAACGACAAGTTCAACATAACATAAATAATCAAATCTAGTAATTTCTTGGGCGTGTTTCTAGTCATCCCTTCTAGATTTCATACGATCATCATCTTCAACCTGTAACATGTTTAAAATAAAGCTCAATGCAAAAGCAAATGCGAGTATACAGGTTTTCATACATAGCATAAAAATATATTTAAACAATTCCACATGGCAAGCTAATTGTAACAAGATAAACAATAAACTGGCATGTGTCTAACTAATCAAACCAAGATGAAACGCAATAAGCTCTTAACATAACCCAACGTTCACAGGCGGTGCGTTAATCCTATAGTGCTATATATGTCAAGGATAGGCTCGCACGAAGTTAATGATAAATCTAACACAAAACGTATAAACCCAAATTTAAAGTATCAAGTAACAAATATGCTTGCATATATAAGGAATGTTTGTGCATTTAGAAATATGTATAAGTGTAAGTTTTTCATTGTTTAACATGTTACACCCCAAAGGTGGTAAACAAAAAGGGGGTTTCAAGTATACTCACGGTTTTGCAAGCTTCCACTTGTTAATCCGCGAGGAGTTGTTGTTTGTTGGAGGTTGGAAAACCAAGTCCTTCTACACGAAGAAACGAAGGTGTACGAGTATTGGAGGATAACGGAAGATTAAGGATTCAGAATAAAAAGAATATGGAAAGTAATCATACTCGTTCTTGACACTATGAAACCCATAGGGGTTTGAATGTTTTCATGGGTTAAAGGACCCATTAGAATCGTAACAAGTAATAAGTTTTTAGATGGTGTAACCTATTACTTTGACAAGTAACCATTAGGTTATCATCAAAAGTTTGGTTACTATAAGTATTATATATCTTATATAGTATATGTTTATAAGTTCTAGTCCATTATCATACAACAATGTCATAGAAGTCATGCATGAGGTAGGAAGATAAATCTTCCATTTAGGAACCTCTTGTGTTTCACCAATACACAAGTTGTCATAAGACAACAAGGATGGTCATGAACATGCATTAAGGAATTGAAATACATACTATCTAACTAAGAAAACATCAAGTGATGTGTGGATTTGTAGGTAGGATAGCCCAAGCTATCCAAATAATCACACAACTTCAAGTGTAGGACTTGTTCACCACTTGTAGGTTAAAACCTTATTAAAACAGAAAGTTTGTAAGGATTAAACCTCTGGATTTACATGTCACTACCTTGTTTTTAAGCTCACATAATCATGGTCTTGATTAGTGGCATAAGGACATAGGAATATTTTCAATTTAAAGTATGGTAAACAAGTGTTTATACAAAATCAGAAAGTTTATTGCACTTTTAGCCTTATTGACTTCCTGAAGTGTCACTTGTATTGCCTTTGGTTTACAACCCTTTTGATTATTAGAATATCATCATTCATGTCCCTTCAATGAGGGATTCACTAGTAGGCATATTATAACACTTTCATCAAATTTCTAGCATAATAGTTATTCAAGATTTTCACTTAGGCATTTCATAAGCATTTTATGTGCATAATTCCCAAGCTATTCTTATTAGCTCAATTTATCAATTTCCTAACATCTCATTACAACTCAACCATTCATACTTCACTAAAAATCGAATAACTTGTAAATTTAGTTTATCAAAGCTATTATTTTCATTTAATACTCACCAATTTGGGGGGTTTCTACTCTTAGGCTAAAAAACCACTTTACTTCATACTATATAATTCACCCTAACATGTCATTAATCAATTACTTCACATAATCAATAATCATGGTAGCCATAACACTTCTACAATATTCAAAACTCATCTTTATCGTAGCAAGATCACTAACTACTCTTAATCCACGGATTCTCTAACTAGTAAATATCACCAAAAGTGAAATTGCAACATAGCTTAGATTGTGGTAATGTAGTATTGGTGTGCATTTGGTGTGATATGTTTTTATTGACATTTTAAGCCCAATTTACACATTAGTCAAGTTTTTAATTTATAAAACACGATATTCTACTAACACTAAACATACACTTGGGCAAGTGCACCCATCGCGAGCGTAGTATAGCGTTGGTAAGATACCGAGGTCGTCCAAGGACACAAGAGCTTTTTAGTCCTGGTTTATTCTCAACGTCTAATCAATCTAAATTTTTTGAGAAAAGGTTTTAAATATGAAAAATAAAACTAAAAATGCAGAAATAAAAATAAAATAAAAACAGACAGACAAGATGAATCACTTAGATCCGACTCGCCTTTTAAGTATCCTTTGATGATTTTTGCACTTCGGACTTTTTAAGAGATTATCTTAGTTATAGTAGTAGGCCCCTCTTTTGAAGGTGACGTTACCCTCAACCCAGTGGTTTGAGTCAGCAAGGATACAATCCCAAAGGGTCGGAATATTGAAAGATAATTAATTAAGTTATTAATGCGAAAAGTGATAGACCCCTCTTTTGAAGGTGACGTTACCCTCGGCTAAGTGGTTTGAGTCAGCAGGGATACAATCCCAAGTAGCCGGTTTAACGTATAAATAGTACTTTACATATGAGGCGGTCAAGCCATTCGCACCCCCGCCATCCAATACAAGTGGGTATTGAAGGAGGTCCTAGTAAGCTTGACCTAGGTCCTTGCAGGATCTATACACTGAACAAGGCAAGAACCTTACTAAACCATTCCCTTAACCCCCGACCAGGTAGCCAACATACCCCTATATAGACCGTAGAGATATGAATGGTGTAAATCTTTTACTTTATATAGACAGTAAAGTAATGCCAAGACACCACCGACAAATGATAAAGAAAATTCACCTTCAACATAAGAAACTAGTTATTAAAGTCATTAATACAAAACCAAATAGAAAGTGCCGAAAGATTAAAAATTAAATGTAATACATAAAAGACTTGTCTTCACCTAGTGATGTAAGAGACTTAGCCAAAGATGGCCTTTGATTGACAAGAACTCTTACGATCAATCTTGGATCCTGAGACTACTACACACTCTAAAGGTGGATGATGGATGATGGTGGTGGGTGTTGGTGGTGTAGTGGTGGCAAAGTGAGAGAGTAGTGGTTTGCCGAGGGATGCATTTGAAGTGACCCAAGCACCCCTATTTATAGTCTGAACAGAAGCCCGGCCATGGCCCCGTGTCTAGCGGACACGCCCCTGTGGCCATCCTTTTCTCTTCCTTCATTAATTGCATTTGTCAGTATAGGGCTCCACACGGCCCGTGTTCGCTGGGCACGGTCCCGTGGGTAGAAGCGTATCTGTACTACCAAGATTTTGCTAGATTCCGCGTTTCTTAGCGTTTACCATGCCCCGTACTCAGCTGGGCACGCCCCCCATGGTGGGCGTAGAAGCTTCCACGGCTTTGTCTTTTCTACAGGTGGCTGACCACGCCCCCGTGTCCAGTGGGCACGACCCCGTGGTCAGTTTTCTATTTCTTGTTTTTGCTTTTGGGGATGCTGCCGAGGGGTCGGGCATGTCACGTTTATTCCTTTTCTTTGTATTTATGTTGTTTTTTGCTGTATGTTCCTTTTGCTCGTTTAAGCTTATTTGGTCCTATAAATTCAAAAGAAAGACAAAATCACACTTTTTCCAACATTTGTACTAAAAAGGGTTAGTTTTATGCCTCATTTGATGTAATTTATATGTTGCATTTTGCACACATCAAACACCCCCACACTTGAATCTTTTCTTTTCCTCAAGCAAAACTCTTTAATATGTGGCTTACACACACAAATGGAATAGGTAGAGGAGAAGTTTTGGGCTTGTCTTGAGTTTCGGGAATCCAAGATCTTTATTTGGGTTTTATTTTTAGTCTATTTACAATCCTATTCGTTATGATTTATTTAGAACGTTTCATAAGAGAAATTACTTATTTGGGCATAACATGCCTTTTTAAAATTCCATTTATATACAAGTTCACATACCTCAAGGGAGATCACTCAACACTCGGCCGAAGATGTATTTTTGTGAAACACTCGAGACCGGTATGGAACTTACTTCTACCATATGTTTGCCAAGCAACGAATACTCCTCCTTTTTATCTATAAACCTTCGTAAATATCAAGAGGGCTTGGGAAAGGGTTAGGCTTGGGCTAAGGGTAGGTGGTTTTGGTTAGTGGTTAGTAAAAAGGCTAAAAGCGTAAAAAGCGTCGGTTGTCGTAAAACTTTTTGTTTTTGTGACTTTTATTCAAACCAAGCATCTTCAAACAAAGTTTCTTTGAGGAACTTGTTTGTTTATTGCCAGACTTTCATTTTTTTATAAAGAAACGTCACAAAAAAACCGAGCTTTTTACTAAAATAAAGGGGTTGAAAAGAAAAAGGTTTTGGTGGGTAAAAGGTGTTTGTTTCGTGGGTTTAAAAATGAAAAGGTTTAGGCTCAAAGGGGTTAATTAGGGGGATTTTTGGGTAGGTAATAAAAATTGAAAAATAATGGTGTTGAAAGGAAAATGGGTTAGTCCTAATGCCTCCATCATTTACTTACTTGGGTTTAAGTTGGTAAGGACCGGGAATGTATCGTCATGGCAAGTTCTAGAGTCGTAAGAACCAAGCGGCTATTCACACAAGAAACGAAAAATGAGCATTTAATTTAAAGATGTATGCTTGTATGCTCAATAAAGGCTCAAAACTCACTTGTTGTGGGAGTAGGTTTATAATGTGATCAAGTATATATAATCAAATTTTAATTAGATTTGTCATGCCTTTTCATAATTTTCTTATGTTGATTCTTTTTACACGACGCTATCGGTTGCAAATTTGTAAAAATATAACCTTTTTAGAACTTGTTATTCCCAAATTGAACCAAGACAAGTAAAAAAAAATGAAAATTTTTGAAAAAGAATTGGGGTGATTAGCGGTTCCAATAGAGTTTTGTGTAAGGCTTGTTATTAGGACTTGCAAAATACAAGGTTTTAGCATCCCCCCACACTTAAATTACACATTGTCCTCAATGTGTACCAAAAAAAAGTTTTTAGGTTGATTGAATGTGTAAAAAGGTGTTGAAAAACAAAATTTTGTGTTACTGGGCGTCTGGCCATGGCCCCGTGTTGGTCCGGGCACGGCCCAGTGGTCAGATTGCCAGTACCAAAATTTAACAAAAGGTTGGGCACGGGGGGCGCTAAGTGAGCACGGCCCCGTGTCCTTACCTGAACTGAGCAAATTTCTGCAGAGCCTTAGGCACGGGGAATGTTGAGCTGAGCACGGCCCCGTGCTGAACTTGCTGTAATGCTGGAAAATTGTCGGGAGGCTCTGTTTTTGTGCATGGGGTGTGGTTTTAACATTCCCCTGGTAACCTCCACTTTTTCGAGTGTATTTAACCATTACAGCATCATCCAAACACCATTCAATAATTTTAAACCATCATTCATAAAAAAAAAACGACAAGTACAAAGATCCTAAAAATTAAAAAAAAAAAGTTGCTAAAAAGAAAAACTACAAAGATCCTAAGATAGATAGGTCATAAAATGCAGGAAATCAATAAGGACTTCTACCCTAAATGTTGTTGGAATGATAAAAACCCGGAAATGACTTTCCGGTACTTAAGGGCTTTGTAGAACTCGGAACCAGGAGATGTCTTTTAAATGACATTGAGCCATTCCTCTTTCTCCCTAGGGAGAAAGAAGGCGGGCTCATTCTCCACAATGTCTTGTGGAGGAGGCCCAACGGCTACCGTAACCCCGTGTAGTATGTCTAGAGGAGGTTCCGGAGGCATGACATTCCACCCGGCTGGAATAATAACTTCCGGCATGACATTCCACCCTCTTTGTGCGACGATTGGCACCATGGGAGGTGAAGCAAGAATATTCAACCTTTGGTGCAAAAGGTTGACTTCTTGAAGGAAACCCTCTAACCCCACCGACAAATGGTTAATACGGTCAATTAAGGCTTCTTCCACTGATGTCATCTCATCAATGGCTTCTCGCAAGGTATACACATACTTGACCAAGGAGTCTTCCACCGATGTTCTTCTTCCCCTTCGATGGGTTGACGTGTCACTATAATAGTGGATCATAACAGAAGTCATAAATCCATTAATTAAACTTAGGCTTACATTTCAAAATAAGGTTTATAGCCCTGAGGCCCAAAATACATATTTATTTTATAAAAGTGACAAACATCTTCGATTAGCATCCTAGGGTTTATTCTTCACTCTCCACCCCGCCCAAAGTAACCTGTGAACCTGTAGTGAAATGAAATATACGGAATGAGCCAAATGCCCAGTACGGAATAATAGGCTCAAATAGCAAACAAATAAACGACTGAAATGATATCACTGACAAGGAGCATAACACAGCAAAGCATAACATGTAACTGAACTGAATCATATCATACTGATGCACCCAAAAGCTAAACAGAGGTGACAGCCACAAAGTCTGTCACATGAGACGAAGCGGGTTGGCCTACCCGACATCCTTCTCCAGAAACATACCTAGGATATATATCCGTATGCCACCTAGTCTCTATGTACCATACTTGTACCTAGGGACGCCGTGAACTGATAACTCCGTCACGGGAGGAGCCGGAAAGCTTAGGGTAGCAGATCTTAGATAATCAAAAATAAATATAACACTAACATTAACAAATATATAAGAATCAGAACATGCGATAATGAGCACAATATAATCATAAACTTATCGTATGTTGTCAAGTTGAATAATAATTTTAATCGGAGTAAGAAATGAACAGACAGTCAATTGAATCGAGGCTCAAAGACGTTGGAGTTTTCGAGATATATTTATATATACATACATATATTATAAATAAGGGTTTATAGCAAAAGAATAAGATAACAAAGGGAGAGGGTTAAGGATCCGTACCTTGTTTCTTGATTGTTGTCTTAAAAATATATAAACTTATCAAGCGTGTTCGAATAAACCTACATCGTGTCCATGTATTTTATAAGGTTGTATCCGTACATAAAAAATATATATGTAATTTGTTTGTTCATGTCTAGTTTAAAATCTCAAGTTTGTCTTAAGAAATCATGAATTAGTTTGCTTAGATTTAAGAAAATGTTTAAATAAAATAGAAGTTAATTAAAAATCAATGTTAGTTGCAAGATTTGAACTTGTGACTTAAAGGTTGTAAGAAAAATGTTTTAACCTGTAAGCCACTTTATCATTAATATTAATCTTATAAAATCTTATTATTTAAACAAGTAATCTGATGTCATTAATTAAAGTATGATTCATAAAACATAAAATTTGATAACAAAATAAAATGTCACCAGCAAGGTTTGAATCTAAGACCTCTAATTTCCAAGTCCGAAGAGTTATCCAGCTAGACTACACCACTTTCTATTGTATATGTTGAAATCTGATTTATTTAACAAGAATTCTGGTGTGTTTAAACATGATTCTGATGTAATAAAAAGAATGTCTCTTATAAGATTTGAACACAAGACCTTTAGGTTATAACTTAGTTATTTATGCTTAATTCATGATTTCTGATGTTTTATATAAGATTTCTGGTGCATTTAACATAATTTCTGATGTTTTTATAAAATTCTAATGTTTCATCAGAAATTTTGATGTTTAGGATTCGAACTTGAGACCTCTGGGTTGTAAACCAGCTGCTGAACCAACTGGGCTACAGGAGCCCTTGTGAACTAACAGCTTCATTATTTATTTATTTACTCAGTTCACTAGTTCATCTTCTTCTTCATCATATTTTATAGAAAACTAACATTTACATCATAATTTCTAGATTCCATTTTTTATTATAGATTAACCTTAAAGTATCAAAAATAAGGAATTAGTTTATGGTTACCTTGGTCAAAAACACGTTTTGGTTACAAAAGACGTCGTCGGAAAATACGTAAGTATCGCCGGAATTAGTATTTCTTCACCGGAAATGGTTTTCCGGTAGTATGTTTTCTGTGGTTAAAGCTTTGAGTGAATTAGTAGAGATAGTTAAGTGGCTTAGTAGGCATAGTGGTGAATGAGAAATGGTGTCGGTATGGTGTTCGGTTTCGGTTACGGTTACCAGAACCGGGTTTTCTTTTTCTTAGTTAGAGTTGATAGGAAAATGTGTAGTGTTTGAAGGATGTTGGGGATGCTTGGCAAGAGGATTAAACTCTCTATTTATAGAGAGAAATGGAAGTCCTCGTTGATGAACGAAATAATTCATGCAAATATTATTTTATTTAAAGATAATTCTCCTCCACCCAATCAAGTAAGTTGTCTGGCAATTTCCTTTCTGCATGTTTTTCCCACTTGCACATTATTGTTGCTATCTTCTAGTTTTATTTAAATAGAAAAAGAAATTAGTATTATTATCATTATTATTTTCGGTTATTACACCCGTGGCCACCATTCTACAGGTTTTTGAAACAAGGAATCTTAGTGCTTTAAATTATTTTTCTGACTTTTGAAACACTTCAGAGCATAAATAACTTAAAACAGTGTTATAAAACTTATTTTTGATAAGATTCATTGGTTAACAAAGATTGCTAGTAACAAAGATTGGGCACGGGGCGTATTCAGTGGGCACGGCCCCGTGCTGAAGTCTGCAGAAGCTGAAAAATTAAGAAAAATCCTAAAAAAATAGATAAATAAGAAAAATAATTAGGCCGTTGATTCCTAACTTTCTTAAAATCCTTGTGTCCCCAGCAACGGCGCCAAAAACTTGGTGTGCATATGGTGTGATATGTTTTTATTGATATTTTAAGCCTAATTTACACATTAGTCAAGTTTTAAATTTATAGAACACGATATTCTACAAACACTAAACACACACTTGGGCAAGTGCACCCATCGTGAGCGTAGTATAGCGTTGGTAAGATACCGAGGTCGTCCAAGGAAAAAAGAGCTTTTAGTACCGGTTTATACTCAACGTCTAATCAATCTAAATTTTTTGAGAAAAGGTTTTAAATATGAAAAATAAAACTAAAAATGCAGAAATAAAAATAAAATAAAAACAGATAGACAAGATAAATCACTTGGATCCGACTCTCCTTTTAAGTATCCTTTGATGATTTTTTCACTTTCGGACTTTTTAAGAGATTATCTTAGTTATAGTAGTAGGGCCCCTCTTTTGAAGGTGACGTTACCCTCAACCCAGTGGTTTGAGTCAGCAAGGATACAATCCCAAAGGGTCGAAATATTGAAAGATAATTAATTGAGTTATTAATGCGAAAAGTGGCAGGCCCCTCTTTTGAAGGTGACGTTACCCTCGGCTAAGTGGTTTGAGTCATCAGGGATACAATCCCAAGTAGCCGGTTTAATGTATTAATAGTAGTTTACATATGAGGGGTCAAGCCATTTGCACCCCCGCCATCCAATACCAATAGGTATTGAAGGAGGTCCTAGTAAGATTGACGCAGGTCCTTGCATGATCTATACACTGAAGAAGGCAAGAACCTTACTAAACCATTCCCTTAACCCCCGACCAGGTTGCCAACATACCTCTATATAGACCGTAGAGATATGAATGGTGTAAATCTTTTACTTTATATAGACAATAAAGTAATGCCAAGACACCACGGACAAATGATAAAGAAGATTCACCTTCAACATAAGAAACTAGTTATTAAAGTCATTAATACAAAACCAAATAAAAAGTGCCGAAAGATTGAAAATCAAAAGTAATACATAAAAGACTTGTCTTCACCAAGTGATGTAAGAGACTTAGCCAAACATGGACTTTGATTGACAAGAACTCTTACGAACAATCTTGGATCCTGACACTACTACACACTCTAAAGGTGGATGATGGATGATGGTGGTGGGTGTTGGTGGTGTAGTGGTGGCAAAGTGGGAGAGAAGTGGTTTGCCAAGGGATGCATTTGAAGTGATCCAAGCACCCTATTTATTGCTTGAACAAAAGCCCGACCCTGTGTCCAGCGGACACGCCCCCGTGGCCATCCTTTTCTCTTCCTTCATTAATTACATTTGTCAGCATAGGGCTCCACATAACCTTTGTTCGCTGGTGTCACACCCCAACCGATGGCGGAAACATCGGGGCGCGGCACTGAGCGAAACAGATTGTCCAGTAGTTCCATAACAACTACGATTACCA
Organism: Helianthus annuus; assembly: GCF_002127325.2. NCBI lineage: Eukaryota > Viridiplantae > Streptophyta > Magnoliopsida > Asterales > Asteraceae > Helianthus > Helianthus annuus. The sequence goes on from NC_035434.2 coordinate 59,350,884, forward strand.
ATTATTTAAGCATCACGTCCCATACCATGACATAACAAGTAGCATAGTTATTACTGACAAATCAAAGACAATAGTTTTGTTTCGACCACTCAGATTCAAATAGATAATTTGTTTTTGTTTGTTTTGAGACTTCTCCCTACTTGATTCCACAAAAGCAGGTACGCACAACATCCTAAGCACCCGTCACATACGTTAAAATAGAGGTCAATACACATAGTGTAAAGGTGAGCATACAAGTTTGATAATAATAATAGAGTTCGAAATCGTTTACGCATAACCAGCATGTAACATGTACAAAGGGAAGGCAAGTAGGTTATCGACAGAGAAATATGCACAGACGTGACTGCGAGTTGTAGAATGCGCAACACATATACCCACTGGGACACGTGAAGTAAAGCCCTTAACAACCCCTGTCCACGACAAGTGCTGAGTCCAAACTATAGTACTATCGTTGCTAAGGTGTCAGGCAACAATCACTATGTTAACATAACATACAAGCTTTCATCAAATAACACGTAGCATGCAATAATGGTCAGCGTTTAAATGGTGTTTGCGTCGTTTGTAGATTGTGATTTAGAATAAGTAACGTATGTAACACCCAAAAGTGCATAAAGTGATGCGTGTGTGGTGTAATATATTTTTTTGTATATTTTTAGCCCTTTTTAACCACTTTAGTCAAGTTTTAAATTTATAAAACCCGATATTTACTAACACCAAACACACATATAGGCAAGTGCACCCATCGTGTGCGTAGTATAGCGTTGGTAAGATACCGAGGTCGTCTAAGGACACAGGAGCTTTTAATACCGGTTTATCCTCAACGTCTAATCAAATCAAAAGTTTAGAAAAAAGGTTTTAAACTAGAAAATAAAAACTAAAATGCTAAAAATAAAAATAAAATAAAAACAGATACATAAGATGAATCACTTGGATCCGACTCGCCTTTAGTGTAACCTTTGATTATTTCCACACTTTTGCACTTTTTAAGAGATTATCTTAGTTATTGTAGTAGGTCCCTCTTTTGAAGGTGATGTTACCCTCAACCCAGTAGTTTGAGTCAACAAGGATACAATCCTAAAGGGTTGGATTATTAAAAGATAATTAATTAAGTTATTAATGCGTAATGTGGGAGGCCCCTCTTTTGAAGGTGACGTTACCCTCGGCTAAGTAGTTTGAGTCAGCAGGGATACAATCCTAAGTAGCCGGGTTAATGTTTTAATACATATGAGGGGATCAAGAAATTCTAACCCCCGTCATCCAATACCAGTGGGTATTGAAGGAGGTCCTACTAAGCTTGACCCAGGTCCTTGCAGTATCTATACACTGAACAAGGAAAGACTCTTACCAAACCATTCCCTTAACCCCCGACCAGGTAGCCAACATATCTCCATATAGACCGCGGAGATATGAATGGTGTAAATTTTTAATTTTATATAGACAGTAAAATAATGCCAAGACACCATAGGCAAATGATAAGGAAGACTCATCATCAACATAAGAAACAAGTTATTAAAGTCATTAATACATAACCAAATAAAAAGTGCGAAAAGATTAAAAATAAAAAGTATTACACTAAATGCTTGTCTTCACCAAGTGATGTAAGAGACTTGGGCAAACATGGCCTTTGATTGTCAAGAACTCTTACTATCAATCTTGGATCCCGAGACTACTACACACACTCTATGATGGATGATGGTGGTGGATGTGGGTTGTGATGGTGGTGGTGGGTGGGTGAAGTGTGAGAGAGGTGGTTTGCCAAGGGATGATTTGCAAGTTAGCCAAGCACCCCTATTTATAGCCTGCATAGATGCCCGAACACGGCCCCGTGTCTATTGGGCGCAGCCCTGTGTCCATCCATCTTCTCTTTCTTCATTAAATGTAGTTTGTCTGCATTAGTTGACCACGCCTCCGTGTCCGTTGGGCACGACCCCATGTGTAGAAGCGTATTTGTACTATCAAGATTTGCCTAGATTCTGCGAATCTTATAGTTGACCACGACCCCCTGTCCGCTGGGCACGCCCCCGTGGTGGGTGATAGAAGCTTCTACAACTTTGTCTTTTCTGCAGACACTTGGGGCACGCCCCCGTGTTCATTGAGCACGGGGCGTGTTCAGCTTTCTGTTCTCTTGTTCTTGCTTGGGAGGATGCTGTCAAGGGGTCGGGCATGCCACGTTTATTCCTTTTCTTGTATTTATGTTAGATTTAGCTGTCTTTTTGCTTCTTTTGTTCATTTGAGCTCACTTAATCCTGAAAATACAAAAGGAAGATAAAAACATACTTTTTCCAACATTATTACTAAAAAAGGGTTAGTTTTATGCCACATTTGTTGTAATTTATATTAGTGCGTATGTCTGTTGACTTCGCCTTGTATCGAGTCATGTAATAGAATAGATAAACCAAGACACGGTGTTCGAGAGAAACGGGAAATGGGTCTGAACTGACCAGTTCGTGCGAACTGATCAGTTCATGCGACCTGGCACCAGGTCGTGCGACCTGGACATGTCCGGTTCGTGCGATGTGGGTTTCCTATAAATAGGAGAGTCTTGGTTGTTATTTACAACTTTCTGATTCCGGTAGCGAAGCTCTGCCGAAGTGTCGCCAGCTCGTATAACGTTGTGAAATCAATACAATCGACAATTAATCTACTTCAAAGTGTATATCAAGCTGAATGAAGATCAAATCAATGAATTCCGCCTCTAATTTGGTCTAGAACTCTTCTGATCGACTCGTTTAGATCGATTCCCCGATCCTACAAGTGGTATCAGAGCTCAGGAGGAAGAGTTCTTACCATTTTAGCTTGTTTTCATGGATAAAATCTGATTTCTACTCATTCTTCTACACTTCTTCATCAAATTTACCTAGTTTTTATGGATAAAATGATCTGATTTTGACATATAACAAGTAAAACACAGTTTTAATCAATCCGTGAACAAATCAGAATCCAAATCAACCTAAAACTTGATAAAATTGACCAAACCGCGTGAAAAACTGTTCAAATCGTTTAAAAACTCTTCAGATCGTGTGAAATTAAACTCCAGATCGAACGAGGAGCTCCAGGTCATTTTAATTCTGTCAGGTCATTTGAAAATTTGCTTCAGGTCGTACGGTTTGGATCAGACCATGTGGAAAACCGTCAGTTCGCTTGAAATTAGCTTAGGTCGTTTGAACCAGTTCGCACGAAGTGTTCCAGGTCGTGCGAGGTAGTCCAAGTCGTGTGATTGTAATCCAGATCGTTCGGAATTGTAATCCAGGTCGTACGAAGAAGGTTAAGAACATTCAGGTCGTTTGAAGTTCACTAGTTCGCACGGTTTAAATATTTCCAGATCGTTTGAAAACTCCAGTTCGTTTGAAAAGACTGTTTTTGTGAAATCTCAATACCGAAACATGGATAACGAATTTTATAATGCATTTGCTACTGCCCCGGGTACTCCTGTTACCGTTGCTCAGAACGTAAACATGGAAAATGAAACAGGAATGTTGTAGAAACCCCCAAAGCTGATGAGCATTGAAGAATATTACAGTTGGCAAGAACATTTCGAAAATTGGGTTCAAGCAAATCATCTAAGGTCTTGGGAGTGTATTGAAACAAAGTATGTTCGACCTCGTAATAATGTGGGAGTTATAAAGAATATTTCTGAATTTACGAAAAAAGAGATGATCAAGAATACTTCAACAAGCTGTGAAAGAAGACATTTTCATATTACTTCAACATGATGATAATGCACGTTCGATTTGGGAAGCACTTCATACAAAATTCGAAGGAAGTACGGAGATGATCAAGAATAAAAAGTCACTATTAAAGAAAGAATTTGAATTGTTCTTAAGTTTGCCGGGTGAAACTACAAAGACTCTTATCAAAAGATATTGTTATCTAGTGCGTTCAATGTCACGGTTGGATATCACTAAAGATCGTGAGGAATGGGTTGAAAAATTAGCAGATGCTTTACCTCATAAAGAATGGGGTACATATATTATGATTTTGAAGAATACCGGAGAGTATGATAGATTGACAATTGCTCAATTCATTGAAAAGCTTGAAGGACAAGATCTTGAACAACAAAAGATCGCTAGAATGAACAATTCAAGTGGTCAACAAGATATCAAGATGTAATTCAAAGGTAATGTTCAAAATGTTGAAGCAATTCTAAAGATCCAAACCGCTTTCAGTGCAGAAAACTCATCCGGATCACTCAATCAAAGCTCAATCAACAACAATGGATTTTCTTCATATCCGAGTTTTAATCCTAATGTTTCAACTTCAAATTATCAGTCTCAAAGCTCAAACAATGGTAATGGTCATGTGCTACAATGCAACATCGCGTTGCATCTTCAGAACGGTCAGAATTTCTCTGAAGAAGTCGCTAAAGGTCATATGGCATTACTAGTTACCGTGTTAGAATCATGTGAGAGTTTGGTTGCTAGAAGAATCGGAAATCCTATGTTAACAAAAGAGGATTACGATTGATGCTGAGGAATTGGAGTTAATGGATATTAAGTGGTGTTTAGCAAGTGTGTTAAGGAGAGCTGAGAAATTTAAGCAGATTACTGGAAGAGATGACTTACGTGATGTTAATGTTTCTACTTTAGGTTTTGATAAGCCTAAAGTTACTTGTTTTTGGTGCAGGGAAAAAGGACATTTCAAGAGGGAATGTACCAACCGAGAAGCAGGTGGAGCTCAGAATCCTTTCGGGAACAATGATTATTATCGGAAAGCAATATATCATCAGGTAGCTCAACAACCGTCATCATCCTGTGCTATTCCGATTGAAGATGGAAAGAAGAAAGCTTGTATTACTATGCCTGCAGATCAAGAAGATGGAAGATTGCCAGAGGGATTTAGCTGGGACAAATATATTCCAGCTGAAAGTAATTCAAAGTTTAGAGCGTTTGTTGCACAGATCATTCAAGAGCCAGAGTTGATGAAAGAATGGATGGATGTGTTTGCAAAGGATGAGAAAAGTCAAGATGGAGAGTCTGTTTCTTCAGAAGATAGTTCAGAAAAGACACCAGTCTTTGATCAATCATCAATTGATAGTAGTTGAACAGAACAGTCAATCAGTTGGAAAAGACAAACTCAGAAAGAGAAGATGCTTTGACAATGATGAATGCAATGATGATGTCTAAGCAGAAGGCCATCAATCATTATATTGATTAGTGTGCAAAGTTGCAGCAAGAATTAGAGACTGAAAAGATTGAGAATGAAAGAATCAGACGATTGCTAATGAGTTATTCAAGTTCTGATTACTTGATTGATAGAATCTGTCCGACAGTAGCAGGTTTTGAAGCTTTTCAAGATAAGAAGTCGGAAGATACGGATACTGGTAAGAAACAAAGTACAAATTATAAAAGGCGTCTGCCTCCGATATGGTAAGGTTATTCTCCCAGAAAACCAAATTCGGAACAACTCAAAAAGGCAGTCAATATAAAGTTAAAGTCTGAAACAACTGATGAGTTACCAGACAACATTGACGTCACATTCACATCGTCTGACACTGATCATGAGTCTGAGTTAATAAAGAAAGTGGTCTATCAGGTGTTGGATAAGGATGAGGAGTCATATTCAAAGTCTGAATCTGAGAGCTCAAGTTCATCAGTTGACAGTTCGAAATCATCGGTCAAAAGGGTTTACAATAAAGATTTTATGATGTCAAAAAATAATTTGAATGATGAAACATTCAAAATAGCTTATACTTTGAATGATTCAGACAAATTATATTCTGATGAGGAATTTCCAATTAAAAATGTGAAAATTGAAAATATTAAAAAGTTTTTAAATTGATAGAAATAAGGTTTTCAAAAATAAAAGATAAAATAGGATTTTCAAAACCTAAATATACTTCTAGAGTTCAACAACGTTTAAACAAGAAGAAAGGTTTCGGTCCAGGACATCAAAAGAAATCGAATCATAAAAGCAATTTCAAAAAGAAGGGCTTGGGTTTTGATGTTGATAATAATAATAATGATAAAAGTTCTAAAACAAATACAGTATTTGTTTTAGGGGCAAGTTCTGAAGAAGAGAAAAAGAGCTCATTCTGAAAGCAATCGAACAAAGTGTTTCTTGCAGAAAAACAGAAACATGAAAAGAATGAAGCTAATCAGAAAAAGGAGACAATAACCTGTTACCGATGCAAAAAAGTAGGTCACATCGCCTGGAACTGTCCAAAGGTAACCAACACACAACAGGGAGTGTGTTCTAAACTCAAAGAAAAAGTTGTTGATAAAAATGAACCACCAACAGACAAATTCAAAGTGTTTAAAAATTCTACATTTGAAGTTGGTGAGAGTTCTAAAAGGTTTTACAAAAGAAAAGTGAATCTGAACAACCACAAGTGGGTTGTTAAGAAATCAGATGTTAAATCTGGCGATGAATCTGACTCGTCAAAGTCAGAGGAGCCACCAGTTGAACTAAAAAGAGAAAATTCAGTTCCACCAATGGATGATGCAAACTTTCCACCATTGCGGACTGAAAATTTTAAACAAAAAGTTGGAAAGGTAGAGATTTCGAATCAATTCTATTCTGGAAAGGAGGAACTCGATGTCGAAAAAGCGTTTAATGGCAAAGTGAAACAAATTTTTGGAAGAATGGTCGATGGTAAGGAAAAAGGGGTAAAAGAATTTTATGAATCAAAGAGGAGAATTTACCCACCGAGTGAAAATAACTCAGATGCACCCAAAGCTGGTCAGGCTTGGGTGTCTGTATTCCATGCTTAAAAATCCTGACTTACCGGAGCTTCCAAGTTGGTAATCGTGGAGCATGAATCGGCATCTTTCTTGAAAAATGTTTTTGTGAAAAACCTACAAATGTTAAGTTTTTACAAGTGGTTGGAAAAAACAATGTGATGAAACCCCATGATATGTGAAATCAACAAAACTAATTTTCCGAAAAAACCATTTTGATTAAAACAAACTTAAGTGTTTTGAAATCATAATGGGAACATAGTTTGTTGTCACAGGGAGTTCTGATTGTTTAAGCCAAATGGAGAATTGAAGCAATTTACATCAGTTTGTCAGTTTATTTGTACAGTTTATTGCGTTTATTTTTCAGATTTTCCTTGAAAATCAAAAATCGAAACATATTTTTGATTTTAGGGGGGGTAAAAAATTTAGAAATTTTGAAAATTTGAAGAATCCAAAAACATGATAAAATCTAAAAAAGTCAAAAACATTGAAAAATCAAAAATGAGATTTGTTGTGAAAAAGAGAAAATGATAGTACATCAGTGGACTATCACAACATGCTAAAGAAATGGAAAGTCAAAATGTTTTTAAACAAGTCTTACTGATGATGTGCCAGTAGACTTCGCACGACTAGTAGATTGAATTTGAGATACAAACCTAAATATCAATACTTACTTATCTCGTGGGGAACATCTCTCGGATATATGGGTAACCCCCGAAATCTTGTTTGAGAGATTGCCTGATTCTGAGATACTAGGTCTTTATACTGTTTGATATCTGGGGTATTATACCTAGTCTTCTGATATTGCGGAAGCAATGGCCTAGACTTCATATAATACTTTACGCGCTTTAAAAAGCTTACCCTCTGCATAAAAATTGAAAAAATATCGAAAGATATGAATCAATTGCAGTTGAAGAAAAGATTACCTAAAGGGAACACACCGAAAGTCGAGTCTTCATCTCTTTGACTGAACGGAAGTTCATACCTGAGCTCTCAAGGTCTCGCACTAACCCAGATACATATATCAGATTGGTATACTCGCCTGTAAGACTGAATCTAGGGAATTTTGATACGGGAGTATATTCTGAGGTGGGACACGCGAATAAGTTTAAGTCCTTAAAACACTAATTTGTATCTCGAAACGATTAAACCTTGTATAGAAGTTTAGTGGACAACAATACTAACAATCAGAAGTGAATTTGTTTAAAACTTAAAGTCTAAAAAGGTCAACGGTGTTAGTGATACGTCTCAAAAAACTGATATGGTCCTCTTACACAAACTCACAAAAATATTGTTTGTAAATATTTCTTTATTGTTTTTCATTTAAGACAAAATCCAAAAAGAATGTGTTTTAGCATAAAATTTTTGAAAAATCAAAAAGATTTTATTTCATCTTATTTTCGACAATTGATGTTGAAAAGTTGATTTTCAAAATTCCGAGTGCTAAATATGATGGACAACAGGTTGGGAGAGTTTGTTTGAAAAGAGAAATGATTCTGAAAAGATTAAATGGATCATTAATTTGAAACCAAATTTTGAGTATTACGAATACAAGTGGTTAAGCAGAGATTAAAATTGTTAAATTTTAAAAAAAATTGTGAAAGTTACTTTTGGGTAGAGTATGTGTAGGTAAAAAGCTTTGAAAGAGCTAGGTTTCAACTCCTGATGATTTTCCGCGTATGCAGATTAAAGCCAGGTTTCTGATCTTATTGCTACGGAAATCCAGGAGACGTTTCTAAACATGTGAAAGCCTGTAGATAGTAGATTCCAGACTGTGATCCCAGAACAACTTAAGGAGGAGTTTGTTAGTAAAGGGGAGTCTGAAGATGTAAGAGCCAGTCTCAGATTCTAGAACAAAGCTCGAGATAAAGCTGCTGATGCTGAAGAACTTAAGGAATCAAGAGACCTGATAAAGAGAATTAGAGAGAGAATAGAGCCAGGTTGAGATTCTAATAGAAGAAAATAGAGATTGATGAGGATGCTTACAGAGAAAGATACTTTGGAAAGAGCGTGAAGACTGATCAAGACTGAAGACTCGACACACTGAAGACTCGTCATCATCCAAGGGGGAGTTTGTTAGTGCATATGTCTGTTGACTTCATCTTGTATCGAGTCATGTAATAGAATAGATAAACCAAGACACGGTGTTCGAGAGAAACGGGAAATAGGTCTGAACTGACCAGTTCGTGCAAACTGATCAGTTCGTGCGACCTGGCACCAGGTCGTGTGACCTGGACATGTCCGGTTCGTGCGATGTGGGTTTCCTATAAATAGGAGAGTCTTGGTTGTCATTTGCAACTTTCTGATTCCGGTAGCGAAGCTCTGCCGAAGTGTCGCCAGCTCGTGTAACGTTGTGAAATCAATACAATCGACAATTAATCTACTTCTAAGTGTATATCAAGCTGAATGAAGATCAAATCAATGAATTCCGCCTCTGATTTGGTCTAGAACTCTTCTGATCGACTCGTTTAGATTGATTCCCCGATCCTACACACACATCAAATACCCCTACGCTTGAATCTTTGCTTGTCCTCAAGCAAAACTCTGTATAATGTGGCTTTACACTCCCAAATGGAATAGGTAGAAGAGAAGGTTTTTGGGCTTGTCATAGAGTGTCGGGAATCCAAGATTTTTTTATTATGTTTTATTTTTATGTTATTTACAATCCTATTCGTCATGATTTATTTAGAACATTACATAAGAGAAATTATTTATTTGGTCATAACATGCCTCTTTAAAATTCTATTTATATACAAGTTCACATACCTCACGGGAGATCACTTAACACTCGGCCGAAGATCTATTTTTGTGAAACACTCGAGAGCGGCATGTAACTTACTTCTACCATATGCTTGCCAAGCAATCAATCCTCCTCCTTTTTAACTATAAACCTTTGTAATTATCAAGAGGACTTTGGGAAAGGGTAGGCTTGGGTTAAAGGCAGGTGGTTGGGTTAGTGGTTAGTAGAAAAGGGCGAAAGGCATAAAAAGCGTCGGTTTTTGTAAGACTTTTTATTTTTTCCATAACTTTTTTACTTTAATGAAGCAATTCTTCAAACAAAGTTCTTTTTGATGAACTTTTTTATTTTATTTCTTGGCTTCATCATTTTTTTATAAGGAATGTCATATGAAAAACCGAGCTTTTTACTAAAATAAGGGGTTTAAAATGAAAAAAAAAGGTTTTGGTGGGTAAAAGGGTGTTTGTTTTGTGGGTTAAGAAATGAAAAGGTTAAGGCTCAAAGGGGTTAACTAGGGAGATTTTGGGAAGGTGGTAAAAAAACGAAAAATAATGGTGTTGAAAGAAAAAGGGTTAGTCCTAATGCCTCCATCATTTACTTACTTGGGTTTAAGTTGGTAAGGACCGGGAATGAATCGTCGTGGCAAGTTCTAGAGTTGTAAGAAACCAAGCGGCTATTCACACAAGAAACAAAAAATGAGCATTTAGTTTAAAGATGTGTATTTGTATGCTCAATAAAGGCTCAAAACTCACTTTTTGTGGGAATGAGTTTTTATGTGATCAAGTATATATAATCAAATTTTAACTAGATTTGTGATGTCATTTCATAATTTTCTTATGTTGGTTCTTTTTATCACGACACTATCGGTTGTAAATTTGTAAAAATATAACCTTTTTCAAAATTGTAATTCTCAAATTAAACGAGACAAGTAAAAAAATGAATTTTTTTTGAAAAAATTTGGGGTTATTAGCGGTTCCAATAGAGTTTTGTGTAAGGCTTGTGATTAGGACTTGCAAAATTCAAGGTTTTAGCATCCCCCCACACTTAAATTACACATTGTCCTCAATATGTCCCAAAAATAAGTTTTTAGGTTGATTAAATGTGTAAAAGTGTGTTTAAAAACATAATTTAATGTTACTGGGCGTATGGACACGGGCCCGTGGTGTCCAGGCACGGCCCCGTGTTCAGGTTGTCAGTAACAGAAATCATTAAAAAGAAACAGAAGCCTGGGCACGGGGGCGTGTTCAGCGAACATGCCCCGTGTCCAGTTACCTGAACTAGGCATTTTCTACTGATTGTTCAGCACGGGCCGTGTTTGGTGAGCACGGCCCGTGCTGAACTTGCTGCAACGAAGAAAAACTGTCGGGAGGCTCTGCTTTTATGCATGGGGTGCTGGTTTAAGTTTCCCTTGGTATCCTTCACCATCCCGAGTGTGTTTTATTCTTGAAAATTAAAACTAAACTAGAAAGCATAAAAAGTTAATCTAACTAAACTAAGGATAGTTTCTCGGAATGCCTCTGTGGTGCGCCACGTTTATAAGGGTCCTTGGCTAGACCCAAAGCCAGTCATATGTTACCCAAGTGGGATGTTTTGCATCCCATGTTGCATCGTCGGAGAGCATCATCCAAACTTGAGTCTATGACTTTCATGTAATTGACCGGGTCATCATCTTCTACTATTTTGCCAACTCCGAACTTCATTTCCTTGTCCCCAACCCTCAATGTTAGTGTTCCACCATTCATGTCTACTACTGCATGGGCCGTAGCTAGGAATGGCCTTCCTAGGATGAGTGGTACTTCGGTATCTTCCTCCATATCTAGTATGACAAAGTCGGCTGGGAAGACGGATTCGCCGACTTTGACCAATAGATTTTCAGCGACACCTTGTGGATATTTGACGGACCTATCGGCGAGTTCTATGCTCATTTTTGTAGGGCTTATTTTTCCTAGGCCGAGTCGGTTGAACATTGATGCGGGCATGAGGTTGATGCTAGCCCCGAGGTAGGCTAGTGAATTGCGAATGGGAGATTCCCCAATCGAACAAGGGACAGTGAAGCTTCCGGGATCGATCTTCTTTTGCGGGAGTTTGCTGAGTTGCAAGGCGGAGCATTCTTCGCTTAAATTAACTAATTGCAATAACTCAATTTTCCTTTTATGAGTGAGGAAGTCCCTCATAAATTTTGAATATTTAGGCATTTGGGTTAGGACTTCAACAAATGGAATATTAACATGCAATTGTTTTAGTAAATTTACGAATTTTGTGAATTGCTCGTCGGTCTTTTGGCAAATTAACCGTCCGGGGTACGGAACCGGAGAATTCTTGGTGGGCTCTTGATTTGGTGGAGGAGCCGTCTCTTGTCGTGGCGTTAGTGGGGTTGTGGTTTGGCTAGATAGGCTCTTTTCAATAGGAGGTGATGGAGCCTCCTCGGGACCCACGGTACGGTTTCTCAAGGTGATGAGATGTACTTGCGCCTTTGGGTTGGTTTCTGTATTGCTTGGTAACGCGCCTTGTGGTCTCTCGGAGAAATTTTGAGCTAGTTGATTTATTTGTTTTTCAATGTTTTGAATACTAGCTTGTTGCTTTCTAAAGTTCGATTCCAGTTGTTGAAATCGATCCGAGTTTTTCTTTTCGGTGTTAGAGATGAGGCGAGATACGGTATCTTCAAGCCTCTCTAGTCCCCCTTGTTGTTGAGTGAAATTTTGTGACTCGTTTCTTGGTTGTTGAAAGTTTGATCGTTGGTTTAGATTTTGTTGGCTACTACTATTGCCGAGTTCTCTCCAACCAAGGTTACGGTGGTTACGCTACCCTTGGTTGTAGGTACCCGTTGGAGGACCCGACGGCCTAGGTCTACTATTAATGTAGTTTACCGTTTCTGTTTGGTTATCCATTTCTTTCATACAACTCCAATTTTCATGTGGCCCACCACACCCCTCACATGCCATAACCGAGGCCGTTTTTGCCATTTCTAACTTTTTGATTTTTGAAGAAAGGGCCTCGATTTTAGCTTGTAAAGAAGTGTTTTCGTCAACCTTATGGGCGCCCGGGGCAATAGATTTATTGCCTCGGGGAGTGTGCCACTGGAAATTGTTTTGAGCAATTTCCTCGATTTGATTATATATTTCATTTGGGCGACGGTTACCTAAAAGTCCCCCGGAGCTAGAATCAAGTGTTTATCTTGTGTGTGGCAACAATCCATTGTAGAAAGTGGATACTTGTTACCAAACCGCAAGACCATGATGAGGATACTTTCTTAGTAGATCCTTGAACCTTTCCCAAGTTTCATATAAGGATTCCCCATCTTCTTGTGAGTATGTATTAATTTCAGTCATTAATTTAGTCGTTTTAGCAGGAGGTAAATACTTATATAAAAACTTTTGGGCTAGTTCATCCCAAGTGTTTACCGAGCCAACTGGGAGGGTATTAAGCCAAGCCTTAGCTCGGTCGTTTAATGAAAATGGAAACATTCGAAGGCGGATGGCGTCATTTGATGCTCCATTGATCCGAAAGGTATCACATATTTCCAAGAAATTAGTAATATGTAAATGGGGATCTTCGTCCGCAAGCCCATGGAAGGTTGCGGAGTTTTGGAGCATCTGTATCAAATGCGGCCGAAGTTCGAAGTTGTTGGCCTCGACATTCGGTGCATTGATAGCGGCGCCGAGATTACCTACAGTGGGCCGTAGGTAATCCATGAGGGTACGTTGATCCGCCATTGGAAGTGGGTCCCCCAAAACTTTCTCTTGGCTTTTAGCTTTAAGTCTTTTTCTTAGAAAGCGCTCAAGTTTTTCTAGCGGTTCTTTTATGTCTCTGCTGGAACTGGAGCTCATACACTATGTAGAAAGATCAGGTGTGGCGCCTGGGTTCCAAGTCCTGCAATAAAAACACCAAAGAACGTTGGTTAGAAGTTTCACCACGGCCCCGTGCTTGGAGATACAGTAATTGTTTTCCGAATCCCTGTTACTGGGGAGCTCGACACGGCCCCGTGTTGCACCGACACAGCCTCGTGCTCAACCCTCTATAACTCGGAAAATAAAAACTGCCAGTAACAATGCTGGGCACGGCCCGTGTCCGACCAGGCACGACCTGTGCTGAGCTCTGCAGAAACTGAAAAATTAAAAAAATCCTAAAAAAACAAAAAAACAAAAAAAAAACGATTAGGCCGTTGATTCCTAACTTTCTTAAAATCCTCGTTTTCCCGACAATGGCGCCAAAAATACTTGATGCGTGTGTGGTGTAATATATGTTTATGTATATTTTTAGCCCTTTTTAACCACTTTAGTCAAGTTTTAAATTTATAAAACACGATATTTACTAACACCAAACACACATATGGGCAAGTGCACCCATTGTGAGCGTAGTATAGTGTTGGTAAGATACCGAGGTCGTCCAAGGACACAAGAGCTTTTAATACCGGTTTATCCTCAACGTCTAATCAAATCAAAAGTTTAGAAAAAGGTTTTAAACTAGAAAATAAAAACTAAAATGCTGAAAATAAAAATAAAATAAAAACAGATAGACAAGATGAATCACTTGGATCCGACTCACCTTTAGTGTAACCTTTGATTATTTCCGCACTTTTGCACTTTTTAAGAGATTATCTTAGTTATTGTAGTAGGCCCCTCTTTTGAAGGTGACGTTACCCTCAACCCAGTAGTTTGAGTCAGCAAGGATACAATACTAAAGGGTTGGATTATTGAAAGATAATTAATTAAGTTATTAATGTGTAATGTGGAAGGCCCATCTTTTGACGGTGACGTTACCCTCGGCTAAGTAGTTTGAGTCAGCAGGGATACAATCCTAAGTATCCGGGTTAATGTTTTAATAGTACCTTACATATGAGGGGATCAAGAAATTCGAACCCCCGCTATCTAATACCAGTGGGTATTGAAGGAGGTCCTACTAAGCTTGACCCAGGTCCTTGCAGGATCTATACCAGTGGGTATTGAAGGAGGTCTTACCAAACCATTCCCTTAACCCCCGACCAGGTAGCCAACATATCTCCATATAGACCGTGGAGATATGAATGGTGTAAATCTTTTATTTTATATAGACAGTAAAATAATGCCAAGACACCACGGACAAGTGATAAGGAAGACTCACCTTCAACATAAGAAACTAGTTATTAAAGTCATTAATACATAACCAAATAAAAAGTGCGAAAAGATTAAAAATAAAAAGGATTACACTAAATGCTTGTCTTCACCAAGTGATGTAAGAGACTTAGGCAAACATGGCCTTTGATTGTCAAGAACTCTTACTATCAATCTTGGATCCCGAGACTACTACACACACTCTATGATGGATGATGGATGATGATGGTGGATGTGGGTTGTGATGGTGGTGGTGGGTGGGTGAAGTGTGAAATAGGTGGTTTGCCAATGGATGATTTGCAAGTGAGCCAAGCACCCCTATTTATAGCCTGCACAGAAGCCTGGACACGGCCCCGTGTCCATTGGGCACGGCCCCGTGTCCATCCATCTTCTCCTTCTTCATTAAATGCAGTTTGTCTGCATTAGTTGACCACGCCCCCGTGTCCGCTGGGCACGACCCCGTGTGCAGAAGCGTATCTGTACTATCAAGATTTGCCTAGATTCTGCGAAGCTTATAGTTGACCACGGCCCCGTGTCCGCTGGGCACGCCCCCGTGGTGGGTGATAGAAGCTTCTACAACTTTGTCTTTTCTGTAGACAATTGGGCACGCCCCCATGTTCATTGAGCACGGGGCGTGTTCAGCCTTCTGTTCTCTTGTTCTTGCTTGGGAGGATGATGTCGAGGGGTCGGGCATGCCACGTTTATTTCTTTTCTTGTATTTATGTTAGATTTAGCTGCCTTTTTGCTTCTTTTGTTCATTTGAGCTCATTTAATCCTGAAAATACCAAAGGAAGACAAAAACATACTTTTTCCAACATTAGTACAAAAAAATGGTTAGTTTTATGCCACATTTGATGTAATTTATATGTTGCATTTTGCACAAATCATAAAGCAAAAAGGGCTCGAGTATACTCACAGATAGCGTTTAAGAAGTAAACACTCTCTTGGATTAAAGGAAGCGCTGAGGGAGATTAGCCTGAACAGTTAACGATAGCATAAACGATGAGTGACGCGTAAAACGGTGTAAAGTACCAAGTGTCGGATGTTAATCCGATCAGATGGTCATCCGATCAGATGGCCATTCGATTGGATTGACACTCGTTTGGTAAGGATGTGTTTGTGTATGATGGATTTGAGGTTTTTGTTGTAGCATTTTGAAAACAGAGAAGTATCTCTACCTTTCAGGTCGTTCGATCGGTTGGCGATCCGACTGGCGGGACACTTAGTGAGAACAAGTTCACAGCAGGATGGTCACTCGATTGGATAGCAATCCGATCGATTGGAAATCCATTAGTTACTGATGATCTTTGAAATGTATGAAAATGACTAAGTGTTGAAGTTCTAAATGTCATATCATCGGATGGTCGTTTGATCGGATGGCAATCCGATCGGACGGCAATCCGTTCGACATTCAGATCTTTGAAAATTGAGTAAAAAGTTTAATCGTTAAATCCTTAAGTGCAATCCGATCGGATTGCAGTTCGATCGGATGGCAATCCGATCAGACGGCAATCCGTCCCAACGCATCTGATCGTTTTGAACTTGATTATTTTGAGAGCTTTGCAGTTTTGATCGAGACGATGTGATAACGTGCTAAACAATAGAAACCCCATCATGACCCAAGTAATCCGATCGAGCAAGAATCACCTTAGTCTGATCAGTTAACTGTTCAAGACGGTTGTACATGTTTAACCCGAAATCAGTAGTCTCTTCGATAGAAATCAGATCTTGAACCAACACATCACTAAGAAGGAGTAGAAGATCAGAAAAAGCGCTCCGATTCTATCGGTTTTGAGTGCATTGAGTGTAAAAGAGTTGAAAGAAAGTTAGAAAACCATCTTTCAGTCCTTTTAACCATGAATATGTGTAGATCTAAGCAAAAACATTGTTTAATCCTGTGGAAATCCTTCAGATCTGAGTTGTTCTTGGTGGAATGAGGCCAAAGCTTGAAGTTCATAAGAACTCCATGATGACATCACCCTAGAACACCTCAAATCCACTGATTTCATGGTTATAGTTGAGATTTAAAAGAAAAAATGATGAAGAAGTGCGTGTAGATCATGGAAGTACAAGATTTAGGTTGAAAACTTATATGAATCGCGAGAAATCGAGAGAAAGGAGGCTTGAGTGCGGCTGGTGGAGTGAAGGAGCTGTCACATCACAAATGATGTGACAGAAGGGTATTTATAGGGTTTCCAAAAGAGGAAAGAGATCAAGGGTTGGATTGGTCACCGATCGGAAGGCAATCCGATCGGATGGCCACTCGATTGGTTGGCCACTCGATCCTGGTGTCCGGCGTGTTGAGTTTTGCCGTTTTGATTCGCGTGTTGAACGTTGTGATGCATTTCGAGCAAGCGATGCGATAGAATTACCCACTAGATACACAAATAGCCTAACTACTATATCTAACATACAATCACTATAAATAACTTACGTTTAGCGTTTGCGATTAAGTTGCGATTGCGCTTCGATTATTCGCCACAAACATGAAGTAAACATGCACAAGTAACACATAAGTAGCACACACACGTAAAACAATATACAAAACTTGTCAATCAAGGCGCGAATGAGATTGCGATGCGATTAGCGATAAAGCGATAAAACATGCGATAAACATTGATTAAACCTTGATTATTAATAAATACTCCACTTAATACAACTAAAGCGATAGAATAAATAGATTAATTACAGTCAAAGAAGTCAAAACAATAGTTAAGTAAGGAGTGACAGATCGCAATTAGCAATCTTTTCTTCCTTTGAATTCAATCTTGACTTTGACTTTGACTTTCATAACACGGGGTGTTACAGCCTCCCCTACTTAAGGGAATTTCGTCCCGAAATTAGGCTTTGTCCGTAACGAACAACTGCGGGTACTTCGCCTTCATGTCACTTTCGAGTTCCCAGGTGAACTCCGCGCCTCGCTTGCCTTCCCAGCGAACCTTCACAATGGGAATGCGTGAGCGCCTGAGCTTCTTGGTTTCTCGATCCATGATCTCGACAGGCTTCTCCACGAAGTGTAATGTTTCGTCCACTTGAAGATCCTCTAGCGGAACTTGTAAATCCTGCTCGGCTAGGCACTTTCTGAGGTTCGATACATGGAAAGTCGGGTGGACGTTGTTAAGTTCCTCTGGTATTTTGATTCTGTAGGCCACTTTTCCATTCCTTTCCAGAATCTTAAAGGGTCCCACATATTGAGGCGTGACCTTTCCTTTCTTGCCGAATCTGACCACACCCTTCCAAGGTGATACCTTTAGAAGTACATGGTCGCCAACGTCAAATTCAAGGGGCTTGCGTCGTCTATTGGCATAACTTTTCTGACGACTCCGAGCTTTCAGCAGGTTGTCTTGAATTTGGAGGATTTTGTCAGTCGTTTCTTGCAGCAGCTTAGGACCGGTTAACTGCGCATCTCTGATCCCATGCCACATAATCGACGATCGACATTTTCTTCCGTACAATGCCTCAAATAGTGTCATTCGTATACTAGAATGATAACTGTTATTGTACGAGAATTCGACTAAAGGTAAGTGAGCGTCCCAATTACCACCGAAATCTATGACGCACGAGCGAAGCATGTCTTCCAAAGTACGAATCGTTCTTTTAGTCTGACCGTCGGTTTGGGGATGGAAAACGGTACTTCGATTCCAAGAGCAGATTGAAACATTTCCCAAAGATGCGAGGTAAACCGACCATCACGGTCAGAAATGATGTCACGTGGCGTACCGTGTCGACAGATAACTTCATCGGTGTAGACTCGGGCTAATTTTTCCACCTTAAAGTCTTCTCGTATCGGTAGGAAATGAGCGGATTAGTCAAACGATCAACGATAACCCAGATGCTATCGTGACCTGAGGTTGTGTTGGGATTGAACCCTACCAGAGGAACAGATAATGTAAAGGCAAAACCTGGTCACAATAGTGGATTCACAATAAGCAGATGTTTACACTAATCTCTCCCCTTGACAGTGGTTACCTATCTGCTGATACATCCTAAACACTGCTCAGAAGAACAACTGATGAACCAAACACTGATGAAACAACCAAAGACTGCTGAAAGGCAAACGCTAAGCTCTATCTAATGTTGTCTCTTAAGTGTTGCTGAAGATTCAAGCACTGCTCATTCAAAGACTGGTCACCTTTTGAAGAAAGCACTGATGATTCAAGTAATCAGTGCTTAGGCTACAACAGTGGAACGTGAACTGTGTTAGACTTGTTTTGTATTGTATTGTATTTTCAGTCAGTTGTTAGACATCAGTAGTTTTTGTATAGATCAGTGCTTGTAGGTTGTTAGGCTGTTAGATGTCACTATCATGGTGACGTCAGCTAAGGTACATCAGTAGTTTGGTTTGCCTATAAATATAACAGTACTCTGTACTGTTACATTTGATTCGTTTTGAGTGAGTTCTTCTCCTCAATTCAATCCTTTCATCTTGTGCAACCAACTCTGAAGTATCAGGCTGAGGGGGAGTTTAGTCTGTAAGCTTGCATTTGTAACCTTTTGCTTTTCATTGTAATCATTCGACTCAAGGTGAAACAAGTGTTTAAACATACTATTCTCTTATATGTTTGTGTTTACAAAGTTTGTATACCATTCCGCTGCACTTTACTTTATTTTATATACACTGAATGTTCAATTCATACAAACAAGCACAATCATGAGAGCCTCGGATCCTAACAATTGGTATCAGAGCCTGGACAGTCAAATTCGATCTAACCATCAATTTGACATAACAGTTCTGCTCAAAATTCATTGGTACTAAGGATGGTTGCATTCAGTTGAAAAAGAGAGTAACGAGTAAATCATGATCAAAATGGTTATTCAAAACTCTGTAAATCAACCAAGATGTCATATAACACACAAATTTCACGCAACAAGTGATATCATGCACAAGTCACTCATAGCTTTCAGATCTGTAAAATATCTGATAAATTATGGGATCGTTTGATTTTCAAAATTGATTTCAGTTGTTGTTTTGATATTTGTGATGTTGTCACTGAATGCTAAAGTATGAACCTCAGATTAACCAAAACCTATGTTCTTAAAACATTAATGTTTTTGGTGACATAAAAGAGGAAAATGAAAACTTTAGTCATTCAGATCTTATGTGTTAAAAACAGGTTGAGTTTCTCAAAAGGACTAAATCAACTATGTTAAAATACATTAAGAAAATCAGGAGTCAAAAATGTCCAGATCATAGGTAATGAGAAGGTTGGCATAAGCATGTGCAGAAATGTCCAAATCTTTCAAAACATTACTACAAAATGATTCTGGATCAGGTATTCCTTCAATAAATACCCCTCAGTAAGTATTTTAATACTTATGACTGGGAAGGGTGAAAAGGGAAGAAGAATATTCACAAAAACTCAGAAGTGTGTTTATCTCAAAACTTTTCAAGTCAAAAGAAAAGAGTATAAACATAAAACACTTATGAGTCACAGTTTAGAGTAATGATAATCATTAAGCAACTGTTTGCATTCATTTGCTCAGGAAAAGGTTTTGATTCCAGTGAATGAACTCCAAAGTGGACTAGACAAATTTCCATCCATGTGTCCTCATGTTTGCAATCAACTGACCATTTTGTTAAACTTAAAGATGATATGATTACGTATTGTATTGAAAATTTACCAGATCCTCCTTGATACCGTTTTCAGAAAATCCTTTAATTTTTTTCTCTTCAAAGGACTTTCTCAAATAACCAGGATACATTGTTCAAATTTTTGAATAATGTATTTTGAACTTTTGCTTGTTTTTGTTGGCAATAGTTTCTTTTTCCTGTCAGGATATAATACCTTATTTTTGTTGGTATTATTGTCCTCATAAATGGGTCAAGAGGAAAAGGTACATATGTCAAGGTCATGTCATTTTCAAAGTTGTTTTAAACATCAAAGGTTGATTGCTAAACAGTGCTTAAACTACTGAGGTATTTTATGTTTTAATTTGAATATTAAATGATAATGAGATGCCTTAGTAAAAGTCTTCATCATCTGGGGTACTTAACCACTGTTCTTCAAAATTGACATGTGGCAAAACCTTGAATGAAAATTCTCAAAACAGTTGATGAAATATTTGTTCTTCAAATCTGTATCATTTACTCTAATCACTGTTCTGTTCAAACATCTAATCACTAAATACTATCCACTGCTGAAAGTCAACCACTGATTTCTCATTTCGCTAAGACAAGCACCGATACTTAAAATCAGTGTCTTATCCACTGATATACTATCCACTGATAGTAAAAATCTTCCACTGTTGTCACAATATTACCGTTGTAACAACTGATGCTTGATTCATCAGTGGCTCATAAAACAACTGTTCTCCACCTTTCATCCATTTCATCAGTGTTTGAAACGTGGTCAGTGTTTAGCCTTCAGATCAAAATAACCGCTGCCACATCAGCGATCACTTTTTCCCTAAATAAAACCCTGCCCTAAACCCCCAAACAGGGTTTTACACTGTCGAATTGAATTCCAAAGTTCTCCTCTCAAAGCAGTTTCCAACCCTTCTTCTGAAAACATTCTCCGATTCTTCTTCATCAAAATAACGAAGTCAAATTCAAAATCAAAATCTAAACCAAAATCACCATCGTCTTCAAAGGAGGTCGATCAAACGACCGAAGAAACCATTGAAATCCCATACAAGTCACCTCATAACTATGTGGGTCTCCTCACAAAACCTACCGATAACCACACCTTCGATTCCATCATTGATATACTATCTGCATCAAAGTACAAAACTTTGGTGACAGTAGATGCTCCCATTTACTTGCAAACCCAGAGAGAGTTTTGGAAAAATGCAAACCTTGAAAAACAAGACGGAAAAGTAGTAGCCATTGACTCCTCGATACAGGGTAAAGCATTTCAAATCACCCCAAAATCAATCTCAGAGATCTTCAAACTCGATGATCTGAAAGGTAAAACTTCTTTTGATAAAACCGAGTTAAAAGCTGATTTTCTGAAAAGAGGGTATGCAGAACAATAAAAGGTAGATACCTTACAAAAAGGGTATTTCCCATCTGCACCCAGATTTTTATTCCACACACTGTTAAGTTGTGTTTCTAATAAAACAACAGCGTTTAATGAAATACCATTGAAGATTCAGTGCCTGGGATATGCTATTTTAAACAATAAAGATTACAACTATTCCCAGGAGATCTTCAATGACATGGTAAAGAATGTTGACAGCAAATTATTTCTTCTTTTTCTAAGATTTCTGAGCTATTACTTTAAACAAAAATTTGAAAAAGAGGATGAAAATTTGCCCAAACAAGGTGTCCATTTTCAAATAAAAAGTTCAACAATTGAAACATTTTCAAGAATGATGGCACCAATAAAATTAAAAGCAAAAGAGCCTGAGCATATTTTAGAAACTGCCACTGATCCTCAGGCAACTTCTGCTGAGCCCACTGCTCCAGGTGATCAGAGCAGCACAACCACTGCTCTGAAACCCACACCTGACATTACCAAAAAGACCAAAAGAAAAACATCCAGAAAACCCACCAAACCCAAATCAAAGGCATCTCTGGAAGATGAGATCCCAGAGACAATGACAGTGACAACACAAAAGTCACAAATAACCACTACTGCTACTTCCTCACAGCAGGTGGAAGAAAGATCTCAACCCCAGCCTCAAACTCCTCCTGCATCCTCACAAAAGGATCAGGTTGTAACCACAGGGACACCAAATTATGAAGCTCTAGATCCACTTGGATCTATCTTCCACAGTCCTGATCCCAAGGACATGTCTCTTTCAACACCTATACCCTCACCAATCATAATGGCACAATCAATAATACCCCTGTTGCATGCAGTTGATATTGCACAGACACAAACCAGTTCCTCTCTATCACCCATTACTGAGAGTATACCTCCACAAGTGACTGGGTCTGTTGCTTATACCTCTGCTATCCCAGCAACAGCTGAGGAGGTTACACCCCCTGAGTTACAAGTAACTCTCGGTGGTAGTTCAAGTGGAGCAGCAACTACAACTGATGGATCAACAGATCTTCAGTTGGACAGTTGTTTCATCACTAAGACTCCCTTGAAGGCAATTTCTTCAATGGCAACATCGGTAACCACCAGTGAGTTGATTCTAACCACCGGTACCATCAAAGGTTTATCGAGTGCTGAAGAAAGAAGTCCCCAGTACCAAGAACAAGGGGCATCAAGGGATGATTTTTGGGACTCTGTTCCAAAGTCACACATTGGTACAACCACCACTGGTGGGGATTCAGATGATCCTACAAATGTAGGTGATGATTCAAAATATCAGGAATTGACGAAAAGAGTTGAAAAACTTGAAGACTCAGTTGCTGAAATTAAAGATATGGTGCAAGAGATTTTGAAAGCTCAGAAAGCACAAGCTACTGCTGTTCCTGCTCAAGCACCTGCACAACATGCATTTGCTGCAAATGAGCTTTGGAATATTTTCCAACCCATGCTTGAAAAACAGCAACACATGACTGATCAAAAGCATGCTATTCAAGTACAAATGCTGACCAACATGGTGGAATCAAGGTTTAAAGACACTCAAGCAGATATCAAGGCTATAAAAGCCAGTATACAAAAGACTGTCCATGGTGAAAAAGTTCCATCTACCATCTTCTTCATGGATATACCCCTTGTAGATAATGCCAAAAAGGGGGAGAAAATCAAGTTAAGAAAGAAAGGAATTGAAGATGGGTTGTATATTGAACCAGAAGATACGTCAGTAGTTACAAAAACAGCTGATACAAAATCTTCAAATCAAACAGCTGATACATCAGCAGTTACAAAAACTGTTGTCAGTAGCCAAATAGCTGCCATGACAACAACACACACACCTCCAACACACACCACTCCATCACAGCCACTGTTCCACCTTCATCATCTACAATCATATCACCACCACTGCCTCCTGCCATAAAGCAGAAGACAGCAGATGTTACAACATCTGCTGTAATGACAACAGTGATTGAAACACCAGTTGTTTCAACCACTGTTAGTCAATCACAATCACAAACCACTGCTATCCAATCTCAAACCACTGATCCACCCAAATCATCATCAGCCTCCCCTACGTTAAAAAGGAGAAGGGTTTTCATTCCTGATGATGAGTCACCACCACCATCAAATACTATGTCACACCCTCCATCCCCTGCTCAAAAGCAGAAGACATCTGCTGACATATCAGCAGTTGTAATGACGACAGAGGTTGTAACACCAGTTGTTTCAACCACTGTTAGTCAAACATCCACCACTGATCTCATCATTCCAACACCACAACCTCCAAAGTCTCACAAAAGAAAAAGAGAAACAACACAGGCTACTGATGAAAAGTATGATCCTGTTGCTGCTAAATATCCATTGGAATTAGAAGCTGTGAAAAATGAGATGAAACACTTTTACACTGAAGATGATCCTACAAAAAGGAAATTTCCTTCTCTCATAGGCTTCATAATTCCAGAAAACATGGATGAGTATATCGAAATGAAAGCAAGACAAGCAAGGATAAGAGCCAAAGTTGAGTGCAAGGATCAAGGTGATGAAGCCATTTTGGAAAGAAGGGAATTCCTGCTCAACAAAGTCAAACAAATGGAAGAATATGCAAGTGATCTGAACAAAGAAATATCAAGTTTATTCCCTGAAGAACAAAGAAATGAATTGAGAAAAGAATATCTTGCATACATAATGAAAGAAAAGTTCTATCCAATCATTGCACTAAAGCATGAGGCTAAAAGAATTGAAAAGATTATACTTGATCCACGGAAGAAAAAGACAGCTCCAAATTGGAACAAATACAACAAATTCATATCTGATCTTATTTCCGAGCATAAAAGAAAGAAGCAGGAGTTGGTGGATGGAAAGGTGGATACTGCGGATGCCATAGCAAAATGGTCAAAGCAGCAAACGGATGAAGCTTATGAAAGGCTTGAGAAGCAGAGGTTGAAAGTCTCTGACACTCCTAAAAAGTCTAACTACAAAAAGCTACAGGAGCAAGTCAAGACCTTTGAAACACAGACCAGCATAGCAGAAGCCTTTGTCACAGAGTTAAGAGAAGAAAGGAAGAAAATGTTGTCTGCTAGAGAAGAAGAGAACAAAGAAGCTGATCAGATTGAAGAAGCTATCAAGAAAATAGCTTCAGACAAAGAAATATTAGCAAAACTACAAAACCTTGCCAAAAGGGTTAAAGTAGTAAGTCAAAAGTCATCAGCAGATGTCACAAACAGTGAGCTGTATGACAAAGAAGTTGAAGCAGATCTAGCTGCAGCAAATGAGATTATTGAAAAAGCATTCACACGAGTGTCTGTAGCTCATGATACTGCTCTACACTTCTTCTCTAGGCCAAACACCTTTAGTTCGTCAGTCAATAAACCTCTCCCAAGAAACCCATTCGGTTTTAAAATACTAAAGTGGCTCTCTGATCAAAAGACCCACGTATTGACTCTGATCAGAACCAATGGAGAAGTGAGGCATATATCAAGGAATCAAGCACTAGGCCTACATGTTGAAGATCTACAAGATCTCCTTGAGCTTTCACTGTGCAGGGATGAGGCTGATTTAAGTTCCAAAGCATTTGAAGAAGAATTTAAAAGAAAAGCAAAGGAACTTCTGATGAAGAATAAAGATCCAGAATAACGACAGGTTTTGGCATTATCTGTTCCAGGGGGAGATTGTTGGGATTGAACCCTACCAGAGGAACAGATAATGTAAAGCCAAAACCTGGTCACAACAATGGATTCACAATAAGCAGATGTTTACACTAATCTCTCCCCTTGACAGTGGTTACCTATCTGCTGATACATCCTAAACACTACTCAGAAGAACAACTGATGAACCAAACACTGATGAAACAACCAAAGACTGCTGAAAGGCAAACGCTGAGCTCTATCTACTGCTGTCTCTTAAGTGCTGTTGAAGATTCAAGCACTGCTCATTCAAAGACTGATCACCTTTTGAAGAAAGCACTGATGATTCAAGTAATCAGTGCTTAGGCTACAACAGTGGGACGTGAACTGTGTTAGACTTGTTTTGTATTGTATTGTATTTTCAGTCAGTTGTTAGACATCAGTAGTTTTTGTATAGATCAGTGCTTGTAGGTTGTTAGGCTGTTAGATGTCACTATCATGGTGACGTCAGCTAAGGTACATCAGTAGTTTGGTTTGCCTATAAATAAAACAGTACTCTGTACTGTTACATTTGATTCATTTTGAGTGAGTTCTTCTCCTCGATTCAACCCTTTCATCTTGTGCAACCAACTCTGAAGTATCAGGCTGAGGGGGAGTTTAGTCTGTAAGCTTGCATTTGTAACCTTTTGCTTTTCATTGTAATCATTCGACTCAAGGTGAAACAAGTGTTTAAACATACTATTCTCTTCTATGTTTGTGTTTACAAAGTTTGTATACAATTCCGCTGCACTTTACTTTATTTTATATACACTTAATGTTCAATTCATACAAACAAGCACAATCATGAGAGCCTCGGATCCTAACGGGTTGTACGCGGGAGTTTCGTGATAAAGTCCATGGCTATGCTTTCCCATTTCCACATCGGGATCTCGGGTTGTACAAGCAAGCCAGATGGTCTTTGTTGTTCGGCCTTAACTTTCGAACAAGTCAGGCACTTCGAAACATAGATAGCGATATCCTTCTTCATTCCAGGCCACCAGTACCGTTGACGAAGGTCGTGATACATTTTATCGGTGTCAGGATGAATAGAATATCGAGACTTGTGGGCTTCATCCAACAGGATTTGTCGCAAGTTAGTACGTTTGGGAATCCAAATTCGGTCCAAATAATGGAATATCCCATTTGATTTATTCAATAACTGTTCGCCGTTATAATAAATCCTTTCCTTCTTCAAAGTGCGCTCGGTAAAACAAGTATGCTGAGCGTCACGGATGAGGGTTTCGAGATGATGCTGGGCGGGAATATTACAAACACTATGCAAATAGCTTCGTCTGCTGAGGGCGTCGGCAACGACATTTGCTTTGCCAGGGTGGTAACGAATCTCACAGTCGTAATCGTTGAGAAGTTCTACCCATCGGCGTTGACGCATATTCAGTTCCTTTTGGCTGAAGATGTGTTGTAGGATCCTATGGTCGGTGAAGACTGTACACTTAGTACCATAAAGGTAGTGTCGCCAAATCTTCAACGCAAAAACAACTGCGCCTAGCTCGAGGTTGTGGGTTGTATAGTTCTTCTCGTGGATCTTGAGCTGACGTGACGCGTAGGCGATAAGCTTGTCTCGTTGCATGAGAACACAACCAAGACCAAGGTTCGAGGCATCACAATAGACAATGAAGTCATCGTTTCCGTCGGGTAAAGTGAGGACGGGAGTATTGCATAGCATATGCTTGAGAGTTTGAAAGGCAGTCTCTTGTTCGGTTCTCCAAACAAAAGGCTTGTCTTTATGCGTCAAGGAAGCAAGCGGGACAACGATTTTTGAGAAGTCAACAATGAATCGACGGTAATAGCCCGCCAATCCGAGGAACGAACGTACATCGGATGGTGATTTTGGAGTAACCCAACTCTTAACAACTTCGATCTTCACGGGGTCGACATGAATACCTTGACTATTTACGACGTAACCGAGGAATTGAACCTCCTCTAGCCAGAATTCACACTTGGAGAACTTGGCATAGAGTCGATTCCCCTGAAGTAGCTCGAGAACCAAACGTAGATGCTGCGCGTGTTTGGTTTTCGACTTCGAATAGATAAGGATATCATCGATGAATACGACGACGAAGCGGTCAAGAAATGGTTTGCACACAAGGTTCATTAAATCCATGAAGACCGCTGGTGTATTGGTTAAACCAAAGGGCATTACGACGAATTCATAATGACCATAGCGAGTTCGAAAGGTGGTTTTTGGAATATCTTCCTCCTAGATGCGTAACTGGTGATAACCTGAGCGTAAATCGATCTTCGAGAAACATGTAGCACCTTGCAATTGGTCAAACAAATCATCGATTCCGGGCAGGGGATAGCGATTCTTGATTGTCAGCTTATTCAACTCCCTATAGTCGATGCACATCCGGAACGACCCATCCTTCTTTTTGACGAAAAGGACTGGTGCGCCCCAAGGAGAGGTGCTAGGGCGAAGAAGCCTTTGTCAAGTAATTCCTGGAGTTGACTTGAGAGTTCACGCATTTCGGACGGAGCGAGGCGAGAAGGAGATTTAGCAATAGGGTTGGCTCCAGGAATGAGGTTAATACGAAAATCAATATCACGCCTCAGGGGTAAACCAGGTAAATCATCAGGAAAGACAAGAGGAAAATTGCGAACTATGGGAACATCATTCATTCCTGTAGTTCTTTTCTTTTCCTTCTCTGCTACTACAATGTTAGCCAAGAAGGCTCTGTACTCCTTGTGGAGATACTTGCTTGCTTGGATACACGACATGAGTTGGAGTTTCTTCGACGCGACCTCACCATAGACACACAATAGATCACCATTAGCGAGCGAGAAGCGAATTATCTTATCAAAACAAACAACTTCAGCACGATTTTCACGAAGAAAATACATGCCTACTATGACGTCAAAACTACCGAGCTGCATCGGAATAAGGTCGATAGGAAAGATGTGACTGTTGAGTTCGAGAGTACAATCACGAAGAATAGAATTGACAGCGACGGTTCTTCCGGTGGCAACTTCAAAATCGAATGACGAGGGGAGATGGGCGCGCTTACGATTATGGAGCTTTTCGGATTCTAGCGATACAAAACAGTTATCAGCTCCAGTATCAAATAAACACGAAGCATAAATACCATTCACAAGGAACGTACCATTGACCACGTTGTTATCAGCTTGAGTTTGACGGACATTGATGTTGAAAGTGCGTCCACGAGCTGCTTGCTACTGTTGTTGCTGGGGCTGCTGCTGTTTTGGCTCTTGTTTCACCACTTGATTCGGGCACATGTTTGCGAAGTGGTTGGGATCACCACAAGCAAAGCAAGCTCTAGCGTGGATCGTGGGTGCATGAGCCGCTTGTAGGCCTTGAGGAGCGGGAAGTAGAGCTTGTTGAGCAGGAGCTTGACCTTGAGCTAGAGCTGGAGCTTGACATGGACCTGAACGGCAGTTGGCGGTGAAATGGCCGTACATGTTGCAATGCACACAGTATCTGTAGGCGATTCCCACCGGGTGGTGATAGGTACATGTAGGGCAAGCCGGGTGAGGACCAGTGTATGCACGCTTTACCGGCGGTGCATGGGTAACCGGTGTCGCTACTTGGCGTTGTTGAGGCTGCGGTTGAGCTGGAACTGATTGGAGCGAGGCAGCAGTAGTGACAGTGCAATTTTTGCTACTGTTGTTGTTGTTCTTCCTCTTGCGACGAGAGGACTTTGAAGACTGCGATGCGGCGGCGGCTTCAGCGGTTGCAGCGGTGGTAGCTTGGTGCAGATTCTTAGAGGCTTTATCCCAATAACCAGCCTTGACTCGCTTGTCGTTTATATCAGCAGCGAGTAGAAAAGTTTCCTCGATGATTGACGTCTTTGCAGCTTGAACGAAATCAGCCACGCAATCTGGAAGAGCACGGATATACTTCTTGATGGTGATTTCTTGCGTACTAACTTGGCCAGGGCAGATTATGCTGAGCTGCTTGAAGCGAGCAGTCAGAGCAGCGTTGTCACCATCCTTCTGCTTGAGATGCCAGAACTCGTCCTCCAACTTTTGGAGCTCGTGGGGAGGGCAGAACTCTTTCATCATCAGGTCCTTCAACTCATCCCACGTTAATCCATAAGCTGCGTCATTTCCTCTCTTGTTTCTGTCGACCGTCCACCAGTCTAAAGCGCGAGACTGGAAGACGCCGGTGGCGTTAACAGTTCGGAGATTGTCAAGACAGTTGTTCTGACGCAGGGTGACTTCAATCAAATCGAACCATTGAAACATGACCGTAGGACCATCTTCGCCGGTAAATTCTTTCGGGCCGCAGGCTTTGAACTACTTGAAGCTAAAAGTAGCTTTTGGCGAATCTGTTCAGGACTCTTCAGACGACTTGCTAGCGTTTTCATTCAGCTCGCTAACAATTTGCGGAATAACTTTCGCTATCTGCTTAGCGACCAGAGAGGCGATGCATTTGTCATCGTGATTGCGGCAAGCTGATCGGGAATGAAACGGTCCAAATGACGACATTGTCTGCAATAGACAGCGCCATAGGATTCAAAATGCTATATATAATCGAATCTCACCTCACACGTACTACTACTAAAGTGCAGGAACACATCAACCATACAAACACATAATCACATAAGCACATAATCACATAACACATAAGCACATAGGAGCACGTAAGGCACAGAAACACATGAAGCAGTCAGAACACAGAAACCTATCATTCAAAGTTCACGCGTTCGAGAACAGCGATTGCGATTAGCGAGTACATAGCAGATAGTATAACATAAGCGAGTAACATAGCATGTGACCATCCATAAGTAGCAACGATTTGTTAGCATTGGGTAGTGTGTGTTGTGTGATTAGCGGAAGCAAAAGGCGTTAGATCAAAACCAATAGTACCTCAAATCACTAACAAATAAGCATAAAACCACATAAAATGCATAGAATCCACATAAACTACAATTATTAGAGTTAGCAGTTGTGGGTTCAGAATCGAAACACATAAAATCAGCGATTGTGAGCTTGAAAATCGAAAATAGATTGTCTAAGGCTTTGGTAGACATTGACTACCCAAAGTGGTTCGACTATTCTCAATAACTGCAAGTATACGTTTTGGCCTAATGGACTTTGCTCTATCACTGACATACGGTGAATGGCGTGCATCCCTTCGGTTACTTACGCAACTCGAGTCGTTGGAGTCCATCGAGACTTTGGTGAGAGTTTTGTAAAACCAAAATAGAGAAATTGGAACCGGTCATTAAGATGCGGGTTTCACCCCTAACTTAACGACTCCCTTCCTGAAGAATCTGCGTCAAAGTGCGGATTTCACTCCTGATTCAACGCAAATTCTCGTGTTTATAAAAAAATGCGGGTCGAACGAGCGATTTAATCGAGAGTTTGTGGTTTTCACACCTAATCTCGATCTAATCACTCGCTCATTTTCGAAAACAGTGTAGTGCGACTACCTTAGGAAAGGTAGTGTGAAAGTATAACGTGAGCGCGGGTCGATCGAGAAATAGCAATAAGCTCATATGGAACCCCTACCGGGTTTGCACAAGGCGGTCTGTTGGTACTTAGACTATAGACTAGGTCGTTTCTAAGACATTGACCCGGACTAGGTCAAGTCTTGCCTAATTCTCTATAGTTATGGCTCTGATACCAATCTGTCACTCCCCAACCGATGGAAACATCGGGGCGTAGCACTGAGCGAAACAGATTGTCCAGGAGTTTCATAACAACTGTGATTACCAATTATTTAAGCACCACGTCCCATACCATGACATAACAAGTAGCATAGTTATTACAGAAAAATCAAAGACAATAGTTCTGTTCCGACCACTCAGATTCAAATAGATAAATTGTTTTTGTTTGTTTCTAGACTTCTCCCTACTTGATTCCACAAAAGCAGGTAAGCACAACATCCTAAGTACCTGTCACATACGTTAAAATAGAGGTCAATACACATAGTGAAAATGTGAGCATACAAGTTTGATAATAATAATAATAGAGTTCGAAATCGTTTATGCATAACTAGCATGTAACATGTACAAAGGGAAGGCAAGTAGGTTATCGACAGAAAAATATGCACAGACGTGACTGCGAGTTGTAGAATGCGCAACACATATCCCCACTAGGATACGTGAAGTAAAGCCCTTAACAACCCCTGTCCATGACAGGTGCTAAGTCCAAACTATAGTACTATCGTTGCTAAGGTGTCAGGCAACAATCACTATGTTAACATAACATACAAGCTTTCATCGAATAACACGTAGCATGCAATAACGATCAGCGTTTAAATAGTGTTTGCGTAGTGTGTAGGTTGTGATTTAGAATAAGTAACTGTTAGGAAACTTTATTTGCAAGTATTGAAGAAAACCTCAATCAACTGGATCTTTGAAGAGATAACAATCCTGAAGATCACAACAGGAAGAAGAAAATCAGATGGGACAACTGAAATGCACAGCATCTACTTCAAAGAATCGCAAGTTGATCAAAGAGATGAATTGGATTATCAGTAAAGGTCACTTCTGATGGATCTGATGATATTTCTGATGAAATATCATCAGTTTCTTACGATTCTGATCATCAAGATTTTTCTGATGATTTGTTCATCAGAAATTCTGATGAAGTGGATTCATCAGAATTCTGATGGAATACCCCACTTGTCTTAAATTGACTCTATCCTGCGACACATACCGAAGCAAATTGACATTATTGGATCTCATGATGAAAAAGGCAACTTAAACGAATAATTCAATGTATATGTCAAATGGCCACTTTTTGCAGGACTTATTGCATGAATAAACTATTGTTTATTCATGCACCCAGCCTTCTATAAATAGAAGGCTCAACCAGCAGAAGATAATTGAGTTTGAAGCTTAGCATTAACATACAAACACCCAAACTTCATTGCTCTTCTCACCCACAGAATTCAAGATTCATTTGTATTAGATAATAATCTTACAATCACCTTGTTAAACTATTGTGTTTCAAAGTGATATAAACTTGATAATTCTGTAGGTCTTGTTTCTTGAAAGTCTGATTTCCATTTCCGTACATCTTTTTCACATCTACTGAAATCACTTGCCATGTTACATGAAAAGAAGTTGTTTAGGCCATACTGGGTCCAACAATTGGTATCAGAGCAGATTGAATAAACTATTTTCAAACGATCAATCGCTCATCTTCTCTTCTCTAAATATGGTCAGCTTTCAATCCTGGAATAATGCTTTTAACATTGGTTCTATATCAAAACCTCCGACTCTGGTCAGGGAGGAATACCCCCAATGGAAAATCAGGATGGTCAATTTCCTAAATGGTCATGACCGAGCTCTGTTTCAATCCACTGAAAGGGGTCCACATATACCAATGATTGAAATACCAACAATTCCAGCAACTGACCAACTACCTGCCATCCCTGCCTCCTGAGCTCCTAAAAGTGAAATACTTTGAAGTGAGGAAGACAAGGAAAAGGTAGCTGGGGATGAAAGAGCGAAATCACTCTTAATAATGGCCATCCCCAATGACATATTTTCACAAGTTGATGCCTGTGCATCAGCCAAGAAATATGGGATCAGTTGGAAAACCTTTGTGAAGGAGGAGAAAGGATGAGAAGAAACAGGAGAACAAACAATGTCTCATCTTATGAAAGGTTTAAAAGTTTACCTAATGAAAGGTTAAATGATACATATCAAAGGTTTACAAAACTTTTAAACGAGCTAAAGAAATTTGGTATAACAAAGTCAAATGATGAAAGAAACATTAAATTTCTTGATGCTTTACCTAGAGAATGGAGGAGTCTAACCATGACTTTGTCCTCGACCTTAGAACTAGGAAACATGAGTCTTGATGACTTATACAACATCTTGATCCCTAGAGAGGAAGAAATATTTGAAGAAACCATTCAAAGAGGGGGATCTTTAGCTCTTATCTCAAACCCACAAAAACCGACAATTTCCAATGATCCACAACCTTCAAACAACCAAAGTTTTGAAATTTCTGACACATCATCAGATTTTTCAGCTTTTGCTGAAGCTATAGCACTGCTCACCAACACATTTGAGTAGAGGTTGAGGGGAGGAGGCCAGAGATACCAGAGGAGTGATAGAGGGAGGATGGATGGAAGATCTAAAGAAGAAGTTAGATCTAAGGATAAAGGGAAGGCTGAGGTGGTGTGCTACAAGTGCAAGCAAAAAGGTCATTATGCATCAGAATGCAAGACTAAGAAGCTGAAAGATGTTGCTTACTATGAAAAGAAGCTTGAGGAAGCTAAGAAGCAGCAGCAACAAGTCAGCTTAATTGCTGGGACAGATACATGGCTATCTGATGACTCTTCTGATGAAGAAGAAGAAGAAGAAGAAATGGCCAACTTCTGTCTCATGGCACTTTCTGAAGACATACCAGAAACTTCAGGACAACGGGTAAGTTTAGACAATCTTGATCTTGAACACAAGCTAAATGAGCTCATGTCAGATTTTTTAAACCTGCAAGTTAAACATCAATCAGATGGTAAAAAATCTGATGAGTTGCAGAGGACCTTGAATAAAATTATTCTTGAAAACTAATTACTTACAGAACAAAGTTTAGATCAAAGAGCTAAAATCGAGTTCTACGAAAATGAAAGAAGATATCTTTACAAGAAAATCAATGATAAAGAAATTAATGTAAGAGGTTTTCAAGAAGCAAAAGAATTCATAAATTTCATAGAGTCCACTCCAAAGAACAAAGGAGAGGGTTTGGGTTATGTAAGAACAAGTAACAGCAAACCCACTGTCTTTCTAAAAGCAACTCAACATATTTCTGATAAATTTACATCAGAATCTGATTCTGAAACTTGCAAATCAACATGTTCTGAATATTCCTTTGATAAGCCAAACGTTGAACCAAAAAGAAGTGAATACAATCAAGAGTTTGTAAAAACTCCAGACGCAGTTCACTTATCTTTTCAAAATTATCCCATCATTCCATCACAAGAAAGAACATCAGAAATTTTTGATGAATCTTGTATATGTGTTGACATACTGAAGCTTGTTCAACAACATCTCCTAAAGAAAAAGAAAAATTCTGTTAATGGCTCAGCATATAACAGAAATTCCGATGAAAGGTCATTTAGAAGAAATAATAAGACTAAAATATCATCAGAAAGAGTACCCAAGCATGCCTGGGTACCTAATACCCTCTAACCATTCCATTTCAGGACCATCATGTGCAGCAGATCTGGTACTGCGACTCAGGAAGCTCCAAGCACATGACTGGGGATAGGAGCTTACTCAGCAACTTTGTCTCAAAGCTGGGTAAAATGGTGAACTTTGGAAATGGAGTGAAAGGGAGGATCATGGGATATGGATGAAACAGGTATGGTTACTTGACCATAGAGAGAGTAGTCTTTGTTGAAGGCTTAAAGTATAATTTGCTAAGGTAAGGTCAGCTCTGTGATAAAAATCTCTCAGAAAATCTTATCATTGGAAAAATGCTTGAAAAATTATCTTAATGATAAATCAAGGAAAAATCATAT
Organism: Helianthus annuus; assembly: GCF_002127325.2. Taxonomy (NCBI): domain Eukaryota; kingdom Viridiplantae; phylum Streptophyta; class Magnoliopsida; order Asterales; family Asteraceae; genus Helianthus; species Helianthus annuus. The sequence continues at coordinate 59,385,487 of NC_035434.2, forward strand.
ATCTGATAAGTCCCAGAAAATTTGTTAAAAATCTGATGACATCATCAGAAATCTGATGCAACATCAGAACACCTGGCAAAACATCAGAAATTCTGGTAAATCATCGGAAAAATATGATTGGATAATCAAATTTATCATAGATCATTACAACAAAACACTGCATGTTATCATCCTTGTTCATATCTCTTGATAGAATATTCATAATCTGCATATTAAATTAAAAAAATATATATATAAAAACATTTTTTTATATTTTCCTTCTTAGTGCTGTAACGTCATCTAACAGAAAATTTCTGGGAATTCGTTAAATCTGAGACTTTCTCTCTCCTTCATTAATTACACCCCATCATGTGTTAAGGAGATTGAAATGACATATTGGTAGGCAATCATGATATATTACCAGAAATTGGACGCCTAGATCATTTAATACAAGTGTAGTGAAGAAGAAACTTATCTCTGTTATACTTTCTGTCCTCTGAAATCATTAAATAACAGAGATTGCGGTGAAGAAAAATCTACAAGTTGATAGCTTCCATTTATGGCAAATATTAAGTTTGCTATAAATAATCACCACTTTGAGTCAAAATATGTCATCTTCACACTTCTTCTTCACCTCACACTTTCACACACAAAATGAATACCATCAAAAATGAATGCTTCCCACTTGTTTTTTTATCCATATCACAATCTTAGATTGAGGACCAATCTGGAAGGTCCTCAATGGGAAGGATGTCAAGTTATGCTCAACATGCTCATGAGTAGTAACTTGAACTATGCCCTCACTACTCATATAACTGTTCATCCAGAGATTCTTCAAATCTTCTGGAAAATGAAACATTATCTGAGTTTGATAACAGAAATAAAATGGCCATTAAAAGTGAGGTGCTAAATCAAAAAATCCTGTTAAATGAAGCCACCATCAGGACAGCTCTTCAACTCAATGATAAGAATGGCGTTCTAATGTTTTCAAGGGTCCAGAAGGAAGATGTCTTGAGGCAAATGGGTTACAACACGCAAACCCAACAACGAGCAATCAACAAACATGGCTTTCTCAAGCCATGGCAATATCTGGTTACATAGATGGGTGCATGTTTTTCCAAGAAGGCCATCAATCATCACGAGGTGTCTCTTAAGTTGATGGAACCCATACTGGCACTTGTACTCAAAGTTCCTTACAACTTCTCTTATTATCTGATGAGAGATTTTGCAAGTAACATGTGGGTTGACATGCCGTTCTTGATGTATCCGCGTTTTCTGACAAAGATAATCACAAGTCAGCTAGACTTTGCAGGCATTCCTGCAAGTTATCTAAGAGCTGATATGAGACTTCAAGAAAACATGGGTCTCAGCATGCTTGTACCCACCAACCAGAATTATGGGTTGACAACTGATCTGTTGGTGCTTCTGGAAATAGAACATGGTGAAGGGATAGATATTGACTAGGTCTTTCTCTGTTTGCATCTTGTTTATGTGGTTGGTTTGCTTGTTAATATGTTTATAGTATATGCTTCTTATATTACTTTGGTTGACTGTCTTATGGATTGGGTAATGGGCAAAGAAATATAAGAAACATGATCATCAGAAGACAAAAATATTTTTCACAAAACTCAAAATTTCTGATGACAGAAGACAAAATCTGATGATTCAAAATGGATCTAAAATCTTTTCTGATCAAACCTCAAAATGATAAAATACTTCAGAATATATCAGAAAAAGTCAAGACATGAATGCCACCAGAAAAACAAATGTGAGTCTTCTAATCTTATCTTATTCCCTCTCATCTTAAAAAAAATGTTGAATAGAATAACAAGTTTAGGGGGAAAACTCAACCAATAAATTCTGTTGAAAATCGTTGACTTTTGTTGACCACATCAAAAGGTCAACAGAAGATAGAACAAAAGGCAACACTTACTTTCAACAGAATTCATGTTTACTTTCTCATAACACTATCAGAATAGGGTCTTTGACTAACAAAGAAAAGAGGATGCATATGAAGAAAGGTAATTGGACCTCCTATCAAATGGGGTCCACAATGATGAAAAGGTGTCATAGAACTGATAGTTTTCTCCAATCAAAAATCAGTGCAGCACTTTCGTATAAGAATGATTGAAGAAACTACAAATTGAAGGAACAAGTTGAAAGGGCAAAAACCACGATTACACGATTAATCATCATTAAAGTCTTGATACCCACGATCCAACGGTTATATTATGAACCAAAGCTCACATCACATGATCTAACGGTAATAAAGACAAATAATGATCCTTTAACCGCCACTACATGACACATTCCATATCCCCTCAACTCCAAAAACCCACAACTCTCTGCTAAAACCCTCACTATATAACTCTAACTTAGCAGAAAATTCGAAGATCACACCTTTTTCACAAAAACTTCAAACCAAAACTTCCCCTGTTCCTCACTCAAAATCCAAAAATCCCTAAATTCCAAACCCTAATTCACAAACTTCAAAAATGGCCGAAGTAAACCTCAACATCCCAATTGTTCAACACGATGTATCTTTCATTGAAGACACAGAATTTCTGCCAATGAAAGAAAACAACCTGCTGATGAATACAGAGCATTCAGAATATGATGTGAGATGTCAACTTCTGATAGAGTATCTCATGAATTGTCCAATCTCAGGAGCTCTAACAAAAGAGAGAGAAGTACCAGAAAAGCTATTACAGCAATTTGTTCACACTTTTAATGAAGTTGAAGAAAATCAGGTCTCTGCTCATGTATGAGAAAATGTTTTTGTAACATTAACCCTTGCAAGGGTAAGAGAATGGCTCGAACTACCTATTCTTGATAATTACGTTGAAGCACCAAGCAGAGAAGAATTATTAAGCTTTATCGTAGAGCTTGGTTACAAAAACAAGAAGGTCAACAAAATTGGTTCAATTAGAAGAAATGAAATGCCACCTATCTGGCAAGTGATGATGGAAGTATTAAACAAATGTCTCACCTCAAAAATAGGAGGAACTGATCAAATCAGTCAAGCTATTCTGACAATCATGTATGGACTCATAACTGGGTTCAAAATTGATTATGGGTCAGAAATTTTCAACCTGATCAAGAGGTCAATCATCACCAGAAATGGAAAAATAACCTCACATCTGCCATATCCAAAGTTAATTTCTGTTTTCATTTCTGAAACATTTCTGCAAGAGATATAGAAATTCCAATTTTGGAAGATATGTGGAGTTCAAACACAATGAAGGCCTGGAGTTCCAATCATAGATGGGAATCTGACAAAGATATCCCTGAGTTACCAGAAAGCATGCTATGTCTCATTACACCAGATTCACAGTACAGAATACAGCATGAAGCACTTCTGACCAAATCAGACTCTCCAACAGAAAGAGCCAGCAGAGAAGTTTTCAACTGCTCTTCATCACTAGAAGGAGATGAAGCACAAAAGTCAAGATCATCAGAAATAGAGGCTGCAGGTGGAGAAGGAATTCTAATGATTACTAACTCACCAGAAAACAAGACAGATGATGCTGATAATGAACAAATTCATGAAGGAAGAATTCATCATGAGTTTAAAACTCAACAAGAGACAGCACATGAACACTATGCAAAATCACACATTGCTGCAGGAACTCATGAAGGTGCTGGAGATCATTATGAAGAAGCTCAATTTGATGGCATTGAAATTGAAGCAACTGAAGTGATACATCATAATGAATCCCATATAGCTGGTACATCTCTTTCAAGAACTGTTTTAGTTGATACTCACTCAAAACAAACAAAATCAGAAAGCTCAGTTAATGTTTCTTACAACTTAGAACATGAAAAGACTGATGTTGATAAAGAGGTTACTAGTGCTTTTAATCTCAACTCTGAATCAGAAAATGAGGAAGAGAATGAGATCTCAACAGATAGAGATCAGGAAACTGATCAAGGAAACCTGGAAAAAGGTAATGTGTTTACCTCAAAAACTTATAGAGAATCACATATTGATGTGATTCAAGGATATAAGGAAATCCAGGATCAGAGTATGTCACTCACCACGGGTGGAGATGATACTGGTAAACTTAAGGTTGCACCAAATTCTGGTAAAGCCAAAAGTGACCCTATCATTTCCAAAACAGCAGCAAATGTGTTTGCAGCTGGAATGTTAGCAGGAATATCTGTTGTTCCAAATATCCTTGAAACACCCATGAATCAAGAAAATCTGGAAACTGTGCTGGAAAGTGCTTACAAAATCTACAAAAGAAATCCAGTCGAAGAAAAACTTGATATATTGCTGACAGAAATAAAAGGTCAAAGGGCTGAAATGAAGGCCTTGTCAAAATCGGTGGAAGCAGTAAAGAAACAAACTGAAGAAAACACTGAAGCACTAAAGTCTCTCCAAAAGATGAAAGAAAAAGCACCAGAAGCCAACATCTCTGCATCAGAAATCCAAAAGATTTTCACAGAAATAGAAAACATCAAAGCACAAGTTGCAAAGGCTGTGGAATCAAGGGAGTCAAGCAGTTCAAACAGAGTCTTGGAGGAAGTTACCACATTAAGGGCAAGTAACAATAGTATAACAGATGCCCTTGAGAAGCTGTCAAAAGAATGGGCTAAAATTTAAATGAAAGCTCAAACTGAATTCAACAAAGTTTAGAAGAACATGACCAGCAACTCAAAACAGGTAAGAGAAGTGCAACAATTGATGGAGAAGATGTAATTCAACATTGCAAGATTGGCCAAACTGGATCCCCAAGAACTCATGAAGGAAATTCCTGCTGAAAAACTACTTCAAGAAGCTCCAAAGTCAACTCCTCAACAATCATCAACCACACCAATCATCAGAGCTGGAGTTACAATGATGGGACCACCTCCAAATGTTCCAAAAGATGAAATGGTGGAAAGGATAGCAACTACAAAACCTCAAGTTATTACAAATTTGAAATTTCTAGCATCTGTCCCAAAACCAACATTGTCTGATGACTCAGCCATAAGTAAATACATGAATTTACAAACAATGAATGAATGGGAACAAGAAGGTGATTCATCAACAAAATCAAAGATTGTTAAGAGAAAAATCTCTGAAACTCAATCCGTCATGGTCAAAGAAATTGCCAGAGATGTAATGATATTCCCTGAGTACAATCTGGTAAGATACTACTTAACAAAAGAAGATGAACTGCCAAGATCACTGTCTCCTGTCAGACTGGCCTTAAAAGATACAAGAATTAAAAGAAGTCCAGGCAGCATTCACTCCAAGAATGAGAATCCGGTAAAGAAAGAGTTAAAAGTGAATGAAGTGAAAGTTACAATTGATGATATTGGAGGAACTCGTGTACAAAATAGATACACACTTCTGAGAAAGAATGGGGAAGAACAAATGGTGACTGATGAAGAAATAGCTGACCAGTTGCATCCTAGAGACATTATGTTTATGAAGGATTACTATGAAAAGGAAATCAAAAGTAACCAAGAGGTCAGAAGAGCATTGAATGGCATATCAAAGGCTGGAATACTGCTGTTTGAAAGAATTGCTTTTTCAGACTTTGATCTATGCATTAATTTTGAGCATGTACACAACAAAAAGGTATATATCAAACCACCAAAGACAAAAGTTCCCTCAGAAATATTGGAAGAAGCAAGATCTGGAGACATCATTGCAAGCAAAACTCACATTCAAAACTATGGTGTCATCTTCAGAGATATTGATAAAAACAAAGCTCTGTTCAGAAGTATTGATATCTGCAAGTACTCAAATCAAACTCTGAAGTATATCATGAAAACCATGAACAAAAGACAAGAGCATCTTCAGAAGACAGGAAAGAATTTGGAGAAACACATGAAAGAAATTGAGCAAATGACTGAAGAATGGATCAAAGCAAGAGAATGGTACAAAGACATGTATGTCAGCTGCAACAAGTATATCTTCTACAAGAAACAGTTGAAGATATGGGATGTGAACAAGAGAGTAAAGCTGAATTGAAAAACTTGTTTATTTGAATGTCATCTTTTATGTAATTTGTTTTTCAAAACTTCAGCAACTGGTTTAAATTTGCAAGTATTATGTTTCCACTGTTTGGAAATTTTATATTCATGAGGTAGTTCATGTTCTTACAATACTTAGGGGGAAACTGTTAGGAAACTTTATTTGTAAGTATTGAGGAAAACCTCAATCAACTGGATCTCTGAAGAGATAACAGTCCTGAAGATCACAACAGGAAGAAGAAGATCAGATGGGACAACTGAAATGCACAGCATCTACTTCAAAGAATCACAAGTTGATCAAAGAGCTGAATTGGATTATCAGTAAAGGCCACTTCTGATGGATCTGATGATATTTCTGATGAAATATCATCAGTTTATGACGATTCTGATCATCAAGATTTTTCTGATGATTTGTTCATCAGAAATTCTGATGAAGTGGATTCATCAGAATTCTGATGGAATACCCCACTTGTCTGAAATTGGCTCTATCCTGCCACACTTACCGAAGCATGTTGACATTATTGGATCTCATGATGAAAAAGGCAACTTGAACGAATAATTCAATGTATGTGTCAAATGGCCACTTTTTGCAGGACTTATTGCATGACTAAACTATTGTTTATTCATGCACCCAGCCTTCTATAAATAGAAGGCTCAACCAGCAGAAGATAATTGAGTTTGAAGCTTAGCATTCACATACAAACACCCAAACTCCATTGCTCTTCTCACCCATATAATTCAAGATTCATTTGTACTGGATAATAATCTTACAATCACCTTGTTAAACTATTGTGTTTCAAAGTGATATAAATTTGATAATTCTGTATGTCTTGTTTCTTGAATGTCTGATTTCCATTTCCGCACATCTTTTTCACATCTACTGAAATCACTTGCCATATTACGTGAAAATAAGTTGTTTAGGCCATACTGGGTCCACAGGAACGTATGTAACACCCTAAAGTGCGTAAAGCAAAAAGGGTTCGAGTATACTCACAGATAGCATTTAACAAGTAAACACTCTCTTGGATTGAAGGGAGCGCTGAGAGAGATTAGCCTGAACAGTTAACGATAGCATAAACGATGAGTGGCACGTAAAACGGTGTAAAGTACCAAGTGTCGGATGGTAATCCGATCGGATGGCCAGTCGATTGGATGTCAATCCGTTCGGATGGTCATCCGATAGGATGGCCATTCGATTGGATTGACACTCGTTTGGTAAGGATGTGTTTGTGTATGATGGCTTTAAGGTTTTCGTTGTAGCATTTTGAAAACAGAGAAGTATCTCTACCTTTCAGGTCGGTCGTTCGATCAGTTGGGGATCCGATTGGCGGGACACTTAGTGAGAACAAGTTCACAACAGGATGGTCACTCGATCGGATAGCAATCCGATCGATTGGCAATCCGTTAGTTACTGATGATCTTTGAAGTGTATGAAAATGACTAAGTGTTGAAGTTCTAAATGTCATATCATCGGATGGTCGTTCGATCGGATGGCAATCCGATCGGACGACAATTCGTTCGACATTCAGATCTTTGAAAATTGAGTAAAAAATTTAAGTGTTAAATCCTCAAGTGCAATCCGATCGGATTGCAGTTTGATCGGATGGCAATCCGATCGGACGGCAATCCGTCCCAATGCATCTGATCGTTTTGAACTTGATTATTTGAGAGATTTGCAGTTTTGATCGAGACGGTGTGATAACATGCTAAACAACAGAAACCCCATAATGACCCAAGTAATCCGATCGAGCAGGAATTACCCTAGTCCGATCAGTTAACTGTTCAAGACGGTTGTACATGTTTAACCCAAAATCAGTAGTCTCTTCGATAGAAATCAGATCTTGAACCAACACATCACTAAGAAGGAGTAGAAGATCAAAACGAGCTCCGATTCTATCGGTTTTGAGTGCATTGAGTGTAAAAGAGTTGAAAGAATGTTAGAAAACCATCTTTCAATCCTTTTAACCATGAATATGTGTAGATCTAAGCAAAAACATTGTTTAATCCTGTGGAAATCCTTCAGATCTGAGTTGTTCTTGGTGGAATGAGGCCAAAGCTTGAAGTTCATAAGAACTCCATCATGACATCACCCTAGAACACCTCAAATCCACTGATTTCACGGTTAAAAGTTGAGATTTAAAAGAGAAAATGATGAAGAAGTGTGTGTAGATCATGGAAGTACAAGATTTAGGTTGAAAACTTACAAGAATCGCAAGAAATCGAGAGAAAGGAGGCTTGAGTGCGGCTGGTCGAGTGAAGGAGCTGTCACATCACAAATGACATGACAGGAGGGTATTTATAGGGTTTCTAAAAGAGGAAAGGGAGCAAGGGTCGGATTGGTCACCGATCGGATGGCAACTTGATCGGATGGCCACTCGATTGGTTGGCCACTCGATCCCGGTGTCTGGCGTATTGAGTTTTGCCGTTTGGATTTGCGTGTTGAACGTTGCGATGCGTTTCGAGCGAGCGATGCGATAGAATTACCCATTAGATACACAAATAGCCTAACTACTATATCTAACTTACAATCACTATAAATAACTTGCGTTTAGCATTTACGATTAAGTTGCGTTGTGATAGAGTTGCGATTGCGCTTTGATTATTCGCCACAAACATGAAGTAAACATGCACAAGTAACACATAAGTAGCACACACACGTAAAACAATATACAGAACTTGTCAGTCAAGGCGCGAATGCGATTGCGATAAGATTAGCGATAAAGCGATAAAACATGCGATACACATTGATTAAACCTCGATTATTAATAAATACTCCACATAATACAACTAAAGCGATAGAATAAATAGATTAATTACAGTCAAAGAAGTCAAAACAGTAGTTAAGCAAGGAGTGACAGATCGCAATTAGCAATCTTTTCTTCCTTTGACTTCAATCTTGACTTTGACTTTGACTTTCGTAACACGGGATGTTACAGCTGGGCACGGCCCCGTGGGCAAAAGCGTATCTGTACTGCCAAGATTTTGCAAGATTCTGCGTATCTTAGCGTTGACCACACCCCGTGCTGAGCTGGGCACGCCTCCGTGGTGGGCATAGAAGCTTCCACAGCTTTGTCTTTTCTGCAGGTGGCTGACCACGCCCCCGTGTCCAGTGGGCACGGCCCCGTGGTCAGTCTTCTGTGTCTTGTTTTTTATTTTGGGGATGTTGCCGAGGGGTCGGGCATGTCACGTTTATTCCTTTTCTTTGTATTTATGTTGGTTTTTGTTGTATATTTGTTCCTTTTGCTCGTTTAAGCTCATTTGGTCCTGTAAATTTAAAAGGAAGATAAAAGCACACTTTTTCCAACATTAGTACTAAAAAGGGTTAGTTTTATGCCTCATTTAATGTAATTTATATGTTGCATTTTTCACACATCAAGTATCCCTAAATCATAAAAAATGCAAGCAAGTCATCTTTGAATCCATGCTAATTTCTCAGATTTTAGTTTTGAAGGTTTTGGGAGTTCTTCCCCCGTTCTCTCTCTAAATGTCGGCATACACACACACACACACACTCTCTCTCTCTTGTCTTTTATTTTCTATACCTTTTTAAATTTTCTAGTTTGATAATGTTTGGTCCCTATAGTTAGGTGTTGTTTTAAAATGTCACCATTTACTCTTTTGGGGTGTTAAAAGTCCACCATTGTGTTATTTACACAAAATATACATATATATATATATATATATATATATATCAAATCATAATTATATCTAATATTTTGGGTATTACAAGTCCACCCTCCTTAAAAAAGGCTTTGTCCTTGAAACTATGATCACATACCTAAAAGGTAGGGGTAGTATCTCTGCATCTCTTCCTCGGACTCCCAAGTGGTGTCTGATCATTTCAAGTGCTCCCATCTTACTTTGACTTAATCAACTTCCTTGTTTCTAAGTCCCTTAACCTTTCGGTTGAGGATCGCAATGGGCCATGCCACATAGTTGAGTTTGGTGTCAACTTCAATGTCATCGAGGGGCACATAAGCCGCTTCGTCAACTAGGCATATCCAGAGACATGAAACATGGAACGTGTTATGATATACATCAGTTTTAGTTTTTAAAATGGATTAATTGGGTCACATTTTTACCCGCATCCAAACCCGAAGACCCGCCATGATCCGACCCATGAGCAACAAAATGGAGCCATGTTTTATTTTTTTTATTTTATTTCCAATTTACACAACTTAATTCCCACGTTTCCTTCTTTTTATTTTCTGCATTTTAATTCTAAATTTGAGATAGTTTTCAAAGTCAGTTTGCATGATTTTAGGTAGTGGGTTAGTTTCCTTGTTTTCTATTTCTAAATTAGATTAGATATTAGAATTTGGGCAATTTCTTAAAACACTTTCAGTATTTTTATATAAAACGTTTTAGTGTGGTGTATATATAGAATGGAGATGAAGCAATATGGAATTGTTTTGCATAATCTCATATAGTGCAACCATAATCTTGCATAAAAATAATCAACATCCTGCCGCAATGCGCGGATTAGCATTAACTCGTTAACAACAAAACACAAACAATCAGACTAGTAAAAGTAAATAATTAAACCTTTTTCCTGTCTCTGATGAACGTGAAGTTTGACCTAGAAAAAAGTCCAAGATTACCACCAAGACACTCGAAAGACCAAGTTAATGAACTTATATTTTTTGCTTCCACTAGGGCAAAGGCAAGTAAGTATACTTTTTGTGTCCACGGAATGATATCCGGTCTTACCTACTTTGCTACATTGTGATCGGTATACTTACCGATTGTGTGTGATGTAGCTTGTCGATTCCCTTTTAAAACTCGTCTTTGATTTTATATATACATTTCACACATCAGGTAATATACAAGTGATCGAAACGCAAACGTACATGCCTTCAAAGGGACATTGTGGTCAATTTTTTTACGTACATGTCATCAAATGTACGTTGTGGTTTAGGTTATCGCTTTTTATAAAGTGATGCGCTTACTCTTGTGTGATTTTAGAAATACAATGTTTTATAAATTTTGAATATACGTTACAACATGTTTATTTTTTTTTTATCTATGACTCGATAATAATTTTATTTGAATGGGTAAATATGGTTGATTCTTAGTGTTCTTTTCCGTGAAAACATTATAGGTACCATCCGAATAAGATCTAAATCGGTACCGTATTAGTTTTTAATGGTTTTCTCAATGTGCCAAACAATATTGGTGCGGTAAAGGTACCGCTACCGGCCAAACAACATTGGTACCGCTACCGGCCGAACAACGTTTTGTAATATTTTGAATATGACATTGTTACGTGCTTAATTACTTTTATCTACATCGTTTTGTGTGTCCTCCATCGGTTCTTTTTTTCCGATACGAATACCACCCGAACAATGTCAGTACTGATATTGTCCGAACAATATCGGTACCGGTACTGGTTTCGTATTCGTTTTTGTGTGTCCTCAACGTGCCGATGTAAACATTCGTGGAAGACGGAGTTGTACATATAATTCGTTGAAAGTGGAGTTGTATTCGCAATATAGTGTTTTTTACACCGTAAGCCACAATAAGTGAGCGGCGCGAGTTGATACCGGCTTAACAACATCGGTACTGATACCGGTACCGATTTTTGTTTTTATAGTTTCTGACCGATGTAAAACACGTGTCTATATTCTATTGGGCGTATTTCTTTTGTTTGCTATACTGAGTGTCGGTATTGTACGGTACTGTATAAACCGAATCCATACCTACCAAAAGTCCACAACGAAATAAGAAGAATCCCACTGGTTATTTGTATATAGTAAATATTTTCGGAATAAAAATATACAATAGAATTATTTAAATAGCTTATATTTTATTGAATGAAATTAGTATTTCTTTTTTTCCAAATTATTTAACTTGCACGCAATCCTGTCTCATATTTAAAAATGGAATCGTCTATAGATATTAATTAAATAATTCCGTTTCCGTTTCTTAATAATCTCAAGGAGGGGAGGGCTTGCATTTCTCGTGAGAGATGGAGTTTTAACTCTCACTTGGTGTAGAGTGAGACACTGATAGAAGACCTAGAGAAACCTGGGTTGGATACTTGAGCCAAACGGGTTTTACCGGTAATTTCAGTGTCGTGCCTACGGACAAGTGAGTTACCGGGTTTTCCCTGAAATTGGTGGTGGACTCTGGTTACTTTCGGAATACTCCGTTTATCTAGCGGGTGTCCCGAGAGTGTTCGGGATTGATTCTGTTGGCCGTTAAAAAAATATATATACATGATCTTATTCGAACCTAGATTAATGGGATTCTCAGAGAAATGGTGCTCCTGGATCAAAGGCGTATTATCATCGGCTAGGGCCTCGGTTCTGGTCAACGGCTCTCCGACATTTGAATTCGAGTGCCAGAAAGGTATGCGACAAGGAGATCCTATTTCTCCGTTTCTCTTTGTTATAGTGATGGAAGCTCTGTCTTGCATGTTGAATAAGGCTAGTGACTTGGGGATTCTCAAAGGTGTTTCTCTTCCCAACGATGGTCCGTCGGTCTCTCATTTGTTCTACGCGGATGACGCTATCATCATGAGGGAGTGGAGTAGGGAGAATGTTTTAAATGTGGTGAGAATTTTGAGGTGCTTTCACGTGTGCTCAGGGCTTAGAATCAACTTGGGGAAGTCTAGCTTATTTGGGGTCGGTCCGCAGCCGGTAGAGGTGGCTGAAATGGCAGAGGTGGTCGGTTGTAGTGCGGAGTCATTTCCGTTCAAATTTTTGGGCCTCACCGTCGGGGCCAATATGAATCGAGTCTCAAATTGGAGACCTGTTTTCGATATTTTTGAGAAACGCCTTTCGCTTTGGAAAGCCTCTACTCTCTCGATTGGTGGTAGAGTCACTTTGATCCGTTCAGTTCTGGAAAGTCTTCCCACGTACTTCTTCTCCCTTTATCGTGCTCCAGTCAAGGTTGTGCAGGATCTGGAATCGATTATCAGGAAGTTTCTCTGGGGAGGATCCTCGGAGGTTAATAAAGTGCATTGGGTCGCTTGGGACAGAGTAGCGTCTCCTATTAAGATGGGAGGTTTAGGCCTTCATAACCTTAAGGATGTGAACATTGCTTTGTTAGCCAAGTGGGGTTGGAGATTTAAAAATGAGCAAGATAGTTTGTGGGTAAAGGTGGTTAAAGCTTTACACATCGGTAACGTCTGGGATTTTCTTCCAGTTAAAAAGGTCCTCGGCGGGGTGTGGAGTAACATTGCTTCGGTTATTAATCGTCCTCTTAGCGACGGAGTTTCCATTCGGAATCTGTTCAAAGGGGTGGTCGGTCGGGGGGATAAGATCTTATTTTGGCTCGATCCATGGTTATTCGACTTTCCGATGAAGGATAAATTCCCAGCTTTGTTCCGTTTAGAGGTTGTGAAAAATTGTAGCGTGCGGGACCGTATCGAAGGAAGTGGTCATTGGCTTTGGAAGCACGACCCGGAGGGGGGAGAAGAGCTGGTCGAATGGCAGGAGTTAGCGGCTGTTTTGGCTTCGGTTTCTTTGTCGTTCGGGGCCGATAAGTGGAAGTGGATGGGGTGTGGGTCTCAGAAGTTCTCGGTTGCGGCCGTAAAACAGTTCCTGACCTCTAAGCGTGATGTTAGCAGTCGGTATGTCATGGAATGGTGCAAATGGGTCCCCAAGAAATGCAATATTTTCGCTTGGCGAGCGGATCTGGATCGTATTCCTACGGTTGATGCTCTTGGAAAGAGAGGAGTGACGGTGATCGACGACATGTGCAAATTCTGCAATGATGGTTTAGACTCGGTGTCTCACATCTATTCGGCTTGCCCGGTGGTGTTGGGAGTTTTTGAAAAAATTAGTCTTTGGTGCAGGATTCGGAACTGGTTCATTTTTTCCTTCAGAGACATTCTAGAGATTCATAATATGGGCGTCAAAAGGAAGGCTGAAAGAGAGGCGGTTCAGGGTATCATGCTCACGGCTTGTTGGCTTCTATGGAAGGCGAGAAACAACTTGAGGTTTAATGGGGTCAAGTGCAGTGTTGAAGATCTTTTTAGCGAATTAGAATTGTCAGCTTTTTTTGGTATAAACATAGAGCGAAGAAAGGTAGTTTCAATTGGGCGGATTGGTGTAAATTTGTGAATATGTAATTCTGTCTTGGGTCCGTCCCGGTTTTCGGGTTCGGTGTTGTTAATGAAGTTCACGTTTCAAAAAAAAAAAAAAAAAAAAGATTTGACCTTAATCAATCATATTATATTTACTAAACTATAAACCAAAAAGTTAGTGTCCTGAATATCACGTGGACGTTTCTTGACATATTATTAACATTAAAATATTAATTTAAGAAAGCATCTGCAGTTAGCATAACTTAATAGGAATTATGTTAGCACATTTATGAACCTATTAATTTGTTACCACATTTCGTGAATTGTGTTCCAAAATTTCATTTAATAATGGCATGGGATAATACAATTTATTTTATATACCGACTAATGGTAGTGTTGCTCACGGGTCAAGTAAACACTTAGGTTTGAGCCGACGATAATATGAACAAACTTGACTTGATATTTTGGTAAAGCCAAGAACTTTGCTTGTTTTCGGCTCGCCTTTAACTAAAGTTAGCTCGTACCTTGACGGGTTGACTCATTTTTCTTTGTTTTGATAACAGTGGGTGATTCTGATGGTTAAGACCTGTGTTTCACAATTAAAATGTTAGGGGTTCAAATCTTATAGAATATAGGTTATGTATTTATTTCAGAAAATCTTGGAATTAATGTTAAAAGAAAACTCACAAATAAATAGTTAAAAACAATAACAAATTATACAAGTTTAAGGTCATGTGTAGTCATAAAGCCCTTTTGTGGGCGTTATGCGACACGTGTCGTGCCACGTCACACAGAGGCTTTATGTCACTAGAGCCCGTAGTCATAAAGCCCCTACCTCATCATAACCAAAGTGTAAAATGCAGGGATCAAAGTGTAAAATGCAGGGACCAAAGTGTTTTAATGCAGGGACCAAAGTGTAAAATGCAGGGACCAAAGTGGAAAATGGAAACAACAAAACGCCGTGAAAAAACTAGCGCCCTCCCCCCATTTTCATCTCATAAAGCCCCCCGTAATGGTGTTCAAGGGCTTTATGGGGCTTTATGGGGCTTTATGAGGTGAGATGGAGCCCCACTACACAAGGCCTAATAAAATATCCAGCTAGCAATATACGAGCGAGTTACTTGAATCATGTTAATAAATAATTAGCACATTTATGAACCTATTAATTTGTTACCACATTTGGTGAATTGTGTTCTAAAAATTCATTTAATAATGCCATGGCAATAATACAATTTATTTTATATACCGGCTAATGGTAGTACTACTCACGAGCCAAGTAAACAGGTAGATTTGAGCCGACAATAATATGAACAAACTTGACTTGATATTTTGGTGAATTATAGAATATAGAATACAGGTTATACATTTATTCTAGAAATTCTTGGAATTGATGTTAATTGAAAACTCACAAATAAATAGTTAAATACAATAACAAATTATACTAAGTATAAGACAATATCAAGCTAGCAATATACGAGCGAGTTACCTGAACCAAATCCGCTAACAAGCCAAATTAACTTAAGCTTTTATACAAGTGAGCCGCTAGCATTTTAACCATGTAATTTATAGGAGCGAACCAATGGTCGAGATTTGAAACAAGAGCTATATTTAGAATTTATAATCCTAGTTAAATGTTTAGAAATCTGTGTGAGCCTTCTTCCGCTAACATTTTAACCATGTAATTTTTAGACCCTTTTTAATAAAAGGTCTTCGAGAAAACAAACACACTGCGGACTCAAACTTCTGCGCGTAATCTATGTGGGACAGACATAAGAGGTTCTGAATAGCTTTTCATAGAAAAACAAACACCCCCTTGTAATCCTAATCCTAGTCAAAGGTTTATAAATCTGTTTTTTCTTAAAAAAATATGAATACACACCGAATATTGCATTGAATAATAATTCCCTAAAAAGAAATCCATGTATAAATAAATCATAACTCATTAAGATTTTTGGCTGCTTGCCTGCCACCTTCCATCAATAACCAGAGTGTCTAAGTGTATGATTCAAGCAATCACTCACTCTCTACTCAAACTATCATTTTGTTTATATAACTATTCCACTTGTAATCTTCTTTGTCATCTCCACCGCTTCCATACCACCGACAAAAGCTTCAACACCGACAACAATGGCGACCAAGCTTCTAGCTCTCTTCATCATCTTGATCACTTTCACACACCTGCAACTGATTCAATGCATTGTTACTTATGATCACCGATCTTTAATCATCAATGGCCAAAGAAGAATCCTCATTTCTGGCTCTATACATTATCCTAGAAGTACCCCTGAAGTAAGTTATTCTTTTTTTCTACTTTCTTTGTTTAACTCATTACGAGGGTAACGGTAAGGTTGTTGTCATGGGTTCAGGAGTTTGAGTCATAAATCAATCTATACATATTAAGTTAAAAATGACATCAAATATGATAAGTACTTAGTTCATTTCTCTTGGAGAAAAGACCCCGCTTGCGGTATGCGCATATAATATATATACGTGTGGGCCATCGAGGGGCAAAAGTGAAAGTGCACTAATTTTAACGTTATTTTACTAATTTCGTGAAAATAACGTTAAAAGTTGAGGACGGTTAACCATGCATCATGTGATCGCGTTGATAGCTGAAACACAAAAGGGTTGTCCTGATTGCTGAGTGTTATGTGCCTTCGGTCTTTGTACTGATTGCTGAGTGTTATGTGTCTTATGTCCAAGGCTTGATGCAAAACTACTATCGAGTCGGGGGTCTCACTGGAAGCAGCCTCTCTATTCCTATGGGTCATCTTACACTCCTGAGATCCTACCTTTGCGTTGCTATTGGTGGGATTACTGAGTATGATGATGATGATGATGATGATGATGATGATGGTGTAGTTTAGTAGTAGGAGTAATGTAACTTTTATCATTAAAAAAAACTTAGTTCATTTTTATAAATGGTTATTTAATGATATTTTACTTTTTTGTTTGTCATGATTACATCAATCATGTAAATATAGTTTTTAGTTTTACTTGTTGCAACGACAAGTTATTGTTATTTTTTGTGAACCTGCCGAACCCAAGCCGAAAATTTGAATGTCGAGTTAACAGACATCCTGACACCGACAAAACCGACACGTGTATGTCACGGCAACCCGGACCCTGAACATGTGGGAGCCTTGGTTTATCTTTGCTCTAACTCATTTTGCTTTCTAAGGAGGTGTTTGGAAACAAGTATATATAGTTTTAAATTTAATGATCCAAACAACTTCTAATTTGTGTTTCCTTTGGTGTAGATGTGGGATGACCTTGTAGTTAAAGCGAAAAATGGTGGGCTAGAAGTGATTGACACTTATGTGTTTTGGAATGTTCATGAACCTTCACCTGGAACTGTAAGTTGTTTAGACAGATCTGGTCTCCATTAAAGAATGTGTTCTTCATTTTGGATAATGTTGATTTATTTATTATTTTGTGTTTTTTGGGATTTTAGTATGATTTCAGTGGAAGATATGATCTTGTGAGGTTTATAAAGACAGTGGCACGAAATGGGCTTTACGTGAATTTACGGATTGGGCCTTATGTTTGTGCTGAATGGAATTTTGGGTACTTCCTTTGTTTATACCAATGTTTTCGTATTCGGAACGGTTATCGTGCTGACAACTTTACCGGTCCGAAATTGGTTTTAGAACCGTATGACGTCGTATATATATTGAAACAAAATGTGGAATACTTTATTTTTTTGTGTGGATTTGCAATGTTAACAAAATATGAATCTTTAGATAGAAAAATGGAGCGACAAGTACTAAATGCATCCGTATTTGAGATTTTTGAAAGAAAAAAAATATAAAAAAAATTAAAAAGCCTGCTTCGGTAATTCGGCAGTTCAACCGGTCCGACTTGTAACCAGCTGGTTCAAATGGAGACAGTATAAATAGATTCAACTGGACCAAACGGGTTACGTAGCCGGTTCATGGTCCGACCTATCCAGTTGGTTTACACAGTTTCTTAATGTTTGACTTTTTCAAGTTTCAAACTTTTGTTGACTTTTTATTGTTGTTGATTGACTTTTTCTTAATCTTTATAGTGGTTTTCCAGTATGGTTGAAGTATGTTCCTGGTATCAGCTTCAGAACAGATAATGAGCCATTTAAGGTTTAATTTTTCGTAACTTCTTAATTTATTTTAGCTTTTTATGGAATTTTTTTTTTAAATTAAATGACAAAATATGACCCTCATTTTGTGGCTTATTATATGGTAATAATACTATAGGCAGCTATGCAAGGATTTACACAGAAGATAGTAGAGATGATGAAGGCTGAAAACTTGTTCGAATCACAAGGTGGCCCGATCATCCTCTCACAGGTTCTAATTTTTATCCAACTTTTCGATCGGGTTTTGTATAGTTTTGAATAAATTTCAATTCATACATTTTTAAATTAGATTGAGAATGAGTATGGTGCACAAGGGAAGTCACTTGGACCCCCTGGAAAAGCGTACATGAATTGGGCCGCAAAAATGGCAGTCGAGCTGAACACAGGCGTCCCATGGTCCATGTGCAAGGAAGAGGATGCACCTGACCCCGTGGTTAGTTTTCTTGATGCCTCATTCTGTCACTAAAGGGTTCCTTCATATATTTTGGTATATATGTCAGAATGGGCCGAATGGGTAACACGTCAAAACTTGTTCAGGTCAAAATAAGCTAAATTTTTCCACATGTTAACACGGGTCACGGGGCTTAACCAAAAACCTTTTTTGTTCAATAACTTTCAAAGTTATATCATCAGTAATAAACTATTTTTTGCATATTATCCTTTTAGTTAATGTTTCCTTTTTATTTTACCCCGTTAGAGATGAACACGTATATACTGAATGGGATGAAATTATCAGTGTGATTACCTTTCATGAATCTGTAAACTTCTAAATATGCCTTCGCCACAGATAAACACATGCAACGGCTTCTATTGTGACACTTTTACTCCCAACAAGCCTTACAAGCCCACAATGTGGACGGAAGCGTGGAGTGGCTGGTAACATGTTATATATTCTTGTACAGCTTTAACATTGAATTTCATGTATTTAAGGTTATGATGTCTACAATTTCTATGTGATGTCAAGGTTTACTGAATTTGGAACACCAATTGAGCAGCGTCCGGTTCCTGATTTAGCATTTGCAGTGGCTCGTTTTGTACAGAAAGGTGGCTCGTTTTTTAACTATTACATGGTTAGTAAAATTTTCTTTCCTAAAAGATTTTATTGCCTTAATATGGGTTAGTTGGGATAGGGTCGGGTTAACCATGCATTTTGTGATCGTGTGCATTGAAAATACTTCGGGTAACTTTCGACTTTTGTGACCCTCTCTTCGTGTCTTCCATCTTTTTAGCTGTAAACTGACCTATCTAACGCATGCATTTTGTTGCAATTAACATTTTGGATTTGTGACAGTACCATGGTGGAACTAACTTTGGACGCACGAGTGGAGGACCGTTTATCACCACAAGCTACGATTATGATGCTCCTATCGACGAATATGGTGAAAAACTAAGCTATAACCAACATTTTACTTGAATTATAATTTGTATACCAAAAATAGCAATATTTCTTGAAGAACTAATCTCCACTTTGAAACAATTTCAGGCTTGACTAGAGAACCCAAATATGGCCATTTGACCGAGCTTCATAGGGCCATTAAGCTATGCGAACCGGCTTTTTTTTCTTCGGATGCTAAATATATTTCTTTAGGACAAAGACAAGATGTTAGTTTATATATCCCGTTCTATAGATATTCTACTTTTATCAAAATTTCAGTTATTCGATAAATTTGGGCATGCATGCAGGCATATGTATATGAAGGACAAGGAAAATGTGCTGCATTTTTGTCCAACTTTGAACAGACTTCTGCTGTAAGAGTCGCGTTCAACAACCGGCATTATAAACTACCACCATGGTCTATTAGTATACTCCCCGACTGCAAAAATGTCGTGTTTAATACAGCGAAGGTAGTTAAATTTGGTGGGAATATAGAGAACATGTTAAATGGGAACTTAGTTTGATCATGTCGTGTATTCTAAGGTTGTAACTCAAACTTCACGGATGCAAATGTTGCCGAGTGGTTCTAGTTTACAATCATGGGAGACTTATCATGAAGATATTTCTATGTCAGCAGAGGGGTCAACATTGACTTCAGTTGGTCTTTTGGATCAAATCAGTGTTACAAGAGATACAAGTGATTACTTATGGTATTCGACTAGGTGCGTCAATATTTTTTGAATAGTTATGTTTTAGTTTAGATTTGTGTTTCGAAATCGAATCTCTCTTTGTCGCACTAATAAGCTTTTAATGTTTGGATAAACAAATATCGGTTCTATTGTTCTACTTATTTAAACAAGAGTTAAATGCCATTTTAGTCCCTGTGGTTTGGTTCATTTTGTCAGTTTAGTCCAATGGTTTCATTTTTCGCCTATGGGTAAAAAAGGTTTCACTGTTGCCATTTTAATCCACTGGGTTAACTTCATTCATTATTTCTGTTAACGAGAAGGGCAATTCGGTCATTTTATATGGCTGAATTGTCCTTCTAGTTAACAAAATTACATATAAAATGACCGAATTGCCTTTCTCATTAACAGAAAAAATGGATGAAGTTAACCCAGTAGATTAAAATGGCAATGGTGAAACCTTTTTGGACCCATAGGCGAAAAATGAAGCCTTTGGACTAAACTGGCAAAATGGCCCAAACCACAGGGACTAATATAGCATTTAACTCTTTAAAAAAAGTCAAATAATAAGGTTTAATAATGGCTTCATACCATTACAAGTTACAACAAAAATGATCATCGAAACTGCGACTTTTACAATCATTGCACACGTATATTTATTTTTAGAATTGTTCTTTATGGGTGTTTTATCTATTATTTCAAAACATTACTAAAATTTCCAATCTCTTAAACATAAATCTATATGATTATTACAACTTCAAACACTAGAAGCAGGCATCCAAACACTATCTTCTACAACCGGTCTTATTACAACTTATTATCTGATTTTCAATTCTTGCATAAACCAGCATCGAGATTAGTCCACAGGAGACATCTCTTCATGGAGGACGAAGACCGACACTTACAATTCATTCTAGAGGTCATGGAGTTCAAGCTTTTGTCAGTGGAAGACATTTTGGTAGTTTGATTCAACGCATCATTTTAAGTTTCACAACTTGTATTATGGTTCAAATTACAAGCTGAATTCTATAAAATTTCAGGGTCTGCTTATGGTTCCCCAGTGAAGACTAGATTAACACTTAGTGTACCAATCGATCTTCGAAGTGGAACAAATAGAATTTCACTGCTTAGTATGGCTGCCGGACTTCCAGTAAGTTGTTACATTGGTCTAGATAGACAAATGTGCCTTCTCTTTGACACTTTCTTTCTAATTAATTCAAATTGTTTCCTTTATCCAAGAATGTTGGAACACACTTTGAGTCACGGGATACCGGAATCCTAGGACCGGTTTTGCTTGATGGACTTGACCATGGAAGGGTTGATTTATCGAAAGCGACATGGACTTACAAGGTAAGTCAAAGGTTGACCATGAAAATTTTGCATGTTGTGTATGATATTGTTACACCAGGGAAAGTGACAAATTATTATTTCAATATCATAGCTTTTGCGCATATAATCATTGAATTAATATTTAATTAGAAAACATAGACAAATAAGGAGTTGATGGGTCCTCGGGGTGGACCAGTTAAGGCCCCCGTGGTATCATGTGCAACATGTCAAATTCTCTCACACAGTGTAAAAATTGGCCCGCATAGTGTAACACTTTCGAATATAGTCCATTGGTGCAACATGTGCCATTCAGGTTGACGGGCCCAACCTGTTGCGGCCTACTTTGACATGACAAAAGTATTCATATTTACATATTAACCAAAGCACCAGTTTTCCCATTTCACATTGCATAACCTTCAATGCTTGATAATCCTAGATCCGCCTATGGTTGACACTATTCTTAAAAACAGGTGGGGTTGAATGGGGAGACAAAGAATTTAATTTCGCCAAATGGCATCTCATCAGTCGAGTGGAGTCAAGCTTCACTAGTCAAGCATGGTCAGCAGCCATTGAAATGGTACAAGGCGTATTTTGATGCACCCGAAGGTAATGAGCCACTGGCTTTGGATATGAAGAGTATGGGCAGGGGTCAGGTTTGGATCAACGGTCAAAGCATAGGAAGATATTGGACAGTGCATGCGAATGGAACGTGTCGGCCATGCAAGTATCCTGGAGCCTTTAGACCCGGGAAATGCCAAGCGGGTTGCGGTCAACCAACTCAACGATGGTAATAAGACATGCAAATCCCCATTTTATAGTTCAAGAAAAATGTGTAACTTTCAAGTTGTTCACAGTTAGAAACGCGTAGAAGATATTACATTTATAAGTGTACTAACGAAAATATTTGTTCTTTATCAGGTATCATATTCCTCGATCATGGTTAAAGCCGACGCAAAACCTATTGGTGCTATTTGAAGAAGTTGGTGGGAATATATTGAAGATATCTTTAGTGAAAAGAACACAAGCCCACGTGTGCGCTTCTACTTTTGAGCACCATCCGGTCATTGACAACTGGCAAACCGAGAGCTCGGGTGAGACAAAAATGCTTCACGACACAAAGGTCCGCCTGAGTTGTGGGGTCGGTCAGTCCATATCTGCGGTTAAGTTTGCAAGCTTTGGGAATCCTTTTGGAATTTGTGGAAGTTTTCAACAGGGCACTTGTCATGCACCAAACTCTCATGAACTCATAGAGAAGGTACACTTGGTCTTTACAATAATCTTTATATATGCTTGTGACCCCGATGCCGCTATAAACAACTTGTATTAGAGGTGGAAGTTTTGACCCAATTTGTTCTGAAAAGAAGGATTTGGGTTGTGATTTGTCTCAAACGACACGTTTCCTAAAAGGCGAACTAGTCTAAGTGGGGTATACACACTAATGTGCATAACCTTCTAAATCATTTTATTCAAAGATTTAAGATTTATTTCTAATTGTTACTTATTTTCAACAAAATAAAATAAAATAAACTTATAAATGAATAGAAAAATGGACAAATAAGTTTTTATGGATAACCCACTTGGCTAGCTTTGACCCATTACCCAACCCGCTTGACACCCATCTTGTCACATCTATGAGATATTAACTCTTTGTCCTTTTACAACAGACATGTGTTGGCCAAGAGAGTTGTGAAGTGATTGCCTCAAATGAGTATTTTGCAACAGATCCATGTCCTAATGTCTTGAAGAGGTTATTGGTGGAAGCCGTTTGTTCTATTAAACCGAACTAGGACGATGACATGACCCGGCGACATTAGTAATTTGCCAAGGTACAGTCACGCACTTGTTAGGCTTTTGTTTTCAGACCTAGAAACTAATAAGGAATATCCTAGAAATTAGGCACCATGAATAATGTGGTTTTATGTATACTTGAGTGATAAAATGTGTACATAATATATATGCCACACAAAAGAAAAAATTTTGGTGGTCAATGTTGTGCGGAGAGAGAGAAATATGATCGCATTAGATCGATCCAGCGGGAAGTAATTAACGACCGTGTTATATGGTCGCTTGCCTCTATTAGTCGAGGTGAGCATACTGTTCTTTCTTAATTATTGTTGTAGAAGTTCTGATTTCTTTGTTATGTTCTCTAAAGTGGATGTAATTTTTTAATTAACGATGATATGTAGAGAATTCGGCTAGGGTTTTATTACACGAAAAGAAAGACAAAACAACATAGGAAATAATAGTAGCTGTGAAATATATTAGGGTGAGCGGAGTGGTGCGGTAAACACCTCGGTAAAGCGGGTTACCGATCGGTAACACCGCCGCCAGTGGTGTTTACCGATCGGTGAGGTTGGTTGAGGGGTGAAGGTTTACCGATGAGGGGAAGGGGTGTTTGTCAGCTTTTGCCTCCTATTTTCATTTAATATGTTTTTTTTTTAATAATAGTTTACCTAACCCAAGATAGGTAAACCACCACCAACGTTTTTGAGCATTAGGTAAATAAAATAGATAAATTAACGTGACACTGTCTAATTGAGTGAATGTTAAGTTTACCTATTCCAAATAGGAAATAGCACTAGTAGTGAAATACTTATCATGGGCTAAAACCCACACAATACAAGCCCAATAACTTATTAGGCTAAAAAAGGACACAAGGATGGCAATAAATACCACCACACAAAGTGTTGTTTACATAGTTCGGTTAGAACACATTGGTATTTATTAAATTGCATATTGGTTATGGGTGTTGTTAAATGCGTCCCTTTTTTACTGAATTCACTCCCCCCTAAAGTTTTTATATAAATACATTAAAACCTTTTATTTTGTAAAATCATTAAAAATTACATCTACTTTAAGTTTTTAAACAATTCAAGTTTTCACTTAAAATCCTCCTGTTATGCCAAACTAAAAACTTTTAACGCTTATCCAAAACTAATTGTTTATAAAAAATAAAAACTACCAGCATATAGATTTGCTATAAGTCCATGCTCATCTTCTCATTATAATGGATATTTTTAAAGATACATCAAACAAAAATTCAACCATGATTTTAAAATTGTTGTTTTTATCAGTCTATCTGATTACTGATCTGTAAAAAAATAAACAAATTATTCCATTTGGGTAGGCTGAATACAGGTAGGGGAGATTAGGTGTAAAGTGATAACAGTCCACATAAACGGAACCGACCCGATCTCAGGCGTGGTCGTGAGAGGGTGCCCGCAAAACCCTATCTCAGGCGTAGTGTGATACTTCTTCAATATCAGTCAACCAGTGAAACAATTTAGGGATCAGTAATAAAGAAAAATGATTTTTAAAGAGGTAAAATTTGTAAAGTTTTAAACTGATTTTTTTGGAAAGAGGGTATGAAAAGTAGAAAAATGGGGTGCATTTAGCCTACCCCATTGGTTATTCAGTATTGATGACTTGTATCAAATTGTCATCTAGACATTTGGGAACTACGACTCTTAAAAAAGGCAGCATGTTGTGAGGCACTACCCACTGTTAGGGTAGTTCAGAATTCGTTTCGAATTCGAAAAATTCAAAATTCGATTTAGTTCGATTATCAAGAATTCGTTTCGCTTATTAAGAATTCGGTACAATTAGAGTATAGTAAATTGAATACGGATTTATAATTTTAAATTCGATTTGATTCAAAAATTGAATTAAAATTATACAAATCGAATTAAATTTATAACATATTTATTTATTTATTTATTATTTTTATATATAATATATATAAGTTTTATTTGGCTATAGTATGAATTAATCTCTAAATTTATTCGAGGTATTAAAATAGCTCATTACCAAATCCATTACAAAGTCCATAACTTAAATGAATTTATTAGATATTTTAACTGAATTTAAATCACAACAGATTAATTAGAATTTATCCAAAGTCGATTCGAATTGGAATTTTTAATCAAATTAGAAATCGAATCAAATTGGCTAGTTCTTAATCGAATTCAAGCAAAAAAATAAATTATTCGAAATATTCGATTCAATCAATTCGAAAATTCGATATTCGATTCGATGAACACCCCTACCCACTGTCACATCAACCCATCATGGGCGCTAAGCACCGTATGACGTGGTGTTAAACTAGTGCTTGGACGGGGGTGTGGTAGCTATCACGTGTGTGGGGGAAGATGATGAAAAAAAACGTGGGGGAAGATGATGAAAAAAAATTCTACTGTTAGTTTAAATACAATATTTTATTAATCACCCCGTCATATTTCATACTCTTACAAAACACATAAACTGAAAGGTGAAATATGAAACCTACGTGCCTACGCAATGACTACATAACAACACTTTTTTCACATTTCATCTTGCCACAACGTAGTTTAATAATCTCGACATTTTTATTAGTCACCCCGTCACATTCATAGGTGATCATTTCTTTTTTCAATATTTTATTAGTCACCCCGTCACATTTCATACTCTTACAAAACACATAAACTGACAGGTGAAATATGAAACCTCCGTGCCTATGCAATGCCTACATAACAACGCTTTTTTCACATTTCATCTTGCCACAGCGTAGTTTAATAACCTCGACATACTATTGAGCAGCGACACATCCTATTAGTGGCCAACCCTCAAACCCCATTGTTTGATATGTGTGATCTACTATATATTTAGAGTTAATTACACAGATGGACCCTATGGTTTATAGCTAGTTTCATCTTTGGGTACTAATTTTTTTAACAGGTTTAGATTTTATGGTTTCAATTTTGTAACACCTTTGGGTACTAACACCAAAATTAGTTAATTTTATCAATATAATGACTAAAATACCCTTCCTTTTTTTTAATTTTATCAATGTAACACCTTTGGGTCTTTTGATTGTTTATGGCTTAATATGAATGAGTTGGAAGAACGAGATATTTTGTTATGTTTGATGTTTATGTATGATTAATACTTGTTGTATAGTAAGAAAATTGATGTAGATGGCATGAGTTGGGTGATTAAGCATGAATGGGTTGTACATCATAGTTAGATGGTAGTATGCACACCAAGTGTTTGATGAAATGCCTAGTATAGGTTAGTATGTGAAATTGTATGCTAGTAATGGATGAACATGTGTTGAATGTAATAATATCATGATTGATCTTAATTAAACACGAGAAATGTGTTTAATGGGGATTTAGTTGATGGTTTCATTCGATAATAAGTATGCATTAGTCACTTGTGTTTTATGCTCAAATAATATAATTACACATGACGTGTTTGATTGATTGTTAGTTAGGATCAACAGTGAATGTAAGCATATGGACTTACTAGTAAAGAATGATGTTATGGTTATGTTAAATTGGCTAACTTTGAATGTGGTTGTCAATTGTAGGATCAATAAAGTAGTAATATGTGTTGAATTGATTTTATATGTGTATGTATGTAATTAATTGATCATGTGGTTATATGTGTCCTACAACATGAGTATGAAGTGCAAATGGTATCATAGTATGGTCAACTATATTAAGACGGGTACATGTTCATAAGTTGAAAGTGTGTGAGTACGACAATTGACTTTCTAAAAGTCAATAATGTATGAATAGCATGGCTAGGCCTTCGGATACAAACGTAAGATTAGAGAGATCATGCGATATGTGTTAGACCAAATATGTGTTATGTATGATGATGAATTTGGATTTTGTGGATGTAAGCAATGTGGTTGTCAATTTATGCCTTATGCATGTTATTGATGTATTAATGAAAGCCAATCTAACTAAGAGTTGGAAAATAGAGCGTGCATACTTACATTGTTATGGACACGATGACATGAAAGGATAGGAACCACATTAGCGTGTGCTCAAGCACGGAAGCCTAACCCGTCAAGAGGAGGCAAGGAAGCAAGCACGAACACGGACGCTTAAGATAAGTGATTCCCAAACTCACTTTTAGTATATAAATGAAGTTTGTTTTTATTAATGTTAGGAATCATGTAAGAATTGTTAGGTAACGCTAGTACTAGGGTACGTAACGTTTTAGTAGGTCCTTTGTAGTTTAACTATAAAGCAAAACGCTTGGTAAGATCAAATGGGTCAAATTTTAGAAATTAACATGGCAAGATGTAGAAACTGAGTTGATCATAGGGTTAAGTGTTAGAAGGATTTGGGAGCTTGGAAAAATGTTAATTTACGTTATGAGACGTCCCGGGATGCGCGAACGGGGGTCGAAAAGGCGAAAAAGTGCAAAACAGGGCGCAGATCTGAAGAGGGGCATTGCTGACGCCCCTACCAACGTCGCCGACACCGCTAGGGATTGGCCGATGCCCCAAGCTGCTGCTGACGCCCCAGCCGAAACCAGGAATCCTGTTTCTTTGTTTTCTTCTATCCTAGGCCACCTAAACCTAATCCTAAGCCATGTTAAATCTCTAATATGCACCATAACCTTACGAAATAGTTGTGTGAGGTTTGGGTAAGTGTGGTACTTGTATTTAAGCTTCTGAAATGTAATTCAAACTTACCAAAGAGTTTTTATGAAATGTGGTAAGGGAGCTTGCTTATGGGTATGCATAAGGATGAAATAAGTAGGTATACATGTAGGTATGGATTTGATTGTATGTAAGTGAATGGAACTTGTTGGTGAGCATAACTAGGAATGCATAAGTATGGAGGCTTGTGTGTACGGGCTTTGCATTTATAGACGTGTGTGTTTAGGACTTGCACTTAATATTGTGTAACATGTAAATTGCAAGTATATGTATGGATAGAAAGGTATGTATGCATGAATTAGAATTTAATATATATATATATATATATTAGCAAATGAGACTTGTACCTACGTATCGTGTTCTTGATTATATGAATGAAATCTAACAATGCTAACCATTTTTCTATTGAGAATGAAATGGAAGTGTAGGTATATTAATAATGGAATCTTGAAAGTTCGACATTGAAATCCAACGATGGGATTTAAATAGATAGCCGGAAGGATAAAACTACGTGAAAGAAGGAGTCGTCGATACCTAGTTACGCATGTTTTAGTTTATGTATTTTATCACCAACTACTAATCATGTGGATGTACGTGGTCACTACAAGTTACACGAATAATCATCGATCATCATCATCCTCATAAGGTGCAAGTGGTTGAAGATCGAGCCTGAACGTGGATTGTACGAGAACGTGGTCATATGGTTCGTAAATGTATGTCATGTTTTATTTCTTAAATGAGAACCAAAAATGTATTTTGTTAAAGATTCATTTTAAAATGGACCTTCTAATATGTCAGAATGTTTATAATGAAATAAATGTATGGTCCGCATTTTCCTCTGCGTCTTTTTGATTAAAACGTGCAAGGACCTTTCACAAAGTCGAAAAATTGATAAGTAGGTGTCAGGTTTAAGTGGACAATTATATCATCAATCACCTAGACCGGTCTGAGTAAATCTGTGCTGAAAAGTGTACCTCAGTCAGTCAGTAAGCGGTTTGATCCCATATGCAATTGCTTCTAAAGTTTGTACATATGTTTAGCTAATTTATTTTTATTTTCCAAATTTTAATTTCAATTAATAGTTTTTAGTTTTAATTTATATAAATAAACCGCCAAAAGGAAAGTTTAACCAATGCATTTAACGGAATTGCTTTGTGACCACCGTTCACTTGGTGGAACCCAACAACCTAGGCATAGAGAAAGGTGGATTTATGGTTGATGACACATATTAGAAAGGTAAAGATTATGTTCTAGAAAAGATTTGTGCAACTAGAAGAACTTGTTGTTGATCAAGTCAACTTGGAATCTTCAAATGACAAAGAGATGATATAACGAGATTTGAATCCTCAAGTACCCATAAATCTGTTAGAGAAACTATGAAGAGAGAAGCAGAAGTGATTCCTCCTCCGAAGCATCCTCTAGTTCAAATCCAACCGATCCTGATTTGAATTCAACTGCTGATAAAAAATCATAAGACTTGCAAGAAACTCGATCCTTGGAGAAGCAGATTGGATGCTACACTGATGCTACCATCACAATAACCGATAATACGTATCAAGACAGGGACAAGATCAAGTAAACGTCTACATATTTTTATTTTTAAATTTAATGAATGTATTTGTGTTTTATAAGTTACTGTTACATTATTTAAATTATTTAAAAAAATAATCATAGTGTAATCATTAGGTAATTAATTGGTGGGGATGGGTTGAACCACTACACCATTCTAGGACTAATTTCACCCATAATGACTTGGACGACGTACGGCGAATATTGCCATTTCACATGATAAACCACTAATCATGATTTAAACATTTCATATCAATCAAATATATTAGAAACCAAAATGAAATCAATTTGAAGATGAGATCCTTGATTTTCATTGCATTTCTTCTCTCATGATCATAGCTAATTTCAGCTACTTTATTTTCATTAAAAAGTTTTCGACATACATTATGTTTAAAAATTATTTAATATTGATTGGTAACGAAATAATAATATATGTAATATTTGTCCCTATTCACCTAAATGACCAATTAAATTCAACACTAAATGCTAATAAGCTTAATGGTTCATGAACATTGATTTCATTTGGTATATAAGCATGTCATATCAAGTAAATTATAAACCAAAATAAAATCAAATTTGAAGATGAGATCCTTGATTTTCATTGCATTTCTCGTTTCTCTCATGATCATAGGTAATTCCAGTTTCTTTATTTTCGCTAAATGTTTTTCGACGTACAATTTTACATAGTTATATTAAAAATTTCTATGACATTGATTAGTAACAAAACAATAATATAAATTTATATATACTCTAAATATGCAGGCATGGCTGAGATGGCGATGGCTCAAGATTCATGTGAAGACACTCGATTTTTATTCCCATGCATGAAATTCGAGTGTAATCGTATGTGTGTATTGGCACATGGAGACTATCTTACAACATGGGGAAAATGCGTTTCTCCAGTCCTATGCCAATGTCATTTTTCATGTCATAGTGCAAAAGACAAGAATCCTCAACCATCTTCCCTCCCTTCCTATCCTAGTTCGCCTTATACTTCTGTCAACCCGTAGCAAATTATAGATTCATTGATACATGCATATGTGTGACTGAAAGTGCTAAAGTTAATAGCAAATGTTAATTAGATGGTTTCGTTACCTGAATTAAAAGAAATCTTGTTAACATGAAAGGAAATTAACTCAACATTCACTAACACTAGTCAACACATTTGAAAACAACACATATATAGCACAAACATTTCTAGCTTGTTATATATAAAAATTTTGTGAAGTCTCTAAGCAAGTCATTTGTGTTGTAAAAGTGCAGTGTATACGGTTTATAATATTCAAAGATTAAAGAATTATTATCAACTTAATTAAAATGAATTAAAATTGATATAATTATGAATCATACGCTTACATAAGTGTTAAGTCATAGAACAGATTTAATGCATTTGACTATATTAAAAGAAGTAAACTGATCGGAAAGATGCAATAAATTGTTATAAAATAAAATCATTTCTTAATCAAATAAATGTGATTATGAATAATACCCACGAACAAAAGTATTAAATTACTAGAAACAATCATTAAATTCATATAAATAAATATTAAAGATGGCACCCTTCAACACTTTTTCTTTTACAATAAATTGATTATGAATAATTCCCACCAATATCATCGTGCCATCTAGCGAAACCACCCGATTATATCTATCTCCGCTAAGCACCATCACCATCATCGTCATCATCATAATCAGTAAATCCCACCAATATCATAACTAAGGTAGGGTTTGAGGAGGGTAATATGTAGACAGCTTTACCTCTACCCCAAAGGAATAGAGAGACTGCGTCCAGTGAGACCGCCGGCTCAATTTAGGTGTTTCTACCCAGCTCAAATATATAGGTGTTGGGTCCTGGACTCATGGCTTCTAAAGGGGCATATAAATTTAGTAGATGAAAGGCTTAATTTCTTGAAAGATAAAAGTTTATTGGTCTCTAACAACTCCACTTTGATGGAGGCGGATAAATGTATTCAGCTAGGTAGGGAAATCGGTTACAAATTTCTGATGTTGTGGAGGCTATGTTGGCGAATATATAATTAAAAGTTGCAAGGAAACGCTTAAAGCGGCTGGGTTAGTGACTTGGATAAAATTTCATAACCTTAACTTCCGTAGCTCTTAGACAGAACGTAGTGGGGCGCTATGCCCCAACATAGCGTCGGAAAACGCTCCCAAACACCGAAACGAAGGGCGGTATGAATGTAAAAATGAGGTGGGGCGCGAGTATTATTGCGGCGCTATTTTGTGGTTTTTTTTGAAAATTTGACCGTTAAACAATGGTCATAGTCTTAAAAAAAATTCGTTTTTTTTAATTTCACTCTATAAATAACTCGCAACTCTTCCATTTTTTTTACAATTCATAATCAACTATTCTCTCCTTCTCTATATATTTTTTAAAAAGTGTTGAAGCTACTCCCACCCTATTAAAAAAAATGGGTTCCCCGTCGGAAGACTCCTTCACGCGGAGGAGGAAGAAGCGGTTACGAGTGCATGTACTTTTGTGATACAAGCATTTGAGCACGTTCGGCCTAGTCCCCCTCCACGACCCATCTTGCGGCGCACCTATATCTTGCGAGATCGTGAAGCCGCGAACGAGCGTTTGATGAAAGACTATTTTGATGCGACGCCGGTTCACGGACCCAATATTTTTAGACGGCGTTTTCGGATGAGCCAAAGGTTATTTTTGCGCATTAATAATGATTTGGAAAATAAGTATGATTTCTTTAAGCAAAGAATGGATGCGCGAGGATATTTAGCCTTCACCTCAATTCAAGAGGTCACATCCGCCTTACGCATATTAGCATACGGAAACACGTACGGCATCAACGACGAGTACTTGAAGATGGCGGAGAAAACAACCCGAGATTGCTTGGAACATTTTTGCTATGGTATTTTTTATTGACTTTTATTTATTTACTCTTATATATTTATTTTTTTAGTAGCTTACTAGTAAAACTTTTATATATTAAATTATATTTTAGGTATATGCCAGTTATATGGAAAACGTTATTTGAGAAATTCCACTTGGAACGACCTTCAACAAATATATGAGGTGCATCTAGAAAAGCATGGAATACCCGACATGATTGGTAGCTTGGTTTGTCGTCAATGGCGTTGGTATAATTGTCCAACCGCATGGTGAGGTCAACATACACGGGGTGATCAAAAAGGGCCAACTTTGGTATTACAAGCTGTTGCGTCATACGACCTTTGGGTTTGGTCGGCCTTCTTTGGTGTAGCCAGGTGTTTTAACGATATTAATACGTTAGAGGCTTCACCATTATTAGAGAGCTACATTTCTGGAACTATACCAAAGGCCGGTTTTCATGCGAACGGGAACGACTACGAGCATGGCTACTATTTGGGCGATGGTATATACCCGGAGTATTCGATTATTGTTAAAACGTTTTCTGAAACGTTCGATGAGAAAAGAAAGTATTTTAAAAAATTACAAGAGTCTTCGAGAAAGGATATCGAGAGGTGTTTTGGGGTTCTACAGCCATTCCATGGCATTTTATCAGAAATCCTTGTCGCATGTGGCATAAGGATGGAATACGAATGACCATGTATGCTTGCATCATTTTTTTTCTTTAACGTTTTTTTTATTTTAATGTATTGTTTTTTATTTAATGCAATGATTTTTAATTTTATAAAATTTAGAAATTAATTAAAAAATTAAAATTAAAATAATTGAGTAATGATGACAAAGAGGCTTTATGACTACGGCCTCAACTTGCATAACGCCCCATAAAGCCCCGTGGTGACATGGCATGCCACATGTCGCATAACGCCCCCAAAAGGGCCTTATGACTACGAATGGCCTTAGGAGACTCATATGGTATGGTAGATTCATCGTGTATTTTGTTCAATAGTTTCTTTTTTTTTTTAAATGTAATAGTTAATGTTTCTCACTTCTCACTTAAAATACTTTTATATTCAGTTATTAATTTATATCGAGATAGTTGGTAAACGGGCAAAAGCTGTACCACTACCCCTTTTTGAATAACAAAACTAAGTCTTTTAAAAACTACATTCATAGATCTTGGGGTCATAACATTACTATTATGCATGACCCTTTGAACTCGACTAAGTAGGTCCACAGCCTCTGGCGCCAGAAAACCAAAAGTATCAAAAGCAAATCGGATAAACACGTGCCGGTTGTCAAGGCACGCTTTCTCGTGTTTGGTCACTTTACCCGAAGCAGCCTGACCCACCGTGAAAGCACTACCCACTAAGCTCACAAGCGGGGAAACCCCTGTTAGATCCACACAAGCATGTTTTCCTTCTACCCATCCAATGACCAGAATGTCAGCTGGTCGAAGGGTAGATCTCCCTTCCAATGGGTCAGTTAAGAAATTAACGGGTGCATCTTTCTTAGCAGAAATACCGGCGCGCCTGAATATATCTAAAAGGACATCCCTAACCAAATCATGTCGGTATTTGAACACCGGGAGCTCTCGACAATGAGCTGTATGCTCCCCAAAAGAATCCAAACACGTCTTATGACAAACAGGGAATACTGTAACAACTCTCATTAAAAATACTATTTCCTATTTTATTTCGTTCAATAGGAAACCCTAATTGAGACCCCCAAATAATATTGCATGACCCCTAAAATTTTCAGAACAATCGAAACTAGGATCAGGGCCCCTAAAACTCGGGAGGGGGGAGGGGGGGTATTCCCTAATTGATATTATCTAAACAGTTCGCTGTAGAAATCGAATTTTATCGAATCGTCAACTCACCCAGGCTACAAACAGACGTGGTTACCCTATGCTAGAAGGGGTCCCCTCGCGCCACGCGAGGGAGACGTTTTTTCAGTATAAATAGAGGGTTGTGGTACTTGTAGTTTGGCGTTGGTTCGACGTAAAAACTCGTTTTCTACATTAAGATATTGTCTGTTTACTTCAAAACACACACAGCACAAAATTCTGCCGCGATAACAGGGTAATAACTCGATCACTGCTACGATTTAATGTCTGATCGATAAAAACCAGTCCGACGGATGTTTAAGTGCAGCCCGTATTTGGGCTATACTTTGTCATTCTTCGTGAAGGTTTTGATCTCGTGAGTTGTCGTAAAAGTTGTATTAAGTTACTGACCTAGTTTTCGTGTGCATTGTTATTTAAATTAGGTTAACCAGGCTAAAATCAGTTGGCTGAGCGCTGCCCGTCTAAATTTGCAATGTGAGTCATTCTCTTTTTATCAAAGTGCTTCGCAAAAACCCTAAATGTTTTCCAGTTATAATTACAGGGATTAAGTCTTTGTAATCTTCAATTACTGCCGGTATGTGGGGTTTTGTATACATTACTTGATACCTGTCACCACTGGACATCGGGTTAGCCAATGGGTGATCTGACCATAGTCACAGACACTGTCAAAGTGACAAATACCGATTTGGGGTAATTGGTTGATAGAAACATTGTAATCACCCTTAATACTGTATATTATAACAATGTGTCGTTTTGTGCAACTTGAATGACTCGCCAGTATTTCCTTACTGATAAAACCTTTTTAAAACATGTTTCAGGTGACCTACTGTGAATCAGGGAAAAGTGTTACGGAGCACCAACAAGCTTGAAGTAGTGGCTCAATAAATAAATAAACATGTTTTGTAAAATCAGGGATTTCCTCGTGAAATACCCTTTATTGTAAATTACGGGGTTTGTCCCGAACTATGAAATAAAATAAATTGGGCATTTTCAAGTTTTAAAAGACCCTGTTAAAATTTCCGCTGCCAAAATAAACAATACCACGGGTTTTTGTCCCGCGGCTCCTGAAACGGGTAAAACCGGGCCAGGGGCCGTGACAGACAGAGGTGGTATCAGAGCCACTGGTTTAAGCCAATTAAGTATTTAGAAATACTTAATTTTTCTGATTGCTATTCTGTGATTCTGTGAAAATTTAGTTTACAAAGTTTTAACTTAGAAGTAGGAGCGATAATTTTTGCCCTTAAGATTTTGAGACACTATGTGTATGGAAGTAAATTTACCGTTTATACAGATCATAAAAGCTTAAGGTATAATTCGGGCAAAAAGAATTAAACATGAGACAACGAAGATGGATGGAATTTTGAGTGACTACGACTGTGATATCCAATATCACGAAGGAAAAGCAAATGTAGTCGCAGATGCCCTAAGTCGTAAGTATCATGAAAAACAAAAGCGAGTTCGTGCTCTTAGATTAAATCTACAGTTAGATTTAATGGAACAACTGAAAAATATCCAAGAAACAGCAATCAAGGATGATGCTGAAGGAATGAAAGGGAGAATAAAGGAATTGGAGCAAGGAGCTGATGGAATTTGGAGATTCCACAAGAAAGGGATTTGGGTATCTAAGCAAGGAAACTTAAGAAATAAGATTTTAGAGGAAGCCCATAAATCCAGGTATACCATGCATCCTGGTAATAATAATATGTACCAAGATTTAAGAAATAACTTCTGGTGAATAGGAATGAAAAAGGACATAGCTAAATATGTATCTAAGTGTCTTACTTGTTCACAAGTTAAGGCAGAACACCAGAAACCTTCAGGATTATTCCAACAATTAGAAATGCCTGTTTGGAAATGGGAACTAATAACCATGGATTTTGTTACCAAGTTTCCAAAAACCAGAAAAGGTAACGGCGCGATTTGGGTAATTGTGGATCAATTAACCAAATCAGCTCATTTTCTACCCATGAAAGAAAAACCTTTAACATGGAAAGGTTAGCAAAACTATATGTAGATGAAGTAGTATCCCTACATGGAGTTCCACCCTCTATTGTAACGGATAGAGATAGTCATTTCATTTCACATTTCTGGACAAGTTTCCAAGAAGCCATGGGGACGCGATTAAATTTAAGTACAACCTATTATCCCCAAACAGACGGACAAAGTGAAAGGACGATCCAAACTTTGGAAGACATGCTCAGGGCATGTGTAATAGATTTTGGTGGAAATTGGGATGACCACCTACCCTTAATTGAATTCTCCTAAAACAATAGTTATCATACAAGTATCGAAGCCGCCCCGTTCGAAGCACTGTATGGACGAAAGTGTAGAACTCCAGTTTGTTGGGCAGAAATAGGAGAAAGTCAGTTATCAGGTCCCGAAATAGTACAAGAAACCACCGACAAGATCACTCAAATCAAGGAAAGACTAGAGACGGCTCGAGATCGCCAGAAAAGTTATGGAGACAATCAACGTAAGCCACTAGAATTCCAAGTTGGTGACAAGGTACTCTTAAACGTTTCTCCTTGGAAAGGAGTAGTTCGATTTGGTAACGAAGGAAGGAAAGCTAAGTCCAAGGTACATAGGACCATTCCCAGTAATCCAACGAATAGGACCAGTCGCCTATCGTCTACAACTACCAGAAGAGCTAGCTGGAGTACATGACGTATTTCATGTATCCAACCTCAAGAAATGTCTATCTGACGAATCCCTGGTAGTACCTCTTCAAGACGTAGAGGTAAATGAAAAGTTAAAATTTGTGGAAAAACCACTGCAGATAGAGGACAGAAAGGTCAAGTTTCTCAAACACAAACGACTAGTGCTGGTCAAAGTCAAGTGGGATTCAAAGAGAGGACCGGAGTACACTTGGGAACTGGAATCAGAGATGAAGCGAAAATATCCCTACTTATTCCAGTAAATCTCGAGTACGAGATTTTAATAAGGTGGGGAGGATGTAACAACTCTCATTAAAAATACTATTTCGTATTTTATTTCGTTCAATAGGAAACCCTAACTGAGACCCCCAAATAATATTGCATGACCCCTAAAATTTTCAGAACAATCGAAACTAGGATCAGGGCCCCAAAAACTCAGGGGGGGGGGGGGGGTATTCCCTAATTGATATTATCCAAACAGTTCACTGTAGAAATCGAATTTTTTTGAACCGTCAACTCACCCAGGCTACAAACAGACGTGGCTAACCTATGCTAGTAGGGGGCCCCTCGCGCCACGCGACAGGCCCTCGCGCCACGCGAGGGAGACGTTTTTTCAGTATAAATAGATGGGTGTGGCACTTGAGGTTTGGCGTTGGTTCGACGTAAAAACTCCTTTTCTACACTAAGATATTTTCTGTTTACTTCAAAACACACACAGCACGAAATTCTGCCGCGATAACAGGGTAATAACTCGATCACTGCTATGATTTAATATCCGATCAATAAAAACCAGTCCGATGGATGTTTAAGTGCTGCCTGTATTTGGGCTATACTTTGTCATTCGTCGTGAAGGTTTTGATCTCGTGAGTTGTCGTAAAAGTTGTATTAAGTTACTGACCTAGTTTTCTTGTGCATTGTTATTTAAATTAGGTTAACCATGCTAAAATCAGTAGGCTGAGCGCTGCCCGTCTAAATCTGCAATATGTGAGTCATTCTCTTTTTATCAAAGTGCTTCGCAAAAACCCTAAATGTTTTCTAGTTATAATTACAGGGATTAAGTCTTTGTAATCTTTAATTACTGCCGGTATGTGGGGTTTTGTATACATTACTTGATACCCGCCACCATTGGACATCAGGTTAGCCAATGGGTGATCTGACCATAGTCACAGACACTCTCAAAGTGACAAATACCGATTTGGGGTAATTGGTTGATAGAAACATTGTAATCACCCTTAATACTGTATATTATAACAATGTGTCGTTTTGTGCAACTTGAATGACTCGCCAGTATTTCCTTGCTGATAAAACCTTTTTAAAACATGTTTCTGGTGACCTACTGTGAATCAGGGAAAAGTGCTATGGAGCACCAACAAGCTTGAAGTGGTGGCTCAATAAATAAATAAACATGTTTTTTAAAATCAGGGATTTCCTCGTGAAATACCCTTTATTGTAAATTACGGGGTTTGTCCTGAACTATGAAATAAAATAAATTGGGCATTTTCAAGTTTTAAAAGATCCTGTTAAAATTTCCGCTGCCAAAATAAACAATACCATGGGTTTCTGTCCCACGGCTCCTGAAACGGGTAAAACCGGGCCGGGGGCCGTGACAGAAAAAGGTGGTATCAGAGCCACTGGTTTAAGCCAATTGAGTATTTAGAAATACTTAATTTTTCTGATTGCTATTCTGTGATTCTGTGAAAATTTAGTTTACAAAGTTTTAACTTAGAATTAGGTGCGATAATTTTTGCCCTTAAGATTTGGAGACACTATCTGTATGGAAGTAAATTTACCGTTTATACAGATCATAAAAGCTTAAGGTATATATTCGGGCAAAAAGAATTAAACATGAGACAACGAAGATGGATGGAAATTTTGAGTGACTACGACTGTGATATCCAATATCACGAAGGAAAAGCAAATGTAGTCGCAAATGCCCTAAGTCGTAAGTATCATGAAAAGCAAAAGCGAGTTCGTGCTCTTAGATTAAATCTACAGTTAGATTTAATGGAACAACTGAAAAATATCCAAGAAACAGCAATCAAGGATGATGCTGAAGGAATGAAAGGGAGAATAAAGGAATTGGAGCAAGGAGCTGATGGAATTTAGAGATTCCACAAGAAAAGGATTTGGGTACTTAAGCAAGGAAACTTAAGAAATAATATTTTAGAGGAAGCCCATAAGTCCAGGTATACTATGCATCCTGGTAATAATAAGATGTACCAAGATTTAAGAAATAACTTCTGGTGAATAGGAATGAAAAAGGACATAGCTAAATATGTATCTAAGTGTCTTACTTGTTTACAAGTTAAGGCAGAACACCAGAAACCTTCAGGATTAATCCAACAATTAGAAATGCCTGTTTGGAAATGGAAACTAATAACCATGGGTTTTGTTACTAAGTTGCCCAAAACCAGAAAAGGTAACGATGCGATTTGGGTAATTGTGGATCGATTAACCAAATCAGCTCATTTTTCTACCAATGAAAGAAACCTTTAACATGGAAAGGTTAGCAAAACTATACGTAGATGAAGTAGTATCCCTACATGGAGTTCCACTCTTTATTGAATCGGATAGAGATAGTCGTTTCACTTCACATTTCTGGACAAGTTTCCAAGAAGCCATGGGGACGCGATTAAATTTAAGTACAGCCTATCATCCCCAAACAGACGGACAAAGTGAAAGGACGATCCAAACCCTGGAAGACATGCTCAGGGCATGTGTAATAGATTTTGGTGGAAATTGGGATGGCCACCTACCCTTAATTGATTTCTCCTATAACAATAGTTATCATGCAAGTATCGAAGTTGCCACGTTCGAAGCACTGTATGGACGAAAGTGTAGAACTGTTGGGCAGAAATATGAGAAAGTCAGTTATCAGGTCCCGAAATAGTACAAGAAACCACCGACAAGATCACTCAAATCAAGGAAAGACTAAAGACGGCTCGAGATCGCCAGAAAAGTTATGTAGACAATCGACGTAAGCCACTAGAATTCCAAGTTGGTGACAAGGTACTCTTAAAAGTTTCTCCTTGGAAAGGAGTAGTTCGATTTGGTAAGAAAGGAAGGCTAAGTCCAAGGTACATAGGACCATTCCCAGTAATCCAACGAATAGGACCAGTCGCCTATCGTCTACTACTACCAGAAGAGCTAGCTGGAGTACATGACGTATTTCATGTATCCAACCTCAAGAAATGTCTATCTGACGAATCCTTGGTAGTACCTCTTCAAGACGTAGAGGTAAATGTAAAGTCAAAATTTGTGGAGAAACCACTGCAGATAGAGGACAGAAAGGTCAAGTTTCTCAAACACAAACGACTAGTGCTGGTCAAAGTCAAGTGGGATTCAAAGAGAGGACCGGAGTACACTTGGGAACTGGAATCAGAGATGAAGCGGAAATACCCCTACTTATTCCAGTAAATCTCAAGGACGAGATTTTAATAAGGTGGGGAGGATGTAACAACTCTCATTAAAAATACTATTTCCTATTTTATTCCGTTCAATAGGAAACCCTAATTGAGACCCCCAAATAATATTGCATGACCCCTAAAATTTTCAGAACAATCGAAACTAGGATCAGGGCCCCTAAAACTCAGAGGGGGGGGGGTATTCCCTAATTGATATTATCTAAACAGTTCGCTGCAGAAATCGAATTTATCGAACCGTCGACTCACCCAGGCTACAAACAGACGTGGCTACCCTATGCTAGAAGGGGTCCCCTCGCTCCACGCGAGGCAGACGTTTTTTCAGTATAAATAGAGGGGTGTGGCACTTGAAGTTTGGCGTTGGTTCGACGTAAAAACTCGTTTTCTACATCAAGATATTGTCTGTTTACTTCAAAACACACACAGCACGAAATTATGTCGCGATAACAGGGTAATAACTCGATCACTGCTACAATTTAATCTCCGATCGATAAAAACCAGTCCGATGGATGTTTAAGTGCTGCCCGTATTTGGGCTATACTTTGTCATTCTTCGTGAAGGTTTTGATCTCGTGAGTTGTCGTAAAAGTTGTATTAAGTTACTGACCTAGTTTTCGTGTGCATTGTTATTTAAATTAGGTTAACCAGGCTAAAATTAGTAGGCTAAGCGCTGCCCGTCTAAATCTGCAATGTGAGTCATTCTCTTTTTATCAAAGTGCTTCGCAAAAACCCTAAATGTTTTCCAGTTATAATTACAGGGATTATGTCTTTGTAATCTTCAATTACTGCCGGTATGTGGGGTTTTGTATACATTACTTGATACCCGTCACCATTAGACATCGGGTTAGCCAATGGGTGATCTGACCATAGTCACAGACACTCTCAAAGTGACAAATACCGATTTGGGGTAATTGGTTGATAGAAACATTGTAATCACCCTTAATACTGTATATTATAACAATATGTCGTTTTGTGCAACTTGAATGACTCGCCAGTATTTCCTTGCTGATAAAACCTTTTTAAAACATGTTTCAGGTTACCTACTGTTAATCAAGGAAAAGTGCTACGGAGCACTAACAAGCTTGAAGTCGTGGCTCAATAAATAAATAAACATGTTTTGTAAAATCATGGATTTCCTCGTGAAATACCCTTTATTGTAAATTACGGGGTTTGTCCCGAACTATGAAATAAAATAAATTGGACATTTTCAAGTTTTAAAAGATCCTGTTAAAATTTCCGCTGCCAAAATAAACAATACCACGGGTTTCTGTCCCGCGGCTCCTGAAACGGGTAAAACCGGGACGGGGGCCGTGACAAATACCTCATCAACTGGGAATAACGGAATCATGATGCGATACTTAAGGATAGTACGGTACTCCACCAGCGACATATGTTGGCCTAACCCATCTATAAGTATAGCA
Source organism: Helianthus annuus (assembly GCF_002127325.2). NCBI lineage: Eukaryota > Viridiplantae > Streptophyta > Magnoliopsida > Asterales > Asteraceae > Helianthus > Helianthus annuus. The sequence continues at coordinate 59,427,179 of NC_035434.2, forward strand.
AGAAGAAAATCTTGTGCATGTGGTGCTCGTAGACACTCAAAAACGGCTTTTTGTCTAACGGTCAAGTCAAACTGTACTTCGATGTCGTGGTCTGTTAGGATCTGAGTTTGGTATTGATTGTGTTTTATGTTTGAATTAAGATGAACAATGAACAACTAGTGCAGCGGAATATAAATGGAAACAAACTTTTCACAATCAAATAGGAGAATTGCTTTCAACACACATTTTCAACAATGAACCGAATGATTGAATTTATTTCATCAACGATTACAATTGCATGCATGTAACAAACTCCCCCTCAGCCTGAGCTCACAGTGATTTGTTCGTACAGGAAGAAAGATGGTGAAGAGCTAATAGAACAGTACAGGGTACTGTTCTATTTATAGGCACGGACAAACCACTGAGGCATCTTTGCTGACGTCACCATGAAAGTGACATCTAACCTCCTAACAAACTCTAACAACTGATCTATACAAGTACTTCTATGCTAACAACTGTTATACATTACATTACATAAAGACAAACTAAACTACTGCTGAATCCTTCCACTGATGTGAACCCAGCAGCACTTGATATATTCAGCAGTGCTTGACCCATAGCAGTAGATTGAACAGCAGAACTTTAGTCTTTATTAGTCTTTGACTTGATCAGCAGTTGTAGGTCAACAGTTGTACCGATCAGTGGATTGGAGGTCATCAGATGTTGAAACCACTTTCAAGGGGAGAGACTTGAATACATAACATCTGCTTATTCTGGATCCACTACTCTGTTCCAGTTTTGGCTTTAATTATCTGTTCCTCTGATAGGGTTCAATCCCAACAATCTCCCCCTGGAATAGATAATGCCAAAACCCTTCATTATTGGTAGATCTTTATTGCCTCATCAACAGTTCCCTTATTTGCCCTTTGAGTTGTAACTCAAAGCCTAAGGCATCTGTGTCATCTTCATCCCTGCGCAGTGGAAGATCAAGGAGATCCTTCAAATCTTCAAGACTTAGGCCAAGTGCTTGTTCCCTTTTTATTTTCTTCACTTCTCCACTAGACTTGATCACTGTCAGTACATGGGTCTGTTTGTCAGTTTTCCACTTTAGTACTTTTGAGTCTGGTGGGTTTCTTGGGAGATTTTTATTAGATGAGGTGTTTGGTGATGCTGGCCTTGTAATGACTGACTGAGCAGTGCTTGCAGGTTGATTTAGGCCAAGAGTTTTAGCTATCATCTTCTTAATGCCCTCTTTTACAAGGTCATCTCCTGCCATTAATTCTTCCACTGTTTCAACATCCAGCTGTTTTTGTTGTCTTCTTTTGTAGATGTCAGTACCAGCTGGAGCAGTGGATCTCCTGATTTGCAGCTTTGGTGGTCTTGTTGAAACCTCTGCTTCAGGGTAGTCAGGTTTTTGTGGAACTTTAGGATCTTTCTTCCTTAATTTCTCCAACCTTTTGTAGGTGGTCCTGACTTTGTCTTCTCTCCATCTCATCACTTGATTTTTGGACCCATAATCAGCAGCAACTAATTCCTCTTTCATTCTCTTCAGCTCCAATGTCTTTTTAGGCACATTCTTTTTGTACTTTGACCAATCTGGAGGAGTGTGTTTGACCTTATTCTTAATCATTTCTTGAATCCTGGCTGCTTCACTTTCAAGCTCAGGAATGGTCCACTCTTTGTACATATATTTTTCACCCTTATACTTCTTAAAAGCCATGATATTTTCAATGTAGTCTTTTCTCAGGGTTTCATCTGCTCTTTCTAATACTTGCTTACAAACATTCTTTGCAAACTGCTCCAAAGATCTGACTTGTGTGAGCAGAAATTGATAATGCCTTTGAATTTCTTTGTCAGTTTTTCCTTGAGAGTTTCTTTTGGAGATATCCTCTGCCTGTTGAGCCTTAATTTTCAAGTACTCTTCAATGTTGTTAGGCCTAGGATATCCTTCAACTGATGGCAACCTCCTTTTAGCAGGATCATCCTCAAAGTAGAAGGATTTAATCTCTTCTCTGACTGTTATAAGTTCAAGAGGATACTGGAAACCTGCAGGAGTGATGGTAGTGATTGGTTGTTGTGCTTGAGCTGATGAGAGAGGAACAGCGTTTGGGATATTAACAAGTGAAAGAGATTGTGAGGATGTTGGTGGTGGTGATGGAGAATCATCATCAGGTATAAAAATCCTTCTCCTTTTTATTGTAGGAGAGGTTGATGATGTTTTGGGTGGATCAGTGGTGGTGATTTGAGTGGTAGAAGGTGGCTGACTAACAGTTGTTGAAACAACTGGTGTTTCAACCACTGTTTTCATTACAACAGATGTTGTAACATCTGATGTCTTCTGCTTTTTAGAAGGAGGTGATGGTGGTGAGGTTGTTTTTGGTGGTGATGGTGGTTTTGGTGGTGAGATGATTTTTGGTGGTGGTGGTAAGGCAGTGGTTGTGGTGTGTGTTGAAGTGGTGTGTGTTGAAGTGATAGCAGATGTTGAAACTACTGAAGTACCAGCAGTTGGTGATACAACAGGAGTTACAACAGTTGTTTGGGTAGAAGTTTGAGGTTTGGAGCCTTTAGTAGGTGGTTTGTAAGCATGCTTTGTGGGTCTGGATGGTGTGGATTTGGATTGCCTCACTTGTCTAGTGGGCTTCTTCTTTTCATCCTTAGGATTTTCATCATTCTTTGGCTCAGAAGTACTCGGTGCATTCAGCTCCATATAAGCTCTTTTCTCCTGTTCCCACCTGGCTTTATCCTTAGCCTCTATATCCCTTTTTACACTTGCTTTTGCTTCAGTAAGTGCATTTGTTGTAGCATCAATCTTTTTACTACCATCTGGCAAAGGAATGTCTTTAGTCATGTTTTCTTTTTCTGGTTCAATATAGAGACCATCTTCAATTCCCTTCTTCTTCCACTACTTGATTTTCTCCCCCTTTTTGGCATTATCTGGAGGGGGTTTTCAATGAAGAGAACAGTGGGAGGAGCAGTGCCAGTGGTGTTCAGGATGTGGGCCTTTATAGCCTTGATGTCAGCTTCGGTGTCTTTAAACCTTGACTCCATCATGTTTCTCAGCATTTGAACATGTATTGCATGCTGCTGATCAGCCATTTATCTTTGTTGTTGGAGCAGGTGTTGAAATAGATTCCATAACTCATTTGCAGCAGGTGCTTGTGGTGGAGCAGGTGCTTGAGCTGGAACAGCAGTGGGTTGCACTTTTTGAACTTTCAACAACTGTTGCAGCATTGCTTTGAATTCTGCAACAGAGGTATCCAGTTTGTCAATTCTATCCGTCAATTCTAGGTACTTTAAACCATCACCCAACTTAATGGGATCATCTGATTTCCCACTAACAGTGGTTGGAACAGTGGTTGACTTAGGGATTATATTCCAATAGTCATCCACTAATGCCCCTTTTTCTTGGTACTGGGGACTTCTTCCTTCAAAAATAGAGACACTTTTTAGTGAACCAGTGAAGACTGGAAACACAAATGTTCCCATAGAAGAAATTGCCTCCAATGAAGTCTTATTGATGTAACCACTGCCCAAATGCAAACCAGTGGGTTCAGCACTTGTAGTGGCTGCTTCACTTGGACTACCGCCAAGAGTTACTTGTAACTCAAGGGGTGTAACCTCCTCAGGTCTTGTTGGTGGGTTAGCAATGATTGATACATCAGACCCAGTCACTTGATGATGTATGTTCTCATTGATAGGTGAGTGAGAAGGACTAGTTTGTGCCTGGTTCAAATCAATAGCATCCAACAATAATTTTGTTGGTGGGGGAATTGTGGAGGTGAGGTTGGGTGTAGAAAGAGAATTGGCCCCGGGCATTGGGCTATGGATGATGGAAGCAAGTGATTCCAGAGCATCATATTGTGGTGTCCCTATTTGTACAACTTGTTCTTTTTGAGAAGAAGCAGGAGGAGTTTCAGGCATAGGTTGAGATATTTCTACCAACTGCTGTGAGGAAGTAGCCGCAGTGGTTTCTTGTGACTTTTGTGCTATCACTGGCAGTTGCTCTGGTATCTCATCCTCTAGAGTTGCCTTTTTGGTAGGTTTGGGGGCTTTTGAGTTTTCATTTGTTTTGGCCTTTTGGTGATTTTAGGTGTGGGTTTCAAAGTAGTTGTTTTGCTGCTATGATCACCTTGAGCAGTGGGCTCAGCAGCAGATACCTGAGGAGCAGGGATAGCTGCTAAAGTCTGCTCAGGCACCTCTGCTTGGGTTTTGCAAGGTGTTGACATTCTTGTAAAAGTTTCAGCAGTTAAGCTGTTTATTTGAAAAGAGCCACCTTGTTTTATTACAGAAGCATCATCCTTACCAAATTTCATTTCAAAATAATAACTTAGAAATCTTGGAAAAAGTAAGAATGGCTTTTTATCAACATTTTTAACCAAATCATTAAAGATTTCCTGGGAGTAATTGAAATTTTCATCTTGAAGAATAGCATATCCCAGGTTTTGAATCTTTAATGGTGATGCGTGTGAAGTGTTATATATATTAGGTATATATTTTAAGCCCTTTTTACACTTGTTAGCCAAGTTTTAAATTTATAAACACGATATTTACTAACACTAAACACACATATGGGCAAGTGCACCCATCGTGGACGTAGTATGGTGTTGGTAAGATACCGAGGTCGTCCAAGGACACAAGAGCTTTTCGTATCGGTTTATCCTCAACGTCTAATCAAATCAAAATGTTAGAAAAGGATTTTTAAACTAGAAAAATAAAACTAACTAAAATGCTGAAAAAGAAAATAAAAGTAAAAACAGATAGACAAGATGAATCACTTGGATCCGACTTGTGTGTAGTGTAACCTTTGATTATTTTCGCACTTTTGCACTTGTTTAAGAGATTATCTTAGTTATTGTAGTAGGCCCCTCTTTTGAAGGTGACGTTACCCTCAACCCAGTAGTTTGAGTCAGCAAGGATACAATCCTAAAGGGTCGGATTATTGAAAGATAATTAATTAAGTTATTAATGCATAATGTGGTAGACCCTTCTTTTGAAGGCGACGTTACCCTCGGCTGAGTAGTCTGAGTCAGCAGGGATACAGTCCTAAGTAGCCGGGTTAAAGTTTTAATAGTAGTTTAACTTATGAGGGGATCAAAGAGTTTGGACCCCCGCCATCCAATACCACTGGGTATTGAAGGAGGTCCTACTAAATTTGACCCAGGTCCTTTGCAGGATCTACACATTGAACAATGGCAAGACTCTTACCAAACCGTTCCCTTAACCCCCGACCAGGTAGCCAACATACCTCCATATAGACCATGGAGATATGAATGGTGAAAATCTTTTATTTTATATAGACAGTAAAATAATGCCAAGACACCACGAACAAACGATAAGGAAGAATCACCTTCAACATAAGAAACTAGTAATTAAAGTCATTAATATAAAACCAATTAAAAAGTGCAAAAGATTAAAAATAAAAACTATTACACTAAACACTTGTCTTCACCAAGTGATGTAAGAGACTTAGGCGAACATGGACTTTGATTGTCAAGAACTCTTACGATCAATCTTGGATCCCGAGACGACTCACACACTCTATGATGGACAATGGATGATGGTGGATGATGGTGTTGTGATGGTGTTGTGATGGTGGTGGGTGAAGTGTGAGAGAGGTGGTGTGCCAAGGGATGAGTTGCAAGAGCTCCAAGCACTCCTATTTATAGGCTGAACAGAAGCTCGGGCACGGCCCCGTGTCCATCCGACTCTCTCTCTTCATTAATTGCGATTTGCAATTTCATTAAATGCGTCTGGAACAGTTGACCACGCCCCCGTGTCCGCTGAGCATGGCCCCATGGTTGGCAGTAGAAGCTTCTACCACTTTGTCTTTTCTGCTGACACTTGGGAACGCCCCCGTGCTCACTAAGCACGGAGCGTGCTCTGTCTTCTGTCTTCTTGTTTTGCTTTGGGAAGATGCTGTCGGGAGGTCGGGCATGCCACGTTTGTTCCTTTTCCTGTATTTATGTTAGATTTAGCTGTCTTTTTGCTTCTTTTGTTCATTTGAGCTCATTTAATCCTGAAAATACAAAAGGAAGACAAAAGCACACTTTTTCCAACATTAGTACTAAAAAGGGTTAGTTTTATGCCACAATTGATGTAATTTATATGTTGCATTTTGTGCACATCAAATACCCCCACACTTGAATCTTTGCTTGTCCTCAAGCAAAACTCTTTATAATGTGGCTTTTTCACTCCCAAATGGAATGGGTAGAAGAGAAGGTTTTTGGACTTGTCATAGAGTGTCGGGATTTCCAAGATTTCTTTATTTAAGTTTTATTTTTATTTATTTACAACCCTATTTGTCATGATTTATTAAAAACGTTTTATAAGATAAATTACTTATTAGGGCATAACATGCCTTTTTAAAATTCCATTTATATACAAGTTCACATACCTCACGGGGGATCACTCAACACTCGGCTGAAGGTGTATTTTTAGTGAATCACTCGAGAGCGGCATGGAACTTACTCCAACCATAGGCTTGCCAAGCAATCAATCCTCCTCTTTTTTAACTATATACATTTGTAAATATCAAGAGGATTTTTTGGGTGAAGGGTTAGGCTTGGGCTAAAGGTTAGTAAAAGGTCGAAAAGCATAAAAAGCATCGGTTTTTTTAAAGACTTTTTATTTTTCACAATTTTATTTTTTATTTTGATGAACCATTTCTTTCAAACAAGGTTAATTTTGATGAACTTGTTTGTTTATTTGGTTTCATCAACTATAATTTTTTTTTTTGAAAACTCATAAGAAAAACCGAGCTTTGTTACTAAAAGAAAGGGTTAAAATAAAAAGGTTTAGGTGGGTAAAAAGGGTGATTGTTTTGGGTTAAGAAATGAAAAGGTTTAGGCTCAAAGGGGTTAATTAGGGGGATTTTAGGTAGGTGGTAAAAAAAATGAAAAATAATGGTGTAGAAAGAAAAAAGGGTTAGTCCTAATGCCTCCATCATGTACTTACTCGGGTTTAAGTTGGTAAGGACCGGGAATGCATTGTCGTGGCAAGTTCTAGAGTCGTACGAACCAAGCGGTTATTCACACAAGAAACGAAAAATGAGCATTTAGTGTAAAGATATTTGTATGCTCAATAAAGGCTCAAAACTCACTTTTATGAGAATGGGTTTTTATGTGATCAAGTATATATAATCAAATTTTAACTAAGCTTGTCATGCCGTTTCATAATTTTCTTATGTTGGTTCTTTTTATCACGACGCTATCGGTTGTAAACTTGTAGAAATATAACCTTGTTAGAACTTGAAATTCCAAACTTAAACTTAGACAAGTAAAAAAAATGAATTTTTTTTTTTAAATTTGGGGTGATTAGCGGTTCCAATAGAGTTTTGTGTAAGGCTTGTTAATTAGGACTTGCAAGATTCAAAGTTTTAGCATCCCCCCGCCCCCCACACTTAAATTACACATTGTCCTTAATGTGTCCCAAAAATAAGTTTTTAGGTTGATTGAATGTGTAAAAGGGTGTTTAAAGCAAAATTTTATGTTACTGGCACTCTGGGCACGACCCCGTGTCGGATGGGCACGACCCCATGTTCAGGTGCCAGTAACGGAAACTTACAGAAGGTGGACACGGGGGCGTGTTGGCTGGACACGACCCCGTGTCTGGCAAAAATCTGCAGAAAGTAAACAAACAGCAGGTCTGGGAGGTGGCCACGGGGGCGTGTTGGCCGGACACGACCCCGTGTAGACAGTCTGCAAGGTTGAAAAACAGGTTTCTAGCTCCGGTTTTCTTGTTCTGGCTTTAGTAGTACTAGTATTTAGTACTCTAAGCCTCGTATGTACCTGTTTTATCAATAAATACCACACCAAACAATACCAAACATCCTAGATTACCAAGTTCAACATCCAAACCATCAAGTTAAAAACAAAAGTAAAAATAAAAAGAAGTTAGGGAAAGTAAATTGTTCAACAATCGGCACGCAGGCCGGAAATTGTTCGATAGAAAAGGGGATTTAACCTGTGGGATCACTAACCACCTGCTCCTGCTCCTACTCCACCCGCCTAGTCCATGTCTTTATCACTGTCCTTGTCATCACCTCCTCCTCCATGCCCGCCATGTACTCCCGGATGCTTCCGATGTCATCTTGGATATCGGAGATGTTTCTTTCAATGGCTCCGACCCGGTTGTACGTGTTGTTGGCGAGGTTGTAAGTGTTCCTGGTGCACATAAGGTTTTCCTGCAAAAGATCATGCAAACTCTAAAAGTTAGGAAAACCACCTCCTTGTGAGGAGGATTGGCCCGGTTCACCGTGAGGGTGGTACTGGTAGTGGGGAGGTGGAGTGTGAAGGACTAGCGCCTCTTGTGGGTTCCATGCATGGCCTTGCATCCTCTGAAAGCTTACCGACCCGTCTTCTGCCTCATAGATTAGGTTCATGGAGCGGCAGATGTGTACATCGACTCTTCCCGACCATGGGCTTCTTTCGAAAGACCTAGGTATGTTCACGAAGTGCCTGTAGAGACGGTACACCCATCCCCCGAAGAAAATAGGGGTTGGTGCATGAGCTAGCCAGTTCAGATGCATGTTTCGGAGTAGGAGAAATGGAACATCGAGGTGTCTTCGGTTGTGAATGCAGTGAAGGACTATCAGATCTCTTAACCCAACAACACCACCACTATCATGCCTTTGGCTTAAAGAGTAACCGAGGACCCTATGGATGTATCGGTAGAGTGGGTCCCTCAACTTGGTACTCTTTGTGCTGCTTGGGTTGTAGTGCCCTTCACCAATCTGAGCCCACGCGGCTTGGCGCTCGTTCTCATCCAAATCTCGCACTCCTCCGGTGTTCTCTTCACTACCCGAATCTTCCTCCGTATACAGCCCTACTATTGCCCCGAATTGTGCCATTGAGATCGAGTACTTCGTTCCACCACATCGGAATGCCACCCTATCATTGTCGAAAGGGTCGCACCTTGAATTGAAAATGAAGGTGCTATAGAACTCCATAGTGCACTCATGGACGGACCGAAGTCTAGTGGTTAGGGCAATCCTTAGTGGGCCAGTAACGAGGTTGTTAAACCGGTCAAGTTGGTTCACCGTGGCTAAGAGATCCGTGCACACTTCTCTTGGATATTCTTCTGGTCTTGTTTGAAGTGTGTCATATCTGGCCCTAGCATCGAGCTCGTTTGCGTTGAATCTTGTGAACTTCTTCGAAATCTGAAAGAATATACCAAAAGTTAGCACGAAATAGTGAAATTTTTCGGAGAAAACTGAAAACAGTGGGCTGGACACGGCCCCGTGTTCAGCAAGCACGACCCCGTGTCCAGGCGTCTGTTACTCAAAAATTCCATTTTTTCGACCCGGTCCCGAAAATCTGAAAATTTTTGGCCAAGTAGGTGCGGTTTCCCCCGAAAATGAAACCCCAAGTGCCGTTTTTCCCAAAACAAACCGTTTACCCTTTCGATTTTATCTTTTTCGGTTCAAAAACAAGGGTTTGGGGTTTTTGTGAGAAATCGGGCAAATCTATCAACAATACAAATGGGTTTACTTTCCATAACACTAATCTAAACTAATGCTTCAAGAACCCTAGATTTTTCCCTAAATTTTTGATGTTTTAACTACATGCAAGTAACTAATCTAACTACTAATGAGGATAGAATCATACCTTGATGTTGTTAGAATGAGAGGAGACGTCGAAATTCTGCAGAAAATCGCCTGGGCCAGAGCGTTTTTCGGGGAAACGGGGCGTGTAGAATGGTGTAACTGTTATGAAAAAGGGGTTTTATCCCGACAATTGCGCGGACACGGCCCCGTGTCCAGCGGACACGGCCCCGTGCCGAGCAGAGTTTTTGAAATTTTTTTATATATAGTGCTCGTGTGAGTGCCCTGTTTTCCCAAAACTCGGTCAGGAGATTTACCAGTTTCGATGTTCATCCGCTTGTTCGTAACCTACCAGGTATGATGTTGATGCCTTTATTCGTCGACCGTTTGAAGCGAGATTTCTTCCTCCTCATCCTCAATGAATCCTTGATAGAGTTTTAGCCGTTGGCCATTGACTTTGAATGGAATTCCATTCTGAGATTTAATTTCTACTGCACCGTGAGGAAAAATATGGGTGATGGAAAAAGGTCCTGACCACCTAGATTTTAGTTTACCCGGAAATAATCGAAGTCGTGAATTAAACAATAGAACTTGATCTCCCACTCGAAATTCATTAGGTTTAATGTGTTTGTCATGTAGATTTTTCAATCTTTCCTTATAAATTTCAGAGTTAGAGTATGCATAATTCCTTAATTCGTCTAATTCATTTATTTGACAAAATCGATTTTTGCCTACAAATTCTTAATCCAAGTTTACATTTTTTATTGCCCAGTAGGCCTTGTGAGCTATTTCTATCGGTAAATGACAACTTTTTCCATAGACGAGCTTATATGGGGTTGTGCCTAAGGTTGTTTTATAGGCAGTTCGAAAAGCCCATAAAGCATCATCTAATTTATCGGCCCATTCCTTTTTATTTAATCCTACGGTTTTTTCAAGTATTCGTTTTAAACCTCTATTAGTCACTTCGGCTTGTCCGTTTGTTTGAGGGTGATATGCTGTTGAGACCCGGTGATAGACCCCATATCTTGTTAAGATTTTTTCGAGTTGATGATTACAAAAATGGGTACCTCTATCACTTATTAATGCTTTAGGTGTTCCAAAACGAGAGAATAATTTTTTCAGAAATCTTACCACGACTCTTCCATCATTTGTTGGAAGTGCCTCGGCCTGGCCCATTTAGACAGGTAATCTACTACCACAAATATATATTTGTTTCCATTTGACGGCGGGAAAGGTCCCATAAATTCGAGTCCCCACACATCAAAAATTTCACAAACGAGAATGCCATTTTGTGGCATTTCATTTTTGGAAGAAATATTACCTGATCTTTTGCAAGCATCACATGTCTTAACTAGACTTTGCGCGTCTTTGTAAATGGTTGGCCAATAAAATCCTGAATCAAATACCTTTCGTGCGGTACTAGCGGCACCATGATGTCCTCCGTATGGACCTTCATAACAATGGCGGAGAATTCTTCTTGCTTCACTACCATGTACGCACCTTCGGATGAGTTGGTCGGCACACATTTTGAAAAGATAAGGATCCTCCCAAAAGTAATGCTTCACATTAGCAAAGAATTTTTTTCTTTGCTGATGTGGCCATCCTTTGGCGACTATACCGCTAGCTAAGTAGTTAGCATAGTCGGCATACCATGGTTCTTCCTTGTATTCCACCATTTCTAGGGACTCCGTTGGAAATTTTTCGTTGATTTGCTCGTCCCTAGTTGCCTCCAAAGCTAGGTCTTCTAAGCGCGAAAGATGATCTGCAGCGGTGTTTTCTGCTCCTCTTTTGTCTTTGATTTCAATATCAAATTCTTGGAGGAGTAAAATCCACCTGATCAAACGGGGTTTTGCGTCTTGTTTCTTGAAAAGGTATCGAATGGCTGCATGATCTGTATAGACTATTGTTTTAGAAAGAACAAGTTAAGAACGAAATTTATCAAAAGCAAATACCACAACTAGTAATTCTTTTTCAGTTGTTGTGTAATTTTCTTGTGCATCGTTAAGTGTTTTACTAGCATAATAGATTGGGTGAAAATGCTTCCCTTTTCTTTGTCCCAAGACTGCTCCAACGGCAAAGTCACTTGCATCACACTTGATTTCGAAAGGAAATTTCCAATCAGGCGCTATCGAAAGGAAATGCCTGATTGCAATCCTTGTCAAAGATGAAAGGCGCATCTTTTTCAAGTAATTTTGTTAGAGGTCTTGAAATTCTAGAAAAGTCCTTGATAAACCGCCTATAAAATCCGGCATGCCCTAAGAAACTTCTAATTGCTCTAACGGAGGATGGTGGAGGCAATCGAGAATTAGTGTCTATTTTTGCTCGATCAACTTCCATTCCTTCGCTAGAGATCTTGTGACCGAGCACTATTCCCTCTGTTACCATGAAATGGCATTTTTCCCAGTTAAGGGCGAGGTTAGTTTCCTCACATCGGGATAGCATTCGTTCAAGGTTATCGAGGCATTGGTCGTATGAATCTCCAAAGATAGAAAAGTCGTCCATGAAGACTTCCATTGTCTTTTCTATCATGTCATGGAAGATGGCCACCATGCAACGTTGGAATGTTGCGGGGGCATTACACAGACCAAATGGCATGCGTCGATAAGCAAAAGTTCCATAGGGACATGTGAAAGTTGTCTTTTCTTGGTCTTCGGGTGCTATCGGGATTTGAAAGTAACCTGAAAAACCATCAAAGAAACAATTAAATTTATGACCGGATAATCTTTCTAACATTTGATCAATGAAGGGCAAAGGAAAGTGATCTTTCCTTGTTGCTTCATTTAATCGTCTATAGTCTATACATACTCTCCATCATGTGACGATTCTCGTTGGTATTAATTCATTCTTTTCATTAGTTATTACCGTCATACCTCCTTTCTTTGGAACTACTTGGACGGGACTTACCCAGGGACTATCTGAGATAGGGTAGATAAGTCCAGTGTCAAGTAATTTGATGACTTCGTTTTTAACCACTTCTTGCACATTTGGATTTACTCTACGTTGTGGTTGTATTACCGATTTGTAGTCATCATTCATTAAAATTTTGTGTGTGCACATGGAAGGACTTATTCCTTTAATATCTACAAGCTTCCAAGCGATCACATTTTTATGTTTTTTCAAAAGTGTAATTAATTTTTCTTTCTCTAAACTACTTAATTTAGACGAAATAATTACAGGTGATTTACCATCTTTGTCTGGAAAAGCATATTCCAAACCTTTCGGAAGTTCTTTGAGCTCAAGTGGTGAGTCTTTAAGAGACTCCTTATTTTGTTGCTCATTTTGATCAAGAACTTTAAAAGTTTGTTCTATAGCGACCTCTTCTTCTACAAAGTGGTCAATCTTTTCACTTGTATCGGGTGGCTCATCTTCATCTTCAATTAGGGAGTCATTGTTGCCAAAAGGATATTTCATTGAGTGCTCAAGATCTATGCTCCTTTTAAATGCCCCTAGTTGAAGAGGTAGATTGTTGAACTTCCGGTTTTTCAAAGCTTCATGAGTTTTTACAAAAGGTCGTCCCAACACTAGAGGAGCGTCATCGAGGATGACAAAGTCGGTTGGGATTACCATTTGATTTGTTTGAAGCAAGAATCCTCAACTACACCGATTGATTTTTTTACTTTCCGATCGGATAGAAAAATGGGTATTTGAAGTGGAGAAAAATCATTAATACTTAATTTTTCGAAAATGTAGTTAGGCATTATGTTAACACAAAGATCTTTATCAATGGTGATATTACTAATAAAGGAATTTTGAAAGAAACATGGAACCGGTGTAATGTTAATTTCAAAAGAGTCTTCTTTTATTAGCGAAGTTTGATCATTAGTTAACTTAACACTTACCATTTCTTCAATTTTAGTGTTAGTGGTTAACTCTTTTAAAAACTTAGCATGAGTGGGTACTAAACAATGATTTTCAAAAGAAGGTAACAAGAGATTAATTTCTTCAAAATTAGACTCTTCTTGAATTTTAACGCTATTGTCCTCACCTTTTTCGTTGTTTAACTCATGTGTCGGTTTTTCACTTATTTGTTCTTCTATTTTTAACTCTTCAACTATCGTTTTTTTATTTAATTCTTCTCTTGCGCGGGACTCCTCTTCCCTTGCGCGAGATTCTTTAAGTTTTAAGTTTTTCTATTATCCTATCGGCTACTTCGGTGATAGAGAAAGGATCGGGATCCTCAAAGCTTGAATCCAGTTGTTCAATCCTTGGTTCCTCATAGTACTCATATGAAGTAGGTGGTTCATACCATTGTTCCTCATTGTAAGTATATGATGGATAAGGGTCGTAATTTTGTTCTTCATAGTACTTATATGAGGTGGGTTATTCACGCCATGGCTCCTCATAATAAGAGTATGAAGGTGGTGGCTCATATCTTGATTCCTCAAAGTATGAGTATGAAGGCTCATACCTTGGTTCATCAAAATATGAGTATGAGGGAGAAGGTTCATACCTTTGGTCTTCATAGGATGTGTATGAAGTCGATGGCTTATACCTGGGCTCCTCATAATAGTTGTATGAAGTGGATGGTTGAAATAAGTTATAATATTGTACCGAGTGTAGGTTTCCACAATTAGTGCAATAGTCTCCCCTATAATCATCCTACTCATAGGTGTAGTTGTAGCCTCCTGAGTATTGATCCATTAGAATCACTCAACAGACCACAACAGAGTCTCGGGACCAGAAAATAAAAATAAAGATGGAAACAGAAGTTGGACACAGCCCCGTGTTCAGTGGACACGGCCCCGTGTTTAGGGTCTGTATCTGGGCGTTTTATTAAAGGTTACTAGTCTTGTTGAGCACGGGGGCGTGTTCAGTGAGCACGACCCCGTGTTCAGACTCTGTATCTGGGTGTTTTATGAAGAATATGCAACACAGCCCCGTGTTCAGTGAACACGGCCCCGTGTTCAGGCTACTGTAAATGCAAACTAAACTAAAATGCAGAAAAATGTGCGCGCGTTTTGAAAAAGTTTTGTAAAACTGATTAGGCCATCGATTTTAAGCTTTCTTAAAATCTTTGTGTCCCTGGCAGCGGCGCCAAAAAATTGATGCGTGTGAAGTGTTATATATATTAGGTATATATTTTAAGCCCTTTTTACACTTTTTAGCCAAGTTTTAAATTTATAAACACGATATTTACTAACACTAAACACACATATGGGCAAGTGCACCCATCGTGGACGTACTATAGTGTTGGTAAGATACCGAGGTTGTCCAAGGATACAAGAGCTTTTAATACCGGTTTATCCTCAACGTCTAATCAAATCAAAATGTTAGAAAAAGATTTTTAAACTAGAAAAATAAAACTAACTAAAATGCTGAAAAAGAAAATAAAAGTAAAAACAGATAGACAAGATTAATCACTTGGATCCGACTTGTGTGTAGTGTAACCTTTGATTATTTTCGCACTTTTGCATTTGTTTAAGAGATTATCTTAGCTATTGTAGTAGGCCCCTCTTTTGAAGGTGACGTTACCCTCAACCCAGTAGTTTGAGTCAGCAAGGATACAATCCTAAAGGGTCGGATTATTGAAAGATAATTAATTAAGTTATTAATGCATAATGTGGTAGGCCCCTCTTTTGAAGGCGACGTTACCCTCGGCTGAGTAGTCTGAGTCAGCAGGGATACAGTCCTAAGTAGCCGGGTTATAGTTTTAATAGTAGTTTAACTTATGAGGGGATCAAGAGTTTGGACCCTCGCCATCCAATACCGTTGGGTATTGAAGGAGGTCCTACTAAATTTGACCCAGGTCCTTTGCAGGATCTATACACTGAACAATGGCAAGACTCTTACCAAACCGTTCCCTTAACCCCCGACTAGGTAGCCAACATACCTCCATATAGACCGTGGAGATATGAATGGTGAAAATCTTTTATTTTATATAGACAGTAAAATAATGCCAAGACACCACAGACAAACGATAAGGAAGAATCACCTTCAACATAAGAAACTAGTTATTAAAGTCATTAATACAAAACAAATTAAAAAGTGCAAAAGATTAAAAATAAAAAGTATTACACTAAACACTTGTCTTCACCAAGTGATGTAAGAGACTTAGGCAAACATGGCCTTTGATTGTCAAGAACTCTGACGATCAATCTTGGATCCCGAGATGACTCACACACTTTATGATGGACAATGGATGATGGTGGATGATGGTGTTGTGATGGTAGTGGGTGGTAGGTGAAGTGTGAGAGAGGTGGTGTGCCAAGGGATGAGTTGCAAGAGCTCCAAGCACTCCTATTTATAGGCTGAACAGAAGCTCGGGCACGGCCCCGTGTCCACTGGGCACGGCCCCGTGTCCATCCGACTCTCTCTTTTCATTAACTGCAATTCGCAATTTCATTAAATGCGTCTGCAACAGTTGACCAAGCCCCCGTGTCCGCTGAGCACGACCCCGTGGTGAGCAGTAGAAGCTTCTACCACTTTGTCTTTTCTGTTGACACTTGGGCACGCCCCCGTGCTCACTGAGCACGGGGCATGTTCAGTCTTCTGTCTTCTTGTTTTGCTTTGGGAAGATGCTGTCAGGAGGTCGGGCATGCCACGTTTGTTCCTTTTCTTGTATTTATGTTAGATTTAGCTGTCTTTTTACTTCTTTTGTTCATTTGAGCTCAATTAATCCTGAAAATACAAAAGGAAGACAAAAGCACACTTTTTCCAACATTAGTACTAAAAAAGGGCTAGTTTTATGCCACAATTGATGTAATTTATATGTTGCATTTTGTGCACATCAATGGTATCTCATGAAAAGAAGTGGTTTTGTTTGAAACACACATAAGCAGGGTATGGAACAAAAATCTTGTTGCAGGTGGAAAATTACCTTTTTGTAAGGTATCCTTTTTTTATTTGTTCTACGTAACCCCTTTCAAGGAAATCAGTTTTTAACTCATTTTTGGGAAAAGAAGTTTTACCTTGCTGATCATTGAGTTCAAAGACTTCCGAGATGGATTGTGGTGTGATTTTGACAACTTTACCCATTAGAGAAGAGTTAATGGCTATGACATCCTCGCCTTGTTTGTCAAGGGTAATATTTTTCCAAAACTCTCTTTGGGTTTTCAAGTAAATTGGAGCATCTGCTGTTAACAAAGTTTTGTACTTTGATGCAAACATGATGTCAATGATGGAATCGAAAGCATCGGTGGTGTCGGGTTTTGTAAGGAGACCCAGATAATTGTGAGGAGATTTGTATGGTATTTCGATGGGTGTAGCCTTTTGAGTGGCCTTTTTAGGAAATGATTTTGAAGTGGATTTTGCGGATGACTTTGATTTTGTCATTTTGGAGAAGAAGATCGATGAAGGTTTTGAAGGATTTGAGAGAGGGAAATGGAAACTGTTTTGAGAAAGGAATTTTTGTGAATTCGATTCGACAGTAAAACCCTGTTTAGGGTTTTGAAAAGGGTTATAAAAAAAGAAAAAGTGAATGTTGACGTGGCAGCGGTTACAAAAGGTCTGACCACTATGTACTGTCCACGTGCCAACCCCTGATGAGATGAAGGACAAGTGTTTTTATGAAAACCACTGATGGAACAAGACCAGTGGTTGTAATGGTATGAATGGAAGCAGTGGGTGATTTTTACTATCAGTGGATAGCACATCAGTGGATAAAACACTGATTTTGAACAACAGTGCTTATCAAGAAAATGAGAGAACAAGGGTTGACTTTCAGCAGTGGACAAAGTTTTCAAGAGAACAGACTTTTGAACAAAGCAGTGGTTATGGCAGACTTTTAAGGATTTTAATGAAAAATTCATTTTTAGCTATTTTTAAGGACGGATTTTTGATTTTCTGAAAACATTTTAATGCTTTTATTCATAGAAAAACAGGATTTTGCCTGTTATTCCATGTTTAGCATGCCAATCCTAGAGATCAAGCTTTCAAAGGTGGATGTGTCTAATGCTTTGGTTAGCACATCTGCCAGCTGATCCTTAGTTGGAATATGGTGCAGAGAAATCAAACCTTTTTCATAGCAATCCCTCACAAAGTGATGTCTGATGTCAATGTGCTTGGTGGTTGAGTGGGAAACTGGATTTTTGATGATATTTTCTGCTGCCTGACTATCCAACATGAGTGGTGTCTTTAAGGCAGTGATACCAAAATCCAGAAACTGATTTTGAAGCCAAAGCAGTTGGGCTGTACAGCTTGCAGCAGCTATATACTCTGCCTCAGCAGTGGATGTGGAAACAGCTGCTTGCTTTTTGCTTTGCCAAGACACTAAACAACTGCCTAGGAATTGGCACCCTCCTGAAGTGGACTTCCTTGTCTTGTCACATCCAGTAAAGTCACTATCTAAGAAACCCGAAAGCTCAATTTTACCATCAGCTGGATACCAGATACCAAGTGTGGGAGCACCTTTTAGGTATCTGAATATTCTTTTTACAGCAATAAGGTTTGACTTTCTAGGGGCTGATTGGGATCTTGCACAAACACACGTAGCAAACATAATGTCTGGCCTAGATGCAGTTAGGTACAATAAAGACCCAATCATGCTTCTATATAAAGTTTGATTAACCAAATCATCATTCTCATCAGACATGACTACTTTATTGGTTGCAATGGGTGTACTACATAGCTTACAATCATCCATCTCAAATTTCTTTAAAAGTTCTTTGGCATATTTTCCTTGATGGATAAAGGTGCCATTTTGCAGTTGCCTTACTTGGAGACCAAGAAAGCAATGGAGTTCACCATTGCATTCATTTCAAACTCAGCTGTCATGAGTTGCCTAAACTCTTCACACATTTTGTTACATGTGCTCCCAAAGATGATGTCATCCACATAGATTTGGACAATCATCAAATCCTTTCCTCTCCATTTTAAAAACAGTGTTTTTGTCTATTTTACCTCTTGTGAAGCCAATGGAAAGTAGAAAGGTGGAAAGAGTTTCATACCAGGCCCTTGGTGCTTGTTTCAGGCCATACAAAGCTTTATTCAGCTTGTAGACATGATTTGGATTAAATGGATCCTCAAAGCCTGGAGGTTGACAAACATAAACCTCCTCTTGAATCTTACCATAGAGGAATGCACATTTGATATCCATTTGGTACACCTTGATGTTGTGGTTGACAACAAAGGCCAAAAATAGTCTGATTGCTTCAAGTCTTGCTACAAGGGCAAATGTTTCATCATAATCAATGCCCTCTTCTTGTCTGAACCCTTGAACCACAAGCCTGGCTTTATTCTTGACAACAATACCCCTTTCATCAGTTTTATTTTTGAAGACCCATTTTGTGCCAATAGGACTTACACCCTCTGGCAATGGTACAAGCTCCCAAACTTGTTGTCTTCTAAACTGTTGGAGATCCTCTTGCATGGCTTCTACCCAGCTGTTGTCTTTCAGTGCCTCTTGGTACTTGACTGGCTGATGGAGAGATAGAAAACCAGCAAAAAGACAAATGTTTTGGGATTGACTTCTTGTGAGCACCCCTTCATTGATGTTGCCAATGATTTGGTCTGGTGGATGAGATTTCAAGAAGATGAGCTCTCCTTGGTATGGAACAATGGCATTGAGTGGGGAGGGCTGCAGATGTGAATCATCTGAGCTAACCACTGCTGGTGACTTTGATGATCCAGCAGTGACTTCAAAAGGTGGTGGAATAGGTGGTAATGGTGTGGACAAATGCTGACTTTTATTCACTGTTTGAGGACTTTTATCAACAGTGTTTGATGATGTGGAAGCAGGGGTTAATGGGCTACTTTGATCAACAACTATTGAGGAAGCAGTGGTTGAGCTTTGACAACTGTTTTGAACATATGCTGCTCTTCCCATTGTGACAAACTTTTGTTGAGGAATGATGATTTCATACCCATAGTCTGGTGATGAATCCTCTGATGGACCTGCACTGTTAGTCTTGACAACAGTATTTTCAAAAGTGAATTTATCAAGATCAAACAATTCTGCAGGGTTTACTGGGATTTTCATTGATGAAAGTTCATTGAACTTTACATTCAAAGTCTCTTCCACTGTTTTGGTCCTTGTGTTAAACACTTTGTAGGCCTTAGCAGTGGTTGAGTATCCCAGATGATAACCACAATCAATTTTGGCTGCAAACTTTGAGATAGAATCTTTTAAGTTTAAAATGAAGCATGGGCAGCCAAAAACCTTGAAATATGAAATCAATGGCTTTATTTTATACAGCAGTTCATAGGCGGTCTTTTAATGCCTGGGGTTGATTAAAACTCTGTTTTGGACATAGCAAGCAGTGTTTACTGCCTCTGCCCAAAAAGTTAATGGCAGACCTGAATCAGCAAGCATGGTTCTGGCAGCTTCAATCAAAGTTCTGTTCTTTCTTTCAACAACCCCATTTTGTTCTGGTGTTCTTGGAATGCTGTATTGCCTCACAATTCCGTTTGACACACAGAAATCATCTAACTCCTTGTTCCTGAACACTGTGCCATTGTCACTTCTGAAGATTTTTACTGGAAAGTCAAACTGCTTTTCAACCTGTTTCACAAAGTCTTGCAGAATGCCTGCAGTCTCATTTTTTTAGTGTAAAAAGTAAGTCCATGTAAACCTAGAAAAGTCATCAACAATAACCAAACAATACCTCTTTTTCTTAAGACTCATGACTTTAACTGGGCCAAACAAATCCATATGAAGCATTTGCAAACATTTGGTTGTTTTGGACTCATCAATGGGTTTGTAGGAGCTTTTATGTTGTTTTCCTTATAGGAAGGAAACACAATGCTCAGGACAGGTGAACAGTTTTTGAGGTAAACCACTTACTAACCCCTGTTTTGAAATGGCAGTGATTGTCTTGAGATTTGTGTGCCCCAATCTCCTGTGCCATAATTCTGTCTCTTTGTTTGATGCAGCTGAGAACAGACAGGCATCAGTTCTGGGGCTCTCTTTTGACATATCCACCACATAAACATTGCCATTTCTTTGAGCAACAAGTTTGGTTTTTCCAGTTTTATTATTGCTTCAATGTTTTCAACCATTTCTGGTCCAACAATCCTACAGCACTCCTTTGTGAAGAATGATCCATACCCCTTATTTGTGAAACACTCAGGAGGTTGAATTTTAGATTGTCTATCAGATTAACATTTTCAAATTTTACATTACCAGACTGTACTGTACCAGACCCCAGAACTTTCCCTTTACTATTATTACCAAAGGATATATCACCCCCTCCATGGATTTTGAAATCTTTGAGAAGGGCTTTACATCCTGTCATGTGCCTGGAGCCTCCACTATCTACATACCAAAGGCTATCTAAGCATGCAGAAGCTCCCTGCACATGAAGTAAAAGGATTAGTTCATTAGGGTCTCCAAAGCCAATAAGGCTTTGGATGGGGTCTCAACAGTGTCTGGGATGAGTTCAGATGGATGGGCAGTGGTTAGGTCAGGGGTTTGGACAGTTTTAGGACTGTTTTTCTCTAACCACTGTTGTGGATCTTGACCAATCACCTGCTGATAACCAAAAGGATGCCTGTTCACTCTTGGTTTAGAAGGCCTTTTGTAAGCCTCATAAACATGTGGGATCCTTTGGTATGGTGGTTGTCCCTTACCTCTTCTGAATTGATTGGCAGGGGGTGCATCAGTCACTTGAACATCTCTTTGGACAGATGTTTGGTTCAGCTGTTTTGTAACAGCTGTTTGGACTGGCACAAACAGTGGTTGATTCTTTGTGAACTTGACAGATGATGTTGGTGAACTTAAGGATGTTTTTGCAGTGTACTCATTCTTTTTTACATCAAAGTTTTTGAGATACACACATTCTTGAGTTTTGTGGTTGTTTTACCACAGATGGTGCAGCTTTCAGCAGGTACAATGACACTTGTTTTGTCTAGATCATATGCGTTTAGATGAAAAAATTCTTTTGTTAGATGATTCCTCTTTTCACAAAAATCACAAAATAGGTTTTTGATCTTTTCTCTTTTCTTCCTTTTCTCAGACTCCTTAGCAAAAGAATTTAGAACCACTGTTGGGATGTCTTTGATAGGAATGACCTTTGCTTTTGGAGCTGTGACACCATCAGTGGTTGTGAAATCCATGGGCTTGAAATTTTCAAGAATGTCACACTCATCAGACCATGTGGGTTTAAATTGGTATTTCTCAATTTCCTCAAAAGTTGAGGACCCCACAGATGATATTTCCAGAGTGATTTTGTTACCAAGTTTGTCAGTTATCTTAACTTCTTGGCCATTCTTGTTGGTTGGTTTTGTTTCAGTTGAACCAGCTTGTTTGACAGTAGTGTTTTCAAGTTCATCATATTTTCTATATCCTATTCCAAACTTGACATTGCTTTCAAGCTGTTTCTCAAGCATGACCTCATAACCTTTGCAAGACTCCACCCATCTTTCACAAGTGATTTGGGTGGACTCCAACTCCTTTTTGTAAACTTGGTATTTTTTCTACCATAGTTTGGAGTTGAGTCTTGGTTATGCTTTGCTCTTCTTTGAGACTGCTGATTTCCCTGTCCTTTTCAGCCAATTTGTTTTTAAGTTCTTTTAATGACTTTTCAAATTTGACTTTATCAGTTAAGATTTTATCCCTAAGGTTTTCATTTACCTCTTTAGTGCTAGCAAATGCAATAATGCATTTGTCTGAACACAGTTTTTCAAGAACTTGAGGTGATACCTTAGCAGCAGCCATCATGGCACAATCACATTGATGATCACCTTCTTCATCAGCTCTAACTTCTTTCTCACCTACTTTCTTCTCTTCCTTTTCTTCTTTGTCTTCTTTGGACCAGGGGTCAGACAGTGGTTCAATCAGGGTTTCTGAATTTTCTCCCAGCAGTAGTTCACCAGCAACTGCAGTAACCACTGCTTCAGCCACTTCATCCACTGTTTCAGCACTTAGTTGTTCATATTCAGTTTCTACCCCTTCTGGTATTGACTCTAATGCCATCAAACAAAATTCATCATTAAAAGTATCATTAGAAGCATATAGTGCAAAATTTTCATCACCAAGCTCATTAGGCATGTTGCTCCAGTCAACAAAGCCTTGGGTGAAAAAGCTTTACTGATCTGGTTGTACCACTGTTGGAGCAGCTTGTTGAGGTGCAACAGGTTGCACTTGTGCGTGAGGGACAGGGGCTTGAACATACTGAATTTGTGGAACAGTGGTTTGAACATAATGCACAGGCACATGGGTTGCAGCATAGTGAGCGGTGTTAACATGTGCTGCAGGGGTATATTGGGTATAGTGCACAGTGCTTTGATGTTGTGGTCTAGGGTTTGAGCTGGGATGAGTTATTATTGGACCAGTGGTTTGACTCCTGCATTCCCTAGCAAAATGACCTAGCCTATTGCACTTATAACACTTCAGTTTTGATTTATCCGACCCCACTCTTAAATTCCCATGTAACCCTGGGAATTTTCTCCCTGTTCTTTTATAGAATTTGCTTGTTCTTACACTAAGCAAAGCCAATTGATGCAAAATGTCCATCTCTTCTAAGTCAGTGGGATCAAAGTGTTGCAAATCATTTAGTTCAAAACACAAGTTATCTGACATCTGGTTTTCACAATTTGCAGTAAATGCATAATTTGCAGAGTGAGAATCAGAGTTGTTAAAATTTCCACCAGCAGTTATATCAATAAAATGATCATAACTCTGATCCTTACTACTGCTACCAGATTCTTCCTGACCAAAAAGAGCTGTGCTGCCAAATGAATAATCATCAGCAACTTTGCCAGACTCTTGCAACTTCTTTTTCTGGTTTAACTCCCTTTCATAGGTTAGGAGTCTACCATGAAGTTGGGTCAGGGTCAGATTCTTGAACTCAGCAGAATTTCTAGTTACAAATGCAATAGTATCCCATTTTTCTGGTAGTGATCTAAGAAACCTACTATTTTGAGTTGAATTTGAAATGTAACTTTAACAAGTCTTAGCTCACTAATGAGACAGCTAAACCGCTCAAACTGCTGAGTCAGTGATTCACCCTTGATGTGACAGAAGGTTTCATACTGCTGATTCAGAATTTCCCTATTATCTTCAATAACTTCTTCCGTTCCCCCAAACTGTTCCTTCAGTGCATCCCATAGCTCTTTGGCACTGTTACAATGTAACAGTCCAGCATAGATTTCATTGGGTAATGCAGATGCTATGATGCTAAATGCTTTGGCATCGAGTTCGAACTTTTGAAAGTCAGTTTCAGTATAGTTTTCAGGTTTTTTAGGTTCGAACTTCTTTGTATCCTCGGCACTTGGCACCATAGGAACATGGGGCCCAAAAACAACAGATCTCCAACATCCAGTGTTCTATTGAGCAAGGATGTTGACCCATCCTTCTCTCCCAGATGTTGTATTCATTACATTTAAGCATGGGTGGTTTGAAAAGAGAACCAATGTTATTCTTATCATCTTGTGAGTGTGACGTCATCCTGGTTGTTTTACAGACATTGATTAATCAACTTTGATGGAGATTAAACCTTGCTCTATTTTTCAACAAAACGAACAAACTATCAGTATCAACGATTGTGAGCTGAACTATTTATGTCAAAATGATAGTTAAATCAAATTTGACTGTCCGAGCTCTGATACCAATTGTTAGGATCTGAGTTTGGTTTTTATTGTGTTTTATGTTTGAATTAAGATGAACAATGAACAAGTAGTGCAGCGGAATATAAATGGAAACAAACTTTTCACAATCAAACAGGAGAATTGCTTTCAACACACATTTTCAACAATGAACCGAATGATTGAATTTATTTCATCAATGATTACAATTACATGCATGTAACAAACTCCCCCTCAGCCTGAGCTCACAGTGATTTGTTCGTACAGGAAGAAAATGGTGAAGAGCTAATAGAACAGTACAGGGTAGTGTTCTGTTTATAGGCACGGACAAACCACCGAGGCATCTTTGCTGACGTCACCATGAAAGTGACATCTAACCTCCTAACAAACTCTAACAACTGATCTATACAAGTACTGCTATGCTAACAACTGTTATACATTACATTACATAAAGACAAACTAAACTACTGCCGAATCCTTCCACTGATGTGAACCCAGCAACACTTGATATATTCAGCAATGCTTGACCCATAGCAGCAGATTGAACAGCAGAGCTTTAGTTTTTATTAGTCTTTGACTTGATCAGCAGTTATAGGTCAGCAGCTGTACCGATAAGTGGATTGGAGGTCATCAGATGTTGAAACCACTTTCAAGGGGAGAGACTTGAATACATAACATCTGCTTATTCTGGATCCACTGCTCTGATCCAGTTTTGTCTTTAATTATCTGTTCCTCTGATAGGGTTCAATCACAACATGGACAATTGTACTAAAAAGAGCACTCGCCAATGCATGTTGGGCTTTAGGGGGCGGTGTCCTTATTAGTGAAACCGTTGAAGTCAAAGCTTGGATTTATATCACGAAGACAAGCCAAAGTACAAACATAATCAGAATCCATACCACATATGCCACTGTCTCTTAAGATGCGGTCCTGTATCACCCACGATTGGGCACTCGAGGCCACAAAAGCATAGGATTAAGCCTCTACAACCGAATACAACCCCAAACCCCTAAACCTAATAGGTAAGGAAGCAAGTCGTCACTGAAAGTCTCCAAAGAAAGGACCTTCACAAACCACCAACTCCTCAATCGCCTCACGCAAACCTTTGTCAAAAAACAACGTTGCATCTTCCATGTGTACAGGTTGGCATGTCCTCAAGCCAAAGAAAAGTTTGGGAATGCTTATACAGGATCGAAGCAAAGTAGTTCACTCTGTGGGTCACCTAATTTGGGTAGCTTTTTATATTTATATATTTTGGAACTCCTCCCTCTTCAAGAAAGTTACACAACTCGGTGAGAAGGCGCTTGAAAAGGGGGCATGAAGCACCACGTGGTAGTAATGCCAGCAGAGAATGATTTGTAAGACCCTAACACGTTTAACATTAAAACGACACAGTGGAAAATACGAGCCTTAAATTTCCTTTTCTTAACAGTCATACAACTTGTTAATAAGCCATTCGAATCGGCTTAATTTAAATCTTTTATCTCATTCATACATAATCAAGAAAATTATATTACAAAGGACTTCTAACATGTGATCACATTCCCATACAATCCTTGGTCTTCGACTCAATCCCCGTTGATTTGTTCATCATGATAATCCGATTATCTGCAGTCACCATAAATAACCAACATGTTAGTAAATGGTGACATCATATATCTTTAAATAATCACATAATAACGAATAACCACATAGTCGTCTATTATTGTAATAAGCTTCCATAGAATGTTCTTCGGATTCATTCCTTACACCGAGCCTTAAATCCTTGAGAGCCTGACACTTACGTACCTAGATTTCTAATTTCATTCTCAATAACAAAACTGTTAGCAACATATACCCTCCAACGTATTTGAAGATTCACATTCTCACATAAATACATAACATCGAATTACTTTTATTAGATCACATCGTACGGAAACACTTCCATATATTCACCAATTTATATACATGTTCCATTCTTATATCTCTCGTTAACGACAATGCCTAACCTTCCCACTCTACTACTGAATATCTTCATACATGTATCCGTGTCATAACCCCTTATTCACAATTAATTGTTTTACTTAGTCATGTGTAATAATAAATTCATCCATACTTATACTTTCCGGAACCCCATAACAATCACATGTATTCAAACCAATTTAAACATTAGTTATGAGGCCTTGAAAACCATCAAAAACAAGTTCCATGACTAACATAAATAAAATCAAATAAATTGCCAGCAACAGGGTCTATCGCGGGCCGCGAGAGACTAGAACAATATTGTCACGGGGTGCGACAACCTCCACCGTAAGCTACGACGGCCTTAAATGTGGTTACGGTGAACAGGGACTGCCCTACGGTGGATGTATGGTCTTCAGCACTTACCGTAGCCTACAGTGGGCATCGTGAGCTACGGTGGTGCCCAGTTCAGCCTTCATTTTTAATGCCAAAACTCTCATAACTCAACCATTTCACATCCAAATCACTCGAAACTTATTTCCATTTGTCCGTAAAAACATTATTGGCTAAATATCTTTACCCCGGGTCCTTAATCTTTCGACCCGTTCATGCTTTTATCAACAACTCATTTATTTAAACTCAAAAACTCACATGACATCTTTACTATAATACTATTACATTATCCGGAATTCCCGTACATGGGGTTTACGAACCCAATCCCCGGAATGCGTTAAACTTATTCGTCTTAATCGATTTTACATAAATGGAATTTATTAACCTGTGACCCCGGCCGTTTCTCGGTTAGCGGACATGTAAGACATTCTACCCAGTCACGGTTATAATACCGTCGTCATTACTTATGCAAATCGTTCCTTAATGAAATAACCCTCATTCTGACCCGTTTGGTCTACTTAGCGGAAACCTTCACTACTATATACCCTAACCTTATTAGACTTCGATTTTCATACTTAAATAACTATCACATAACCTTGCTTAAATAAATTAAGAAGTGATTCCGGAAAATCACTTACTTAATACTACCACTTGATATCATCATCAAAAATGCATTACAACATAATTACTAACAATTATCATACAATTAATCTCTTTTCTACTAAAGGGGGAGTCCGGGAAATTACTTACCTTACGCATCTGTATTTGCGTTCGCTTCCTCATGTCCTCCTGACCCGTTAGCCCTTCATGCTTCCATCCATGTTGACATGATCCCTATACTTCCATTTCATTGCATCCACATTCTTGTTAGCATACAAAATTATACATATGAATGATCATATCAATTTACATTTCACATTCGGCTTTCATTAGTCAATTTAACAAGCATATGGTATACTCATAATACAATACTCATTCAACCATATAATCACTTAGTTACATTACTTTCATTAATCAATCATTCACTAGCATGTATAGCTCAATTCACTGAAAATAGGATGTTTTGGGACGTCCGTTTACTGTACTTACGAGCTTGCAAAAATTACAATCTTTTTATGCGACGTGCCCCTCGGAGGGGTTATCCTTGTGATAAATTTATACAGCCTAACTCTCTACCAAAAATTTATAAAAAAATATTTACTAAGCAACAATCAGATTCGTCACTTTCTGACTGCAGCCCACGGAAAAATTCATTTAAAAATCCTCGGTTATCCAATTGACATAATTCCAGTTGTAAATTTTGATAACCTCCTGAAGCTACCTACACTAAAAATTTATCATACCTCAATTCCTAAATTGAGTTATGACATTCGTAATGGGCTGCAAATTCTGCCAGAAAATGCAGTCTGAACCTTCGATACGGAAAAATTCATAAAATGTTCATTTTTCGTCGAAAAAATGCAATTCCATTTGGGTTTGAAAGGTTTTTGTGGGAATTCATCACAAACTCAATAAACATCGGTTTCTTATAAGATTTGATCTGGTTACAACCGATTAAAGTCGACTGTAACTTTCTGGACAAATTTAGTTTTCACCAAATCTTTTTCTAAATATCTCACATTCTAACTTCACCTAACATTTTATCGAATACCTTATGTGCATCAGTTTTAAATCAACTTAAACTCAACCTCATGAGTTTCAAATCACCTAGTGAGTGGTAACATTCAAATCCTATGATTATTTACCACATCAAACATCATTCTTCCAGTTTTTCACACCATTTAAACTTACTAATTATTCATTATTCAACCTATATCAAGTTATTACTCCATAACCCCACCTAGGGCATAAGTTCATATCCTCATATACCAAAAATTACAGATTTTCAACATGCATTCATCAAAATCTAAAGGTATAATCTACAAAAGCATAATCACATTATCTATTTCATCAAATTTCATATCGTACTAAGTTTCTACCTTCACCCTAAAGTGCAAGAACACAAGAATTTACATACATTGAGTTAGTAGAGTGTTAGAAACTTGATTTCACACATAAAACAACCCCAATTTCAGATTATACAAGGGTTTTGGGACTGATTTGTCTTGAATTTGAGTTAGGGTTCAAAACCCCTTTTTCTCCTCCTCTCTTGAACGACCGCAACACACACTTGTGTGTGTGTGTTTATGGTGTTTTAACATAAATGCAGTATTTTAATTTAAATTTCGAAAATTGGCAACATTAGTCCCTCAATTTTATATTTAACTTCGTTAATCATAATATGTGGTGCCCATTTTAACTAGCTTAATTTTTCCTAGTTATTACATATAGGTAAACACCAAATAAACATGGTAATTTATCTACTAAGTTCGGGTATGTTGCAATCCAACTTAGATTACGCCCTGATACCCCGGGCCTTTTACAACTTTATTTCATAAAACCTTTATTATCTTTTTCTTCCCTTTCTTTTTTTTAATATTAGATTTATTTCTTTAAATCCTAATGTTTGTCGGTATAAATTTACCACAATAGTAATTTATCCGCTTATCCCTAACTAATTTGGTATAATTACAAAACCCGTTTTTGGGATGTTACAAGTCTACCCCCTTAAAAGGGTTTCGTCTCCGAAACCTTTCTTACGCAGTTTCTTGGGCCTAACCCAAGAAAGGTAGTTTCGGTTCTCACTTACATAGTTATCAAAATGTAAAATCATACCTTTTAATCTCCTCTTTGGATACTTGAGCAGTGTCCGCCCCTTTTTTTCGTATCATCTACTAGGACTAGTCACCCTCCGGCCACTCGATCCTATTAGTACGGTCATATTTTACCCATCATCTAGGTATTTCCACCTAGCCTTCAAAAGGCCTTAAGGGCTTTATTAGCCTCTTTCCCGTAGTCTAACTACGGCATAGTGTTATTCTTGATTATATTTCTTGAACATGATAATATCACGTCATGTTCAAGTTTCTATCAAATTTTCATTTAAGGCCTCTATATCATCTTCTTAATGACATATATAGTTTCTTATGTTGGCCATTACAAGTCGAGCATATCATACTATACCATAATTATCCAACCATTTATTTCGCTCACACGTACCAATAAATTTACAGATTCTGTTGTATTATTAATAGATTTATAATTATAATTTAGAATTAATAGATTTTATATAATTAATCTATAATTTGGCTGATATCAGGTAAGCAAAAATTTAATTATACATTACATCGTTTAACATAATTTATGTCATTGTAGTAGTGATGAATAACTACAATAAATCTATATGTGGTAATATATAATTCTGTATACAAACTTTCTGAAAAATCGTTATAATTAGTTTCTAATAGATCGCTAAAAAATATTTAGAGTTGTAGTTAAACTAATGTTGTAGTTACCTATGCGTTGCGCTGAGATGAAGTTGGAATTCAGAACGTATAGTAAACAACAACCGATAAATAAATTTGTAAAATTAAATAAATTGATATCTAAGTGGGTTTTGTTATTTGTGTTGTAACTCGGTTCTGAACATTAAAATAATAAGAAAAGGTAAAGTCCTGACAAGTTGGTCTAGTGGTTAGTCACTTGGTTTCTCTCCTTGAGGCCCCAAGTTCAACTCCCACTAGTATCAGTTTGAAGGACATTGATGGTGGCAATGAAGTTTAGAACTAGGCCTCCCTAGAGGTCGCCAGTTCGAAACTGAGCCGAACCGGGTTTTACCGCAGTGGGCCTTCGGGTGGCGGATTTTCCCTGGAACTGGTGGCTTGGTGGCTCGGTGGCTCGGGTATGCATCAAACTTTGGCTGTTATGGAGGAGGGGATACATTTGCTCGATTAAGGGCATCCCAGGATTCTTATCCGATGATTTAGTTGGCCGTTAAAAAAAATAAGAAAAAGTAAAACAATATAGTAAATAACAAAAGTAAACGAAAAAGAAAACGATAGAAACACGGTCGGTTTTGGTGCGCTCGTTATAACAAAAAAAAAGTTAAAAATATGTTTAAAAGAGTATTAGTGAGTTGGTTAAAAAAACTAAATTAATAAAACATTCGTCACACTCGTTATAGTAAAGAAAAGAAATAGTTAAAAAATATGTCTAAAACGGTATTAACGTGTTAGTTAAGAAAAACTCTTTACTGGCAGAAAAGTAATTTAGTTAAAGTAAAATAAAAAAAATAGAATAGTTAAACTATATGAGATGTAAATAAAAAAGTTTACACTAAGTGACGAAATAGATTAAATCACAAAAAGAAAACAATTTTCATATTCTTGTAATTTAAAATTATAGAGATAATACTTAGCATTAACATAATTTAAATTCATAATATGCAAAATAATATATAAGCTAATTATTAAAAATATAATATTTTTGTAATCTTATAAGTTGAGATGTATTGTTTATTTGAGACTGATAACATTCATTAGGGCTGTTCAAGATCAGATTATCCGCTTTTCGGATATCTGAAAATCGGATATTCAAAAATTTCGGACTGTGAATATTGGTATCCGAATCCGAATCCAAAATTTCGGATATCCGAAATTTCGGATTCGAATATCCGGAATTCGGATTCGAATATCCGGAATTCGGATTCGAATATCTAAACGGATAATCCGAATTTGAAAAAAAACAAAAACTTCTGTGTCAAACAACCACACAAATTCAAAAGAATTCAAAGTTAATATACCAGATCTCTAATTCTCTACTGATGAATAATGATTAACAATAAACAAAGCTATTAGACTGAACTTTTCTCATTAAAAACTATTTTATAAACACAAATATCATATCTTTAAAAGTTATGTATTAGAAATTAAGAGAATCCGTATGAAGATTATGAACTCAAAACCTAAAGAATAGGCAAATATAAAGTATCTACAAAAATCAAAAAATAGCTAAGGATGAAGATTGTGAATTCAAATGAGCAAATACAATCAAATAAAGGTATAACTTAAAGTAGATCGAGGTGGAGATAAAGGCTTCGCTGACCGGAGACATCGAGACGACGTCTGGCGGCCAGTGAGTGGCGGTGGGAGAAGGGTGAGGGGGAGTGGCGACGACGTTGTTATGGTCAGAACTGAGAACCCAAATTTTTCAAAAGGGTGAAGACTACTGATGTTCAATGCACGTGCACTTGTAATGTGTATATATGTATTTTAGTTTAAGGTGTAAATGGGCAATGGATATATTATATATGTTTTTCTATATTTTAAGTTTTCGGATTCAGATAATCCGATTATTAAATTCTTAAAATAAACATCCGAATCCGAATCCGAATTTTCGGATTATCCGACTTTCGGATATCTGATATTTCGGATACGAGTTTTCGGATATTTCGGATTTGGTTTCGGATTCGGATTTTTTTGAACACCCCTAACATTCATACCACAAAACTGATGATCTCTTAGGGCTTAAGGGGTAGATGGAAAGTTTTGTTTCTCTTAAAAATCTTGGGTTCAAATCCGGATATGAATGAATTTTAATACTAACTTGAAAGGGGTAGATGGAAAGTTTTGTTTCTCTTAAAAATCTTGGGTTCAAATCCGGATATGAATGAATTTTAATACTAACTTGATGATACTAACATATTAACTAGTAACCCAGTTAGCGTCATTCTAATCGTACGCCGTTAAAAAAAAAAACATTCAAATCACAAAATGTGGAATTTCACAACTCTGTAGTGTGAACACTAAAATGCCACGTAATGTGTCGGTCAACAAAGCTATTTCCAGCCTTAGTGTTGTCTACACAACAAGATCAATAGTCAATAGAAAAAAAATAGTCAAACAACCATTCATTCATTTAAGTAAAAAAGAAGCTTTCTATTAAAAGTATATCACCTAAGCTCAGCCTAAGGTGGGCGGGCGTACCTCGGGAAAAAAAATATAGTGTTAAGTTCTGTCGAAAATCTCGTCCGCACCCTTTGGAATTTTTCGTCCGCACCCCATGGAATTTTCCGTCCGCACCCCTTGGAATTTTTCATCCACGCCCCTTAGGTAAAAAGTGTTATCAACTTATATTTTTAAAATATTCTTTAGTAAAATCTTATTTTATAAAAAATACTACCTAAATTATATAACTTTTAATACCTAAATAACTAAACCCAAATACCCAATACATTTAACTAGACCACTACTAAGTCTTAGCCCAATAAACAAACCCAACAAATCAACAATATTTCAAACTAAAATAAAATACACAAGCCCAAAACCCTTACATATTCTATCTTGCTCTCTTTATCGTCCTTGCACGCCAATGATCAGAACATCAACAGCGACAACAGTGAACAGTCAGCAGCCACCATACCACCTCGGATCAAACACGGGTAAGTTTCTTTGTTATTTTTGATGATTTTTGGTTGATATTATCCACCTCCAGCAGCCTATTATAGCCGCATACTAACCATAGTAGACATGTGCTTCGTTTTGTTTTCATTATGTTATGTTGGGTTATATTTTGTTAGTGATGATATTTTGCCTTTTTTTATAGCCGCATACCAAAGTATGTTCGGCTTTTTTTAGTGAAGAACGTTTGGCTTTTTTATGGTGTATATGTTGTTTAGATGATTTTTAGAGTGATTTACGTTATGATATTTAGGGCTTGAATAGTTGATACATTATGTTATGTTATGGAGCCATGAATTTATAGATCAATTTGTTTGTGATAGCCGATAGAAACAATCAGCAGCGATATTATGGCGCGATTTCTCAAGAGGAAAGTTGATACGTCTTCCGGATTCGTTGATGTGGATACTTGCGTAATCGGATTGGCGATGGGAATTTAAGTGAAGGATGTATATGTTATATAGAGAAAGAGTTGCTTAAGAAAGTAGGTTTAGATGATATTTTGGATAGATTTCAAAAAATGAAGACCCGTAGGACGACGTTTTAATTATGTTTGTAACAAGGTTTGACGTGTTTTTGATGATTATATAAATTTAGTCCTTTTGTTTTACATGACCCGACTCGACCCGAAACGACCCGATACAAACCGATTTTTTATTTATATACCTTAGGGCCTAAAATTTTTAAAAATATTCCACACCCCATGGAAAATTCCTAGATCCGCCACTGAGTATATGAGTTTTGTTTAACATATTTTTTTCGGTTTGATTTTATATATATTTGACAAAGTTACTGTACGAATAATTTAAATAGTAGAAAAAATATTAACGACATTGACATCAACATCATAAACCGAATCAAGGGTTTGACTTGTGAATTTTTGTAATCAAAATATTAGTACAGTAAAAAAAACAAATTATATGTATCATTCATAACCGTAATTATCCACTAATTTTGTGACATCAAAATTTTAACACTGTAAAAAAATCAAATTACATGTATCATTTATAACAGTAATTATCCACTAGTTTTGAACATGCTATAACTAATTTTGTGACTGTGTGAATAGTTATTATTAGAACTCGGATTTCCTGTTTCACTTTTCTTATCTTATTTTATTTTGATTTGTATTATAAAGTAGGGAAGATGTGATTGATGTGAAAGAGAAAGGAAGGAGAAGCGTTTTTGCTAAGAAAAAAGCCCGTCTAAAACAGATTATGTAAGGTGGAGAAGAGAAAAAGTGGGCGTTTTGGGGTGTTTTTGGCTGTGAGATAACCAAAATAGTGATGGAGAAGGCCCACACTATAGCGATTTTGAAACTTTCCGTTGTCGATTCTCTTAATCGTTATAACTTATATCTGGATCATTATTTATGTTTAGTTATATTAAAGCGTTGATGAAGGAGGCTTAATGTGTAACAACCCTCAAAAAGGCCCCACAAACATTCGTAATCGAAATCCTAAACGCGCGTGACAAGAAGCAGCACGAAAAACGACAAAATCCAGATTTAATCGACGTCGCGCTA
Organism: Helianthus annuus; assembly: GCF_002127325.2. Classification (NCBI taxonomy): domain Eukaryota; kingdom Viridiplantae; phylum Streptophyta; class Magnoliopsida; order Asterales; family Asteraceae; genus Helianthus; species Helianthus annuus. Next base: position 59,461,356 of record NC_035434.2, read on the forward strand.
TGCGACGGTGATAAGGAAGTGGGGTCGCGTGACGCGACACCCCTATTTTTAACAGAGCACACGTGCCACCACATGGCAAGCCTACGTGGTGACTTAGCACACCTATGTGCTAATCTACCCCGTCGCGCTACGCAACGGTGAATTGAGAAAATGGTCGCGCGACGTGATGCCCTCAAATTTTGCCTATATAATGAGCAGAACCTTGGCATTTCAAATTGCTCAGTTTCAATTTCTCTCTCGCTCTCTCTGTCATTCTAATGTCAGAACTCCTAAACCTCGAAACTCTACTCCGTAGAAAGGGTACGAAACCCTAATCGCTGAAACGATACTCTGTCTGATCGATTGAAACCAAGCCAATGGATGTTTAAGTGCTGCCTGAATAAGGCTATACTTTGTCATTCGTTGTGGGTTTTGATCTCATGATTATCATTAAAGTTGAATTGGGTTAATACGCTAATGCGAGTTCCATTATATCTAGAAATTAGAACTCATAACAAGGGGGCTGATAAACCAGAATACTTAGCGATTAAGTAAACTTAGTGGTTAAGAAAACTTAGCAGTTAAGAAAACTTAGTGGCTAAGAAAACGTAATGGTTAAGTAAACATGGTAGATAAGTAAACTTAGCAGTTAAGAAAACTTAGCAGTTAAGAAAACTTAGCAGTTAAGGAAACTTAGCAGTTAAGGAAACTTAACACCTAAGTAAGTTAATCAGTTAAACAGTTAAGTAAGTTACTTAATTAACTAGTTAAAGTAAATTAATTAGTTAAACAACTAAGTTTAACAACAAGATATGCATGGGGTGGATAACATCTAAATAGGTATATATGGGGTAGAAAACATATAATGAAGGTATATATGAGGAAGATATATCTAGGGAAGATAAAATCTAAGGAGGGTTTTATCAGGGGAAGGTTTTATCTGAGGAAGGTTTTATCTAGGGAAGGTATATATGAAACTTCCTAGAAAAAAAAGGCATATCCCTTACCTAGGAAGCTTAGGATTTATTCTTCCTTGCTCATTCCTTCTCTTCTTAACTCTATACGTTGGTGTTCTAATCAATAATCATCAATACGATATTCTGTCCGATCGATCCGGGAACCAACTAACGAATGCCAAAGTGCTGTCTGAATAAGACTATACTTTGCTGACTTACGTTATGGTTCTGATCTCGTGACCATCATTAGGTTTGATATGGTTTTACACTATTACGTATCCCACTCTGTTAAACTAAATGTTTAACTAATAGAAAACTCCAATCCATAAACTTACTATCAAACAAGATGTTTAATCATCAGAAGATTGAGAACTATAAAGTAGATGCTTAGTTATCAGAAGGCTTAGAATCAAGAGGCTTGTTAAATCAAGAACTATAGACCTACAAGGTGAGTCATTCTCTTTTTATCAAATTACTTTGCAAAACCCTAAATGTTCTCCAGTTATATTTATAGTGATTAAGTCTTTGTATTCTTAAATTACTGCCTGTAAGTGGATTTTTGTATACATTACTTGTCAAACGTTACTATTGGATGACATGATCCAGTAGTGATATGACCACAGTCACATGTCTTGTCGAGTGACAACTTGGTTGAGTAATTGTAAGATATAAGCAAATATAAAAACTCTTAATACTGTGATTATAACAAATGTGTTTATTGAACAAACTGAATGAACTCACCAGTATTTCCTGCTGACCAAATGTTTTTAAAACACGTTTCAGGTGATTACAGTAGATTAGAATAAGTGTTGTGATACGACACCAAAAGGCTTAAAGAAGTGGTTTATTTTATCAATTAAACTAAAAAAGTTGTTTTATGTATTCGGGTTTATCCCATATTAAAGCCACCTTTGTAAAACATGGGTTTTATTCCCATCTGTTTAATAAAATAACAGTGTTTCTAAACTCTAATATTTTTCCTAGCTCACGTTCCTGCTTAAATTTTCCGCTGCAATAATTTTCTAAATAACCACCGATACCACTTGACTGTTCACGGCTCCCGTCCAGGGTGTGTTCGGGGGTCGTGACAGAGGTGGTATCAGAGCCACTGGTTTAAGCAATATGTGTTGTAATAATACCTAAGCTTAACGAAAGAGTTAGGAAATTTCTATTAACTAGTAGCACACATGATAGTATTTAGACTAGAACTTAAGAAAGATGCCTTAATATAAGCTTCGAGATGAGCTAATTACTTGTATAGGTATAATGTGATGGGTATTGGTATGCCGTGAGGATGATAACTAGAACATTGCAAGTACAATAAATAAGCGATAACACTTGATCACCATTATATCTTGCTTATTGGTACTACTCGGTTTTGGAATGTGATTCGTCATGTGAATACTAATTTCCTTGTTCTTTGATGAAAGTCCTAATAAAAGATACATCTTTAAAATCATGATTTGAGGAAATCTATTTATGGGAAATACATCGACAAGACTGGGTATGGTGTGGTAGACTCTCCAGCTTGTCCTAGTAAGATGGGGTTACCTCTCCTGCAAGATCGGGTAAGATGGGGTATAAGTTATGGAATTCCCTAAATAGTACCATGACTTGATGTCTGACTTGCCTTTGGAAATATGAACCAGTTAAATACATTGACCTTATGAATGGTATGTATATTACATTATATGAAACATATGATTCTACAGATATGTATATCTATAAGGAAAGCTAAAGGCCATAATGATTGACAATTTAAGATGAACCACGAGCATGTGTGTCAATGATAATTTTAGATTTCTTTATCATGAATCTCTCATATAAATCTATAATCCTGATATCGAACATTATTCCGTTTGAACCTCCTTCTCATAACTCGTGCGACAAGATGAACGATAGGAATCCTTTAAGTTGAGATGCCATCGAAAGTATAAGAATTTCCAAAGCGTTACCTTAGATTATTAACGCAAGCAGGAAATCTGTAACTAAAAGTTGTGCTAGACAAAAAAGGTCTATAACTTACACTTATGAGAGTAATTCTACTTTTATTAAGAACTCTTGAGAAGATGAGAGTAACCTACGACTAGATGTACTTACCAAGACTTTTGTCACCTGTGATCCTACTAAGATTGTCAGTAATAAAGGAGTTGTTACGACAATACAAGGGCTGCAAAGGACTAAATTAAGAATTGATACCCATTACCAAGAATTGACGACTTATTCGAGGATCTCATTATTTGTTTATCTATACTTAGGATACTATCAATATTTTAGACTTATCCCAGATAACCATCCCATTACCTAAGTTAATAAGTAAATCTGGAGACATTATTTATATGGTAGTAAGTTCATTATAATTACCGATCATAAGAGCTTAAGATATTTTTTTGGGCAAAACGAATTGAACATGAGGCAAAGACGATGGATGGGAATTTTTAAGTGACCATGATTGTGATATATCCCGACGATAAGACTAATGTAGTAGTTGATGCTTTAAGTCGTAAGTTTCATAAGAAGCCGAAACAAGTACGTACTCTTAGATTAAATTTGCAGATAGATTTAATGGAACAATTAAAAGGTACCCAAGAAACAGCAATCAAGGATGAGACTGAAGGAATAATAAAGGAATTAGAAAAAGGAACTGATGGAATTTGGAGATTACATAAGAAAAGAATTTGGATACCTATTCAAGGAAACCTACGAGAAAGGATTCTCGAAGAAACTCATAAAACAAGTATATGATGCATCGTAGAAGTGATAAGAGCTATCTAGGTTTGAATAAGAATTACTGATAAATAGGTATGAAAAAGGATGTAGCAAGTTCTGTTTCTAAGTATTTAATCTCTTAGCAAGTTAAAGCTGAACACTATAAACCTTTAGGTTGACTTCAATGATTAGAAATGTCACTATGTAAATGGGATTTATAACAAAAGGATGTTGTTACCAAATTTCCCCAAAATAATAAACCGTAACGACACAATCTGGGTGATTGTGGATCGACTAACCAAGTCAACTTATTTCCTACCAATGAAGGAGATCTTTAGTATGGAAAGATTAGCTCAGCTATATGTGGATAAGATAATTTCATTACATGGAATACCATTGTCCATTGTGTCTGATAGAGATAGTCGTTCACTTTTCATTTTCTGGGAAAGTTTTCAAAAAACCATGGAAACTCGACTGAATCTAAGTACAACTTATTAAGAGCAGGGTGAAGGAAAATTCAAACATAGGAAGACATGTTAAATGCATGTATGATAGGTATTGGTTAAAGTAGACGATCATTTGCAACTCATAAGAATTCTCCAATAAACAAATAGTTATCATACTAGTATTAATGTTGCCCCATTTGAAGCACTTTATGGATGAAGGTATCATCCAGTATGTTGGGCGGAAATATGAGAAAAGCAACTATCAGGCCATGAGATCGGCAAACCATTAGAAATTCAAATTGGAGAAAGAATACTACTAAAAGTCTCTCCGTGGAAAGGAATAGTCAGATTTGGTAAGAGAAGAAACCTAAGCCCGAGATTTGTTGGACCATTTGAAGTTATTAAAAGAATTGGACCAGTATTTCATGATGTATTTCATGTACGCAACTTAAGGAAATGTTTTGCTGATGAATCTTTCGTTGTACATATTCAAGATATAGAGGTAAATGAAAATTTAAGTCCATGGAAAGACCTTTACAGGTCGAATATAAGAATTCCAAAGCATAAGATGTTAGTTCTGATCAAAGTGAAATAAGATTCGAAAAGATGACCAGAATATACTTGGGAACTAGAATCAGAAATGAAGTGAAGGTATCCTTACTTATTTCAATCTCGAGGACGTAATTTAAAACAAGGTGGGGAGGATGTAACAACCCTAAAAAAGGCCCCACAAGAACCAGCACGAAAAACGACAAAATCTAGTTTTAATTGACGCCACGCTACGCGACGGTGATAAGGAAGTGGGGTCGCGTGACACGACGCCCCTATTTTCGACAGCGAACACGTGCCACCACGTGGCAAGCCTACGTGGTGACTTAGCACACCTATATCCAAATCTACCCCGTCGCGCTACGCGATGGTGAATTGAGAAGATGGTTGTGCGACGCGACGCCCTCAAATTTCGCCTATATAATGAGCAGAACATGGCATTTCAAATTTCTCAATTTCAATTTCTTTATCTCGCTCTCTCTGTCATTCTAATGTCAGAACTCCTAAACCTCGAAACTCTGCTCCGTAGAAAGTGTACGAAACCCTAATCACTGAAACGATACCCTATCTGATCGATTGAAACCAAGCCAATGGATGTTTAAGTGCTGCCTGAATAAGGCTATACTTTGTCATTCGTTGTGGATTTTGATCTCGTGACTATCCTTAAAGTTGAATTGGGTTAATACGCTAATGCGAGTTCCATTGTATCTAGAAATTAGAATTCATAACAAGGGGGCTGCTAAACCAGAATACTTAGCGATTAAGTAAACTTAGTGGTTAAGATAACTTAACAGTTAAGAAAACTTAGTGACTAAGAAAACTTAATGGTTAAGTAAACTTGGTAGATAACTAAACTTAATGATTAAGTAAACTTAGCTGTTAAGAAAACTTAGAAGTTAAGAAAACTTAGCGATTAAGAAAACTTAATAGCTAAGAAAACAACAGGAAAGGAAACTTAACAGCTAAGTAAGTTAATCAATTAAACAGTTAAGTATGTTATTTTATTAATCAACTAAGTAAGTTACTTAATTAACCAGTTAAAGTAAATTAATTAGTTAAATAGCTAAATTTTACAACAAGATATGCATGGGGTAGATAACATCTAAATAGGTATATATGAAAGAAGATATATATGAGGAAGATATATTTAGGGAAGATAATATCTAGGGAAGATAATATCTAAGGAAGGTTTTATCAGAGGAAGGTTTTATCTAGTGAAAGTATATATGAAACTTCCTAGAAAAGAAATGCATATCCCTTACCTATAAATAGGAAGCTTAGGATTCATTCTTCCTTGCTCATTCCTTCTCTTCTTCTCTCTATATGTTGGTGTTTTAACCAATAATCATCGATACGATATTCTATTTGGTCGATCCGGGAACCAACTAACGAATGCCAAAGTGCTGTCTTAATGAGACTATACTTTGTTGACTTACGTCGTGGCCATCGTTAGGTTTGATATGGTTTTACACTAATACGTATCCCACTCTGTTAAACGAAATGTTTAACTACTAGAAAACTCCGATCCATAAACTTACTATCAAAAAAGATGTTTAATCATCAGAAGATTCAGAACTATAAAGTAGATGCTTAGTTATCAGAAGGCTTAGAATCAAGAGGTTTGTTAAATCAAGAACTATAGACCTACAAGGTGAGTCATTCTCTTTTTATCATATTACTTTGCAAGACCCTAAATGTTTTCCAGTTATACTTACAGTGATTAAGTCTTTGTATTCTTAAATTACTGCCAGTAAGTGGGATTTTGTATACGTTACTTGTCAAGCGTTACTATTGGATGACAGGATCCAATAGTGATATGACCACAGTCAAAGGTCTTGCTGAGTGACAACTTGGTTAAGTAATTGTAAGATATAAGCAAATGTAAAAACTCTTAATATTGTGATTGTAACAAATGTGTTTTTTGAACAAACTGAATGAACTCAACAGTATTTCCTGCTGACCAAATGTTTTTAAAACACGTTTCAGGTAATAACAGTAGATCAGAATAAGAGTTGTGATACGACACCAAAAGGCTTAAAGAAGTGGCTTATTTTATCAATTAAATTAAAAAAGTTGTTTTATGTGTTCGAGTTTATTCCATATTAAAGCCACCTTTGTAAAACATGAGTTTTATTCTCATCTGTTTAATAAAATAAATACGGTGTTTCTAAACTCTGATATTTTTCCTAACTCACGTTACTGATTAAATTTTCCGCTGCAAAAATTTTCAAAATAACCAGCGGTACCACTTGACTGTTCATGGCTGCCGTCCAGGGTGTGTTCGGGGGTCGTGACATAATGCGTCTTTATAAAGATGTTTAACACATAACTAATCGTTATAACTTATATTTGGCCCATGTCTTTATAGCCTAGCGGCATCTTGAGAGGTGGGATAAGGTTTTTAGACCAATAGGTCCTGAGTTTGATTCCCAAAATGAAGAGTTTTTCCTATATGATTGGGTGATTTCGTTGATGACACGATGATAATACAATTATCCGTCAGTGATCCAAATTTGCTCTTAAAAAAATGGTAGAAACCATTTTATTTTTAAAACCTAGAATGATGTCAGTTCTTTGTATAAAGACTAACAATATATATATGACACAACTGCCTGAAATCATGAGTGGGAAACAAACACTCATGCAGAATAGATAGATACATAGTGAACTTACAATGTGGTGATCATCAAAAACATCTTCACTCTCTCAACACACGTGTGCAATGCCAACTCTTGCCATTTCACTCTCCTTCCACAAAGACACGTACACACAAACACTTATCCACTTCACCATTTCTGCCCTATAAAGTCACCTGCTTTCCTTCTGATATTTTCCTCTACACACAAACCTAAAAGATAACCCTCAAACCAACAATGTTAACTTCTATGACCAATGCCGGAAACAATGGCGGCTCCGGCGGTGGTGGCGGAGGGAGGAGACAGGACCGGAAGACGACGGCGCAGGCGAGTTCGAGAAAAGGGTGCATGAGAGGGAAAGGCGGACCGGAGAACGCTTCGTGTACGTACAAAGGCGTCCGCCAACGGACGTGGGGAAAATGGGTGTCGGAGATCCGTGAGCCAAACCGCGGGAGCCGTGTTTGGCTCGGGACTTTCAACTCTGCTCGGGAAGCCGCGATCGCGTACGACGCGGCTGCCCGGAGGTTGTATGGACCCAATGCCCATGTCAACCTTCCCGAAGAGACCGCGAACGCGCCTCCTCCGCCGCCTGCAGTTACCGAGGCGGCGAATGAGGCGCGGTACCACCGCGCGATGCAACAAATGAAGAAACAACAGGAGTTTGAACGGCAGATACAAATTTACATGCAACAGCAACAACAACAGCAAAAGATTAAAGTCGAAAGCGTAACTATGCCGGATATCCCGGATCTTAATGCACACACGGTCGGAAACCATTATAGATCAACGGCGGATAGTTCGATGGATCCGAAACCATCGAACGGAAACCTGACCACCAACTTGCCCGAGTTTGACGACTCGGGTTTGTGGACGGAAGCGGCTTCGACGATGGACTACCAATCGCAAGTGATCGATCCTGGAATCGGTGCATCGACATTCAATGATACAATTGGCATTGAATTGAACCATCCATTAATGGTGTGATTATCTTTATCCGGTGCTTATTTAACTCGTCGGAAAAGATTTGGTGGCAAGTTAGTCGTGTCACGTGACACAATATAGTGTGAATACTTGAAATAATAATAGTATGTAGTATATAATATTTATATTTATATGAGATAAAGGAAGATACAAATATAGATATGATGCAACAGTGTCACGTGATATGGGAATCATAAAATGGTAAGTGTTTATTTCGAGATATATGATACGACGAATATATTTACATGTGTGTAATAAAATCGTCAATTTCTTACACTTATTGTACAGTTGGTAGTCTCGCTATTCGATATATGGCCTAACTGTCAAAAGTTGATTGTATGTTACTAGTTGATGCTTATGCGGCGCGATAAGCCAAATATTTCTGAACCAATTAAAAGAACACTACCATAGCAAAAAGTTTTGCTAGAAAAAAAAAACGAAAAAAAAAAACGATGGTTGAAGACTCAGAAATTAGCAGCTTCGAGCTAAATGGAAACAGAGTCTCAAAACCTGATGTCGCAACATGTGAAGATCACAACACAAAGAAACATCCTTAGCCTCGTCACAAGAAGGGGCCTCTCTGTGACCAAGCTCATGCGTAAGAATAAATATGGGAGATACAGATAAAGGTCAGTAAGAGAGTTAGTTAAAAGAGGGAGAAAGTACAGATTACCTGTTTCTGGAGGTGTAAGTGGGGTATTTATACTTATGGATAGGCTGACATGGTGTGAGGAGTTACGGGCGGACTAGTCACTGTCAGACGGTTAGGATTGTGGGCCCTTAGTTAGTGAAGATCCTCTATGCCGAATGCCTTTTACGAGCCGAAACATCTTCGTTTGGTCTTTGTCATGTGGTGTTTGGTTCAGTGAGTTGTACGTTACCTCATCAAGTCCCCCTAGTCTGTGGCATTGTTTGCAACATTATGGGCTAGTTATGAAGCCTGTTCGAACCTTTATTTAGGCGGGTGATGCGTGTTAGTGTATATATATTTTTGGTATATATTTTAAGCCCTTTTTACACTTTAGCCAAGTTTTAAATTTATAAAACACGATATTTACTAACACTAAACACACATATGGGCAAGTGCACCCATCGTGGACGTAGTATAGTGTTGGTAAGATACCGAGTTCGTCCAAGGACACAAGAGCTTTTAATACCGGTTTATCCTCAACGTCTAATTAAATCAAAATGTTAGAAAAAGATTTTTAAACTAAGAAAATAAAACTAACTAAATGCTGAAAAATAAAATAAAAACAGATAGACAAGATGAATCACTTGGATCCGACTCGTGTGTTAGTATAACATTTGATTATTTTTGCACTTTTGCACTTGTTTAAGAGATTATCTTAGTTATTGTAGTAGGCCCCTCTTTTGAAGGCGAGGTTACCCTCAACCCAGTAGTTTGAGTCAGCAAGGATACAATCCTAAAGGGTCGGATTATTGAAAGATAATTAATTAAGTTATTAATGCAAATTATGGTAGGCCCCTCTTTTGGAGGTGACGTTACCCTCGACTAAGTAGTCTGAGTCAGCAGGGATACAGTCCTAAATAGCCGGGTTATAGTATTAATAGTAGTTAACTTATGAGTGGATCAAAGAGTTTGGACCCCAGTCATCCAATACCTTTGGGTATTGAAGGAGGTCCTACTAAATTTGACCCAGGTCCCTTGCAGGACCTCTAAACGCTGAACAAGGGCAAGACCCTTACCAAACCGTTCCCTTAACCCCCGACCAGGTAGCCAACATACCTCTATATAGACCGTGGAGATATGAATGGTGAAAATATTTTATTTTATATAGACAGTAACATAATGCCAAGACACCACGGACAAACGATAAGGAAGAATCACCTTCAACATAAGAAACTAGTTATTAAAGTCATTAATACAAAACCAATTAAGAAGTGTAAAAGATTAAAAATAAAAAGTATTATACTAAACACTTGTCTTCACCAAGTGATGTAAGAGACTTAGGCAAACATGGCCTTGATTGTCAAGAACTCTTATGATCAATCTTGGATCTCGAGACTACTCACACACTCTATGATGGACAATGGATGATGGTGGTGGATGATGGTGTTGTGATGGTGGTGGGTGGTGGATTGTGAGAGAGGTGGTGTGCCAAGGGATGAGTTGAAATGGCTCCAAGCACTCCTATTTATAGGCTGAACAGAAGCCTGGGCACGGCCCCGTGTCCGTCTGACACTCTCTATCTTCATTAATTGTAATTCGCAATTACAATAAATGCGCCTGCAGGAAGCTGACCACGGCCCCGTGTCCGCTGGGCACGGCCCCGTGGTGGGCAATAGAAGCTTCTACCACTTTGTCTTTTGTGCCAGGGCTGACCATCCTGGACACGGCCCCGTGTTGAGCTGGACACGCCCCGTGTTGAGCTAGACACGCCCCGTGTTCAGCTGGGCACAGCCCCATGCTCAGCTTTTTTCTTGTTTTTGCTTTGGGAGATGCTGTCGATGAGACGGGCATGCCACGTTTCTTCCTTTTCTTTGTATTTATGTTGGATTTGGCTGCATTTTTGCTTCTTTTGTTCATTTAAGCTCTTTTAACCCTGAAAATACAAAAGGAAGACAAAAGCATACTTTTTCCAACATTAGTACTTAAAAAGGGTTAGTTTTATGCCTTATTTGATGTAATTTATATGTTGCATTTTACACACATCAAATACCCCCACACTTGAATCTTTGCTTGTCCTCAAGCAAAACTCTTTAATATGTGGCTTACACTCCCAAATGGAAAGGGTAGAAGAGAAGGTTTTGGGCTTGTCTTGAGTGTCGGGAATCCAAGATCTTTATTGGGTTTTATTTTTATACTATTTACAATCCTATTCGTTATGATTTATTTAGAAGGTTTCATAGGATAAATTACTTATTAGGGCATAGCATGCCTTTTTAAAATTTCATTTATATACAAGTTCACATACCTCACGGGGGATCACTCAACACTCGGCCGAAGGTGTATTTTTAGTGAATCACTCGAGAGCGGCATGGAACTTATTCCTACCATAAGCTTGCCAAGCAATCAATCCTCCTCCTTTTTAACTTTATACCTTTGTAAATATCAAGAGGACTTTTTGGGTGAAGGGTTAGGCTTAGGCTAAAGGTGGGTGGTTGGGTTAGTGGTTAGTAAAAGGGCGAAAAGCGTAAAAAGCGTCGGTTTTCGTAAGACTTTTTTTTGACTTTTTATTTTAATGAAGCAATTTTTCAAACAAAGTTCTTTTTGATAACCTTGTTTGTTTATTTCTTTTGGCTTCATTATTATCATCATTTTTCTCTTTTTTTTTTTTGATAAAGAAGTCATAAGAAAAACCGCGATTTGTTACTAAAATAAAGGGTTTAAAATGAAAAAAAGGTTTTGGTGGGAAAAAGGGTGTTTGGTTTGGGTTTAGAAATGAAAAGGTTTAGGCTCAAAGGGGTTAACTAGGGGGATTTTTGGGTAGGTGGTAAAAAAAGAAAAATAATGGTGTAGAAATAAAAGGGGTTAGTCCTAATGCCTCCTTCATTTACTTACTCGGGTTTAAGTTGGTAAGGACCGGGAATGTATCGTCGTGGCAAGTTCTGGAGTCGTAAGAACCAAGCGGCTATTCACACAAGAAACGAAAAAAATGAGCATTTAGTTTAAAGATATGTATTTGTATGCTCAATAAAGGCTCAAAAACTCACTTTTTGTGGGAATGGGTTTTTATGTGATCAGGTATATATAATCAAATTTTAATTAGACTTGTCATGCCTTTTCATAATCTTCTTATTTGGTTCTTTTTATCACGACGCTATCGGTTGTAAATTTATAAAAATATAACCTTTTTAGAACTTCTTATTCGCAAATTAAACCAAGACAAGCAAAAAAAATGAAAAGTTTTTGAAAAAATTTGGGGTGATTAGCGGTTCCAATAGAGTTTTGTGTAAGGCTTGTTATTAGGACTTGCAAAATTCAAGGTTTTAGCATCCCCCCCCCCCACACTTAAATTACACATTGTCCTCAATGTGTTCCAAAAATAAGTTTTTCGCTTGATTAAAATGTGTAAAAGTGGGTTAAAAACAAGATTTTATGTTACTAGGTAGCTGAACACGAGGTGGTGTTGGCTGAGCACGGCCCTGTGTCCAGACTGCCAGTACCAAAAGTAAACAGAAGGCTGGGCACGGGGGCGTGTTCAATGAGCACGGCCCCGTGTCCAGGTACCTGAACTGGGCATTTCTGCAGATTTTTGGGCACGGGGGCGTGTTGGGTTGAGCACGACCCCGTGCTGAACTTGCTGTAATGAAGAAAAATTGTCGAGAGGCTCTGTTTTTGTGCATGGGGTGTTGGTTCAAGCTTCCCTTAGTATCCTTCACCATCCCCATTGTGTTTTATTCCTGCAAATTAAAACTAAACTAGAAAGCATAAAAGTTAAACTAATCTAAAACTAAGGATAGTTCCGCGGAATGTCTCCGTGGTGCGCCACGTTTATAAGGGTCCTTGGCAAGACCCTCCTTATCGGGTGGTTCTGGCTCATCTTCAATTAGGGGGTCATTATTGCCAAAAGGATATTTCATTGAACGCTCAAGATCTATGCTCCTTTTGAATGCCCCTAATTGAAGAGGTAAATTATTAATCTTCCGGTTTTTCAAAGCTTCATTAGTTTTTACAAAAGGTCGTCCCAACACTAGAGGAGCGTCATCGAGGATGTCAAAGTCGGTTGGGATTACCATTTGATTTGTTTGAACCAAGACATCCTCCACTACACTGATTGATTTTATTACTTTCCGATCGGATAGAAAAATGGGTATTTGAAGTGGAGAAAATTCACTAATACTTAATTTTTTGAAAATGTAGTTAGGCATTATGTTAACACAAAGATCTTTATCAATGGTGATATTACTAATAAAGGAATTTTGAAAGAAACATGGAACAGGTGTAATGTTAATTTCAAAAGGGTATTCTTTTATTAGCGAAGTTTGATCATTAGTTAACTTAACACTTACCATTTCTTCAATTTTAGTGTTAGTGTTTAACTCTTTTAAAAACTTAGCATGAGTGGGTACTAAACAATGATTTTCAAAAGAAGGTGACAAGAGATCAATTTCTTCAAAATTAGACTCTTCTTGAATTTTAACGCTATTGTCCTCACCTTTTTTGTTGTTTGGCTCATGTGTCGATTTTTCACTTATTTATTCTTCCATTTTTAACTCTTCAACTATCGTTTCTTTATTTAATTCTTCTCTTGCGCGGGACTCCTCTTCCCTTGCGCGAGATTCTTTTATGCAACGTTCGATAGTTTTAAGTTTTTCTATTATCCTATCGGCTATGTCGCTGATAGAGTAAGGATCGGGATCCTCAAAGCTTGAATCCGGTTGTTCGATCCTTGGTTCCTCATAGTACCCATATGAAGTAGATGGTTCATACCGTTGTTCTTCATTGTAAGTATATGATGGATAAGGGTCGAAATTTTGTTCTTCATAGTACTCATATGAGGTGGGTTGTTCACGCCATTTTTCCTCATAATAAGTGTATGAAGGTGGTTGATATCTTGACTCCTCAAAGTATGAGTATGAAGGCTCATACCTTGGTTCATCAAAGTATGAGTATGAGGGAGTAGGTTCATACCTTTGTTCTTCATAGGATGTGTATGAAGTCGATGGCTCGTACCTGGGCTCCTCATAATAGTTGTATGAAGTGGACGGTTGAAATAAGTTACAATATTGTACCGAGTGCGGGTTAGCACAATTAGTGTAATAGTCTCTCATGTAATCATCCTCCTCATAGGTGTTGTTGTAGCCTCCTGAGTATTGATCCATAAGAATCACTCAACAGACCACAACTGAGTCTCGGGACCAGAAAAAAAAAAAAAACAAAGACGGAAACAGAAGCTGGACACGGCCCCGTGTTCAGTGGACACGGCCCCGTGTTCAGGGTCTGTATCTGGGCGTTTTAATTAAAGTTACTGGTCTCGTTGAACACGGGGGCGTGTTCAGTGAGCACGGCCCCGTGTTCGGACTCTGTATCTGGGTATCTAACTAAAAATATGCAGCACGGGGGCGTGTTCAGTGAGCACGGCCCCGTGTTCAGGCTACTGTAAATGCAACTAAACTAAAATGCAGAAAAATGTGCGCGCGGTTTAAAAAGGTTTTTAAAAAACTGATTAGGCCGTTGATTTTAAGCTTTCTTAAAATCCTTGTGTCCCCGGCAATGGCGCCAAAAATTTGATGCGTGTTAGTGTATATATGTTTTAGGTATATATTTTAAGCCCTTTTTACACTTTAGCAAAGTTTTAAATTTATAAAACACGATATTTACTAACACTAAACACACATATGGGCAAGTGCACCCATCGTGGACGTAGTATAGTGTTGGTAAGATACCGAGGTCGTCCAAGGACACAAGAGCTTTTAATACCGGTTTATCCTCAACGTCTAATCAAATCAAAATGTTAGAAAAAGATTTTTAAACTAAGAAAATAAAACTAGCTAAATGCTGAAAAATAAAATAAAAACAGATAGACAAGATGAATCACTTGGATCTGACTCGTGTGTTAGTATAATCTTTAATTATTTTCGCACTTTTGCAATTGTTTAAGAGATTATCTTAGTTATTGTAGTAGGCCCCTCTTTTGAAGGCGACGTTACCCTCAACCCAGTAGTTTGAGTCAGCAAGGATACAATCCTAAAGGGTCGGATTATTGAAATATAATTAATTAAGTTATTAATGCAAATTATGGTAGGCCCCTCTTTTGGAGGTGACGTTACCCTCGACTAAGTAGTCTGAGTCAGCAGGGATACAGTCCTAAATAGCCGGGTTATAGTATTAATAGTAGTTAACTTATGAGGGGATCAAAGAGTTTGGACCCCTGCCATCCAATACCTTTGGGTATTGAAGGAGGTCCTACTAAATTTGACCCAGGTCCCTTGCAGGACCTCTAAACGCTGAACAAGGGCAAGACCCTTACCAAACCGTTCCCTTAACCCCCGACCAGGTAGCCAACATACCTCCATATAGACCGTGGAGATATGAATGGTGAAAATATTTTATTTTATATAGACAGTAAAATAATGCCAAGACACCACGGACAAACGATAAGGAAGAATCACCTTCAACATAAGAAACTAGTTATTAAAGTCATTAATACAAAACCAATTAAGAAGTGCAAAAGATTAAAAATAAAAAGTATTATACTAAACACTTGTCTTCACCAAGTGATGTAAGAGACTTAGGCAAACATGGCCTTGATTGTCAAGAACTCTTACGATCAATCTTGGATCCCGAGATGACTCACACACTCTATGATGGACAATGGATGATGGTGGTGGATGATGGTGTTGTGATGGTGGTGGGTGGTGGATGAAATGTGAGAGAGGTGGTGTGCCAAGTGATGAGTTGAAATGGCTCCAAGCACTCCTATTTATAGGCTGAACAGAAGCCTGGGCACGGCCCCGTGTCCGTCTGACACTCTCTCTCTTCATTAATTGTAATTCGCAATTACAATAAATGCGCATGCAGGAAGCTGACCACGGCCCCGTGTCCGCTGGGCACGGCCCCGTGGTGGGCAATAGAAGCTTCTACCACTTTGTCTTTTGTGCCAGGGCTGACCATCGTGGACACGGCCCCATGTTGAGCTGGACACGCCCCGTGTTGAGCTAGACACGCCTCGTGTTCAGCTGGGCACAGCCCCATGCTTAGCTTTTTTTCTTGTTTTTGCTTTGGGAGATGCTGTCGATGAGACGGGCATGCCACGTTTCTTCCTTTTCTTTGTATTTATGTTGGATTTGGCTGCATTTTTGCTTCTTTTGTTCATTTAAGCTCTTTTAACCCTGAAAATACAAAAGGAAGACAAAAGCATACTTTTTCCAACATTAGTACTTAAAAAGGGTTAGTTTTATGCCTTATTTGATGTAATTTATATGTTGCATTTTACACACATCAGCGGGACTTGTATGTTTTTTGAATTTCGAATTTGCTTTTTTCTGGTCATTTAACTTAAATGACTGCTTAGTTATTTTATCTTTTTCCTTGCTGTGACGCTTCGAGTACGTCACCCTAGAGGCGTGTCACTTTTTTATTGCCTATATAAAGAGGGGGAAGTGAAAAGTTTTGTCTTTTACTTTTTACTTCTTCTTCTTCTGATTTCCGACCAATCTTTCTCCGATTTTTATCTTCGAGCTCCTCTCGTTAATCAGGTTCGTAGCTTTTCTTCCTTGTAATTATAATGGCGAATAAGAGTAATTTGTGTTCGAGCTTTAATGTTTTGATCTAATATGGGCTGAACTGGATTGTTGAAAAGTATCATATTCCCTCGGTGCTCAACCTTGTTCTTTCGGAGAAGGATACCCCTGTTTATCCTTTTATTCCTGGGAAGATTCCTTTATACATTAGGGTGTTTGATTACTGTAACTATAGGCTTCCTTTTACCAGGTTCTTGATAGATGTCCTTATATTCCATCAAGTACACTTGTCTCAAATGAACCCTTTTGGTTTAGCCAAAGTGAGTCATTTTGAATTGTCGTGGCTTTGGCTCAGACCTAGATTTGGATGTGTTTGGAACTGCGAACTAGTGATTGGTAGGTTAGAGATAAAAGAGCTACGTGCTTTTCTTGGATTACAACAAGTATGAAAGATTGGAAGGATCACTTTTTCTTACTTGACGACCACAGTGTTCCTGCGGAGATGGCATGGAGTTCGAGAAGGTCGACCCTCCCCGGAGCCCTTCCAGAGGGCTTCATGTACAAGCAAATTTTTTACACTTCACTAATTAGAGAGGCAGGTCAGATTCAAAAGCTTCTGGAACACATCCTAGTTATGGGAAAGATAAGTACCATCTGGCCCGAGCCTGACTACTTCCCAATAATTCGTTGGAATGGAGCGGGTTAGTATAGTTTGAATTAGGGTGTTTGTTTTCATTGTTCAGAAATTCATTGTGCATGCTCTTCTCTTTCTCGTTTTTTTTGAAAGAAAGAACCTAACTATGGCTTACTGATTTTGTTCGTGCAGTTATAGGTTTGAAAGATGCTCTAAGGTTGAAGTCCTTCGAAGTGCCTGAATTTGAGATTCGGGTGTCTAAGAAGAAGGAAAGAAAACTATACCTGGAGCTTGTGAATGAAGGTTTGTATCAGATTTGAGACCCTACCCCTGCTGATGGTCAAGTAGGTTCTAGTTCAAATTCCCCAGAGAGGGTAGTTAATGTATCTCCGATCAGGAGTGCTTCGGTGGTGGTTAGCGACAAGGGGAAACTGTAGGAACCGGTGGTGCCCAAGTGTCTCAAGAGGGTGGTTCAGCTGGGAAAGTTGTCTTGTATGGGAGCGAGCATCTATCTGTCGAAGATGAGGGTCCGTTGGACGAAGGATTTGAAGCGACATTCCAACTGAAGGAATCACTTAAGCGTCTTCACAAACAAACATCGAAAGCCGATTCGAACCCACAGCAGCTTAAGAGGCCTAAGTCTTTGTCAGTGTCTTGATAGGAAGTCATTGTGGAAGATGAGCCGGATCGTGGCCCTGCCTTTTCAGCCTCTTGAGGCCTGTTGGAGAATTTGGCCGCTCACTTGACCGAGGTTAAACTTTCTCGAGATCTACCGTAAGCTGCTTCGAGCACTTTGTGATGTGCTGAAAGTGGGTTAATTAAAACAACTGAAATTACCCTAATTCTAGACTCTCTAACTTTTAAATTTATAAAACTAAGACTATTTAAACCCTAAACCACACAACCGGCAAGTGTACCGATCGGTGTAGTATAGCCTAAGGAAGTCCGAGTATCGAACCCAAGAGACTCTACTGATTACGCTAATGACTCTATCTAGACTTAGACTGACACGGACTTTAACTAATTGTTTATTTGATGGGGGGTTTTCTAAATATCCTAAAAATATAATAAAATATTAAACTAAATTAACTAAACGAACTAGACACGAACTCGCACGAAGGTTGAACTCAAGGATGATGAAGGAACTACCTAGACAGGAATCCTGATTGCTTTTAGTTATGATTATATTTGGAAGTTGTCTGCTATGGAACCGGGATCTTAAAATTCTCACCTCTCGGGAAATCTAAGGACCCCTAACCCTTCTCAAGAGCACGCTAAGATCCCCTAAAGGTTGTTAAACTACCGGTTATTAGACTCCTTTACAAGACATCTAATGGGTTTATAAAAGTATCCTACAAGGCTCACTCCCTTACGAGACCTAAACCTAGGATAGGCTTGTTTTCTCAGCTAGACTTGCTAGACAGCAGCCAAAAGGTTAACTTCCTAAGAAGGACCCACCTTACGATTTAATCACTTAGACCTAGCAATAATCTCGCACCTTACAGCTATTGACGATTAGTAGAGCACTTGATTTTATAAGATTACTGAATATTACTTCTAAGGTTACTTACTAGATTTTCACCCTAAAGGATTAAAGATTTATTATGTGATATAGACACTCACCAAAACCTAAAATCCTAGCATGACTCTATTATGTGATAAAGACCGTCACCAAGATTCATGCGAAGCAATAATCAATATTCAAATACTATCAAGCACGCAAACACATCTAACTGATAGAACAAGCCGTTTACAATTTATAAACAATCCATAGCTTTCATAAATCCAAAATATAATCAAAACATCTAGCAATCAATCAACCATGTCTAGGTAGTAACAAGAAGTCTAGCCAATAATCATTGTTTTAAAAACAATCAAACAAGGTTTAGAACAAGAATTCATCGACGACAACGAACAAAGAAAAAAAATAGAAAACTAAAGAAATTGAGTAGAAAAACCCGTTTATTCCTTGCTCTCTAAGCTTCCCGCTCGGTCCCGTAGATTCCGTAGCCTTGATTTCTTGCAAAAGGAGCTTAACAATTCGTCTCTGATGTCCCTTCGTGCGTCTCCGATGTTCCTGTTCGTGCCTCTGACTTCGTGCCTCCCAAGATGATGTGTACCCCTCTGCGGCTCCTCTGATGTCTTTTTATATATGTCTCATGTTCCTCCCTTTTGATCAATTAGGGTTCCACACATATATCAAGATAACTAGGTGTATTCCTTATCGCGCGCTGCGCGACGGACATGGGTTTAGACGATTTAGTGCGTTAAGGTTATGCATTATGGCAGCCTTAGTGTTATCTCAAACCAAGTTGCTGAAAGGTTTACAAAAAGTAACTTTCTACATCACTTGTTCCTTCACCAACAGTGGCGAATCTTGAGATTTTTCCGACCGGGGGGGGGGGGGGGGGCGAAAACGTATACACCCAAAAATTTCTATAAAACGGGGGGGTCGAAAACGTATATACCCAAAAATTTCTATACGAAAACTACGTACTCTCCAATATTGAGCGAAAAGTTCGGAGGGTCGGCCGCCCCCTCCCGCCCCCACTATCCTACGCCCTTGTTCACCAATGGCACTAACATAGATGATAGAAGGCTGCCCCGAAACGCACCACATTTACTCATGACATTGCTTGTAAACACATAAACCAACATATTAAAAGATGAGGCATCCAACATAATACTGTTTATGATCGACATCAGAAGGATGATCTCTTCTTTGAGCCAAAACTTGAATACCTACTCTTTTTTTAATTGACCCGAACCCGTTTCAGCCCGAACCAAAACAACCCGTTTTTTTAATTGACCCGTTTCGACCTGAACCCGTTTTGACCCATGACCCGACCCGTTTTCCAGGTCTAGACCCACCCTGCCCATGCATTAAGCCGTCGGTCCAAACGAAAATAGCTTACCTGCAGCTACATGATCATAATCCAAGATGTGCAAAATGTCGTTTGGTTATCGGCTATTAAAGTGCATGTGAAGCATTGTTTTGTGATATTCAAAGGCTCAAATCCAAATGCTCAGAAACTACATCTCGTTGTGGCTGCAAATAAACCCATCATTTGAAAGGAAGCCAACAAAGGCTTTGCAAACACGCAACATGCACCATAGATCAAGCAACAAACGGGAAAAAAAAAAAACGTTCAAATCCTTCTCATATTAATAGATAGGGTAATTGCCATGCCAAACAATGATCTGGCCAATTTTTTGGGTATCATCATCGCCTAGCCAACCATGGGGTAATGACATAACCCATGGACTTCGGTTTTCAAGGTATAAGCTCAAAAATGTTAACTCATTGTGGCTGCAGTGAACATGATTGCCAGACCAAAACAATGAGTTTACCAATTATTTAAGCCAATGGTCCCATAAGTTTAACATTTGATGCTCAGACTACACAGATACATCATCACAGGTGTTATGACATTGTTGTTGACTGAACAACATGAGCTTCCAATTGTGATAACGGCTCAGATGAGTCAACGCCCAGCATCACAGCCTCAAAACATTAAACATCACAAACGAATTGAGGCAGAAAATAAATTCAAAAACGTCTCCGATGAGCCACAAAGATATGAAGCATTGGCTCATCGTCATCGACCAAACCAGATACTGATTAAACCAGCAAACAAATAACAGAGACCAAATGAGAACCGTCACCATCGCCACCGAGAACCGTCGTATCAGAACCCTAAAGGGTTCGATGAGCAAAACGGTACAGCAAACAGGATGGCACCAAACGGAGGCGGCAACGGATCTAGACGACAGAGCATAGCCATCGTGCGCGTTGACCGAGGCGCACACAGCGAAGCAAAACGAAGAAGATACCATAGATCGAGATACAATACAATCGTCGCCGGCGGGGAAGCCGTCGACCAGTCTCCGCATCTGATCTCTCTCTTCTCTCCGCCGGCGAGCATCTCTCTCTTTTTCTGTCCGATCGCTCTCTCCCTCTTCGCCGCCGACGAGCGGCTCTCTCCTCTGTCACACAGTTTATCCAGTCTCCCTCCCCCTCTCTTTCTATTATCCCTCACGTGGTTTTAATTTATGTCACACAGTTTATCCAGTCTCCCTCCCCCTCTCTTTCTATTATCCCTCACGTGGTTTTAATTTATGTGGTAAATAAAAACGCTGAAATACTAAAGTAAAGTTTACTGTTCAATCCATTAGATTTTTAATATATAGAAGAATGCCTAAACAATTAATTAAAGCCCACCATTTGACTTCAATAATTCCCTGAACAAAATCCTTTCACGGCCCAATCATGGAATTCACATCCAAGTATCCTTACAATAAATAAATGGCAACCTTTTTAATATATATTTTCTTTTCGTCTGATCAATGTCAACGTCTTCCATGCAATTCGATTGGGCTAGAACAGTTTGGTGGCCCATAAAATTTCACTAATAATGTGCATCCTTTTTTTTTTGTAGTCCCCGTTCAGCCGAATGTTATCCCTCAAAAATATGGCAGCCCAAAAGAAATCCAACACTACTGATATGGCCCACCTTTCTTTAATCATGTATGTAGAGATAGTGGGCTCAGTTCACTCGAGGAAAAATAGTAGGAATTTTTACTTCTGTCACTGGCGCCCTACTCTACTCAACTGGCTGGTCATTTCCATATAACTCGTTTTTGCTCCATTTGCACAAAGACCTGACAAAACACAAAATAATATAATATACACTAAAAACTAAATAAAAACTATACAATAATTACACAATTTACATGGGACAAATATGTGTATTTTACCCTATATCAAATATCCCCACACTTAACCTTTTTTCGTCCTCGAAAAAGAATTATGCAAACGGAATCATAGACGGAATCATCATTCGGGACAAAAGCTTAAATTACTTATTAAAACCGAAACTTGTGTTAGCCGCGATTGCAAGTATTTTGATCCTTTTAAACCCAACCCGGTTCAAAACCCTTATCATGCAATTTTAGTTCAAGTGCGGTCAATCTACCTAGGGTCTCACGCTAAGAATCGCAAGTCCACCTAATCTCCCCTCAAGCTTATAGGACAAAAGGAACCACCATTGGGTTATTTCCTAACCGTCTTATATCAAAACCAGGAGAGTTTACAATCATATTTTTTTTTCTTTTTTTTTCATTTTTTTTTCTTTCGTGAGTCTAGACGGTGCTTTCCCAAAACAAAAGGCAATCCAGCTGTAAAGTCGTTATCCCCAACCACAGACTACTTAGTTTCGGTACTTTTTATTATTTTTTTCTTTTCTTTGCTTTGCACAGTCGATTTCACACACCCTAGCGGTAATCCGGCTGTAGAGTCGTTATCCCCAACCCAGACTACATAGGAATGGCTACTTTCATTTAGTTTCTAGCTCACTTTTTATTCTTTTTTTTTGTGACCACAAACTCTAACGGTTTTAACTTATAACGGTGTCCCTTATGTTATTATTGGCGGTTTCAATTTCCCCACTTTTCCTAGATGAGAACCCACTAGTAGACTGACATTAGGTATATTAAGATCAAAGGAACTCAAAACCGAACCGAGCCTACCCGCACATCCCAAACTAGACACAAGCACAATTAGATTATCTCATATTATTATTATTTGCACCCGAACAAAAACCCAACTTTTCTATCATTTTCCGTTTTTATTTTGCAAACTTCTTATTTCAAAAGACATTTTCAGATTTTTCAATTTTTTTTGGATTTTTCAATTTTTTTGATTTTTTTGTATTTTTCAATTTTTTAAGACTCAAGACACTACTAACTAGACACTAAACGATAGTTCCCATGCCCACACTTAAACTTTACATTGCCCTCAATGTAAGATGGAAACCGACTCAAAAAACTAAAAATAAATAAGAAATAAAAAGACTAGGGCAAAATTGGAAAGGACTTAGCTGGTTAATAACATCGTGTATGCTTCACATCTTTCGTCCAATCCAGCTCGATCGTATAGCATTTCATTCGCGATCGGCTTTGACACTAACTAGTACACTCGGAAAATGCCTGATATCTGATAAGCAGCTCCAAAATCACCCGAATGGAGATTGAGTACGGGTGGTACATATTCAAACCTGCATAAACAAAAACAAGCAAAAACCAAAGCAGTACCGACTCTAAAAAAACGACTCAAAAACACTAACTAAGACTCAATATACAAAAAGTACGACTCTATACAAACTCTACAAAAACCTCCCCACACTTGAACTTAATCAGGGGGCTTTTCCTTGACTTGAACCCGGTCTAACCCATTTAATTCCACCCGTTCCTCATAAACATTTAAAATTTTTGTAGTGGAATTATAAAAGATTTTTAAATATTTAATCGGGTTAGAACACAAAAATTTGAACTTACCTGGCAGGAGCCGCTGAATCACGATCCCAGGTGTTCTTCTCATAGCCTTCTCCCGTGTTTTTGAACTTTTACTTGCATTCGCTATCAGTACCACGGGCCAGCTGTGGTGTTCTTCCTCTTCCACCACCACTTCTTCTTCTTTGATGTCCGTCATTGGGTTTCCTGCAAGTAAGGCTTCTAAGTATGCAAGGTCACCCTCCGGATCAAACGTAGCTACTTCTTTATCTACAGGCAAACCCTCTAATTCATCCGCAAATTCTCTCTCCCAAAACAGCTCATCCTCACTTTCCTCATCCTCTTCATCTGACAAATCCCATATTGGTTCGGTGGGATAAGACTCATCATCAGAGACATCCAGGTCAATAGGATTACCTGCCATTAAAAGAGTAGAAAAAGCAGAAAAAAGTAGAGAAAAAAGAAAACTAACTAAAAAAATTACACAACTATACAAGTAGCACAGATTTGTCAGTTAGGTCTAATCAAAGCTAATAAACGCAATCGCCAAGAGTCCCCGGCAACGGCGCCAAAAACTTGATGTGCTGAAAGTGGGTTAATTAAAACAACTGAAATTACCCTAATTCTAGACTCTCTAAGTTTTAAATTTATAAAACTAAGACTCTCTAAACCCTAAACCACACAACCGGCAAGTGTACCGATCGGTGTAGTATAGCCTAAGGAAGTCCGAGTATCGAACCCAAGAGACTCTACTGATTACGCTAATGACTCTATCTAGACTTAGACTGACACGGACTTTAACTAATTGTTTATTTGATGGGGGGTTTTCTAAATATCCTAAAAATATAATAAAATATTAAACTAAATTAACTAAACGAACTAGACACGAACTCGCACGAAGGTTGAACTCAAGGATGATGAAGGAACTACCTAGACAGGAATCCTGATTGCTTTTAGTTATGATTATATTTGGAAGTTGTCTGCTATGGAACCGGGATCTTAAAATTCTCACCTCTCGGGAAATCTAAGGACCCCTAACCCTTCTCAAGAGCACGCTAAGATCCCCTAAAGGTTGTTAAACTACCGGTTATTAGACTCCTTTACAAGACATCTAATGGGTTTATAAAAGTATCCTACAAGGCTCACTCCCTTACGAGACCTAAACCTAGGATAGACTTGTTTTCTCAGCTAGACTTGCTAGACAGCAGCCAAAAGGTTAACTTCCTAAGAAGGACCCACCTTACGGTTTAATCGCTTAGACCTAGCAATAATCTCGCACCTTACAGCTATTGACGATTAGTAGAGCACTTGATTTTATAAGATTACTGAATATTACTTCTAAGGTTACTTACTAGATTTTCACCCTAAAGGATTAAAGATTTATTATGTGATATAGACACTCACCAAAACCTAAAATCCTAGCATGACTCTATTATGTGATAAAGACCGTCACCAAGATTCATGCGAAGCAATAATCAATATTCAAATACTATCAAGCACGCAAACACATCTAACTGATAGAACAAGCCGTTTACAATTTATAAACGATCCATAGCTTTCATAAATCCAAAATATAATCAAAACATCTAGCAATCAATCAACCATGTCTAGGTAGTAACAAGAAGTCTAGCCAATAATCATTGTTTTAAAAACAATCAAACAAGGTTTAGAACAAGAATTCATCGACGACAACGAACAAAGAAAAAAAATAGAAAACTAAAGAAATTGAGTAGAAAAACCCGTTTATTCCTTGCTCTCTAAGCTTCCCGCTCGGTCCCGTAGATTCCGTAGCCTTGATTTCTTGTAAAAGGAGCTTAACAATTCGTCTCTGATGTCCCTTCGTGCGTCTCCGATGTTCCTGTTCGTGCCTCTGACTTCGTGCCTCCCAAGATGATGTGTACCCCTCTGCGGCTCCTCTGATGTCTTCTTATATATGTCTCATGTTCCTCACTTTTGATCAATTAGGGTTCCACACATATATCAAGATAATGCCTAAACAATTAATTAAAGCCCACCATTTGACTTCAATAATTCCATGAACAAAATCCTTTCACGGCCCAATCATGGAATTCACATCCAAGTATCCTCACAATAAATAAATGGCAACCTTTTTAATATATATTTTCTTTTCGTCTGATCAATGTCAACGTCTTCCATGCAATTCGATTGGGCTAGAACAGTTTGGTGGCCCATAAAATTTCACTAATAATGTGCATCCTTTTTTTTTTGTAGTCCCCGTTCAGCCGAATGTTATCCCTCAAAAATATGGCAGCCCAAAAGAAATCCAACACTACTGATATGGCCCACCTTTCTTTAATCATGTATGTAGAGATAGTGGGCTCAGCTCACTCGAGGAAAAATAGTAGGAATTTTTACTTCTGTCACTGGCGCCCTACTCTACTCAACTGGCTGGTCATTTCCATATAACTCGTTTTTGCTCCATTTGCACAAAGACCTGACAAAACACAAAATAATATAATATACACTAAAAACTAAATAAAAACTATACAATAATTACACAATTTACATGGGACAAATATGTGTATTTTACCCTATATCATTTGTCATTTGTCCATGCGGATACTGTCACACCCCAACCGATGGCGGAATCATCGGGGCGCGGCACTGAGCGAAACAGATTGTTCAGAAGTTTCCATAACAACTATTTATATAATCCAGTTAAAGATACGTCCCATACCGTATCCCGAATAAATAAACATGTCATTATAGATAATCATCCAAACAAGAAATACTGTTCCGACAACTCAGATTCAATTATTATTACAGACAGTGGTTTATTATTTCTAGACTCCCTAGCCTCGATTTCATCACCACGCACCTAAGCATCCTTGCAACTTAAGCACCTGTCACATACGTTAAAATAAAGTCAATACATAAAATGTAAAGGTGAGCATACAAGTTTGATAATAGCATATAGAGTTCGAATAGTTACGCATAACCAGCACGTACACAGAGGAAAACGAAGCATGTTAATTATCGACATGGACCTATCGATACCAATGACTGCGGGTTGACCGTCCGAGACGGTTCGCAATACATGATTTCCACCGTAATCCATGCAAGTAATTATCCTTAACAACCCCCATGTGAACGGGTGCTGAGTCCAAACTATAGTACTACGTCGTTAAGGCAGGTAGACAGCATTCCACGTGTAAACACAATCAACAAGCATTCATTAAGTCACGTAATACATGCATATTGGTCAGCGTTCAAATAATTTGAGTAGTGTGATCGTTTGTGTTTTGATATAAGCAACGTATGTAACACCCAAAAGTGCTAACAGCAAAAAGGGGTCGAGTATACTCACAGTGATTGATTATGGATTGAAGGGAGCGCTGAGAGTAGGGTTAGCCTGAATAGTTCGATAGTGCAACAATGAGTAACATGGAAATGTAAACAAGTGTGGGTGAATCGAATGGATTGGTCGATCGAACGGCAAGTTCGATCGAACGGGCTGTTCGATCGGCTGGTAGGTCCGTGAACAGTCCTGTTCGATCGGCCGGTTGGCTCGATCGGCTGGGCCATTCGAGTGGATTGTTTCTTCCTCTAGTGGGTTTGTGTTTGAGGATTTGAACTTTTGAAGTTTTCGTTGTAGCATATGAGAACACTGGAGTGTTCTTACCTTTCAAGTCGATCGATCGAACGGTTCGTTCGATCGGCTAGCTCACTCGATCGGCTAGAAACTTCAGAATTTGTACTCAACTGAATGTCGCTCGATCGAACAGTCTGTTCGATCGGCTGGCATTCCCTACTACGAACAAGTTGTGAAAACGATTAAGTGTTGAAGAGTAGTATCTCATGATCCGAAGAGTAATGTTCACCAAACGCAGTTCTATCGAACATCCCTTCCTCGATACTATGCTTCGTGAAATTTTAAAGTGTGGGACCATGTGCTAGCCGACCGGCTGGCCCAGTCGATCGGCTGGTATGTCCGATCGGCTGGGCTGTTCGAACAGCCTAGCCGGTCGGCCAGCATCTCTGACCTGGTCGGCCTTTCGTCTAACACTTGCCTGTTTAATTGTTTGTCATTCTTTTAAGGTAACTTGACAATGAGTTGAACTATGATGCCCTCCGTTCCTACTCGCTTCTTTGGCTTGGACAGGAATCACCCAAGTCCGGCCGGTGAACGGTTCGGGACGTTGGTTTAGAGTTTAACCCAAAATCGGTGAACCTTGTATATAGAATCCGAATCTCGAACCTCTTAACTGTTAGAATGATTAGTTAGCCGGTTCAAGCTCCGTTTCTACCAATTTTACGGCTTCGAGTGTAAAAATGTTTGAAGAAAGTTGGAAATCATTCATAAAATTGTTAAGATTCGTAAGAATCTTAGTTTGTTTATGTGGAAATCAGTCAGATCTAAGCTATTCATGTTTGAATGAGGCCAAAGTTTGGTGTTCTTCAAGAACACCATGATGACATCACCCAAGAACACTTAGATCTTGGTGATTTCACGGTTAGAATCCAAGTTTTGAAAGATAGAAAGGTGTAGAATCATGCAATGATCATAAACGTACAAGAATTAGAGTGAAAATTTACCGGGATTGAGAGAAATCTGAGAAAAGGTGAAGAATAGGAGCTGGCCGGTCAGAACTTTCCAAAAGTGGAAATGAAGACAAGGACAGCCCTATTTATAGGCTTCCAAAAGGGGAAAGTGGCAGCCGATCGGCCAGGAGCTCCGATCGAATGGGCTGCTCGATCGGCTGGCAAGATGCTAGCCGATCGGCTGGCCTGTTCGATCAGGATGTCTCCTGTTCGATCCGCGACCCACTTTGAGTATTTTGCGACGATTTTCGACGTTTCGATTTCGATGGACGATGGTACGAATATGATAGGGTTCCTAGTCAAATTACTTTCAGTCCCAATCACTATATCTAACATACAATCTTCTACAAGTCACGTTTCGATTTCGGTTTCGATTGAGTTCGATTGCCTTTCGAGTTCCGATTCGATTTTCGATTGATTTGCTTGAATACCACATCAAACATAAAGTAAACACGTACAAGTAACACATAAGGCACACACACATGTATAGCAATACCAGAGTTCGCATAATTCGAGTCTCGAGTTCGATGATTGTTAGATCGGTTTGATTACTGATTAGTTAACTTTATCGCATTGTTACTTCCTATCATTCACAGTCGTAGATCGGTTCTCGTTAAAACATTCGATTACTTCGATTCTTGCTGATTACAACACTTACTCCACATAATACAACTAAAACATAAAATAGACTATCTACAGTCAAGGAAAGCCAAAGTTGACTTGGACTTTGACATTCGAAAACATGGGGTGTTACAGCCTCCCCTTGTTTAGGGAATTTCGTCCCGAAATTAGGTCGAAGGCTACACGACGCCGTGATTTACCAATTTGATGCTTCAGATCTATTTATTTAAACAACTGCGGGTACTTGGCCTTCATGTCGCTTTCGAGTTCCCAAGTGAAATCCGCGCCTCGTTTGCCTTCCCATCGGACCTTCACGATTGGGATGCGAGAGCGCCTGAGCTGCTTGCTTTGGCGATCTATGATTTCGACAGGCTTTTCCACGAAGTGTAACGTTTCGTTGACCTGAAGATCGTCGAGCGGTACGATTAGATCGTGATCAGCAAGGCATTTTCGGAGGTTAGAGACGTGGAAAGTCGGGTGGACGTTACTGAGTTCCTCCGGTAGTTCGAGTCTGTAGGCGACTTTTCCGATTCTTTACAGAATCCTAAAAGGTCCAACATATCGAGGCGCTAGTTTCCCTTTCTTGCCGAATCGGACTACACCTTTCCAAGGTGATACCTTTAGGAGTACGTAGTCACCAACTTCAAATTCAAGGGGCTTGCATCTTTTATCGGCGTAACTTTTCTGTCTATTCCGAGCTTTCACCAAGTTGTCTCGAATCTGGTGGATTTTGTCAGTCGTTTCTTGTAGAATCTTGGGACCGGTTAGTTGCGAGTGACCGATCTCGTGCCACACAATAGGCGATCGACATCTTCTACCATACAAAGCCTCGAAAGGTGCCATTTGAATGCTGGCATGATAGCTATTATTGTACGAGAATTCCACCAATGGCAGTGTCACACCCCCAAAATTCCACACGCGGAGTACCACCGCTTGGGAGCGTGACATGACCAGGATCAAGCCATCAATCATATCAAACATAGCATTTAATAATAATAATAGATACGACTGATGTTCAAAACCCAACGTTGTATATGTAGCGGAAGCATTAAATGTAAAACCCAAAACATAAGTATCAATGTGTGAATGTAAAAGTGTTTAATAAGCATTCCCGTGTTCTTGTCCACAACGACCCGCTTCTCCGCTGGTGCAAGCTCCAAGTATACCTAAGGTCCTGCAAGGCATGCAGCAAATAATCAACAAACTAGTTGAGCGAGTTCACAGAAAGTAAGTTCATAACATAGTGCATAAGTTTAGCTAGTGGGGGCTTCCCATACTAGTGTATACTAAAGGTGGGGGCTTCCCAAACCTTGTGCTCATATTACTGGTGGGGGCTTCCCACGATTTATCCTTACTGATGAGGGCTTCTCATCAGTGGTACTTACTAGACTAACTCCCGACCATGTGTTCTTCTTTACCGAGAACAGGAATACGTACTGGGTCACGTAGGCTTTACGTGACGTGCCCTTCCCCGAGGACAGTGGTACGCGTGGGGGCTACGTAGGCTTTACGCAGCGTGTCCTTCCGACCCGGAAGACAGTAGAAGGTATTGGGTTACGTAGGCTTTACGTAACGTGTCCTCCCGACCCGGGAGACAAATGGCAAATACTAGGTTACGTAGGCTTTACGTAACGTGTCCTGACTATCCTGAGGACGATGGTCTATAGTCTAGAGAATGCGTAAGTACGAGTAATCATTCCATATCCAACCCAATTCCCAACCCGGGAATCCCATGCCTTGGCTGTGTGAACTCACCTTGGTTTGCTCGGCAGATACACAAATAAAAGACTCTTGAACTAAGGGTGGTCAACCACGTCCTAACAGGGTTACCACACAAGTCAGGTTCGGTTCAAACAGTGCACGTATACATCATGGCAAACACGTGTGCACGTAAACAGTCAAAGTATAATATTCATCGCTTGTGGGATTCGGATGGTTTAACATTCACGGCCCAAATATTAAAACAAACTAATAACACAATCCCGGCCCAATTAATATTCGTAAGTGATCCAATAACAATCGGCCCAAAAAGAACAATTAACAAACATCTTGTGTGATCCTGTTCATGTTGTACGACCTGATAAAATTAGTCCCATAATAATACCCAGCCCAATAACCTACGGCCCAAACTAACACACGATGATGTTGTGCGATCCAGCTGGTCTTGTACGATCCAGCTGGGTTGTGCGATTTAAGGTGGTCCAGCCCGCACATCATCCGGCCCATACTGCTTGTGCGATAGGTCTTGGGCTGTCCGGCCCAACATACAGCCTTGTGCGACCAGGCTGCCCTTGTGCGACTGGGCTGCACTTGTGTGATTAGACCAGTTTGTGCGAGTGGCTTGTGTGATCAGTCTAGTTGTGCGATTGGACCAACTTGTGCGTGTGGTCCATTTGTGCGATCAGTTCAATCATCCCATTAATCAAGTAATTCGGTTACAATTTGTTTACCAGTTTCCAAACATACACCAATCAATTAACATACTCCCTACAATTCGGTTAACCAATTATGGATCAAACAGGGCAATAACATCAAGAACTCTTATGAACCCTAATTCTAAAAGAAATCAACAAGAACATCATTAACATTCATACTCAATCTAACAACCCGAACCCATACATGGCAGCCGATTAGCATCACACCATCCGAATTACATATCATAATAACAGATTTAGCATATATTCGGTTGTTCTTATTTGTAACATCTGATTTAATATAAGGTGCACATGTGAGCCGGTTACAATCATACAAACACAGATATCCGATTCATGAGCAAGCCAATTACATGAACATTATCTATCATCGATCCAATCTAACAATATCATACACAACATGTTAACAAGACTTCTTCGGTATCAAGCAATCATCAACATACAAACCATAACACACAATCAATCAATACATAATCACTAACCGGATTGGAGAAGAAACAAGAGTGATCCGAATAGAAATCTTGTGCCGTCGGGTTCCAAGCAAACGAGAGAGAGAAGTGGCAACTAGGGTTCTTGTGTGAGTTATGTGTTTGTAACAAATGAAATCGTAAACCCCATAGGGGTGTTTACACGTTTGAAGGGAGTGGGCCGATTCTACCTTGGGCCGCCTTTAAGTCCAATATCAAGTGTACAAGAGGTGTAGCCCAAACGGCTTGTGCGGTCGGGTGTAGTGTTATGCGTTTAGAACATCTTGTGCGGTTTGGCTCATTTAACATACAAACACATATAGTAAACACAACACTCGTAATAACATAATCACAAGATTCACATAACATTCATTAGTCAGGTATCACGTAGACACGTAACGTTACATTAAAGTAAGCCTAAAGTTCGAGTTGTCACATTATCCCCAACTAATTGGAAATTTCGTCCCGAAAATTGGTATGCACTCACTGAGGAAGCTAGGTAAACTGTATTGTTCACTGATTTTCCTGGGGTGTCACATCCTCCCCCCGTTGATCTGGAATTTCGTCCCGAAATTCCGAAGTAGTAGCTTCAGCCTCAGTAGTGGTTGCATTGGTTTCGAATAACTGGGGGTACTTTTCTGTCATCCTGTCTTCGCGTTCCCAGGTGTACTCTGGGCCACGTTTGGAGTTCCAACGAACTCGAACAAGAGGGATTCTCTTGTGTTTGAGGACCTTCACATCCCGGTCCGTGATTTCAACTGGCTCCTCGACGAACTGCAACCGCTCGTCGATAGTGAGTTCTTTGAAAGGAATGATGAGGTTTTCATCTGATAGGCACTTCTTTAAGTTCGATACATGAAAAACATTGTGAACTGCCCCGAGTTCAGCTGGTAGTTTTAGCTTGTAGGCTACCTTGCCGATCTTTTCTATGATTTCGAATGGTCCGACGTACCGCGGATTCAGTTTGCCCCGTTTGCCAAAACGTACTACACCCTTCCAGGGTGAAACTTTCAATAATACCCGGTCCCCGACCTGAAATTCCAAAGGCTTTCTACGCTTGTCCGCGTAGGCTTTCTGACGGTCGCGTGCTGCCGCCATGCGTTGTCGTATCTGTGCTATCTTTTCTGTGGCGTCCACTACAATCTCTGGACCCGTGATCTGACTATCCCCCACCTCTGCCCAGCAGAGGGGTGACCGGCATTTACGCCCGTACAATGCCTCGAATGGAGCGGCTTGAATGCTGGTGTGATAACTATTATTATACGAGAACTCCACCAAAGGGAGGTGCTTTTCCCAGCCGTTGCCGAAATCAATAACGCATGCCCGAAGCATGTCTTCAAGCGTTTGGATCGTTCGCTCAGACTGCCCATCCGTCTGAGGGTGATATGCTGTGCTCATGTCTAATCGTGAGCCGAAAGATTTGTGCATCGCTTGCCATAGCTCTGACGTGAATCGTGCATCGCGATCCGAAATGATGGAGGTGGGCACCCCGTGCCTCGAGACAACTTCTTTAAGATAGACGTCTGCGAGAGTGGAGAACTTATCCGTTTCCTTTATAGGTAGGAAGTGTGCAGACTTGGTGAGTCGATCCACGATCACCCATATGGTATCATTCCCCCGCTGGGATCTAGGTAAGCCTGTAACGAAATCCATGGAAATTTCTTCCCATTTCCATTGAGGTATCTTAGGCTGCTGAAGTAGGCCAGCCGGTTTCTGATATTCAACCTTGACTCTCGCACAGGTCAAGCATTTTCCAACGTACGTAGCAATGTGGGCCTTCATACTAGGCCACCAATAAGTAGTGCTGATGTCGTGGTACATTTTGTCCGACCCTGGATGTACCGAATAGCGAGACTTGTGAGCTTCATCCATTACAAGTTCGCGTAGACCGCCATAAAGTGGGACCCAAATACGCCCCGTTACATAGTAGGCGCCATCTGCCTTCTGTTCCATCTGTTGTCGTGAGCCGCGTAAGGCTTCAGCCTTGACGTTTTCGGGCTTCAGTGCTTCTGTTTGAGCATCTCATATCTGTGCAGGAAGGCTAGACTGAATCGTAAGCTGTAGCGCTCGCACGCGCTTCGGTAAGGTGTCCTTTCGACTAAGGGCATCAGCCACAACATTGGCTTTGCCTGGATGGTACTTGATAGCGCATTCGTAATCATTAAGTAATTCAACCCATCGTCGTTGACGCATGTTCAAGTCCTTCTGCTTAAGGATATGCTCGAGACTCCTGTGATCGGTGTAAATCGTGCACCTGGTACCGTACAGATAGTGTCGCCATATCTTAAGCGCGAAAACAACAGCTCCCAGCTCTAAATCGTGCGTCGTGTAGCTACGTTCATGAACCTTAAGTTGGCGAGAGGCGTAGGCAATAACTTTATCCCGCTGCATCAACACACATCCAAGTCCCCGAATGGATGCATCACAATATACTACGAAGTCATCTGTGCCCTCTGGCAGAGAGAGGATAGGTGCGCTGCAAAGTCTATCCTTTAAGTGCTGAAAAGCAGTCTCCTGGGGTTCTCCCCAGCGATAGGTGACACCCTTCTGGGTCAGTAGCGTAAGCGGCTGAGCAATCTTCGAGAAATCCTTGATAAACCGTCTGTAGTAGCCTGCCAAACCCAAGAATTGGCGTATTTCCGTTGGCGTTCGTGGTGCAGGCCAGTTCCTGATCGAATCTACCTTGGATGGATCGACATGGATCCCATCCCTGTTCACCACATGGCCTAAGAAGTGGACTTCACGAAGCCAGAAGTCGCATTTAGAAAGCTTGGCGTACAACTGTTCCTTTCGAAGGAGTTCCAAAATAAGACGTAGATGCTGCTCGTGTTCCTCCTGACTCTTGGAGTAGATTAGAATGTCGTCGATGAAAACAATGACGAACTTGTCGAGATAGGGTTTGCACACCCTGTTCATAAGATCCATAAATACAGCAGGCGCGTTCGTTAACCCGAATGGCATGACGAGAAACTCGTAGTGACCGTAACGAGTTCTGAAGGCTGTCTTGGAGACGTCCTCATCCCGGACTCTCAGCTGATGGTACCCCGACCTCAAATCTATCTTCGAATAGTAACACGACCCTTGCAACTGGTCGAATAAGTCGTCTATGCGTGGAAGAGGATAACGGTTCTTCACCGTCACCTTGTTGAGTTCACGGTAGTCGATACACATCCTGAACGTACCGTCTTTCTTTTTCACGAAAAATACTGGAGCTCCCCAAGGCGAAGAGCTTGGACGAATGAAACCCTTTTCCAAGAGCTCTTGCAGTTGCTTTGACAATTCTTCCAATTCTGATGGAGCTAGACGGTATGGTGCGCGAGCTATGGGTGCTGCTCCTGGAGCGAGCTCGATCTGAAATTCGACCTGACGATGAGGCGGTAAGCCAGGTAAGTCTTCAGGAAACACCTGAGGGTAGTCACGTACAATTGGAATATCCTCCAATTTCTTTTCCTTTACTGATGCGTCTGAAACAAGAGCCAAAATGGCTGTGTGACCCTTACGTAAGCATTTCTGAGCCTTCAAGAAAGAGATGATGCCAACCACAGCACCACTCTTGTCGCCTTGAACTACTAGAGGTTCCTGACCAAAACGTGGAATGCGAATAATCTTCTCACTGCATAGAATTTCTGCCTGGTGTTGGGATAACCAATCCATCCCAATCACGACGTCGAAGCTACCCAAAACTATGGGAATGAGGTCGATAGAGAAAGCTTGACCAGCTAGGATAAGATTACAACCCTGAACTACGTGCGTGGCTTCTAGACTTTTACCGTTAGCTAACTCTACTACATGTTTGGTGGGTAAAAGTGTTGGTGCACGTTTTAGCAGTTGACACATTTTCACAGACATATAGCTTGTATCCGCACCCGAATCAAATAAAACAGTAACGTAAATATTGTCGAGGAGAAACTTACCCATAACCACATTGGGATCGTTCACTGCGTCTCCTCTTCCCAAAACGAAAGCTCGTCCTCTTGCCTTGTTGCCGTTATTGTTGTTGTTCCCGCCGTTGTTGTTATTCCCGTTGCCCTGGTTATTGTTTTTGTGGTTCTGGTTCTGGTTCAACTGGGCAATCGCGTTTGAAATGACCTTCAGCCCCACACTGGAAACATCCCCGGTTTCTACGCTGTGGCTGCTGTTGCTGCTGGTTCTGTGGAGCTGGTTGCTGAGCCTGCTGATTCTGATTCGCAGGCCGTGGACTCCTACAGTCTTTGGCCTCGTGACCCATTTTAAGACACCTTTGACAACGACCCTTGTTACACGGGCCATTGTGATGTCTGTGGCAATTGTGGCACTTAGGTTGACTTCCCTGATATCTCCTCTGTCTGTGACCACCAGAGGATTGCTGACTGGGGCTCTGATAGTGGTCGATCTTCTGCTGCTGAGCTTGTGGCTGAACAGTCGCTGAACCCCTGCTGGAATCTCCATCCCATTTTCTTTTGCTTTCGCTAGTAGTAGCAGGAGTAGCTGAAGGAGTGACTGTAGCAGTAGCGTTGACACGCTTAGGCAGTTTATTCTGATCCACTGCCTGGTCGGTGATACGATGAGCGAGGCGTTGGATTTCCTGGATGTTATCGAGATTAGCCGAGGTAACATGGCTCTGGATTTCTGGTGCCAACCCCTTGAGATACATCTCGATGCGCTTGTACGGAGGGTCCACCATAGTTGGGCACAATACGGCCAGCTCATTCGACCGTTTAGTATACGCTTCAATCTCTGATCCAACCATTTTCAGACTATACAGCTCGTCTTCCAGCTTGTGAATATCTTCACGTGTACAATACTCACGCTTGATGAGTTCCTTGAAATCGTTCCATGGGGTGGCGTTAGCAGCTGCCAACCCCAGAATTTGCACCTGCGCGTTCCACCAGGTTAGCGCGATTCCTTCCAAGGTGCCAGTAGCAAACTTGACCTTGCGAGCCTCAGGGCACTCACACATTTCGAATACTGATTCTAGCTTTTCAAACCAATGGAGGAGTCCCACTGCCCCCTCGGTGCCGCTGAAAGAATTTGGACGACAGTCCATGAAGTTCTTGAATGTGCAGACAGGCTGCTGCGCGTGTTGACCTATTGTGTACGAATAGGACGAAGTTAAATACGAGAGTTAATGTAGGATCTAAAGATCCTAGTGTGTGCCTATACTGCAGGATATACTACCTGCTTGAGCTGCTGCAACTGCCGCAGCAACTTGAGCTTGAACGAGAGCCTCTAGCTGGGCTTGTGTCATGTTGATTCGTCCAGACATGATCTTCATTGTAACAAGTAGCATAGGTAAGAATGGTTCGCGAATAGGGCGATGACAGAAAAGAGTAAGCACGTAGGGATTCTCATGCTATAGTATCATGTGTATCTAAGCGTAATGCGAGCAAAGTTCTAAACAGTTCTAGCATACAGGCAATAAACATAAACCTTATTACCTAGGATGTCGAGTCTTGCACGTGGAGCGAAGCGTCGTTGTGGATCGTTGAGAGCACTGTTCTGGTTATAGTCTGGTTTTAATAAAAACGTTTTCCCATATTAAAACCAAGTTCTCTATAACCAATGGCTCTGATACCAATCTGTCACACCCCCAAAATTCCACACGCGGAGTACCACCGCTTGGGAGCGTGACATGACCAGGATCAAGCCATCAATCATATCAAACATAGCATTTAATAATAATAATAGATACGACTGATGTTCAAAACCCAACGTTGTATATGTAGCGGAAGCATTAAATGTAAAACCCAAAACATAAGTATCAATGTGTGAATGTAAAAGTGTTTAATAAGCATTCCCGTGTTCTTGTCCACAACGACCCGCTTCTCCGCTGGTGCAAGCTCCAAGTATACCTAAGGTCCTGCAAGGCATGCAGCAAATAATCAACAAACTAGTTGAGCGAGTTCACAGAAAGTAAGTTCATAACATAGTGCATAAGTTTAGCTAGTGGGGGCTTCCCATACTAGTGTATACTAAAGGTGGGGGCTTCCCAAACCTTGTGCTCATATTACTGGTGGGGGCTTCCCACGATTTATCCTTACTGATGAGGGCTTCTCATCAGTGGTACTTACTAGACTAACTCCCGACCATGTGTTCTTCTTTACCGAGAACAGGAATACGTACTGGGTCACGTAGGCTTTACGTGACGTGCCCTTCCCCGAGGACAGTGGTACGCGTGGGGGCTACGTAGGCTTTACGCAGCGTGTCCTTCCGACCCGGAAGACAGTAGAAGGTATTGGGTTACGTAGGCTTTACGTAACGTGTCCTCCCGACCCGGGAGACAAATGGCAAATACTAGGTTACGTAGGCTTTACGTAACGTGTCCTGACTATCCTGAGGACGATGGTCTATAGTCTAGAGAATGCGTAAGTACGAGTAATCATTCCATATCCAACCCAATTCCCAACCCGGGAATCCCATGCCTTGGCTGTGTGAACTCACCTTGGTTTGCTCGGCAGATACACAAATAAAAGACTCTTGAACTAAGGGTGGTCAACCACGTCCTAACAGGGTTACCACACAAGTCAGGTTCGGTTCAAACAGTGCACGTATACATCATGGCAAACACGTGTGCACGTAAACAGTCAAAGTATAATATTCATCGCTTGTGGGATTCGGATGGTTTAACATTCACGGCCCAAATATTAAAACAAACTAATAACACAATCCCGGCCCAATTAATATTCGTAAGTGATCCAATAACAATCGGCCCAAAAAGAACAATTAACAAACATCTTGTGCGATCCTGTTCATGTTGTACGACCTGATAAAATTAGTCCCATAATAATACCCAGCCCAATAACCTACGGCCCAAACTAACACACGATGATGTTGTGCGATCCAGCTGGTCTTGTACGATCCAGCTGGGTTGTGCGATTTAAGGTGGTCCAGCCCGCACATCATCCGGCCCATACTGCTTGTGCGATAGGTCTTGGGTTGTCCGGCCCAACATACAGCCTTGTGCGACCAGGCTGCCCTTGTGCGACTGGGCTGCACTTGTGTGATTGGACCAGTTTGTGCGAGTGGCTTGTGTGATCAGTCTAGTTGTGCGATTGGACCAACTTGTGCGTGTGGTCCATTTGTGCGATCAGTTCAATCATCCCATTAATCAAGTAATTCGGTTACAATTTGTTTACCAGTTTCCAAACATACACCAATCAATTAACATACTCCCTACAATTCGGTTAACCAATTATGGATCAAACAGGGCAATAACAGCAAGAACTCTTATGAACCCTAATTCTAAAAGAAATCAACAAGAACATCATTAACATTCATACTCAATCTAACAACCCGAACCCATACATGGCAGCCGATTAGCATCACACCATCCGAATTACATATCATAATAACAGATTTAGCATATATTCGGTTGTTCTTATTTGTAACATCCGATTTAATATAAGGTGCACATGTGAGCCGATTACAATCATACAAACACATATATCCGATTCATGAGCAAGCCAATTACATGAACATTATCTATCATCGATCCAATCTAACAATATCATACACAACATGTTAACAAGACTTCTTCGGTATCAAGCAATCATCAACATACAAACCATAACACACAATCAATCAATACATAATCACTAACCGGATTGGAGAAGAAACAAGAGTGATCCGAATAGAAATCTTGTGCCGTCGGGTTCCAAGCAAACGAGAGAGAGAAGTGGCAACTAGGGTTCTTGTGTGAGTTATGTGTTTGTAACAAATGAAATCGTAAACCCCATAGGGGTGTTTACACGTTTGAAGGGAGTGGGCCGATTCTACCTTGGGCCGCCTTTAAGTCCAATATCAAGTGTACAAGAGGTGTAGCCCAAACGGCTTGTGCGGTCGGGTGTAGTGTTATGCGTTTAGAACATCTTGTGCGGTTTGGCTCATTTAACATACAAACACATATAGTAAACACAACACTCGTAATAACATAATCACAAGATTCACATAACATTCATTAGTTAGGTATCACGTAGACACGTAACGTTACATTAAAGTAAGCCTAAAGTTCGTGTTGTCACAGGCAGGTGTTTGTTCCAACTACCACCAAAATC
This sequence comes from Helianthus annuus, assembly GCF_002127325.2. Lineage (NCBI taxonomy): Eukaryota > Viridiplantae > Streptophyta > Magnoliopsida > Asterales > Asteraceae > Helianthus > Helianthus annuus. The sequence goes on from NC_035434.2 coordinate 59,500,801, forward strand.
TATGACACACGCTCGGAGCATGTCTTCAAAAGTTCGGATCGTTCTTTCAGTCTGTCCGTCGGTTTGAGGATGGAATGCAGTACTCAGATTAAGCGACGTACCAAGGGCCGCTTGAAACGTTTCCCACAATCGCGAAATGAACCAAGCGTCACGATCTGAAATGATGTCACGAGGCGTACCATGATTACGAATGATCTCTTCGGTGTAGATTTGGGCTAGTCGCTCCACCTTGTAGTCTTCCCGTATTGGCAAAAAGTGGGCTGATTTCGTTAGACGATCAACTATAACCCAAATACTGTCGTGACCTAATGGCGTGGGCGGGAGTTTTGTTATGAAATCCATAGCTATGCTTTCCCACTTCCATATAGGTATCGACGGTTGTTCGAGTAAGCCAGAAGGTCTTTGATGTTCAGCCCTGACTCTTGCGCAAGTTAAACAGCTTCCAACGTAAAGAGCGATATCCCGTTTCATACCCGGCCACCAGTACTTATAACGCAGGTCCTGGTACATCTTGTCCGCACCGGGATGAATAGAATATCGGGACTTGTGGGCTTCATTCATGATGATCTTTCGCAGATCGGTCCGCTTAGGGATCCAAATTCGGTCCAGATAATAGAATATCCCATCGGATTTGCTTACTAACTGAGCTCCATCGTAATAGATCCTCTCTTTTTTCAATGTACGCTCGTTAAAGCAAGCATGTTGAGCTTCGCGGATAAGGGTTTCGAGATTATGCTGGGCTTGGATATTTCGGGTACTAAGCACGTAACTCTTTCTGCTGAGCGCGTCGGCAACCACATTCGCCTTGCCTGGGTGATAACGTATCTCACAATCGTAATCGTTGAGAAGTTCTACCCATCGGCGTTGACGCATATTAAGCTCTCTCTGATTAAAGATGTGTTGTAAACTCCTGTGATCAGTGTAGATTGTACACTTAGTGCCATACAGGTAGTGCTGCCAAATCTTCAATGCAAAGACAACCGCGCCTAGCTCGAGGTCATGGGTTGTATAGTTCTTCTCGTGGATCTTGAGCTGACGAGATGCGTAGGCTATAACCTTGTCTCGCTGCATGAGGACACAGCCGAGGCCAAGGTTAGAAGCATCACAGTAGATAATGAAGTTGTCGCTTCCGTCGGGCAGCGTAAGAATCGGAGCGTTGCACAACATATGCTTGAGGGTTTGGAAGGCAGTCTCTTGCGCGTTTCCCCACACAAAAGGCTTGTCCTTATGAGTAAGAGTGGTAAGTGGACAGCGATCTTGGAGAATCCTTCAATGAAAAGAACGAACTTCAGACGGGTTCTTAGGCGTAATCCAGCTTTTGACAGCTTCAATCTTCGCAGGATCGACATGGATACCCTGACTATTCACGATGTAACCCAGAAACTAAACCTCCTCCAACCAGAATTCGCACTTGGAGAACTTGGCATAGAGTTGGTTCCCCTGAAGTAACTCGAGAATCAAACGTAGATGTTGCGCGTGTTCGGATTTCGATTTGGAATAAATTAAGACATCGTCGATGAACACGATGACAAAACGGTCAAGATAAGGCTTACACACGCGATTCATCAGGTCCATAAAAACCGCGGGTGCATTGGTTAGACCAAAGGGCATAACAACAAATTCGTAATGGCCATTTCGGGTTCGGAAAACGGTCTTAGGAATGTCTTCCTCTTGAATCCGTAGCTGATGATACCCTGAACGCAGATCGATCTTAGAGAAGCATGCTGCACCTTGTAGCTGATCAAACAAATCGTCAATTCAGGGCAAGGGGTATCGGTTCTTGATGGTTAGCTTATTCAATTCCCGATAGTCGATGCACATCCGGAACGATCCATCCTTCTTTTTGACGAAAAGGACTGGCGCGCCCCAAGGAGAGGTGCTTGGGCGAATAAAACCTTTTTCGAGTAATTCCTGGAGTTGGTTCGAGAGTTCCCTCATTTCGGATGGTGCGAGTCAGTAAGGGGCTTTGGCAACGGGGTTAGCTCCAGGAATGAGGTCGATGCGGAAGTCGATATCACGACTTGGTGGTAGTCCGGGAAGATCGTCAGGGAACACCTGAGGAAATTCATGAACCACTGGAACGTCTTTGACTTCAACTTTCTTTTTCTTTTCCTTCTCCGCTACTACAATGTTGGCCAAGAAGGCTCGGTATTTCTTGCGGAGATATTTGCTGGCTTGAACACAAGACATAAGCTTGAGACCTTTCGACGCTGTTTCACCGTACACACACAATAGATCACCATTCGCGAGCGAGAATCGAATCATCTTTTCGAAGCACACAACTTCGGCATGGTTTTCACGAAGAAAGTCCATGCCTATTATGACGTCAAAGCTTTCGAGTTGCATTGGAATAAGGTCGATTGGGAAAATGTGATTGTTGAGTTCGAGAGTACAATCACGGAGTACTGAATTAACGGCAATAGTTCTTCCCGTAGCGACTTCGACTTCGAATGACGAGGACAGATAAGAGCGCTTACGACTAAGGAGCTTCTCGAATTCAAACGACACAAAGCAGTTATCGGCTCCAGTATCAAACAAACATGATGCATAAATACCATTCACAAGGAACGTACCATTAACCACGTTGTTATCCGCCTGAGCCTGTCGGGCATTGATGTTGAAGGTTCGGGCATGGGCTGCTTGCTGCTGTTGCTGAGGCTGCTGTTGTGGTTGTTGCTGCTGGGGCTCTTGTTTAACCACCCTGTTCGGGCACATGTTTGCAAAGTGGTTAGGGTCACCACATGCAAAGCAGACTCGAGCATTGACTGTCGGTGTTTGAGCTGCTTGTTGGCCTTGAGGGGCAGGGAGTAGAGCTTGGTTGACAGTGGCTTGAACTGGGGCTTGACGGGGACCATAGCGACAGTTCGCAGTGAAATGACCGTAAAGGTTGCAGTGAGCGCAAAAACGACAAGCTAGACCCACTGGATGATGATACGAACATGTCGTGCAGAGTGGATGAGGGCCTGTGTATGCACGCTTCGCTGGCGGTGCATTGATCACTGGGGCTGAGCGCTGGTGCTGCTGCTGCTGAACTGGTACCGCTTGAAGAGGAGTGGCAGCTGTTGCGGCAGCACAGCTCTTGTTGCTGGAGCTGTTGTTGTTGTGCTTCTTATTTCTTCTTGACGACTTGGAGGATTGGGCAGATGAGTCGGTGGGTGCTGCAGTGGCTTGGTGCAGAGACTTGGTTTGCTTATCCCAGAAACCAGACTTTACTCACTTATCATTGATCTCAGCGGCGAGTAGGTAGGTTTCTTCGATCGTTGCTGGCTTGGCGGCGTGAACAAAGTCGGCTACACAATCGGGCAGAGCTCGAATGTACTTCTTGATGGCTTGATCTGAGGTCTTGACTTGATCAGGACAGATGATGCTAAGCTGCTTGAAGTGGGCAGTGAGAGCAGCGTTGTCTCCATCCTTCTGCTTGATTCCCCAGAACTCGTCCTCCAGCTTTTGGCGTTCATGAGGAGGGCAGAATTCGTCGATCATAATTGCCTTCAACTCCTTCCATGTTAGCCCGTAAGCTGCATCATTTCCGCGCTTGTTTCGTTCGGCCGTCCACCAGTCTAGAGCACGGGACTGGAAGACGCCTGTGGCATTGAGAGTGCGGAGATGTTTAGGACATCCGCTCTGGCGCAGAGTGACTTCGACTGAGTCGAACCAGTGAAACATGGCTGTAGGACCATCTTCGCCAGTGAACTCTTTCGGTCCGCATGCTTTGAACTGCTTGAAGCTGAAAGCAGCCTTGCTTGAATCCTTAGGGTTTTCAGCTCGGGATTCTTCTGACGACTTGCTAGCGTTTTCATACACCTCACTCACAGCTTTCGCCACGGTTTTGGAGACGATCGCAGCGAGGCGTCGGTCTCTCTTTTCTTGGCGAGTCAAACGGTGTCGGGATACAGACGACGACATGGTCTGCATTAGACCTCGTCACGAGACTCAACACAACGAAATCGAATCTCACCTCACACGTCTAATACTATCTAAAGCTTAGAATCACGTCGAATCACATATCACGTAACATATAGGCACATAATCACAGATACACACAGTCAGAGAGCACAGAAGTACACAGATCACAGAATCACATAAGCAGAGAAGCACATAAGCACATAGAACACAGAAGCACAGAAGCACATAAGTACTTAGAGCACAAAACACAGAAACACGTAAATACCTAGGCACTTAATCACTGAAGCAGTCAGAAAACAGAAACCTATCCCTCAAAGCTCGCGTGTCGTTCTATTAGCTTGTCGAATAGCATCGTATTAGCCGAACTTAGTCGTATAGCATAACATAGTATGATATCGTCTAGAGTTGCGACAACTGGATGTCGAATTGAGATAGAACAGTAAATGCGAGTCGTGTGTGTCAATTGAAATAATAGCAAAATCGAATAATATCCAAGATATAAACACAAAACAGAGAAAGCACACATAAACACATAAAAAAAATCAATGAGTCACCAAAGTACACGGTTGCGGTTCTCAGAGTTGAAACACATAAAATCGAGAGATAGATTGTCTGCGGCTACTAGACAACGACTACCCAAGGCAACTCGACTATTCACAGTAGACTTGTCATCATTTTCGACTCTAGAGGTCGTGTTTCTGCCTCGATTCTTGGGCATTCCACACGCGTTCCCTAGGTCATACTTGTGAGTTCAGGTCGTTGGAGTCCATCGAATGCCTTGGTGTGATGGAATAATACTCAGAACAAACGGCCAAGGTTAGGGTTTCACCCCCCTGGCTTAGCAATTTCTTCCTTGTTTTAGCAAAAATTGAGGAGATTATTCATCAAAATATGGATTTCACTCCTGATTTGGTATAATTCTCCTCGTTTATTGGCGAAAATGTCGAAATGAAGGAGTAAAATCCCCATAAGCCAGTCAGTTTAGTCGGGAGTTTGCGGTTTTCACACTTATTCCCGACTGAATCGCCTGACTTTGATTGAAAATTTGAGTGCAGTGATAGTGAAGAATTGCAGAATAGGGCACATTAGCTTGGTCTGTTGGTTCCTAACTATAGTCTAGGTCTCTAAGACAGCGACCCGGACTAGGTCGTGTCTAACCTAATTCCCTATAGTTATGGCTCTGATACCAATCTGTCACACCCCAACCGATTGCGGAATCATCGGGGCGCGGCACTGAGCGAAACAGATTGTTCAGAAGTTTCCATAACAACTATTTATATAATCCAGTTAAAGATACGTCCCATACCGTATCCCGAATAAACAAACATGTCATTACAGATAATCATCCAAACAAGAAATACTGTTCCGACAACTCAGATTCAATTATTATTACAGACAGTGGTTTATTAGTTCTAGACTCCCTAGCCTCGATTTCATCACCACGCACCTAAGCATCCTAGCAACTTAAGCACCTGTCACATACGTTAAAATAAAGTCAATACATAAAATGTAAAGGTGAGCATACAAGTTTGATAATAGCATATAGAGTTCGAATAGTTACGCATAACCAGCACGTACACAGAGGAAAACGAAGCATGTTAATTATCGACATGGACCTATCGATACCAATGACTGCGGGTTGACCGTCCGAGACGGTTCGCAATACATGATTACCACCGTAATCCATGCAAGTAATTGTCCTTAACAACCCCCGTGTGAACGGGTGCTGAGTCCAAACTATAGTACTACGTCGTTAAGGTAGGTAATACATTAAGTCACGTAATACATGCATATTGGTCAGCGTTCAAATAGTTTGAGTAGTGTGATCGTTTGTGTTTTGATATAAGCAACGTATGTAACACCCAAAAGTGCTTACAGCAAAAAGGGGTCGAGTATACTCACAGTGATTGATTATGGATTGAAGGGAGCGCTGAGAGTAGGGTTAGCCTGAATAGTTCGATAGTGCAACAATGAGTAACGTGGAAATGTAAACCAGTGTGGGTGGATCGAATGGACTGGTCGATCGAACGGCAGGTTCGATCGAACGGGCTGTTCGATCGGCTGGTAGGTTCGTGAACAGTCCTGTTCGATCGGCCGGTTGGCTCGATCGGCTGGGCCATTCGAGTGGATTGTTTCTTCCTCTGATGTGTTTGTGTTTGAGGATTTGAACTTTTGAAGTTTTCGTTGTAGCATATGAGAACACTGAAGTGTTCTTACCTTTCAAGTCGATCGATCGAACGGTTCGTTCGATCGGCTAGCTCACTCGATCGGCTAGGAACTTCAGAATTTGTCCTCAACTGAATGTCGCTCGATCGAACAGTCTGTTCGATCGGCTGGCATTCCCTACTACGAACGAGTTGTGAAAACGATTAAGTGTTGAAGAGTAGTATCTCATGATCCGAAGAGTAATGTTCACCAAACGCAGTTCGATCGAACATCCCTTCCTCGATACTATGCTTCATGAAATTTTAAAGTGTGGGACCATGTGCTAGCCGACCGGCTAGCCCGGTCGATCGGCTGGTATATCCGATCGGCTGGGCTGTTCGAACAGCCTAGCCGGTCGGCCAGCATCTCTGACCTGGTCGGCCTTTCGTCTAACACTTGGCTGTTTAATTGTTCGTCATTCTTTTAAGGTAACTTGACAATGAGTTGAACTATGATGCCCTCCGTTCCTACTCGCTTCTTTGGCTTGGACAGGAATCACCCAAGTCCGGCCGGTGAACGGTTCGGGACGTTGGTTTAGAGTTTAACCCAAAATCGGTGAACCTTGTATATAGAATCCGAATCTCGAACCTCTTAACTGTTAGAATGATTAGTTAGCCGGTTCAACCTCCGTTTCTACCAGTTTTACGGCTTCGAGTGTAAAAATGTTTGAAGAAAGTTGGAAATCATTCATTAAATTGTTAAGATTCGTAAGAATCTTAGTTTGTTTATGTGGAAATCAGTCAGCTCTAAGCTATTCATGTTTGAATGAGGCCAAAGTTTGGTGTTCTTCAAGAACACCATGATGACATCACCCAAGAACACTTAGATCTTGGTGATTTCACGGTTAGAATCCAAGTTTTGAAAGATAGAAAGGTGTAGAATCATGCAATGATCATAAACGTACAAGAATTAGAGTGAAAACTTACCGGGATTGAGAGAAATCTGAGAAAAGGTGAAGAATAGGAGCTGGCCGGTCAGAACTTTCCAAAAGTGGAAATGAAGACAAGGACAACCCTATTTATAGGCTTCCAAAAGGGGAAAGTGGCAGCCGATCGGCCAGGAGCTCCGATCGAATGGGCTGCTTGATCGGCTGGTAAGATGCTAGCCGATCGGCTGGCCTGTTCGATCAGGATGCCTCCTGTTCGATCCGCGACCCACTTTGAGTATTTTGCGACAATTTTCGACGTTTCGATTTCGATGGACGATGGTACGAATACGATAGGGTTCCTAGTCAAATTACTTTCAGTCCCAATCACTATATCTAACATACAATCTTCTACAAGTCACGTTTCGATGTCGGTTTCGATTGAGTTCGATTGCCTTTCGAGTTCCGATTCGATTTTCGATTGATTTGCTTGAATACCACATCAAACATAAAGTAAACACGCACAAGTAACACATAAGGCACACACACACGTATAGCAATACCAGAGTTTGCATAATTCGAGTCTCGAGTTCGATGATTGTTAGATCGGTTTGATTACTGATTAGTTAACTTTATCGCATTGTAACTTCCTATCATTCACAGTCGTAGATCGGTTCGCGTTAAAACATTCTATTACTTCGATTCTTGCTGATTACAACACTTACTCCACATAATACAACTAAAACATAAAATAGACTATCTACAGTCAAGGAAAGCCAAAGTTGACTTGGACTTTGACTTTGACTTTGACTTTGACATTCGAAAACACGGGGTGTTACAGATACCAGGTTAGTTGCTGACGGGGATGTAGACATGTACTACCCTTCATTACCGAAAAAAGCTGCTCCTTCCCCTCCGGGTAAGATAACTACGTGCGTTGACTCGTCAAATGTATCTCGGCCTAGTCCACGGCCAACAGATGGTGGAGACAGTGCTTTGTCGTCTCCGTTATGATATGAAACTAAGGATGTGCTTGTGTGTCGGGAGTTAGGTATAACAACCCTAAAAAATCACCGGTCACGGGGCGCGACGGCCCCTTTACTTGCCGGACCCCCAAGTGGACACGTGTCCACCACGTGTTGGTGTAGATCCCAAAACGTATCCGGATCACAGTGGTTGGTTGTTTTAGTCCAAAACACCTATTGATTAAGTGTTTGAACTATGAAAAGTCAAGAAAGATCAAGAATGAAGATGAAGCTAATGGATTGATGAATACAACTAGTGTTGTATTTAATCCAAACAGTAAGATATAGCAATGAATAACCTTGGAAATCAGATCTAAGCACAATATGAATGTAAACAACACTTGATTCCACCAAGAGCCAAAAGCTTGAATAAGTTACAATGCTTGGGGTATTTATACTAGCCTCCTGACTTGCCAGCAAATTTATAAATTTGCTGGAATCTTAACTACACTAAGTCAGGAATACAACTTCTAGATAAATACAAAATAACCCCCTAAACATTCAAAATGCATACAAACTACTATCAAACTAATCCAGCACAAGTACCAACGATCTCATAAGCTCTAACAATATCCCCCCTAGATCGTTGCGTGCTTGTCTTCTCATTCTTCCGTGGTAACCGCTGGATCTTCCGTAGTTTGCTTTTCAGGCTCGGTTGGATTTTCTTCAAGAACTACCGTTTCTGGTGGTGTAACAGTCTCCGTTGGTGCTACCGGAGTTTCCTGATTAATGTTAGCTTCACTTGATTGTTTGTCCTCCTTAGCGGCCTCATATGTGGATGAGGCCGGAGGTGTTGATGTTGCTTGAGAGGTGGTGGTGGTTGGATCTGCTGTTGAAGTAGAGCTTCCTCCCACTGTTTTCTCGTGTTTCTTTTTCTTCCGAGCTTCTTTCTTTTTCTGTTCTTTCTCTTTTCGCTTCTCCATTTTGTCTACCATGTCGAGTATATCTCTTTTTAGTTTCCAGGCACGCTCCACTGCTCGTTGAAACAGTGCTGCCTCTTCAAGATTGGCATTACCAGCTCCGACGTTAATGCGACTTGCATTCAGCATGGTGAGATCTGAGAGCCTGAACTTAAACACGTCCATAGGATCCAGAATTCGAATATCAACATTTTCGTTTGACCTGATTACTGCTTCACCGGTTTGACTATCATAAAACCATTTCTTGAAATCCTTGAGGGCTACAGGGATTTCTTCTGGAAGCTTGACTCTGGTGACAACTTTAGCAGGGTTGACCACCCACGTCACCTTTCCTTTGCCTGTTACTGGATCGAAGGTGGTTTTTGACACTCGGCGTCTTGGGCGCTGTGGGGCATGATTCGGGAAATCTCTGTCACATTCTTTCGCAATTAGTCGTTCAAAATCCCTTCCGATGCCTCTGTCACCATGGTTTAGCAGATTCAGACGCCCAAGCTCTCTCAGATCCCACCTTGGGAGAGTGAAGAGATCAAATCCTGTTTCAAAATACTGTATCACTCCACCACGTCTCTTCACTACGAACATGCCTCTGAGATTGTCATACATCCAACTGATGATTTTCTCAGTTTCCTCAGATTTTACAACTCTTATCACTTGATGAAGATCAGGAAGCTTTTCTCGTTCCTTTCTAAACCATTCGGGGTGCACTGGAGTAAATGTTTTGCCGTCTTCTTGCTCATACAGGACTTCATCCTCGAGCCCCCATTCAATAAAGGTCGGTGGCATGACTTCTCGATCCACCTCCTCTTCTTCGCTTTCATTTCCCTCCAATGCTTTATCAACAGATTCTAATCTCCTTTTCTTTACTTCAGCTTCCTTTTCTTTGCGAGCTGTTTCTTCCTGAATGAAAGCATCAAAGTCGAAGATTTCATCGAATGTAAACATCGGCTCGATTTTCGTCTTTTCACATATCCCGCGCATCATCCTGTAGAGTTTCTCCAAGCCAGCTTGCTGAAACCTGACAAACTTGGCTTGCTTTGCCATGTATGCCGTCATTTCCTTGTTCTTCTTTCTCTGATCTTTGAGTTTTTTCTCTCAGGATGTTCGTATCATTAACTTGATTCTTTAATAAACAAATTTCTTTCGCCACAGAAGGCCCGGTGTCCTTGATCAATCGGTCATACAAGTCTTGAAAGGGACGGAGCCTTTGTGGAACAACTGGAGGCTTTGAAATTCTTGTTGGTTTGACTGGGGATACCTTTGATGTGCCTTGACTTGCTTGAGCCTCGTATGGATCAACAAGAATTTGGTCAACGAAATCATTGAGAGTTTGAGTTTCTTCAGGAACTATTTCGGGCATCTCAGAAGAAGATATTTCTTTACGCTTCAGACCTTTCTCTCTTTTCTCTTTCTCCTGCATTGCATGAATGGCTTTTAGATCTTGAATGTGTTGACGATGCTCTTCAGTATCTGCTGCTTTGATTGCTGAGCTCATGAGACGTTCAGAACCTCCCGTTGTCTTTTTCTTCTTTGGGGGTTCTTCTTCAGCAGGGTGTTTGTCTTTTCTTTTTCCTTTGCTTCTTTCTTATTTGGCAGCTGCTTCGGCCTGAGCCTGTGCAACTTTCTGCTGTTTAGCTTTGACACCCTCTTTGTATTTCTGATATGCTGCTTTGACGATTGGTAGTCTTTCAGCTCTATACATCCAGTCGTGCAGCAAAACCCATTCGTTGGTTTTTATTTCTGTGTACTGTCTGCTTGTGGGCACGTGAAATTTGTAGGTGTTTCCGTCATTTGGGAGGTCCTTGTGTTGATCATTAATGAGCATTTGAATAAATCTCGGGTACATTGCCCAAGTTGCTCCATTTGCATTCTCTCGCATATAATTGAATATGAGGCCGGAGAGATTGAATTTCTGGTTGATACACAAGCTTAGCATGGCTGCAGACCATTCTAGATTCAGCCCGTCAAATCCGCCTTTTCGATGAGCTAGGCTCATCGAGATCACGTGAACAATAAACCTCCAATCACGGGTGAGACCTCCCCTCTTGATTTCTTTCTTGTTTCTGAAATCCCCGGCGTATCCCATTCCTCTAAAACCGTCAAGAATATCATCTTGACTAAGACTTTGCGGTTCATCACTGTTGTCTTTAAGCTTCAGAACATGACGTATCCTTTCCTCTGTCACTTCCACTTTTTTGTTGCGCACGGTTGAAGAGATTCCCGGTTTGTTGTTTATAGACTCCAGCTTCACGTTCTCCCAGAATTCTTGAATGTGAAGGGGATAGACAGCAACTGAGGTCTCCACCGCGTATCCGATCCTGCTGTTACGTACCCATCTGGTTACGTCTTCAAAGTCAGTAGGCACTGCATCGAGATCTATGCTTTGATTGTGCTTGAGGGTTTTATCCCATTCCAGTACTTTTACCATGCTGCACAGAAAACGAGGCAAGTTAGAATGCATAGTTACCAGATAGACTATGTACAAAAAGAAATTTACAAAGGATATGTACAATTTTAAAAACTATCAATAATAGAAAAGAAAAAGAAAAATAGAAAAAAAATTTTCAAACATGATAACATCGCTGTCTGGTCAGTCATATCATCGCTGCCAGGTCAAAAGGTTTCATCGCTGACTCGTGTTACCGAGATCAGGTATTGGATCAGTCAGCGATGAACGAGCATCGCTGACTTCGCCAACAAAACTGACCCCGATAACACTCGTCAACTTCGCTATGTTCGCTAGGGATCAGACTTGATTTCTAGGGTAACTTCGCTGGAAAACATAGCGAAGCCAGCATTTCTTTTCCGGTAACGGTTTATCAGCGAAGATAGCGATCTAGATCGCTATCCGAGCGAATTTGATCGTTCGCTGATTGCTCGAACTCGCGTTCGAGACTTTTGGTCTCCTCCTACCTATTTTCGCTGACTTCGCCGTCATCATATTAATTTCGCTGCATTCAAATTTTTCTTATAAAACCCTTTTTAAAACCCTTGACCTGTTCATATTCAAACTATCCCCTTATCACCAGTTTGCCTAATCTAAACATTAAAACATCGAAGGATGTCGGAATAGACGCAGATACGAACATTAATATGATTATAGATATATAACAAAACAAATCTCCAATCAATTACTCAAACCCAAAATTAAAAAAAAAAAAAACCACTAACTAATATAAACACTAACCCAAGAATCATACTATTTACAGCGGTTATGACATCGATTCAACTGAAAGCACTGATTGACTGAGTTTGAAACATACCTGAAAATCTTTGATTTGAAAAGAACCTTGTGTTGATGTTTTTGATGACCAAATGTGAACCGGAAATAAGGAAGATAAAAGGACCGGCGATGAAATGAAGTTAAAGTGAGATCTGAAAGTTTTGACAGTTGTAAAAAAAGTATATATATGTACGGTTAAATATAACCAGCGAACTTGTAAGTTCGCTGGTATCTTAAATTCGCCGCCCTTGTTGCTTTTTCAAACGGTTTTTGATTTCGCGAGTTGATTTCAGACTTTCTCGAAAAACGTGCCCATTTTTGTTTAAAACCTTGTTTATTTCAGAATATTCACAGTAATACTAAAATTTGGGCCATTTTGACTCCGAACTTCAAATTTCTTGCTTTGCGAGGATTCATTTAACTTAGAATTTCCTGATATGTCCGACACTTACCGAACTTACCTGCAGAGGATCATACTGCCAACACTCGCCACATTCTTTATATATTATTACTATTATATTACTAACCAGGGCACAAGAAAAACTGTCAGTATGTTTGTCCGCTTAAATCCATGCATCCTTCTTTCAACATACCTTCGGAGAGCGTGTTTTATCATGTTTTCGGTAATTTTGACAAGTCTTCGATGCCCCCACACAAGCTATTGAAAATAGAATCATTACGCCCTCGTGAGTCCCACATCAGGACATACCCCCGCGATCAAGGTATGCACAAAGATTCCTCATAACGGGTGAGTATATTGGATTCATTCTCTTCAACGATAGAACGGAGATCAGGTCTGTACTTTCGTACAACAGAGATTCCAGGAACTATCGAGGGTTAAGATAGATGGTTCGGCGAACAGGTCAGTACTACCGTACAGCAGAGTTGCCTACTGATCTATCAGAGAATTTGGCCAAAGATGGCACTTATTATGGATTTTGGCCAATAATGGCGCTTATTATACAGGGTTTGGCCTTTTTTTTTAAGGCACTTATTAATAAGAGAATATCATAGCATCGCGTCTAGGTCAGTACCACCGTACAGCAGAAGAGCAACTATGATATCCTCCGAATGACATACCAATATAAAGACCCGAAATCTCAGACTTTGGCAATCCGTCAACGCAAGATTCAAGACCATTAAGCCATATGCCGCAACGTGTTACCCACTGAGGTGCGTAATGCCTGAGAAAAGCCAGAATTCTTGTGTAGATATTATGTTCGGCTCTCTACCAGCAGTTTACTCGTCGGTGTTGCTGAATCTACCGACACGTCGTTGCTTGGTACCCTGATTGTATATTGTATTCTGTTCAAAGAGATGACAAAGTGTTAGCAATTTTCTATCACTTCTTCTAACAGGAGTCTGACATAAGCATCTGTTTCAAGGATTTTCTGAATATCCCCCCTAAAATTTTTATTTTCGTAAGTCCATTAGCCCGAAAATAAAATTTTAACCAGAAAATCTTTTTGGTGGGCGACATTTTTCAATACTAGTTTTATTTTCAACAAGCAAAAACTTTATTATATTAATTTTAATTAAAAGTTTTTTTTTTTTTTTAATCAACACAAGATTCATTTCCAGTCAAGGAAATTAACCATTTCTAACCAGGTTACCAACTGGTTAAAACGGGTTTTGTCAAACGCTTTCGTAAAGATGTCGGCCCGTTGTTGTGTTGTATCCACTGGCACCACTTGAATGTATCCCTTTTCATAAGCATCTCGAATTGCGTGAATGCGAATTTCGATGTGCTTGGTTCTTGAGTGATGCACGGGATTCTTCACAATTCCCAGACACGCTTCATTGTCGATGAATATCGGAGTCTTCATGATGTTGATTCCGTAATCCAGCAACTGATTTTGTATCCAAAGGACTTGTGAACAGCAACTGTATGCCGCAGTGTATTCCGCTTGAGCTGTTGACGTGGACACTGTTGTTTGCTTCTTGCTTTGCCAAGAAATCAACCGGTTTCCCAGAAATTGACATCCTCCTGATACCGACCTGCGATCTACTTTGCAACCTGCATGATCACTGTCAGAATATGCAATTAAATCAAAATTACTATCTTTAGGATACCAAAGCCCTAGTTTTGGAGTTCCTTTGAGATAGCGGAAGATGCGCTTTACAGCAATTTCATGGGATTCCTTGGGATTTGTTTGGAATCGAGCACAAAGACAAACTGCCCACATGATATCAGGTCTGCTGGCTGTCAAGTACATCAAAGAACCGATCATTGAGCGATAGAAGGATTTGTTCACTGACTTTCCCTGAGGATCTAAAGTGAGCTCTGTTTGGGAGGCGAATGGCGTGCTTGCAACTTTGCAGTCATTCATGTTGTACTTCGAGAGAATGTCCCGAATGTATTTAGCCTGATGAATCAGAATTCCATCCTCCCTTTGCTTCACTTCTAAACCCAAGAAGAAATTCAGCTCTCCCATCATGCTCATCTCGAATTTTGCTTTCATGATGGTTTCAAATTCTCTGCACAATGCCTCATTGGTTGACCCGAATATAATATCATCCACGTAGATTTGGACTAGCATAACATCTTCCCCTATCTTCTTGGTGAAGAGTGTCATGTCAATCGTTCCTCTGTTATAACCACATTCTAGCAAGTATGTGGACAGAGTCTCATACCATGCGCGTGGAGCTTGATGAAGGCCATAAAGTGCTTTATCCAATTTGAAATATCGGCCTGGAAAATGAGGATCTTCGAACCCTGGAGGTTGACACACGTAAACTTCCTCCTTGACTTTCCCGTACAGAAACGCACTTTTGACATCCATTTGAAAGACCTTGAAGTTTCTATAAGAGGCATACGCCAGGAATATTCTGATTGCTTCCAATCTTGCGACTGGAGCAAAAACCTCTTCGTAGTCAATCCCTTCTTCTTGTCGAAAACCCTGCACCACCAATCGAGCCTTGTTCTTGATAACCACCCCACGATCATCCATCTTGTTTCGAAAGACCCATTTAGTGCCGATAGGAAACTTTCCTTCAGGTAGATCTACAAGTTCCCACACTTTGAGTTTCCTGAATTGGGATAATTCTTCTTGCATTGCCTGAACCCAGCTGGAGTCTTGAATAGCGTCTTCGATGTCACGTGGAACTGATTGTGATAGAAAAGCTGCGAAGAGACCTTTGTTGATGCTTGCTGACTGCCCTCGAGTGCGTACTCCTTCTTCTACTGCGCCGATGACATTTTCAAGAGGATGATTTTTATTTGTCTTGTAACCTGCATTTGTCAGAGATTCGATTTACTGCGGAAGGTTGGTGAAATGTTCGTCGACATAAATTATTGGTGGATCATCGTCTTGAGTTGGCTCATTCACATTTGCCTGTGAAGAAGAAGCACCATTGTCTTGGGTGTTCTCAGGCGAAGTGTCACCATTTGATTCATTTACGGCCATAATCGGATCAGCAGATGATGGAGATAATCGGGTGGTGAAAGGAGTAAAACCAATGTCAGACGAGTCAAACAAAGGTTCAACTTGAGCGTCTTCGACTGGTTCAGGGTCAGACGCAGTTTCCGGAATTTCAAAGTTATTGAAGATCACACTCACATCATAGAACCAGTCAGGAGTGCTACCAGTGTTGGTGTAATTTCCTTCTTGAAAGTCCACGTAGTACGATTCGATCACCATCTTTGTTCGTTTGTTGTAAACACGATAAGCCTTCTGAGTGGATGAATACCCCATAAAGTAGCAGATATCACCCACAGCTTCAAACTTGACGAGATTTTCTTGAGTGTTCAACAGAGTGCACGAACATCCGAATGGCCTGAAGAAATCTATAAGAGGCTTTCTTTTGAAGAGAAGCTCGTATGCTGTCTTTCCATGAGGTTTCACGATGAGCACCCTGTTCAGAACGTAGCATGCTGTATTAACTGCTTCAGCCCAGAAGATAATTGGAAGCTTGGAGTCCACCAGCATGGTTCTTGCAGCTTCAATCAACGTTCTGTTCTTGCGTTCAGCGACTCCATTTTGCTGAGGAGTTCTGGCTGCACTGTATTGAAGATGAATTCCTTTTTCTGCGCAGAATGATATGAAGGTCTGATTTTTGAATTCAGACCCGTTGTCGCTTCTTATGGACTTCACTTTCCGCTTGATTACGTTCTCTATCAGGGGAATGAATGCTTTTAATACTTCAGCAGTCTCGCTCTTTGCTTCAAGAAAATATACCCATGAAAACCGAGAGTAATCATCTGTTACAACCAAACAGTAAGAGCTTTTAGCAAGACTTTTAACACTGATAGGACCGAAAAGATCCATGTGCAACAATTGAAGTGGTGCAGAAATCGTGTTCACTGCTTTGGACTTGTGTGGTTTCTTATGCTGCTTTCCCTGGGCGCATGCAATACATTTTTCAGAAAATGGAAATTCTTTGATTGGAAGACCTCTAACTAAGTTCATTTTAGATAGTTTATTCATATTTTTGAAGTTAACATGCCCCAGTCGTCTATGCCAAAGCAGTGACTCCGATTCTGACGCTTTAGAAATTAAGCATGTCAAGTTGTCGTTTGTCTTGGCGTTTTTCATGTTGAGCACATATGTGTTGTTCTGTCTTGGAGCAGTGAGCATGATCATTTCTGCAGGAACAACATAACCGGGCTTCAGGAACAAGCATTCCATGTCATTGAATAGCACCGAGATCCCTTTATCACACACTTGAGAAACGCTCATGAGATTATAGCACAGCTCAGGAACATAGTTGACATTTTCCAGCGTGAGGGCTTCGGACACTACATCTCCTACTCCAACAATCTTTCCTCCCTTTTCATCGCCAGCAAAAGACACGAAGTCACCATCAATAAAGCGGAAGTTTTTCAGTAGATCCTTCAATCCAGTCATGTGTCTTGAACATCCGCTGTCTACGTGCCAGATGTATTCCATGAGCATTCGAAGCCATTTCTGGAGTTTATTCTGACATACACAAATACACAAATATACAGGTTAGTTTGATTTAGGAACCCAGATCTGTTTGATTTCGAATCTATCGTGGTTTTGACCCACTTTGACCTCTTTTTGTTTCCAAAGATACGCAGTTGAATCAACCAGATTTTTAACAGATTTCTTAAGATAATTTAGTTGTTGCGTGACGTTTGTAATAAAATCATGCTCTGGTTTAGGAAACTTTTTGGTTTTACAATGTTTCGCTGTATGTCCTAAATGACCACAGCGAAAACATCTTTTATGTCTGGGTCTTTTGGTGTGAGAAGATGATGTATGTGATGAGAGTCTTGAGCTTTCTGCTTTCTTCATTTTCTTGTCCACTCTGCTTTCATCTTCGGGAAATTCTTCATCACTGTCTGAATCGAGTGAGCTTTCAGACGTGTTGTCCTCGCTTGAATTTTGTTCTTCACTTGCTTCACAACTTGAACATTCGAAGCTTTCATCACTAGTTGCTTGATCTTCAGTTGAGGTTTCTGAATGCGAACTTTCTGATGTCTGTTCGTCTTCTGTGGTAATGACGCTTGAATCTACATTATCTTGATCTTCAGTAGCGTTCTTTTCCGATTCTGTCATACCTGTTCTGGAAGGAATAAATTCGGGAATTTCCTTTGTAAGGAATTTTCCAAAACTATTCCTTTTTAATTCTGGCACAAATACAGGAGATTCACAAGCAACATTATCATCACAACACGCATAATTCAAACCATGACATTCAGACACATAAGGTTCATGATCACGGGTCTCAAATGTAGGCACATGGCCTTTACAGTCATCCACAGATTTAGTTTTAGGCACTTGGCCATTACAGTCATCCATCCTACTTAAACTATTACATTCATCCTTAACATTGTTTTTAGAACAATTCCAGACGAACCAGTTAACGGTGGAATAACTGTCGCCTGAATAACCAATTCCTATTTTTGACCCTCCGCAGTCTCCATCATCATCGCACACATCTTCTTTACACTCAATGGAATCTGCATTGCTTTTAGAACAGTTAGCAGTTGTCTCATTTTCATAAAATTCATTTTGTTCAACTGAGGCCTTTTCATTTATGAGATCATTTTCGGGATGAGGAGTAGGCATAGGCACGTAGTTTTTGCTGTGAGGCGGAAAGAAAAGTTTTCTTTCATTTCCGTGCCTATCCTTATAATCAATCCCGTCTTTCACAAACGTTGGTCGTTGGCAATTTTTGATGTCAGTAAAGGCCTTTTGACTGACATTCCATTTATCTATTATAATTTGAAGTTTGTTCTTTTCATTCAAAGCTTTTTCTAATCTTTCTGTAAGATCATTTATGATAAAATCTTTTCTAAACACAAATTCTTTAAGAGTTTGCATTTCAGCCAAAGTTGAGTTCAACTTTCTCTGATATGCAGCCTCATTTTGTTTAAGCTCGTTATTAATTTTTAAAGCTTTGTCCTTTTGCCTTTCAAACTCCAAATTTAAGAATTTATAATGTGCCACGACATCAACGCATGCTTCGGAGCATAACTTCTCCTTAAAACTGAGTGGAATACTATTTACCAAGTCTTTGTCAGCCTTCTCTTTTGATGCATCTGCTTTCATGGCTGTAGCTTGAGCTTTATCCTTTCCTTTCTCAGCATCCTTTTCAGTTTGATCACCAGACTTCACTGAAGGCAGAATACCTTTCAATCCCTTGTCAGCATCATTGTTTCCAGTTGGGATTCCAGTTGTCTGCTTCTCAAACTGCCTTGCAGATGACTCACTTGAGATTTTGGCCATTAGGGCTTTGCTGACTTGTTCCTTAGCTTCAGTGATCTCTTCGCTCCAATCATAGTCTTCAACAACTAAAGCCTTTGGCGTGCTGGGAGATGCGTTGCTTTTGTTCTCTTCAACAGTGATCTGTTTAACAGCAGGAGTAGTTTCACTGTTTCCCTCTTTCAACAACGGACAGTCACGCTTAAAGTGTCCAAGATTCTTGCAGTTGTAGCATCTCAGCTTGGACTTGTCAAAGCCAGCTTTTCCAAGACCCAATCGCTTGCCTGTCTTGTCTTGAAATTTCTTTAACCTCAGAGTGATCATGGCCATTTGCCATTTCAGATCCATTTCTTCCATATCATCTGGATCAACCTGATACATGTCTTCGGCAGTAAACATCTCCTTCTTCAGTTCCCCAGACATTAGGGCTTCATAGCTGCTCAGAAATGTGTTGAAGAGAGCCACATTCTCAGTGGAAACTTTCAATGCTTGAGTATCAACAGTGATAGTCTTCTCGGCAAGTTGTGGGGCTTTAGATGCGCTTGCGGAAGCATTTGCGTAAATTAGGTCAGAAGCTTGTGGAGTGATGCCCCCTGAAGCGAGAAATGCTACATTCTTCAATCCAGCTGAAGGTTGAGTTGCTTTAGGTTGATATCCAGCAGTGTTCATCTCTCTCTTGTTAACGTCCATTTCAAATGCCCTTAGGGTGTTGATCAAATCTGACAAAGTAACAGGATTAGGATTGTTGAGGAAATCCTTCTTGATCATCATACATTGCAGGCTCCATTCCTTGGGGAGCGAATCAAGCAGTTTCTTTATTGCAGCACGATTGGTAACAGGATTTCCTGCTTTCTTCATTTTCGTCATCATGTTTAGGAAGCGGCTAATGTGATCAGACAAGCTTTCTCCACGGACTCCGCAAAACATGTCGTATTGCTTCTGAACCATATCTCTCTTGCTTTCGATCAGTTCTTCATTTCCCTCATAGTACTCGATCAATGCATTCCAGAGTGCATTTGCAGTTCGGTGTTCTTCAAACATGTTGCAGTCGTTTGTTGATAAGGCCATGGTTAGAGCGGCGTGTGCACGACGATCACGTTGAATGAGGGCCTTGTCTTCGTCAGTGAAGGTAGTAGCATCATTGTTAGTAACTACCGCATCTCCTCTAACTACCGTGGGAACGTGAGGTCCGGCGGTAACAGAGAGCCACAGATTGTAATCCGTGTACTCGAAGAACGATTGAATGCGCGTTTTCCAAGTGCTAAAATCTTCCGCTCCTTTCAACTTTGGTGGGCGAGTTGTGGTTCCAGTTTCGAGTCCCGCTTGAGCGATTGGACTTAGTTGATTTAGCGACATTTTTCTTTGTTTTTGACAAACTAGTGCTGAACAGACTTAAATACGCCGACAGAACCTTAAATTCGCCGGTGAGCAATGTTGACAGATGATCTTCGCTGACTGGTTCGCTACCTTCGCTGATAAGCTGTGGATCCTGCACGAGCAATCAACTTATCTACGCTGACAAATCAAACATAAACAGAGTTAGGTTAAATTTGCCGGAAACCGTGATAGGAACACTGTGATTCGCTAGCACGGTTCTCGAAGTCGCCTTCGATAATTTCGCTCAAGGGACAAATGGTGCTATTTCGCTGATGATCAGCAAATTCGCTCGAACGATAGTCGGCGAATTTGTTGATTATGCGATAAAACACTTAGCGATTTGAATTATTTCGCTATATTCAACGCCAAGATCGCTGTATTCAAAAGATAAGTTCGCTGTATTCAAATATTCTTCGCTGTCTTCAAGATAATTTCGCTGGACAGAGGGTTTAACACGAACTAAAACCCTCTAATCACTCAAAAACAGCCCAAAAACCATGTTTTGATGCACCAAAATGACCAAAATGACTCCCTAATCAAGTATTAACAACAACATATCGATAAAACACACCAAATCAATCCATTTTAACCCCAAAAATTTGAAAAACCTTGAAACTTTGAAAAACCTTCAAAACAATGAAAAATCTCAACAAGAACACAACAACCAAGAGCACAAAGGCTCTGATACCAAATTGTAGATCCCAAAACGTATCCGGATCACAGTGGTTGGTTGTTTTAGTCCAAAACACCTATTGATTAAGTGTTTGAACTATGAAAAGTCAAGAAAGATCAAGAATGAAGATGAAGCTAATGGATTGATGAATACAACTAGTGTTGTATTTAATCCAAACAGTAAGATATAGCAATGAATAACCTTGGAAATCAGATCTAAGCACAATATGAATGTAAACAACACTTGATTCCACCAAGAGCCAAAAGCTTGAATAAGTTACAATGCTTGGGGTATTTATACTAGCCTCCTGACTTGCCAGCAAATTTATAAATTTGCTGGAATCTTAACTACACTAAGTCAGGAATACAACTTCTAGATAAATACAAAATAACCCCCTAAACATTCAAAATGCATACAAACTACTATCAAACTAATCCAGCACAAGTACCAACGATCTCATAAGCTCTAACAGTTGGATCTACCCAATAACTCAGCAACCCTAGATGTAGCTAGGGTGTGATGGGTTGGTAAAATTCCATAGCTTAATGGTTTTAATTTCGATTAATTACACAAAGTTACTTTCTAGAATACACTACTTTGATATGGTTTGTGTTTTGCAGACATTGACGGGTTTAAGGTGCATTTTGGAGATTTACTGAAGCTTTGGGCGTATGCTAGATAGAACATAATTGAAGAAAATGTAGAAAGAGGCAATACTGAGCTGAACTCTACGCCAGAAAAAGTCCAAACTTCATTTTGGCTTATCCTGAGCTAGAAAATGAGTTTCGGGGCTTATAATATATGCATTTGGGGTAGCTCGACGAGACGAATCAAAATATAAGGTTTTAAAGGGCCAGAAATTGACACATTATCTGCTGCACACCGGCTGATTAGTAAAAACGAGGTTTTTTGAGAGAAAAAGTCAATTTTGGAAAGGGGGAGTTACACTTTATTATTCCTTCAACTCCCATTCATTTGCAAAAAAAGAAAAAAACACTCTCTAATGATTCCCAATCATGATGATCATCCAAGAACCAAGATTTCTATTGATAGTTCTTCATCCTCAAGATCCGGATTCCAATCCTCCAACACCATGAGAGGCTAATCTTCTAGGGTTTCACCCCGGTGTAGACTTTGTAAGATTTTCTAGGGTTTAAATATTTATATTTGCTTTGATTTCGTGACAAGCTGCTTAGTATTTGAAACCTTTGATAATTGTCTTGCATTTTTTTCGAATTCGTAAATTGTCGAGTGATGATAAAATTTGATTCTGCGAAATGGTTATGTGCAATTATGCCTTATCTTAGGTTAGGATTTACATGTTCTTGGTAAAGAAGTGCACTGCGGTCCGTTCCTGTAACGTTGATAGCTTTTGGCACCTAAACCACGTGACACTAAATTCGTTAATCACTATATGCAACTGAATCAAGTTAAAACATGTAGGAACCCTAGGTCTTGCAATTATCGAACCGGGTGTGGAACTTGTTTCTAAATTATTGTTTTCAACCACCTAGTTAAGTTTTGCAATCCTAGTTAATAAACCATTGTCTTAGATAATAGCAATTTGTCGGTTCACTTTGACACCTTTTTCAACCAAACAAACAAACAAAGAAAATTAGCAAGCTTCATAATTATTGTGTACACTTGTTTGTAAATAGTTTAGACAATCGAACCACTAGTGTGATACTGACCACATGCTCTTCGTGGATACGATACCCGACTTACCCTAGCTATCTAGGTTTGATTGGGTTTTTGACTGATCTGGACGACACGGTCACGTAAAAATGGCGCCGTTGACGGGGAGCTAGTACGCTTAGTATTTCATTGCTTGTTCGATTTTAGTGTTAGTTTTCCTTCTTTTATTTTTGTGATTTTACTTTGGGTGGTCGAGCTTGTTTTTGCAGGTACATGTTTTGCAGGCACCATTTTTCAAGATGAATTGGGTAGATGATGATCCGTGTGAGTGTTGCGGAAGCGGGGAGCATCTATTAGAGGATTGCTTTGTTTTCTACGAGAAAGTACAAGCCTACAAGGATCGGGAAGACTACATCAGCGGATTGTACGGATATGGGAGGACGGATTATGGAGATTTCAATGGTCCATCCTCACATTATCCACACGTGAGGCCACCACACCATCAACTTATCAAGACTACTACTATTCAGAGATGGGTCACCATTATGAGCAAGAGCGGGGTTACAACAACTATGAACCCGACTTGCCATATTTCTCAAGTTACCAGGAGGAGTATGATGATTATTATCATGACTTCCTTCAGCCAACATACAAGGAGTCTCAATATTCTTTAAACTCTAAGCTCGATATGATCATGGACATGATGCTAGAAATGAAAAAGAAAGACGAGCTGAGAGACAGATCATTTGAGGCTTTGGTTATTCTGGTTGGTCAAATAACTGAGGAGATGGACCAATTTAGGCGAGACCAAGAGGTTTTAGCTAATGGTACAATGGTGGACGGTGATGTGGTGGAAGAGGTTAGAGATCTTGCAGAGCAAGATGTTGAATGTTTGAACCGAGCGGAAGACATGACACCGCGAGACGAATCAGATCCGAAAGAATCCCACATTCATATCCATCCTTCTCCCATACTTATCACTCCAACCAACAAAGTTGGGGATGCGGGTTCGGGTATAAGAATTTGAAGGGTGGCGTTGCAACATCTTGGACAATTTGTTAAGACACGACCCCAAAGTTATACTTTACGCATGCCACGTAAAAGAAAAATCGAGTGGATTCGGCATACCAACTACCGAGCGTATGTTGGAAACTCGGTAGGCAAATGTTCACTTCGACCACCATGAGAGGCAAATCAGGTATGATTGTTGTAGAGTTTGTATTATTATTCGTTTTATTTTATTTTAGTAGCTAAATGAACTTTGTGGGTGTGTTCCCTATATAACCCTCACGAGACCTCTCGTCCTACCGAACTATCAGGAGGTTTAAAAGGGCTTGTTGCGTAAGCTAAATGCAACCGTGATTCCTACGAAAGTGAGTTAGGTTTGTTGTTATTGTACATTATTTTTTCACATAAATCAAAGTGAAATAACGTATGGCTTGGTAATGTTTTCATAAAAGTGGTAGAACTAGATAACTAACAAATTTTGATGGTTGTGAGAAGCATGCTTCTACACAAGGGTTGAGATTTGTAGGTACATTATGTTCGCGAGACGACCATTTTTTATTGAAGAATGAATAGCACACGAGGAACGAGCAAAACTAGGTGCATATGTTTCTTTTTAGCTTTGATTATTAGTTAGTTAATAAGTGAATTGAATTTTGTATTTTATTTACCGGGGTGAAATTTTGGGGAGGTTAGCCGTGTCACATCCCTTGTGTGTTTTAAAAGCTCCATTCTTACACATTGAGGACAATGTTGACTTCAAGTGTGGGGATGGGGAGAAAAAGTTTTTCGGTTTTGACCCTTTCATTTAAACACTATACATTGAGGACAATGTTGACCTCAAGTGTGAGGATGGGGGAAATTTTCAAAAAAAAAAAAAAAAATTCAAAAATGTCTTTGTTTGAAGCAATCTAAAAAGCACAAGTAACGAAGTCAATGACGGATGACACAACCCATTTGGTCTTTTGTCATGGTCAAGTTCAAGTTAGTAACATGACGGGTATTTAGCGGGTGGTTATTTGGGAATAATCCGCCTAAGAAACTAATACATTACGCATATCACATACCATACCCTTTATACGTGAGATTTTGAGCCACTTTTACACATCATAAATATTTGTATATTTCTTTGTTTGAGTGGACCATTAGTCGCGTATTGTAGAACTTGCAACTTTTGATACGTTTGAGACCATAGACCGAAT
The DNA here is from genome assembly GCF_002127325.2 of Helianthus annuus. NCBI lineage: Eukaryota > Viridiplantae > Streptophyta > Magnoliopsida > Asterales > Asteraceae > Helianthus > Helianthus annuus. Next base: position 59,525,505 of record NC_035434.2, read on the forward strand.
ACAAGCACGAGAATGATTAAGGCATTAGGTAAATCCTTTAAAAGCGTTTATCTATCCTTACCCAAATAAATCCCCTAGTCGCCCACTTTGAGCCTAAACCTTTCGTTTGACCAACCTATTTAGCCCACAACCATTAAACCTTTTCTATTTAAACCCGTGTGATGAAAATTCGATTGTAGAATTATGTAGTTGTATAGTTGTGATTTATATTTGCAAAAAAAAAATGAAAATTCAGAAAATGTTGCTAAAAAGAATAGAAAATTGTTGAGAAAAGTACAAAAATATGAGTTAGTAGATTGAGGTTTTTAGTTAGTTTTGTTTAGCATAGTCGTTTGTAATAAAAATTGAATTTTAATCACCTTAGCCACTTTGAAATATCCTATTTCCACACCCTTAGCCTAGCCCCGTTACAACCCTTTAAAGACCTTTTGACTTATGCTTAGTATTTGTGTTCAGTGGTGGAGAATGATTGAGTTGCAAGCCTATGCCAGTACGTGTTCTATTCAGTTTTGAGTGATTACTTTAAAAGTGCTAATACATCATTAAAATTAGCCAACATGTAAACCAAGTGGAGTGAACATTGTGAGGGATATGTATGAATTGCGAGTTTTAAGGGCGGGTTAATCTTGGATAACCATTTTTACATGATTAATTATTTATTGCTAAATAGGTCGAAAATTGTAAAAAGTTTGAACCGGGCATGACAATAGACCTTAACCTTAGTCTCGGGAATGGGGAGTGTGTTTTTCGTTCGACCTACGTGAAAGTGAAAATCAGATTTGCTTGAGGGAAATCAGAAGACGAGTGTGGGGATGTGATGGGTTGGTAAAATTCCATAGCTTAATGGTTTTAATTTCGGTTAATTACACTAAGTTACTTTCTATAATACACTACTCTGATATGGTTTGTGTTTTGCAGACATTGACTGGTTTACGGTGCATTTTGGAGATTTACTGAAGCTTTGGGTGGATGCTAGAGAGAACATAATTGAAGAAAATGCAAAAGGAGGCAAAACTGAGCTGAACTCTGCGCCAGAAACAGTCCAAACTTCATTTTGGCTTATCCTGAGCTAGAAAATGAGTTTCGGGGCTCATAATGTATGCATTTGGGGTAGCTCGACGAGACGAATCAAAATATAAGGTTTTAAAGGGCCAGAAATTGACACATTATCTGCTGCACACCGGCTGATTAGTAAAAACGAGATTTTTTGAGAGAAAAAATCAATTTTGGAAAAGGGGGAGTTACACTTTATTATTCCTTCAACTCCCATTCATTTGAAAAAAAAAAGAAAAAACACTCTCTAATGATTCCCAGTCATGATGATCATCCAAGAACCAAGATTTCTATTGCTAGTTCTTCATCCTCAAGATCCGGATTCCAATCCTCCAACACCATGGGAGGCTAATCTTCTAGGGTTTCACCCCGGTGTAGACTTTGTAAGATTTTCTAGGGTTTAAACAATTATATTTGCTTTGATTTCGTGACAAGTTGCTTAGTATTTGAAACCTTTGATAATTGTCTTGCATTTGTTTCGAATTCGTAAGTTGTCGAGTGATGATAAAATTTGACTTTGCGAAATGGTTATGTGCAATTATGCCTTATCTTAGGTTATGATTTACATGTTCTTGGTAAAGAAGTGCACTGTGGTCCGTTCCTATAACGTTGATAGCTTTTGGCACCTAAACCACGTGACACTAAATTCGTTAATCACTATATGCAACTGAATCAAGTTAAAACATGTAGGAACCCTAGGTCTTGCAATTATTGAACCGGGTGTGGAACTTGTTTCTAAATTATTGTTTTCAACCACCTAGTTAAGTTTTGCAATCCTAGTTAATAAACCATTGTCTTAGATAATAGCAATATGTCGGTTCACTTCGACACCTTTTTCAACCAAACAAACAAACAAAGAAAATTAGCAAGCTTCATAATTATTTTGTACACTTGTTTGTAAATAGTTTAGACAATCGAACCACTAGTGTGATACTGACCACATGCTCTTCGTGGATATGAAACCCGAATTACCCTAGCTACCTAGGTTGAATTGGGTTTTTTACTGATCGGGACGACACGGTCACGTCAGGGTGCCTCTTGCAGGGCGTGACTAGAACGAGAGGAGGAGGTCGCGGGGCGCGACAGACCCCGGGATCACCTATAAATGGAGCAGTTCACTGCATTCTCCAACTCGTTCAATTTCTTTTCTTTCTCAACTTCTGTAGTGCGAAAATTATAGCCGAATACCCCCCCCCCTAAAACACAAAGCTCTGCCCCGTTGTATGTATTTTAACCCCCAATCTAATTCGTTACCCTACCCGATTGATCCAGGGCCCATCAACGCATGTCGAGGCTCTGCCTGACTCGTGTTGTATGGCTAATGTGATTTGGGTTATTTTACTAACACACGCGCATTGTATGTTTTTAATAGAAACTCAAGAAAATAATCAGGAAATATCACCAGGAAGCCCGTAGAAAAACATAAGTTTACAATGTGAGTCATTCTCTTTTTCTCACACTTTGTGAGCCATTATTTCAAATATTTTGCAAAACCCTAAATGTTTATCAGTTATAACTACAGTGATTAAGTCTTTGTATTCTACAAAATACTGCCGGTATTATGGGGTTTTGTATACACTACTTGATAACCTTCACAATTGGACACTGGTAGCCAATGTGTGATATGACCATAGTCACAGATCCGCCGAGTGACAAGTACCTGGAGTTTTTGGTTAGATATAAACATTGTAATCGCTCTTAATACTGTGAAGTTATAAAAAATATGTTATAAAAACTGGAATGTACTCGTCAGTATTTTTTGCTGATAGAATCTTTTTAAACACGTGTCAGGTAACTTGATGTGAAAGCTATAAGAAGCCAGATATGGAGCACTGAAGGCTTAAAGAAAGTGGCTATAAAGTTACCTAAATAAAAAGTTTATGTTTTTCAGCAACTATGTTTTATCCCTATACGAATATTATAAATGAAATATGGGTTTTTATCCCATTTGTTTAAAATAAAAGTCTGCTGTTTTGAAACTGTGAAATATTTTTCCTAACTACGATCCTGATGTCTCATTTCTGCTGTCAAATCAATAAACACCGATACCACCGGCTCGTGTTCGCGACTCCCGCTCCCGGGGTGGGGTCGGGGGTTGCGACATTAGGTAACTCAGACAGTCGGAAGCCTCGGAGAAGTATGTACCTTATTGGTTAGTGGAAAATAAAGATAGCGTTGTGGACGCGTTGTCGGCCAAAATGTAATTGTTCCATATCGGTACTCGTGCTAAACATTTTCACTATAGGAAGATGAGTGGGCCCGAGCTAGGAAATGCCTTGATGTTTAACCAGGCTCAATCAAACTCCTTGGTGGTGGAGACGTACAGAAGATGGGTCGAAGCCGAATCCAACTGTCGGAGTTTTGAGAGAGAGACTGAAACCGGTAGGCATTGCTTGACCTGTTTGACAAGAGTAACTGGTGATAATGAAGGCAGTTCATGTTCTCCTACTAAAACTAAATTGCAATTGCAAAGTTCAATCCCAGTTGAAGTTCTAAAAGTCAATCTCAATTCAGGTTCTAAAAGTCAAACCCATTTGAAGTTGTAACACTCAAACCCATTTCAAAGGAAGCTCAATTCTGTTTACAGGTCCTGATAAAAGTCAAACCCATTTGAAATTGTAATAGTCAAACCCATTTTAAAGGAAGTTCAATTCTGTTTACAGGTCCTGATACTGATTGTTGTTGATGTTAATAACATGATATTGCTGAGTAATTAAGGATAATTGGTGGTTAGTAACTAGATTAGGAAAGAGTTTTGAATATGGAGGGAAAATATGAATTATACGTTCAGGGGCTGAAACTATAAGTAAACTTTGGGGGTATATTCGTCTTTGCACTGAAATACAAACGGTTTGTTAGTGCCAAAGTCTTAATTGTGAGCAATTGAATATGTCAGGAACAGGAGTGTTGAATTTTTTGAAATGAGAACTGAACCTGAGATTGGGTGTAAACTCCAGGGACTGAAACTGTATTTACTTAATACTTCAACATTTAATCATCTTATTATGATTTTAATTTCAAATACAAGAAACACATCCAAACACCATCATCTCAAACACAATCTTTTAGTAACTCATTTTACTGCATTTTATCATATATATCTATAGATCTGACTATCACCCACATAGTTTAAATCTTAACATTAGCCTTAAGATCCACATGCAACATGATGAATCTGGTGATGCAGCTGATGAACATATTCACTCGTGGAATTCTGACTTCTAACCTTGAAATTATACTCAGAAAGATGCAGCTGATGAATCTGATGTTGAAGTCCAGTACAAATTGTGAAACCAGAAAGAATCCGCTTCGACAGAATATCCATCTTGATTACGATGCCAAGCGTAATAAGCAGTCGTTCTGTTCTTGATCTCGAATGTAGCATGCCCATAGCTCGGTTCCCTAAATGCCGAATACTTCGGTTGTGGATCCACCATCCTGCAACAATAAAATTTAAAACCCGTTAACTCGTCAAAATAAGATTTACAAAAAAGGTTTTAAGCAAGCCTAGCAGATCAGGCAGGTTGGCTCGGCTAATGGGTCAAAACGGGTTCAGATCAAAACACTTCGTTTTAATATATAAAGAAGTACCAACATGGTTTCACCCGCTTTAAGGCGCCTAGTTGTAACAAAAATAACCCAAAAATATTTAACGGATCATAATTGCAACGTGTAACTTTAAGCAATGACGTACTCATAGAGCAATCCTTCTTGGTTTCCTCCATCACCAACGGTTATGTAAACAGGGGCAGATCCATCATATTTAGGATTGCACAACCCGTTTTCGATATTGTAAGCTATATTCGATACCCGGTCCTGTAACATGAAAAAAAAGTAAAAAAATCAAAGACGGGGCTCGTACAAGTTTTATATTTTATCTATGACAATCACTCACCGTTCGCTCGTAGGCATGAACGTGTCCAGAGAACACAACATCAACTTTGTACTGAACAAAATATTGTTCGTACATCACTCTCATGGTTTCACCTTCCATATAATGATGTACATAGCTACTATACAATGGACAATGCATAACCACTATTAACCATGGTGTCTCGGTTCGGTTCACTTTGGGCAGCTCGTTCATGAGCCATTTATATTGAGGCGTGTACATTCCTGCAAAAAAGACAAACCCTGTCATCTTCATTCTAATAAATATCAAGAATTTGATAATCAGTTTTAAAACACACATCCAAACATACCATAAGCCGAGTAGGATGACATCACGATAATGTAAGCAGAAGCTCGTTTAATCGAGTACCAAAGAGGAGATGTACTCCCGGATGCTTCATATGGCACATAATACCGATGTGTATATGGCTTAAATGGTTCACCTTCACCCTACAAAATCAAAACGGAAATTAAAATTTACAAGTAACCGAAAGATAATCGTCTAGGAATCAAATCAATCAGTGCAGTTACATATTCAGGAAGAAAATCGATTTCATGATTCCCAGCACTCCAAATCCATGGTTGGTACGCGACACTTCTTTCTACAAACCTTCCCCATGAATCCCACCTATTGTTATCATGCAACGGGTATGCGTCGGCATAAGAAAGGTCTCCAACGAAAAGCACAGCCTGTCCTTTTGCCGGGTTTGATTCGTAATGAGTCAAAGTTCGGTTTGAGTCAAACGTTTGACCGAGATCCCCTACAGATACCAGAAAGAAGTAAGCACAACAAATAACGTATCGGTCATATCATATTACTGAGTAATTAAGCTTATAAGAATTAGATGCAATACCGATAAGACCAAAGGTATAAGGAACATCAGGGCCCACTTCAGGAGGTGTGGTAAACCAGAACTGTCGCGTGGCATTTCCTGTCCCGAGCTCGTAAAAATACTTGGTATTATACTGCGAAATTTAAATGATGATGTTAATCCGACCACTTTGTCATTCATTGTAAATTAGAGGTGGTAAGTTCGACCCATGTACCTATGTATAGCATGTACGTATGTATAGGTCGATTTGGGTTGTGATTTATCTCAAACAGGTCAAATGGGTCAAAAAAAAAAAAAGATAGCTGAATAGGAACGGGCCAAATTGGTTCACGATTACCCAAAGTTAATATTTAATACATTTAACCTCATAAGTCATTTTTATTCAAGTATTCAAAGTAATACTCTTATAAATTATTTTTATAAAACATAATCAAAGATTCAATTTAAAAAAAAAAAAAAAAAAAACTAAAGAGGAAAATAACTGTTTGCGCGTCAACCAGACCCGCTCTGATCAGTTTTGAACATTAAAAAAAAAAAAAAAAAAAAAAAAAAAAAACATGTACATCCCAAACCCCTATTGCTCCTGTTTTGACTCATTAGCCAAACCGCGTGACCCACCCACGTTGTCACCTATATTGTAAATCTTGAAAACTCAATAAAGCACCAGTTTTTCTTACTTTCAGATTCTTGATGGTGCAATGATGGATGTATGGTGAGCTGTAATTGTAGTACTTGTAGGTGACAAATTTTCCGACTGCGTGTTTTTTGAGCTGAGTATTCTCAGCCCAGTAAGTTACTTTACTTGAACCGGGTTCATTTGGTGTAACCCAAGAAACAATCACTCCTCTCCCTTCATGATCCCCTTGTGTTATGTGAACCTACATATCAAACATCATAAGTTAAAATTTAGATTTTTCAAATAAGATTCCGTTTTGTTCAAAAAACTGTGGATAATGTGAATTTGATATATGTGTAGAACTTAGAATCAAATGTGAGATTAATTGCAGACTTGTGATGATCAGCATAGGATTAGAAATCTAGTAAACATCTCAATCCAAACCATTATATCCTAATTAAACTAATAACGTTCATCAAAATTCTCAATTCAATTCAAATCTAAGCATTAAATTAAAATATATATATAAATCAGCTTAGCAGTAAACATCTCAACATAAATAATTACATTCCCAAACACACACACACACAAATGTTCATCAAAACTGCCAATTCAAATCAAATGTGAAATTAATTATAGATACATAAGGGCAGGCGGGGCGCAGCATTGTGGTACGTGGTGGTTGGGTGACCACGCGTGGAACACCGCCGCCACTGAAGGTGACCACGCGTGGTGGTCATAACGCGTGCTGGCCATAACGCGTGAAGATTGATGAATGTTACCGTTGAGTTGAACATTGGGTTGACCGTTGGAACAAAAAAAAAATTAAACACTATATATATATATATATATATACCATCGCCAAACCCACAAAAAATACAACCTTTTAACCCACAAAAATACCATCTCTACATTCTAAACCGAAAAATGAAGAGCAAACACGGTTCGGGTTCGAAGAAAAAACCCACACGGCCAAAGGTTCGAGCTAATCTTGGCGAGCCGAGGAGATTTCGCTTGCATGACGAAGCCGACCCAATCCCACCATTTCAAACCCAACCGTTTCCCAACCAACCCTTTCAAAACGAACCGTTTCACAACCAACCGTATCAAAACCAACCTTTTATGCCACCATTTCAAACCCAATTGTTTCAAACCTAACCGTTTAATCAAATGTCACTCCACTAGAAGATAACAATCTCATTCACCAATTCACCCGTGCATATCGTGAACCACAACAACTTGATGACGATGACGATAGTGAACCGGTTCAAGAAGAAAAAGAAGAAGAAGACGATGAAGAAGTTTATATCGTCCCAATTCAAAGCGGCTAGGTTGGTGGGAATGGCCGAAACCAAAGAAAGAAAAGAAAAACTTGTGGCTTCAAAACTTAAACATGACAAGGCGTATATTAAACACTTAACCGAAAACGAAAAAAATTAGTGATTTAAACGTCAAGTTACAACCGCACGACACTCTTAACGAACCCTTTAAGTCGATCCTACTTCAACGCAAACGTGAAATATGTGAAAAGTGGGGTTGGGAGATGCCGTAGATTTTTTATTTTTTTTTTTACTTTACAATGTTTAGTTTTTTTTTACTTTGTAATTTAGGATTTCTTTTAATGTAATATTTATTTAATTGAAATTGTTATTGTTAATTTATTATTAAAAAAAAATCCATCACTAGTAAGGTAATGCGTAGTGGGGCGTTTTAGCCCACCGTAGCGCCGGCATAGCGCCGGGCACACCACCACGAAGGGCGCTATGGCCCAAAAAAAATTAGCAGCGCGATAATTTTCGCGGCGTTGTTCGATGAAATGTTTGATTTTTTGACCGTTGTCAAATGGTCATATATTAAAAAAAAAATCAATTTTTTTTAATTTCCCACTATAAATTCCTTCCTACTCTTCCATTTTTTTACAAATCAATACATTCTCTCATTCTCTATTCTCTATATATTTCCCACTCTCATTCTCTATATATTTTTAAAAAAGTGTTGAAGCTACCGAAAATGGGTTCCCCGTCGGAAGACTCTTTTACCGAAATTCACCGAAAATTTTTTTCGCCCGACGAAGACGCGGCCGAGGAAGAAGCGGTTACGAGTGCATGTACTTTTGTGCTACAAGCATTTGAGCACATTCGGCCTACTCCTCCTCCACGACCCATCTTGCGACGCACCTATATCTTGCGAGATCGTGAAGCCGCGAACGAGCGTTTGATGAAAGACTATTTTGATGCGACACCGGTTCACGGACCGAATGTTTTTAGACGACGTTTTCGGATGAGCCAAAGGTTATTTTTGCGCATTAATAATGACTTGGAAAATAGGTATGATTTTTTTAAGCAAAGAATGGACGCACGAGGATATCTAGGCTTCACCTCAATTCAAAAGGTCACATCCGCCTTACGCGTATTATCATACGGAAACACGTACGACATCAACGACGAGTATTTGAAGATGGCGGAGAAAACAACCCGAGATTGCTTGGAACATTTTTGCTATGGTAATTTTTATTGTCTTTTATTTATTTACTTTTATATATTTATTTTTTAGTAGCTTATTAGTAAAACTTTTGTATATTAAATTATATTTTAGGAATATGCCAGTTATATGGAAAACGTTATTTGAGAAACCCCACTTGGAACGACCTTCAAAAAATATATGAGGTGCATCTAGAAAAGCATGGAATACCCGGCATGATTGGTAGCTTGGATTGTCGTCAATGGCGTTGGTATAATTGTCCAACCGCATGGCGAGGTCAACATACACGGGGTGATCAAAAAGGGCCAACTTTGGTATTACAAGGTGTTGCGTCATACGACCTTTGGGTTTGGTCGGCCTTCTTTGGTGTAGCCGGGTGTTTTAACGATATTAATACGTTAGAGGCTTCACCATTAATAGAGGGCTACATTTCTGGAACTATACCAAAGGCCGGTTTTCATGCAAACGGGAACGATTACGAGCATGGCTACTACTTGGCCGATGGTATCTACCCTGAGTATTCGATTATTGTTAAAACGTTTTCTGAAACTTTCGATGAAAAAAGAAAGTATTTTAAAAAATTACAAGAGTCTTCGAGAAAGGATATCGAGAGGTGTTTTGGGGTTCTACAGCAACGATGGCATTTTATCAGAAATCCTTGTCGCAGGTGGCATAAGGATAGAATACGAATGGCCATGTATGCTTGCATCATTTTGCATAATATGATCATTGAGGATGATGGAAGAGCGATATGCCAAAACTATATTCCCGAAGATTTGGTCGAAGGAACCCAAGCGACAACGGAAGAGAGACTCGCAAATGCTCAACTACTGCGATCTAGAGAAATACATAACACGTTGAAGGCGGATTTGGTTGAGCATGCTTGGGTGATTCGCCCAATTCGATTCAACAGTGATCACGACGAAGATTCCGAGGAAGAAGTGGTTGAGGAATTCGAAGACGGGAACTTTGAAGACGTAGGTTTGGATGCTGGAGAAAACGAAGAGGAAGAAGGAGAGAACGAAAATGAAACCGAAGAATAAATTTATTTTTTAGGTGTAATTTTTTTTTTGTGTAACTTTTTTTTAATTTTCATGTAGTGTTTTTTATTTAATGGAATGTTTTTTAATTTTATAAAACTTATAAATTATTTAAAAAAATGAAAATTAAATTAATTGAGTAATGATGACAAAGGGGCTTTATGACTACGGCCTCAAATTGCATAACGCCCCATAAAGCCCCTTGCTGACGTGGCATGCCACATGTCGCATAACGCCCCTAAAAGGGCTTTATGACTACACATGCCCTAATGGGCACCCTACTAAAATCCATCACTACTGATGGAATAAAGTTCGATGAAGTGGCGGAAGCTGCTTGGGTGTGGTGAGTGATGAAAAGTGGAGCACCCAACCCCTAATAATCGGATTAGTAATCTAGTAAACATATCCTAAATCATTACAACTAACACTTAATGTGCCAAAAACATACCATCAATAATACGTTTGGCTTAGCTTTTCAAAACAACTTATAACTACTTTTTAGATAAGTTCACAAAAGAGTGACTTATTCAATTTTCCCTCACAAAATAGTTTTCATCCAAAAGCTTTTTAACTTTAAAAAAAAAGTCAAATAAGCAATAATAAGCACTCCCAAACACCCTCATAGATAGATACACACAAACATGAAGTTTTGAACACATAGATACAGAGAGAAGATGATCAACCTGTTGCGGAGCATTATACCCAGGTGGCACTGCAAAAACATCACTATTCAACGGCATATCAGCACTGATATCGTTACTTCTCGAATATCTACTACTGATTCCTCCATTGCTGGACCTCAAAGCTCCTAAAACCAAACCCAAAAACAGATAAACTATGTGCCGATTCATGGCTATGGGTCGTTCTTATCTGATCCAGAACAGATCAGATTCAAATAGCGCAACTGTGATCCGTGATATTATTAAAACCCAAGTTGAGTGCGATTTGCAGACCTTGGGATGCGTGTCTGGATAAAGTCCTGTTTGACATGTTGGATTTTTGTATTTATAGGGTCCATGTGGTGGACACGTGTGTTTAAATTTTGGATGAACACAAAATTAGGAATATACCTTTGCTATACAAAGTATATGCATCTAGTGAAAGATACTTTGGGTCAAGGTTACAATCACATTTTTAGTTTCGAGTAAATTACAAGTTTTTTCCTTATTTTTACATCAAATTTCAGATGCCGACCTTTAGGCCAAAACTTGACAGGCGGTGTCATTTACCTTTCAAAATCTTGTACGTTTTGTCCTTTAGTCCAAACGCAGTTGGAATTCCCAGTTAAAATATGTCATGTGCAAATCACATAAGGGTAAAATGGTCATTCCCTCTCAAGTCATTTAATTCTCCATTTATATCACACGTCATACTGCAAGAACCTGTTGATATTGAGGGCACAAGCTCCAGCATCAGGCTGATCTAAAAGCTCAATGTATGGGAATGGAGAAACTTTCTTGTCAAACTTCTCTCTCCTCGACTTTTACAACAACAGTATAACCACAATACCTTACGTTGACTACACCCAGAGTAGCAATATCCTGTTTTCAAACAGAGAAGGTCAAACACTGGCGGTAACTGGTAAGAACTTCATTCTCACCGATAAAAATAAGAAACAAAAACTACATATGACACGTTTTAATATATTATTACATGAGCAGCAGTGTTCTCATCAGCAGCGATCCCTTTAAGTAGGTTTCTCTCCACCAAGCTCTCTTTCTCCACCCCAATTGCTTGGGATCCATCAATCTTTGTGGGTGTTTGGCATTCCTTCTCAAAGTGACTTATTAACTTATATAAGTCAAAAGTGAGAAGTTAGAAATTCTAACTTCTCAAGACACAAACTCCTTCAAAATAAGCTAACCCAAACACTCAAAAAATAACTTATTAACTTTTATAAGTCAATAAGTCATAAGTTGCTCCAAAATAAGCTAAACCAAACACCCCCTTTGTATCTACTTTGTAGCTAGCATCGGGAAAAACTTTGAAGGCAGTGATTCTTAAGTCCCCAATTCTCTTTGTAAGTATAGCATCGCCACTTAGATCAGAAGAATTTCAACCACCATTGCCATTAATCAATTGTTGATCATCATCAACATCCCAAAATTTCACAAAAACCCTAACTCTGAAAGATGAGGGACATCGAATTGTGATTAGAAGCTGAATTGAGGGGTTGGTGTGTGATATAAATGGGGAATTGAAAGGGGTGAGAGGAAAATGACCATTTTACTCTCATGTGCCTCGCACATGACATATTTTAACTGAGAATTCTAACTGGGTTTGGACTAAAGGACAAAACATGCAAGATTTTGAAAGGTAATGGACACCGCCTGTCAAGTTTTGGCCTAAAGGACAGCGCCTGAAATTTGATGTAAACATAAAGGACAAAACTTGTAATTTACTCTTTAATTTTTAGTTTTAGGGTGGGAGGCGTGTTACTCGGAACCACTTCAAGTGGTATAAGCAAGGGCGGGTTGGGGTGGGTTGGTACACTGTCGCAACTGACCCAATTGCACACCTGAGTTGTGCAATCGAGTAATGGGAGGCGGTGGTGCTACAACTTGGAGCGAGTATCGTGTGAAGCCTGTTAGCGGGCAATCAACTGTTGACTTCACTATCATCGCTAAATGCCGCCAATTTAGGGCTGTGAACAACCAGAATCCACTAGGGGTCTAGAACCACCGGATAGCATAAGATTTAGATGTGTGTGTGAAGCTAATTTCTAATGGAATTATTTGTTAACCATATTTCATCAGTTTATTTAAATTTTAAGGGAAAAAATCTAAGGATAATGGATTGAGCTAGGTGAGTGCCCCTCCTATTTAGGTTGAATTACATTGTATTAGGTTCAATGAGGTGGCACAATCATATTGGCTTGTGGCGTGGGTACTTGTGGGTTGCTAGGTAAGTGCCTCCTCCACCCTTATAGTCTTTATCATAATAGAATTAAGTAAGGATGAAAATTTTGATATTGATGTCAGTATGGTATTGATATCGTATCATACTAGTATTGACCAAACATGATATTCGTTTTTCAATTTAGCGCAGTTTTGATATCAGTACTATGCGGTAGGATTCCAGTTAGGGATTTTTAATTGTATCGCATCATACTGGTATTGTCCGAACATATATAGTACGGATTCAGTTTTGGTTTTATCTGTAACACCCGTCGAATTTTACTTGAATTTAATAATAGTTTATACCATTTTTAATAAACGATGCTAATTAACAACGATTTCATAAGAGAAGTTCATAAATAGCATAACCCTTAGTCAACTAACGACTAAGTTAAAACATTTCAAAAGATGTTTAACTATTGATTACAACCCATAAACATAGTCTATTAAAGATTTAAAACATTGCGGAAGCTTGTAAGTAGTGTTCGGTTCTTCAAAATCTAGCTCGATCATCTTCCGGTTACCTTTCAACATCACCTAAGATCAAAACCATGACAAATGTTAGTTTTGATCAAGTTAAATTGGATACAAACAAGTTCCAAGAGTCAACAACCAAGAAAATAAAAAAAAAATTCCCGGAAGGGGGCGTCGCGTGACGCCAAGGCCCCTCACGTCACGCCTAGCCCCTATTTCTCAGAATGTTCATTTCTTTGATGCTGCAGATTCCCAGCTCAAATTTAACCAAGTTCCAACTTAAATTGGCCATAACTTTTGACTCGTAAGTCCGTTTTAAGTGATTCTTTTTCCTATGCCTCTGTAAATTCATTACCGACATGTCTATTACAAATTTCATATCGAAAAATTTGTTTACGGACCGAAAGACTATATGTCCATATGCAAATATTCGACCCATTCTAACTTAGCCATTTTACTACCATTTAACTAGTAAACCTAAGGCGCTTGTTACCCAAACTCCGGGGCTTATTATCACTGGCACTTCATTACCAAACCTATGGCTTCGTGCTCTTGTGACCATTTCCGCCACTTCTTTCTACTTACAATATTAATATTACAAAGTATCATTAGTCGACCCGTTTGGTCCATCTATGGAAAATCCTCCATTTTGATGACTACCGAACGACTACAAACCAATTCTTAACCTACGGATTTAAGTAACGTACATGATCGCTACAACCAACACAATTTTTATCAACAACGCATAGTTTAACAACAATTCATCAATGTAACGTATCAAGTTACATACTTGCGTAATTCATCGACATTGGTTTCTAACCATAATCACCCATTTCCGGGCTTGTCAATCTTAGCGTATCACGTCCATTCCATGGATTACGCCTTTATAACTCAATTTAAATGAGTGATGGTTCAATCACTTCAACGCTACAAGATTCGACCATTATTTGACCCGTTTGGTTATTTAATGGGAACCACCATTTTACAACATACCAAACTTGTTCTAATTAACATTTAACCCATTTACTTATCTAGTGATCTTCGTCACTTCAACTAGACATCCAAATTCATACTCTATTCTAAATTCAAGTCTATTAGTAAAAATACATAACAAATATAACGTAACAAAACCGTGGTTACGTACCTTTAGTGCACGCCCTTCAACGCGAATCGCCACCGGCTTGTCCACTCGACGCTCCGGTATCTTTTCCTATAGAGTTCAATCACGACTTGTTTTGAACTCCTTTTCAACCATATATCGCATAATTTTGTCAAATCATCACAATCATGCGTCTAACTTTAAATTTCAATTTCGAGCCTTCTTTGAGGCATTTCAACAAACACTTTAAGGGCAGAATTTTACATGATTATATAGCAAATCCCTAGCTTATCATCTAGCCCAAATTTCACATCAATCAACCCTTTTTACACAATTGTTAACTTCTAAAATCCTGAAGTCACTTTACCATTGTCAAATTACACTAGAACAACACCCAATTTCCTAGTGTTTATCAAGTTCTACAAAACCCACTTATCACCTACAATGGTGTTCATGGATTTTACTAAAATTTCACATGATTTCAACTTGTATTTGTCTAGGGTTTGTCCCTAGACTCCATATTGTTCCTAGTTCATCATAAAACAAACATGCAACCATAAAATTCAGATTTTCCCAATTTCATGAGAATTTCGAGTTGAGAGTTTTCATCAAATTTTACATACCTTGTAATCCTCTTGTGATGAGGATCAGTAATCTATGCTCAATTTTTGTTTTTGATCAGATTTGGACCTTCAATTTTGTGAATTAAGTGATGAACTAGGGCTTGGTGATGTCTCCTGGTCGCCCCATGCGTCCCATGTACGACCAGACACACTTTTGTGTGTTTGGTCCTTTATTTATTTATTTTTTTTATCTAATTAAGTTTCAGATTTTACAAGATAAGCCCCTCCACTTTTGTTTAACTTAAAGTTTGGTTGTTCTTAACCATGTTATAAGTTATTTCTAGATTTGTAGCTAACTAGGTTAAAACTCCTAGTTAGTAAATTCTTGTTTATTTATACTTTTTAATTCTAATATAAAGTTTCATATTTTCGGGGTGTTACAAGTCCACCCCCCTTAAAAAGGGTTTCGTCCCCGAAACCGAATTACGTATCAAATAAAATAGGGTAGAGACGTCGCATCTCCTTTTCGGATTCCCACGTAGTATCCAAGCCTTTCCTATGCTCCCACTTGATCTTGACTTGATCAATTTGTTTGTTTCGTAATTGCTTGAGCTTCCGATCCCAAACCTCCAATGGTCTCACCGCATAATTCAGGCTATTATCCACCTCGATATCATCGTAATGGATATAAGTTGTTCCCTCCGTTAGAAATTTCCGCAAATGCGACACGTGAAACGTGCCATGTATTCCACTCAACTCTTCCGGTAGCTCGAGGCGATAAGCCACCTTGCCAACCCTTTCGGTGATTTTAAATGGCCCGATAAACCTCGGGCTTAATTTCTCTCTTTTTCTGAATCTGATAACATCCTTTCTTGGGGAAAACTTTTAGCATAACTATATTACCTATTTCCTATCCCTTGTTCCCCCTTTTGATCGGGTTGTCTTTTGACCATTCAGTCACTAAGTCCGTCAGCATACTTACTCGACACTAGTCTTATATTGACAAGCGCTCTCCATAAGTCACAGTGTTATTTAGGCTACAACTTGTTTTATTGCCTAAACTAATTGGTCACCATTTCACCTCATACCTCGTCATTCGAGTATGCAATATTGCCGTCATCGGCCTTTTGCGTGCTTATAATTTCATATCTAGTCATTCACACTATAACGTGATTACATTCTATATTACTTTCGTGTCCGTGATCACATCACATCATGTTTAGTTTTACATCGACTATTCATTCTTAAGAATCTTTCCTCCGAATGCTTTCGGCATTAGGACCTATATTCTTTAGTACTAACCATTTTCTAGTTTCTCTCTCGGTATTTATAGGTGCTAGAACATCGTTTCTTTACTAAAACTGAATTTTAGTTTAATGTTTTTCTCTTTAATCATTGTCGACTAATCATATCAAGGAATTGACGACAAGGATTATTCTTCTGGGTTATCATTTTACGCGAGAAATCATAATTGGTTTTCCCACGCTTTATATTATCGACCCGTAGGTTCCTTTACTTAGCTTTGTAGGGTGAGACCCCCCTAGTATGTTCCATTTGTATTTGCGACCCTATGGTCATTTTGTTCCCGTAGGCCTTTACATTGTTTATAATTTGGAGGTTATGGTGATCCCATGGATCATCTTCTATTCGTTTGACCTTGACCGTAGTCTAAGGCTACATTCATTTTCTTTCGGATTATCTTTCAGACTCTATGACTTCTTATGTGTCCTTCGCGTCGGTTTATTTTACTCGCACTATTATTTGGTTTATGCCTCTATTTCCTCTCAACCCGTTACCTGGGTTCTTCATCTTAATGGTTTTAACATTCCGGTTTTATTAGTTTTCGTTTCCCTTTCCATATTCTTTTACGACCTATCACATAGGTTCAGTAATATCTCACACTTCCATTATTGGTTTCGCGCTTACTCGGAATATCAGGTATTATACTTTATTCAGTCCGTCCAGCATTGCAAGAGTCGAACATAACTATCGAAATTTCTGTTTTGTGAAATTTTATTGTCTTTTAGTCCTAACTATTAATCCGAGTCTTTTGACCTTTAATCTGCGTCACCGTCTCTTGGTTTACGCATAGATCCGTATTCCTACCCATCTATCGGGTATTTTACCGAAGTCACTATCAAAGCAGCCATTCCGGCATGTATTAAGACTTCGTTTTGATTTATTCAGTAGTGTTAGCGTATTCCGTTTACTTTTATTATTAAGCATTTTGCTTATTTGATCGTAACACCATCTTTCTGTTGTTAGCGACCCTTAGGTCTGTCTCTTTTACTAATATTTCAAAAGCCCATTTCTTGAGTTTTATTTGGTAATACCACTGTTATGGTTATACGGCTTTTGGGGTTTACTCGTTTTTATTCTAACGCTTTCATAATGTTTGTCTTACTAATTCTTTTACATATTCACCCTTATCAAGGTGATTTTTGTTCTTCCTCAGGAGGAATTTATTAATAACATGCTACTTGGGTATCTACCCATACCCGAGCTTTTAAATCCAAATTTATCGGTATTTCATTATTTACAGCAACAAATGATACATATTGTCCATTTAGTTTCTTTTTCGAGGGTATTCTTATCCAAATCTTAATCTCTTGATTCCTGACTTTAACCCTATTGTTACAATAACAAAATTAACTCATTTCATGTTATTGTTTCATATCGTTGTATGGAATTTATCCACATCGTTTGTTGACATAAACGATGTTTCTATCTGTTTCATTTGGTTTGGCTTAGTCTATAACCATGTCCTCGTCATCTATTACTATTGTAAACTCCCAGGGTTCGGGTGTTATACACTCCTCCCTATTATGACGCTTATCTTTCATTACGTTCTCGGGTTCGAGTGTGCGCGCACCCCTTCCCAATGGCAATATTTATCATGATTATTTATTTATTTTTTTTTTTACCTCGATGCTCAGCGTACAGTTTCAGCACCTCTTACAAACAATAAAACTTTTATTATTACCTCTTTCTATTTTTTTTAAAGCCTTGGTAATTTCGTTAACACTAATGTAGAATGTTAAATAAATCGATATAAAACAAACGATTTATTTACACTCGTAATAATTAAAAATTCATGCTGAAATTTAATTTACAAGAGTATACCTGAAACGACATCAGGTTCAGCTTTAGCCTCCGTGGCTGTTATATAAAACAACTTTGTCCTTGATTTCTGGGCATCAGACTTTGTGTCGGTTGTGTCCTTGGTTCCAAGCCTCTCTGGACATCTAGACTTTTTATGTCTTTGCTTACCACATGTGCCCTTGTGAATTTTTTCACAAAATCTACACTGATGTAACACACTTTTTGTAACTCCCTTCTTGGGAGCTTTATTAGACTTGGACTTCTTTACAGATCTTGGATTCATATCCAACACCCTCCTTTCTTCTATTTCTTGTAGTATGTTGTGTTTCAATCCAGCCATCATATCGTTCACCACCGGCACGATTGTGGTTTGTAATCTATCAATATACTGTGATAGACTATTTTCTAGAGCTTTTCCGACCTCCTCGGAAATCTTAGCTTTCATTTGTTCAGTCAATTGAGATGTCGAATCATCTCCGGTTACTCCAGACATTTCTTTAACTGAAACATCCATCACGATTTATCAATAATTATTTAATTCATTTCCATCTTATTATATGGAAATTTATATCACTCTCACTTAATCATAAATAATGTGTTATTCT
This sequence comes from Helianthus annuus, assembly GCF_002127325.2. Taxonomy (NCBI): domain Eukaryota; kingdom Viridiplantae; phylum Streptophyta; class Magnoliopsida; order Asterales; family Asteraceae; genus Helianthus; species Helianthus annuus. Next base: position 59,544,159 of record NC_035434.2, read on the forward strand.
TTTTCGGTTTGGTCAAGTATATATCTTGCCTTACCTTTCTTACTTAGTGTATTTTCCCAGGTTCGAGCGTATTTGTACACTTCTCCCATCTTTCCGTCATCTTGAAATTGAAATGTTTACACTACTTGTTAAACATTTCATTTATGACATATGCGTCATTCATTTTGATCTAGTCAAGTTCACCACTTGCTTAAACCATTTATGCTTAGTGCACTTTTCCGGGTTTGAGTGTGTAAACACGTACTTCCCGTGCATATCAATTCAAATTTCCTTTTTCTAGTATTCTAGTAAGTCTACTAAAGCAATTAATTCTTACCGGACGATCGATCAAGCTTGAACCGAACACTTTGTTGACAACCTTAAGCTCTGATTACCAACTTGTAACACCCGTCTAATTTTACTTGAATTTAATAATAGTTTATACCATTTTTAATAAACGATGCTAATTAACAACGATTTCATAAGAGAAGTTCATAAATAGCATAACCCTTAGTCAACTAACGACTAAGTTAAAACATTTCAAAAGATGTTTAACTATTGATTACAACCCATAAACATAGCCTATTAAAGATTTAAAACATTGCGGAAGCTTGTAAGTAGTGTTCGGTTCTTCAAAATCTAGCTCGATCATCTTCCGGTTACCTTTCAACATCACCTAAGATCAAAACCATGACAAATGTTAGTTTTGATCAAGTTAAATTGGATACAAACAAGTTCCAAGAGTCAACAACCAAGAAAATAAAAAAAATTCCCGGAAGGGGACGTCGCATGACGCCAAGGCCCCTCGCGTCACGCCTAGCCCCTATTTTCTCAGAATGTTCATTTCTTTGATGCTGCAGATTCCCAGCTCAAATTTAACCAAGTTCCAACTTAAATTGGCCATAACTTTTGACTCGTAAGTCTGTTTTAAGTGATTCTTTTTCCTATGCCTCTGTAAATTCATTACCGACATGTCTATTACAAATTTCATATCGAAAAATTTGTTTACGGACCGAAAGACTATATGTCCATATGCAAATATTCGACCCATTCTAACTTAGCCATTTTACTACCATTTAACTAGTAAACCTAAGGCGCTTGTTACCCAAACTCCGGGGCTTATTATCACTGGCACTTCATTACCAAACCTATGGCTTCGTGCTCTTGTGACCATTTCCGCCACTTCTTTCTACTTACAATATTAATATTACAAAGTATCATTAGTCGACCCGTTTGGTCCATCTATGGAAAATCCTCCATTTTGATGACTACCAAACGACTACAAACCAATTCTTAACCTACGGATTTAAGTAACGTACATGATCGCTACAACCAACACAATTTTTATCAACAACGCATAGTTTAACAACAATTCATCAATGTAACGTATCAAGTTACATACTTGCGTAATTCATCGACATTGGTTTCTAACCATAATCACCCATTTCCGGGCTTTTCAATCTTAGCGTATCACGTCCATTCCATGGATTGCGCCTTTATAACTCAATTTAAATGAGTGATGGTTCAATCACTTCAACGCTACAAGATTCGACCATTATTTGACCCGTTTAGTTATTTAATGGGAACCACCATTTTACAACATACCAAACTTGTTCTAATTAACATTTAACCCATTTACTTATCTAGTGATCTTCGTCACTTCAACTAGACATCCAAATTCATACTCTATTCTAAATTCAAGTCTATTAGTAAAAATACATAACAAATATAACGTAACAAAACCGTGGTTACGTACCTTTAGTGCACGCCCTTCAACGCGAATCGCCACCGGCTTGTCCACTCGACGCTCCGGTATATTTTCCTATAGAGTTCAATCATGACTTGTTTAGAACTCCTTTTCAACCATATATCGCATAATTTTGTCAAATCATCACAATCATGCGTCTAACTTTAAATTTCAATTTCGAGCCTTCTTTGAGGCATTTCAACAAACACTTTAAGGGCAGAATTTTACATGATTATATAGCAAATCCCTAGCTTATCATCTAGCCAAAATTTCACATCAATCAACCCTTTTTACACAATTGTTAACTTCTAAAATCCCGAAGTCACTTTACCATTGTCAAATTACACTAGAACAACACCCAATTTCCTAGTGTTTATCAAGTTCTACAAAACCCACTTATCACCTACAATGGTGTTCATGGATTTTACTAAAATTTCACATGATTTCAACTTGTATTTGTCTAGGGTTTGTCCCTAGACTCCATATTGTTCCTAGTTCATCATAAAACAAACATGCAACCATAAAATTCAGATTTTCCCAATTTCATGAGAATTTCGAGTTGAGAGTTTTCATCAAATTTTACATACCTTGTAATCCTCTTGTGATGAGGATCAGTAATCTATGCTCAATTTTTGTTTTTGATCAGATTAGGACCTTCAATTTTGTGAATTAAGTGATGAACTAGGGCTTGGTGATGTCTCCTGGCCGCTCCCTGCGTCCCATGTACGACCAGACACACTTTTGTGTGTTTGGTCCTTTATTTATTTATTTTTTTTATCTAATTAAGTTTCAGATTTTACGAGATAAGCCCCTCCACTTTTGTTTAACTTAAAGTTTGGTTGTTCTTAACCATGTTATAAGTTATTTCTAGACTTGTAGCTAACTAGGTTAAAACTCCTAGTTAGTAAATTCTTGTTTATTTATACTTTATAATTCTAATATAAAGTTTCATATTTTCGGGGTGTTACATTATCTAAATTTTGATATGGTACGATGGTACCGGTTTTGTACAATACAAGTACCAATCTCATCCCTAGAATTAAGTCTTGTGAAGTTTTACACTTGTGTGTCATCCTTAGACCATTCGTAATGGTTGATGCCCCCTAAGGGGCATCTTTCGCCACATCAGCATCATAACGCTCATTCAAAAAATGTGTAATTATTAACGATCGTTAATTCCCATTGAATCATTACTTTTAACTTTTTTTCTCCTAATTTGGCGTTATACTAGAAACGCCCCTCACTCTTGATGTTCGTATAACGCCTAGGGGGACAATGTTGGGGGCGATATGAAGCCCTTTCACGCCCATATAACGCTCATTACACATGGTCTTATATGAAGAGATCTTAATCAGGTTTTGTTTGCGAGTTGAGTGGTGGATGTTGAATACGACTCATGTATTAATTTGTGTCAAGGATGTCTATTGTAACTTAGACACAACTTAAATTCATATAAACTATCTCGTTTAACTTGTTTATCTAAAGGAGTCAAATAGGTTGAATATTAGTCACCAAGCTGTAAAGGTGTTATAAACGAATTGATGGGTTGTAATAAAACGGGTTAAACGAGTTGACGGGTTCACAAATCTCTTTAAATGAGTTAACTGGTCAACATGTTTAATTAAATAGGTTAAATATGTTAAACTAAACACCATCTATTTAATTAAGGATGCTAAACATTTAATTATGTTTGCTAACATTAGTAGTTGGATTAACATGGTGAAAATAAAAACAACTTATAAAAAAGGTGAGTAGGTAAGAAACTAAGGTTTGGACACCATTCTTAGCTAATTTGTTATTTTTTTTATAATGTAGTGATAAAAAGGCATCGAAGGCGTTAATTTAAACTCATTAAATTGGGCAACAAAATTAACCATGTTTAAGCTAGCAACAAACTATGCATGTGCCCACGAGGTACAATTATAAATATATGCGATCATATTGATAAAGTAGTAAAGAGGGTTTAAGGATGGATTTATTGAGTTGGAAGTTTTGACCTATTTAGTCACCCTAATAATGATTGGTCACTGATTAGGATATAGTCTTTTTTTTAACGGTAATTTGGATTACTGACGGACCATTGAAGTATAATCATGCCGTCAGGGTAACCACCCGATCATATCCATCTTCACTAGAATATAATGTCTATACACCAATTCAGGAGGAAACCCAATAAATCAGGGTAACCACCCGATCATATCCATCTGCACTAGACTATAATGTCTATATACCAATTCAGGAGTAAACCCAATAAATCTGGAAAAAAAAAACCCAACAAATTTGGATCACTAACGGACCATTGGAGTATCATCGTGCCACCAGGGTAACCACCTGATCATATCCATCTGCACTAGACTATAATGTCTATACACCAATTTAGGAGGAAACCCAATAAATCAGAGTAACCACCCGATCATATCCATCTGCACTAGACTATAATGTCCATACACCAATTCAGGAGGAAACACAATAAATCTGGGAAAAACACCCTTGTGGGAATCGAACTCAGGACCTAATGGTCACTAAGCTTTATCCCACCTCCAAGATGTCACTAGACTATAATGTCATGGGCAATTAGGATATAGTATTTAACTAGTTTAAGAACCCGCGAGCTTCGCGGGTTGGTAAAAGAAAATTTCTTCGTTAATACCGCTGACATTAAATATTATGATTTTATACCCGGTAAAAGACAACCGAATATATTACTTTACGACGACAAATTGAAATACATGAATATGCAACGATCACAATTCTTTGAAAATCTCTTTATAAACCACTTAAGAGCCGAATATCAAACCTATACTATACCATAAATTTTTAAGAATGTTTTTAATAAAAAAAAAACAAATAATTTTTTTATAAAACTTTGTTAAAACTATAAATAATCATACAAAAAAAATGTAAAAAAACTTTACAATACGAAGAGTATAAAGGCCCATACGAGGCTTATACGAAGGGATCTATACAAACAATGTAGACCTATACGAGGCGTATAGGTCCAACACGTTCGACAAGATCTGACACGCATCAGTTTTGTAATAAATTAAAAAGGTTATATGACCCGTCTAGCTCTATACGAGTCATGTTAATAGTGTTAAAACAAGAGAAAGAGTGTCTCAATAATAAAATAATAAGTCCCTACTGAAATTGCTCGTAATATGAATTGGCAATAATACCATTCATTTAACCTGTCTGACTTAACTGAGTTTTAATTTTTGGACTGAAGTGGCATGTTTCTAGTACGTCATGCATTTTTGAAAATTTGACTGAAATGGCAAAAATGAACAAAACACAGGGACGAAAATGGCAGCTAACTCTAATCAAAATAATGTGAAAGAAATAAAATAGATGATAAAAGAGAAAAGGAAAACAAAAAAATAAATGTTTTCTGATTGGTTTGTTAAGATTAAGCTTTGACCAATCTTCCTTTATTGAATGAGTCCAGCTTATTTTACATGTGATCCCTGTCCTCTTCAGCCCTGCTTCATGCTACAGCGATAGTGACAATCCATGGATATCCCAGATTTTCCGCTCCTTCATAAATTATATTTATAACACTTCATTTCCTTCCCAACTTCCCACATTACACCAAATAAAACTCTCATTTATAAACAAGTAAAATACTTGTTTAGTGTCGTTCAAAAAAAAATATCTGTTTAGTACCCATTGTTAAGAATTTCTATTAAATAATTAAATAAAATGATAAAAAGTATGATTTGGGAATTTGGATAGATAGCGGACTCTTTTAGTGTTTTACCTCAGTTCAAAACAAAACCCTAAATCGCTCTCTCTCATTTCACAGCCGACACCCCACAGATTCCGTCGTCCAGTTTCTATCCACCGTCAGTTGCATCGACGACGAAGTTTTGTTCAGCAGGTGAGAACGACCAATTTTATCGATTATATGAATTTAATAGACTTACAGTTGTTTCACAATATTAGTTGAATGCTTAAAGTTGTTGTGTTAATGATTTCAGTATCGAGCTCCACTCTACAATGATATGGAGCTGCACTCTGCAAAGAAACGCATACAACTTTTTAAGAAACTAATATGTGGTACAAGTGGACTACACTACTTTCATAAAGAAAAGGTAAACACAAGTTAGTTGTTTTACTTTTTAAGTGGTTATTATGATTTGGTTTAACATGTAGCGATGTAATTAATTCTAGTTGTTTCATTGTTTTTAGATGCTCCACATTCATAATAACAGACATAAAATTGCTAGGTCGGTTGAACGGTTCGGATCGTAAGATTAGCTTGTAACAATCATCTTCTTCAATTTGGTCGCTGCAAGTAAGTTACCGTCCACCGGAAAATTTCGTTTTCGTCAACCGCATTTCATTTTTCACCTATACTCAGGGGCATCCTAACATTTACTTAAGCTATCTCCGATAAATCAAATGAAGACTAAAAAAATTGCACTTCGTCACAAAAAGCATAGGGGTATCCCGTGCAAACCCTCGTCCACACATAGATCCGTACCTACTTGAATATTGGTTGAAAGTTATCAAACATCCTTTAATTAATTTCTCTTTCTTTGTATATAGTTTTTTTTTTGTTTTTTTGGGTTCTTAAATTTTCTTTGATCAAACTTAATGATGTTCTTTATTCTTCGGGGAGATTTTAATAATATAAATTAATAATCATATATCCTTTGACGTTCTGTTTCAATCTTGATGTTTGAATGATTCACAAACAAGGAGAGTACGATTCCAAGTTTCTGAAACCGGATGAGATCAAGGCCCTACATTGATGCTAACAGTATTTAATTTTACAGGGTACCCGAGTATACGTGCACGGTTGGCAACTACTTTGAAAAAGTGTGGGACCAGCTTGACACACCTTACTGTATGTGTTATGCAGTGGCACAAATGGTGACCATTCTATATCATATGCATAGACCAGAAGAGTGCAAAAGTCTGATTTTATCACCTCAAACTTTTCTTAATCTTGGTTGTCAATATGTAGATAGACTTAGAGTCTTTCTTACTGAAAGCTAGTATGAACTATATGACATTGAAGCTCAACCATTCCATTATCTCCGCGTGAAAAAACCCGAATCATTAGCCAAGTCCGACAAACCATACTTGATCAAAGACTTGGCGATATATCGTACAAAGGAAACAATCTTGAAAGTCATTATAAGTAATTTTCGTGAAGGTGGGCCATAATACCCGATTCTAGGGGAATGCAACATGCATGGACTTACAACTGCTAAGGCGGCGGATACAATTTCGGAGAAACCGTTTATTAGAAAAGAGCCTCGACTGAAAAAGAATTATCCCCTTGATCATTTTGTGCTCATCACGGGAATCTATGTTGCATTTGTGAATCCTACACGCGTTAATGTATAGTTGAGAAACTCGTGGGGCGATTGGGGATTTAAAGGAACTGCAAGGGTCGGGAATGACTTTTTCGAAGAGGCTTATGTACAATGTCACACCCCCAAAATCCACACGCGGAGTATCACCGCTTGGAGGCGTGACATGACCAGGATCAAGCCACCAATCATATTAAACATTGTAAGTATTAAATAAAGTTTAGCCCATCAATATAAAAGGTGTTCAAAACAAAACATAGTTAAGTGTTTAGCGGAAGCATAATTGTGAAAACCCAAACATAAGTAAAAATTCAAAATGTCATAATGTTTTAACATGGCATCCACTGTCCATGTCCCACAACGACCGCGCCTCCCTGTGCAAGCTCCATGAATACCTATCGACCTGCAAGGCATGTAACAGAGAGTCAACAACAAAGTTGAGCGAGTTCACAGTTGGTTGTTCAGTTAATGTGTTCGTTTCATAAATCGTAAGTTCGTTTCATAACCATGCGTTACTTAGTATTCTTGTTTCCCAAATCTTTACGTTATAGTGGGGGCTTCCCATGTTGTATGTGATAGACTAGTTGTATCCATAAGTGTTCTTCCCAAACCAAGAACAGAAGTACGTACGAGGTTTACGTAGGTTTTACGTATATGCCCTTCGCAACCTGAGGACAGTGGTACGTGTGAGATTTACGTAGGTTTTACGTAAGTGCCCTTCGCAACCTGAGGACAGTGGTAAGTACATGTTTACGTAGGTTTTACGTAAGTGCCCTTCGCTATCCGAGGATGATGGTAAGTAGTCTAGTGGTGGTGAAAGTTCGAGTAGTTGTTCAATCCCATTCCCAACCCACCGGGGAATCCCATGCCTTAGAAAGAGTGTGAACTCACCTTGGTTTGCTCGGCAGATACACGAAAAGGTTACTTGAGTTATATGGGGTCAACCACGTCCTAACATGGTTACCATACGAGTCAGGTTTTGGTTTTAAGTAATGCACATAAGTTTTACACATAACCTAACAGGTTACAACACGTAATGATCATGACAAACACGTATTGTCACGTTAAGAGTCCCAACATGACATTTTCATACTTGTGCGACCTGAAAGAATAGCCCAATGCATAGGCGGCCCAACCTATTGTGCGATCAGCATGACTTGTATGATCCACAATGGGTTGTGCGATTCAATCATACCCGGCCCAAAACAAATAGAAAGCCCAATCAAACATACTCGACCCAAGTAACAGCAAACGTTGGTCTTGTGCGGTCCGGATGGACTTGTGCGATCCGAATAACTTGTGCGACTGGGTTTTGGGCTTTAAGGCCCAACTGTATAAAAGTCCAAATGGTTTGTGTGTGGCCCAAGCCTTGTGCGATCGGCACTGTCTTGTGCGATCCACAAGGTCTTGTGCGATCATGCAAGCTCTAGTTATACATTGCTGCCTTATGTGTTTGTACCTATCTTGTGCGACTGCACTTGTGCGTCTGGCACTTGTGCGATTAGTCTCCTTGTGCGATCAGATCAGATCTCGTGTGATCTGATCTTGTGCGAGTGGTAGCTTATGTGATTAGATTAGGTCATTAACTTCCTAAAAATCATGCAATCGGTTACTAATTCCAAATCAATTCATTTGACCAAATTAACAGTTTCCATCCATACAATTCTCGATCAAACAAGGGTTTTTAGCATCGAATCTCTATGAACCCTAATCAAATACAAAACATAACAACCATTATAGCATTAATCCGGCTCATGTTCTTGATTTCTAGCATACATCCCAACATGACAACACAATAATTCATCCCTACATAAACATATCACATCCAATTAACATGCATCCGATTCAAGATAATCATCAACTCTAAATCGGTTAAAACACCCTACACAAGTGAGTCGATCTACATGAACAACCCTAGTGATTTATAATCATAAGCAATCATATATCATTCTCTAAATCATTATGTAAAACATGTAAGCCAACATATCAACAATCATACAATCAAAGTAATACACTAACCGATTAGGGAGTAGAACAAGGATGATCCAAACCAAAAGCTTAGAGAGAGATGGGGGTGTTGCCGTCGACTTTGAGAGGAGAGAAAGAGAGTAGGGTTTTGATGTGTAAAGTGTTTAGCAAAACAATGAAGAGTATACCCCCTCCTCATGAGGTTATGTGACATAAGGGAGCGGGCCGAACCCATCATGGGCTGCCCATTGGTTTCGGATACAAAGAGTGTGGCCCGAATGGGCTTGTGCGAGCGGCCAAGTGTTGTGCGTTTGGGCTCAATTATTTACATACATTCGTTATACATAAACATATAACATAACATTCAATTAATCAACCAAGTTCACATAATCACATAACGTTCACATACGTTACATTATACACAAAGATAGGTTTTGAAATACGAGTTGTCACATTATCCCCAAGTTGAAAGAAATTTCGTCCCGAAATTTGGTACGTACTCACTGAGGAAGCTAGTTAAGTTGCATGGTTTTCCTGGGGTGTCACATCCTTCCCCCGTTGGTTTGGAATTTCGTCCCGAAATTCCACAGTAGCTTCAGCCTCAGTAGTGGTTGTACTGTTTGCGAATAATTGGGGATACTTTTGTTTCATCTGGTCTTCGCATTCCCAGGTGAACTCTGGGCCACGACGGGAGTTCCAACGAACTCGAACGAGAGGTATTCTGGTGTGTTTGAGGACCTTAACGTCTCGGTCCGTGATTTCAACTGGTTCCTCGATGAATCGCAACTGATCGTCGATAGTGAGCTCCTTCAAAGGGACTATGAGGGTCTCATCTGACAGACACTTCTTCAGATTTGACACGTGAAAGACGTTGTGAACTCCACTGAGTTCTGCTGGTAGGTTTAGTCTGTAGGCCATTTTGCCTATTTTCTCTGTGATTTCGAAAGGTCCAACATAACGTGGGTTAAGTTTACCTCGTTTGCCAAAACGAACTACACCTTTCCACGGTGAGACTTTGAGTAGCACTCGATCCCCAACCTGGAACTCGAGTGGTTTCCTACGCTTATCAGCGTAGCTTTTCTGACGGTCACGAGCTGCCGCCATTCATTGTCGTATCTACGCAATTCTTTCCGTTGCGTCTACTACAAGTTCTGGACCCGTGATCTGACTATCACCCACCTCTGCCCAACAAAGAGGTGATCGGCATTTTTGCCCGTATAATGCCTCAAATGGAGCGGCTTGAATGCTGGTGTGGTAACTATTGTTATACGAAAACTCCACTAACGGGAGATGTTTTTCCCAGCCGTTGCCAAAATCGATTACACATGCACGCAGCATGTCTTCTAGAGTTTGAATAGTGCGCTCAGACTGCCCATCCGTCTGAGGGTGATAAGCTGTGCTCATGTCTAATTGAGAGCCAAAAGATTTGTGCATTGCTTGCCACAGTTCCGAAGTAAAACGTGCATCACGATCAGAAATAATGGAGGTTGGCACCTCGTGCCTCGAAACCACTTCTCTCAAGTATATATCTGCTAAGGTAGAGAACTTGTCTGTTTCCTTAATAGCCAGGAAGTGTGCAGACTTAGTGAGTCGGTCCACGATCACCCAAATAGTATCATTCCCACGTTGAGATCTAGGCAGGCCAGTAACAAAATCCATGGAAATTTCCTCCCATTTCCATTATGGTATCTTTGGTTACTGGAGTAGGCCCGATGGTTTCTGATATTCGGTCTTGACTCTCACGCAAGTCAAACATTTGACGACGTAAGTTGCTATGTGAGCTTTCATGCTAGGCCACCAATACGTAGTTCTGAGATCGTGGTACATTTTATCCGAGCCAGGATGTACCGAGTAGCGAGACTTGTGTGCTTCATCCATTACAAGTTCTTGTAAACCGCCATAGAGTGGGACCCAGATGCGTCCTGTTACATAGTAAGCGTCGTCTTCCTTTTGTTCTAGCCGCTGCCTTGAGCCGCGTAAGGCTTCAGCCCTGACGTTTTCTGGTTTCAATGCTTCTATCTGAGCATCTCGTATCTGTGAAGGAAGACTAGACCGGATGGTAAGTTGCAACGCTCGTACACGCCTAGGTGTAGTATCCTTTCGACTAAGGGCGTCGGCCACCACATTGGCTTTGCCCGAATGGTACTTTATAGCACACTCGTAATCGTTTAAAAGCTCGACCCATCGACGTTGACGCATGTTTAATTCCTTTTGCTTGAAGATATGCTCGAGACTCCTGTGATCGGTGTAAATGGTGCACCTGGTACCGTACAGGTAATGTCTCCATATCTTAAGAGCCAAAACCACTGCTCCCAATTCCAAGTCACGTAAGTGTCACACCCCGAAATTATCAGAGCATTGGCGTGACTGGACTGGTATCTTCATTGCACAGCGGAAGCAAATAATCTTAGTCTTTTAGAAATTGAACGCCACTAAGTACTCGACTCTTCATGGTCATCCTATTCCAACCGTGCCTTGACTTTGAAAAGCAACCTGAGAAAGAAACATGCGAAAAATCAACATAAAGTTGAGCGAGTTCATAGTTTGTTCATAAAAGATTTGAGATAAATCTTTTGAGTTGTGAAAGGTTTGAAATAAATCTTTGGTAACCGGTTTTTGAAATAGTATTGAGAAAATGAATTTAAAATCATTTTCTTGCCAAGTTATATGGAAACGTTGTGTTTGTAACACGTTATGTTCATAAAACCATGTATTTGTAAAGCCTTGTATTTGTAATGTTCGCATAACCGTCAATGCCCACCCTGACTTTGACTCCATACCCCCATAATTCTTTGAATTTGTATAAAACATGGTAGTTAATTTGTATGAACAAGAAGTTTCCGAAATTATAAAATCCCTGGTATGTAGCAGATAAGGAAAAAGAGATCACCAATGGTTTGCAAGGCCATTGATATGTGTGAAGTGCAAGTAGGAAGACTCAAACCTAGCGGATTTTGCGTTGGGCACAAAGTCACCCCAAGGTCCGTTCTGTTTGGCCTGGGATTGGGCTCGCTACACCCAGATAGATCTACCGCTTATGTCCCTCGGTCCTACAATGAGGATTAATGGCCTCCAGTTCCCGCCTACCCACTCACATGATCTAAATAGTAACCCTCCTTACGCTAACCATACCATGTAAAAAGTATTCGTAATTACTGTAACATATATTCCACCCCAGCCACCCTGGCTGAACCTCCCCGGCCACCCTGACTGAACCTCCCCAGCCACCCTGGCTGAACCTTCCCAGCCACCCTGACTGAACTTCCCCAGCCACCCTGACTGAACCTCCCCAGCCACTAAGGCTGACTCCTTAGTTATGAAAAATCATTCATATTTCGAAAATAAGCATTTGTTTTGTAAAAACCGGTATGTTTAGTATAAACCTTTCGTAAATCATTTGAGTTCCTCGAAATCCATTCGTGATATGATTTAGAAATACGAGTTTTACGTTTGTTCAAAACTTTGTATGTTTCTGAAAATCGTGCATGTCTTTCCACCCCGAAAACATTTACAGAAAGAATGTAAAACAGTAAAAAGTGGGGGTTATGAACTCGCCTGAATATTCCTGTGCAAAGCTAGCTAATTACGACTTCGATGATGTCGTTTCCAAGACGTGGCTTGCTAGCGTGCATTCTACAATATCCCTAACACGGAATATCTAATAAGTTTCTAATTAATGCGGTAACAAATCTACGTGTTACCGAGCTCTATCGAATCATTAGTCGAACGATTGGACGGTACGTTGTTAACTTAATGAAAACGATTAAGTTAAACTTTATCGCCCCGAGAAGTTTTACGTGTATATAAAGAAATGTTCGTATGAAAGTAATATATAATACACTTGTATTATGTATATGTTTGCCGAAGTATACGTATATGCCGTTTCGGCGTTTGAAATAAATATAAAAAGTTATATTTATTTTATAGAAGTATCATCGAGTCGTTCGATGTTGAAATAAATAGATACTCTATTTTTGTAAAACGAATTCATGTTGTTTAACATTTGAAATATATGTATAAACTATATTCGTTTTATAAATCGAATTCGTGTGGTACGATATCTGAAATACATATAAAAACTATATTTATTTTATAAGACGAAATCGTGTCGCGTGATATTTGAAATAAATATATATACTATATTTATTTATAAAGGATTCGAGTTTATTTTGAAATAAATATAATAATAACTATATTTATTTTTGTGGTCAAAACAATTTCCGTATCGTTGTTCTCGTAAGTTGTAAGTGTCGTCGAAATAACATGCATTAGTAAAAAAAATCGTTTGAATCCGATTTGTTTTCGTTATATAATAAGACGCATGTTGTTTTTACGGATTTTCTTGAAAAATGGGCAGAGTTTCCTCTGTTTTTGGACGCCCCTGACAACGCAAGTTGTCGTTCTTTTTCAAAAATTCAATCAATATGCAATCATAAGATATGTATTTGTCAAATATATCTCAAAGCTATACTTTAATCGTTCGGTTCGAGCTCGTTTTCACGATAAAAAAAAACAATGTAAATATAAATCGCGACTTTAATTTTTACCAAATCCTTGTGTTGAAAAGCTGGGTTGACCAAGTTGACCGGGTCAACTGTGTTGACCGGCGGAGTTGACCGAGTCAGCCGGGTTGACCGGCTGAGTTGACTCGGTTGACCGAGTTGGGCTGAGTCGAGCTGAAAAACACTTGAGTCGTACCGAGTTGAACTGAAACACACCGAGTTGAGCCGAGTCAACCTGTAACATCCGTACACGAACCTGGGCCATGGCTGCCCCGAACCAGAACCGAGTCGGACCCGAAAACCCGAACAACCGATCATTATAATCATTAAAAAAATGAATAAAACGAGAGAACATGGGTTGGTTTACCGGAATTCTGTCGGATAAATACGAAGACCGCCGGGCCGAGTCAAGGACCGCCGGTCCAAGACGGGGATCACCGGTCGCCACCACAACCGCGGGTTCTCTCTCTCTCTTCTCGATCTCCATCTCTCAGTCTCTCTCTCTTCCGCCACCGTACGCCACCACGCACCACCACGCGCCACCGTTCCTCTCTCTCTCCTCTCATCGCCGCCCTCCTCCTCTTTCTGTTCCGATGCCGCACCACCACCGGACGTGGTGGTGGTCCGTTCCATTCTCCAAAGCAGGGGGGTTGGTATGTGAGTAGATTTGTGTTTTGGAAGATGAACTTCCTTGGTGTTGCAGGTAGGTATCGAGAGGGAGAGGGGGCAAGGAAAAAGAGTGTGGTGTGTGTGTTGTAGGAATTGAAGGGCAGGAGGCAACTATATGCCTGTGTTTGTTCCCTGTGTATAACCGAGAGAGAGAGAGGAAGATCTTTATGTCTGTGTATTTGTTGGGAGTTTAGAGAGAAGAGGTGTTATATAGAGGATTGTGTAAGATCTTGCACAAAATATTTTGTATAGATTTGTTTAGATTTTTGGCAAGATTTTATAAGATCTATAGAGATCTTGCTAAGATTCACAAGAAAGTCTTGTAGTATATTATATGCAGGTTTAGGCTTGTGGGTTTTTGGCTTGGGCCAAGGGCCCACAAGCCCAACTCGTGTGAAAGTGGCCCGTAATTCCTACGAGACCCGTTGTCAAAACCCGAACTCCGTTTATCATCAAAAGATAAAATTTTCGTATTAAAATACATAAAATACGGTCGGTAGTCGTTGTTTGCACGCCCGTTCGTCGATCACGGTAATAATCGCGAAAAATTGTATTGTTGCCTTCTTTAATCCGTTTTTCGATCCGGTGTCGACTGTAGTCACTAAAATTTAATTACGAAGCTAAAATGTATCGAAAAAAAAATTGATATCTGTCGGCATTGTCAGTATTCTGTTCGGTTTCAATCCGTTGTCACTTAACGTTTAGCATGTTTCTCCGCACATCTCCGTTCGCGCACTGTATAGGCGGACAGACGTTCCTAGGCACTCCAAAGGCCTAATTAAGTTAATTCGCGCTGTAAACACTATTTATTATTGCGTTAATTATCTGTTAATCACGTAATTAAGATCCGTAAATTACCGGTTGTCACATTCTCCCCCTGTTACAGAAATTTCGTCCTCGAAATTTAGAATAGGTTATCTCTTCAGAAGTGTGTTTCAAAAGTTGATGTCAAGGGAAACAAGATGTATAGATACAGTCACTAGTGTGACTAAGTTAGCAGGATCCAACAATGAACAGGAACTTCGACCAATCGAATTCCATATGAACGTTTATAACATGTAAACGAGTTCTAGAAGCGATAACATCCACTATCCACTGGATGAACTTAGAATCAACAATCTCAAATGTAATAATTTGCATGAAACGTTCGATCGTGATCAGCGCAAGCTGCAAGTCATACCGACGCCACAAGGTGTCGCAATGAATGAAACGATTCAATAATAGGGGTGATCGAACAAGTATCACCTGTGTTTTGCATGAAACGCTCAATCATGATTAGCCCAAGCTACAAGTTTGTACTGATACCACAAGGTGTCGTAGTGATTCAAATAATTCAATAATAGCGGTGATCACACAAATCCACCGTGTTTGAAGTCAAATGAAAGCGTAATAAGGTGAATCCGAAAGTTTGTTTCAAATGACATCATAGAATTTTCAATTGAAATTTGAACATCAAAGAAATAATGTTTTCGATCGAAGGTGAAGAAGCAATGGATATCGCAAAATTTTCGATCGATAATGAAAGACCCGTTAGTAGGTACACCGGAATGTAAAAATGAATTTGTGTACCATTGTCTTAACACACTATTGTATTAAGACCGCTTTGATATAATAAATCGAAGTGAATTGGAAAACAATCAATAAATTTTTAGATCCGTGTATGAGATGCGTAAACGAGTTTAGCGCAAGCTTCAAACTAATGAAAATCACCATCACATGGTGTCGAAATCAACAGACAATTTAATGGAGTCGAATACCAAACAAGTTTACCTCGACTCGGAACAAATGAAACGCTTGTTAATACGAATTTGAATATGATGTTTTCAATACATCATATGGTGTTTTGAATCGAACATGTGTAATGGACAAGTTCAAACAGTTGAACTTGGTTTTAGCGCAACCCGACAATAAACATATGTATCGACAAGAAAACTTTTAGCATGGTTACAACGAAAAACCATGTATGTAGCTTGTAAAGAAATGATCGTGATACAATGACCATTAAGAGGAGTAGAGATACGAAAATCTACTCAGTGAGCGTGAAATTCGAAATTTCAATAATAGAAATTTGAGGACTTTACCTGGGGTTTCGTGTGACGACCAATTGTTAGGTGACATTACCATGGAATGTCGAACATAGCGTATTCGTCGTTAGTTAGGTAGGGGGGGGGGGAATGCGGAGACAATCGTCTTCTCCCTGACGTGATTTGTGTCGTTGCAGGATCGCATGACAAGTTGTCGTTTCCTGATCGTTAGTTCTCCTGCTGACAGGGATCTAGCGTCGTTGTTAAATTTGCGTCATCGTTCCTTCTCAAAGGCCTCGCCTCGATAGTCGTATGTGTCGTACTTCAACCTCCGTTGATGTATAGCTTAAGTTTCACGTATACCTGTGCACTAGCGTTGTGTGCCGCGTAGAAGGTGATGTACCCCGACATTCGTTGACGTAAAAATTGAGTTCCATGTATTCTCGTGCGCTAGCGTTTTGTTATGCGTAGGCTGCCTGATCGGGGAGTTAAAATATCATAGACAATGTGGATAATAGTGTGTACCCGAGTTAATATTCGCGATTCCTACGTGATGTCCATGCACAAATAATCGATCATATAATCAAATACGCATGTTAGTCACCAATAAGCAATCAAGTAATTCCCCTAGTCCCACTAGTCTATCCTCCCAGCCTCTCAGACTGAACTTCCTAGTTGTCACACCCCCAAAATCCCACCTGCAGAGTACTACCGCATGGAGGCGTGACTGACCAGGATCCAGCCACCAATCATACTGAACGAGCATATAAATAGTTATAAAGGTTTAACCAATACGATTGGTGTTTCAAACAAACAAAGTTCAAGTCGCAAGCGGAAGCATAAGTCTTAAAGTTAAAACATAAGTTCAAATGGTTTCAAGTTTAACATAGTACGCAGCAATCCGTGTCCCACAACGACTCTCCTCCATGCAAGCTCCAGCTGAGTACCTATGGTCCTGCAAAGCATGTAATAACGAGTCAACAACTAGTTGAGTGAGTTCACCGTTGGGTGTTCGTTTTAGTTGTTTTGAAAACAGTTTCCTTTATCTGGCATCCTGCCGTGGGGGTTACCCCATAGTTTGAAAACGTGACTTAATCATTCCCAGTTACTCTGGCATTCCAGCCGTGGGGGCTACCCCATGATAGTTATCAGGCATTTCGGCCGTGGGGGCTACCCCATGCGTACACTAGACTCGTTACCATATCGACTGCTGACTGTAGTCATGTTTATGTGCCCTGAAATCCGTCAATGTCTATCATCATTGACGTGCCCCAGATCCATTAGTTCACGCCCGTCCTCTGCGGCACGGTGTGAGGTTTGTCAGACCTAAATAGCGCTATCTAACTAATGACCCGCTCGCCATTGGCCCGGCGATTAAGTCGATATAAAAAGGAGGGACTTCGTGATAGAGTTTTAGTCTAGTACGAGTTATCCGTCCGTCCGGACGAGGAATCACATTCCTGAACCACTGCTGTCCTACCCAAGGAGGACGAGGAACCCACGTTCCTTAACCCCATTCCCAACCCAGGGAATCCCATGCTTTGTAGAGGGTGTGAACTCACCTTGGTTTGCTCGGTAGTAACACAGAAAGGTCAATCAAGTCGCAAGTAGTCAATTACGTCCTAACATAGATACCACTTATAATCAGATTCAAGCCAAGCAGTGCACGTACAAGTAGTAGTCATGGCATACAAGTTCTAGTATGGCAGTTCATCGATAGTACACAACAAGTTTCACAGTTAACAATCAAATACAACCCAAAGTCTAAGTGTGAGGCCCTAACAGTTGGGCTCGTAATAATAGGCCCAAAACAACGCATCAACAGTAACTCGGAAGCCCATAAGGCCGGTCCATTAATTAAGGCCCGTAACTAAGCAAGCCCATTAAGTGTGGTCTCGAGTCGCAACCGGACTCGCAAGCGTGGTTTCGAGTCATGCTGTTTGTGTTGATCATAGGTGGTTGCGAGTCGCAACCTATGTCGCAACCATGGTTTTGGCTGATCATGCTAAGGTTTAGAGTCGCAACGGGACTCGTAACCTGTGTCGCTACCTGTGGTCTCGGCTTGTCATGTTATGGCTGCGAGTCGTAACCAGGTGTTCTCGACTCGCAACTGGTGTCGCAACGTGGAGGTTTCGAGTCGCAACCAGGGGTCTCGACTCCCCAACAGTTGCTGATTCTGCACAGTTGTACTATCCAATGAAATTCAAATGTCATGCCATACTATAAGGTACAATCCACTAAAACATGTTTTGTTGTCTAATATTTACCAAAAATGGATCAAACAGATTCAGATTTCAACATTCAAACCATATTCAAAGCATATTCAAGTAGTTCTTCATGTTCTTCAAACATTCAAAACATATTCATAACACATTCAACCCTTGTTCAAGCAAAATTATGAACTATAACTCACTAAAATGCATCCTATTATGACAAGTATATTCATTAGTCCATTCATTTAGTATGAACACCCAAACCCCTCGGATTCAAACCCAAGTAAACCGATAACACCATTCTCATTCAAGCATACTACACATTTTATCATAACAATGCATCAACTTATCATGAACCCAAGTAAAAACCGAAAACACTTATGAACCGATTTCTTTGAATATCAATCTCATCATGCATCACTCAACAACAACATATTGTCAAACACTTCAACATTCATCAATCCAAGCACAAACACAACATGAATATATTAATACTAAGCATTAAGAAACACTAACCGGTTGATGGGTTTCGAGGATGTGTGTGAGCTTCCAACCGATTGTGTGTGTGAGCCGATCCAAGGTCCAAATCCGAGAATGAGGAGTGTGTTTGTGTCTCTAGGGTTTTAGTGAGAGGGAAGTAGGAGAGTGTGTGAGAGTGAGTGTGTATGGTTGCCCAAAGAATGGCAAAGTTGGCTAGAAGTGTGATATATATACTAGTTCAAGTGGAGCACCCTTAAAGGGTTTACAATCGGCTAAGGGATATCACGGCCCAAATGGCCCAACCGATTACTGTTCACTCGAGACCACATGGTCTCGAGTCGGGTCCTTGTTGTTTCGGTTCATATATATATATATACACGCATACACATAATATAACATGTAGTTCACATAAGATGTTCACATATATCATTGCACCAAACATGTCAACTAATCACGTAACGTACAAGCATGTTACATCAAGACACAACGAAAGGTTCTAAATTTCGAGTGAATCTCCTAGTCCCACTAGACTATCCTTCCAGCCTCCCAGACTGAATCTTCTAGTCCCACTAGATTATCCTCCCAGCCTCTCAGACTGGATCTCCTAGTCTCTCAGACTACCTTCCCAGCCTCTCAGACTGAATTTCCCTTTTTCGAAGGTCTTAAATGCAAGATTCCTAAACTCTCAGAGTGTTGTGCACTGTATGCGCCTGTTTTGTGTATCGTGTATAAAACACTATTTTAGCGTATGTTTGAAAACAAGATTTTGACCGCTTGTTTTACGGCAACGGTTGGAGACCATATTCGAGTACTAGGCGTTCTGTATGTGTTCAATGTCTCAACGATCTAAGTCCCCAGGGGGAAAGGTGAGGTTAGAGCCTAGGTATCACAACAGAAACCTAATTCGCTGTAACCTATAGCTCTGATACCAATCTGTCACACCCCGAAATTATCAGAGCATTGGCGTGACTGGACTGGTATCTTCATTGCACAGCGGAAGCAAATAATCTAAGTCTTTTAGAAATTGAACGCCACTAAGTACTCGACTCTTCATGGTCATCCTATTCCAACCGTGCCTTGACTTTGAAAAGCAACCTGAGAAAGAAACATGCGAAAAATCAACATAAAGTTGAGCGAGTTCATAGTTTGTTCATAAAAGATTTGAGATAAATCTTTTGAGTTGTGAAAGGTTTGAAATAAATCTTTGGTAACCGGTTTTTGAAATAGTATTGAGAAAATGAATTTAAAATCATTTTCTTGCCAAGTTATATGGAAACGTTGTGTTTGTAACACGTTATGTTCATAAAACCATGTATTTGTAAAGCCTTGTATTTGTAATGTTCGCATAACCGTCAATGCCCACCCTGACTTTGACTCCATACCCCCATAATTCTTTGAATTTGTATAAAACATGGTAGTTAATTTGTATGAACAAGAAGTTTCCGAAATTATAAAATCCCTGGTATGTAGCAGATAAGGAAAAAGAGATCACCAATGGTTTGCAAGGCCATTGATATGTGTGAAGTGCAAGTAGGAAGACTCAAACCTAGCGGATTTTGCGTTGGGCACAAAGTCACCCCAAGGTCCGTTCTGCTGGGCCTGGGATTGGGCTCGCTACACCCAGATATTCCACCCCAGCCACCCTGGCTGAACCTCCCCGGCCACCCTGACTGAACCTCCCCAGCCACCCTGGCTGAACCTTCCCAGCCACCCTGACTGAACTTCCCCAGCCACCCTGACTGAACCTCCCCAGCCACTAAGGCTGACTCCTTAGTTATGAAAAATCATTCATATTTCGAAAATAAGCATTTGTTTTGTAAAAACCGGTATGTTTAGTATAAACCTTTCGTAAATCATTTGAGTTCCTCGAAATCCATTCGTGATATGATTTAGAAATACGAGTTTTACGTTTGTTCAAAACTTTGTATGTTTCTGAAAATCGTGCATGTCTTTCCACCCCGAAAACATTTACAGAAAGAATGTAAAACAGTAAAAAGTGGGGGTTATGAACTCGCCTGAATATTCCTGTGCAAAGCTAGCTAATTACGACTTCGATGATGTCGTTTCCAAGACGTGGCTTGCTAGCGTGCATTCTACAATATCCCTAACACGGAATATCTAATAAGTTTCTAATTAATGCGGTAACAAATCTACGTGTTACCGAGCTCTATCGAATCATTAGTCGAACGATTGGACGGTACGTTGTTAACTTAATGAAAACGATTAAGTTAAACTTTATCGCCCCGAGAAGTTTTACGTGTATATAAAGAAATGTTCGTATGAAAGTAATATATAATACACTTGTATTATGTATATGTTTGCCGAAGTATACGTATATGCCGTTTCGGCGTTTGAAATAAATATAAAAAGTTATATTTATTTTATAGAAGTATCATCGAGTCGTTCGATGTTGAAATAAATAGATACTCTATTTTTGTAAAACGAATTCATGTTGTTTAACATTTGAAATATATGTATAAACTATATTCGTTTTATAAATCGAATTCGTGTGGTACGATATCTGAAATACATATAAAAACTATATTTATTTTATAAGACGAAATCGTGTCGCGTGATATTTGAAATAAATATATATACTATATTTATTTATAAAGGATTCGAGTTTATTTGAAATAAACATAATAATAACTATATTTATTTTTGTGGTCAAAACAATTTCCGTATGGTTGTTCTCGTAAGTTGTAAGTGTCGTCGAAATAACATGCATTAGTAAAAAAAATCGTTTGAATCCGATTTGTTTTCGTTATATAATAAGATGCATGTTGTTTTTACGGATTTTCTTGAAAAATGGGCAGAGTTTCCTCTGTTTTTGGACGCCCCTGACAACGCAAGTTGTCGTTCTTTTTCAAAAATTCAATCAATATGCAATCATATGATATGTATTTGTCAAATATATCTCAAAGCTATACTTTAATCGTTCGGTTCGAGCTCGTTTTCACGATAAAAAAAACAATGTAAATATAAATCGCGACTTTAATTTTTACCAAATCCTTGTGTTGAAAAGCTGGGTTGACCAAGTTGACCGGGTCAACTGTGTTGACCGGCGGAGTTGACCGAGTCAGCCGGGTTGACCGGCTGAGTTGACTCGGTTGACCGAGTTGGGCTGAGTCGAGCTGAAAAACACTTGAGTCGTACCGAGTTGAACTGAAACACACCGAGTTGAGCCGAGTCAACCTGTAACATCCGTACACGAACCTGGGCCATGGCTGCCCCGAACCAGAACCGAGTCGGACCCGAAAACCCGGACAACCGATCATTAAAATCATTAAAAAAATGAATAAAACGAGAGAACATGGGTTGGTTTACCGGAATTCTGTCAGATAAATACGAAGACCGCCGGGCCGAGTCAAGGACCGCCGGTCCAAGACGGGGATCACCGGTCGCCACCACCACCGCGGGTTCTCTCTCTCTCTTCTTGATCTCCATCTCTCAGTCTCTCTCTCTTCCGCCACCGTACGCCACCACGCACCACCACGCGCCACCGTTCCTCTCTCTCTCCTCTCATCGCCGCCCTCCTCCGCTTTCTGTTCCGATGCCGCACCACCACCGGACGTGGTGGTGGTCCGTTCCATTCTCCAAAGCAGGGGGGTTGGTATGTGAGTAGATTTGTGTTTTGGAAGATGAACTTCCTTGGTGTTGCAGGTAGGTATCGAGAGGGAGAGGGGGCAAGGAAAAAGAGTGTGGTGTGTGTGTTGTAGGAATTGAAGGGCAGGAGGCAACTATATGCCTGTGTTTGTTCCCTGTGTATAACCGAAAGAGAGAGGAAGATCTTTATGTCTGTGTATTTGTTGGGAGTTTAGAGAGAAGAGGTGTTATATAGAGGATTGTGTAAGATCTTGCACAAAATATTTTGTATAGATTTGTTTAGATTTTTGGCAAGATTTTATAAGATCTATAGAGATCTTGATAAGATTCACAAGAAAGTCTTGTAGTATATTATATGCAGGTTTAGGCTTGTGGGTTTTTGGCTTGGGCCAAGGGCCCACAAGCCCAACTCGTGTGAAAGTGGCCCGTAATTCCTACGAGACCCGTTGTCAAAACCCGAACTCCGTTTATCATCAAAAGATAAAATTTTCGTATTAAAATACATAAAATACGGTCGGTAGTCGTTGTTTGCACGCCCGTTCGTCGATCACGGTAATAATCGCGAAAAATTGTATTGTTGCCTTCTTTAATCCGTTTTTCGATCCGGTGTCGACTGTAGTCACTAAAATTTAATTACGAAGCTAAAATGTATCGAAAAAAAAATTGATATCTGTCGGCGTTGTCAGTATTATGTTCGGTTTCAATCCGTTGTCGCTTAACGTTTAGCATGTTTCTCCGCACATCTCCGTTCGCGCACTGTATAGGCGGACAGACGTTCCTAGGCACTCCAAAGGCCTAATTAAGTTAATTCGCGCTGTAAACACTATTTATTATTGCGTTAATTATCTGTTAATCACGTAATTAAGATCCGTAAATTACCGGTTGTCACAGTAAGCAATGACCTTGTCACGTTGCATCAACACACATCCAAGACCCTGAATGGATGTGTCGCAATAAACCACAAAATCGTCTGTGCCTTCAGGCAATGAGAGGATAGGTGCGCTACAAAGTCTATCCTTTAAGTGCTGAAACGTTGTATCCTGTGCAACACCCCAACGATAGGTGACTCCCTTCTGGGTTAGCGAAGTGAGAGGTTGCGCAATCTTGGAGAAATCCTTGATAAATCTTCTGTAGTAACCTGCCAAGCCCAAGAATTGGCGGATTTCTGTTGGTGTACGGGGTGCAGGCCAGTTCCTGATCGAGTCTACCTTGGATGGATCAACATGAATCCCATCCTTGTTTACCACATGGCCTAGAAAGTGGACTTCACGAAGCCAGAAGTCGCATTTCGAGAACTTTGCATACAGTTGTTCTGTTCGAAGGAGTTTCAAAATAGGTCGTAAATGCTGCTCGTGTTCCTCCCGACTCTTAGAGTAGATCAGAATGTCGTCGATGAATACAATAACAAACTTATCCAAGTAGGGCTTGCACACTCTATTCATAAGATCCATGAAGACTGCTGGTGCGTTTGTCAGTCCGAAAGGCATAACCAGGAACTCGTAGTGTCCATAGCGAGTCCTGAATGCTGTCTTAGAGATGTCCTCGTCTCGGACTCTCAGTTGATGGTAGCCTGACCTCAGGTCAATCTTCGAATAGTAGCTCGATCCTTGCAATTGGTCGAACAACTCATCAATGCGTGGAAGAGGATAGCGATTCTTCACGGTCACCTTGTTTAGTTCGCGGTAATCTATGCACATACGGAAGGTACCGTCTTTCTTCTTCACAAACAACACTGGAGCTCCCCAAGGCGAAGAGCTAGGACGAATAAAACCCTTATCCAAGAGTTCTTGTAGTTGCGTAGATAGTTCTTCCAATTCCGATGGAGCTAAGCGATACGTTGCACGAGCTATGGGCGCTGCTCCAGGAGCTAGCTCGATTTGAAACTCGACCTGACGATGGGGCGGAAGTCCAGGTAAATCCTCAGGGAAATCGCGTACCACTGGAATATCATCTAGTCTCTTCTCTTTCGTTGATGCGTAAGTAACAAGCGCTAGAATAGCGGTGTGGCCCTTTCGCAAACACTTCTGGGCCTTAAGAAAGGAGATGATGCCTACCATGGCACCACTCTTATCTCCCTGAACTTCGAGAGGTTCTTTACCAGAACGGGGAATACGAACAATCTTCTCTTTGCATAGGATCTCTGCTTGCTGTTGGGATAACCAATCCATCCCGATGACGATGTCGAAACTACCCAGAACTATAAGAATGAGGTCGATAGAGAAGGTCTGACCAGCGAGGACAAGATTACAACCCTGAACTATGTGTGTGGCCTCTAGACTTTTACTATTTGCTAACTCAACGACATGCTTGGTGTTCAAAAGTATTGGTGTACGTTTAAGCCTTTGATTAACTTTTAGAGACACATAACTGGTATCGGCACCCGAATCAAATAAAACAGTAACATAAAAGTCATCAAGAAGGAACCTACCCATCACCACATTAGGATCATTCCTTGCGTCACCCTGACCCAGCACGAACGCACGACCCCTAGCACTGTTGTCATTATTGTTTCCCCCATTGTTGTTTCCATTTCCTTGGTTGTTGTTCTGATTCTGATTCTGATTTAACTGAGGGTGGTGTCTCTTGAAGTGACCTTTAGCGCCACAATGAAAGCATCCCTTGTTGCCCTGTTGCTGTTGCTGATTCTACGGTGTTTGCTGCTGCTGCTGGCGGTTCTGATTTGCAGGTCGTGAGCTCCTGCAATCCTTGGCTTCATGACCCATCTTGAGACACCTCTGACAACGACCCTTATTGCACTGACCACTGTGGTGTCTGTTACATCTATTGCACTTTGGGTGATTTCCTCGATATCCACCCTGCCCTTGAGTACCAGAAGATTGCTAACCGGGACTCTGGTAGTCATCGATCTTTCGCTGCTGTGCCTGGGACTGAACCGAAGTCGAACCCTTGCTAGAGGTTCCATCCCATTTTCGTTTGTTGTCACTGGGAGTAGCAGAAGTAGTAGTGGTAGCAGCACCGATACGTTTAGGCAGCTTATTCTGTTCCACTGCCTGGTCTGTGAGACGATGAGCAAGACGAGTAACATCCTGAATGGTAGCAAGGTTAGCAGAGGTCACATGGCTTTGAATCTCTGGTACTAAGCCTTTAAGATACAGTTCGATACGCTTGATGGGAGGATCCACCATAGTTGGACACAAGATGGCCAGCTCGTTTGACCTTTTCGTATACGCCTCTATCTTTGACCCTGTCATCTTCAGGTTAAAGAACTCCACTTCCAACTTGTGGATGTCATCACGTGTGCAGTATTCCCGCTTGATCAATTCCTTGAAGTCGTTCCATGGGGTGGCATTAGCAGCCGCCAACCCCAGCATCTGAACTTGCGCATTCCACCAAGTCAGCGCAATGCCTTCGAGAGTACCAGTGACATACTTCACCCTGCGAGCCTCAGGGCATTCACACATCTCGAAGACCGATTCGAGCTTGTCGAACCAGTGGAGGAGTCCAACGGCTCCTTCAGTGCCACTAAATGTGCTAGGACGACAGTCCATGAAAGCGTTTTGGCCTCCTGCTTGAGCGGCTGTAAGTGCCGCAGCAACTTGCTCGTTAATCAAAGCCGTCAACTGGGCTTGAGTCATATTGACACGTCCACTCATGATCTTCATACCAAAGGAAACATGAGTGACAGAGGTTCGCGAAAGTGCGATGACAGAAGAGAGTAAGCACACGTGTGTTTTCAACCAACAGTTGCTACGTTTATCTAAGCATACCATGAGCAAAGTTCTATGTAACTAACAAGTAGGCAATAAAACATAAACCATATTACCTAGAATTGTGAGTCTTGCACGTGGAGAGAAGCGTCGTTGTGGATCGTTGAGCACTGTTCTGGTTATAGTCTAGTTTTATCCAAAAGTTTTCCCCTTTTTAAAACCAAGTTCACTATAACCAATGGCTCTGATACCAATCTGTCACACCCCCAAAATCCACACGTGGAGTATCACCGCTTGGAGGCGTGACATGACCAGGATCAAGCCACCAATCATATTGAATATTGTAAGTATTAAATAAAGTTCAGCCCATCAATATAAAAGGTGTTCAAAACAAAACATAGTTAAGTGTTTAGCGGAAGCATAATTGTGAAAACTCAAACATAAGTAATAAGTTGAAAATGTCATAATGTTTTAACATGGCATCCACTGTCCATGTCCCACAACGACCGCGCCTCCCTGTGCAAGCTCCATGAATACCTATCGACCTGCAAGGCATGTAACAGAGAGTCAACAACAAAGTTAAGCGAGTTCACAGTTGGTTGTTCAGTTAATGTGTTCGTTTCATAAATCGTAAGTTCGTTTCATAACCATGCGTTACTCAGTATTCTTGTTTCCCAAATCTTTACGTTTTATAGTGGGGGATTCCCATGTTGTATGTGCTAGACTAGTTGTATCCATAAGTGTTCTTCCCAAACCGAGAACAGAAATACGTACGAGGTTTACGTAGGTTTTACCTAAGTGCCCTTCACAACCTGAGGACAATGGTACATGTGAGATTTACGTAGGTTTTACGTAAGTGCCCTTCACAACCCGAGGACAGTGATATGTATGAGTTTACGTAGGTTTTACGTAAGTGCCCTTCGCAACCTGAGGACAGTGGTAAGTACATGTTTACGTAGGTTTTACGTAAGTGCCCTTCGCTATCCGAGGACGATGGTAAGTAGTCTAGTGGTGGTGAAAGTTCGAGTAGTTGTTCAATCCCATTCCCAACCCACCGGGGAATCCCATGCCTTGGAAAGAGTGTGAACTCACCTTGGTTTGCTCGGCAGATACACGAAAAGGTTACTTGAGTTATATGGGGTCAACCACGTCCTAACATGGTTACCATACGAGTCAGGTTTTGGTTTTAAGTAATGCACATAAGTTTTACACATAACCTAACAGGTTACAACACGTAATGATCATGGCAAACACGTATTGTCACGTTAACAGTCCTAACATGACATTTTCATACTTGTGCGACCTGAAAGATAAGCCCAATGCATAGGCAGCCAACCTATTGTGCGATCAGCATGACTTGTGCGATCCACAAAGGGTTGTGCGATTCAATCATACCCAGCCCAAAACAAATAGAAAGCCCAATTAAACATACTCGGCCCAAGTAACAGCAAACGTTGGTCTTGTGCGGTCCGGATGGACTTGTGCGATCCGGATAACTTGTGCGACCGGGTTTTAGGCTTCAAGGCCCAACTGTATAAAAGTACAAATGGTTTGTGTGTGGCCCAAGCCTTGTGAGATCGGCACTGTCTTGTGCGATCCACAAGGTCTTGTACGATCATGCAAGCTCTAGTTGTACATTGCTGCCTTATGTGTTTGTACCTATCTTGTGCGACTGCACTTGTGCGTCTGGCACTTGTGCGATCAGTCGCCTTGTGCGATCAGATCAGATCTCGTGTGATCTGATCTTGTGCGAGTGGTAGCTTATGTGATTAGATTAGGTCATTAACTTCCTAAAAATCGTGCGATCAGTTACTAATTCC
The DNA here is from genome assembly GCF_002127325.2 of Helianthus annuus. Lineage (NCBI taxonomy): Eukaryota > Viridiplantae > Streptophyta > Magnoliopsida > Asterales > Asteraceae > Helianthus > Helianthus annuus. Next base: position 59,572,156 of record NC_035434.2, read on the forward strand.
AAATCAATTCATTTGACCAAATTAACAGTTTCCATCCATACAATTCTAGATCAAACAAGGGTTTTTAGCGTCGAATCTCTATGAACCCTAATCAAATACAAAACATAACAACGATTATAGCATTAATCCGGCTCATGTTCTTGATTTCTAGCATACATCCCAACATGACAACACAATAATTCATCCCTACATAAACATATCACAGCCGATTAACATGCATCCGATTCAAGATAATCATCAACTCTAAATCGGTTTAAACACCCTACATAAGTGAGTCGATCTACATGAACAATCCTAGTGATTTACAATCATAAGCAATCATATATCATTCTCTAAATCATTATGTAAAACATGTAAGCCAACATATCAACAATCATACAATCAAAGTAATACACTAACCGATTAGAGAGTAGAATAAGGATGATCCAAACCAAAAGCTTAGAGAGAGATGGGGGTGTTGCCGTCGACTTTGAGAGGAGAGAAAGAGAGTAGGGTTTTGATGCGTAAAGTGTTTAGCAAAACAATGAAGAGTATACCCCCCTCCTCATGAGGTTATGCGACATAAGGGAGCGGGCCGAACCCATCATGGGCTGCCCATTGGTTTCGGATACAAAGAGTGTGGCCCAAATGGGCTTGTGCGAGCGGCCAAGTGTTGCGCGTTTGGGGTCAATTATTTACATACATTCGTTACACATAAACATATAACATAACATTCAATTAATCAACCAAGTTCACCTAATCACATAACGTTCACATACGTTACATTATACACAAAGATAGGTTCTGAAATACGAGTTGTCACATACCAAGTATTTGAGGAGGTTGATTTTTTTTAACTGATGTTTATTTTTGTCACACCCCGATTTCCACGTGTCTCACCGGTGGGCCCGGTAGGGGATTACTGTGACGATGTTGGCAACAATATAGTCAAACCACACAATTATATAATGCACAGCGGAAGCTTAAAGATAAATATATAAACTTCAACCTCTGGTTGCAATATCAAATGTATTACAGAAGTTGAATATATCCACAGCGGATCAAAAAGTAATAAATATTGTTCATTCAGATTCAGCATCGAGTTTGCGAGACTATGTACGATGCTTAAGACGCCTATACCAGCCCATTTCGTATAGTACCTGCACTTAATCTTTTTGGGGAAAATACGTCAGTTTACACTGGTAAATACATTCAACTGACACATTTGAAAATGTTTATTAAAATTGATTTGAATGCACAAGGCACAAACTCTTTTATAACTTGGGAAAATTATTATAAAATCTTGTGAACGTTTTACATGTTCTTTTATGCGTTCAGTAGCCCGGGTCGTGCCGGGTTAAAGATTTATAGACACACCACATTGCGTAAAACCGTAGTATAAAAACCAACGGCTACGTCTTTTAATTTAATGTCGACAATATATACCGGGTGTACGCCTACACCGGGATGTCGATGGTCGTGGCCATTTCGTAAAATGATGCCAAGGATATCCGGGACAACGGTCATTAAACCCCCCAAAGGCTTTTAAGCAACAAAACTGTTTAAATGAGCCGATCATATTATTTAATTAACCACCTAAACGATGGAAGAATATAATGCTCAATCAAGCGGTATTAATATACCGTAACCCAAGCCCATATAGGGGAAATAAGTTAAAGTATTTACCTTTGCAAGTATATTTCCTTAATTTGGATTAAATCACCGATAGCTTTTACTGGGGCTCCTAATCTGGAACGAAGGTTTTAATTAACCTCTTAGAATCCTAACGAGTCGTTATAATGGCCGTAGCCTAGACCGGTTGGTTCCGATATATATAGATATGGTTTAATCGCGCGAAAAGGCGAAAACCGAGAATGGAGTGTGATTCTGACCCAACAAGTTCAGAGACTTGTTTTATACGGGTTTATGGTTCACATTCTGGATTTTTGGGGTTCAAATAATGTAATTTGACCCGTATCGGCTAATTTATGAAAACTAGTTTCATAAGCCGAACCGTGCGCGCAATAGGCGAAACGGTTAACCATGAGAGTCGTACGCTTATTTCCTAAGTCAATATGCCTTAAATAGGTTGTGGTATCAGTAGGATACCTTCCGTGACGCCCGTAACGAGTTTAAGTTAATATTATGCCCCGTAGGGGCTTTTCGGTCATTTTAAAGACTTTTAAGGAGCTTTTCGAGTTTCTACAGGAAATCTGAGTTTCCCGAACAGCTTATAAAGCTTAAAATACTTTATTTATTATTTAAAATCAGTAGCAACGGGAATCGGGTCAAAAGACCTTGTAGAACTCATGTTTTGGCCGAAAAGGGCATATTTGGTATTTACCGAACCGTAGCCATAACCGCAGGTTATGAGCGAGGTAAAAATTATTAAAAATCTTTAAAATTCCCAAAATATTATTTTAATACAGTGGGTAAAAGTTTTGGTGATGAAATCTTGGTTTAGATAGGTGTTATGCTAATTGCGCCGTTAATTACTAAAGTTTACTTTAAATGCGCCATTTAGCATAACTCTCATTCTAGACCTCGGATTGACGTGAAACTTTAAGGACATGCTTATAATTTAATAAGCAAGGTTCTGGTCTGTTCACGCATCCGAATTACTCGTTTTAATTTCAAAAGGCCGTTACGGTCAACTTTTAGGCGAATGACGGAAATGCGCAAAAGACTTGGATAACTCATGAACCGATCACAGAGGTTCATACCAATATGTGACCTGGTCCTAAGAGAGTCCTAAGGCATATCTATACCTCACTAAAACGGGTCAGAACCGAAGTCAAAGCAAAAGTCAAACCCTTGCGACTTTCGGCTCCGAACCGGTTCAATATAGCAAACGGTCGATTCAAACGAGCGCAAACAAGTTTATATACTTATTATCATGTTTTATGATTATCAAAACAGGTTCCTTAGTATGTACATTACAGATTATGCATAAATCGCTAAAATAGCTTTCTGTTGACTTTTTAACCGCACGTTTGACTCGATATTTGACATAGTTAGAGTGGTGATCAGGGGGAACCCTTTTAGAGGTTTATTACCCACATAATTACCTACTCAAAACTACCTTTGATCCGTCGTAAGACTGAACCATTTGCAAGTTATTGTAATGACAACCGTTAGTTACGACGGTTGTGTTTATAAGCTATATCTATGGAAATGTATGACCAAAATGGTTATGAACGACTTACAGAAGTTCTTTCTTGCTTATAGAGCAGAGAAGGGTGCTTGGGAGCTACTTAGAATGATCAGAGATGTATGTTTGAGTTGTGTGAATGTTATGCACATAAGTTTGCTATTTATAGCCAAAGAAAGCACCTAAGATCATCACAACTCAGTCTACATTTGATCATGGATCATGGGCAGGTGTCCCTAAGTGATATGGGTCAAGTGTAGGGTGCCCATGCCTCATTCATTGGTGTTTGATCGTTCAAAGGCTCCAAAAGGCAAGTAGTTACAACTTTCTGCATCTGGGCGCTTTACGCGACCCGCATGGAAGTTCCATGCGTTTATAATGCGGGTCGCCTAAGATTCATATATCAGACGCGTAAAACAGGAGGCTCGCGGCCCGCCTCAACTTAGCCTTAACCATCACGCGGGTCGCGAGAGGCTTGGTTTCCAGAAATTTTAAATCTTTTGAAATGATTACGAAATCCTGGTAATTAATAACGAAATCTTTCGTAATGATTTACCTGACCTTTCGGGTTTGAAGGGGTAACTTTGAGGTTTGGCCCTCGGTTATTTACCGATAGTGGCCTCGTGTTATTTACCCGCATTATTAAGTCCCCGGTTAGTTTATCAATTATTTGGAAAGCCTTAACTTTCACTGTTGACGCTTTTAACCTTTCTCATACGAATTTGAGTATAACTCTCTCGTTTTAAGGCGGAACTTCGCGGGATTTATACAGTATATTCTAGTGAGCGTATAATACTGTTACGAAGCCTTGGGAACGTTAAAGGGTCACTCAGAGGTATAATTAAACATGTTGACACAGTTAACCCCTGTAGCTCGTAATCTCTCACTTTCTTCCGTGTTTCGCCTCCGTACGATCTATGATTTATTCGTTTGAAGGTACAAGCATTATTTAGGGTTACTATACAGTATATTTACCCTTGTTGACATTTATAACCCTCGAATTTATATATTTTCAAGGTTTGTCAAAATTAGTCCTTTATTTAATATCAATGCCACGTGTAAACAAATGACACGTGTTAACACATTATTGGACACAAAAATTCGAGGTGTTACATCCTCACCCCCTTAAAATAAATCTCGACCCGAGATTTACTCAAATAAATAGGGGTACTTTTCTTTCATTGTAGCTTCGACTTCCCACGTATATTCAGGACCTCTACGAGCATCCCATTTGACCTTTACAATCGGTACGTGCTTTCTGCGAAGCTTCTTTACCTGTCGATCCTCAATCGACAAAGGTTTTTCTATGAACTTTAAGCTCTCATCTATATGCACATCTGTATGCGGAATCACCAACGATTCATCGGCGAAGCACTTCTTGAGATTGCAGATGTGGAACACGTTGTGAATTCCATTGAGCTCCTCAGGCAAGTTCAATTTATAGGCAACTGATCCGATACGTTCAAGGATCTCAAAAGGTCCTATGTATCTCGGACTCAGCTTGCCCTTTTTTCCGAAACGCATCACCCCCTTCCAGGGTGACACCTTAAGCAATATCTTTTCACCCACTTCGAAGTGAAAATCCTTACGCTTTGGATCAGCGTAGCTCTTCTGCCTATCGCGGGCAGCCTTGAGACGTTCCCGGATCTGGACAATCTTGTCCGTTGTCTGGAAAACTATCTCTGGTCCCGATAATTGGACCTCTCCTACTTCCGCCCAACAAACAGGCGATCTACATTTCCTACCGTATAATGCCTCGAAAGGCGCAGCCTTTATGCTGGTGTGGTAGCTATTATTGTAGGAGAATTCGATCAGGGGTAGGTTCTTATCCCAGTTACCACCTAAATCGATCGCACATGCACGAAGCATGTCTTCAAGCGTTTGGATAGTACGCTCACTTTGACCGTCCGTCTGTGGATGGTAAGCCGTACTAAAGTTTAAACGCGTGCCCAAAGATTGCTGGAAACTCTTCCAGAAGTGAGATGTGTATCTAGTATCCCTGTCGGAGATAATAGACACAGGTATGCCGTGTAAGGCTACAATCTTATCAACATAAAGTTGGGCTAACATATCGGAGCTATACGTCTCCTTGATGGGTAGAAAATGAGCTGATTTAGTCAGCCTATCGACTATGACCCATATTGTATCGTTTCCTTTCCTGGTTTTGGGTAACTTGGTTATGAAGTCCATAGTTACGCATTCCCACTTCCACTCGGGAAGTTCAGGCTGTTGTAGCAAGCCAGACGGCTTTTGGTGCTCGGCTTTGACTTGAGCACAAGTCAAGCACTTTGCTACATGGGCGGCTACAGACTTTTTCAAGCCTATCCACCAATAATTTGCCTTTAAGTCTTGGTACATCTTGTCAGCACCAGGATGGACTGAGTATTTGGAACTATGGGCTTCCTGGAGGATAACATCTCGTAGTCCTCCATAAGTTGGAACCCATATACGTCCGTTCAGCCTAAGAATTCCATCCTTGCTAAGAGTCAACTGCTCCTCAGTTACTCCCAGCTTTTCATTAGGGTAATTAGCTTCCAACACAGCCTCTCGTTGTGCAGCTAATATCCTCTCAATCAAATTGTTCTTGACTTCAATGCTCTTGGCATTGATTCGAATAGGTTTTACCCTTTCTTTCCTGCTCAAGGCATCAGCGACTACATTCGCCTTGCCGGGATGGTATCTGATCTCGCAATCATAGTCATTCAGGGTCTCCATCTAATGGCGCTGCCTCATGTTCAACTCCTTCTGGTTGAACAGGTGCTGGAGGCTTTTGTGATCAGAATAAATCACAAATTTAATACCATAAAGGTAGTGCCTCCACAACTTCAGTGCAAATACAACGGCACCCAACTCCAAATCATGGGTGGTGTAATTCTTTTCGTGCACCTTTAATTGCCTTGAAGCATAGGCAATCACCTTGCCCTTCTGCATAAGCACACACCCCATGCCCGTGTGTGATGCATCGCAGTAAACTACGAATTCATCTGTACCTTCTGGTAATGTCAGCACAGGTGCGTTGCTTAGCTTTTGCTTCAGTATTTCGAAGGACTCTTGCTGCTTTGGGCCCCAAATGTACTTTTCTTTCTTCTTGGTCAAGGAAGTCAAGGGCGCAGCAATCCTCGAAAAATTTTCAATAAATCTCCGGTAGTATCCTGCTAACCCCAGGAAGCTACGGATTTCGGTAGGCGTCTTTGGCTCTTGCCAGTTCATGACTGCCTCTACCTTAGCGGGATCTACTTGAATACCGCGCTCACTCACAACGTGTCCTAAAAACTGAACCTCTCGTAGCCAGAATTCACATTTCGAGAATTTGGCGTAGAGTTTCTCACGCTGTAGTAATTCGAGAATGCAACGGAGGTGCTTCTCGTGGTCAGCTTGGTTCTTGGAATATATAAGGATATCGTCGATGAAGACTATGACAAATTTGTCCAAATACGGTTTGCAGACGCGATTCATGAGATCCATGAACGCAGCCGGTGCATTTGTGAGCCCAAAAGGCATCACTAGGAACTCGTAATGACCATAGCGAGTCCTAAATGCAGTTTTGTGTACATCTTCATCTCTGACCCTTAGTTGATGATAGCCCGACCTTAAGTCGATCTTTGAGAAGTAGCTCGCTCCTTGCAGCTGGTCGAACAGATCATCGATCCTTGGCAAAGGATATCTGTTCTTTATGGTAACTTTATTTAGCTCTCGGTAGTCGATGCACAACCGCATCGATCCGTCCTTCTTCTTTACAAATAGGACTGGTGCTCCCCAGGGAGATGAACTAGGTCTGATAAAACCTTTTGCCAGCAGTTCATCCAACTGGGTCCTCAGTTCTTTCATTTCCGTTGGAGCTAGCCTGTAAGGTGCCCTTGCTATCGGAGCTGCTCCAGGAATGATGTCTATTCTGAACTCCACTTGTCTATCTGGTGGCAAACCAGGTAGTTCTTCGGGAAAAACCTCGGGGTATTCAGAAATGACAGGAAGATCCTCTATCTTCGGCTTAGGTTCTTCAATTATAACCTGAGCCATGTAAATTACACAGCCTCTGTTCAAACACCTTGAAGCTTTCAGCATAGATACGTCTTCGGGCAATCCGTACTGCGTATCCCCTCGAATGGTAAGTGATTCACCACTCGGAGTCTTTAGCACTATATGCCTCTTGCCGCAAATGATTTGGGCCTGATTACGGGATAACCAGTCCATGACTAGCACAATATCAAAACCCGCTAATTTGAAAGGAAGTAGAGATAAAGGAAAAGAATGGTTCCTAATGGACATTTCACATCCTTCTAGAACAGTTGAGACGGTTTCTATCGTGCCGTCTGCTAACTCTACTTCGTATTTCGCATCAAGGGTTTTGATAGGCATATTTAGTAGTTGGCAAAATTTCTGGTCTACAAAGGATTTATCAGCGCCAGAATCGAATAGTACTCTTGCAAATATATTATTTACGAGAAAAGTACCTGTAAGCACGTTGTCGTTCTGGACCGCTTCCTTTGCATCCATGCGAAAAACTCTCGCATTTGACTTCTTTGTTTCTTCCGCCTTCTTGGCATACTTAGGGCAGTTACTCTTGATGTGCCCTTTTTCATTACAACCATAGCAGGTTGCATCCTTGATTTTCTTGCACTCCACAGTCTTATGATCCTTGGACTTGCATAGTCCACATGAAGGAGTCTTTGATTGCGACTGTGAGTTTGATGCAAATCTGCATTTCCCAGAGTGGGGTTTCTTGCAGATCTTGCAGTTGGGCCTTTCACCAGATTGCCTATCCTTCTTTGCCTCCGACCCTCTTTTGCCTTCACCGTTTCCACGGTGCTTCTTCCCTGATCTTCGTGAGGTATCATCCTCACGTTTTCTCTTCTCAGCCTCCTTGTTCCTTAGTGTCCTCAGACGGACAGCGTCTAAGGTGAGAGACAAGGAGAGGTCAGTAACTGACCTGAAGGTCGTCGGCCGAGAGGCCTTTACACTCGCCTTTATTGCGGGCTCCAAGCCCCCAATAAAACGTGCAATTCTTCGGGGTTCTGGTGTCACAAGGTATGGGACTAGGCGAGACATTGTATTGAAGCTCGTCAAATATGCCTGGCAGTCCAGGTTCGTCATCACCAGTGACACAAAGTCAGCCTCGATCTTCTCAACCTCATGCTGAGGGCAGTAGTTTTCCTTAGTGAGGGCAATAAATTCCTCCCATGTCATTTTGTACAAAGCAGACTTACCAGACGCCTGCACCAACGCCCTCCACCATGCCAGGGCCTCGCCCTTAAATGACTGGGACACATATTTTACCACATCCCTCGCTGCACACTCGCTGATGTCCACTATAGTGTCCATCTCATCTAGCCAGGTGATACAATCCACAGCACCTTTCTCCCCTGTAAATTCCCGGGGCTTACAAGATACAAAATACTTGTAAGTGCAACCCTTAGCACTGGATGCATCAGTATATTCTCTATCGCGATGAACGCTGTTCTCAGTGGACGAGTGTTTGTCGTCATCTTTCTTGGGTTGAGAGGGTGGTTTGGAGTGTGTCTTTGGTTTAGAGGGTGGTTTTGGCACGGTTCTGCCTTGGGACTCAGTATATTGACGATCAAGAGCTGCCTGAACAGCATTGTCAATCAGAGCCTTCAGTTGTGCGCCTGTCAAATGCACTGGCGTATTATCGTAGTCATCATCATTAGTATGGCTATTCTCTCCGTTGGGATCCGCCATTGTAACTTGAATCTGTTATAGAAGATAACAAAATTTTATTCAGGAGATTATTATATAATTGTCTTTTATGACAATTTGTCAACCATGGTTCAGAGACCATATTTGGTTAACTTATTATTTCATCACATATTAGGATTTGAATATATCCTATTTCAGCTATATAAATAGTATTGGCGGCATAAAGCCTAATCACGAGGTTGTTTTATAATTTTAGCCGAGATTTCAGAGAATCAAAGGCATAGAGATTTGAACCGTAGTTCTTTTATCTCTTTCTGACAGGGAGTCATAGACCACCACTGCCTTTTGTCGTTATAAGACAATTATTACGGCCCATAGGCACTACACCTCTAATGGATGTTTTAATATGGTTGGCCCGTAGGCACTATATCTCTAATGGATGTTTTAATATGGTTGGCCCGTAGGCACTACATCTCTAATGGATGTTTTAATAAGGTTGGCCCGTAGGCACTACATCTCTAATGGATGTTTTAATAAGGTTGGCCCGTAGGCACTACATCACTAATGGATGTTTTAATAAGGTTGGCCCGTAGGCACTACATCACTAATGGATGTTTTTAATAATACTGGCCCGTAGGCACTACATCACTAATGGATGTTTTAATAATATTGATCACCTTTATTGGTGATTTAACCCACGATTTATAAATCATTTAGTTGGGTTTTGAAATCCTTAAAGGATTATTGTATAAGAATGACGTGCGTGATTTTTAACGAATCACATCTGCCATGATTGTTAACATGCGTACAGAGGTTAACAGGGAATCAGAATCTTTTCAATTAGGTCGTACCATCTTGACTGGATCTTAAAAGACACCAAGCTAGGTTTCACCTTTTAAGATTCTTTATCTAGGCAGATCAATATAAAAGGAATGGTTTTGATTTATTTTATACATATTAAAGCAAAACTCATAACATACATTCCAAAATCTCAAATACAATTACATATTGCCCTAAACGGGTCTTTCAAATAGTACATACCTCCATAGAGGTTTAAAATAAGTGACAAGTCCACGCAGGGACTAATACAAGATAGGTGTCCATGTAAGGACTAAAAGATAAGTCCACGTAGGGACTGAAATACGATAAGTTGTCCACACAGGGACTTATTTCAAAGTAGAAATTACATTAGTACAACTATTAAGGGCTAATGGTCACGTTTCTTCTTTTTGCCCTTTAGTAGGTTCGCCAAACCTTTGAGAAATCCTCGGTGGCTCTTTTTCTCTTCCTCGAACTCTCTCTCCACACGATCTAGTCGATGGAGTATTTCTTCCTATTCAGGAGGAGAGAAACGTGGTTGTGGCGCTTGATGCGGAACTGGAGGTCTGGGAGGTATTGGATACCCATGAGCTGAGTAGTCCGGTGGTCCCATGTTTCCATGTGCTCCGTCAGGGTAGCGCGCATTATATCTTGCCGACACCACATATGGGTCGCGCTCATAGCCGTAGTTGTATTGTGCTTGTGACGGTTCGAACGGGTTGTAAGCCATTGGACCCGTGTAAGCAGGTATGGGTTGGTCATACCCAAATGGTGGCGAATTTTGTGCAGCTGGTGCGGAGTTCGCCTCCTGTATAGGACTTGAAGGTCCTTCTTCTTGTAGTGGCGGATAGTGGCTACTACTAGAATGTCGAGGAGTGCTGAAGTGGATACCCCTTCCTCCTCGTGTAGACATACGAGCATTTGTCCTCCTACGCCTTGGCGGATCAGGTAATACTGGTTGCGCCGGTGGCGGAGGTGGTGGCGTAACTGCCTCAAAGCGTGAATCCTCAGAGGGATCCTGTGGATGTCGCGGTTGTTGAGATGTCTGTTGAGGTGGCGTGTAGTACCACTCATGTCGGTCAAACATCGCTTGGAAACTGTCAGGTCCTTGATAGGGCGTGCCATGGAAGGATGACCCATCAGAGACTTCTATCGGATGCGTGGGCGTACCACGCGCAGGTTCAGTTGGATCAGTATCTTCATCCATATGGTCCTCGGAGAAATGATCTTGTGGCCCTAGTGGAACAAAACCTGAAGGTTCCTGTATGTAGTCAGCTGGATTGAACTAACCTATGTAGTAGGGAGTAGGGTCGTCGTAATTTCGGTGCGATACCGAACGTTGTAGCGGTATGAAGGAAGGTTGTGGGTTGTTGGGATCATTTTCTGAATTTGGCCCAAAGGAGTGCCGGTAGGATGGCGTCGAGCTGTGCGAGGTGGAATGCCTCGCGGGTTCGTAAAGATCTCTTCGTCGTTGTGGCTCTTCGCTCCGTGTCATCGAAGGATGTCTTGTACAAGATGGTCCAGCTTCGTTATCGTGATGTGTCACGACTTCTCCTCTGCCTCTTCTTCCTCTTCCTCTTCCTCGGAATATAACAGGTGGCATTTTCCTGCTCCAAAAATTATTAAAAATCGAATTGGGAATAAAGACAAAAAGGAGTATCAATCCGAATTTGTCCTAAGTTATTGTCTAGACTCAAGTATGTGCAAATTGTGTCATTGAGATTAAACACAATAGGGTAGTGTTTAATTCACTCAATGTTGGCTCTGATACCAACCTGTCACACCCCGATTTCCACGTGTCTCACCGGTGGGCCCGGTAGGGGATTACCGTGACGATGTTGGCAACAATATAGTCAAACCACACAATTATATAATGCACAGCGGAAGCTTAAAGATAAATATATAAACTTCAACCTCTGGTTGTAATATCAAATGTATTACAGAAGTTGAATATATCCACAGCGGATCAAAAAGTAATAAATATTGTTCATTCAGATTCAGCATCGAGTTTGCGAGACTATGTACGATGCTTAGGACGCCTATACCAGCCCATTTCGTATAGTACCTGCACTTAATCTTTTTGGGGAAAATACGTCAGTTTACACTGGTAAATACATTCAACTGACACATTTGAAAATGTTTATTAAAATTGATTTGAATGCACAAGGCACAAACTCTTTTATAACTTGGGAAAATTATTATAAAATCTTGTGAACGTTTTACATGTTCTTTTATGCGTTCAGTAGCCCGGGTCGTGCCGGGTTAAAGATTTATAGACACACCACATTGCGTAAAACCGTAGTATAAAAACCAACGGCTACGTCTTTTAATTTAATGTCGACAATATATACCGGGTGTACGCCTACACCGGGATGTCGATGGTCGTGGCCATTTCGTAAAATGATGCCAAGGATATCCGGGACAACGGTCATTAAACCCCCCAAAGGCTTTTAAGCAACAAAACTGTTTAAATGAGCCGATCATATTATTTAATTAACCACCTAAACGATGGAAGAATATAATGCTCAATCAAGCGGTATTAATATACCGTAACCCAAGCCCATATAGGGGAAATAAGTTAAAGTATTTACCTTTGCAAGTATATTTCCTTAATTTGGATTAAATCACCGATAGCTTTTACTGGGGCTCCTAATCTGGAACGAAGGTTTTAATTAACCTCTTAGAATCCTAACGAGTCGTTATAATGGCCGTAGCCTAGACCGGTTGGTTCCGATATATATAGATATGGTTTAATCGCGCGAAAAGGCGAAAACCGAGAATGGAGTGTGATTCTGACCCAACAAGTTCAGAGACTTGTTTTATACGGGTTTATGGTTCACATTCTGGATTTTTGGGGTTCAAATAATGTAATTTGACCCGTATCGGCTAATTTATGAAAACTAGTTTCATAAGCCGAACCGTGCGCGCAATAGGCGAAACGGTTAACCATGAGAGTCGTACGCTTATTTCCTAAGTCAATATGCCTTAAATAGGTTGTGGTATCAGTAGGATACCTTCCGTGACGCCCGTAACGAGTTTAAGTTAATATTATGCCTCGTATGGGCTTTTCGGTCATTTTAAAGACTTTTAAGGAGCTTTTCGAGTTTCTACAGGAAATCTGAGTTTCCCGAACAGCTTATAAAGCTTAAAATACTTTATTTATTATTTAAAATCAGTAGCAACTGGAATCGGGTCAAAAGACCTTGTAGAACTCATGTTTTGGCCGAAAAGGGCATATTCGGTATTTACCGAACCGTAGCCATAACCGCAGGTTATGAGCGAGGTAAAAATTATTAAAAATCTTTAAAATTCCCAAAATATTATTTTAATACAGTGGGTAAAAGTTTTGGTGACGAAATCTTGGTTTAGATAGGTGTTATGCTAATTGCGCCGTTAATTACTAAAGTTTACTCTAAATGCGCCATTTAGCATAACTCTCATTCTAGACCTCGGATTGACGTGAAACTTTAAGGACATGCTTATAATTTAATAAGCAAGGTTCTGGTCCGTTCACGCGTCCGAATTACTCGTTTTAATTTCAAAAGGCCGTTACGGTCAACTTTTAGGCGAATGACGGAAATGCGCAAAAGACTCGGATAACTCATGAACCGATCACAGAGGTTCATACCAATATGTGACCTGGTCCTAAGAGAGTCCTAAGGCATATCTATACCTCACTAAAACGGGTCAGAACCGAAGTCAAAGCAAAAGTCAAACCCTTGCGACTTTCGGCTCCGAACCGGTTCAATATAGCAAACGGTCGATTCAAACAAGCGCAAACAAGTTTATATACTTATTATCATGTTTTATGATTATCAAAACAGGTTCCTTAGTATGTACATTACAGATTATGCATAAATCGCTAAAATAGCTTTCTGTTGACTTTTTAACCGCACGTTTGACTCGATATTTGACATAGTTAGAGTGGTGATCAGGGGGAACCCTTTTAGAGGTTTATTACCCACATAATTACCTACTCAAAACTACCTTTGATCCGTCGTAAGACTGAACCATTTGCAAGTTATTGTAATGACAACCGTTAGTTACGACGGTTGTGTTTATAAGATATATCTATGGAAATGTATGACCAAAATGGTTATGAACGACTTACAGAAGTTCTTTCTTGCTTATAGAGCAGAGAAGGGTGCTTGGGAGCTCCTTAGAATGATCAGAGATGTATGTTTGAGTTGTGTGAATGTTATGCACATAAGTTTGCTATTTATAGCCAAAGAAAGCACCTAAGATCATCACAACTCAGTCTACATTTGATCATGGATCATGGGCAGGTGTCCCTAAGTGATATGGGTCAAGTGTAGGGTGCCCATTCCTCATTCATTGGTGTTTGATCGTTCAAAGGCTCCAAAAGGCAAGTAGTTACAACTTTCTGCATCTGGGCGCTTTACGCGACCCGCATGGAAGTTCCATGCGTTTATAATGCGGGTCGCCTAAGATTCATATATCAGACGCGTAAAACAGGAGGCTCGCGGCCCGCCTCAACTTAGCCTTAACCATCACGCGGGTCGCGAGAGGCTTGGTTTCCAGAAATTTTAAATCTTTTGAAATGATTACGAAATCCTGGTAATTAATAACGAAATCTTTCGTAATGATTTACCTGACCTTTCGGGTTTGAAGGGGTAACTTTGCGGTTTGGCCCTCGGTTATTTACCGATAGGGGCCTCGTGTTATTTACCCGCATTATTAAGTCCCCGGTTAGTTTATCAATTATTTGGAAAGCCTTAACTTTCACTGTTGACGCTTTTAACCCTTCTCATACGAATTTGAGTATAACTCTCTCGTTTTAAGGCGGAACTTCGCGGGATTTATACAGTATATTCTAGTGAGCGTATAATACTGTTACGAAGCCTTGGGAACGTTAAAGGGTCACTCAGAGGTATAATTAAACATGTTGACACAGTTAACCCCTGTAGCTCGTAATCTCTCACTTTCTTCCGCGTTTCGCCTCCGTACGATCTATGATTTATTCGTTTGAAGGTACAAGCATTATTTAGGGTTACTATACAGTATATTTACCCTTGTTGACATTTATAACCCTCGAATTTATATATTTTCAAGGTTTGTCAAAATTAGTCCTTTATTTAATATCAATGCCACGTGTAAACAAATGACACGTGTTAACACATTATTGGACACAAAAATTCGAGGTGTTACAATTTTGTTTAAAGTATACTTAGTTATCGATTTTAGTTATTGTTTACAGACATTATGTAATGCATTAGCAAAGTTGGTGCTTTCTTTGTAATGGGTTTATTTATTTTGTTCATGGTTAGTGCTGCTTGTTTTCCTTTTGTTTGTAATGCTAGTAGCTTTCCTTGCTCGTTTTAAATAAATTGCTGTTCAAAAAGTGTTTCCTTTTAAACCTGTGCTCTTCACTTAAATTTACTTGCATTTTCTTTAAAAAGTCAATAAAAAAAGTTACAATATTTTTACATAGTTTTAGGTCACCACAAAAGTAATTTATTTGAAGGCCGAAGAGACCTAAACCATGATAAGAAACTTTTAACAATAGTTTAGCTAAGAAATAATTATTCAACATGTAATTTTGCTAGCATTTGAACCATGAAATGCTTTATTGGGCTCAAAGAATTTCATGTAGTAAATGATTCATTCTTTAACAACATATTCTTTTCAACAAATTATTTCTTCCTCTACAAGTTTATAGACCTTTTGAAGGGTGTAGTGATTCGTTGGGTGTAAACAAGTATTGGATCTAAGTGCGAACCAGTAAATTTTCACCCATAACAAAAATGAGTTGTCAAGATTCTAACTAAATGTGGAAGAAAAAGTAACAAAACAAGATAAAGAAGGTATGGTGACTTGTAATACACTTGTTCTCTAAGGATGTGTTTCAAGTACATCAACTTCAGTTAACTTTCATCCAATTGATAAAATACAAGTCAGCAAGAATCAACATGTAACTGAACTAAATTGAGAAGTGGCATAAATAATATTAACTTACAAATAAGTTATGTCCGTTTAAAAATCGTGGAGGTAATTAGCTTTTTGTTAGAGGATGAAATGTAAATACTAGCTAATTATCTGTAATTTGGTAAAAAAAAATGAGGAAATTAAAGTGTAATTAAGATGAGGGATTAAAGTTTAATTAGGCTAAGGTGTGCTCATGACCCTCCACATCAGCGTCTTGTCACCTACTTCTAATCCATCATCCAAAACTACTACCGTAAGGGGGTGGTCATGATTCAAACCACTGTTATCTTATTTTAATTTATTTTTGTGAAAAGGAAAGGAAATATTGAATAAGGAAAGGAGGCCCAAGGTTGCCATAGTTTAATCCACGGGAATCATGGTGGATGAGACAAGGGGATGGTGTAGCAATCCATTAATGGTCCTATATGACGATTGATGACCCAACCATGCCCCTCACACCCTATAGCCTTAATGTTTGAAACACTAGTTTACCCTCAATTTTAAGTTGTAACTTATGCATTAAATTGAAAAAAGTTGTTGATTGTTGGGTATGTTAAAATTTCATTCCCTTATACATTATAATTTAGATATACACTTATAGACACTTAAGAGGCGTATATTGAACCTATACTACACCAAAAATTTTTAAGAATGTTTTTAATCTAAAAAACAAATAATTTTTTATAAAACTTTCTTAAAACTATAAATAATCGTACAAAAAATGTAAAAGAAACTTTACAATACGAGGAGTATAAAGGTCCATACGAGTCTTATACGAAGGGATCTATACGAACAATGTAGACCTATACGAGGCGTATAGGTTCAACACGTTCGACAAGATCTGACACGCATCAGTTTTGTAATAAATTAAAAAGGTTGTACGACCCGTCTAGCTCTATAGCTCTATACAAATCGTGTTAATAGTGTTAAAACAAGAGAAAGAGTGTCTCAATAATAAATAATAAGACCCTACTTAAATTGCTCGTAAAATGAATTGACAATAATACTCTTCATTTAACCTGTCTGACTTAAGTGAGTTTTAATTTTTGGACTGAAGTGGCATGTTTCTAGTATGTCGTGCATTTTTGAAATTTGCTTGAAATGGCAAAAGTGAACAAAACAAAGGGACGAAAATGACAGCTAACTCTAATCAAAATAATGTGAAAGAAATAAAGTAGATGATCAAAGAGAAAATGAAAACAAAAAAGAAATGCTTTCTGATTGGTTGGTTGAGTTTTAGCTTTGACCAATCTTCCTTTATTGACTGAGTCCACCTTATTTTACCTGATCCCTGTCCTTTTCAGCCCTTCTACATGGTACAACGATAGTGACAATCCATGGATATCTCGGATTTTCTGCTCCTTCATAAATTATATTTATAATTATAACACTTCATTTCCTTCCCAACTTCCCACATTACTCCAACATAAAACTCTCCTTCTCTATGGTTTTTTCCCGTTTTCTTAGGTTAATTTTTATTATAAACAAGTTAAATACCTGTTTTGTGTCGTTCAAAAAAAAATAAACAAAAACAATATCTGTTTAGTACCCGTTGTTAAGAATTTCTATTAAATAAAATTATCAAAAGTAGGATTTGGGAATTGGGATAGAGAGTGGACTCTTTTACTATTTTACCTCAGTTCAAAACAAAACCCTAAATCGCTCTCTCTCTCATTTCATAGCCGATACCCCACAGATTCCGCCGTCCAGTTTCTATCCACCGTCAGTTGTATCAATGACGAAGTTTTGTTCGGCAGGTGAGAACGACCAATTTTATCGATTATATGAATTTAATAGACTTAGAGTTGTTGTTTCACAATATTAGTTGAATGCTTAAAGTTGTTGTGTTAATGATTTCAGTATGGAGCTCCACTCTACAATGATATGGAGTTGCTTTCTACAAAGAAACGCATACAACTTTTTAAGAAACTAATATGTGGTACAAGTGGACTACACTACTTTCATAAAAAAAAAAGGTAAACACAAGGTTTTTTTTTTTACTTTTTAAGTGGTTATTATGATTTGGTTTAACAAGTAGTGAAGTAATTTATTCTAGTTGTTTCATTGTTTTTAGATGCTCCACATTCATAATAACGGACATAAAATGTCTTGGGCGGTTCATCATCTTCTTCAACTTGGTCGCTGCAAGTAAGTTACCGTCCACCGGAAAATTTCGTTTCCGTCAACCGCATTTCATTTTTCACCTACACTTAGGGGTATCCTAACATTTACTTAAGCTATCTCCGATATATAAAACGAAGACTAAAAAAAATTTGCACTTCGTCACATAAAAGTTGAAGGGTATCCCGTGCAAACCCTCGCCCACATATAGATCCACACCTACTTGAATATTGGTTGAAAGTTATCAAAAATCCTTTAATTAATTTCGCTTTCTTTGTATATAGATTTTTTTTTGTTTTTTTCGGGTTCTTAAATTTTGGTTGATCAAACTTAATGATGTTCTTTATTCTTCGGGGTGATTTTAATAATATAAATGAATAATCAAGTATATCCTTTGACCTTCTTTTCAATCTTGATGTTTGAATGATTCGCAAACAAGGAGAGTACGATTCCAAGTTTCTAAAACCGGATGAGATCAAGGCCCTACATTGATGCTAACAGTATTTAATTTTACAGGGTACCCGAGTATTCGTGCACGGTTGGCAACTACTTTGAAAAAGTGTGGGACCAGCTTGACACACCTTACTGTATGTGTTATGCAACAGCACAAATGGTGACCATTCTTTATCGTATGCATAGACCAGAAGAGTGCAAAAGTCTGATTTTATCACCTTAACCTTTGCTTAATCTTGGTTGTCAATATGTAGATAGACTTAGAGTCTTTCTTACTGAAAGCGAGTATGGACTATATGACATTGAAGCTCAACAATTCCATTATCTCCGCGTGAAAAAAACTCGAATCATTAGCCAAGTCCGACAAACCATACCTGATCAAAGACTTGACGATATATCGTACAAAGGAAACAATCCTGAAAATCCTTATAAGTAATTTTTGTGAAGGTGGGCCACAACACCCGATGCTAGGGGCATGCAACATGCATAGACTAACAACTGCTAAGGCGGCGGATACAACTTCGGAGAAACCGTTTATTTGAAAAGAGCCTCGACTGAAAAAGATTATCTCGTTGATCATTCCGTGTTCATCACGGGAATCTATGTTGCATCTATGAATCCTACACGCGTGAATGTACAGTTGAGAAACTCCTGGGGCGATTGGGGATTTAAAGGAACTGCATGGGTCGGGAGTGACTTTTTCGAAGAGGCTTATGTACCAAGTATTTAAAGAGGTTGATTTCTTTTAACTGATGTTTATTTTGTTTAAAGTATACTTAGTTCTCGATTTTAGTTGTTGTTTACAGACATTATGTAATGCATTAGCAAAGTTGGTGCTTTCTTTGTAATGGGTTTGTTTATTTTGTTGATGGTTGGTGCTGCTTGTTTTCCTTTTGTTTGTGTGCTAGTAGCTTTCCTTGCTTGTTTTACATAAACTGTTGTTCAAAAAGTGTTTCCTTCTAAACATGTGCTTTTCATTTAAATTTACTTGCATTTTCTTAAAAAAAGTCAATAAAAAGTTATAATATTTATTTGAAGACCGAAGAGACCTAAACCATGATAAGAAACTTTTAACAATAGTTTAGCTCATTAAAATCATACATACTAACATCACCCTAAAATATACAATAAGAAATAGTTATTCAACATGTAATTTTGCTAGCATTTGAACCATGAAAATTATTTCTTCCTCTACAAGTTTGTAGACCTTTTGTCAGCTGTAGTGATTTGTTGGGTGTAATCAAGTATTGGATCTAAGTGCAAACCAGTAAATTTTCACCCGTAACAAAAATGAGTTGTCAAGATTTTAACTAAATGTGGAAGAAAAAGTAACAAAACAAAACAAGATAAAGAAGGTATGGTGACTTGTAATACACTTGTTCTCTAAATCCTAACACAGCTACCGCTACTGTAGAACAAGCATACTCTGTGTTGTGTCCTGTTAAAAACCGAAAAGAAAAAAAAAGATCAAATCTTGAAGCTTCTTCCACCTCTCTGCCATACTCCAGTACCCTCAAGACCTGATGACAAAATAGACTTTGAATCCAGACGCCATTTTAACTATTTAAGAAGAGAAAAAAGCGTCGCTAATTCAGGTGACATCGCACTGTCCTTTATATTGTTACATGCAACTACTTTAAGTCTTTTAACTTCTTTCCATGAATGAACTACAGGCTCAAAACCGTCCATTGTAAGTAATGAGCATCCTTCCAAAGACAGAGACGCCACTCTCCTATACACCATGTCAAAAAAGAAAGGAAAAAAAGCACTAAAAATTTAATCCATACCAATTTCGACGGATTTTCACTTGCATACATAAACATAAAGATGATACACATCCTTAGACTAATGCCGCATTAGTCTAAGGATGTGTTTCATGTACCTCAACTTCAGTTAACTTTCATCCAATTTAACTTTCATCCAATTGCTAAATACAAGTCATCGAGAATCAACATGTAACTAAATTGAGAAGTGGCATAAATGATGCGTCAATGCACGACATTGCAACTTATAACATATTTGGAAAAAGAATGAAAAAAGATTCCGAATTTAGAGGGCGCACACATTTGTACTCAAGACAATAACGGTCCATTGTCCATACTTCTATCTTATATGTTATTGGGCCAAAAAATATACAATAAAGCAGTTAGCCAGTTAGCATACCAAGAGGGCATTCGAGGAAAAAATAAGGGATAAACCTAAACTCATCTGCCATAATGTTAAGCGTTTATCGGAGGATGAGGCGGCGTCTCTGACGGTTCCTTTTAGCAAAGAAGAAATCAAAAGTGCAGTGTTTGAATGTGGTTCTGACAAAGCCCCGGACCAGACGGTTTCAATTTCAAATTCATCAAAAGGTATTGGAATTTATTTGAATTGGATTTTTATAACTTATAGGTCTCCCTTTACAGCAAAGGCTCTATAGTGGTGGGATGTAGCTCTTCTTTCATAACGCTAGCTTATTCCGAAGAACAAGGATCCGGTGGGCCTGAGTGAGTATCGTCCGATAAACCTGATCGGGGTGATAAGCAAAAATATATCTAAGATTCTGGCAAATCGCCTAAAAGTGGTTATTGGATCTATCATTACGGAGAACCAAACGGCGTTTCTCAAAGGGAGGTATATTTTGGATAGCCCATTAATGCTTAATGAGCTCATTTCTTGGATTAAAAATGAAAAAAAAAGGCTTTTCTTTTAAAAATCGATTTC
Organism: Helianthus annuus; assembly: GCF_002127325.2. Classification (NCBI taxonomy): domain Eukaryota; kingdom Viridiplantae; phylum Streptophyta; class Magnoliopsida; order Asterales; family Asteraceae; genus Helianthus; species Helianthus annuus. The sequence goes on from NC_035434.2 coordinate 59,592,986, forward strand.
AAAAAAGCTTACGATAATGTAAATTGGAGTTTTCTTTTAGATATAATGAGGCAAATGGGTTTTTTCGGTTTTATGTTGTAAATGGATTGAAGGAATCCTAGTTTCGGCTAAATCCTCGGTTCTAGTGAACGGATTCCCTACTTTTGAATTCAACTGTTCCAAAGGGGTCAGACAGGATGACCCGTTATCCCCGTTCCTGTTCCTATTGGACATGGAAGGTCTTTCTAACATTTTGTGCAAAGCTAAGATCGAAGGGTTATTCTGAGGGATTAAAACCCCAAAAAACTGTCACACCCTGACTTTTGCGGAAGCGTGGATTTATTTGGTGTGACTTCTTAATACCATAGCAACAATCACAACAATGCTATATGATAAAAATACGTGATGTTCATCCATTAAAATAGTTTAGAAAATGCATAACATATTGTCTTAAAAACATCAACCACAAAATACATTACAAACCATGACTTGTTTTAAAATGAGTTCATAAGACTCAACGAAAGACTACCAACAATACGAGGATAAGAGACATGCAACTCGTCCAGGAAGGAGTTACACTTCCCAAACCCTACAACCCTGGATGACATCCTTATTTAGTACGCAGCTTGACTAACATGCAACACTTGCCAGATCCAATTAATTCCCTGAAATACATGTAGTTTGAAAAGTCAACAAAAAAAGTTGAGCGAGATCATGTATAAGTCTGTGTATATAAAGCGTTTAGTATGTCTGTATGTAAAATAGTCCCTGGTATGTAGCAATAAGGAAAAACTGATCACCATTGGGTTGCAAAGCCAATAGTATGTGTGAAATGATGCAGGAAGACTCAAACCTAGCAAATTTGTCTCCGGTATGAAGACATAGTCACCACTATGGGCCGCCCCGGCCTCATGGGTGTGGGCTCGCTACACCCAAATAGATCTATCACTCATGTCCCGTGGTCCTACAATGAGGATTAATGGCCTTAAGTGTCATGCCCACCACTCACTTGATCGCATAGTAAAAACCCTCCTTAAGCTAACCATACCATGTATAAATGTCCGTAATAAATTGTAAAATGTATTCCACTCCCGAAGTATAAAACTAAAAATAGTTAAGAGTAAAAGGGGGATATGAACTCACTGTAGTGCGTCTTGAACCGTATCTCAAACTCTGTCTGCTACACGATAACCTACAACGTACTAATGTCTATTAGATGAACGGACCGTGCCTTGGCTTAGAGTTTAAGGTTTTAAGTTATGTTTCTTATATCATTCCGAGTGATAATTATGTGTTAAAATAATTAATATTTCAACTTAATCATGTGTCGCGTTGGGATATTTGTTCGTTCAATATTCTAGTATCAACACTTCCATAGTATCTTATATACGGTTTCCTTCCCAAGAATGGGATGTCGGAAATATATTTTTAAGTCCCTTTTTGAGAATATATTCTTAATCATTTTTATGTATAAAACCAACCTATGATATTTTGTATTTTGTGATAAATATTATGACGAGTTTTATCTTTGCAAACAAAATCTAAAATATACTAGTAAACACTCGTCTCGAAAATATTTACTAAGTGTTAGGATTTCCGGAAAATTTCGCCATAGTCTCCTTTGTAAATGGAGGTGTCCATGCTTAATTGCATATCATTTTCTTTTACATATATCCCGTAGATCGTTCTCACATAACCAACCCGACAATTAGACATGCAATATACTACTTATGTCATTCAGCTTTATTAGTCAAAACTGGACTGTTTTCGAGCAATTTAATAAAATAGTTAACCTTTTCCAAAAATTCCCAAATTTTTATAGAATGTCATATACGACCCAAATTTTATTGTGTAAAAATATCGGGGTCCAGTTCAGTACCAATATTTTATACAAATTCATTTACCGGACTGCAATCAGATTTATCACTTTCTGATTGCAGTCTACGGAATAATTAACTAAAAATTAATCGTATGTCCAGTTGACGAAATTCCAGTTGGAGGATCACCGCGACAACAGTGACCATCTACAGTAAAAATTCCATGAGCTGTTTCTACTCAGTTTTTAAGTTATAACTCCGAATACAACACACTTTTTCTGCAGCAAAAACACAGCTTGACCTGCTGTCCAAAAACAGTCCTTTAAAAATAGTAAACCACCTCGAAAAATTACGATTCCAGTGCCATTTGATCGGTTTTTCAAAAATGCATATTTTAGGCTTCAGAAATTCAGTTTTTCGATTTATAATAATCCAGTTACAGCCTGTTGAAGTTGGCTGAAAATACTAATCAGCATGCTTTTTAGAGTGTAAATGTTACTAAAACGTGTCAACGATTGTTCTAACAACGGGTTTAACGAGAAATCAATGATCCAACAACATGCATGCTTATACCAACATAATCCAACCAGATTTTATCATTATATAAGTTCATGTTTAGGTTCCTTGTTCACTTTCTCTTTGTGATCTTATTTTAAACTTCAAACAACAATGTTTCGAACAATTAACGTAGAAGTGACCAAAAGTTAAATCGAAGACTTACAACTAGCACAAGGGCTAGGGATGAACTTGTTAACAAGAAATGATGATGAAAATGCGTGAGAATGCAAGGGGTGATGTTTCTTCAAGACTCCAAGCTCCAAGCTTCACAAGGTTCCTTCTATCACTTGTTTTGGACCTGAAAATGAATCAAAGGAGTGAATGTTGAAGTGATGGTGGTGGTGGCGGATGTATGCAGCCGAGAGGGAGAGAGAGAGTGAGCTTGAGGGAGGTGAAATGAACTTGTGAAGGTTGTGATGATATAAGATTTCTTGGAACGCACATGGCCACTCTACTTAATCCTAAAGGAATGATTACAAAGATTCTTGGCCAACCACAATTAAGGAAATAAAAAAAATCCAAGGATATATGGTGATGATGATGACCGAGATTTGTTGGGGGGGGGGGTAATTTGTAAAATTTGATAATTAGTGGGTAAATAATTAGGAGGTTAAGGGTATTTTCTAAAGTAGTAAGTGTATGATATATTGTTATAGTGTGTGGGGATTTTTGAGACCACAATTAGTTAAAAATAGTAAAATAATGTTTCTGACAAAATTTTGGTGTCCCGGGTAATGTCTGGTTGTTCGGTTACGTACTGTTCCGTTAAAGTGTTAAATTGTACCGTATAGTGTCTTTCATGCATCTTTTTGTAATGAAATTAATTCCAACACTTAGGAAAGCGTTCAGGACCATTTAGTCAAATCTCTGTATAATACGAGTATGTTAAAAGCTGAATCCTTGCTGAAATTGCAGAATTCTGTACTTAAAATGAGTTTTCTGAGTTAATACCTAGTGACACAGTCTTATGGTCCTCACATCCCTACACCCATACTAGTGTAGGACTTTGTCCCTGGCCCATACTGGGTCTCAAAACACTGTCTGTCTGTGTACTGGCACTGTCAGTATATTTCTGAGTTATCCGCTTAACTATGCTAACTGTGCTTTGTGCATCATGTTTGTCACTAAGGTTTGTGTGTAATGAATGGAGTGACAATATGAAATGTGATGCATATGTATGTAAGTTACAGAAATCAGAAAGCAGTTTACGTCGTCAGTAGTAATCAAGCACAGTCATTAAGCACGTAATTAAGATTAATTAATTGTACGGATACCTGGTTTAGTGAGGGTTGTCACAAAAACGGCCAATTATTTCCCATGTTTTTTACGCTGACGATGCTCTCCTTTTGGGGGAATGGGAGAGGGAAAATGTGAAGAATGTGGCAAGATGTTTAAGAATTTTTTATTTAGTTTCAGGCTTAAAAATCAAGCTTCAAAAATCAAACATTTACGGGTTGGGTGTGGGTAATGGTGAAGTTTTGGATATGTGTAATGTGATTGGTTGCAAGGCGGATTCTATCCCGCTTACCTACTTGGGTATTTCAGTGAGTAATAATATGAATAGAATTAACAACTGGACGCCTATTATAGAGGTTTTCGATAAATGGTTGTCGATGCGGAAAGCTAAAACTTTATCGATAGGGGGGAAGGGACTGTTTGGTAGCCTCTGAATGGTCATTAAGAGGCTACCTCTTAATGGAACCATTAAGAATTTTACCAATGAGAAGGTAGAAGAATGTGACATGTGATGATTTATCATTCAGAGGTAAAAATGGTTATTGGATCTATCATTAAGGAGAATCAAACGGCGTTTCTCAAAGGGAGGTACATTTTGGACAGCCCATTAATGCTTAATGAGCTCATTTCTTGGATTAAAAAAGAAAAAAAAGGCTTTTCTTTTAAAAATCAATTTCGAAAAAGCTTATGATAATGTAAATTGAAGTTTTCTTTTAGATATAATGAGGCAAATGGGTTTTTCAGTTTTATGGTGTAAATGGATCGAAGGAATCCTAGTTTCGGCTAAATCCTCGGTTCTAGTGAACAAATCCCCTACTTTTCAATTCAACTGTTCCAAAGGGGTCAGACAGGGTGACCCGTTATCCCCGTTCCTCTTCCTATTGGTCATGGAAGGTCTTTCTAACATTTTGTGTTATTCCTATTGGTCATGGAAGGTCTTTCTAACATTTTGTGCAAAGCTAAGATCGAAGGTTTATTCAGAGGAGTTAAAACCCCAAAAAATGGCCAATTATTTCCCATGTTTTTTACGCTGACGATGCTCTCCTTTTGGGGGAATAGGAGAGGGAAAATGTGAAGAACGTGGCAAGATGTTTAAGAATTTTTTTATTTAGTTTCAGGCTTAAAAATCAATCTTCAAAAATCTAACATTTACGGGTTGGGTGTGGGTAATGGTGAAGTTTTGGATATGTGTAATGTGATTGGTTGCAAGGCGGATTCTATCCCGCTTACCTACTTGGGTATTTCAGTGGGTAATAATATGAATAGAATTAACAACTAGACGCCTATTATAGAGGTTTTCGATAAAAGGTTGTCGATGCGGAAAGCTAAAACTTTATCGATAGGGGGAGGCTAAGGGGCTGTTTGGTAGCCTCTGAATGGTCATTAAGAGGCTACCTCTTAATGGAACCATTAAGAATTTTACCAATGAGAAGATAGAAGAATGTGACATGTGATGATTTATCATTCAGAGGTTACCTCTTAACCATTCAGACTTGAGGTTACCTCTTATTCATTCAGAGGTTTTAAACCATTAAGAGGTAGCATCTGAATGGTCATTAAGAGGCTACCAAACAGCCCCTTACTCTGATTAATTCGGTGTTGGAAAGTTTGCCTATATACTATTTTTCGTTATATAAGGCGCCGATTGGGGTTATAAAGACTCTTGAAGCCAAAATGAGAAAATTCCTCTGGGCGGGGTCTAGCAATATTTATAAAATGAACTGGGTGGCTTGGGATTGGGTCATTTGGCCTAAAAATAAGTGAGGGTTGGGTATAAAAAGGTTCACAGAGGTCAACGGGGCTCTTCTTGTTAAATGGGGATGGAGGTATAGGTCTGAAAATCATCATCTTTGGTGTAAAATGGTGGAAGCTTGCCATGGTAAGGCAAACCATAGGAGCTTTTTGCCGTATAACGACAACATCGCTGGGTGTTGGAAAAACGTGGTTAAGTTGTTGTATAAAATGGAATTAAATGGGAGGGGATTAAATAGGTTGATCTTGGGTAAGGTGGGGAATGGGGTCGATATTCGTTTTTGGATTGATTCCTGGATGGGCGATCTTCCTTTTATGGATAGATGGTCGCTTTTATTTGGTTTAGAGATGTTTAAATCATGCAGGGTTGGAGAGAGAATTGAAGCGGATCAAGGAAATGGAGTTCATACCTGGCAATGGTCTAGACAACCAGAGTCCGAAGAGGAGTTAAAGGAATGGCAGGAGTGCATGGAGGTTCTTAGCAATGTTAGTCTTTCCAGCGAAAAGGACAAGTGGTTTTGGTTTGATGATAAACAGTTTGGTTTCTCGGTGAAGTCGGTCTAAAAGTCTATGATAGCGGAAAGAGATATAAGCCACCCTGCTAACTTTATATGGCGTAAATGGGTGCCCATCAAATGTAATATTATGGCTTGGAGAGGCAACTTAGACAGACTTCCTACGAGAGTCAATTTAAGAAGAAGGAATGTGGATATCCCCTCGGTTTTGTGTCCGTTATGCGGCGACTATGAGGAGACGGTGGATCATCTATTCACTGCGTGCTCGGTGGCTTTACGGGTGTGATCGGTTTTCAGTGATTGGTACAATATTCCGCCACTTTTCTTTTTTGAGTTCAAAGACATTTTAGAAAGTCACAAGCTCATGAAGAGTGGCAAGATGGCGGAGAAAATCATATACGGGTTGGGGATTATAGCTTGTTGGAGTATATGGAAAGATAGAAACGATACGGTTTTTAATCAAAGGAAATGTAGCTCGAGTGACATCATTGGGGAGTTAAAATCTAAGGGTTATGCATGGGTGGAAAACAGATCTCCTTGTTAGTATATTATATGGGAGGACTGGTGTAAATTTCCCTTGTATATGTTGTAATCTGTTTGCTCTTTGCCCGTTTGGGTCGGGGGTGTGTTTGTTTGTTTGGCCTTTTGCCCGTTTGGGTCGAAGGTTTGTTTTAATGAAGTTTATTTTTCAAAAAAAGTTAGCATACCAAGAACAACTATAGCTTTAGGTCATAAATAAATGCAAGTCTGACTTTACCTGCAATCGTTTCTTTAAAGTTTAGAAAGCAAAACGCATTATTTTAGGGGGTGTGATAAATATACCCAAGATAAAGATTAATATACCCAAAAGTCAAATTTAGTAATAATTTAGTAATGATTAACTACTTTATTATATTATTTTACTAGAATTACCACCCGCCGCAATGCGGCGGAGGATTCATTAGTTATATATCATGTTAGATGAAAGGTAAATGTTTCTCACATGACCACGAGCCTGTGTGTAAAACCGAGAAAAAAATAACTAAGTCGATCTCTGACTCGCACATTGCGACAGACCTATCACACGGGGAAAAATAGACGCGCTACGACAGACATGTCAAACAGGAAAAAAAAATAGATGAAAAAACGTTGAACCCCACACGCACGTTGTGGCGTGTTAACTCGGAAATTTAGAATGACACGTTAAACGGAGAACTTATGAAAGATGAAAAGTATATAAGAGAGTTAAGTTGAAAGTAAAAAAAGTGTTGAGATTAAATTGCAAAAGATGAAAAACTTTGGGTACTTTATTATATTATTTTATTATAAAGCTAAAAGTAATAATTATGTTTTATTATAAAGTCAAAAGTAATAATTATGTTTTTTATCTTATTTTATTTTATAATACTTTTGTTTATTTTTTATATTTTGTTAATACTATTATTAGTATTAATATCAATATTAATAAATAAATAATCAAGACATTTTATTATAAATACGAAAGTGAAAAAGTTAATCATAAATAAATAACGAGTCTCTAATAAAACAGTAAACGTGCAAACATTAAAACGATTAATCACCTAGATCTACAAAACCACTTTCACGACGATAAAGTTTGGTATATAATTCTAGACGCCACCTATACATGTATGACTAGTGCGAAGTCGACAATCACAGTGCACCAGGGAAAATAATGAAACTGCCTGACATGCTTAAAGAATGGACGATTACACCAAACTTATTGGCAATCAAATGGCGGCTCCGGTGAAATCAAATGGCGGCTCCGGCGAAATCAAATGGCGGTTCCGGCGAAAAAGTACATCATAAATACATGGATAAATTACAGGTATTTAAGACACGAAATTTAACATTTATGTACTATTATTTTGCAACAATGTACTGAACCGGTATCAGTATCAAATTTACCAAACCGGGTACAGTTTCGGTACCGATTCGGTACCGACTTTTGAGATTTTCGGTACCGGTATTTACCGATTTTTACCCTCAAATACCGGTACCGAACCGTACCGTACCAGGTATATTCGGTACTGGTACCCACTTTTGGGGATTTTCGGTACCGGTTCGGTACCGAGCTCATCCCTATTTGCAAGAACCCTACAGTTTATAAATTTATGCTTGGTTTTTGTTATTATTTTGTAATATTAATATTTTTTTATCTAGCCCATTTCATTGACCTCTTTGCACAAAGAACTGAAATTTATAAATATGTGTTTGCTTTTTGCTATGATTCATGTAATTAATTTAGATGTGATACATGAGGAATGACATTATTCGTGGAGGGCACCAAAAAAATTTCATCAGGTTGGTTTTTTCTGGTGCTTAGATGTATGTTAAGTGGACGTCCGAATTTTCAATTGGGGTTGCATCTGGTCACACAAATAAGGATCACTTGCTATTGTACTTGGTAAAACTAGTTTGAAATCATATTAGAAACTAACAGAAAATTATAATTCTTTCTAAATTACTTAAACATAAATATCAATTAAAAAAGCTTTAAAAAATATAAAACTTATTGTGGTATGAATTATTGTAAAAATAAAAGGATTATGAAGAGGTTGTTTAAAAAAAAAAGATTATGAAGAGAGATAATATATAATACTAGTCTATTATCTACATGGCTATGTTGTCAGCATTTATTACACGGCCAACAAGTTGACTTGTGAGTAAAAAGTAAAAAAAAAAAAATGGTTGACTTCAGGGTGTATTTAACATAACCCTATTTTAGTTCACCACATTTTAATTTTTTTAATGTGTTGATATGAGTACTAATACTAAGCACGCCATGCGGGGATAACAAGATCATAGTCATACCTACAAACACTTGCAGCACTGAATGCGTTGTTATCCAATCCGCAAAAACCAAGTCCCGAACAGCTTCGCACACCAAAAACAACGCTCCGAGCCCTTGCTTATCTCTCAACTGACACCTTTCCAAATATAACTCTTCAAGTGTAGGGCAAGAACCTAAATGCTCACTAGGCCCGGGATTCGGATCGATAAATTTGCAAGATTGAAACTTTAACGTCTTCAAATTCGTGCAATACGACAACGCAGCTAACCACGCATCTTCTAGTTTATGATCGCAAAGGGTTAACTCTTCCATCATTTGGCAACATTGGCCAATCGCTTTAATCCCGTCACAACTCCCTTCGCAACCTGACAAGCTCAAGCTTTAACAACCTCGGACACACTTGAGCCAAGATAGTCAACCCAATATCCGATATCACAGAATCATACAATCCATTTACCGAACCAATGAGTTTCAAAATTTGTAAATTCCTAAAACCTGCAAGCCCTTTTAGATCCAAATCTGTACAGGAACATAACTCTAGTTCCTGCAAAGCCAAACACTCATTTGCAATAGACACTAACCCTTCTAAGCTTACGCCACACAACACAAGCCTTCTTAAATTAGGGCAACTTTGAGCTAGAATCCGAACCCCTCTATCGACCGCACGAATGCTCAAAAAATCAGGCTTCCAAACACACTCATTGTCGGATATAAACGAATTAACATGAATCGACACGAATTGATTACTCAAACAAATACCCGAATTCCGAGGGGATATTATGCAAGCTTGAACAATATCAACATCAATAAGATTAGGAAAACGAAAACCGAGTCTACCCGAATCAAGAAAATCCCAATCCAATAATCTCAATGACTTAACTAAACCACCACTAATCTTTAACCACCTTTTACAAACTAAACAGCTAGAAAGCTGACTTTTTGTAAGATTTGAGAGTATAGCAGTCAAAACTTCATAAACCAAAAGGGTATAATCTTTTTTTTTTTTTAAACAGCATCTCGATCAAAAGGGTATAATCTTGAGCTACCAAACCGGGGCTATTCTATCTTGGGGCATTTTAGGGATTTCGGTACCTTTATAACCTATAATGTTAAGGTGACATGTGCAGGGCCGGTCCTAGAATTTTGGGGGCCCAAAGCGAATTAAAATTTCGAGACCCTTTTTAATTTTTTAGGCTCGTAATTTCAGTTTGTATCGTATCTGACATGAAATATATTAGGAAAAAACTTATAAAACACTTAACCGTTATATAAACTAGAAGATTTCCCTAATCAAATAATATTGGGATCTAATAAGTAAATGAGTTAAATGCATGGTTGGTCCCTGTGGTTTGCAAATATTGCAGACTTGGTCCTAGTGATTTACTAATTACAGAGTTGGTCCCAGTGGTTGCAAATTTTGCACTCGGGTGATCCTTATCACTAACTCATGTTAATTTTCACAGTTAAATGTATGCGAAATGACTAGATTGCCCTGAATAATAAAAAAAAATAAAAAATAAAGATGACCTGATCTTCTTCCTCCTCTCTCTTTCAAACCCACCACCATAGGCTACCCTCATCTTTGCCACTACCATTTAGAACCAGCTACAAAATTTAGAATCGTCAAACGAAAACAGAGTACGGATCATAAAGAGAAAACAAATTTGATACAGCAGAATTTGACAGCAAATTCACCAAAACCTAAACTAAATCGATTCATACGCGCAGATTTACTCAAAACGATCGAAAACTGAACAAAATTTGGTAGAAAATTCACCAAAACACAAACTAAATCAATTCAACACACAGATTTATTCAAAAAGAACGAAAATCGAACAGTATTTTACCAGCAGATTCAACAAATGTATTGATTCATACACACAGATTTACTCAAACCGAACTAAAATGTATCGAGGCAGTAAATCTCCCAACATGAATTGCCGACTTGAATTCCGGCTTGATCGATGTGTATGCTGATGATCTCCCTCATCTCTCAGTGGTTGAATCAGTCGAGTTTATCTACTACGATGTGTCGGTAGAAACGGTGTGATCGATGGAGTGAAGAAGAGGAAATACAATCAGTTGATAAGATTCGATTGCAAGTGGTGGCAGAGGTGGTTTTATGTGGTGGCGTGAGTGGTGGTTTGTCAAAAATTGGGGGCTGGGTGGGGAGATGACGGTGATGATTGGTGATTGGAGAAGATAAGGGTGGCCTTATGGTTGTGGGTTTTAGAGAGAGAGAGTAGGAAGAAGATGATGGTGGCCATCTTTATTTTTATTTTTTTTTGTTATTCAGGGGCAATCTAGTCATTTCGCATATATTTAACTTAGAAAATTAATCTGGGTTAGTGATAAGGATCACCCGAGTGTAAAATTTGCAACCACTGGGACCAACTCTGTAATTAGTAAACCACTAGGACCAAATCTGCAATATTTGCAAACCACAGGGACCAACCAGGCATTTAACTCTAAGTAAATCAAATATAGGTTGGTCAAAAGAGTTTAACCTAACAAATAACAACTTTCTTATATGTAAAAGGAATTAAAACATGCTACTTATTTTTAGTATACTATTGTTATTAGTTAGAAACGATTATTTTTTTTTAAATAAAGTTTTACATGGATGTATCATGTTAAAAATTGTCACTACAAGAAACTGGCACCTTTTCTTGTGTTTTCGATGATTAACATTTTCGTCTACCCACCTGTGTTCATTTTTTTGGTTTCGAGACGTTTCGTGGATGAAGAACACTTGTTTGGCTTGCGAAGCGAATATAAGTTGATCGTTTTTGTCCCATTCATGTTCAGTGCATATACTAGTGCTTATACTAGCGATATTATTGTCTTGGTTTACACCCCTTCGAGTATCGAACCACTTGCATCGAAATAGGACAATTGAATAATCATTTGTATAACGCAACTCAATAATTTCTTCTAATTGGCCATAAAATTTCACACCGTTCTCTCCAACCACTTCCACCCCAGAGTTTTGCGTTGCGCATTTTGCATCACGTTCAAGTGTCTTAAACCTAACACCGCTGACTATGCAAGTAGTGTAAGTGTAAGCAGTCATTTTCGCACAAATTGAAAGAGCATACAACTCTGGGTGGAATTATGGAGAATTTTGTGTTTTCATCGAATGGACCTAACAAATATAAAGTAATAATGTTTGTTATATATGTATTACCTAGCAAGTGTAGAGTAATGTGTGTTATATATGTATTATACCTTATGGAGAAACCATCCCGGAAATTTGGTTTTAATGTTTGTTACATATCTTGTGTCGCCGGTATTTCTCTTTGTCGCCGCTAAAGGGTTGACCAGAGATAAGGTCTGTGTGGCTAGGGTTTAAAGTTCTGACACATACTTTTAGCGGAGAGAAATATCGCCACTAATGACCATGATCTTGTCGCCGCTAATACCTTTTAAATCCCCAACCGTTAGATCAGGATTTTGATCAACGGCTGGGGTTTGGTTTCAGACACCGGGACGCGGATCGACCAATAGCGGCGACATTTGGCCTGTCGCCGCTAATGATATATACTTCTTGTAGTGTGTGGACAAAATATTTTAGCTTATTAAATTAAGAGAGGTGATTAAAAAGGATGCATTTATAACCCTTTACTAAAAGAGTGAGTGTGATGATTAATAATTTTGAAAATGGGTAGCAGGTGGGATTCAAACCCAGCCCTCTACTAAAACCAAATCTTGTTCTTATCACCATACTACACTTGTATTAATGTTAGCAAATATCACCGTAAATATAATATTCTCTTTTTATATAAATATAGATTTATTATTTTAATTTTGGAGGCCCTAAGCCGTCGCCCAGTCCAATTACACTAGCAGGCCGACCCTCTAGACATGTGAAGAGTCTAAATTAATTGTTATTCTAAATAAACTAGTGTTATTCATCGTCGCGCGTTGCACGATTTACGATATGTTTTTGTTGTGTTCCGTATACGATGTATTCGACTCTCTAATACATGTGAATTGGACTTTATACGATGTATATACACATACAAACTGTATTAAATGGACATAGTAACGTTTAGGACAAGATACATATCAGATCAGTTCCATTTCAGATTGTTGCATCCAGTATTTGTCCACACTGCCTATGTTGCTGTTATCGCAGTATTGCTTCGGTGTTTTGCGGCGGTGGTGGGCCATTCCAGTTATTGGGTTGACCGCTCATGTTGTTGGGTTATGGCGGGCCATTCAGAACAGTAATAGAGGCCGTGTCATCCGCAATAGTTGTAATGCAATACATGTTAGCAAATTATGAGGTCAGTAGTGGTGTTCCAAAAAAAAACTCTATCAAAAAAACTTAAGAATGATGGCTCTACTGGTAGAATGCCGAAAGAAAAAAAGATGGAATCCCCGGATTCTTAGTCAACACACATGCAGTATAAATGCTTTATGCATAACATTTAAATCCAATACTTATCAATCACATTGTTAACATAACGACAATTCTTAATTGACTTATCCGCCTTATCTTGTATTATAAACAAAAAAAGAAGGTTACCGCATCGGTAACAACATCATCAAGAGAGTGCAAATATGCACGAAGCCCATCCCTACCGCCATGTCGCAAACAAAATAGTAGATATACACAAATTAACACACAAAAATCACATGTATCTTATCTTATATCACATGGCTACTCCATTTAACTTAACCAAGTTAACCCTAAATAAGATTCAATCAGCCAATCATATGTACACACGCAAACAAACAGAGAAAAATATAGCGCCCTAAAACTGAAACATAACGAACACAAAATCCATATGCCCCATTTGACACCGGTCCAATTTTATAATTTTATTATTGAACATCAAACAATAGAATGGTTAAAAGGGCGTCTTTCAAATTTCAAGAAAGAAATATTTCCGCAAGGGCATAATGGTAATGTTAATTTCAAGAAAGAATGTACATTTTGGTTTGTTGTTTTTTTATGTTTTGGCCTATAAATTTCGTCCAAACAGTATCATGAACACCTATGTTCCATAGATTTAGATTGTTGTAATAAACTAATAATCTAGTTTTTTAATTGTAGCCAACACAATAACTATTTATATAAAATTGTATAAAATGTGTTAGCGAGTCAACCCAACATGAACCGTTTTCACCAATGATAAAGATGACTCTTTTCAGCACTAATCTATTTCTACCAGTTAGCCAATCAACTTACCTTGGAGTTTAAAATTGAAGAATGGAGGAAGCAGTTGATCGTTAAGAAGACGGATAGTGGGATCTCTTAGTTCATCAAAGAACAGATGCACACAACCTTCTAACTGCTGTTCAAAGTTAAAAAAAAAATCATTACTTCACCACTGCCCCTCTTAATTATAAATTTACTATTTTTAATTTTTAATGTTTTTATTTTTTGGTTTAGAGATGCTAACTTAGAACTTACACCAGTGCATCTTCAATTGGGTGAATACTGGAAAAACCTACAGACAGTTGCTCACATAACTATAATTTAAATATTGTTTATCTATGATAAAAGAAGCATACCTTGTGCCATGGATGAGGCTTTATTTGTGGGAACCCGAATTCAGTAAAATATGGGTTCATGCATTTTATCTCTTTTCGCGTAGGAGTTCCAAAAACCTCTACAACATAAACACGGTCAAGAGTAACTTAAAGCACAGTAAGCAAAGGCACTAATGGCGCGTGGTGAGGGGCCGAGGTGAGGTGAAGCTCAGCCAAACTGCTTTGAGAGCACCTAGGCGCTCAGTGAACCGGTCTGACACCCTGGCTGAACCGGACAAAAAACGGTCAGAAATAACCTAAATTGGTCTGAGCCAGCTAAAAATGGCCTGTAATCGATCAGAAACCACCCTAAAACAACTAAAAATGGCCTGGAATACATGTGCCACTTGCTTGTCTTGGGCCCTCACTTCTTCAGATTCTTACACTTAGGCGAAAAGCTCACCCTTTGCACCTTGAGCCTTGACTACCTAGGATTAAATGGTGCTGGTTCTTCCGAAATATTTCACCCCCCTGCAATATCCAAATATAGATGGATAGTTGGAAACTTCTACAGCTAGCTGACCATTCATAAAACCTTACTACCTCTGCTCCCGAAAAAGTGAAAATTATATTTTGTTTCCCTTAGGCTCAGACTCTAGTAGGAAACGATACCACCATGGCGGCAGAGAAGGTTGCAAATAAGGGACTGCCATCCTTTAACCCTTCCATGCCAAGGAGAGTGCATCATCAATTTAACAATCAGATACTAACTCATCATAGCCTCACAGGAAATATGCATACCAGAAACACTAAACAACAAAAACAATCAGCAAGAGATAGTACAGTTTTACTACAGGTCACTGGAGTAGATGCATCCAAGAACGCCTCAGAGAAAGGTGCAACCCAACGACCACCACCACACCATCACCACTTAGGGTTCATGATTTTGGCAAAGAGCTAACCTTGCGACAAAACCTGTGGCAGCTTGATTGGTGAAGAACTAAACCGAAGGCCACCACCACACCATCGCCACCCAGGGTTTAAGGTCATTGGGTTTGGGCAAAGAACCCTTAAAACCACCTCAAACCCGACGACGAAGCCGGTGACAAACGATGGTGGTTCACCGACGCCCCAAAACCCGCATCAGAGCATCGATAAAACAGAGAAGCAAAGAAAAACATGCATGAAAGGATGTATGCAACAAAGGTAAGAAATGAGCACCACCTGGTGAAAAGGGAGATGACATCGATCTAAGTGGACGACCAAGATTTATACACATGGATGCCCATGATAAGAACACTATCCATTTAAGTTCTCCTATTAATAGATATTAATAATAACTTGTGACACTATGACGCTCAGAGTTTGTAAAAGAATCAAATTATCATGGCTGCAAATTAGGTTGCAAGTGAAAACCTACCATCCTGTAATTTTGCCACGCCAAAGTTTGAGCTTCAAAAATTTTCCAATTAAATCTATCTACTCATCATAGCCTCATGTTCAAGAAAACTCTATGCACATTAACCAACTAATATGCACCAATATAGACTCTAAACAGGCTGCAATACAGCAGTTGAAAAATGCTACCAATCTTCTTTAGATAGGTACAGCCCTAAAACAACTACAATGCAGCCAAACAACCTTTGGTTGCGTTAAAGTAGTAAAACAACTACAAAAATACTGCCAACATAATCAAATAGGGTTGCATTACAGCAGCTAAAACTACAAAAAAAAAAAAAAAAAAAAGTTGAGTAATAACCCTTTTATAACTTGTAATGCATTCAGTTTTATAGAACTGAACTTTTCATGCTTGCAGTTTCACATATAACAATCTAAAGGCTCAAAATGCAAGGTCATTGTGACTGCAACCAACACCATTGCCTCACCAAAACAATGAACTGAGAAAATACACTTTGCACCATCACAGATTCCAAGTTTTTGAGTTTAACGTAACTGGAGCAACACAATATAACAGCTCTTAAATAAGTCTCTAGCAGCAACACTGATGGATTGAAGAGTGTTTCAGATGAACCAAAGGACACCATCATGGGAGACTAAATGTATCGTCAAGTTTGGTGCCATCAAGTGCACTAATTTTAACGTTATTTTACTAATTTTGTGAAAATAGTGTTAAAAGAGGGGGATGGTTAATCATGCATCATGTGGTGGCGTTGATAGCCAAAAGACAATGGGGTACATGCACTAATTGGCCTTTGTCTTAATTGCCGAGTGTTATGTGCCTTATGTCCAAGGTTTGATGCAAAACTACCATCGAGCCGGGGGTCTCATTGGAAGCAATCTCTCTATTCCTATGGGGTAGAGGTAAGGCTGTCTACATCTTACCCTCCTCAGACCCTACCTTAGCTTTGCCATTGGTGGGATTTACTGAGTATGATGATGATGATGATTCCATACTTTGTGTATGCACCAATTGGGACTTTCACAATCCCATCAAATGTGAGCCTCTTATTCGTTGATGGTGGTTATAAGTAATCATCCAACTGTAGTACTACACAAAAAAGGCCAAAGAAAATGAAATCTTCGCTATACCTTTTTACTAACCAAGATAACTTAGCACTCTTCATGTAGATTTTAAAAGCAAAGTAACGATGTAACAAAATTAAACGCAATTTCAGAAAAAAAAAATTAGTTGATAAAAAACTTGTGGTAAGTTATCATCCAGATTTCTATTTTAGTAACTGATGTATGCATGCTTGAAATAGGTAGTAAGAACTATTTGGTGAGTTTTGGTTAAAAACCAAAAGGTAAAACGGTACCGTTTTGCTTGGAATCTGGGGAAATTATAACAAAACAAACACCAGAACTCAAAGCATCATCAGCTATTAAATGCTAACACAGTAAATGATTGGAAACCAGAGATTGTTATACAATATGACGCTAATTAGATTGTGGAGTTACCTGCTAACCAAGAACGCCTTGGAGTAAGGCCCAACCCCACGGCCACCACCATACCATCAAATGAATGGCCACCATCACACCATCGCCACCCAGCTTTAAGGGCATCGAGCTTGGCAAAGAAACCCTCACACCACCTCTAACCCAGCGACGAATCTGGTGACAAACGATGGATGTTCACTGGAAAACTCGCACCGTAGCATCAGTAGGGCAGAGAAGCAAAGGAAAACATGTATGAAAAGATTATGTAGTTGAGAAATGAGCACCAACTGGTAAAAGGGAGATGACATCGATCCAGGTGGACGGTAATACACATTGATGAACAGGATAAGAACACTTTTCATTTTAGTTCTCATTCCAGTTCTCATATTAATATTTACTAGCGGTAAGAGGTGTGCAAACACAGGTCGTTTCTTAGAAAACCATCCATAATATATTTTAATAGAAAGTATAAATAGGTGTATAGATATTGCAATCTTTCTTCTCTCTTCATCTCAATTTCTGAAATCAATTCATCTCAATTCTAAGATCCAACTCTCTCATCTCAATTCTAAGATCCAACTCTCTCACTGAACCGTGTCATCTCTCACGGAACCAACTCTCTCACTGAACCTGTGCAAACACGGGTCGTTTCTTAGAAAACCATGAATAACACATTTTATTAAATGACGAATGATTATACATTTTTTTAGTTTGTTTAAGCTCGCGATCCTGATCGAGCTCAATAAGTGAAGCTCACGAACATTTATTAAATATATATTTTTAGGCCCGAGCTCAGGCTCGGGCTCATTCAAGAACACAAATCAAGAACATACAGAGATAGATTGAAGATGATTTTAAGAATGTAATTCCCATCACCAGCTTGCATATCCGATGACGCGATATAACTTGTAAGATTCTTTTTCCTATCGGCTCATCGTATTTTGCTATATTTAGAGTTTCTGTTTGCACCTGTATGACCAAAAGTTCAAATCTTTTTATCATCATCATATTTACATAACATATTAATCAATATAACAACTTAGAAAAACCATGAAATCAAAGTCTATTGACTCTACAGATGACCCTTAGCCAATGTGTATCAATAAGCATGTGGTGCACAGAACTATGAAGCATAAACGGAACATTTAACAATAATTTGCCATAATTAACTTGATATAATAGGCTTAATTATGTCATCAGTTGCTTTTCTGATAGTAACAGTTCTACCTAAATGGGATCTTCTTAGCAAAACAAATGAAAAACTTAACATACGGAATGTATTTGAAGACTTACTTCGCCTGAGACTTGTCTTTAGGAAGTACGGTAGGATCTCGCTTAGCTTTGATACGGAATGACGAAATTACCCATGAGGATTTCAGTTGAAGCTTCTCTATCATACGATCAAACAAACTGTGGTTTCAACCACTGTTTTCTCCACAAAACACTGTTTTAACCCAACAATGGTTTCAAACCACAATTTTAACCCAATAGTGGTTTCAACTACTGTTTTCTTCATAAAACACTGTTTTACCCACCAGTGGTTTCAAACCACTGTTTTAACCCAACAGTGGTTTCAAACCACAGTTCTAGCCCAATAGTGGTTTCAACCACTATTTTCTTCATAAAACACTATTTTACCCAACAGTGGTTTCAAACCATGGTTTTAATCCAAACAGTGGTTTCAAACCGCAGTTTTAACCCCACAGTGGTTTCAACCACTACTTTCTCCACAAAAACTGTTTTAACCCAACAGTAGTTTCAACAAACATAAACTAATAAGATCAATTAACGATGCATATAAACACCTGCATGATCCGGGCCCTGGCTTCCTCAGTAGGATGAGGGAACTCAATCTTACGATCCAATCGTCCAGAACGCATGAGGGCAGGGTCCAAAATATCAGCACGATTTGTTGTTGTTATCACCTGCATTATCAATAATCTCACTTTGAGTAACATTTACTTTTTTAGAAACTTCCTATCATCTACCGGTTGTTTTTCATTCTATAGTACCTTAATTCTCTCATCACTGCTGAAACCATCCAACTGATTAAGTAGTTCTAACATAGTTCTCTGGACCTCCCTATCCCCGCTTACTTCATTGTTCAAACACAAGAACTTGTATCAGAAATACGTGTGACGAATACAATAGCTATATGAGAGTATTTTCTGCTCGTTACAAATGAAAAGACGAACGCTTTATTAATAGAACACTCCACTGTTTGTATTGTTTTCCTATGGTTTCCAACAGATTCGCACGGTGCAATAGTCCAGCATCTATTGTTGTTTTCAGCTCAGATAGCTTCCCGGATACCTTAAGTACGATTTGGGCTTGCTTGCCCAAATCTTCAGCAAAAGGATAGCGATTTGCCTCAAACGCTTCACATATCTTAAGAATTTTGCTCTTCGCTCTTTCTCCAGAAAAGAAAACCACAAAAACATTTTTCTTAAACTTTTCTCCTGAATTAGGATCAATAACAACTTCATCGACAAAAGATTGCCTCAGAAACACATTTCCTCTTGTAGCACAGAATAAGATTCTTTCAAAAGCCAAAGATCTTCCTTTGGACACAAGACAAGTGAGGAACCCTAATTTCACTTGTTTCCCTTGATCAGCTGTTGAATCCTACACATAAACATCAAACAGAATCATTAACTTCTAGAACCTACGCTAAAATATTATGAGATCATAGAAATGTACCTGATCCTTCAATAGAGGAGTTTCCAAAGATTCTTCAGCTGCCTGTTGTGATGAAGCTTCTTTTGATTGAACTTCAGACCTGCTTTGCACAGAACATGTAAAATTATATGTCTAATAAACTAAACTAAAAAACAATAAGCTTTCTTAAGCTCGAGAGCCTGCGCGAGCTCAATAAGTGAAGCTCACGATCATTTATTAAATATATATAAACTTGATGAGAAAGCTACAACGATGAGTCAAGCATAATTTACATCTGATACATATGTCCATCAATGAACTTCTCTTAATGAACTATACCTTGTAAACAGAACCAAACCTACCATCTCCAAGCTTGCTTTTAACTGAAAATGAACCTGTTGCAGCCAATAAACTCTTTAAGCTAAATGATAGAAGCTCTGCATTGTTATGTGCATCCCCGGAGACGGTGCTCATAGAATCAAATCCAAGCAATTAATTCTTTATTCTCGCTGCACATATCATAATTTATTAATCCTAAATGCTGAAAAAAATTTAAGTTTTTAAAAAATTGGAATTTATGTAAATGTTAACCTTTTCTTATCAGCTTTTGAATCCTACACATAAAAATCAAACAGAATCATTAACTTCTAGAACCTACGCTAAAATATTATGAGAATAAAGGATTTACGTCATAGCAATGTACCTGATCCTTCAATAGAGGAGTTTCAAAAGATTCTTCAGCTGCCTGTTATTATAAAGCTTCTGTTGATTGAACTTCAGACCTGCTTTGCATAGAACATGAAAAATTATATGTCTAATATACTAAACTAAAAAACAGTAAGCTTTCTTAAATTAGATAAGTCCCTTCTTCAATTAAGAATGGAGAGCTTAGCCCAGCTAGAAGCTTTGTGTGAACGACTCTACAACTCTTAGGACTCTGTTGAACGGGCTCACGCTGAAAACACTTTATATTGGACAATGCTTCAACTCCTTATGCATTGATGCTCGCTAGTTCAAGTCTACTGAAGCAAGTGACTGAGCATACACTATCCTTGCAACTCCGTCTTGATATACATAATTCTTCTATGCCTGTTAAAAACTTATGTCAAACCTTGTGTTAGTCATGTTATCCAACTTCTTCCTTACTTTTCTTTTGTGAACAAATAACTTACTATTATATAACGAAAATACTTCTTTCTTTCTCACCTAACACGTTATCAATTTATATGTGTTGACATCCGATGAAGGGAACTACATTATATCCTATTTGGCGAAAAGGGGATATGAACTACAACAATATGTGATTGGATCTTTAGTCCAGCTGATGCTCTACACTAATGTTAATAGACTAAGAAAAAAAAGTAAACATCTTTCTTTCAGGCATTTTGTCGAACACCTGATGCTCGACTCCATAACCCCAAAAAAAAAATCAAACAAAAAAGTAACAAAAACATAAGATTACATACAACCATACCATTTCCTTAAGATCTTCACCATGTAAATCTTGAAGAATATATAGAAACTTATCCAATAGCAAAGCATCATACTCAATTAGCTTATGCCTAATCATCCAAATCGCACATATGCTTCGAGAATCTCTATGAAGATCAATGAATCGTCTGGATCAATGAATCATACTTGAACACTCATCGAACACTTGAATCTTTTGATCGAGGAACTGAACCGTACTTGAATAGATTCAAGACAATCAGATCATAAGCAAAAGATTAATTCTTTCCGATGATGTCACCTTTCGAATCAAATATCATCTCTGCGCTTCTAAAGCTTGAATTCTTCACATCTTCATCGAATTTCGTTGTTATTCTTGAGTATTTATTCACTGGGTCTTTGCTTCTTCTCGCACTCAAACCTCTGACACACTCCGAAACAGTATCAAATTCTTCAGCTTCCATTTACTCTACCAAATTTTGTTCTAATTTAGGGTATGAAGAGAATAATGAATTGTGAGCTCCGGATTTGAGAGAGATGTGGATTGACTTTATGGTTTGAATTTTGAACGTCGGGGCAGAATAACCTAGGTTATATATGTATACGGTTTGAATTTTGAAACTGGAGCGAAAATTTTGAATGGACAGTGGTTTTGATTGCCATGTTTGAATTTATAACATAGGTTGAATTTTGGAGATAAAATTGGACAGTAGTTTGATGGTAGACCTTTAGAATTTTAGAGATAAAGTATAGGGTCTTATGTTTGATAAGTAGCCAAACTCGTAAAGCCAATAATCTATATCTATAGTACCTTACTAGTAGGGTGCCCGCGCGATGCGGCGGGAGTGACACATTGCATAGTGACACTCATTTCTGGTAGTCTTCATATTCGAAAAAGGAAAAATAAGTATTTAACATAAAAGTTATTACAAATCAGCAGGTCGTCATGGAACCTTCGAATGCTGTGGAATTTTTTGGTTCGGAAGACGTATGATGTTGCGGAGTACCGACAAGATTGTCTTTACCGGTGTTTGATTCCATTTCAGTGGTAATGTATTCTCCAAATTTTCCTATAGAACTAAAATCTCCAAAATAACCTAATATAACCATCTAGTGGGATCTAGTTAAAGTATACAAAACATGCTTTGTTATTCTACAAAGTTTTCATGGCGATTATTGCTTGTCAAGATTTTCTACTAAATTAAGAAAAGTTGGATGAATTTTGAAGATAATAACTTTTTGAAATCAGCTAGCATGACCCAGTTAAACAATACAAAAATGGAAATAAAATGATTAGAATTGTAAAAGTTGTAAAATTAAAGATCAAATTTAGAATAATACAAAAATAACAAATAAATGTAGAGTACACGTGAAACCTTACCTAAAAATTGTTTAAAATCTAATGTATTTCACACATTACCTAAAAATTTCTAAGTTTCTAGTGCAAGCCTTCAAATTTGAATACGTGTGAACCTCCAAATCTGCCGCCAGCAACACCTCGCCGTTAACGCCTCTTACACATAGACATAGAACCCGTATCCTTTAGAGTCTCCAGTATCTCTCTGTTAACGCATCGAAGATTTCACTGAATCATAGGTACATTCTAATATATATTTGTTTAGCAAAAATATTAAAAAGCATCACTTATAAAGCACATACCTAATAATAACTCTCTTATTTGTACTTTGGTGAAGTAATATGGTGATCCACCAACAAATATAGGGTCGGGTCCTTTAGCTCCACCAATGCCACTAATTACACCAAATATAGCAAACTAACAAACAACTATTAGATATTTCCATATTTTGATCATTAATTGGGACAAAAAAACTCAATTTAAAAATTAATATAAATAAATGGAAACTAAAAACAAAACTTAGATATTATCATATTTTTATCATTAATTGAAACTAACAAACAATTGTGGCCAATTATTTGCATTTTCTCCAATATCTACAATTATTATTAATATAAACAAACTAAATAGTTAACTAAGTTACCGAGTTTCACGTTCCCTCATGTCGGGTTTGCAAACTGACCGAGTCCAGCTAAAAGTCCTGCTCCCATTAATTGAGTTGACCCGATCATCTAAAAGTCCCAGACTTCAATCTCTACAACTTCCACGCCATGCTGCATATCTAAGTTTGGGTTTTCACATTAACATAAGGAAAACTATAGGCTGCAGCAAAGAACCCTAATATTGTACGAGCACCTATAAAACAAAGACAAACACACAAGGAATATTAGGTCTATTTCTTTATATAAAATTCCTCAATAACTTATTTTCTCTAATCGCTACAAATTTTCTATATACATATCGATTCACTGACACTACAAAAGTTCAAAACAAGCAACTACCAACATAAATATATACCAATCAACATCCATTATGATTCAGATATTGAACTCACATATGAGCACAAACAAAAACTTCAAATGAATTAGAATTACCATGCAAAGCAATATCTATTGTCACTAAAATATTGAAGTTATAGATTAGAAAACATTGTAAATGAGTATATATTACTTACATTGGCAATGAGGAAATTCTGTGCACCAAGGATCACCACCTAATAACAATTCGTTCATAGAAAAAAAATAAGAAAATGAAATTCTTATGACAAGAACACTATGTATTAACATCGTCACTCAACCATCGATTCATGAATCATTGATATTTACGCATCTAAAACACAATGAGCCCAGCCATTTTTTATATTACATAAGAAATACCTCAAGTCGTTGGCTTGGGCTATAACCACCCAATCATCTTGCTCATCTTGATCAAAATGACAAAACTTAATCAGGAAATCAGAAAATATATATAAATCATTAAAGCTTTACAAAGTTATAACTTTTGAACGCCATATCCCAAATCGATATGTGCAATTACTAATCGTATCTTATTATTTATGCAGGCCAATTACTTCCCTTCAAGACATGATCCTACTTGTTGAGCAGTACCCATCACTGGTCTCTCTCTCTCTCTCTACTTGCATCTCCCTCCTTTAGAATCCAATATAAGATTCAAAACAAAAAAACAATTAAAATTTAACATCATTTACTTACCCTAAAATGTCAAGAAAGGGCACTCGATCCAAAATATGAAACTTTGAGGTTTCTAGAAGCATCCAATGGAAAATTTTCTTGCTGTAAATCCTCAATCTCATAGTGATTGCTTCTATCCAAACTGGTTGGAATGTGGATCGGGGTAGGAAGCCTTACATATTACGCCAAAATTGAACCCTAGGTCTTCGCGGACAACTTCAATCATTAGGATGGTCAACAACCACAATGAAGTACCATGAAAACCATCTTTATCATCGTTTCTTCGTATTCAACAACCATCACTGTAGAGAAAGAGTACTAAGACAAAATAAGAAAGCTGGTATAACCAAAAAAGGTGAAGAATAACCTAGAGATCTGGTGATGAGGAAGAAGGCAATGGACTGAGGGAAATAGCCAAAGCGATGATCCTCTGCTATGGAGAAAAAGAGCATCCGACCATATGATATGGGGTTTGAATTTTGAAAATAGATGAGAAGCCAAGTGATATCTACTACTAATGTTGGTATTTAGGAGTTTATGATATTATGCAATGAACACTTGTATATCATGTTTTATATAGTATAGATTTACAGGCTAAAGCACTCTATGTTTTAAATTTTAAAAATTGTTTTTCCGCCCTTTTTCATAGAAAGTTTGTTATGATATATATATATATATATATATATATATATATATATATATATATATACACACACACACACACACATACTAACACGTGACTAAATATTCAAGTGAGTCAAACTCATGCTAATAAAGAGCATATATATCTAGTCATTTTTGACTTTGTCAAATATTATCTATACAAAATTGAAATATTCATTCTAAACTGAGTCAAACCCATGCTAATAAATAGCATATATCTAGTCATTTTTGACTTTGTCAAATAATATCTATACAAAATTGAAATATTCATTCTAAACTGAGTCAAACCCATGCTAATAAATAGCATATATCTAGTCATTTTTTACTTTGTCAAATAATATATATACAAAAACGAATGTTCACATTGGTTGTTGGAGTTATATAATATAACAAATATTTAGTCATTTAATTTATACTATAATACATTTTATAGTTTCTAGTATAATCAATTACAAATATGACATAATTATTCGATAACAATATAACCAATAATTTGAACTCTTAAGATGATTATATAAATTTATTGATTTACTTATTCTACTTCTTTGCAATGATCACCAGTGCGTCGATATTGAACAAGACAACTAACGAAACATCGATAAAAATGTGTAGGTCGTCATGCTATATTTGGATTTTTTTAAAACAATATAGTTTATAAGATATGTCAAGAATAAGTAAAAAAAATATAAGTTTGTTGTGGAGGGGTGAATTGTAACTAATTATCTATAATTTTGTTAAAACCTTAGGGATTTAAGTGTAATAAGTTTAGGGGCTAAAAAATAAATAGTGTTTAAAAGACCAAACTACCCTCATTTTAGGGGTCTTTTTATAAATAAAGGGGGGGGGAGTTCTTATTTTTTGGGTATCTTAAAATGCCCTTCCCTCATGCATTATAATATAGTATAGATTAAGCAAACTGAGTTTTCTACTATTTTGGTAAGAGTAAACTTCCGTTTTGCTCCCTGTAGTTTGATCATTTTAATGGCCTTGCCCCAATCCTTTAAAATAGTCATTTTACTCCAATAGTTTACCATGATTATTCCATTTTGCTCCCCGCCTCAAACTCAGTTAGATCATTCAACTAAGGGTATGGGTATTTCAGTAATTTTATATATAAGTAATTAGTTATTTATATATAATAACATCTCTCTCTACATAATTGAAATCCCCTCTCTCTGTACCTTCTCTGGACCATCCACTACCACCGCCGCCACCATCACCACCACCCCTCCCCTTTCCCCTGCCACCACGACCGCCACCACTTGCCATCATCACTTCCCCACCCCTTCTTTCTCTCTACCTTCTCCACCACTACCACCAACCCACCCACCACCTCCGCCGCTATCATCACCCACACCCACTCCACATGTTCCCTCTCTCACTCTCAATCTCCCTCTCCCTCTTTCTAACTCGACCCCCTTTTCATCAAAAGATTTCATCTACCAAAACAAACCCTAGAATCAAACCCAACTTGTATCTTCAAAATCCACAAATTTAAAAAAAAAATCAAGAACAAAGCATACACAGAGCTAGATAGGTGGTCATCGTGGTGGTTCAAAGCTCAGGTGCTGCACCCAATAGCAGCGACGGTGGTGTAATAACTGTTTCTGGGTGGCGACAGTGTCAAATCTAGGGTTCCGACCAAGAACCAACTTTTCGGCTTGTGCCTTTCTCCTACGTGACTCCTTTTTGCTCAGATCGATCTAACAGCCCTGTCGTTCTAGGGTTCCGGCCAGGAACCAACCTGCCGGGCTTAGGGTGGGGTGGCTGTGGTGGTGGTTGTCCATGCTCGTGTGGAGTGGGCGGGGGATGGCTGATGGTGGTGATGTGCTTAAAATACAACATATAAATTGTATCAATTACGGCATAAAAGCGACCCTTTTCTAGTACTAATGTTGGAAAAAGCTTGTGTTTTTGTTTCTTTTTAATAAATAGGGTTAAAAGAGGTCAAAAGAACAAAAGAGGCAAAAAGACAGCAAAAACCAACATAAAATGCTATAAAGAAGGATTGACCAACTTGCCGAGCCCCCATCCACATCCAAACCCAAGAAAATAACAAAAACAGAAACTCTAGCACGGGGCCGTGCTCGCCTAGCACAGGCCGAGCCCGGTGGGAATTCACTGCAGCAGATAGAGACAACAACAAAAGACAAAATCCAAGCTCAACACGGGGCCATGCTAAAGCAACACGGGGCGTGGTCAACTCTTGGATTTCCAAAATCTAAAGAAGTACAACAAGTACATTGGCCACGGGTCGTGCAGTTGACATACAGGGTCGTGTTAGTACAAATCTGACATTGCAGTTAATGTAGAAGAGATAGACTGATGGCCACGGGGCCGTGCCAGGCGGGCACAGGGCGTGGTGGACGTTCTGTTTTCAGCTATAAATAGGGATGCTTGGTTTCACTTCAACTCATCCCTTGATAAACCACTTCTTTCTCACTTACCACCACTCCATCACTACCACAACACCATCATTCACCACTATCATCCATTTCCCATCTTTTAGAGTGTGTGTGTGTAGTCTCGGGATCCAAGATTGATAGTAAAAATCTTTGTCAAACAAAGGCCATGTGTAACATCCGGCCCCTCTCATCACCAATATTGTCCGCTCTGCCCCTGATGGATTGCCCATCTAGGAACTCACGGATTTGTTTTTGGTTGCTCATGTACTACTTTCACATGAGCACGCTTAACTGTGGAGTTTTCATGTGCTCCACAGCTAGGGGTGTTCATGGTCCGGTTTTCGCGGTTTTTGGCTCAAACCGTGAACCAAACCGTTAGTGACGGTTTTTGAGTTTTGTAAACCAAAACCAAACCGTAGAATTATTAAACCGAACCAAACCAAACCGTTAATAACGGTTTGGTTCCGGTTTGGTTTCACGGTTTGGGCTTGTTGAGCCTTATTTGCCAAAAAAATGGCAAATAGAACAATAAATAATATAAACCATACAAGTTGTTCAACATATAGGATATTATATTATCATAATAGTCGGCGTCTTCAACCTTGGGCTCGTGTTCTTCAACTTGTGAGAGAAAGGAGCGACTAGCGTTTGTGAGGAGTTGTTGGATTATGTTGTCTAAACATATATGAGTAGGTTTTTAAGGTTTTAAAAGCTAACACAAAGTTTGGGGCCGATGGCAGTAGTTACACGTTAGAATGGGCTTAGCCCAATTATGTTTTACATTAATTCAAACAAGTTAAAACTGAAAATAGAACTATGAAGTTATCTATGTATATAACATAATTATATATATATATATATATATAATATTCTAAAAAATAATTAAATAAAATCATATGGTCCGGTCCGGTTTTTTATGGTTGGTTTTTGCTATAAACCGTGAACCAAACCGTTTGCTACGGTTTGAAAATATTGAAACCGACCGACCGAAAGATCATTAAAAAACCAACCGTGAAACCAAACCGACGGTCGGTTTGGACGGTTTCACGGTTTGAAACCGGACCGTGAACACCCCTATCCACAGCCAACTAAGCCCAAAACGCGTTGGTGATTTAAGAGGCAGGGCATTCCTTAAGAACCGAGGATCTCTCGTGGCCACGGCCGATGTGGGATTGCCTAGGGTGTCACAATGGTCCTGTTAATCTTTCGATCGTCAGAATCCGTATTGTTACAACCCCCCCTTAGGGACTCATCGTCCTCGATGAGGTTTGCCCCATCATCCCGAACGACACAGGAGTGGCTCTGATACCATTTGTAACATCCGGCCCCTCTCATCACCAATATTGTCCGCTCTGCCCCCGAATGGTTGCCCATCCAGGAACTCACAGATTTGTTTTTGGTTGATCCTGTGGAGACTTCCCACGAGGTCACCCATCCTGGTACTACTTCTACATGAGCACGCTTAACTGTGGAGTTTTCATGTGCTCCACAGACAACTAAGCCCAAAACGCGTTGGTGATTTAAGAGGTAGGGCATTCCTTAAGAACTGAGGATCTCTCCTGGCCACGGCCGATGTAGGATTGCCTAGGGTGTCACAATGGTCCTGTTAATCTTTCGATAGTCAGTATCCGTATTGTTAAAATCATCCCCCCCCCCTTAGGGACTCATCGTCCTCGATGAGGTTTGCCCCATCATCCCGAACAGCACAGGAGTGGCTCTGATACCATTTGTAACATCCGGCCCCTCTCAACACCAATATTGTCCGCTCTGCCCCCGAATGGTTGCCCATCCAGGAACTCACGAATTTTTTTTTGGTTGCTCCTGTGGAGACTTCCCAGGAGGTCACCCATCCTGGTACTACTTCTACATGAGCACGCTTAACTGTGGAGTTTTCATGTGCTCCTCAGCCAACTAAGCCCAAAACACGTTGGTGATGTAAGAGGCAGGGCATTCCTTAAGAACCGAGGATCTCTCCTGGCCACGGTCTATGTGGGATTGCCTAGTGTAACACCTCGAAAATTTGTGTCCAATAAATAAACGACACGTGTCATACGATAAAAGCATTATAAACCCGGATTTAGTTAAAGATGTATGGCAGGATTTTTAAACACGTCGACATGTTAATTTATACCTCTGAACGAATTTATTATAAATCTCAAGACCCTAACATGATTAATGAACATATAGTATACCTTTAATCCAGTGATTACTAGTAATAAAGGATGTCCAAATTTGCAAGTATGGATCCTATGAAATAATGCTCAATAAATCTTTCGTATATATTTTCCATCATAATGCAAACCAATGATACATAGAGATAAGTAGACATAACTAGTCAAGCATGGGTAAAAAGGCCTCATACTGACATTTTCCAGGCTCAAAATCATGCATTACAAGTTGTCCGTTCAAAGCATGAAAGGTTATTTTTTTTGCTTCTGAAAAGAGCTTACGGACCGTAACGGTCCTACCTTACGGTCCGTAATGTGCGAAAGGTTAAAACTTTTCCTCTGTCAAAGGCTTACGGACTGTAAAGGTCCTGCCTTACGGTCCGTAAGGAGCGCCCAGCGACAGCAACTTGACTGTTGGCTGTTATAACAGTTTATCCGACCTTGTAAAATATTTTCAGCAACATGGGCGACCCCTAACCTTTCCTAGACACTAGGAAACACTTGTAAATGATCTGGGAACAATGATAGACCTAGTTGTCATGATCTCAATGGTTTAAGAACACTATAAAAGGGCCATGAGTTGCTACATTGTGTTCATTCCTTCCTTCTGCATTTGTGGAGCTTTCTGGAGCAAAAGTGTCTTCCCTAAGCCTTCCTAATCGTGCATTAGACTTCAGTAAGTATGCTTAACCTTTCTTAGTTGAGTTTTTACTTAGTTTTAGCTTAAAAGTCAAACCGTCGTAATTAACGGTTGACTTAACGATTAATAATTAATGATCCAGTGATTAGTCGAATCGAAGGTAGTTATAAGTTGGTAATCATGTGGGCTTTAAACCCTTAAAAGGGCACCCCCTGGTTCCCATTCTATCTAGATCAAATGTCGGGTCAAAGTTGTTTAGAAAAAGTCAACAGGAGCGTAATTTTTGAATTAACATGTAATTAACAACGTAGAAGGCATGTAACCTATTTTATCACTCATATAACTTGATAATAAGTATAATAACTGGACTAAGCTTGTTTGATCCGACAATTTCCTATTTAGACCCGGTTCGGAACCGAAAGTCGCAAAACTTTGACTTTTGCTTTGACTTCAGTTCTGACCCGTTTTATTAGAGTTTAGAAATGCCTTAGGACTCCCTTAGGACTAGGTTACATGATGGTATGACCCTCTGTGACTGGTTCGTTGTTTAACCGAGTCGTTTGCACATTTCTGTTATATGCTTAAAAGTTGACCATAATGCCCTTTTTACCTTAAAACGAGAATTTTGGATATGTGAAGGAACAATAACCTTAGTTACTGATTTCTAAACATGTCCCTAAAGTTTCATGTTAATTCGAGGTCTAGAATAGGAGTTATGCTAAATAGCGCAATTAAGAAAACTTTTGTTAATTAAACGGCGCACTTAGCATAAAGCCTATCTAAACCCAAATTTCCACACCAAACCTTATACACACTGATGTAATATAAGATTTTGGGATTCTTAAAGATTTTTAAAGATTTTTAACTATTTTTTAACCTGCTCATAACCTAAGGTTATGACCTTGATTCGGTAAATACCGAATATACCCTCTTCGGAAATAAAACGAGTTTTACATAGTATTTTGACGCCAATCCAATTGCTACTGATTTTAAATAATAAATACAGTACTTTGAACTATACAACCTGATCAGAAAACTCAGATTTCCAGTATAACCCGGAAATCGCTTAAAACGACTTTATACGCGTATTAAACACATAGTTTGGGTTTAAAACCATTTTTGTCATAAAGACTTATTACCTACTGATGTAACCTATTAAAATAAGTGGTTTTACTGATTTCTTCAGACCCGAGCGTCAGAAGTATAAATAATCTCTTTTATAATCTTTAAAATGACCAAAATACCCCTACAGGGCGTATTATGGGATTGAACTCGTTATGGGCATAATGGAAGGTATCCTACTGATATCACAACATATTTAGAGCATATTGACCTAGGAAACCTGTATAAGACTCTTACGGTTACCCGTTACGCCATTTACGCGTTCGGTTCGGTTTATGTGACTAGTTTGCATAAATTAGCCGAAACGGGTCAAACCTTATCGTTTTTATCTCAAAGTCCATAATGTGGTTGGATTACCCATATTATACAAGTCTTCAAACTTGTCGGGTCTAAATCACATTCTACTCCGGCCTTCGCTTATTCGTGCGTTCGAACCGTATCTTTCGCTAAAACTAACCGGTCTAAGTTTAGGCTTAATTAAAGACCCGTTAGGATTCTAATAGGTTATTATAAACCTTCGTTCCAGAATAGGATACCCGGTAAAAGCTACTTGCAATTGCTGTTTGTGAAATATACTTTGCAAAGGTAAATACTTTTAACTTATTTCCCTATACGGGCTTGGGGTACGGTATATAGAATACCGCTTGGTCCAGTATTGAATCTTTAATCGAATAGAGATTAAATTATTGATATGCTTTGTTTTGAAATGTTTTGTTTGCTTAAAGCCTTTGGGGGGTTAATGACCATGTCCCGGATATCCTTGGCATTATCTTATGAGATGGCCACGACTTGAGCACGGGGTGTAGGCGTACACCCGTCAGTGCATAAATAAATGAATAAATAATGTGGTGTGTCTATTAATCTTTAACCCGGTCTACGAAACGGGCTACTGAACGCATAAGGAACATGTAATTCGTTTACAAGTATTATAATAAAATAATTATCCTAAGTTATAAAAGTTTGTGCCACGTGCATTCAAATCAATTTTATTAAACCTTTTCAAAAAGTGTCGGTTGAATGTATTTACCAGTGTAAACTGACGTATTTTCCCAAAAAGGTTAAGTGCAGGTACTAAGCGAACTAGGCTGGCTTTCTCCTAACATCCTCAATAAGTCCCGCAAGCTTGGATGTCCAACTGTTGAACATGTTTCCTATTTATTTTGGATCCCCTGTGGATTAATTTCGACTGTTGTGATACATGATATTACAACAACATTCGGTTGAAATATAACTATCTTTTGCTTCCGCTGTGCATTTAAATATTGTGTTGTTTGACTGTAATGTTACCAACTACGTCACGATAGTCCCCCACCGGGCCCACCGGTGAAACGTGTGAAAATCGGGGTGTGACACCTAGGGTGTCACAATTGTCCTGTTAATCTTTCGATAGTCAGTATCCGTGTTGTTACAATCAATCTGTCACACCCCAACCGATGGCGGAATCATCGGGGCGCGGCAGTAGGCGTATCAGATTGCTCAAGAGAATCCATAACAACTATAAAGCGACAGTATTTATTACATTTGTTATCCCATACTAACAATCAATACAATCACATAAGTTATCACAGATTTCTTGTGCTCTCGAACAATACAAATCCGACAACCTAGATTATAGGTGAGTTTCTAGACTTCCTAGCTTGATTTGGTGTAGACTGCGACTAAACCTGCAACATACGTTAAAACAACGTCAATACAAAAGTATTAGCGAGTATACAAGTTTTGATAGTAGCGAGAAATAGATAAAAAGTGTTGCGAATTACCAAATACATAAACGAGATACCTCAACATACATGCATACAAGACAGATACTACCAGCTAACTCTCTCGAGCTGCGATTGCGATTGCTATTCATCCTAACTAGACCCCGTCGGGTTCTATAGTACTATACTAGTTAAGGCGGGACCTTGCGAGTATAAGTTCTAACACATATGTAACTAGCATCACGTGTAAATATGCATAACAGTTATTCGCAAGTGATAAACAGTTTAATTTTATAATTCGTTTTGATAAGTTCGATTTAATAGGAACGTATGTTACACCCAAAATGCGATAAAAAGGGTTCGAGTATACTCACCGTCGGTGTTCAGCAAGTAAACACAACTTGGTTGGATTGAAGGGAGCGCGTCTGAACTCCACTTGTCTATCTGGTGGCAAACCAGGTAGTTCTTCAGGAAAAACCTCGGGGTATTCAGAAATGACAGGAAGATCCTCGATCTTCGGCTTCGGTTCTTCAATTATCACCTGAGCCATGTAAATTACGCAGCCTCTGTTCAAACACCTTGAAGCTTTCAGCATAGATACGTCTTCGGGCAATCCGTACTGCGTATCCCCTCGAATGGTAAGCGATTCACTACTCGGAGTCTTTAGCACTATATGCCTCTTGCCGCAAATGATTTGGGCCTGATTACGGGATAACCAGTCCATGCCTAGCACAATGTCAAAACCCGCTAATTTGAAGGGAAGTAGAGATAAAGGAAAAGAATAGTTCCTAATGGACATTTCACACCCTTCTAGAACAGTCGAGACGGTTTCTATCGTGTCGTCTGCTAACTCTACTTCGTATTTCGCATCGAGGGTTTTGATAGGCATATTTAGTAGTTGGCAAAATTTCTGGTCTACAAAGGATTTATCAGCGCCAGAATCGAATAGTACTCTTGCAAATATATTATTTACGAGAAAAGTACCTGTAAGCACGTTGTCGTTCTGGACTGCTTCCTTTGCATCCATGCGAAAAACTCTCGCATTTGACTTCTTTGTTTCTTCCGCCTTCTTGGCATTCTTAGGGCAGTTACTCTTGATGTGCCCTTTTTCATTACAACCATAGCAGGTTGCATCCTTGATTTTCTTGCACTCCACAGTCTTATGATCCTTGGACTTGCATAGTCCACAGGAAGGAGTCTTTGATTGCGACTGTGAGTTTGATGCAAATCTGCATTTCCCAGAGTGGGGTTTCTTGCAGATCTTGCAGTTGGGCCTTTCACCAGTTTGCCCATCCTTCTTTGCCTCCGACCCTCTTTTGCCTTCACCGTTTCCACGGTGCTTCTTCCCTGATCTTCGTGAGGTATCATCCTCACGTTTTCTCTTCTCAGCCTCCTTGTTCCTTAGTGTCCTTAGACGGACAGCGTCTAAGGTGAGAGACAAGGAGAGGTCAGTAACTGACCTGAAGGTCGTCGGCCGAGAGGCCTTTACACTCGCCTTTATTGCAGGCTCCAAGCCCCCAATGAAACGTGCAATTCTTCGGGCTTCTGGTGTCACAAGGTATGGGACTAGGCGAGACATCGTATTGAAGCTCGTCAAATATGCCTGGCAGTCCAGGTTCGTCATCACCAGTGACACAAAGTCAGCCTCGATCTTCTCAACCTCATGCTGAGGGCAGTAGTTTTCTTTAATGAGAGCAATAAATTCCTCCCATGTCATTTTGTACAAAGCAGACTTACCAGATGCCTGCACCAACGCCCTCCACCATGCCAGGGCCTCGCCCTTAAATGACTGGGACACATATTTCACCACATCCCTCGCTGCACACCCGCTGATGTCCACTATAGTGTCCATCTCATCTAGCCAGGTGATGCAATCCACAGCACCTTTCTCCCTTGTAAATTCCCGGGGCTTACAAGATACAAAATACTTGTAAGTGCAACCCTTAGCACTGGATGCATCAGTATACTCTCTATCGCGATGAGCGCTGTTCTCAGTGGACGAGTGTTTGTCGTCATCTTTCTTGGGTTGAGAGGGTGGTTTGGAGTGTGTCTTTGGTTTAGAGGGTGGTTTTGACACGGTTCTGCCTTGGGACTCAGTATATTGACGGTCAAGAGCTGCCTGAACAGCATTGTCAATCAGAGCCTTCAGTTGTGCGCCTGTCAATTGCACTGGCGTATTGTCGTAGTCATCTTCATTAGTATGGCTATTCTCTCCGTTGGGATCCGCCATTGTAACTTGAATCTGTTACAGAAGATAACAAAATTTTATTCAGGAGATTATTATATAATTGTCTTTTATGATAATTTGTCAACCATGGTACAGAGACCATATTTGGTTAACTTATTATTTCATTACATATTAGGATTTGAATATATCCTATTTCAGCTATATAAATAGTATTGGTGGCATAAAGCCTAATCACGAGGATGTTTTATAATTTTAGCCGAGATTCCAGAGAATCAAAGGCATAGAGATTTGAACCGTAGTTCTTTTATCTCTTCCTGACAGGGAGTCATAGACCACCACTGCCTTTTGTCGTTATAAGACAATTATTACGGCCCATAGGCACTACACCTCTAATGGATGTTTTAATATGGTTGGCCCGTAGGCACTACATCTCTAATGGATGTTTTAATAAGGTTGGCCCGTAGGCACTACATCACTAATGGATGTTTTGATAATACTGGCCCGTAGGCACTACATCACTAATGGATGTTTAAATAAGATTGATCACCTTCATTGGTGATTTAACCCACGATTTATAAATCATTTAGTTGGGTTTTGAAATCCTTAAAGGATTATTGTATAAGAATGACGTGCGTGAATTTTTTTTTTTTTACGAATCACATCTGCCATGACTGCCAACATGCGTACAGAGGTTAACAGGGAATCAGAATCTTTTCAATTAGGTCGTACCATCTTGACTGGATCTTAAAAGACACCAAGCTAGGTTTCACCTTTTAAGATTCTTTATCTAGGCAGATCAATATAAAAGGAATGGGTTTGATTTATTTTATACATATTAAAACAAAACTCATAACATACATTCCATAATCTCAAATACAATTACATATTGCCCTAAACGGGTCTTTCAAATAGTACATACCTCCATAGAGGTTTTAAAAATAAGTGACAAGTCCACGCAGGGACTAATACAAGATAGGTGTCCATGTAAGGACTAAAAGATAAGTCCACGCAGGGACTGAAATACGATAAGTTGTCCACACAGGGACTTATTTCAAAGTAGAAATTACATTCGTACAACTATTAAGGGCTAATGGTCACGTTTCTTCTTTTTGCCCTTTAGTAGGTTTGCCAAACCTTTGAGAAATCCCCGGTGGCTTTTCTTTTCTTCCTCGAACTCTCTCTCCACACGATCTAGTCGATGGAGTATCTCTTCCTGTTCAGGAGGAGAGAAACGTGGTTGTGGCGCTTGAT
This sequence comes from Helianthus annuus, assembly GCF_002127325.2. Taxonomy (NCBI): domain Eukaryota; kingdom Viridiplantae; phylum Streptophyta; class Magnoliopsida; order Asterales; family Asteraceae; genus Helianthus; species Helianthus annuus. Next base: position 59,629,305 of record NC_035434.2, read on the forward strand.
GCGGAACTGGAGGTCTGGGAGGTATTGGATACCCATGAGCTGAGTAGTCCGGGGGTCCCATGTTTCTATGTGCTCCGTCAGGGTAGCGCGCATTATATCTTGCCGACACCACATATGGGTCGCGCTCATAGCCGTAGTTGTATTGTGCTTGTGATGGTTCGAACGGGTTGTAAGCCGTTGGACCTGTGTAAGCAGGTATGGGTTGGTCATACCCAAATGGTGGCGAATTTTGTGCAGCTGGTGCGGAGTTCGCCTCCTGTATAGGACTTGAAGGTCCTTCTTCTTGTAGTGGCGGATAGTGGCTACTACTAGAATGTCGAGGAGTGCTGAAGTGGATACCCCCTCCTCCTCGTGTAGACATACGAGCATTTGTCCTCCTACGCCTTGGCGGATCAGGTATTACTGGTTGCGCCGGTGGCGGAGGTGGTGGCGTAACTGCCTCAAAGCGTGAATCCTCAGAGGGATCCTGTGGATGTCGCGGTTGTTAAGATGTCTGTTGAGGTGGCGTGTAGTACCACTCATGTCGGTCAAACATCGCTTGGAAACTGTCAGGTCCTTGATAGGGCGTGCCATGGAAGGATGACCCATCAGAGACTTCTATCGGATGCGTGGGCGTACCACGCGCAGGTTCAGTTGGATCAGTATCTTCATCCATATGGTCCTCGGAGAAATGATCTTGTGGCCCTAATGGAACAAAACCTGAAGGTTCCTGTATGTAGTCAGCTGGATTAAACTGACCTATGTAGTAGGGAGTAGGGTCGTCGTAATTTCGGTGCGATACCGAACGTTGTAGAGGTATGAAGGAAGGTTGTGGGTTGTTGGAATCATTTTCTGAGTTTGGTCCAAAAGAGTGCCGGTAGGATGGCGTCGAGCTGTGCGAAGTGGAATGCCTCGCGGGTTCGTAAAGATCTCTTCGTCGTTGTGGCTCCTCGCTCCGTGTCATCGAAGGATGTCTTGTACCAGATGGTCCAGCTTCGTTATCGTGATGTGTCACGACTTCTCCTCTGCCTCTTCTTCCTCTTCCTCGGAATATAACAGGTGGCATTTTCCTGCTCCAAAACTTATTAAAAATCGAATTGGAAATAAAGACAAAAAGGAGTATCAATCCGAATTTGTCCTAAGTTATTGTCTAGACTCAAGTATGTGCAAATTGTGTCATTGAGATTAAACACATTAGGATAGTGTTTAATTCACTCAATGTTGGCTCTGATACCAACCTGTCACACCCCGATTTCCACGTGTATCACCAGTGGGCCCGGTGGGGGATTACCGTGACGTAGTTGGCAACAATATAGTCAAACCACACAATTATATAAATGCACAGCGGAAGCTTAAGATAAATATATAAACTTCAACCTCTGGTTGTAATATCAAATGTATTACAGAAGTTGAATATATCCACAGCGGATCAAAAAGTAATAAATATTGTTCATTCAGATTGCAGCATCGAGTTTGCGAGACTATGTATGATGCTTAGGACGCCTATACCAGCCCATTCCGTATAGTACCTGCACTTAATCTTTTTGGGGAAAATACGTCAGTTTACACTGGTAAATACATTCAACTGACACATTTGAAAATGTTTATTAAAATTGATTTGAATGCACAAGGCACAAACTCTTTTATAACCTGGGAAAATTATAATAAAATCTTGTGAACGTTTTACATGTTCTTTTATGCGTTCAGTAGCCCGGGTCATGCCGGGTTAAAGATTTATAGACACACCACATTGCGTAAAACCGTAGTATAAAAACCAACGGCTACGTCTTTTAAATTAAATGTCGACAATATATACCGGGTGTACGCCTACACCGGGATGTCGATGGTCGTGGCCATTTCGTAAAATGATGCCAAGGATATCCGGGACAACGGTCATTAAACCCCCAAAGGCTTATAAGAAACAAAACTGTTTAAATGAGCCGATCATATTATTTAGTTAACCACCTAAGCGATGGAAGAATACAATGCTCAATCAAGCGGTATTAATATACCGTAACCCAAGCCCATATAGGGGAAATAAGTTAAAGTATTTACCTTTGCAAGTATATTTCCTTAATTTGGATTAAATCACCAATAGCTTTTACTGGGGCTCCTAATCTGGAACGAAGGTTTTAATTAACCTCTTAGAATCCTAACGAGTCGTTATAATGGCCGTAGCCTAGACCGGTTGGTTCCGATATATATAGATATGGTTTAATCGCGCGAAAAGGCGAAAACCGAGAATGGAGTGCGATTTTGACCCAACAAGTTCAGAGACTTGTTTTATATGGGTTTATGGTTCACACTCTGGATTTTGGGGTCCAAATAATATAATTTGGCCCGTATCGGCTAATTTATGAAAACTAGTTTCATAAGCCGAACCGTGCGCGCAATAGGCGAAACGGTTAACCATGAGAGTCGTACGCTTATTTCCTAAGTCAATATGCCTTAAAGAGGTTGTGGTATCAGTAGGATACCTCCCGTGATGCCCGTAACGAGTTTAAGTTAATATTATGCCCCGTAGGGGCTTTTCGGTCATTTTAAAGACTTTTAAAGAGCTTTTTCGAGTTCTACAGGAAATCTGAGTTTCCCGAACAGCTTATAAAGCTTAAAATACTTTATTTATTATTTAAAATCAGTAGCAACTGGAATCGGGTCAAAAGACCTTGTAGAACTCATGTTTTGGCCGAAAAGGGCATATTCGGTATTTACCGAACCGTAGCCATAACCGCAGGTTATGAGCGAGGTAAAAATTATTTAAAAATCTTTAAAATTCCCAAAATATTATTTTAATACAGTGGGTAAAAGTTTTTGGTGACGAAATCTTGGTTTAGATAGGTGTTATGCTAATTGCGCCGTTAATTACTAAAGTTTACTTTAAATGCGCCATTTAGCATAACTCTCATTGTAGACCTCGGATTGACGTGAAACTTTAAGGACATGCTTATAATTTAATAAGCAAGGTTCTGGTCCGTTCACGTGTCCGAAATACTCGTTTTAAATTTCAAAAGGCCGTTACGGTCAACTTTTAGGCGAATGACGGAAATGCGCAAAAGACTCGGATAACTCATGAACCGATCACTGAGGTTTATACCAACATGTGACCTGGTCCTAAGAGAGTCCTAAGGCATACCTATACCTCACTAAAACGGGTCAGAACTGAAGTCAAAGCAAAAGTCAAACTTTTGCGACTTTCGGCTCCGAACCGGTTCAATATAGCAAACGGTTGATTCAAACGAGCGCAAACAAGTTTATATACTTATTATCATGTTTTATGATTATCAAAACAGGTTCCTTAGTATGTACATTACAGATTATGCATAATTCGCTAAAATAGCTTTCTGTTGACTTTTTAACCGCACGTTTGACTCGATATTTGACATAGTTAGAGTAGTGATCAGGGGGAACCCTTTTAGAGGTTTATTACCCACATAATTACCTACTCAAAACTACTTTTGATCCGTCATAAGACTGAACCATTTGCAAGTTATTGTAATGACAACCGTTAGTTACGACGGTCATGTTTATAGGCTAAAACTATGGAAATGCAAGACCAAAATGGTTATGAACGACTTACAGAAGTTCTTTCTTGCTTATATAGCAGAGAAGGGTGCTTGGGAGCTCCTTAGAATGATCAGAGATGTATGTTTGAGTTGTGTGAATGTTATGCACATAAGTTTGCTATTTATAGCCAAAGAAAGCTCCTAAGATCATCACAACTCAGTCTACATTTGATCATGGATCATGGGCAGGTGTCCCTAAGTGATATGGGTCAAGTGTAGGGTGCCCATGCCTCATTCATTGGTGGTTGATCGTTCAAAGGCTCCAAAAGGCAAGTAGTTACAACTTTCTGCATCTGGGCGCTTTACGCGACCCGCATGGAAGTTCCATGCCATTTTAATGCGGGTCGCCTGGGATTCAAATAACAGACGCGTAATAGAGGAAGCTCGCGGCCCGCCTCAACTTATCCCTAACCTTCACGCGGGTCGCGAGAGGTTATAAATTCAGAAATTTTAAATCTTTTGTCATGATTACGAAATCCTGGTAATTAATAACGAAATCTTTCGTAATGATTTACCTGACCTTTCGGGTTCGAAGGGGTAACTTTGCGGTTTGGCCCTCGGTTATTTACCGATAGGGGCCTCGTGTTATTTACCCGCATTATTAAGTCCCCGGTTAGTTTATCAATTATTTGGAAAGCCTTAACTTTCACTGTTGACGCTTTTAACCCTTCTCATACGAATTTGAGTATAACTCTCTCGTTTTAAGGCGGAACTTCGCGGGATTTATACAGTATATTCTAGTGAGCGTATAATACTGTTACGAAGCCTTGGGAACGTTAAAGGGTCACTCAGAGGTATAATTAAACATGTTGACACAGTTAACCCCTGTAGCTCGTAATCTCTCACTTTCTTCCGCGTTTCGCTTCCGTACGATCTATGATTTATTCGTTTGAAGGTACAAGCGTTATTTAGGGTTACTATACAGTATATTTACCCTTGTTGACATTTATAACCCTCGAATTTATATACTTTCAAGGTTTGTCAAAATTAGTCCTTTATTTAATATCGATGCCACGTATAAACAAATGACACGTGTTAACACATTATTGGACACAAAAATTCGAGGTGTTACATCCTCACCCCCTTAAAATAAATCTCGACCCGAGATTTACTCAAATAAATAGGGGTACTTTTCTTTCATTGTAGCTTCGACTTCCCACGTATATTCAGGGCCTCTACGAGCATCCCATTTGACCTTTACAATCGGTACGTGCTTTCTGCGAAGCTTCTTTACCTGTCGATCCTCAATCGACAAAGGTTTTTCTATGAACTTTAAGCTCTCATCTATATGCACATCTGTATGCGGAATCACCAACGATTCATCGGCGAAGCACTTCTTGAGATTGCAGATGTGGAACACGTTGTGAATTCCATTGAGCTCCTCAGGCAAGTTCAATTTATAGGCAACTGATCCGATACGTTCAATGACCTCAAAAGGTCCTATGTATCTCGGACTCAGCTTGCCCTTCTTTCCGAAACGCATCACCCCTTTCCAGGGTGACACCTTAAGTAATACCTTTTCACCCACTTCGAAGTGAAAATCCTTACGCTTTGGATCAGCGTAGCTCTTTTGCCTATCGCGGGCAGCCTTGAGACGTTCCCGGATCTGGACAATCTTGTCCGTCGTCTGGAAAACTATCTCTGGTCCTGATAATTGGACCTCTCCTACTTCCGCCCAACAAACAGGTGATCTACATTTTCTACCGTATAAGGCCTCGAAAGGCGCAGCCTTTATGCTGGTGTGGTAGCTATTATTGTAGGAGAATTCGATCAGGGGTAGGTTCTTATCCCAGTTACCACCTAAATCGATCGCACATGCACGAAGCATGTCTTCAAGCGTTTGGATAGTACGCTCACTTTGGCCGTCCGTCTGTGGATGGTAACCCGTACTAAAGTTTAGACGCGTGCCCAAAGATTGCTGGAAACTTTTCCAGAAGTGAGATGTGTATCTAGTATCCCTGTCGGAGATAATAGACACAGGTATGCCGTGTAAGGCTACAATCTTATCAACATAAAGTTGGGCTAACATATCAGAGCTATATGTCTCCTTAATGGGTAGAAAATGAGCTGATTTAGTCAGCCTATCGACTATGACCCATATTGTATCGTTTCCTTTCCTGGTTTTGGGTAACTTGGTTATGAAGTCCATAGTTACGCATTCCCACTTCCACTCGGGAAGTTCAGGCTGTTGTAGCAAGCCAGACGGCTTTTGGTGCTCGGCTTTGACTTGAGCACAAGTCAAGCACTTTGCTACATGGGCGGCTACAGACTTTTTCAAGCCTATCCACCAATAATTTGTCTTTAAGTCTTGGTACATCTTGTCAGCACCAGGATGGACTGAGTATTTGGAACTATGGGCTTCCTGGAGAACAACATCTCGTAGTCCTCCATAAATCGGAACCCATATACGTCCGTTCAGCCTAAGAATTCCATCCTTGCTAAGAGTCAACTGCTCCTCAGTTACTCCCAGCTTTTCATTAGGGTAATTAGCTTCCAACACGGCCTCTCGCTGTGCAGCTAATATCCTCTCAATCAAATTGTTCTTGACTTCAATGCTCTTGGCATTGATTTGAATAGGTTTTACCCCTTCTTTCCTGCTTAAGGCATCGGCGACTACATTCGCCTTGCCGGGATGGTACCTGATCTCGCAGACATAATCATTCAGGGTCTCCATCCAACGGCGCTGTCTCATGTTCAACTCTTTCTGGTTGAACAGGTGCTGGAGGCTTTTGTGATCAGAATAAATCACAAATTTAATACCATAAAGGTAGTGCCTCCACAATTTCAGTGCAAATACAACGGCACCCAACTCTAAATCATGGGTGGTGTAATTCTTTTCGTGCACGTTTAATTGCCTTGAAGCATAGGCAATCACCTTGCCCTTCTGCATAAGCACACACCCCATGCCCGTGTGTGATGCATCGCAGTAAACTACGAATTCATCTGTACCTTCTGGTAATGTCAGCACAGGTGCGTTGCTTAGCTTTTGCTTCAGTATTTCGAAGGACTCTCGCTGCTTTGGGCCCCAAATGTACTTTTCTTTCTTCTTGGTCAAGGAAGTCAAGGGCGCAGCAATCCTCGAAAAATTTTCAATAAATCTCCGGTAGTATCCTGCTAACCCTAGGAAGCTACGGATTTCGGTAGGCGTCTTTGGCTCTTGCCAGTTCATGACTGCCTCTACCTTAGCGGGATCTACTTGAATACCATGCTCACTCACAACGTGTCCTAAAAACTGAACCTCTCGTAGCCAGAATTCTCATTTCGAGAATTTGGCGTAGAGTTTCTCACACTGTAGTAATTCGAGAATGCAACGGAGGTGCTTCTCGTGGTCAGCTTGGTTTTTGGAATATATAAGGATATCGTCGATGAAGACTATGACAAACTTGTCTAAATACGGCTTGCAGACGCGATTCATGAGATCCATAAACGCAGCCGGTGCATTTGTGAGCCCAAAAGGCATCACTAGGAACTCGTAATGACCATAGCGAGTCCTAAATGCAGTCTTGTGTACATCTTCATCTCTGACCCTTAGCTGATGATAGCCCGACCTCAAGTCGATTTTTGAGAAGTAGCTCGCTCCTTGCAGCTGATCGAACAGATCATCGATCCTCGGCAAAGGATATCTGTTCTTTATGGTAACTTTATTTAGCTCTCGGTAGTCGATGCACAACCGCATCGATCCGTCCTTCTTCTTTACAAATAGGACTGGTGCTCCCCAGGGAGATGAACTAGGTCTGATAAAACCTTTCGCCAGCAGTTCATCCAACTGGGTCCTCAGTTCTTTCATTTCCGTTGGAGCTAGCCTGTAAGGTGCTCTTGCTATCGGAGCTGCTCCAGGAATGATGTCTATTCTGAACTCCACTTGTCTATCTGGTGGCAAACCAGGTAGTTCTTCAGGAAAAACCTCGGGGTATTCAGAAATGACAGGAAGATCCTCGATCTTCGGCTTCGGTTCTTCAATTATCACCTGAGCCATGTAAATTACGCAGCCTCTGTTCAAACACCTTGAAGCTTTCAGCATAGATACGTCTTCGGGCAATCCGTACTGCGTATCCCCTCGAATGGTAAGCGATTCACCACTCGGAGTCTTTAGCACTATATGCCTCTTGCCGCAAATGATTTGGGCCTGATTACGGGATAACCAGTCCATGCCTAGCACAATGTCAAAACCCGCTAATTTGAAGGGAAGTAGAGATAAAGGAAAAGAATGGTTCCTAATGGACATTTCACACCCTTCTAGAACAGTCGAGACGGTTTCTATCGTGCCGTCTGCTAACTCTACTTCGTATTTCGCATCGAGGGTTTTGATAGGCATATTTAGTAGTTGGCAAAATTTCTGGTCTACAAAGGATTTATCAGCGCCAGAATCGAATAGTACTCTTGCAAATATATTATTTACGAGAAAAGTACCTGTAAGCACGTTGTCGTTCTGGACTGCTTCCTTTGCATCCATGCGAAAAACTCTCGCATTTGACTTCTTTGTTTCTTCCGCCTTCTTGGCATTCTTAGGGCAGTTACTCTTGATGTGCCCTTTTTCATTACAACCATAGCAGGTTGCATCCTTGATTTTCTTGCACTCCACGGTCTTATGATCCTTGGACTTGCATAGTCCACAGGAAGGAGTCTTTGATTGCGACTGTGAGTTTGATGCAAATCTGCATTTCCCAGAGTGGGGTTTCTTGCAGATCTTGCAGTTGGGCCTTTCACCAGTTTGCCCATCCTTCTTTGCCTCCGACCCTCTTTTGCCTTCACCGTTTCCACGGTGCTTCTTCCCTGATCTTCGTGAGGTATCATCCTCACGTTTTCTCTTCTCAGCCTCCTTGTTCCTTAGTGTCCTTAGACGGACAGCGTCTAAGGTGAGAGACAAGGAGAGGTCAGTAACTGACCTGAAGGTCGTCGGCCGAGAGGCCTTTACACTCGCCTTTATTGCAGGCTCCAAGCCCCCAATGAAACGTGCAATTCTTCGGGCTTCTGGTGTCACAAGGTATGGGACTAGGCGAGACATCGTATTGAAGCTCGTCAAATATGCCTGGCAGTCCAGGTTCGTCATCACCAGTGACACAAAGTCAGCCTCGATCTTCTCAACCTCATGCTGAGGGCAGTAGTTTTCTTTAATAAGAGCAATAAATTCCTCCCATGTCATTTTGTACAAAGCAGACTTACCAGATGCCTGCACCAACGCCCTCCACCATGCCAGGGCCTCGCCCTTAAATGACTGGGACACATATTTCACCACATCCCTCGCTGCACACCCGCTGATGTCCACTATAGTGTCCATCTCATCTAGCCAGGTGATGCAATCCACAGCACCTTTCTCCCCTGTAAATTCCCGGGGCTTACAAGATACAAAATACTTGTAAGTGCAACCCTTAGCACTAGATGCATCAGTATACTCTCTATCGCGATGAGCGCTGTTCTCAGTGGACGAGTGTTTGTCGTCATCTTTCTTGGGTTGAGAGGGTGGTTTGGAGTGTGTCTTTGGTTTAGAGGGTGGTTTTGACACGGTTCTGCCTTGGGACTCAGTATATTGACGGTCAAGAGCTGCCTGAACAGCATTGTCAATCAGAGCCTTCAGTTGTGCGCCTGTCAATTGCACTGGCGTATTGTCGTAGTCATCTTCATTAGTATGGCTATTCTCTCCGTTGGGATCCGCCATTGTAACTTGAATCTGTTACAGAAGATAACAAAATTTTATTCAGGAGATTATTATATAATTGTCTTTTATGATAATTTGTCAACCATGGTACAGAGACCATATTTGGTTAACTTATTATTTCATTACATATTAGGATTTGAATATATCCTATTTCAGCTATATAAATAGTATTGGTGGCATAAAGCCTAATCACGAGGATGTTTTATAATTTTAGCCGAGATTCCAGAGAATCAAAGGCATAGAGATTTGAACCGTAGTTCTTTTATCTCTTCCTGACAGGGAGTCATAGACCACCACTGCCTTTTGTCGTTATAAGACAATTATTACGGCCCATAGGCACTACACCTCTAATGGATGTTTTAATATGGTTGGCCCGTAGGCACTACATCTCTAATGGATGTTTTAATAAGGTTGGCCCGTAGGCACTACATCACTAATGGATGTTTTGATAATACTGGCCCGTAGGCACTACATCACTAATGGATGTTTAAATAAGATTGATCACCTTCATTGGTGATTTAACCCACGATTTATAAATCATTTAGTTGGGTTTTGAAATCCTTAAAGGATTATTGTATAAGAATGACGTGCGTGAATTTTTTTTTTTACGAATCACATCTGCCATGACTGCCAACATGCGTACAGAGGTTAACAGGGAATCAGAATCTTTTCAATTAGGTCGTACCATCTTGACTGGATCTTAAAAGACACCAAGCTAGGTTTCACCTTTTAAGATTCTTTATCTAGGCAGATCAATATAAAAGGAATGGGTTTGATTTATTTTATACATATTAAAACAAAACTCATAACATACATTCCATAATCTCAAATACAATTACATATTGCCCTAAACGGGTCTTTCAAATAGTACATACCTCCATAGAGGTTTTAAAAATAAGTGACAAGTCCACGCAGGGACTAATACAAGATAGGTGTCCATGTAAGGACTAAAAGATAAGTCCACGCAGGGACTGAAATACGATAAGTTGTCCACACAGGGACTTATTTCAAAGTAGAAATTACATTCGTACAACTATTAAGGGCTAATGGTCACGTTTCTTCTTTTTGCCCTTTAGTAGGTTTGCCAAGCCTTTGAGAAATCCCCGGTGGCTTTTCTTTTCTTCCTCGAACTCTCTTTCCACACGATCTAGTCGATGGAGTATCTCTTCCTGTTCAGGAGGAGAGAAACGTGGTTGTGGCGCTTGATGCGGAACTGGAGGTCTGGGAGGTATTGGATACCCATGAGCTGAGTAGTCCGGGGGTCCCATGTTTCCATGTGCTCCGTCAGGGTAGCGCGCATTATATCTTGCCGACACCACATATGGGTCGCGCTCATAGCCGTAGTTGTATTGTGCTTGTGATGGTTCGAACGGGTTGTAAGCCGTTGGACCTGTGTAAGCAGGTATGGGTTGGTCATACCCAAATGGTGGCGAATTTTGTGCAGCTGGTGCGGAGTTCGCCTCCTGTATAGGACTTGAAGGTCCTTCTTCTTGTAGTGGCGGATAGTGGCTACTACTAGAATGTCGAGGAGTGCTGAAGTGGATACCCCCTCCTCCTCGTGTAGACATACGAGCATTTGTCCTCCTACGCCTTGGCGGATCAGGTATTACTGGTTGCGCCGGTGGCGGAGGTGGTGGCGTAACTGCCTCAAAGCGTGAATCCTCAGAGGGATCCTGTGGATGTCGCGGTTGTTGAGATGTCTGTTGAGGTGGCGTGTAGTACCACTCATGTCGGTCAAACATCGCTTGGAAACTGTCAGGTCCTTGATAGGGCGTGCCATGGAAGGATGACCCATCAGAGACTTCTATCGGATGCGTGGGCGTACCACGCGCAGGTTCAGTTGGATCAGTATCTTCATCCATATGGTCCTCGGAGAAATGATCTTGTGGCCCTAATGGAACAAAACCTGAAGGTTCCTGTATGTAGTCAGCTGGATTAAACTGACCTATGTAGTAGGGAGTAGGGTCGTCGTAATTTCGGTGCGATACCGAACGTTGTAGAGGTATGAAGGAAGGTTGTGGGTTGTTGGGATCATTTTCTGAGTTTGGTCCAAAAGAGTGCCGGTAGGATGGCGTCGAGCTGTGCGAAGTGGAATGCCTCGCGGGTTCGTAAAGATCTCTTCGTCGTTGTGGCTCCTCGCTCCGTGTCATCGAAGGATGTCTTGTACCAGATGGTCCAGCTTCATTATCGTGATGTGTCACGACTTCTCCTCTGCCTCTTCTTCCTCTTCCTCTTCCTCGGAATATAACAGGTGGCATTTTCCTGCTCCAAAACTTATTAAAAATCGAATTGGAAATAAAGACAAAAAGGAGTATCAATCCGAATTTGTCCTAAGTTATTGTCTAGACTCAAGTATGTGCAAATTGTGTCATTGAGATTAAACACATTAGGATAGTGTTTAATTCACTCAATGTTGGCTCTGATACCAACCTGTCACACCCCGATTTCCACGTGTATTACCAGTGGGCCCGGTGGGGGATTACCGTGACGTAGTTGGCAACAATATAGTCAAACCACACAATTATATAAATGCACAGCGGAAGCTTAAGATAAATATATAAACTTCAACCTCTGGTTGTAATATCAAATGTATTACAGAAGTTGAATATATCCACAGCGGATCAAAAAGTAATAAATATTGTTCATTCAGATTGCAGCATCGAGTTTGCGAGACTATGTATGATGCTTAGGACGCCTATACCAGCCCATTCCGTATAGTACCTGCACTTAATCTTTTTGGGGAAAATACGTCAGTTTACACTGGTAAATACATTCAACTGACACATTTGAAAATGTTTATTAAAATTGATTTGAATGCACAAGGCACAAACTCTTTTATAACCTGGGAAAATTATAATAAAATCTTGTGAACGTTTTACATGTTCTTTTATGCGTTCAGTAGCCCGGGTCATGCCGGGTTAAAGATTTATAGACACACCACATTGCGTAAAACCGTAGTATAAAAACCAACGGCTACGTCTTTTAAATTAAATGTCGACAATATATACCGGGTGTACGCCTACACCGGGATGTCGATGGTCGTGGCCATTTCGTAAAATGATGCCAAGGATATCCGGGACAACGGTCATTAAACCCCCCAAAGGCTTATAAGAAACAAAACTGTTTAAATGAGCCGATCATATTATTTAGTTAACCACCTAAGCGATGGAAGAATACAATGCTCAATCAAGCGGTATTAATATACCGTAACCCAAGCCCATATAGGGGAAATAAGTTAAAGTATTTACCTTTGCAAGTATATTTCCTTAATTTGGATTAAATCACCAATAGCTTTTACTGGGGCTCCTAATCTGGAACGAAGGTTTTAATTAACCTCTTAGAATCCTAACGAGTCGTTATAATGGCCGTAGCCTAGACCGGTTGGTTCCGATATATATAGATATGGTTTAATCGCGCGAAAAGGCGAAAACCGAGAATGGAGTGCGATTTTGACCCAACAAGTTCAGAGACTTGTTTTATATGGGTTTATGGTTCACACTCTGGATTTTGGGGTCCAAATAATATAATTTGGCCCGTATCGGCTAATTTATGAAAACTAGTTTCATAAGCCGAACCGTGCGCGCAATAGGCGAAACGGTTAACCATGAGAGTCGTACGCTTATTTCCTAAGTCAATATGCCTTAAAGAGGTTGTGGTATCAGTAGGATACCTCCCGTGATGCCCGTAACGAGTTTAAGTTAATATTATGCCCCGTAGGGGCTTTTCGGTCATTTTAAAGACTTTTAAAGAGCTTTTTCGAGTTCTACAGGAAATCTGAGTTTCCCGAACAGCTTATAAAGCTTAAAATACTTTATTTATTATTTAAAATCAGTAGCAACTGGAATCGGGTCAAAAGACCTTGTAGAACTCATGTTTTGGCCGAAAAGGGCATATTCGGTATTTACCGAACCGTAGCCATAACCGCAGGTTATGAGCGAGGTAAAAATTATTTAAAAATCTTTAAAATTCCCAAAATATTATTTTAATACAGTGGGTAAAAGTTTTTGGTGACGAAATCTTGGTTTAGATAGGTGTTATGCTAATTGCGCCGTTAATTACTAAAGTTTACTTTAAATGCGCCATTTAGCATAACTCTCATTGTAGACCTCGGATTGACGTGAAACTTTAAGGACATGCTTATAATTTAATAAGCAAGGTTCTGGTCCGTTCACGTGTCCGAAATACTCGTTTTAAATTTCAAAAGGCCGTTACGGTCAACTTTTAGGCGAATGACGGAAATGCGCAAAAGACTCGGATAACTCATGAACCGATCACTGAGGTTTATACCAACATGTGACCTGGTCCTAAGAGAGTCCTAAGGCATACCTATACCTCACTAAAACGGGTCAGAACTGAAGTCAAAGCAAAAGTCAAACTTTTGCGACTTTCGGCTCCGAACCGGTTCAATATAGCAAACGGTTGATTCAAACGAGCGCAAACAAGTTTATATACTTATTATCATGTTTTATGATTATCAAAACAGGTTCCTTAGTATGTACATTACAGATTATGCATAATTCGCTAAAATAGCTTTCTGTTGACTTTTTAACCGCACGTTTGACTCGATATTTGACATAGTTAGAGTAGTGATCAGGGGGAACCCTTTTAGAGGTTTATTACCCACATAATTACCTACTCAAAACTACTTTTGATCCGTCATAAGACTGAACCATTTGCAAGTTATTGTAATGACAACCGTTAGTTACGACGGTCATGTTTATAGGCTAAAACTATGGAAATGCAAGACCAAAATGGTTATGAACGACTTACAGAAGTTCTTTCTTGCTTATAGAGCAGAGAAGGGTGCTTGGGAGCTCCTTAGAATGATCAGAGATGTATGTTTGAGTTGTGTGAATGTTATGCACATAAGTTTGCTATTTATAGCCAAAGAAAGCTCCTAAGATCATCACAACTCAGTCTACATTTGATCATGGATCATGGGCAGGTGTCCCTAAGTGATATGGGTCAAGTGTAGGGTGCCCATGCCTCATTCATTGGTGGTTGATCGTTCAAAGGCTCCAAAAGGCAAGTAGTTACAACTTTCTGCATCTGGGCGCTTTACGCGACCCGCATGGAAGTTCCATGCCATTTTAATGCGGGTCGCCTGGGATTCAAATAACAGACGCGTAATAGAGGAAGCTCGCGGCCCGCCTCAACTTATCCCTAACCTTCACGCGGGTCGCGAGAGGTTATAAATTCAGAAATTTTAAATCTTTTGTCATGATTACGAAATCCTGGTAATTAATAACGAAATCTTTCGTAATGATTTACCTGACCTTTCGGGTTCGAAGGAGTAACTTTGCGGTTTGGCCCTCGGTTATTTACCGATAGGGGCCTCGTGTTATTTACCCGCATTATTAAGTCCCCGGTTAGTTTATCAATTATTTGGAAAGCCTTAACTTTCACTGTTGACGCTTTTAACCCTTCTCATACGAATTTGAGTATAACTCTCTCGTTTTAAGGCGGAACTTCGCGGGATTTATACAGTATATTCTAGTGAGCGTATAATACTGTTACGAAGCCTTAGGAACGTTAAAGGGTCACTCAGAGGTATAATTAAACATGTTGACACAGTTAACCCCTGTAGCTCGTAATCTCTCACTTTCTTCCGCGTTTCGCTTCCGTACGATCTATGATTTATTCGTTTGAAGGTACAAGCGTTATTTAGGGTTACTATACAGTATATTTACCCTTGTTGACATTTATAACCCTCGAATTTATATACTTTCAAGGTTTGTCAAAATTAGTCCTTTATTTAATATCGATGCCACGTATAAACAAATGACACGTGTTAACACATTATTGGACACAAAAATTCGAGGTGTTACATTTTAACCATGAATATGTGTAGCTTTATGCGAAAACATTGTTTATTCTTGTGTAAATCCTTCAGATCTGAGTTGTTCTTGGTGGAGTGAGGCTAAAGCTTGAAGTTCATAAGAACTCCATGATGACATCACCCTAGAACACCTTAAATCCACTGATTTCATGGTTAAAAGTTGAGATTCAAAAGAGAGAATGATGAAGAAGTGTGTGTAGATCATAGAAGTACAAGATTTAGGTTGAAAACTTACAAGAATCACGAGAAATCGAGAGAAAATAGCCCCAAAGCATGCTGGTCGAATGAGAGTTGTCACATCACCTGAACAGTGATGTGACAAGGCTATTTATAGGTGAAGAGGAGAAAGGTGATGGAGTGCCATGGATCGGATGGCAATCCGATCAGGTGACACCTTGATCGGAGGGCAATCCGATCGGATGGCCATTCGATCGGTTGGTCATCCGATCGAGGGCATCCGGCGAGTTGTGTTTCGGTGTTTCGTTTTGTTCGATAATCATTGCGATAATTTGGTTACACATTTTCATACCCATACTCATATATTTATTATAATTTGGCACAAAGGGACGTATAAATATCCACATTTCAAATTATGTGATGCGATAATCGAGTTGCGCGTTTCGAATATGCATTGCGTTGCGGCACATCACGGCTATCGAGGAGGGTAGAATAGGTCCTCACTCAACGTCATCGTGAGTGTTAGTACATGCGATGTGATGTGTTATCGCGATAAAGTATGCGTAATATGCGAAAATACTGCGAAGTAGCGATGTAAGCGGTATAGTTACATTATAATCCGAATCTCTGGTGCTAGGCGTAACAAGTATAATGAGTAGTAGCACGAACGTGCGGGTTGTTACAGTCTCCCCTGCTTTAGGAAATTTCGTCCCGAAATTTATCCACAAGAAGGGTCGCGAGAGTTGATGCGAATGAGAGTAGCGATAAAAATGTCAATATAAGCGAGCGATCAATCGAATTTCGATGAGCGAGAGCGTTGCGAAGACTGAGCGATGGCGGCGAGTAAGGTGATTTGCATAACAAAAGATGGCAACACACGAAAAGAGATCCAAAAGTGTTTTGAATTCGCGAAAAGTTGATTAATTTCGAAAAGGTTTGGAGAAAAACTTGTTTACGAAAAATCTTCCCACATTGCGGCGTTAAACTGTTTCGATGTTCACACTAGCGCTATGAGAGGAGTTTTTATTAGGTTACTAAAAGGTTTTAAGGTGATTAAAACTCGTTTCATAAAATTTTCTCGTCACGCGGCATTAACTTGAGTCGATTGTCACACCCACGTTACAAGATAATCTCGTTTTGTACAAAGGTTTTGATCAAATTTTAGAAAAATGTCTTGTAAGAAAAGGTCGGTTTAAACTTTGTGTAAACAAAGCCTTTTAATAATACCAAAAATTTAACTTTTAATGTCAGCCCCGCATGGCACTTCTCCATGAAAGTTCGACAATATGGCTAAAACGTTTATATATTGGAAGTACCAGCGGCGTATCCACCACGTTTAACCATATGGCTTCCGTTTTGTGAGGCAGTGTCATATGTGTTGACATAGTACAGACAGATCTGCGATAACTCGATCCAAACGAGAAAGGGTTGGTTCAAGTCTTGAAAGGCGAACTGAGTGATGAAGTCGTTTTCGAACTCAGTTTAGTGATACGAGCGAGTGCAATAAGCGGTCAGCGGTACACGTAAATTCGATAGCACAACACAAACATAATAAGCAAAGACGGTGGCGATAAGCGAAAAGCGATAAGCGATAAGAAACTTGCGATAGCGATAACCGTCAAGCGATAGGCGATGATCGATGCGTTGCAAGTGATGGGAATATGCGATTTGATTAGATTCAACAACACCACAAGTTTTAACTGACATTAAGCCCCACATGGCCTATTTCCACGAAAATCTGCTGATATGGCTAAAACACTTATATATAGGAAGTACCAGGGGCGTATCCACCATGTTTTAACCCTATCAATTTTGTCTCGTGAAGCGAGGTCATGTGTGCTAACATAACACTGATAACGGTAAGCGATAGCGATAAACGTTAAGCGATGCACGGTGAGCGGTAGAGTAATACACAAGCGATAGAGCGATACGCAAGCGATAGAGCGATACACACGATGTGCGATAGCGCGATGCTCATAATAAGCGATTGAGTGAAGCACGCGATTGAGTTTGCGAATTAGATTCCAGCGATATTGCGATTGCTAGCGTGTTTGACTTACAAAAAGTCTAGCGATGACACGCTTTGAGTTGCGATTGAGATTGTTACGCCTTGCGATGTAGTTTAGTGTGTCGAAATTAGATTTAATAGTATACTTGGTCTAATAACGTTCAACTTGTATGGCACTTTCTTCACAAGACATTGGTTGGCATGGCGAAGCACTTATATATAGGAAGTACCAGCGACATATCCACCATGCTTCAACCACACGCCTCTGCCCCGTGAATAGGTGTCACACTGTGTCGACATGGTCAAGACGCTTATATATAGGAAGTACCAGCGGCGTATCTACCACGCTTAACCATGTTTTTTATGGCATCATTGAAACTCATTACGATCTCCGTACACTAACCATAGTAATCCCGTGTGCACCCGTGATTAATTTGATCCTTGCACATTTATCGCACTTTATCTCAAGAACGCTTAGTAGGGGTAAAACGCATTATATAGTACATAGCGCTAGTATTTGGTCCGTGCGCAAGTGTTGAGGGAGAGCGGGAGTTAAATAGAGTTCACATTGCGTCGAGAAATAGAACAAGTTCAACACATAAAAGAAATTAACGGCGAAAATCGTATTAATACAACAACATCGGAAGCATAACTAATGTTGTTGTGGAGGACTTCTACGTAGACTGCGATTGTTGCTGAAATTCCTCAAGTCTGTGGTTGAAATACTCCGGTAGCGCAAGTAGTACGGAAACCATCGGGACACCCACTCTGACGAAGGGTAACTTCGATAGAATCGAACCACTGGAGCAGCTGGGAGACACCTCCTTCACCAGTGAATTCCATCGGATCACATGCTTTGAAGTGTTTATCGAGGAAAGCAGATTGCGGCGCTTCCGTCTTAGGGTCTTCCGAGGTTCGGGAGTTGCTGAGAGAGTGCACTTAAGCGACAATTTGAGGAATGACCTTGGCCACGAGTGAGGCAATCCTCTTCTCTGCGCTTCGTTTGGCCCTTCTCCTAGCTGTTTTCTCGAGGTAGAGTCGTTTGAAGACATCTAGACAGAGAGAGAGATTTGGAGTGAGATTCGATCATAATGATTTTTGAATTTTGTGATGCGATTGAGCGCGATCAAAACTTGTAGCGAGTAATATAATAGATTTCACATAGGAGCCAAATAGGAGACATGAGATTCCTAAGTTCCCACACAATTGATTTGCTTGTATATGTGTATATATATAGGTTCGTATAAACTATACCTTTATGCTTGCATAGATAGCGCGAGGACACGATGCAGAGGGAGGGAGAGAGAGCGAGCAATTAGACATTAGCTTTGTTGCGAACATTCGGTCTTCATTTTAGATTGCGATGGTTGTGCGACTTGTGCGTTTACAAAAGCAGGGAGCGAAAATCGATAAATCCAGAAATCGATAAAGCGTAAAGTTTTAAATCATAGCCACATAAGCGTAAATAGGTCCAGTAAAGCGTAAAATCGGCAAGTCATATGCTAGAGAAATAGATAGAGTGCCTCGGTTGTTTAGGCGTCGACTACCCATGGTAATCCAACTATACTCAACAAGTTCGTGCACGTGCGTTGCCCTAGAAGACTTATGCTTCCACTAGGATGCAGCTCATGACATTCGTCTTCCTAGTCATCGTGTGGCTCGAGTTATCGTTATAGTCGAGGTCTTGGTGAGAGCTTTTGAAAACCATTTTATAGAGAGTGGAACGGTTTATTAAGATACGGGTTTCACCCCTGACTTAATTACTTCGCTCCTAGCTGTGGTTGTGCCCTTCGAATAAGTTCGAGAGTTCCACTAGATTTTGAAACGGAGACTTTCGTTGAGTTATGGATGCCACTCCTAGCTCAACGAAAAGTTCTCGTGCTAGAAAATGCGCTGAGTGAGCGATCTTGTCAAGAGTTCTCGGTTTTCAAGCATGATCTCAACTGGACCACTCGGTTGTGTTATGCGAGTACCTTCGAAAACGTGTATATTGTGTTGGCCTTTGGAAAGGCTAAGTAATACTCCAGCCTTAGGAAAGGCTTTTCACGTGAAATTGTAGTATGCGGTGTTCACGCGAAATTGTAGTTTTTAGCGGATTCGAATGAGAGCACCAAGTAGGCCTGTATAAATCCTATTGGGTTCGTATGAGTCGGCATGTTGGTACTTAGACTATAGACTAGGTCATTTCTAATACAACAAACCTGGACTAGGTCGTGTCTTTCCTAATCCCTATAGTTATGGCTCTGATACCAATCTGTCATACCCCAACCGATGGCGGAATCATCAGGGCGCGACACTAGGCAAATCAGATTGCTCAAGAGAATCCATAACAACTATAAAGCGACAATATTTATTACATTTGTTATCCCATACTAACAATCAATATAATCACATAAGTTATCACAGATTTCTTGTCCTCCCGAACAATACAAATCCGACAACCTAGATTTTAGGTGAGTTTCTAGACTTCCTAGCTTGATTTGATGTAGATTGCGACTAAACCTGCAACATAGGTTAAAACAACATCAATACAAAAGTATTGGCGAGTATACAAGTTTTGATAGTAGCGAGAAATAGATAAAAAGTGTTGCAAATTACCAAATACATAAACAAGATACCTCAACATACATGTATACAAGACAGATACTACCAGCTAAGTCTCTCGAGCTGCGATTGCGATTGCTATTTATCCTAACTAGACCCCGTTGGGTTCTATAGTATTATACTAGTTAAGGCGGTACCTTGCGAGTATAAGTCATAACACATATGTAACTAGCATCACATGTAAATATGCATAACAGTTATTCGCAAGTGATAAACAGTTTAATTGTATAATTCATTTTGATAAGTTCGATTTGATAGGAACGTATGTTACACCCAAAATGCGATAAAAAGGGTTCGAGTATACTCATCGTCGGTGTTCAGTAAGTAAACACAACTTGGTTGGATTGAAGGGAGCGCGTCTGAGATTTACCTGATTATAGATTAATAGCGTAAGCGATGATCGGCGCGTAAAACTGTGAAAAGTACCAAGTGTCGGATGGCAATCCGATCGGATGGCCACTCGATCGGATGTCAATCCGTTCGGATGGTCATCCGATCGGATGGCCATTCGATTGGATTGACATTCGTTTAGTAAGGATGTGTTTGTGTATAATGGCTTTGAAGTT
This sequence comes from Helianthus annuus, assembly GCF_002127325.2. Taxonomy (NCBI): domain Eukaryota; kingdom Viridiplantae; phylum Streptophyta; class Magnoliopsida; order Asterales; family Asteraceae; genus Helianthus; species Helianthus annuus. The sequence continues at coordinate 59,649,697 of NC_035434.2, forward strand.
TTCATTGTAGCATTTTGAAAACAGAGAAGTATCTCTACCCTTCAGGTCGATCGATCGAATGGCGGTTCGATCAGGTAACAATCCGATTGGTGGGACACTTAGTGAGAACAAGTTCACAGTAGGGTTGTCACTCGATCGGATAGCAATCCGATCGGGTGGCAATCCGTTGGTTACTGTTTATGCCTTTGAACATGTTGAAAATTGTTTTAACTGTAGAACCAAGTGTAAGCTGATCGGATGGCTGCTCGATCGGATGGCAATCCGATCGGATGGCAATCCGTCCCAACGGCCTGATCGTTTTGACACTTAGATTATTTGGAAACTTTTGTAGTTTGATCTAGACGGTGTGATAACGTGCTAAACAACAGAAACCCCATCAAGACCCAAGTGACCCGATCGTACAGGAATCACCCTAGTCCGTTCAGTCAACTATTCGAGACGGTTGTTCATGTTTAACCCGCAATCGGTAGTTTCTTCGATAGAAATCAGATCTTGAACCGACACATCACTAAGGAGTAGAAGATCAGGAGACCTCTGTTTTTATCGGTTTTTGAGTGCATTGAGTGTAAAAGAGTTGAAAGAAAGTTAGAAAACCATCTTTCAATCCTTTTAACCATGAATATGTGTAGATTTATGCGAAAACATTGTTTATTCTTGTGGAAATCCTTCAGATCTGAGTTGTTCTTGGTGGAATGAGGCCAAAGCATGAAGTTCATAAGAACTCCATGATGACATCACCCTAGAACACCTTAAATCCACTGATTTCACAGTGAAAAGTTGAGATTCAAAAGAGATAATGATGAAAAAGTGTGTGTAGATCATAGAAGTACAAGATTTTGGTTGAAAACTTACAAGAATCGCGAGAAATCGAGGGAAAATAGCCCCAAAATGTGCTGGTCGAGTGAGAGCTGTAACATCACTTGAACAGTGATGTGACAAGGCTATTTATAGGTGAAGAGGAGAAAGGTGATGGAGTGCCATGGATCGGATGGCAATCCGAACGGGTGACACCTTGATCGGATGGCAATCCGATAGGATGGCCATTCGATCGGTTGGTCATCCGATCGAGGGCATCCGGCGAGTTGTGTTTCGGCGTTTCGTTTTGTTCGATAATCATTGCGATAGTTTGTTTACACATTTTCATACCCACACTCATATATTTATTATAATTTGGCACAAAGGGTCGTATAAATATCCACATTTCAAATTCTGTGATGCGATAATAGAGTTGCACGTTTCGAATATGCGTTGTGTTGCAATACATCACGGCTATCGAGGAGGGTAGAATAGGTCCTCACTCAACGTCATCGTGAGTGTTAGTACGTGCGATATGATGTGCTATCGCGATAAAGTATGCGTAATATGCGAAAATACTGCGAAGTAGCGATGTAAGCGATATAGTTACATTTTGATCCGAATCTCTGGTGCTAGGCATAACGAGTATAACGAGTAGTAACAACGCACGAACGTGCGGGTTGTTACACCATGCTTGGCTAAATTTTTACATCACTTGGTGAAGACATATCTTTTATGTATTTCTTTTATAATTATCAATATTTGACAACTTTTTAATTGGGTATGTATTAATGACTTTAATAAATTGTTTTTTATATTGAAGGCGAATTTATTCAACCATTCTTCATATGTCGTTTATTCACATATTCATGTCTTTACGGTCTATATAAAGCATGTTAACTACTATGAAGGGGGTTATAAGGGAGGTTTTGTAATTCTATATTTCTTTCAGTGTATAGATCCTGCGAGAAACTGGTTCAAGTTTAGTACTACTCCATGGATTGGCCGGGAATGACTGGCCCGACTGAGAGTAAGAAACCACTTGAACCCCTAATTTACAAACTACTATTAAAACTTTAAACCAACCCCGCGAGGACTGTATCTGTAACACCCCGAAAACGGGTTTGGTAATCCAACCACGTTAATATTTATGAACGGGTAAAGTACCGTTAGTGGTGAAGTTAACCCGGTAAATATTAGGGATTAAATAAAGAAACCTAATATTAAATAAAAAGGAATAAAGGCTGTTAAGGAAACAAAGTATATATATAAGGCCCGAGTTAACGGGACTTAAAATGAAACGGGTTATAATTTTCCCGAACCCATTAAAATAACTAGGAATAAAAATAACCTAGTTAGAAAGAAGCCTTGTAGTAATATGTTAGAAGGTTAAAAACACCTAAAATAAGAACCTAATAATAGTTTGGGGACCAAAGGTGTTAAGTTTGAAACTATTATTATTAAAACAAAATTTAAAACACCAAACTTGTGTCTGGTTCGATCAAGAACGCAAAACCCTAGTTCATGCAAATTGTCCAAATTGAAGGCCAAATTCTGTTTCAAAACAAAATCCGAGCACGAAATAGTGATATCCACTGAAAAAGGAGTCATAAGGTATGTGAATTTCACGAGAAATCTCTAGTTAAATTTCTGGGTGATCTTAGAAAATTCGAAATTGATGGTTGCATGTTTGTTATATGGATAGAATAGGAACATAGTAGTGTCTAGGAGTAAACCCTAGACAAGTATATGTTGAAATCATACTTAGCTCAAGTTTTTTTTTTGATACTAAATTCATGTATGAGATGTTTTTAGGGTTTTGATTGCAAAAAAATAGTGTTATGATGTCAAGAACAAGCTTAAACTGAAAGTTGAATTCAAACGATTCTTGATCAGAATTTACAGCCGATTTGTATTGGCTATAACCTGGACAAAACCTGATAAAATCATGTGTTTATTGAGTCTAAAATGTAATTCCAGGAAATATCTTTAAAACCCCACTGGAATCGCATTTTTTCGACGAAAATTGAGCGTTTTATGAATTTTTCCGTATCAAAGGTTCAAGCTGCGTTTTCTGGCAGAATTTGCAGCCCATTACGAATGTCATAACTCAATTTAGGAATTGAGTTATGATCTCAAATTTGTACTGTAGAAAGTTTTAAGTGATTAGAAAAATCGCCAATTGGAATTTCGTCAATCGGATAAACGATGAATTTTAAATGAATTTTTCCGTAAGCTGCAGTCAGAAGTGACGAAGCTGATTGCAGCTTAGTTAATGAATTTTTACGAATTTTTGGTAAAGAGTTAGATCTTGAAATTTTAACACAATGTTTAACCCTCCAAGTGGTACACCACCTAAAAATCGTAATTTTTGAAGACTTGCAAACAGGTTAAACAGGTCAACAAAAACAGCCTATTTTTAGTGATACGAAACTTGATTGTTGATGTTATAAATTATGCCCACAATGTTCATATGTTGAAACTATGAATGAAACGCGTAATTTCCTAATTGATTCAATTAGGGGTGATACGTGATAATACGGAATCTAATCATAATGTAGATTTTAGTTAATTTCACGTATCATATGATTAGAGGTAGTTAACTAGTAGAAAATTAAAATTAACCAATGACGAAGTCGAATAATGATTTCGACGTAGAAAATACGTAAGGTGGAATAGTCGCATTAGTTAATGATTAATCTAACCACCTTGTGAATGATGATGTTAGTTTGACGCTAAACGAGCTAGGTGGAAGCTTGAGGACGAAGCGGGTCAAACAAATCAATAAAGAAAAGTAAGGCATAGTTTGGATGCGAGGTAAGTAAAGCTTACATCCTTTTTGTATGATATACATTTATTTATAAGTTATAAACACAACAAAGGTTATATTCGAAATACGGTTCCGACACAAATTTATATGGGTCGGAACATATCAAAAGATGAAAACCATGTTTAATGGTAAAAATGGTTGAAACGGTATTTTGGTCATGTGATGAAACATATAAATTGAGTTTTTGAATGGCTACTTTATAAGTAAGCCTAAACGAAGTAAAAAGTGAAAACGACGATTTAGTCACGTATAAATGGATAAAAGTTGAAGTATAAAACGACACCAAGTGGCATAAGCCATGTTGAGTAAACGTGTAAGAAATTGATTTAAGGGACACAACTAAATGGTGAGAAATCTGAAATGAATTACTTAACGAATTGGTAAATAAATACCATTTTTATATAAGCGCAAAATGTTTGGTCATTTAGACCAAACGGGTCAAATGGTACTGTTGATACCATTTGATATATAACGAGTAATAAGAGTTTGTCAAGTCTTAAGCCCACAAGATAAAACGATTTGAGAATTAGCGATGCGAGGAATTAGCCATTTAATTGATACAAGGCATTAGAACGGGTCAATATGTTGATCCGAACCAGGTACGCATATTATGAGTTATAGATAAGTATACAGTAGATTGTGCATAACAAAGGGGAAAGATTGAAACTTAAAAGGTTTAAATCTTCGAAACAGGTCAAAAGAATTATGCGCATAGATTGGGTACTAGCCGCGTAATTCATAAAAGTTACAAACCCGAAGTAAAGATTTTGAGATAAACATGTTGATGTATGCTTAATGGTTAATTAGAAACAAGTTTGTGGTTTAAAAACTTGAACGGGTCAAAAGTCTTTAAAAATGAATTTTAAAGCCAAGGGCTCGAAGCCTATTAATTTGTGAATTCAGATGTTAAGTTTGAAAGCTACCGTAAGTTACGGTAGCTACCGTAGCTTACGGTAGCAAATAAATTGTTACGGCAGTTTTCTACTGCCTTACGGTAGACCAGTTTTGCCCAGTGGCTACCGTAACTTACGGTGGCTACCGTAAGTTACGGTAGAGCCCATTCACTTTTGCAGAATTTTGCATATCTTAGTTAATCGAATCCGATTTTGAGCATAGTTTCGATTACGGCACGCGACGGGTGTAAAACCTGCAAATCCTTGTTATTTTAATTGTATGGCTCATGGGACTTGTATTAACTTGTAAATAAATTATCAAAACTAACTTTTATGTTGGTTTTGATTCTAGGTGAATGTTATATGCTTCCGGAAGAAGATCAAGCCACGAGCAAGAACCGAACACACCTCTCAATGAAGCTTCCGCATTCGATCTTGTTTTGTTTTAATACAAGTGGATTATGTAAACACTTTTAACGATGTTTTTTGGATGTTGTAAACATGTTTAAATACTTATGATGTAAAAGTTTTTGTTAAGTGGCATTTTTAATATAAAATGCTTACTTTAATGTTATGTAAATGTTAATTATTATTATGGGTGTTACAGTATCCCTGCTGACTCAGACCAACGAGTTGAGGGTGACCGCTGCCTGGAAGGGGGCCCACCACATTTTGCATTAATAACTTACTTAATTATCTTTCAATATTCCGACCTAGTGGGATTGTATCCTTTCTGACTCAAACCACTAGGTTGAGGGTAACGTCGCCTTCAAAAGAGGGGCCTACTACTATAACTAAGATAATCTCTTAAAATGCCCGAAGTGCGGAAATCATCAAAAGGGTACATGAAAGATAAGTCGGATCCACGTGATTCTTTCTTGTCTATCTGTTTTATTTTTCTGTTTTTATCTTTTTATTAGTTTAAAATCTTTTCTCAAAGTTTGATTCGATTAGACGTTGACGATAAGTCGGTACTAAATGCTCTTGTGTCCTTGGACGACCTCGGTATCTTGCCATCACTATACTACGTCCGCGATGGGTGCACTTGCCCTAGCGTGTGTGTAGAGTGATAGTAGAATATCGTGTTTTATAAATTTAAAACTTTGAATTCGGCGAGTTAAAATAGAGCTAAAAGTAGACATAAAAATATACTCACACCGACACACGTCAAGTTTTTGGCACCGTTGCCGGGGACAGAAGGATTTTAAGGAAGTTTAAAATCAGCGGCCTAATCAAATTCTAACATTTTTTTTCAAAACTGTGCGCTCGTTTTTAAAATTTTTTCTGTTTACAGTAGGTTAACACAGAGCCGTGCTGCTGGGACACGCCCCCGTGCTGCAAATTTTTCTAAAAGCTTTTTAAAACACCCAGATACAGAGTTACCCACGGGGCCGTGCCAGTTCAGCACGGGGCCGTGGTCAATCTTCTGTTAAATTTTTAAATTATGTTTTTGATCCCGAGGCTCGTTATTCTTCTGGGTATCTTCCAATACAATGGATTACTACTCAGAAGACTACACCTATTATATTGAGGATGATTATGAGGAAACTTATTGTACCATTTGCGGAAAACCCCATTTGGTACAGTATTGTGACCTTTTTAAACCATCAACCTCATACACCACACCGAATTCTTCATACACCACTTATGAAGAACCAAGGTTTGAGCTCCCAAAGTCAGACTTTGATTAGGATGCCAATCCGTTTGAAGTTTATGACACGCCACCAACAATCATTCCCGAAGCCGAACGACTCATCCAAAGTAGTAAAAATCTAGAACTCTTACTTAAGAGATCTAGAGAAAAAGAAGAGGCTATTTGTACTAAAGAGGTAATAATCGAAGAGGTAAAAATAGAAGAACAAATGAAAAACTCACGTATGAACTAACTCAACAAGAAGGTAAGTCTAAAACTAACGATTCTAAAATTGATCAAACTTTTTCATAAATTCACCTTTTACAACCTTCTTTTGAAAATCATTGTTTGGTTTCTTCACATGCTAAGTTTTTAAAAGAGTTGAACACTTCTACTAAAATCGAAGAATTAGTAAGCGTCACGTTGACAAATGTTCAAACTTCGCTAATAAAAGATGAATATCATGAAATGAACATAAAACCGGTACCATGTTTTTTTCAAAATGTCTTTGTTAGTAATGTGCTAATCGATAAAGATCTTTGTGTTAACATAATGGCAAACTATATTTTCAAAAAAATGGGTACTAGTGATTTTTCTCCTCTTAAAATTCTTATATTTCTCTCAAATCACAAAACGATTAATACCAAGGGAATAGTTGAAAATGTCTTAATTCAAACAAACCAAGAGGTAGTCCCAACCGATTTTGTCATCTTAGATTATGCCCCCCTCGTGTTGGGACAACCATTTTTAAAATCCCATCAAGCCTTAACCCAACGGAAGCAAAACAACCTCCCACTTCGATTAGGGGCCGACAAAAAGGTACGTTAATTTTGACCAATCAATGAAATATCCGATTCATGATGACGACCCCTTAATCGAAGATGAAGCGGAACCACCCGATACGGAAGATGAAGAATTCGTCGAAGAGGAAATTGCCATAGAGCAAACCTTTTCCGCCATCGACCTTAATAAAGAAGAAAATAAGAGGCCTCTTGAAGACTCACCGCCCTTGAACTCAAGGAACTAACTAAAGGTCTTGAATACATCATTTCTTGAAAAAGAAAAAATAATAAAGCTTTTGAAAAAAAACATAAAAATGCATTTGTGTAGAGGCTCATGGATATCAAAGGCATCAACCCATCCATGTGCACTCACAAAATTTTGATGGAAGATGACTATAAAACTGTAATACAACCACAACGTAGGGTAAATCCAAACGTACAAGAAGTGGTTAAAAATGAAGTCATCAAGCTACTTGACGCCGGACTTATCTATCCCATTTCCGATAGTCCATGGGTAAGTCCCGTCCAAGTAGTCCCAAAGAAAGGAGGTATGACGATAAAAATGAACTAATACCAACGAGAACGTCACTGGATGGAGGGTTTGTATCGACTATCGTAAGTTAAATGAAGCAACAAGGAAAGACCACTTTCCTTTACCTTTCATCGACCAAATGTTAGAAAGACTATCTGGTCATAAATTTTATTGTTTTCTCGATGGTTTCTCCGGTTATTTTCAAATTCCTATAGCATCGGAGGAACAAGAAAAAACAACTTTTACATGTCCCTATGGAACTTTTGCTTATCGACTCATGCCTTTTGGTCTATGTAATGCCCCAGCTATGTTTCAACGTTGCGTGGTGGCAATCTTCCACGATATGATAGAAAAGAAACTATGGAAGTTTTCTTGGATGATTTTTCTATCTTTGGAGATACATATGACCAATGCCTCAATAACCTTGAACGAAAGCTATCCTGATGTGAGGAAACTAACCTCGCCCTTAATTGGAAAAAAATGTCATTTCATGGTAACGGAGGGAATAGTACTCGGTCATAAAATCTAAAACGAAGGAGTGGAAGTGGATTGGGCCAAAATAGACACTATTTCCCGACTACCTCCACCTTCCTCCGTTCAAGCCATTCAAAGTTTCTAAGGACATTCCGGATTTTATAGGCGATTTATCAAAGACTTTTCAAAAATCTCTAGACCTCTAACAAAATTACTTGAAAAAGACGCACCATTTGTCTTTGACAAGGAATGAAACAAAGCATTTCTAACCTTAAAAGAAATGTTAGTCGATGCGCCAATCATGATAGTGCCCGATTGGAAATTACCCTTTGAAATCATGTGTGATGCAAGTGACTTTGTAGTTGGAGCCGTCTTAGGACAATGGAAAGAAAAACATTTTCACCCAATATACTATGCAAGTAAACCTCTTAATGATGCTCAAGAAAAATATACAACAACCGAAAAAGAGTTACTAGCCGTAGTATTTGCTTTTGATAAATTTCGTTCCTATCTTGTTCTTTCTAAAACAATAGTCTATACGGATCACGCCGCCATTCGATACCTCTTTAAGAAACAAGATGCCAACCCACATTTGATCCAGTGGATTCTTTTCCTCTAAGAATTCGACATTGAATTAAAAGATAAAAAAGGAGCCGAAAATACCGCCGCCGACCATTTGTCACACTTAGAAGATCCCGCTTTGGAGTCGACTCGAGAAGAGCTTATCAATGAAAAATTCCCCACCGAATCTTTGGAAATGGTTGAAAACCAATAAGAACCATGGTACGCCGACTATGCTAACTACCTCGCTAGTGGCATTTTTGTCATACCCCTATTTTCCACGTGTCACCGGTAGGCCCGGTAGGGAGTATCGTGACGTCATTGATATCATCATAGTCAAACAACACAACATATAAAATGCACAGCGGAAGGAAAAGATATAGATTTATTTCAACTGAACAAAATGTAATGTTTAAGTATTACAACACAGTCGAAACAGATCCACAGGCGGATCAAATAAAAAGGAAAACTGTTCAACAGACTTTGACATCTAAAGCTTGCGAGACTTGAGTAATGATGCCTGGAGTAGCCAGCCTATTTCGTCTAGCACCTGCACTTAGCCTTTTTGGAAAATACGTCAGTTTGCACTGGTAAATACAACTTAACTGACTCATTTTGAAAAGAGTTTGAAAATTGATTTAAATGCACTTCGGCAAAAATATTTTATAACTTGGGACAATTATTCAAAATAATCTTGTATACAGTTTTACTCATTTGTCGTCCATTAGGGCCGGTTTGTAGGGCCGGACTTAAGTTAACTGGCACGCCACAGGTATAATGCCCACAAGGTCGATTCCTTATAGTGGGATACCAGTTTTTACATAATGCAGCTGTCAGGTGTACGCCTACACCCCGTGCTTAGGTCGTGGCCATTTCATGAATGATGCCAAGGATATCCGGGACATGGTCATTTAACCCCCAAGGGCCATACACCAAATAATACATATCAAACAGGTTATGTAAATACATCAATCATAATACGATTTAAATGACTACATACACCCGACCAAGCGGTACTTTTATAGTACCGTATCCCAAGCCCGTATAGGGAAAATAAGTTAAGGGTATTTACCTGAGCAATAGTATAATTCAAATACAGCAAGTGCATGTAGCTTTTACTGGGCTCCTAATCTGGAACGAAGGTTTTAATAACCTATTAGAATCCTAACGGGTCTTTATTTTAGCCTAAGCTTTAGACCGGTTAGTTTTCAAAGGAAGGCACGGTTCAAACGCATGATAAAGCGAAGACCGGCTTAGAATGTAGTTTTGACCCAACAAGCTTGAATACTTGTTTAATATGGGTAACTTATTCACATTCTGAATATTGAGACAAAAACGATTTGGTTTGACCCGTTTCGGCTTATATATGCAAACTAGTCACAAAGGCCGATCCGAACGCGAAATATGCGTAACGGGTAACCATAAGAGTCATGAACATGTTCCATAAGTTAATATGCCTTTGATATGTTGTGATATCAGTAGGATATCTTCCATTATGCCCAAAACGAGTTTAAAACCAATTTATGCCCCGTAGCGGTATTTTGGTCATTATAAAGGTTATAAAAGAGGTTAAATAGTAATCTGAGTTTCGGGTCTGATTATATCAGTAAAAATACTTAATTTACTAAGTTACATCAGTAGGGTATAACCTATACGTGAAATTTATCACTTATAACCAAACTATGCATCTTAAGGGCATTTTGGTAATTTCACATAGGCTTAAAAAGGTCAAAACTAGAATTCTGAGTTTAAGACTTTTGCTTACTGTTAAAGTATGAAAGTTTACTTAAAACATTAGTAGGTATCAAGTCTTATAGATTTAAAATGGTTTCAATATATACTATGCGTTAAAAACGCTTAAATAGGTGATTTTGACCTATTTCCGGGTTCTAGAAGGGAAGCTGATATTTTTATTATTCTAGAAGGCTCAAAATACTTTATTTATCATATTAGATCCGTATAAAAAAAGTTTGGGGTCAAAAGGTTTTGTAAAACTCAATTTCTAGCCTAAAAGGGCAAAACCGGCAATTACCGAATCAAGCTTAGAACTCTGGGTTATGATCAGCCTAAAAATAAATAAAAATCTTCAAAAATCCTAAAATATTATATTACATCAGTGGCTAAAAAGTTTGGTATCAACAATTGGGTTTAGATAGGCTATATGCTAATCATACGGTTAATTTACCGAAAAGCTTCTTAATTACGCTAATGAGCATATCTCCTAATCTAGACCTCAAACTGATGTGAAACTTTATGGACATGCTTATAGATCAGTAATAAAGGTTTTAGTCCTTTCACATCTTCAAAAATATTGTTTTAACATTAAAGGGCATTATGGTCACATTTAGGCATTATGGTAACATGCGATGGTCGTTAATTCTAAAGAACCAAGTAGTATAACTTTGGGAGGTTATACTATCATACAACATGGTCACAAAGGACCCTAAGTCATAAATAAACTCAAGCTAATTCGGGTCAGAACTGAAAGTCAAAGCAAAGGTCAAACTTTGCGACTTTCGGTCGCGAACCGAGCCTATACTTAGAATTGTCGGGTTGAATCATGCTTAGACATGTTCAACTAATATTTACCAAGTCATTAAGTGACAAAACTGATTTTTATAACTTTTATATCATTAGTTATGAATTTTATTTAAAACAACCCGATTGACTTTAATTTGACCCGACAATTAAACTAAGTAAACGTGGTAATTAGGAGGTGCCCTTTAGAGGGTTAAATACCTATCTAATTACGATCACGTAGCCACGTTCCACGCGAACAATGGCTCAACTGATTAAAAGTCAAAGTGTTTATCGATAACGCTTGACTTTTCGGTTTAAACGCTAAACAAATAACTAAGCATGAAAGGAATCACTTACAAAAGTCCAAAGGACTTGAAAGAGGTTCTCAAGAAGCTCAAGACCCTCAAGGAATGCAGAGAAATCAGAGAGCAATCCAGAAATGAGAAGAGGTGCAAGTGAAACCCAAAATCTAAGGGGTATTTATAGGATTTTGAGAGCCGTTAGGATCATTCATCGATAATCGTGCTTCAATCTCAGCCCTACACTTCATACCCATGGTTTACAAAACAATGGGCAGCCCCTAGATTCGATTATGAGAGTGTGAGAGCAAAACCAAAGCTGGTTTTCAAAATTCTAGAACTGGGCATGCTATACGGACCGTATGGTCCTGTATACGGTCCGTAAGGGACCTGTACAGCACATGTAATCTTTCAACTATTGACCGTTTTGGCCCCTGCACTCCCAATTGTCATTCCCGACACATTTGAGGCCCGTTAAACCATTTTTAAGGCTCTACAATGATGCCTAAGCATAGGGAACATGAAACATGCTCAAAAATATGCCGGATGTCTGTTCGTTTGGTCGTATAGTCCCGTTGTTCGGCTAATTACGACGAAACACGGACGGACGCTAAAAACGATCCAAATTATGCGACGAATGGAATTTTATCAAGCCAAACACTAAAATAAAATATTTTAGTGCTTACATAAATTTTTGGGTGTCCGGGGATATTCAGAATGCAAGATATGCGCGAAAGTGCAAACTTGCGCACTTTTTGACACTTTTAGTCCCTGCATGACATAAAAGTTTATTTTTGCGCACCAAACACCTCTAAGCCTATATCTAAGCTATCTAAAGGTTAATTAGAGTATACTAAACTCATGGTCATATTCCAGAAGGTCCGAAACCTTACGAATTGACATACTTTTGCAGTTTGACGCTTTTAACCCCTCGCATACGAATATTGTCATAACTTTCTCATACTTCATCGAAACCTTGTGAAATTTTTATCACACATTCTTGTGAGTATAATTAACCATTACAAATCTTTGGGTCTGCTAAAAGATCACTCAGAGGTATACTTTAAACATGTTGACACATTTAGCCCCTGTAGTTTGTAATTCCTCACTTTCTTTCACAATTGGCTTCGTATGATCCATGATTTATTCGTTTAAGGGTATAAACATCATGTAGGGTTATTGAAAGATATATTTACTCATTGTTGACATTTGAATCCTTTTACGCACATAGATTTCTTGTTTGTCAACTTTAGTCCCCCAAAATCAATCCTTTACACGTTTTAAGTCCATGACACGTGTTGATACATTATTGGACATGAATTTTCGAGGTGTTACATCCTCACCCCCTTAAAAGAAATCTCGACCTCGAGATTTACTGAAACAAATGAGGGTATTTTTCCTGCATTGTGGATTCTAACTCCCACGTGTGCTCGGGACCTCTGCGGGCATCCCATTTAACCTTTACAATAGGCACATGCTTTCTCCGAAGCTTCTTAACCTGTCGATCCTCAATCGACAAAGGTTTCTCCACAAATTTCAAGCTCTCATCTATATGCACATCCGTATGTGGTATGACTAGCGACTCATCAGCTAGACATTTCTTCAGATTGCAGATGTGGAAGACATTATGAATACCACTGAGCTCTTCAGGTAAGTTTAACTTGTAAGCCACTGATCCTACACATTCGATGATCTCGAATGGTCCTATATATCTTGGGCTTAACTTACCTTTCTTGCCAAATCGCATTACCCCTTTCCAAGGTGATACCTTAAGCAAAACCTTATCACCAACCTCAAACTTGAGGGGTTTTCGCCTTTCATCAGCATAGCTCTTCTGCCTATCTCTGGCAGCTTTTAGGCGATCACGAATCTGGACAATCTTTTCCGTCGTTTCCAGGACTATATCTGGTCCTGATAATTGAGCTTCTCCTACTTCTGCCCAACAAATAGGCGTTCTGCACTTCCTACCATACAATGCCTCAAAAGGCGCAGCCTTAATGCTGGTATGGTAGCTATTATTGTAGGAGAACTCGATCAAAGGCAGGTGCCTATCCCAGCTACCCCCTAAATCGATCACACATGCACGCAGCATGTCTTCCAATGTTTGAATGGTACGCTCACTCTGCCCATCCGTCTGAGGATGGTAAGCCGTACTGAAATTTAATCGCGTGCTCAAAGACTGTTGGAAACTTTTCCAAAAATGAGATGTGTATCTGGTATCTCTGTCCGAGATAATAGCCACTGGTACTCCATGCAGAGACACAATCTTATCAACATATAACTGGGCCAACATGTCGGAACTGTAAGTTTCCTTAATAGGTAGGAAATGTGCTGACTTAGTCAGTCTATCTACTATCATCCAAATAGTATCATTTCCTTTATTAGTCTTTGGCAATTTGGTGATGAAATCCATTGTCACCATGTCCCATTTCCAAGTGGGGATTTCAGGCTGTTGCAGCAAACCTGACGGCTTTTGATGTTCGGCTTTAACTTGAGCACACGTCAAGCATTTAGCTACATAAGTGGCTATAGACTTTTTCAAGCCTATCCACCAATAGTTAGCCCTTAGATCCTGGTACATCTTATCAGCTCCAGGATGAACGGAATATTTGGAACTGTGGGCTTCCTGGAGGATAACATCCCGAAGTCCTCCATAAATTGGAACCCATATTCGTCCATTCAACCTTAGGATTCCGTCCTTGCCGTAGGATAACTGCTCCTCAGTTACTCCTAGCTTCTCATCAGGATAGTTAGCTTCCAGCACTGCTTCCTTCTGTGCTGCTAACAATCTTTCATTCAAATTATTCTTTATCTCAATGCTCTTGGCATTGATTCTTATAGGCTTCACTCTTTCCTTTCTTCTTAAGGCATCAGCAACCACATTTGCCTTACCTGGATGGTATCTTATCTCACAATCATAATCATTCAGAGTTTCCATCCAGCGTCGCTGCCTCATGTTCAAATCCTTCTGGTTGAACAGGTGCTGAAGGCTCTTGTGATCTGAATAGATCACACACTTGGTTCCATACAAGTAATGCCTCCACAGTTTTAGTGCAAATACAACGGAACCCAGCTCCAAGTCATGGGTGGTGTAATTCCTTTCGTGCACCTTTAACTGAGGTGAAGCATAGGCGATGACCTTGCCTTTCTGCATAAGCACACACCCCATCCCGGTGTGTGATGCATCACAATATACTACAAACTCATCAATTCCATCAGGCAACGTCAGAACAGGAGCGTTGCTCAACTTTTGCTTCAATATATCGAAGGATTCTTACTGCTTAGGCCCCCAATTGAACTTACTACTCTTGCGAGTCAGCAAGGTCAGGGGTGCTGCAATTCTTGAGAAGTTCTCGATAAATCGTCTGTAGTACCCGGCCAGTCCTAAGAAACTGCGGATCTCTGTGGGCGTTTTTGGCTCTTGCCAGTTCATAATAGCTTCAACTTTAGCGGGATCTACTTGGATACCACGCTCACTGACAACATGTCCAAGAAATAGGACTTCACGAAGCCAAAATTCACACTTCGAGAACTTTGCATAAAGTTTCTCCTGCTGAAGTAGCTTCAGAATGCAACGGAGGTGCTTCTCATGGTCAGCTTGACTCTTTGAGTATATGAGAATGTCATCAATGAAGACGATGACAAATTTGTCCAAATAAGGCTTGCAAACGCGATTCATGAGATCCATGAATGCGGCAGGTGCGTTAGTGAGCCCAAAAGGCATCACTAAGAATTCATAATGACCGTAGCGAGTCCTAAACGCAGTCTTGTGTACGTCTTCATCTTTAACCTTCAGTTGATGGTAGCCTGACCTCAAATCAATCTTGGAGAAGTAGCTTGCCCCTTGAAGCTGATCGAATAGATCATCGATCCTGGGCAAAGGGTACCTATTCTTGATAGTAACCTTATTAAGCTCACGGTAATCAATGCATAGACGCATTGATCCATCCTTCTTTTTGACGAATAAAATTGGCGCTCCCCATGGAGACGAACTAGGTCTTATAAAACCCTTGGCTAGCAAATCATCTAACTGCGTTCTTAATTCCTTCATCTCTGTTGGTGCCAACCTATAAGGTGCTCTAGCAACAGGCGCTGCTCCGGGGATGATATCAATTCTGAATTCCACTCGCCTATCCGGTGGCAAGCCCGGTAGTTCCTCAGGGAAAACTTCAGGGTACTCAGAAATGACTGGAATATCTTCAATCTTGGGCTTCTGCTCGTCGACTGTCACTTGTGCCATATAAATAACACAACCCTTCTTCATGCACCCAGATGCCTTGAGCATAGACACTTGCTCAGGCAATCCGTGTTGGGTATCTCCTCGAATGGTAAGTGACTCACCAGACGGAGTCTTAATCACTACTTGCTTCTTGTTGCAGATGATCTGGGCTTGGTTATGCGATAACCAATCCATGCCCAATACTATATCAAATCCGGCTAACTTCAAAGGAAGCAAGGACAAAGGAAAAGAGTGGTTCCTAATGGATATAAAACATCCATCTAAAACGGTTGAGGCGGTTTCTAAGGTACCATCAGCTAATTCCACCTCATATTTCACACTTAAGGTTTTAACAGGTAAATTCAGCAACTTACAAAACTTATTATCTATGAACGACTTATCAGCTCCCGAATCAAATAGTACTCTAGCATATACATCATTTACGAGGAAAGTACCTGTGATCACATTGTCGTCCTGAATGGCCTCCTGCACGTTCATTTGGAAGACCCTAGCATTGGTCTTCTTGGCTTCTTCAGGCTTCTTAGCGTATTTAGGGCAGTTCGTCTTAATGTGCCCTTTCTCGTTACAGCCATAGCAGGTAGCATCTTTGATCCGTTTGCAGTCAATAGTCTTATGCTCCTTAGACTTGCATAACCCACACGCAGGTGATCCTGATTGAGACTTGGTCTCAATCCTGCATTTTCCAAAGTGGCGTTTTTGGCAAGTTGAGCACTTTGGCTTTTCCTCTGCTCGCTGACTACCTTTTCCAGACCCAAACTTCTTGGACTCAGGGTTTCCCTTGTGCTTCTTCTCAGACCCTCGTGAGCCATCCTCCTCACGCTTCCTCTTACTTTCTTCAGAGTTCTTGAGCGATCTTAACCTGACCGCATCCAAGGTGAGGGATAGAGATAGATCAGCAACTGATCTAAAAGTAGTAGGTCTCGAAGCCTTAACACTGGCTTTGATTTCTGGGGCTAGACCCCCAATGAAGCGAGCAATCCTCTTGGGCTCTGGTGGCACCAGGTAAGGAACCAATCTAGACATGGTATTGAAACTGGTGAGGTAAGCTTGACAATCTAAATTCTGCATCACCAAAGATAAGAAATCCGATTCAATCCTTTCCACCTCATGCTGTGGACAATAGTTCTCCTTAATGAGAACAACAAACTGCTCCCATGACATATTATAGAGTGGGATCTTCCCAGCAGCTTGAATGAGAGACTTCCACCATGCCAGTGCCTCTCCCTTGAACGATTGGGATACATACTTCACTATATCCCTTTCAGCACAACCGCTGATATCAACAATAGTCTCCATTTCATCAAACCAAGTCATACAATCAATTGCTCCTTTCTCCCCAGTGAAATCCCGGTGTTTGCAGGAAACAAAGTACTTATAAGTACAAGACTTGGTACGTGGCTCATCATCGAACACTATTCTCTTGGATGGAACACTATGTTGGTTTGAGGAATGTTCGACATCCTCTTTCTTAGGTCCATCCCTCTTCGAGGGTGGCTTGCTATGAGCTTCTGAATGAGTGTTAGGAACAGACTTAGAGTGAGGTACCGAAGAGGTTCTACTATACGTCTCACTAACCTCCTTGAATTGCTCCTTTACAGCTTTAGATACAGCTGTATCAATCAGTGTACGGAGCTCTCCTTTGGTTATATTAACCCTATCATTATCGTCATTTTCCAGAGAATGACTGTTCACTTCCTCCGACCTCGCCATGTAGCTTTAATTGCTACATAAAAGAAAACAAGGGCAAGGTTTACATATAGAAGCTTATACAGTTCCATTGTTTTAAACGATTTATTAACTATGGTTTATAATACCCATTTTAGTTAATTATCCAGGATAACCCTAAGTTATATATAATAGCACAGAAGGCCTAGTCACATAGACAGATTTAATCATTAAACCAGGATTTTACAGAATCGAGGTATTAAGGTTTGAATCAAAGTTCATTACCTTTTCTTGACAGGGAGTTGTAGGCTACCACTGTCTTTAGTCCCAGAGGACGTTAATTATAGCCCGTGGGCACTTCATCCATAAGGGATGATCATATAAATAAAGGAATTCAGAATAACCCTTTTTTAATAATGACTTATGTGATTTTATCGGATCACACTTTGTCAAGCATATTAACATGCTTTCAGATGTTAACAAGGTTTGAATCTTTTTGAATAGGTTGTACCATCTTGGCCATGTCTGCAATGACATTTAGGCTAGGTTTTACCTTTAAGATTCTTTTAATATTAAACGCAGAGCAATCCTAATTTGAGATGTTAACAAGGATCCGAATCTAATTGAGGAACTACCATCTTGGCCCTATCCCGAGCTAGGTATTGTCCCTTTTTAGATTTTGCCATTTTATCACAATGGTAGATCTTATAATATAGGAATCTAATCATCCCATTATATTTAGACAAGTATATGGTTGCCCTAAACGGGACTTCTATCAAAATGACTTGCCCATGCAAGAGCTAATCATAAAATAACAAAGGAAACAAATAAGGGACAAAAACCAATCAGGAGTAGTCCTAAGTTCTTTGTCTAGACTCAAGAATGTGCAATTGTGTAACTGAGATTAAACACAAAAGGCTAGTGTTTAATTCACTCAGTGTTGGCTCTGATACCAACCTGTCACACCCCTATTTTCCACGTGTCACCGGTGGGCCCGGTGGGGAGTATCGTGACGTCATTGATATCATCATAGTCAAACAACACAACATATAAAATGCACAGTGGAAGCAAAAGATATAGATTTATTTCAACTGAACAAAATGTAATGTTTAAGTATTGCAACACAGTCGAAACAGATCCACAGGCGGATCAAATAAAAAGGAAAACTGTTCAACAGACTTTGACATCTAAAGCTTGCGAGACTTGAGTAATGATGCCTGGAGTAGCCAGCCTATTTCGTCTAGCACCTGCACTTAGCCTTTTTGGAAAATACGTCAGTTTGCACTGGTAAATACAACTTAACTGACTCATTTTGAATAGTTATAAACCTATTTTAAACATTTAAGTTTAGGTATTTTAACATTTAACCCCCTCTATCTTTCACTAGTTTACATATGGTTTCAAAACTTTTAAATTTATTAATAAAAAGTATAAAGTTGTCTCCTAAATTTGTAAATTTATTAATAAAAAGTATAAAGTTATATATATATATATATATATATATATAAATTTGTAAAATTATACTTAAAAAGTCCAATCCGATTAAGCCCTATTAATCCCGATTAACCCCTAGGTGATACCTCACCGCCCGCTTAGCGCCTAGCGCCTTCTACAACATTGAATATAGGGTATCGTTAAATACACCCAGAAAGTCAACTTTTTTTTTTTACTTTTACCTACAAGTCAGCCATTCAATCAACTTTTCAGTTTTATTTCAACTTTTCATAAATCAACTTTAATGGAACAAGCTTTTAACCCAATATTCCACCACCCGTCCGGCCACCACCACCCACCGCACACCTCCGGCCACCACCACCCACCGCACACCTCCGGTCGATGGAAGAAGATGATTTTATCATGAGGACACCTCAATTTGTCACTAATCAGGTACAAAAAAACTCATTCATGTTTCTTGCTTTGTTTTCTTGAATCATCATCGTTGGAGCCGTCGATCGGAACGATTCATGTTCACCGGAGCCGTCGTCTTCTTTGATCGGAGCTGTCGTCCCTTCTTGTCTTTTCGTCGAAACCGCCATTTGATTGCCGGAAGGTTCACTAGAACCGCCATTAAATCGGAGCCGTCGTCCTCTTTGATCGGAACCCACCGAAAGGCATATGTATTGGGTTAGCGAGTATTAAAACAATATGTAGAAAACCGTATCATGAGATAGCCAATTATAAAATAGAAAGGAATATTTGTTGTAAAATAATTAGTATATATGTAATGTAGGCTGGAAATCTGGAATACAAGAACCACCGCCTAATGTTTTGCTTTACAATGAATTTAAAAAGGCATAAACAAGATGTTTTGGAATACAAGAACCACCGTCTATGGAACAGGCTCTTTGATCGTTTTTTTTCTTCTGAGTATAAAAAGTTGGCATACTCTTGTGATTTGTTTATTATATATAACGAGTTAACGCTAACCCGCACGTTTCAGCGGGATGTCAATTATGAACATCTTTGGTATCACTATATGATATATGAAAACATAATACATTCTTTTCAGTTTTTCCTAACCTCCGACCTATAACACCACACTAAAGCGTTTTGGTTAAAACATCTTTTTAATGGGAGTGCAATACACAATATATCTATCCACATAATAATGTATGCATTTTTAAACTTTCTTGTATTATGGTTATACAATCATATTACGAATGAACTTTAATAAATAATGATATTTCCATCACTACAACTGAATTATTATTGAACACCCCAAATCAAACTATTCAGGTATGAAAAAAAAATTAGACAACTATAATAAACAACAATAGAAGCAGCAACATGTCAAAAATCATCACCAACACGTCAACCATTTTAATATTATTCCAAATTAACATGGATCAAAAGTTAAGAAACGATTTTAATCATGTTAATAGCAACTGAAACAATAAGAGGAGATAATACAATTATTGATTAACCAAGTAATATTCATGACTGAAGGTCATTTATAATTTGGTTCAAGATCATCTAGCATTGACAAAAACCATATATCAATTGTTATCTCTTGTGGGAGACCAAGGTTCAATCCTTGAGAGGTGTAATTTAGTATAGTATTTAAGGGGGAAAAGTGTAGTAGTTCAAAAAAATAGTTACCAGACCAATGACATTATTGATTATCCTAACCTTGGCACTCATCTGAACTTCCCCTTGACTAAACTTTGTCTATTGGCTGCTTCTCTTTATCTTCACAATATACTCTTCAATGTTGGGCACCAACTGGACGGATTTAGATAGTCTCAACTCTAAATCTGCTTATAAAAGCTTGTCCCAAACCCAACCCAAAGCTCGTCAGATATCTATCGGGTGCATATCCGTCAGGTATTGGGTATACTCACGGGTTTTGGATATACCTGCGGGTTTATAAAAATTACCCGTTATAACTATCACATCACATAAATTCTTCTCATTCCATATCTATATTATGTGAAATCAAAACAAAACAAAATAAACAAAGAGTTGCACCAGATCACTAATTAAAAATCAGATTAGACAAAACTAACAGTTGCAGAAAACTAATTAAATACTCTCATGCTTGAACTAAGATGTTCTCTTAATTTACATATTTAGAAATAGTGAGTGGTTGTGATGCCATGATATTATAGGTGAATCTAGTTGTGGTGGTTTGTCGTTTAAAAATAACTAGAATTACGACCCGCCGCAATGCGGCGGGGATTCTTTAGTTATAACTAAGTCGATGTAGGACGCACACGTTATGTTGAACCTGTCAAACAGGAAAAAATAGACGATGTAAAAACGTTCACCCACACACGTACGTTGCGTCGTGTTAACTCGCAAAATTTAGACCGAAACGTGAAAATGCTAAACCAAAGACGCACGTTGCGATGTTTTAAGTCACAAAATTTAGAACGAAGCATAAAGCGAAAAATTTGCGGAAAACGAAAACTATAAAGGACCAAAGTTGAAAGTAAAAAAAGTTGTGAGTACAGATTGCAAAAGATAAAAGGTTTAATGTTAAAACTAAAAAACAAATAGTTTTGGGTTAAAAGTAATTTCTGAAATACTTTTGGATGAAAAGTAAAAAAATCATTTTTTTGAAAAGCCTCCAATGCCAAAGTTACAACAACCATATGCATCACTATTTTTTCTTTGAAAAACCACCAAAGTGAAGATTACAACACATAAGTAAAAAAGAATCAAAGTAATTAAATCGCAAAAGATGAAAACTTTTGAATTAGAAGTAAAAGAATCAAATTAATCAAAGGGGTTAAATTACCAAAGATTAAAACTTTAAACTTAAATTGTCAAAGACTAAAACTTTAGGGTTAAAAAGGATAGAAATATTAAAAAAAATTTAACTTAAATCGTCAAAGATTAAAATTGTAGGGTAAATTGTCAAAGATTAAAACTTTAGGGTTAAAAAGCAAATAAAGATTAGAAGTTTAAACTTAAATTGTCAAACTTTAAGGTTAAAAAGAAAAATTTCTATATTTTTTTTGAAAGACTCCCAAAGCTAATTGTACAAGTATGATATGCACCAATAAGTTGCTTATTAATAAGTTTATAATGCACTTCGGCAAAAATATTTTATAACTTGGGACAATTATTCAAAATAATCTTGTATACAGTTTTACTCATTTGTCGTCCATTAGGGCCGGTTTGTAGGGCCGGACTTAAGTTAACTGACACGCCACAGGTATAATGCCCACAAGGTCGATTCCTTATAGTGGGATACCAGTTTTTACATAATGCAGCTGTCAGGTGTACGCCTACACCCCGTGCTTAGGTCGTCGCCATTTCATGAATGATGCCAAGGATATCCGGGACATGGTCATTTAACCCCCAAGGGCCATACACCAAATAATACATATCAAACAGGTTATGTAAATACATCAATCACAATACGATTTAAATGACTACATACACCCGACCAAGCGGTACTTTTATAGTACCGTATCCCAAGCCCGTATAGGGAAAATAAGTTAAGGGTATTTACCTGAGCAATAGTATAATTCAAATACAGCAAGCACACGTAGCTTTTACTGGGCTCCTAATCTGGAACGAAGGTTTTAATAACCTATTAGAATCCTAACGGGTCTTTATTTTAGCCTAAGCTTTAGACCGGTTAGTTTTCAAAGGAAGGCACGGTTCAAACGCATGATAAAGCGAAGACCGGCTTAGAATGTGGTTTTGACCCAACAAGCTTGAATACTTGTTTAATATGGGTAACTTATTCACATTCTGAATATTGAGACAAAAACGATTTGGTTTGACCCGTTTCGGCTTATATATGCAAACTAGTCACAAAGGCCGATCCGAACGCGAAATATGCGTAACGGGTAACCATAAGAGTCATGAACATGTTCCATAAGTTAATATGCCTTTGATATGTTGTGATATCAGTAGGATATCTTCCATTATGCCCAAAACGAGTTTAAAACCAATTTATGCCCCGTAGGGGTATTTTGGTCATTATAAAGGTTATAAAAGAGGTTAAATAGTAATCTGAGTTTCGGGTCTGATTATATCAGTAAAAATACATAATTTACTAAGTTACATCAGTAGGGTATAACCTATACGTGAAATTTATCACTTATAACCAAACTATGCATCTTAAGGGCATTTTGGTAATTTCACATAGGCTTAAAAAGGTCAAAACTAGAATTCTGAGTTTAAGACTTTTGCTTACTGTTAAAGTATGAAAGTTTACTTAAAACATCAGTAGGTATCAAGTCTTATAGATTTAAAATGGTTTCAATATATACTATGCGTTAAAAACGCTTAAATAGGTGATTTTGACCTATTTCCGGGTTCTAGAAGGGAAGCTGATATTTTTATTATTCTAGAAGGCTCAAAATACTTTATTTATCATAATAGATCCGTATAAAAAAAGGTTTGGGGTCAAAAGGTTTTGTAAAACTCAATTTCTAGCCTAAAAGGGCAAAACCGGCAATTACCGAATCAAGCTTAGAACTCTGGGTTATGATCAGCCTAAAAATAAATAAAAATCTTCAAAAATCCTAAAATATTATATTACATCAGTGGGTAAAAATTTTGGTATCAACAATTGGGTTTAGATAGGCTATATGCTAATCATACGGTTAATTTACCGAAAAGCTTCTTAATTACGCTAATGAGCATATCTCCTAATCTAAACCTCAAACTGATATGAAACTTTATGGACATGCTTATAGATCAGTAATAAAGGTTTTAGTCCTTTCACATCTTCAAAAATATTGTTTTAACATTAAAGGGCATTATGGTCACATTTAGGCATTATGGAAACATGCGATGGTCTTTAATTCTAAAGAACCAAGTAGTATAACTTTGGGAGGTTATACTATCATACAACATGGTCACAAAGGACCCTAAGGCATAAATAAACTCAAGCTAATTCGGGTCAGAACTGAAAGTCAAAGCAAAGGTCAAACTTTGCGACTTTCGGTCGCGAACCGAGCCTATACTTAGAATTGTCGGGTTGAATCATGCTTAGACATGTTCAACTAATATTTACCAAGTCATTAAGTGACAAAACTGATTTTTATAACTTTTATATCATTAGTTATGAATTTTATTTAAAACAACCCGATTGACTTTAATTTGACCCGACAATTAAACTAAGTAAACGTGGTAATTAGGAGGTGCCCTTTAGAGGGTTAAATACCTATCTAATTACGATCACGTAGCCATGTTCCACGCGAACAATGGCTCAACCGATTAAAAGTCAAAGTGTTTATCGATAACGCTTGACTTTTCGGTTTAAACGCTAAACAAATAACTAAGCATGAAAGGAATCACTTACAAAAGTCCAAAGGACTTGAAAGAGGTTCTCAAGAAGCTCAAGACCCTCAAGGAATGCAGAGAAATCAGAGAGCAATCCAGAAATGAGAAGAGGTGCAAGTGAAACCCAAAATCTAAGGGGCATTTATAGGATTTTGAGAGCCGTTAGGATCGTTCATCGATAATCGTGCTTCAATCTCAGCCCTACACTTCATACCCATGGTTTACAAAACAATGGGCAGCCCCTAGATTCGATTATGAGAGTGTGAGAGCAAAACCAAAGCTGGTTTTCAAAATTCTAGAACTAGGCATGCTATACGGACCGTATGGTCCTGTATACGGTCCGTAAGGGACCTATACAGCACATGCAATCTTTCAACTATTGACAGTTTTGGCCCCTGCACTCCCAATTGTCATTCCCGACACATTTGAGGCCCGTTAAACCATTTTTAAGGCTCTACAATGATGCCTAAGCATAGGAAACATGAAACATGCTCAAAAATATGCCGGCTGTCGGTTCGTTTGGTCGTACGGTCCCGTTGTTCGGCTAATTACGACGAAACACGGACGGACGCTAAAAACGATCCAAATTATGCGACGAATGGAATTTTATCAAGCCAAACACTAAAATAAAATATTTTAGTGCTTACATAAATTTTTGGGTGTCCGGGGATATTCAGAATGCAAGATATGCGCGAAAGTGCAAACTTTCACACTTTTTGACACTTTTAGTCCCTGCATGACATAAAAGTTTATTTTTGCGCACCAAACACCTCTAAGCCTATATCTAAGCTATCTAAAGGTTAATTAGAGTATATTAAACTCATGGTCATATTCCGGAAGGTCCGAAACCTTACGAATTGACATACTTTTGCAGTTTGACGCTTTTAACCCCTCGCATACGAATATTGTCATAACTTTCTCATACTTCATCGAAACCTTGTGAAATTTTTATCACACATTCTTGTGAGTATAATTAACCATTACAAAGCTTTGGGTCTGCTAAAAGATCACTCAGAGGTATACTTTAAACATGTTGACACATTTAGCCCCTGTAGTTTGTAATTCCTCACTTTCTTTCACAATTGGCTTCGTATGATCCATGATTTATTCGTTTAATGGTATAAACATCATGTAGGGTTATTGAAAGATATATTTACTCATTGTTGACATTTTGAATCCTTTTACGCACATAGATTTCTTGTTTGTCAACTTTAGTCCCTCAAAATCAATCCTTTACACGTTTTAAGTCCATGACACGTGTCGACACATTATTGGACATGAATTTTCGAGGTGTTACAATTTTAGTCAAGGGTTGGTCACATCAACAAAGAAACAAATTCTTTGCCGATGTAAGGCACTACTTTTGGGAAGACCCATATCTTTTTAAAATATGTGCCGATCAACTTATTCGAAGATGCGTCCATGGTCAAGAAGCAAGACAAATTCTTCGCCATTGTCATGAAGGATCATATGGAGGACATCATGGAGTCGCAAGCACCGCACGAAAGGTACTCGATTCTGGATTTTATTGGCCAACCATCCATAAGGATGCATACAATTTCATTCAAACTTGTGATGCATGCCTACGAACAGATAATATATCTACTAGAAATGAAATGCTCCAAAAAGGCATTCTTATTTGTGAAATTTTTGATGTTTGGGGTATGGATTTTATGGGATCTTTCCCACCGTCAAAAGGTAATAAATACATTCTTGTAGCGGTCGATTACGTATCCAAATGGGTCAAGGCCGAAGCTCTTCCAACCAATGATGGTAGAGTTGTGATAAAATTCTTAAAACGACTATTTTCTCGTTTTGGTGCTCCAAAAGCACTAATTAGTGATAGAGGCACCCATTTTTTCAATCATCAATTATACAAAATTTTAACAAAATATGGGGTCTATCACCGTCTTTCAACCGCCTACCATCCTCAAACCAACGGTCAAGCCGAAGTAACAAATCGAGAGGTAAAAAGAATCTTAGAAAAAATCGTAGGTCAAAACAAGAAAGATTGGGCAGATAAATTAGATGACGCTTTATAGGCCTTTCGAACCGCCTACAAAACACCAATAGGCACCACCCATATAAGCTCGTCTATGGGAAAAATTGTCACCTCCCGGTAGAAATTGCTCACAAAGCCTATTGGGTGTTAAAAAACGTTAAACTAGACCAAGACCTTGCCAGTAAAAATCGATTCTATCAATTAAACGAACTAGATGAATTGAGAAACCAAGCATATTCTTATTCCGAAATTTATAAGGAACACATGAAAAATATACATGATAAAATAAGCAACCTAAAGAATTTCGGGAGGGGGATCAAGTGCTATTGTTTAATTCAAGGCTTCGGTTATTTCCGGGAAAACTTAAGTCAATGTAGACAGGCCTTTTTCCATCACCCAAATCTTTCCACAAGGAGCAGTAGAAATTAAGCCTCCGAAGGGTGTACCCTTCAAAGTAAATGGACAATGGCTTAAACTCTATCGAGGCTTCATTGAGGAGGAGGAAATTGAAATGGATCTTCAAGAGATAGACACGTGATCGGTAAAATGATCAAATGTTTATTCATTTATTTGCATATTTTTTTCTTGTAGGAACAATTGGAAAGCATCAACTACGAAGATTTGAAGAAACACAGGTAACTACCAAAGGAACCACATAAAAACGGTCAAACACACGTGCACAGATAAAAAAATAAGGTTACTGGCAGTCTGACACGGGGCCGTGCCCACCTGACATGCCCCCGTGCCCAAACGCCCAGATACCATAAAAAAATAAAGACACGGCACGGGGCCGTGCTGCATCAGCACAGGGCCGTGGGTGACTGACTGTTGGGATATAAAACCTTAAGTCTTTACTTTTTCAAACACAACACGACCCGTTTCTTTGGCACACCGGTTCCTGCCATTTTCTAACGATTTTCCACGTTCGATCACTCCAATCCAACCACAAGGTATGATTCTAACATCACAGTTAGTTAGTTTAATGATTTGCATGTAGTATAACATCAAATATGTGTGTTTAATCTAGGGTCCTTGAACTAGACCCGTGCCAAGCTCGAGTTTTTGTTTAGATCTTGTTAGTAGTAGCTAGTACTAGTATTTTGAGAAGTGAATCACTGAATGTTGTTGGGGGAAAACAGATTGTTCAAACAGTTATTCCCAAACCCTTGTTCTTGACTGAAAAAACTTAGAATCGAAAGGGTAAACAAGTGTTTTATGCAAAATTAATACTTGGGGTTTGATTTTCGAGGTAAACTGCACCTAATGGACAAAAATTTTGAATTTTTCGAAGTCGGCTCGAAAACCTAAATTTTTGAAGAAACAGACGATTTGACAAGGGGCCATGGGCAACATATACCCCAGACACGGGGCCGTGTCCAGACCACCTGATTTCAATTTTTCGCATAATTCTCAACATACCAACGGTCTTACTAGTTCTTTCTTGCAGGGATGGCACCACACAAGTTCCTAACGTTCAAATCTTCTGAGCTTGAATACCAAAATCGGGTTGAGGTTTTGCAAGCTAGGCATGAAGAGCCTCCGAGACAAGTTTGCTATGAGATACTTGAAACAGTAGGGCAGCGAGAAAGATATGATACTCTCGTCACTGGTCCTCTTCGCATCTTCCCAAAGACTCGGCTCCAATCAATCCATGAGTATAACATGGAGTTTCCGAGTGCATTGACTTTGAAAAAGACTGAGCCGGAACTCTTTGATTCCGATGCAGTGCAATTCAGGTGTGGAGGTGAATGGTACAGCATATCAGTCGCCTAATTCGGTATTAATATTGGGCTTTACACCGAGGAAGATGCTGCTGAACCTGAATTCACTGAAGCTATCCGAGAACTACCAGACAACCTGAGGTAAGCTGCATAGGCAACGATCGGAGATGGCCACTACAACCAGAGCTCCACGAAAAGCACCAAGATCAGGGACCCGCTTATCCGCTACATCCATCAGGTCCTTAGCGGTGCTTTGTGTCAACGGAAATATAGCGATGGGGTGGTGAACTTTCGCGAGCTCACTTGCCTTTAATGCCTCGTGACCCACCAGCCCATCGATGTCGCCCACATGCTTCTGAGAAACATGGTCACCAATGCCACCGCAGACACTCGCACACCCATCTTTTACGGAGGATGGATCGCCAAACTATTTAAAAACTACATTAGGCGAACTCCAACGGTCTATCACAAGGGTGTAGGTGTAACAAAAGCTGATCTTGCGATGTGCCGAAGTTTGAATCTGATCGTCGATTGCGACAATGGATTGATGCACTTTAAGGATGCAAGAGGTCGGGTTGGAACCCGAATGACCCAGATGAAATCCTAGCAATCGAAGATATCCTGAATCGTCCTCGCACCGGATTATTTCTGGGCTCTTCATGCCAAGGCGGGGGTGACTTTCCTAACCTCCATAACTTATATTATATCATACAGGAAACCCTCTAAATCTCAAAGAACTCCTACAGCTTGGGTCAAAGCTCAAGTTCCCGGATCGGCAGCATGGAGCAAACATCATCACCATGCAAAACGACATCACATACATCCGGGACAATATCGTGCTTCACGGTAAGAAGGAGGAAGAGGAGGAGGGACAAGACATGGATTCAGACTAGGTAGTAGTGGTAGCAGGCGACGTGGTTATCTTCCAGGTTAACTTTCCCTAACTTCTGAACAAACTCGTATTCCCCGGGCTGCGTCCAGTTGAATAATTTACTTTTCTGCATTTGTTTTTATTTTCTTGTGATGTGGTGGTAGTAGTACAACTTAAACTACGGTAATCTAGGTTGTATTATGTTTGTGTTGTATTATGTTGGATTGTGGTAGTATTGTAGCTCACATGTACCATGGGAGGCTTGGACACACTAAGCATAGTGGTCCCCAGGCCCGGAAAACAGAAGCCAAACAACAAAACCTGAGTTTTTACCTGAAACAGACAATCGCCACTGGGCCGTGCTCACCATACACGCCCCCACGCCCACATACCTGATGCCAAAAATTTCCTCCCCATAAAGTGACACAGGCCGTGTCCACCAGGAACGAGCCCGTGCTCACTCCACTGTAAGTTTTCTGAAAAACAGTTTACAAGCACTTTGACCATGGGTCGTGTTCACTCGATACGCCCCCGTGCCCAGTGCCCAGTAACTGCATATTTTTGTTATTTTTACACACTTTTTACACATTCAACCAAAATAAATCATATTTGGGACACATTCAGTACAATGTTTAATTTAAGTGTGGGGGGATGTTAAAACCTTGAATCGTTTGTTCTAAAAACAAGCCTTACACAAAACTCGCCTTGGAAACCTGCTAATCACCCCAAACTTTTTCAAAATTTTTTATTTTCTTTTACTTATCTTGGTTTAGTTGCGTAACATAAGTTCTAAAAATTATGTTTTGCTAATTTACACCTGATAGCGTCATGATAAAAAGAGCCAATTAAGTAAATTATAAAAACGTGCATAACAAATCTTTGTAAAATTGGATTATATATACAATTTTTACACTATAACCCCTTTTTCCCACAAAGTGAGTTTTGAGCCTTTACCGAGCATATAAATACACATCTATACTAATTGCTCAATTTTCGTTTCTTATGTTAATAGCCCGTTTGTTTCTTACAAATCTAGAACTTGCCAAAGCAATATGTTCCAAGTCCTTACTGACACAAATCCATGTAAGTATATGATGGATGCATTAGGATCAACCCCATTTTTCACTTCAAAAGCTTTATTTTTCTTTTCTTTCCCAAAAACACCCCCTAGATAAACCCTTTGAGCCTAAAGCCTTTAATTTCTAAAACCCGCAAATATATTTTTGCAAATACAACCACCCATCATCCTAAACCAATCCTTTTTATTTTCCCACCCCTTATTTTCAGTAAAAGCGACTCTTTTGAAAATTATATAAAAGAACTGACTCAATATATATATATATATATGTGTGTGTGTGTAAATATATAGTTACTTGAAATAAATAAGCATAAATTATTGATTATAATTATGTAGTCACAAGCAAATAAATTTTCAAAAGAAAAGGCCGACATTACAATTTTAGCCATTTTCAATAAAAAACACCTACCCGAGCCACAACTTACCCTTTTAAAAGTCCTCTTGATACTTACCAGGATTAAAACGTCAAAAAGGATGATGTTTGGTTACTTGTCAAGCCTATAGTAGGAGTAATTTCTGAACCGGGTACGAGCGTCTTCACTTATACATCTTTGGCCGAGTGTTGAGTGATTACTTGTGAGGTGTGTAAACTTGTATATAACTAATTAAAATTTTATAACAGCATGATATGCCCAAAACAAATAATTTTTCTTAATTTGTGTTGTAAATAAAATCATGACGAATAAGATTATAAATAAAATAAAAACAAAATAAATTTAGAACTTGGATTCCCGACACTCTAAAGATAAGTCCAAAACCATCTCTTCTACCTATTCCGTTTGGGTGTATAAGCCATGAAATAGAGTTTTGCTTGAGGACAAGCAAAGATTCAAGTGTGGGGGTATTTGATGTGCGTGGAATACAACATATAAATTATATCAAATACGGCGTAAAATAAACCCTTTTTCGGTACTAATGTTGGAAAAAGCTTGTTTCTTTGTTCCTTTTTAATTTACAGGGCCAAAAGAGCTTAAACACACAAAAGAAGCAAATTAACAGCAAAAACCAACATAAATACAAAGAAGGAGGATTGACGCAACTCGCCAAGCCCCCATCCACATTCAAACCAACGAAATAACAAGAATCAAAAGCTTTGGCACGGGGCCGTGCCCGGTTAAGATTCTCTGCAGAAGAAAAAGACAACAATAAAAGACAAATCAGAAGATCAACACAGGGTCGTGCCAAGGCAACACGGGGCCTGGTGAACTCTATGATTCGCAGAATCTAAGATAGTACAGCAAGTACATTGGCCACGGGCCGTGCCGTTGACGCACGGGGCCGTGTTAGTACGAGGTCTGACACTAAAGTTAATGAAGAGGAGGGAGATTGAAGGCCACGGGACCGTGCCAGGAGGGCACGGGGCCGTGTTGGTTGTCTGACTTCAGCTATAACACCAACGCCCACTACCATCATCCATCTTCCATCATTTAGAGTGTGTAGTAGTCTCGGGATCTAATATCGATCGTAAGAGTTCTTGTCAAACAAAGGCCATGCTTGGCTAAACTCTTACATCACTTGGTGAAGACAAATCTTTTATGTATTACTTTTTGATTTCCAACCTTTGGCTCCTTTTTATTTGGGTATGTATTAATGACTTTAATAACTAGTCTTTTTTATATTGAAGGCGAATTTATTTATCCATTCTTCATGGGTCGTTGATTCAC
The DNA here is from genome assembly GCF_002127325.2 of Helianthus annuus. Taxonomy (NCBI): domain Eukaryota; kingdom Viridiplantae; phylum Streptophyta; class Magnoliopsida; order Asterales; family Asteraceae; genus Helianthus; species Helianthus annuus. The sequence goes on from NC_035434.2 coordinate 59,681,004, forward strand.
ACGTTTGTGTCTTTACAGTCTATATGAAGCATGTTAACTACTTGGAAGGGGGTTAGAAACGTGGTTGGGTAATTCTATGTCTCGTTCAGTGTATAGATCTTGTGAGAACCTAGTTCAAACTTAGTAAGACTTCACGAGTGGGCGGTACTATTCACCTCAGGAGAAATAAGAAACCGCTTGAATCCCTTATCTATAAACTACTATTAAAACTTTAAACCAACCCTGCGAGGACTGTATCCCTACAGAGTCAGACCAAAGGGTTGAGGGTAACACTTCCTGGATTGGGCCTACCACTTTTTGCATTAATAACTTACTTAATTATCTTTCAATAATCCGACCTTGCAGGACTGTATCCCTGCTGACTCAGACCAATAGGTTGAGGCTAACGGTGCCTGGAAGGGGGCCTACTACTATAACTTAAAGATAATCTCATAAAATGCCCAAAGTGCGAAAATCATTAAAGGGTACATAAAAGAGGAGTTGTAACCAAGTAATTCCTTCTTGTCTATTTGTTTTTTCCTTATATTTTATTTTTGTTTTTTTAGTTTATCTTTTCTATAACTTTCAAAATTTTTTCATCAAAATTTGGTCAGATTAGACGTTAACGATAAGCCGGTATTAAATGCTCTTATGTTCTTAGACGACCTCGGTATCTTGCCATCACTATACTACGTCCGCGATGGGTGCACTTGCCCTAACGTGTGTGTAAAGTGATAGTATTATATCGTGTTCTATAAATTTAAAACTTCAATTCGCGAGTAAAAAGAGCTAAAATATATCTAAAAATATACACACCCACACTGATGTCAGTTCTCTAAAAATGAAAATAAAGAGGCGGTGTTCGAGTGTGGTGATGACAAGGCTCCAGGGCTTGATAGCCTAAACATGAAATTCATAAAACACTTCTGGCAGGTGTTTGAGAACGATTTATATGAGGTTATGGAGAATTTCCATAAGGAATGGAATATTAGTTGTGGTAGTGAATCGTCGTTCATTACATTGATCCCTAAGGTTAAAGACTCGGTTAAACTTAATAACTATCGCCCTATAAACCAGATTAGCTAGGTTATCTCCAAGATCCTTGCAAATCATCTTAAAAAGGATTTAGAGTTGGTTTTTTTGGAGTCTCAATCGGCTTTTCTAAAAGGGAAATTCATCTTGGACAGCCCTTTAGTGGTGAATGAAATTATTTCTTTGATCAAGAAAGAAAAAAACAAGCTTTCATCTTAAAGAATGATTTTGAGAAAGCCTACGATAATGTAAATTGGAATTTCATGATAAACATAATGATGCAAATTGGGTTCCCAAACTTGTGGTGTAGGTGGATTTTAGGAGTTTTGTCTTTGGCGAGTTCTTTGGTCTTAGTCAATGGCGCACCTACTTTCGAGTTTCAATGTGGTAATGGTATGAGACAAGGTGATCCGGTTTCTACCTTTTTATTTCTTATTGTTATGGAAGCGTTGTCTTGTATTTTGCTAAAGATATTACAGGGAGTGTTATGCAATGAATTCAATTTCCTAATGGTGGCCCTATGATTTTGCATCTTTTGTATGAGGGTGATGCCATTATTCTTGGAGAATGGTCGGATACAAATATAACAAATGTAGTCAGAATTCTTTGGGTGTTTCATATGTGTTAAGGTTTGAAACTAAATTTATCAAAGTCAAACCTCTATGATATTGAGTGGATATGGTAGAAGTAAAGAACAAGGCTATGGTGGTTGGGTGTAAAGCAGAGAGTACTCCTTTTAAGTATCTTGGATTGATGGTAGGGGTAACACGAACAGAGTAAATAATTGGAAGCCAGCGTACGATATCTTTGAAGCTAGACTTTCTAGATGGAAAGTTAGCTTGCTCTCTATTGGAGGTCGTATCATATTAAATAGTCGGTTCTTGAAAGCTTGCCTAATTACTATTTTCCTTGTACAAAGCCCTAGCTAAAGTGATTAGAGACTTGGAATCCATGATAAAAAGGTTTTTATGGTGACGATCAGGTGAGAATAAAAAGATGCACTAGGTTGCATGGGATCGGTAACTTGAATAAAAACGAAGGGGGTCTCGGGTTGAGTAAGTTGAAGAATATTAATATTGATCTCCTATCCAAAAGGGGATGGCGATTTAACGTAGAGAAAAATCAGCTTTGGAGGAAGGTGGTTGATGCTATTCACAAGAGTAGAAGCAATTGGAACTCTCTCCCAGCGAAAAGAAGCTTGAATGGAGTGTGGAATAAAATTACCAAAACGGTAGCTCGAACTATGGAGGACGGTATTCCTTTACGTATTTTTTAAAAGTATAGTTGGAAATGGTCAGGACACTTCGTTTTGGTTGGATCTTGACTATTTAGTGAATCGTTAAAAGATTTATCCTAACATTTTCAGTATTGAGGTTAACAAAAATTGTAGTGTGGATAGTAGGATTTGCAGGAACGAAGACGACACATGCAGGATGAATTGGAATTGGAGTAACAGTCCTGGATCCTTCTTGGAGATATCGAAATTAAATTGGATTATTAGGGACCTTGATTCGGTTAAGCTTGAGGAACGAAGTGATAAGTGGTCATGGATCGAGACAGAAGAATATTCGGTTGGAATGGTTAGAAGAATGCTTAAAAGAGGAACAAATCATAACAATAGTTATGTGATAAAGTGGTGTTAATGGATCCCTTTGAAGTGTAATGTGCACGCATCGATGGCCGATGTAACACCCCACCCGTAACCCGGGTGATTATGTACAATTGATACACTTACGCGGAAGCAAACAAAAATTTCTTTGAAACTTATAACAGTCTGACTACAACATATTATTTATTTACAATAGTCAGCATGTAGGTCTTCATGTCTCAATCGTTTTCTCTCTATTTCTAAGAATGTCTCACTGATTACCTGTGACATGTATACTCAAATGACGTCAGCTATGTACTGGTGAGCTCATGTTATACAGTTTATAAAAACACAATTGACATGCATGCAACATGGGTTATGATATTTTGGGCCAAGGGCAACCCTTTTCCATTCATAACCTTTTCACAACCACCAGCAATGACCTTGTCATACCCCCCGAGCATCTCATAGGTATGGTAGTGTTGTGATACATACGAGGAACCCTGTCCTCTTTTCAGCCAGTTCCAACACATCTCATTAAGTATATAAGGATCCAAATATACCCCTATCGATAATTGCACATCACAACATTTTTGTATTATTACCAGTTTAGACATAACGAGCATACAATCACAGTTTTAAAAATAAACTTGATAACTCACATGTTTAACAATTGCTAAACAACTACTAGTATGACTGAGTACTATCATGGAGTCCTTAAAACTATCTACGACAATTTGATTTAGAGTCTTCCTACTTGAGCTCCTATTCGTACTCCAAAAAAGACTACAAACAACACCCAACGAGGTATCGTACGCTCGGGATTCTCTTTATACAAAAGGGTTCCCAAAAATAACTTATCTAAATGTCAAATCGAAGGCTCTTATTTATACATATGAATGGTCGGTGGATTTCTCAAATTGATCGATGTGGGACAATGTGAGCTGCCTCGTAGGTTGCTTGCTTCTTAAACGTATTGCAAATTCTCAATTATTATAAATTATATTATTATATCATTATAACTAATTCAGCTGCATTACTCGTTTTTATTGTATAACTTTTAAAATATAACATTTTTTTAAACGATGAATATGTCATTGCGACGAGCTCATTTTTATCTGCGTTGTAACCTAGGTTTCATTAAAAACGGAGTATGGGGTCAAATATAATATATTTTATTATTAATATTAAACGGTCTCCTATAATAGCCAATGCTTGTCAAGATATTTCATATTTCACACAACCATCTTACTTCTTAGTTACTTGTTTGACAATATATGAAATATATAATTTTATATATTTTTATTTTGTCTAAGAAGTAGGTATATCGAGATTAAAGATATTGCGTGTCCTTTATGCGAACCTGAAGTCGAAACGAGCAATCACCTCTTCACTTCTTGTACGGTGGCGAGTAGAGTATGGTATTATATCTCGAGATAGTGCAAAATTGCGCCTTTTATAGTCCACACAGTCAGTGAGGGCTCCTGGACCATCATGATCATGTTGGTTTGCAAGGCATAACAAAAGAGATTTTTCACGGATTGTTATGATTAGTTGTTGGAGCATATGGCGGGCCAGAAACATTGTTAAATTCTCTAATAGTCAAGTTTGGGTGGAAGACATCGTTAATGAAATTAAATCGATTGGGTTTTTGTGGTGTAGTAATAGATTGAAAGCTAGGTTCTTATCTTGGACTGAGTGGTGTAACTTTAAAATTATGTAATGTTCTCGATTGACCGCCCCGTTTCATGGAATGATGGTTTATAATGAAGTTTATTTAAAAAAAATTTCTTTGAAATGATTTATTTTTCTTTTCCTTTTCCTTTCCATTCGTTTGAAAAGTTGGGGTGCTATTGCTGAGTGATTTGAGTTTTACTTACTACATGCTAAGTCAAGGAAATCTAAAGTTAACAAAGCATTTCTGAATTATACAGAACGAAACAAAGATGTTAAATTGCGCCAGCTAAATAACAAACTAAGTTAACATGTACGAAAATTAACCAAGTTCTACACCTACTAATCCCACATGGATAAGACGTTATTGGAATCTTCAATGTACACATTGTTTGAATGCTGTAAATTTAAAGAACATAAGACGTTATCGGAATCTTTAATGTACACGTTGTTTGCATGCTGTAAATTTAAAGAACCCGTCCCTACGTACGGGGTATTACTAGTTATCTTCTTGAGTGTGATTCTTTCTTTAAATAAGTACCAACTACCCATCCAACTACTTCAATTTATAAAGTAAATCTAGTGGCAAATCCTTAAAAATATTTTTTATGCAAGGCACAAAAGTTATAGGGAAGACTATCATGACATAAATGTACCCACCAACCAAAACCTGCAAAGACATGTGATTTCAAATTCTACTAGTAAAGTAACGTTGTATTAAACTCAACCAACAAACATCGTTTAATAAATCCCCATCAATGTTACCGTCTTCTTTATATATAAGTACATCACGTATTCATTTAGATATAGAATCCAAGTCCATTCTTCACACATACACTTATACTACACCATGAAAATGGTGACCTATGAGAGCTAAAGATTTCGGATGAATTATTTCACGGCCTATTGAGGTTGGTTTTTCGTTATCTTTTTCATGTAAATGCTTACATTTTTGTTTCAATTCAAAAAGGAAAAAAAAAAAAAGACATTAGAAATGAGGTTAATTGATAGGTGAAATTTATTGTCACTTTCTTCTAGTTGTATTCTTAGTTGTACCAAAACATTAGATTTAACCTTAAAAAGATCATTGTTGTTGATCTTGTACTATGTTAACCAACAATTAATTATCTTGAATTTCAGGACTAACATTTTCATTTTTAAGATGTGTGTATGCTATATATGTTGAAGTAGTACATAAAATGGCTTATAAATGCAATAAGGTTTTTTTCTAAAACAATCAAGCTATGAACTATGTCTATAACAAGAGAGATTGTGAGATCAAATGTCTTTTTGTATAAGATATAGCAGATATTTTTGAATATTTGCGTGAACATCAAATTGTGTTATGCACTAACAATTTACATTATGCCTATTAGTACTTATTTTATATTTTTACTATTTTATATTTTTTATTAGCATTTTGTATAAAAGTTTAAAACTGTATATACAAAACATATAATTACAAGATATTTAGTATGAGCCTATTATCAAATGTGATATTTTAGTTTTGGACCAATTGCGATTAGTAAGTACTGTAAGTTCTTAATTTAGCTAAAGTTATTAAAATTTATATATCTGTAACAAGTTTTAAAAGGTTGCATGTTAAACAGACTCTAGTTTGTATTTATGTTAATTAGATGTTTAATTAGTTGGGAAGTTTTGGTTATTTACAACTAGTATATTATCATAATCATTATAATTATTATTATTATTATTATTATTATTATTATTATTATTATTATTATTATTATTATTATTATTATTATTATTATTATTATGTTAAAGAAAGAAATGACGTTTCCTTGTGAAATTTAAGTAATTTAAAAAAAATCAGTTAAATGAAATAAGAATTCTATTTAATAAGTTGATTATTTAACTTTGTTGCAAGAGCATGTACACAAAAATAAAATGCGTTATTCCAAAAAAAAAAAAAAGTCAATTAAAATAAAAAGCAGTGAATCGCACCAAATAACCCGTTTTCTTGAAGCGTAAATAAAAAATCAAATCATATAAATCACAAACCGAGTGATTTAATTCGGGTCGGTTGATCAAGCGGTTTCACGGTTAATTCGGCCCATACGAGGCTTATACGAAGGGATCTATATGAGCAATGTAGACCTATACGAGGTGTATAGGTCCAACACATTCGACAAGATCTGACACGCATCAGTTTTGTAATAAATTGAAAAGATTATACGACCCGTCTAGCTTTATACGAGACGTGTTAATAGTGTTAAAACAAGAGAAAGAGTGTCTCAATAATAAAACAATAAGACTCTACTTAAATTGATCGTAATATGAATTGACAATAATACTCTTTATTTAACATGTTTGACTTAACTGAGTTTTAATTTTTGGACTGAAGTGGCATGTTTCCAGTATGTCGTGCATTTTTTAAAATTCGTCTGAAATGACAAAAGTGAACAAAACACAGAGACGAAAATGGCAGGTAACTCTAATCAAAATAATGTGAAAGAAATAAAATAGACGATAAAAGAGAAAAAGAAAACAAAAAAGAAATGTTTTCTGATTGGTTGGTTGAGTTTTAATTTTGACCAATCTTCCTTTATTGACCGAGTCCACCTTATTTTACCTGTGATCCTTGTCCTCTTCAGCCCTGCTACATGCTACAGCGATAGATAGATAGTGACAATCCATGGATATCTCGGATTTTCTGCTCCTTCTTAAATTATATTTATAATTATAACACTTCATTGCCTTCCCAATTTCCCACATTACTCCAACATAAAACTCTCCTTCTCTATAGGTTTTTTCCTATTTTCTTAGGTTAATTTTCATTTATAAACAAGTTAAATACCTGTTTAGTGCCGTTCAAAAAAAAAAAAAAAACAATATATGTTTAGTACCCGTTGTTAAGAAATTTCTATTAAATAAAATTATAAAAATTAGGATTTGGGAATTTGGATATAGAGCAGACTCTTTTAGTATTTTACCTCAGTTCAAAACAAACCCCTAAATTGCTCTCTCTCATTTCACAGCCGACACCTAACAGATTCCGCCGTCCAGTTTCTATCCACTGTCAGTTGCATCGACGACAAAGTTTTGTTCAGCAGGTGAGAACGACCAATTTTATCGATTATATGAATTTAATAGACTTACAGTTGTTGTTTCACAATATTAGTTGGATGCTTAAAGTTGTTGTGTTAATGATTTCAGTATCGAGCTCCACTCTACAATGATATGAAGTTGCTTTCTACAAAGAAACGCATACAACTTTCTAAGAAACTAATATGTGGTACAAATGGACTACACTACTTTTATAAAAAAAGGTAAAGACAAGCTAGTTCTTTACTTTTTAAGTGGTTATTGTGATTTGGTTTAACAAGTAGCGAAGTAATTTATTCTAGTTGTTTCGTTGTTTTTAGATGCTCCGTATTCATAATAACGGACATAAAATTTCTAGGTCGGTTGAACAATTCGGATCATAAGATAAGCTTGTAACATCATCTTCTTCAACTTGGTCACTGCAAGTAAGTTATCGTCCACCGGAAAATTTCGTTTCCGTCAACCGCATTTCATTTTCACCTTCGCTCAGGAGTATCTTAACATTTACGTAAGCTATCTCCAATAAATAAAACGAAGACTAAAAAAAATTGCACTTCGTCACAAAAAAGTTGAGGGGTATCTCGTGCAAACCCTCCCCCACACATAGATCCGCACCTACTTGAATATTGGTTGAAAGTTATCAAATATCCTTTAATTAATTTCTCTTTCTTTGTATATAGTTTTTTTTCGGGTTCTTAAATTTTGTTTGATCAAATTTAATGATGTCCTTTATTCTTCTAGGTGATTTTAATAATATAAATAATAATCAAATATATCCTTTGACGTTCTGTTTCAATCTTGATGTTTGAATGATTTGCAAACAAGGAGAGTACAATTCCAAGTTTCTGAAACTGAAACCGGATGAGATCAAGGCCCTACATTGATGCTAACAGTATTTAATTTTACAGGGTACTCGACTATACGTGCACGGTTGGCAACTACTTTGAAAAAGTGTGGGACCAGTTTGACACACCTTACTGTATGTGTTATGCAGCGGCACAAATGGTGACCATTCTTTATCGTATGCATAGACCAGAAGAGTGCAAAAGTCTGATTTTATCACTTCAAACTTTGCTTAATCTTGGTTGTCAATATGTAGATAGACTTAGAGTCTTTCTTACCGAAAGTGAGTATGGACTATATGACATTGAAGCTCAACCATTCCATTATCTCTGCGTGAAAAAACCCGAATCATTAGCCAAGTCCAACAAACCATACTTGATCAAAGACTTGGCGATATATCGTACAAAGGAAACAATCCTGAAAGTCCTTATAAGTAATTTTCGTGAACGTGGGCCACAATACCCGATGCTAGGGGCATGCAACATGCATTGACTTACAACTGCTAAGGTGGCGGATACAACTTCGAAGAAACCGTTTATTAGAAAAGAGCCTCGACTGAAAAAGAATTATCCCCTTGATCATTCCGTGCTCATCACGGAAAATTATGTTGCATCTGTGAATCCTACACGCGTAAATGTACAATTGAGAAACTCGTGGGCCAATTGGGGATTTAAAGGAACTGCATGGGTCGGGAGTGACTTTTTCGAAGAGGTTTATGTACCAAGTATTTGAGGAGGTTGATTTCTTTTAACTGATGTTTATTTTGTTTAAAGTAGACTTAGTTCTTGATTTTAGTTATGTTGCATCTGTGAATCCTACACGCGTGAATGTACAATTGAGAAACTCGTGGGGCGATTGGGATTTAAAGGAACTGCATGGGTCGGGAGTGACTTTTTCGAAGAGGCTTATGTACCAAGTATTTGAGGAGGTTGATTTCTTTTAATTGATGTTTATTTTGTTTAAAGTAGCCTTAGTTCTCGATTTTAGTTATTGTTTACAGACATTATGTAATGCATTAGCAAACTTGGTGCTTTCTTTGTAATGGGTTTATTTATTTTGTTCATGGTTGGTGCTGCTTGTTTTCCTTTTGTTTGTAATGCTAGTAGCTTTCCTTGCTTGTTTTACATAAACTGATGTTCAAAAAGTGTTTCCTTCTAAACCTGTGCTCTTTACTTAAATTTACTTGCATTTTCTTAAAAAAGTCAGTAAAAAAGGTTACAATATTGTTACATAGTTTTAGATCACCACATAAGTTATTTATTTGAAGGCCGAAGAGACCTAAACCATGATACGAAACTTTTAACAATAGTTTAGCTGATTAAAATCATAGATACTAACATCGCCCTAAAATATACTATAAGAAATAGTTATTCAACATGTAATTTTGCTAGCATTTGAACCATGAAATGCTATATTGTGCTCAAAGAACTTCATGTAGTAAATGATTCATTCTTTACACATATTCTTTTCAAAAAATTATTTCTTTCTCTACAAGTTTGTAGACCTTTTGTCGGCTGTAGTGATTCGTTAGGTGTAAACAAGTATTGGATCTAAGTGCGAACCAGTAAATTTTCACCCATAACAGAAGTGAGTTGTCAAGATTTAAAACAAATGTGGAAGAAAAAGTAACAAAACAAAACAAGATAAAGAAGGTATCGTGACTTGTAATACACGTTCTCTAAATCCTAACACAGCTACAGCTACTGTAGAACAAGCATACTCTGTGTTGTGTCCTGTTAAAAACCGAAAAGAAAAAAAAGATCAAATCTTGAAGCTTCTTCCACCTCTCTGCCATACTCCAGTACCCTCAAGACCTGATGACAAAATAGACTTTGAATCCGGACGCCATTTTAACTCTTTAAGAAGAGAAAAAAGCATCGCAAATTCAGGTGACATCGCACTGTCCTTTATGGAAAGCAAAAAAGTCATCAACAAAGTGGAATTAAAAAGAATGCGCATCTAAAACAAAGGTCAAGGATTAGGTGGGTGTTGGAGGGTGACAAGAATTCTAAGTTTTTTCATGTGGTGATTAACTCGAGAAAAGTGAAAAACTCGATTCATGGTATAAATATAGGCGGGGAATGGGTGATGAAACCAAAGATAATTAAGAAATATATTTTTGGATTTTTTAGGAATCAGTTTATTGAAAATATCCTAGATCGGCCGAAATTGGAATGCTCGAATATTAAGACCATATATGATGATCTTAAGGTGTCGCTTGTTGAGAGGTTCTCTAAAAATGAAATTAAAGAGGCGGTGTTCGAGTGTGGTGATGACAAGGCTCAGGGGCTTGATGGCCTAAACATGAAATTCATAAAACACTTATGGCAGGTTTTTGAAGAGCGATTTTTATGAGGTTATGGAGAATTTCCATAAGGAAGGGAATATTAGTTGTGGTGGTGGATCGTCGTTCATTACATTGATCCCTAAAGTTAAAGACCCAGTTGAACTTAATAACTATCTTCCTATAAACCTGATTAGCAAGGTTATCTCCAAGATCCTTGCAAATCATCTTAAAAACGCTTTAGAGTTGGGTTTTTTTAGTCTCAGTCAGCTTTTCTAAAAGGGAAATTCATCTTGGACGACCCTTTCTGGTGAATGAGGTTATTTCTTTGATCAAGAAAGAAAAAAAATAAGCTTTCATCTTAAAGATTGATTTTGAGAAAGCCTACGATAATGTAAATTGGAATTTCGTGATAAACATAATGATGCAAATTGGGTTCCCAAACTTGTGGTGTAGGTGGATTTTAGGAGTTTTGTCTTTGGCGAGTTCTTTAGTCTTAGTCAATGGCACGCCTACTTTCGAGTTTCAATGTGGTAAAGGTATGAGACAAGGTGATCCACTTTCTACCTTTTTATTTCTTATTGTTATGGAAGAGTTGTCTTGTATTTTGCTAAAGATATTACAGGGAGTGCTATGCAATAAATTCAATTTCCTAATGGTGGCCCAACGACTTCGCATCTTTTGTATGCGGATGATGCCATTATTCATGGAGAATGGTCGGATACGAATATAACAAATGTAGTTAGAATTCTTCGGGTGTTTCATATGTGTTCAGGTTTGAAAATAAATTTATCAAAGTCAAACCTCTATGGTATTAGAGTGGATATGGTAGAAGTGAAGAACAAGACTATGGTGGTTGGGTGTAAAGCGGATAGTACCCCTTTTAAGTATCTTGGGTTGATGGTAGAGGCTAACATGAACCGAATAATTAATTGGAAGCCAACGTACAATATCTTTGAAGCTAGACTTTCTAGATGGAAAGCTAGCTTGCTCTCTAATGGAGGTCTTATCATATTAAATAGTCGGTTCTTGAAAGCTTGCCTAATTACTATTTTCCTTGTACAAAGCCCCAGCTAAAGTGATTAGAGACTTGGAATCCATGTTAAAAAGGTTTTTATGGGGACGATCTGGTGAGAATAAAAAGATGCACTAGGTTGCATGGGATCGGGTGACTTTGGATAAAAATGAAGGGGGTCTTGGGTTGAGTAAGTTGAAGAATATTAATATTGATCTCCTATCCAAAAGTGGATGGTGATTTAACACAGAGAAAAATCATCTTTGGAGGAAGGTGGTTGATGCTATTCATAAGAGTAGAAGCAATTGGAACTTTCTGTTGGCGAAAAGAAGCTTCAATGGCGTGTGGAAAAAAATTACCAAAACGGTAGCTCGAACTATGGTAGATGGTATTCCTTTACGTATTTTTTAGAAGTATAGTTGGAAATGGTCATAACATTTCGTTTTGGTTGGATCCTTGGCTATTTAATGAACCATTAAAAGATTTATCCTAACATTTTCAATATTGAGGTTAACAAAAATTGTAGTGTAGATGCTAGGATTTGCAGGAACGAAGACGACACATGCAGGATGAATTGGAATTGGAGAAACAGTCCTCAATCCTTCTTGGAGATATTAGAATTAAATTTGATTATTGGGACCTGGATTCGGTTAAGCTTGAGGAACGAAGTGATAAGTGGTCATGGATCGAGACGGAAGAATATTCGATTGGAATGGTTAGAAGAATGCATAAAAGAGGAACAGATCATAACAATAGTTATGTGATAAAGTGGTGTAAATGGATCCCTTTGAAGTGTAATGTGCACGCATGGAGGGAAGATGTAACACCCCACCCGTAACCCGGGTGATTATGTACAATTGATACACTTACAGTAGACGCAAACTAAAATTTCATTGAAACTTATAACAGTCTGAGTACAACAAATAATTTATTTACAATAGTCAGCATCTAGGTCTTCATGTCTAAATTGTCTTATCTCTATTTCAAAGAAAGTCTCACGGATTACCTGTGACATGTATACTCAAAGGACGTCAGCTATGTCCTGGTGAGCTAATGTTATACAGTTTATAAAAACGACATTGACTTGCATGCAACATGGGTTGTGATATTTTGGGCCAAGGGCAACCCTTTTCCGTTCATAAGCTTTTCACAACCACCAGCAATGAGCTTGTCATACCCCCGGCCATCGCATAGGTATGGTAGTGTCGTGATGCATACGAGGAACCCTATCCTCTTTTCAGGGAGTTCCAACACATCCCATGAAGCATACAAGGATCCAAATATACCCTTATCGATAATTGCACATTACAGCATTTTTGTATTATTACCAGTTCAGACATAACGAGCACACAATCACATTTTTAAAAATACACCTGATAACTCACATGTTTAACAATTGCTAAACATCTACTAGTACGGCAGGGTACTATCTCGGAGTCCTTAAAACTATCTAAGACAATTTGATGTAGAGTCTTCCTACTTGAGCTCCTACTCGTACTCCAAAAACGACTACTATAACAGCACCCAACAGGATATCGTACGCTCGAGAGTCTCTTTATACAAAAGGGTTCCCAAAAATAACTTATATCCAAATGTCAAAGTGAAGGCTCTTATTTACACATATGATTGGTTGGTGGATTTCTCAAATTGATCAATGTGGGACAATGTGAGCTGCCTCGTAGGTTGCTTGCAATTCTCAATTGTTATAAAATATATTATTATATTATTATAATTAATTCAGCTGTTTCACTCGTTTTTATTGTATAACTTTTAAAATATAATGTTTTATATAACGATGAATATGTCATTCAGAGGAGCTCATTTGTATCTACGTTTTAACCTAGGTTTCATTAAAAACGAAGTAGGGTCAAATATAATATATTTTATTATTAATATTAAACGGTCTCCTATAATAACCAAGGCTTGTCAATATATTTCATATTTCACCTAACCATCTTACTTCTTAGTTACTTGTTTGACAATATATAAAATATATAATCTTATATATTTCTATTTTGTCTAAGAAGTAGGTATATCGAGATTGAAGATATTGTGTGTCCTTTATGCGGACCTGAAGTCGAAACGAGCAATCACCTCTTCACTTCTGGTATTGTGGCAAGCAGAGTTTGGTATTATATCTCAAGATAGTGCAAAATTGCGCCTTTTATAGTTCACACAGTCAGTGAGCTCCTGGACCCTCATGATCATGTCGGTTTGCAAGGCATAACAAAAGAGATTTTTCACAGGATTATTATGATTAGTTGTTGGAGCATATGGCGGGTCAAAAACGGTGTTAAATTCTCTATAGTCAAGTTCGGGTGGAAGACATCGTTAATAAAATTAAATCGATTGGGGTTTTGTGGTGTAGTAGTAGATTGAAAGCTAGGTTCTTATCTTGGACTGAGTGGTGTAACTTTGTAGTTATGTAATGTTCTCGTTTGGCCGCCCCGTTTCATGGATTGTTGTTTTCTAATGAAGTTTATTTTCAAAAAAAAAAAACTCTCTCTTTGAAATGATTTATTTTTCTTTTCCTTTTCCTTTCGATTCGTTTGAAAAGTTTGGGTGCTATTGCTGAGTGATTTGAGTTTTACTTACCACATGCTAAGGCCACTAGGGGTGGTTCACTAGTGATGGAATTCCATCACTCCCACTATCCGATCAAGTAATGCCATGTCATCAATCAAATTTCCATCACTAGTGATAGAAATGTAGGAGGGGTGGAATCACTAGTGATGGAATTCTATCACTCCCTCCCAATTTTTTTAATTTTTTATTTTAAATTAGAAATTAACAATAAAACACTAAAATTAAAAATTTCATTAATTTTAAAACATACTACTTCAATTTCACATACTAGAAACATTCAATTTGTAAAAAAAAAAAAAAAAACCCTACTCGAATTTAACATACTAGAAACATACAATTTAAAAAAAAAAAAACCTACTCCTCGTCCGAATCCGGAAACTCCAAACCTAGAGAACCTACTAGTTCGATTAAATCGAATCTCAACCGAAAGTGAGTTTCTTCGTTACGCAATTGTAAATTGATATCTTGTGGAACTTGAACTTGTGTAGGAGGATCCGGTACCCAATCCGGGGATATTGCACGTCCGTCGTGTTTGATCAACATATTGTGCAATATGATACATGCATACACTATGCTATGTATTGCTTTCTTGGTCATCGAACGAACCGGTCGGTGTAGTATACCCCATCTACCCTTTAAAACACCAAATGCCCTCTCAACATCTTTTCTTGCCGATTCTTGCAATTTTTTGAACGCCTTTTCTTTAGCCTCGACGGGAAATGAAGGAGCTTTCACAAAAACAGACCAAGACGGGTAGATACCATCCACAAGATAAAAGCCTCGTCTGTAATGTCGACCGTTAACATAGAAAGGAGAGGAAGGTGCGGTACCATCCGTTACGCTTTGGAACAACGGCGACGTGTGCAACACATTGATGTCGTTGTTTGAACCTGGGACACCGAAATACGAATGCCAAATCCATAAATCATTCGACGCCACCGCTTCTAGTATGATGGTTGGTCTTTTGATGTCTCCCCTCACATACGCCCCTCGCAACTCTCTTGGACAATTTTTCCACTCGATATGTGTACAATCGATGCTACCGAGCATCCCGGGGAAATGCCATCTAGCCTCGTGTGCGGCGTAAATACGTGAGATGTCGTGGCTCGTCGGTTTACGTAAAAGCTCGTTAGTGTACAACTTAATGACCGCATTGCAAAAAAATTGCAAACATTCACGTGAAGTTCTTTCAGACATAGCTAGGTATTCATCATATTGATCGGGTGGGTTACCTGTCGCTAGTTGGCGAATGGCGGACATGCATTTTTGTATCGGCGTGAAACTTGGTTTGCCCCTCGCATCGTAACCTTCTTGAAACCATCCCTCGCTTGCCTCGATGTCTCCCACAATCTTTAAAAATAATTCTTTGGGTAAACGAAACCGATCTCTAAACGTTTCGGCATTCTATAGCGGGTTTTCCACAAAATAATCGTTCATCAAAACTTCGTTGGCACTTATACGATCACGGTCGACCATCTTCTTCTTTGGGCGGGACGACTCGGCATCAAGCTCGTTATACACCGACACAAAAAAGTTTAGCGTGTCGTTGTCGGAAGACGACTCGGTATCGGTATCGCTAGACATCGGAAACGTCGAATCCGTAGGGAATTCCATTTGAGAAGATATAAAAATTGTGTGAAATGGGTTTAAAATGGTTTAAAAGATATAGTTTGGTGTGTGAAAAAATGGTTAAAATGTGGATATATATATAGATAAAATGGATTATTATTATTATTTTTTTTTATTAAAAGTTACCGTTTTAAACGGTCAAGTTCACAACGGTCCGATTTTTCAAAAATTTAACGCGTTATGTGCAGCACGCGTTGATGTTTCCACGCGTTATAGAAACACCGGCGGCGGTGTTCCGTTCCACTTCAACGAGTGATGAGTCTTCATCACGCTCCCGCCCCGGGTTACCTAAGTCAAGGAAATCAAAAGTTAACAAAGCATTTTTGAATTATACACAACGTAACAAAGATGTTAAATTCCACCAGCTAAATAACAAACTAAGTTAACATGTACGAAAATTAACCAACTTCTACGCCTACTAATCCTACTTGGATAAGACGTCAGGGGCAGATTTAGAGCCTTTTTACGGGTTCCCAGGAACCCAGTCGATTTGGAAAAAAAAACGTTTTTTTGTAGTGTAAATCTTGTATGATTTGGAAAAAAACGATTTTTTGTAGTGTAAACCTTGTACGATTTGGAAAAAAGAATCCAGTGAAAAAACTGGCTGGATCCACCACTATAAGACGTTATCGGGATCTTCAATGTACACATAGTTTGAATGCTCTAAATTTAAGGAACCCGTCTCTAGAGACGGGTACAGTACTAGTTATCTTCTTGAGTGTGATTCTTTCTTTAAACAAGTACCAGCTACCCAACCAACTACTTCAATTTATAAAGTAAATCTAGTGGCAAATCCTTAAAAAATATTTTTCATGCATGGCAAAAGTTATAGCGAAGACTATTGTGACATAAATGTACCCACCAACCAAAACCTGCAAAGACATGTGATTTCAAATTCATCTAGCAAAGTAACGTTGTATTAAAACCCAACCAACAAACATCATTCAATTAATCCCCATCAATGTTACCGTCTTCTTTATATATACATACACTCTCGTTTGTGTGTATGTGTATATAAGTACATCACGTATTCATTTAGATATAGAATCCAAGTCCATTCTTCACACATACACTTATACTACACCGTGAAAATGGTGACGTATGAAAGCTAAAGATTTCGGATGAATGATTTCACGGCCTGTTGAGGTTGGTTTTTCATAATCTTTTTCATGTAACTGCTTACATTTTTGTTTCAATTTAAAAAAAAAAAAAGAAAAAAAAAAGACATTAGAAATGAGGTTTGATAGGTGAAATTTATTGTCACTTTCTTCTAGTTGTATTCTTAGTTGTACCCAAACATTAGATTTAACCTTAAAAAGATCATTGTTGTTGATCTTGTACTATGTTAACCAACAACTATTTATCTTGAATTTCAGGATTAACATTTTCAATTTTAAGATGTGTGTATACTATGTTGAAGTAGTATATAAAATGGCTTATAAATGCAATAAGGTTTTTTTTCTAAAACAATGAAGCTATGAACTATGTCTATAACAAAAGAAATTGTGAGATCAAATATCTTTTTGTATAATATTTTTGAATATTTGTGTGAACATAAAATTGTGTTATGCACTAACAATTTACATTATGCCTAATGTAGTGGGGGCGGTCATCACTAGTGATGGGATTCCAATGTACAAGTATTAATACACAATGTACAAGTCATACACATCCCTCAATAATTATTCAACGCGTTATATATATCACTCGTTATTTCTATCACTCGTTACCAACATAGAGGCGGCAGTGTTAGTGATACTATCACTCGTTGTGGGGAGTCCATAACGGACCGCCCCCTCCCCCCTTAGTACTTATTTTATATTTTTACTATTTTATATTTTTTACTAGCATTTTGTATAAAAGTTTAAAACTGTATATACTAAACATATAATTACAAGATTTTTAGTATGAGCCTATTATCAAATGTGATATTTTAGTTTTGGACCAATTGCGATTAGTAAGTACTGTAAGGCTGTAAGCTCTTAGTTCAGTTAAAGTTATTAAAATTTATATATATGTAACAAGTTTTAAAAGGTTGCATGTTAAACACACTCTAGTTTGTGGATGTATTTATGTTAATTAGATGTTTAATTAGTTGGTAAGTTTTGGTTATTTTTACAACTAGTATATTATTATTATTATTATTATTATTATTATTATTATTATTATTATATTTTGTTAAAGAAAGAAATGACGTTTCCTCGTGAAATTTAAGTAATTTAAAAAAAAATAGTTAAATGAAATAAGAATTCTGTTGATCTCTATATCAAGTGGTGGAGGGCTTGCATTTCTCTTGAGAGATGCAGGTTCGACTCCCTTGGTGCAGAGTGAGGCACTGGTAGGCAATGATAGGAGACCCAGGGAAACCTGGGTTGTATCCTTGAGCCAAACGGGTTTTACCGGTAATTTCACTGTCATGCCTACGGGCAGGAGGGTTACGGGGTTTTCCCCGGAATGGTGGTGGACTCGGGTTACTCTCGGAGTACTCTGTTTGTCTAGTGGGTGCCCCAAAAGTGCTCAGGATTGAATTTGTTGACCGTTAAAAAAAAAGCAAGTTTTTATTTAACTTTGTTGCAAGAGCGTGCACACAAAAATAAAATGCGTTATTCCAAAAAAAAAAGGTCAAGTAAAATAAAAAGCGGTGAATCGCACCAAATGACCCGTTTTCTACCAAAAATCAAATCGTATAAATCTCAAACCGAGTGATTTAATTCGGGTCGATTGATCAAGCGGTTTCACGGTTAAAGAACACCCAAACCCTGGTCTTCCTAATATTACTAATAAAATGACGGAAATTCGATATAAATGCAAGTAAGTTATTATGATGAAACTAGTAATTTATTATTCGAATTGTAGCCTGCAACTTTCATCGACTTATTTGTTGAGATCGAAACAACTTATAATTAAAATACAAGTAGGCCTCTATATTTATATAATATATATAATTTCTCTAAAAAATGTTTTAATTTCAAAGTACATACCAAATGCTACCAAACTCCAACTGTTAATTTTGGGAAACCTACCAGAATCCAGCTTATGTCAAAAATAGATAACATTTATTGATTTTATACATGTAAATAAATAATTTAATAAGTATGCCTTTTAAGATAAATCTTTATCTTAATTAGTATTAATTTATAAAACAAATTATTTTTTGAAAGCTGTATTTTTCTCACCTTAACTAATGGATGGATTGGTTCCATATGCCAATGCCTCAAATTTGTTTTGTGAAGATTCTATTTTGGCTTTTCTATTTTCATGTTTGACTTGGTTTTTGACATATGGAGCGGCAATTTTTATACTTATATGTCTTTCATCATCATATAAGTAATTTATTAAAAATCGTATTATAAAGAATCATGAAGGGTATTTTGCGGTTTTTAAAATTTGTGAAGCTATTATCGGGTTGTTAAAACTAATGGAGTGGTGGTTTATTGGCAAAAACAAAACCTTTAAAAACACCTAGATTAAGAAAGGAAAGGTATTGAATTTAAGTCTCATAGACAACACAACAGGAGATTAAAGAAATTAGTCAAACATGCTCTATAAAAATATATCAAATTATACATTATTGTATGTTACTACCACACACACTCAATAAATGATATGTTAAATATTTTATATTTTTTTTCTGAGAGGTATATAAGTTTTTTTATCATTCATTTCAAGAATTATACCTTTCTTTCCGTCTGAGTAATTTTTTTATCTTTTTTTTGACATTTTCGAAAAAAATAAAATATTATCTCGTTTTTTGAAAAAAAAAATGTTTCCTTTTTTATGATAAAAGGGCCTTAGTTTGACAAAAATAAAGACATATCTTGGATAAAAAAATGTTAAGTAAATCAACTGAAAATTACAAAATAACAGTTTGACAAAAATAAAGACATATCTTGGATAAAAAATGTTAAGTAATTCAACTGAAAATTACAAAGTAACTTTTTGTTACATTTATTATATTATATATTATCCTGTAATTGTAATGTTATATATCTCTCTATTAAAAGAATCCTTTAATTATCCAACAAAACTATTTCATTTATTTCAGACAACAAATATCTATATTAAATCTTTAGATAGATTGATACCATTTATAGTAGTTATAATATATTTGTCATTAAATTGTATAATTATTATTTTTTCCGGATTAAATAAATAATGTGAAACTCAAATGGTTTTGGATTTAAGTGGGTAACTAACTGGGTATCATCAATAAAAGAATCCTAGTCAAAGACATTGTAAACGGGCCGGGTCGGGTCGTGGAAATCAATAACCCGGCCGTCCTCCCACTAACCTCAACACCACTACATTATAAATTGTGTAATTGCACAAAGCCATAAGTCAAATGCAACATATTGATCATAAACAAATTACGATCTTCAAAAACAAAAACAACAAACCGAACAAGTATTATGGATACAATAAGTGAAAGATCCGAGAAATCATCATACGTAGAACCCTCGGCCGTTATGGATCCTATCCAAAAACAACACTCGTATAAGGTAATATAACATGTCTCATATTCCTATTTTATAATCGTTGTATAACATATACATTATTCTTTTGTATTTTACAGAAATTAGAGCTGATTTCAGAGATGACGTTTGTGAGCAACGGTTGTGTTGATTTTAGAGGGAGGGTTGCCGATAAGCGAAAAACCGGTGGATGGAGAGCTTCTCCTTTCATTATCGGTATAACAATTTTGTAACTAAAAGATTGTAACTTTGATCCGTGTATTAATGAACACGTTGATTTGATTTAAGACACTAAATGAGTCAAGCTGAGCCAGGACAAATTGAGATCAGGCTTGAAGTAAAATGAGTCAGCTCGGCTCGACTTATTTATCTTAACGAGCTAGCTTAAGTTTGGCACATAAAATACTCAAGCTTACTCGTTTATTTTAAGGTTTTGTTTGTCAAATTTTCTACGTATTCTTTTCGAAAATTTTTCGAGTGTGTTTTGAGAAAGTATAAAACCTTGAGATCTTTAGACTGGTGGGTGTGGGGCTTGGGTTGTGGCGTTGAAGGGGGTTTAACGCCGGCTACACCACCCCGGCTCGGCATTGGGCTTGGCGTTGCTCGCTTGGCGTGGGTATTCTACCTGGCAGGGGGCGGGGGGACTGAGTGACGTGGCAGTCTATGGTTGGCTGGTTCAAAGTAAGAAGTTTAAACCAAAAAAAAATCCACATGGCTGGCCACGCCCAGCTAAGCGATGCCCCACCACAACTCTAATTTTTTAGTATTAGCTTGTGGATCCCACACTCACCACGTGTCAAACAATGCCCCCAACCCAAACCTCTCCAAACCGATATTCTTAACCCGTGATAGTTTGGAATGTGTTTTTCCTTAAGCCAAGTCAAATAGTATTATTTTAATGATATAAGTATTAAACCTCGAGATCTTTAACCAGTACTAGTTTGAAATGTGTTTTTTCTTAAGCCAAGTCAAATATTATTTTAATGAGATAGTATTATATACTTTTAGTTAAGAAAGGCCGGACAAAATTGTTGAAAATTGTTTTATGAAAAAATACCACTTTACCAAATCCTATTATTAAAACACTTATATTCTTAATAATAACATTTTTAACTATAAAGCTACAAACAACACATTAACCATTTGTTATTTTTCTAAAAAAAAATATATAATTACTTATATAATTATTAAGTTTTTAAGTTAACCTATGGTGAATTTTCTTTGTAGTGAACGAGGTGGCCGAGAGGCTAGCCTTCTTCGCTGTTGCTGTGAGTATGGTGCTGTATTTAGTAACGGAAATGCACCAATCGCTCCCAAACGCGGCCACACACGTAACCGACTGGATCGGGGCTGCGTACGTGCTCACACTCGTTGGCGCATTCATAGCCGACGCGTATTTGGGCCGATTCTTAACCATCATCGTCTTCTCCTTCATCTACTTTGCCGGGATGGTCATGCTCACACTCTCCGCAAAACTCGACCGACTCCGTCCGCCACTCTGCCTAAAAAGACCATGCCCTCCCGCATCCGATGGCCAGACCGCGTTCCTCTACACCGCGCTTGGGCTCATTGCCATTGGGACCGGGGGGATCAAGCCTTGTGTTTCATCGTTTGGGGCGGATCAGTTTGATGAAGAAGATGAACGGGAAGTTGTGAAGAAGTATGCGTTTTTTAATTGGTTTTTCTTCGCGATTAATATGGGTGCATTGCTTGGAATTACGCTTATGGTTTACGTGCAACAAGAGAAAGGGTTTGCATGGGGTTTTGGTATCCCTACCATAACCATGTTTGTTTCGATTGTGATTTTAGCTGCTGGGTTCTGGAATTACCGGTATAAGAAACCGATGGGGAGCGCGTTCACAAGGTTTGTTCAGGTAACGATGTTCACAAATTACGTGTATGTAAATTAAGGGTTGTGCTAAATGTAACCTGGCCAATCTCTATTCCGCTTTTCTCACTAAAAAATACCTCATGATTTTGATGTTTTCAAAAGAGTATGATGAAAATTTAGGGGTGGGGTACTTTAAGATAGTTCATGAGCCGAGCTAGAGCCAGTTTGAGCTCAACTCGGATTGTAAACCGTGATGAAAACTTGAGCTCAAGGTGAGTTCAGGGCCAGCCCAAAGGTAAGTAAACCCGAGCAAGGACTTTGGGCCACCATTTAAGAAGGGCCCAAAACTTGAGCTCAAGGTGAGTTACTCTTTTGAGCTTTTTCCAAGTGAGCTTCCACTCACAAGCTATTTGGACATTCGTCGTTTAGCAACCCATAAATTAAGGTAGCGTTCGTTTCATGGAATGGAATGGGATGGAATTGGGAAGCTTTTCTTTGTAAAATTGATCTTGGTTTGGGGAGGGAGGAATTTGAAATCCAATGAATTTCTTTAATCAATGAAATTTGTGACTATTTCAACATTCCATTCCATTCCTTCATTAGAGTGAAGGATTTCTAAGGAATGTTGAAATAGTTACAAATTTCATTAGAGTGAAGGATTTCAAATTCCTCCCTCCCCCAACCAAGATCAATTTTACAAAGAAAAACTTCCTAATTCAATTTTACCTAAGTTTCTTGTTGGTATTTATATTATCAATTGTACATAAATTTTTATTTGAATCTACCATTGCAGGTGATGGTGGTTGCCACCAAGAATCACCTCCAGGGACACCGCGTCGTCTCCGACGACCAACTTTACGAGGTTCCCACACGCGAATCCGACATCTTCGGTGCAAGAAAACTCACTCACACTCCACAATACCGGTTCCTAGACAAAGCAGCCATAATCAAACCTCAAGACTCAACAACAACGATACGAAACCGATGGAAACAATGCACCGTAACACAAGTTGAAGAATTGAAATGCTTCATTAGGGTTTTACCCATTTGGGCAACCACCATTGCCCTCTCCATCTCCTTCGCACAACTCTCCACCTTCTTCATCAGCCAAGCCACAATCATGGACCGCAAACTCGGCCCACACTTCGTCATCCCATCGGGCTCCATCCCCGTCTTTTCAGCCATTAACGCGCTCATCCTCGTACCCATTTACGAAAAACTCATTGTCCCCTTTCTCCGTAGCAAAACTGGACACAAACGTGGGATCACTTCGTTGCAACGCATGGGGGTCGGTCTTTTCATCTCCGTGTTTGCTATGGCATCCGCCGCGGTGGTGGAACACAAACGACGGACGCATGCGAACCCGAAAACCCTAAGTGTGTTTTGGTTGTTTCCTCAGTTTTTTCTCATAGGAAGTGCTGAGGTTTTCACATATGTGGGACAACTCGAGTTCTTTTACGATGAAGCGACCGACGGTACAAGGAGTCTCAGCAGCGCGATGTTTTTGAGCGAAATCGGGATTGGAAGCTGGCTGAGTACCGCGATTGTGAAGATAATCGAGAAGGCGACCGGAGAGGAGGAGAAAGGGTGGTTGAGGAATGATTTGAATGCTAGTAAGTTGGATTACTTTTACTGGATATTGATGGCGATCAATGTGGTTAATTTGGTGGCTTATTTGTGTGTTGCTCGACGGTATAAAGGTAGAGATGGAGCAAGTGCTACAGGAAGTGTTAGAGATGAGTCAATGGTGAATGGTCAAAGTTAAGTTTGTGATAATATATAGAATTTAATTTGTATTGTTTTCCCACAAATTTGTTATGTGTTGGTTGTGTTTAATAGTTTGTGAAGTCCATAACTTTAATTTGACCTTTGTTTGTTTCTAATTTCTCTTATATATATACTACTATGTTGGTCCCCGTGATACGACGGGTTAGGATTCCCTTTCAAAAGGTAATCTAACCCGACTTAATTGTCTTGGGTTGGTTTGGTTTTATTTGACAACAAAAAAACATAACTTGGTTATAAAAGAACTTGGGACGAAAAAAATTACCATGCTTTATGGCCTTCCAGCTATCGATAAAAAAAGTCATAGATGTAAAACTTAAAATTTATAGTTAAGGGCTTTTTTAATAAAACAAACTAGCTTGTAGATCCATGTATTACACGGGTTGTGTATATATATATATATATAACTAGGTTAATGCCTGCGTAATACGCGGGCTTCAACCAAAACAATATTATTTACTTTGAAATGAAATATTCTGTACAAATACATACATCTGAAGAAAAATACAAAAAACTATTCAAATGCCGGAAAAAACTTCCTTGTAGACTACATTTATTGTTTTACTCGTTACCTTCTCATCTTTGTCTACAGAACTTCTTAGGAAATTTCTTCGAACAGTTACCGTCGACCAAAAACTTATTATTTTTATTCAATTTTAATACTATCTAAAAAGACACGGCCTGAACAACAAAAACAATAAAATTAATAAAAGTGTAACGAAGTTTAATGATTGAAAATACATATCCTGACATTTTGGATTTTACATCAACTGGGCTCCGATTTATCGTCGTTCTATAAGAACACCCCAGGAAAGAATGAAAAAAAATTGGTAGCTTAACAAACGGATACAGGTCACCGCTAGAAAGATCCTTAGGAAGAAGTGGCATGATATTATCACAATATGGTTGCATCTTGTCATCCAAAGCCCGACATATATAAATAGTCAGTATTGATAATTTAAGAATTATTTAACGACTAAAATAAAACTTACATATAATTTTGGAATTATACATTCACTCATGAGTAAAAACCGGTTTCTAATTGTTGTAAGACAACTACATTTCCAAATTAATTACATCTTTGAGAAAAAAAGTCAAATCATAAGCAAACCAAATCTAATTTCTAAGAATATTTCGAACAAATCCATTACAATTCCTTCTTGACCAAACATGGCTAGACTTCCAAGGGTCAAATATTGAGCATGCTCAACCTGGAAAAAAAAGGAGGTTGTAGTCCAAAAAAATATCAATAAACTATCATTACTCACATGTAAAAAATTTACATTTGTATACCCGCAAACTCCAATCCTTCTTTGCCCTTAATGGAAATAAATCATTTATTGATGTTTGAATATGTGATGATATTTCTTTACCCACAAAAACCCAAACAACCCGACCCAAATAACCCGAAACTTGAAACCGAATAAAAACCAGAACATTAGTTGCCTTTTTTATAGATGCGATCTGATTTGGAGTGTTTTGTATTTGAAACATTAAGTTTTGAGATTTTTGAATATTATCATACCATATTGTTAAATGATGTTTGAATATGTGATGATATTTTTTTAACAACATGATATATATATATATGATGATATTTTCTAAAAAAACATTTTTTTTCAATTTACATCGAAACTCGTAAACTGAACAACCCGACCCGAACTAACCCGAACAACCCATACCCGAACAAGCCGAACTTTAAATGGGTTGGTTATCGGGTCATTTTTTCCTAACCAAAAACCCGAACAACCGGACCGGAAAAACCCGAAGAACACCGTTACTTAAAACACATCTCAATTGCTCCATCTGATGTCCGTTGTCAAGAAGCATTAGCATTGCCGGATTATTCGCAAAAGTGTTTAAAATGTGCCCGAAAAAAATGCCAAAAAGTAAATAAACAACCGGTTTCACAAATTTCATCGGATCTAACTTTTAGCGTGTGTGCCCTCTTTTCACCTGCATTAACATTGAGTTCATCGTTTTCAGACGTGACCAGGTTGCTTCTGGATCTGCAAAGACAATCGGACACTTCAGCGGATTACCTTCAAAAGTTACTGAATATAATTGCAATCAAGTGAATTGTGAAGCACTTGTACTTTTCACATTTCTACATAAGAGGTCCAGTTGTTTAACATGATATAAGACATCACTGTGATGATACCTTTCATTTGTTCCTTTGCGCTCTGTAGCTAATAATATTCCGCCGGCTGGCATCTTTCCATGAGTAAGAAAACCACCAATGAGTCTGCGCACCACATTTCCCTTCCCACCATGTGGTGAAATCTCAAGCGAAGAATTGAAATCTGATTCTTTGACATCAGGATTAATTGTAACATTCAACTTTAAGTCGGTTGACATCAAAACGATGTTAGATGGCTGCTGTCAACAGTAGCTTATTAGAAAATCTGAACATCATAAAAATACATGAAAATAACCTACTGTAACTAAGCTATCAAACATGACAAAATGAAACAAAATGAAGAGGCTTGATGGAAAAAAAGGTGTTTATTACCTTTTTTTAAGTAGGTAAAATAGCACTAACCTCTTCACCGTGAAGACCAAGATGTTCAGACCATAGAGAAAGCCGGAGACTATTAGCGAATTTCCCGGCACTCCAACATTCTCCATTCATCGTTGATTCGGTAAATTCTCTATCTTCGATAAGAACCCCAATCTGATGCAAAAATTTGTCTTAGCAAAAAGAGTTTTTCCTTCAATATAACATTGTTTATTTTGAATTGTTAAAAAAACCACTATGACCGTAAAATGTAAATCTAAAATTGCACCTCAGAATCCCTATGCCCAAGCAAACTCCTGTCATTTATGTTGGATGATCCAATTAACGTGATACTTTACTATGCACATACACCTGCATGAAAAATAATAAAACAGAAGATATTATCATTTCATTTTCACTTCATAAATTAATTACCCAACAACACAAACATTTCATTACCTGACTTGTAACAAAGGGACCATCATCACCAAGTCTGCCATACATCCAGAGGCCATAAAATGATATATAATCCTCTGTTTTAGGGCCAAGAAGTGCATTGAGATTGTGTAGTATCGAGTTGTGTCCTCTGGAAATGGTTCGGTACTGCCAATGCATTATAGCTCTCACTGTTGCAGCCCCACCATCATCTAGACGCCCCTGTTTATTCGTTACTGCTTTAAGCCAAAGTTCAAAATGGGTCGGGTCTGATAGAGCAACCACAAACAATTTTTTGTATCCACTATCTTTTATTTTACAAACTATTAGTGTGTTAACATATAAAATCTGGTAATAATAATATAAATGTTTATTAATAAAAGAAATAAGAAGGCTTAGTGACCTTTGGATATAAACACAAAAGTCACAAAGAAATATAAATAGCAAAACAAAAGAAATGTTTGGCATGTATCAACTTCTTTCAACCTTTTTACATCTTCATAGGGCACTCAAAACTTTAAAAATAGAGAAACAAACAAATATCAGTCATCAGATAATGATTTGAAGCATATGTATTCAAGCAAGCTTGTGTCTAAAATATCCAATAACAGAAAAAAATCAAAAACAATCCCCGCACAGAAAATATACTTGAAAAAATCGCAATAATCCATCGGTATAGAATTCCAAACGTAAAGGAATCTAAATCATCAACATCTACAGCTAAATTATCTAAAACTAATTACCAGGTGAACAAATAACACGTTCTAGAACCGTGTAAATATCAATTAACTGTCAACAAAATCCAAATTCGCTACACGCATCAACACAAATCCGTAAACAGCAAATGAATTCAAATAAATCAATATCTAATTACTACATAATTAAAAGCGTT
This sequence comes from Helianthus annuus, assembly GCF_002127325.2. Lineage (NCBI taxonomy): Eukaryota > Viridiplantae > Streptophyta > Magnoliopsida > Asterales > Asteraceae > Helianthus > Helianthus annuus. The sequence goes on from NC_035434.2 coordinate 59,708,612, forward strand.
AAAGAAAGTGACTTCTGATATGTTGAAGAAACATGGAATTGAGGTAAGATGGATTTGAATCGGAAACGGATTTGGAATCATCAGACGTTGAAACGACGCCGCATCCGATGATTGAATTGCGAGAGATGATGGCGGATGAAGCCAGAGTAGACGACACCATGAAGAGTATCTCCTCCCGGCGACTCGCAACATTTCGTCGATCTCAGAGCTCCAATTTAGGGTTTCTGCGAAAAGGGAATAAGAGATATCGAAAGAGGAAGTCGTCTGATTTATTGATAGATTTGAGAGAATGAGAGAGAGAGTATAGCATAGGTGAGAAGCCAATTTCAATCGGACATTTAGAGCTATGCCACATGTCCTTCCAATGAGATATGCCTAGGTGGATGCTTATTTGGCTTAAACCATAGGGTGACATGTGTCCCCCAATGGTTTGCTTTATTAGAGATATAGATTTATAAATCTTTAGATATTATTGTTGGGTTTTTCACATGTTTATCAAAGTATTTTATCCATATAAAATAAAAACGCAGCGGAAAATATTATTTAAAACATGTTTCATAAAAAAATTCAAAAAAATTCCTTTTAATATTATAAGTCTTATATAATTTTATAACTTTTATAAAATTATAACATCACATTTTATAAGACTTATACAACTTTTTATTATGTTATTTAACCCATTAAATAACAAAATAAAATATTCTCTCAAAATAAATTATCCATATAATTTATTAGTTTGTCAAGTGCAATTATTTAGAAAACCAATTTCTAAATATTCTAAGTGTTAATATTTATTTGTTTGATCATACCATAAATAAATATTATAAGTGTTTGTCTAGCTTGTATTTGGGTATGACTCGACTTGGATCATAACGTACTAGCCACATCAATTTAATATGTGTCTTGGGCATACAGAATCCAACAATTATGCATATGACTGAAATTACATTTTTACATATGATAGTGGAAACGATCAATTAAAGTCGTATTTTATAGGAAAGATTCAACTGAGTAACATATTTCATATATAAAGAAGCAAAAAAATGATATGACCAAATGTGTCAAAAGTATTCGAATGTTTAAAATGTTTTTAATCGTTTTATTAAAAAGAAATCTTATATCTTACTTTTAATAATATGTTTTCGCTACTCATAAACAATATATCAAACTTTACAAAGTGTATATGTCACACCCCCAAAATCCACCATGCGGAGTACCACCGCTTGGAGGCGTGACATGACCAGGATCGAGCCACCAATCATATTGAACAACACAATTAAGTAAAATAAAACCAACCACAATACAATTGGTGACCAAAGCTAGTTAACTAAGTTCGAATTAAACAGCGGAAGCATTAAAAGTAAAACCCAAAACATAAGTTCATAGTTCATAAGTTTAAAGTTCAAAATGTGAGTTTAGTAGGTTCATAAGGATTAATTATTAAGCACGGGACATAACAATCCATATCCCACAACCACTCCTTCTGTAACGCCCGGCTCATTTGTACTTTCCATTTATAGAAGGTTTTGATCGTATTTCTATTTTTTGAAACTTTGTATTCTTGTAATCGTTCCCTTCTTTGTAATCACTGTCAAACCGAGACTTGGATCATTAATGAAGCTTGTATTTTGTTACATCTATGTTAAACGCATTCTATGTATACTCGTATGTTCGATTTGGCGAATCAATCTATGTTTAATCATGATTCTTGGAAATTATGTGTGAAACTTGCAATTAATCTAAACTTATGCATTGAACGTATTTTGAACGAGAACGACACTTGATTTGATACTTATACGATTGATTATACTTAGTTTATACTCCTCATACTAAATCATAACCTAATCCATGCTTTTGTGACAAGAATGGCCCTTAAAACACCTTAAAAGCATCAATTACACAACTTCAGGGGCCAAAGTATAAAAAATGAAACTTACCCAGAACCACAAATGGCTCACGGCCCGCGTGAACTTAGCCTGAAACCTCAGGCGGGCCGCGTGGGGATGCCAGATCGGGAAAAAAACACAACAGCTGATTATCTACGCCAAATAGCACGAAATCCTAAGTTCTAACACTCCCCAATCACCATTAAGCCACCTCTAAACACCTCCAATCATACTCAAACTCTTCTACTATAAATATACACCTTCTCCAAGCATTTCTACACTTTCAACACTCACAAATCACTCCAAATTCACTCTCAATTCAGCTGTAAATCTGCATTTTCGGACAGATTCATACTCTTGCACAAAAGTGAGTATAACTTGCTCATTTCTTAACGAAATCACTCGATTCTTCTTCCTACTTGCTTGGATAATCATGGGGTTTGATTCCTTGACTTCTCCTTGGAGAAATCAGACCTGGAATTGCTCCGAAATTGTCCACAAACTTTCCGTTTTGTTTCAAGTTCTTCAAAAGTTTGTTTAAACTCATCCAACTTGTGTCTAACACATCTCAAGCCTATGTCCTAATGCTTACAACCTCTCTTATGGTTGGTAAAGCTTAAAAACAAGGTTGAGACACTATAAATCAGAGGTTAAAACCTCAAATACTTTCTGTTTTATTAGGGTATTTCACCCACAAGTCATGTTCAAGCTTGGTTCTTGATGAGAAGTGATTATGGAACAACTTGGGTTGTTCCAACATAAAATCCTCACATGATTTGATGATTTCTCTTTAGTTAGATTGTTTGTATTATTGTACTAAACCTAGTTCGTTACCCTCCTTGGTTGTCTTTACATCAAGTGAAGTGGTGAACATTCAAGGGGTCCCTAAATGGGAGCATGTTCTTCCTACCCCATACATGACACTCATGAATGACTCGAGGTACCTAAACGAAGATCCTAATCTTCTACCTCCTACTTGAAATATTGAACTTAATAATATGTAATACTTAAATATATATATACACACATTTGAACCTTTAATATTAAACTCGTGTTTATATGTTAAAGTAGTAGAATGACATCTAAGACTTAACACTCCAAGTATGATTCTAATGGGCTTACTACCCATGAAATACAATATAACCCTAGTGGTTACGTAGTGTCATATAAGAGTATAAGTCAAGGATGATTATTTTGATATCCTACTTTATGCTATGTTAAACTCCAAATTATAATCTTCCGTTATACGCCAAACTCACACACCTACGTTTCCTTGTGTAGAAGGACTAGGTGCTCCAACTTAATCCATCCACCAAACTCGCTCGCGAGATTTCAAGTAGGAAAGCTTGCAACCACCGTGAGTATACTCGAACCCATTTTACTTTTAAACACTTTGGGTGCAACATGTATTCTATATTAAACGCACGTGACACTTGAAACTTATTTGAAACATGCTCTATCCTTTTAAACATGAAACATGAAACTTGTGAAACTTGAGACTATTTTGTGCTATGTGAACGTTTAATACTTGTGTGTAGTTCCGCCTTAACAATGGTAGCGCTATAGGGGTAATGCACCTCCCCCATTTGTAGTCGAGGGGTATTGTTAGGAGGAGACATATTAACCTCCCGTGAAAATTTGGGTTAGGTACTTTAACGCATTGGAAACTTGGGCTATCACTTGGACTGCGTAAACTAGCATGGCTGAAACTATTTTATTATGTTCATGTTGGATATGAGTTTTTATTCTATTATGCTATGTAAACAAACTTGTATACTCGCTCTTTGCTTTTGCATTGAAACTCTATTTTAATACATGTTGCAGGTTGATTATTGAAGTATGGATGATTGATGAAACAAGTTTAGGGTGGCTAGATACACACCTAAATTTATCTATCTTTTGTTGTTATGTTACTTGTTGAAACAATGTTGTTATTTCCTTTTTAATTTTGTATGACATTTAGTTTTGAAATGAAATTTGAATTAAATTAAATATTGTCACATAGTGTTATGACGTCTCTAGCAATCTATACACACTTCGTCTCATCCCGATGTTTCCGCCATCGGTTGGGGTGTGACAGATTGGTATCAGAGCCATAACTATAAGGAATTAGGAAAATTGCCATGCTTTTGCCCTAATCTATAGTTCTAGGAATTTTGCCTCTTATTTGTTGTTTAAAACTTTTATGCTCTACCATGCATGCTTCCTAGCTATACCTTCTATTAAAATTATGTGCCTTTCCTAAGGCTAACACTAATACACTTATGCTATTTTTATACTCTTGTAACACCAACGAGAAGAATTTACCAAAATAGAGGTGAAACCCACAATTTGGTAAACGACTCTCATTCTACCTTTAATCTATTTTTGCACGAAATTCCACCATTAAGCTAGGAGTGACATCCACAACTTAATGGTAATTTCCATTTCAACTCTAGTGGACCCTCGTCAAGGTGTCAAAATTTTATTTTGATCGACGAGTACCAACCACATTTAGGGTACGAAATCGTCAAGTTAGGGGTGAAACCCGCATCTCGTCGATTAAGTCCCATTCCTCGATTTTTATTCTCGCCAAAGTCCCGAATGTTTCAATCATTTAGAGATGTGTAGTAACCGGAAGGGTAAGATACCGTTAATCGCTTCTCGACGAGAGTATTTTACTTATAGGAAAGCACAATATCTCTAATTCGAAAGAACTTTCGACCCACTTTGGAATAGTCGACGTTTCTCTACCTGAAACAATCCAATGTTTTATTGAGCCTCTCTTTTATGTACCTCAATTTATATGTGATTTTATACTTGAACGTTCATTCATTTCCAAATGTCGTTTTAATCATTTCGCACGTTATCGCAATCACAAACAATAATAATTCCTCGTGAACAAACTAAATTTACGATGCTTTCGTTTATTCATATTATGCTATATGGAATTCATGAATATGCTATATGAAACACTTTTATGCTATGTAAATCAAATTGAACCTTTTATGCTATGTAAATCAAATTGAACCTTTTATGCAATGTGAATCAAATTGAACCTTTTATGCTATGTGAACCTTTGTGCTATGTGATCAATTTCGTTTTCTTAAACAAACATTATGACCAAGTCTCACCTATTCGTTCTTTTGAATCTTAGATGTCTTCTCGTCACTCCAACGCGTCTAAGAAGTCAAAGTCTCGCTCCACCAAGAAGATGATGGCTTTCATAGCCGATCAATTTGCTCGCGTCGTTCCAAAGGTCATTTCCGAGATTCGAGCCTCTGAAACTCCTCACTCTTCCGTCGACTCTAAGGTCGAAGCACGCAAGCCCGTCTCGTTCAACTTCAAGCACTTTTCATCGTGCAATCCAAAGCCATTCACTGGCAATGATGGGGTGACCGCCATGCTTGAGTGGTTTGACAGCATAGAGGTCACATTCATCAATAGCGAGTGCCCCGATGAGCTCAAGACGCGCAGCGCGACTGGGGTATTCCAAGCCCGAGCTCTCGAGTGGTGGACGAATGAAAGAAACATACGTTCGAACGAGCTGGCATATGCTTTGACATGGGAAGAGACTAAGGCCCTAATGATGGATGAGTTTTGTCCTCCGCATGAGCAACGAAAGTTGGAGGAAGAATTTTGGGTATTAAAGCAGATTGGTGATGACAACCTAGCCTACACCACCCGTTTCAAACAACTCTGTTTCATTGTCCCTCACCTTGTCTCGACCCCTGATCGCAAGAAAAGCAAGTATATCAATGGTTTACCCCCTAATATGCGTGACACAATCGAGGCAGCCAAACTCGATAGCATCGAAGACATTTACCGTTTGGTCGCGTCCTTGAACAACAACCGTGTTCGCGATAAGCAAGCCGTAAACCTCGTTTCTTCGAAGCCAGCCAATCAAATCACCCAACAATCGAATAACAATAGGGGAAAGAAGCGAAAGCAATCCAACTCCGTTTGTAACGCGATTGTGCTGCCTGTTAACCCGGACCCTGTTGCTCCTGATAACACCCAAAGGCCGTACACTGGGATTCACCCCAAGTGTGCCACTTGTAATTTCCATCATCCCGTCAATGCTAGGTGCCGTCGTTGTGGCAATTGCAACCGTTATGGTCACACTACCAATTTTTGTCGCCAACAACCACAACAAGCACCACCAGCTCAGCAAGCTCAGCAAGCCCAACAAGCACAACAAGCCCTACCTGCTCCTCAAAACGCAAGACCCGCTAGAGCTTGTTTCAAATGTGGGGATGTTAATCATCTTCGTCCTCAATGCCCACAATGGAATCAAGAGCAGCAACAACCTCCTCGTGGATGCGCCTTCAACCTAAACGCGAATCAAGCGCGCAACTACAATGATGTCGTTAACGGTACGTTTCTTGTTAACCATCTTTATGCTTCGATACTATTTGATACTGGTGCGGACAAAAGCTTTGTGTCCTTAGAATTCGAATCATTGTTAAATTGCACACGCTCTAAGCTACCTAAGTCTTTTTCCGTTGAAGTCGCCAATGGCAAGTCTATCCTAGTCGATTCCATTCTCCTCGATTGTCGTCTTACTCTTAACGAGCATGCTTTCCCTATCGATCTTATACCCATGCAATTGGGTAGTTTCGACGTCATCATAGGCATGGATTGGCTTCAAAAGAATCATGCTGAAATCGCCTGTCACGAGAAATTCGTTCGCTTACCTCTTCCATCTGGTGACGTTTTGCACGTTTATGGAGACCGACCTTCAAGGGGACTAAAGTTGATGTCCTGCACACAAGCGAACAAGTACTTACGCAAACAGTACTTTGCCTTTTTAGCCCACGTTGTGGAAGAAAAGGGCAAGGGAAAAAGTTTAAGTGATGTTCTAGTGGTGCGCGACTTCCCTGACGTCTTTCCTGAAGATCTACCCGGTCCTCCTCCTCCTCGATCTGTTGACTTTCGCATTGACCTCGTACCTGGTGCAACTCCTGTTGCCAAGGCTCCTTATCGTCTTGCACCTTCCGAAATGCAAGAATTGTCTTCTCAGCTTCAAGAACTCCTCGATAAGGGTTTTATCCGTCCAAGTACCTCTCCATGGGGTGCTCCTGTGCTTTTCGTTAAAAAGAAAGATGGTTCTTTCCGCATGTGTATCGACTATCGTGAGCTCAACAAACTCACCGTCAAGAATCGTTATCCCCTTCCGCGTATCGACGACCTCTTTGATCAACTTCAAGGCGCTACCTGTTTCTCCAAAATCGATCTTCGTTCTGGTTATCACCAACTTCGGGTCCTTGAAGAGGACGTTCCCAAAACCGCTTTTCCCACACGCTATGGACATTACGAGTTCGTGGTTATGCCTTTTGGCTTGACCAACGCACCCGCTGTGTTCATGGATCTCATGAATCGTATTTGTAAGCCTTACTTGGATCGCTTCGTGATCGTCTTCATTGATGATATCCTCATTTATTCTAAATCTCGAGCCGATCATGAGCGTCATCTCCGCCTTATACTGGAACTTTTGCGTGTTGAACGTTTATATGCTAAGTTTTCTAAATGCGAGTTTTGGATCAAAGAAGTTCAATTCCTTGGGCACGTTGTTAGTGAAAAAGGAATCCATGTCGACCCTTCAAAAATCGAAGCCGTGAAGAACTGGACCGCGCCTAAATCTCCTTCCGAAATCTGTTCTTTCTTAGGATTGGCGGGTTATTACCGTCGATTCATCTCGAACTTTTCAAAGATCGCCGTTCCTCTCACTTCGTTGACTCAAAAAGAGAAACCTTTTGCTTGGGGTCCTGAGCAGGAGGAATCTTTTCAAACCCTCAAGGACTTGCTTTGCAACGCTCCTATCCTCGCTCTCCCTGATGGGAATGATGACTTCGTGGTGTATTGTGATGCATCGAATCGTGGTCTTGGTTGTGTGCTCATGCAACGAGACAAAGTCATCGCTTACGCCTCTCGCCAACTCAAAATACATGAGAAAAATTATACTACCCACGACCTCGAGCTTGGCGCAGTTGTTTTTGCGTTAAAGATTTGGCGACACTACCTATATGGTACTAAGTGTGTGGTTTTCACTGACCATAAGAGCCTACAACACATCTTTGACCAAAAAGAACTCAATATGCGACAGCGACGTTGGGTGGAATTGCTCAACGACTACGACTGCGAGATTCGCTACCACCCTGGTAAGGCGAATGTCGTGGCCGATGCACTTAGTCGTAAGGCTCATGTAGATGTCATTCGTTGTTTTCATATCTCGAGTGATCTTCACAATCGTATTCGTGAAGCACAGTACTCATCTATCAATGAAGATTCCATGGCTGTAGAAATACGTGGAGCATCTGAAAGTCAACTCGTTTCAAAACCTGATGGTCTCCTCTATTGTTGCGATCGCGTTTACCAGATCGTGACAATCTTCGTGACCTTATCATGAACGAAGCACACAAATCTAAGTACTCAATTCATCCTGGCGCTGACAAGATGTACCATAATCTACGTACATCCTATTAGTGGCCCGGTATGAAGAAGGACATTGCTGTGTACGTTTCCAAGTGTCTTACCTGTTCGAAAGTCAAAGCCGAGCACCAACGACCTTCTGGTCTACTCGAACAACCTGAAATCTCCGTGTGGAAATGGGATAGCATTGCGATGGACTTCATAACTAAACTCCCGCGTACACCTTCTGGTTACGACAGCATTTAGGTAGTCATTGATCGTTTAACTAAGTCCGCACAATTCATTCCCATTCGCGAAGATTTCAAGGTTGAACGACTTGCTCGTGTCTATACCAATGAAGTCATACGCCATCATGGTGTTCCTCTCGACATCATTTCTGATCGTGACGGCCGATTCACTTCGCATCTCTGGCAAACTTTTCAGTCCGCTATGGGTACTCATTTGAATCTCAGTACGGCCTTTCATCCTCAAACGGATGGACAGACCGAACGTACTATCCAAACCCTAGAGGACATGCTCCATTCTTGTGTCATTGACTTTGGTGGTAGTTGGGATGTGCATTTACCTTTAATCGAGTTCTCATACAACAATAGCTACCACTCCAATATTCAAATGGCTCCTTTCGAGGCATTGTATGGTCGCAAATGCCGATCTCCTTTAAGCTGGCACGAGATTGGTGTCAAACATTTTACTGGCCCTGAGATCATACAAGAAGCAACGGATAAGATTCTTCAAATCCGTGACAATCTACTCAAGGCTCGAAATCGTCAAAAGAGCTACGCTGACAAGGGACGCAAACCTATGGAATTCAACATTGGTGACCATGTTCTTCTCAAGGTGTCTCCTTGGAAAGGAGTGGTTCGTTTTGGTAAAAAGGGAAAACTTGCCCCTCGCTATGTTGGTCCTTTCAAGATACTCGAAAGGATTGGTAAGGTGGCTTATCGACTCGATTTACCTCAAGAGCTCAACAACGTTCATCCAACGTTCCACGTCTCTAACCTAAAGAAATGTCTCGCTGATGAAGGACTTCAAGTTCCTCTCGAAGATCTTCAAATCAACGATACTATGCATTTCGTGGAGAAACCTGTAGAAATCGTGGACCAGCAAGTCAAGTTACTAAGGCGCAGTAAGATTCCTATCGTCAAGGTTAGATGGGAAGGAAAACGTGGCGCCGAATTTACTTGGGAACTCAAAAAGGATATGAAGTCAAAATATCCTCATCTTTTCCCTGTGTCTTCCTAAATTTCGGGATGAAATTTCCTAAAGGAGGGGAGACTGTAACGCCCGGCTCTTTTGTACTTTCCATTTATAGAAGGTTTTGATCGTATTTCTATTTTTGGAAACTTTGTATTCTTGTAATCGTTCCCTTCTTTGTAATCACTGTCAAACCGAGACTTGGATCATTAATGAAGCTTGTATTTTGTTACATCTATGTTAAACGCATTCTATGTATACTCGTATGTTCGATTTAGCAAATCAATCTATGTTTAATCATGATTCTTGGAAACTATGTGTGAAACTTGCAATTAATCTAAACTTATGCATTGAACGTATTTTGAACGAGAACGACACTTGATTTGATACTTATACGATTGATTATACTTAGTTTATACTCCTCATACTAAATCATAACCTAATCCATGCTTTTGTGACAAGAATGGCCCTTAAAACACCTTAAAAGCATCAATTACACAACTTCAGGGGCCAAAGTGTAAAAAAATGAAACTTACCCAGAACCACAAATGGCTCACGGCCCGCGTGAACTTAGCCTGAAACCTCAGGCGGGCCGCGTGGGGATGCCAGATCGGGAAAAAACACAACAGCTGATTATCTACGCGAATTAGCACGAAATCCTAAGTTCTAACACTCCCCAATCACCATTAAGCCACCTCTAAACACCTCCAATCATACTCAAACTCTTCCACTATAAATATACACCTTCTCCAAGCATTTCTACACTTTCAACACTCACAAGTCACTCCAAATTCACTCTCAATTCAGCTGTAAATCTGCATTTTCGGACAGATTCATACTCTTGCACAAAAGTGAGTATAACTTGCTCATTTCTTAACGAAATCACTCGATTCTTCTTCCTACTTGCTTGGATAATCATGGGGTTTGATTCCTTGACTTCTCCTTGTAGAAATCAGACCTGGAATTGCTCCGAAATTGTCCACAAACTTTCTGTTTTGTTTCAAGTTCTTCAAAAGTTTGTTTAAACTCATCCAACTTGTGTCTAACACATCTCAAGCCTATGTCCTAATGCTTACAACCTCTCTTATGGTTGGTAAAGCTTAAAAACAAGGTTGAGACACTATAAATCAGAGGTTAAAACCTCAAATACTTTCTGTTTTATTAGGGTATTTCACCCACAAGTCATGTTCAAGCTTGGTTCTTGATGAGAAGTGATTATGGAACAACTTGGGTTGTTCCAACATAAAATCCTCACATGATTTGATGATTTCTCTTTAGTTAGATTGTTTGTATTATTGTACTAAACCTAGTTCGTGAACCTCCTTGGTTGTCTTTACATCAAGTGAAGTGGTGAACATTCAAGGGGTCCCTAAATGAGAGCATGTTCTTCCTACCCCATACATGACATTCATGAATGACTCGAGGTACCTAAACGAAGATCCTAATCTTCTACCTCCTACTTGAAATATTGAACTTAATAATATGTAATACTTAAATATATATATACACACATTTGAACCTCTAATATTAAACTCGTGTTTATATGTTAAAGTAGTAGAATGACATCTAAGACTTAACACTCCAAGTATGATTCTAATGGGCTTACTACCCATGAAATACAATATAACCCTAGTGGTTACGTAGTGTCATATAAGAGTATAAGTCAAGGATGATTATTTTGATATCCTACTTTATGCTATGTTAAACTCCAAATTATAATCTTCCGTTATACGCCAAACTCACACACCTACGTTTCCTTGTGTAGAAGGACTAGGTGCTCCAACTTAATCCATCCACCAAACTCGCTCGCGGGATTTCAAGTAGGAAAGCTTGCAACCACCGTGAGTATACTCGAACCCATTTTACTTTTAAACACTTTGGGTGCAACATGTATTCTATATTAAACGCACGTGACACTTGAAACTTATTTGAAACATGCTCTATCCTTTTAAACATGAAACATGAAACTTGTGAAACTTGAGACTATTTTGTGCTATGTGAACGTTTAATACTTGTGTGTAGTTCCGCCTTAACAATGGTAGCGCTATAGGGGTAATGCACCTCCCCCATTTGTAGTCGAGGGGTATTGTTAGGAGGAGACATATTAACCTCCCGTGAAACTTTGGGTTAGGTATTTTGACGCATTGGAAACTTGGGCTATCACTTGGACTGCGTAAACTAGCATGGCTGAAACTATTTTATTATGTTCATGTTGGATATGAGTTTTTATTCTATTATGCTATGTAAACAAACTTGTATACTCGCTCTTTGCTTTTGCATTGAAACTCTATTTTAATAGATGTTGCAGGTTGATTATTGAAGTATGGATGATTGATGAAACAAGTTTAGGGTGGCTAGATACACACCTAAATTTATCTATCTTTTGTTGTTATGTTACTTGTTGAAACAATGTTGTTATTTCCTTTTTAATTTTGTATGACATTTAGTTTTGAAATGAAATTTGAATTAAATTAAATATTGTCACATAGTGTTATGACGTCTCTAGCAATCTATACACACTTCGTCTCATCCCGATGTTTCCGCCATCGGTTGGGGTGTGACACCTTCCTCGTGCAAGCTCCAAGCATTTAACGACCTGTAAGGCATGTAACAACGAGTCAACAACAAAGTTGAGTGAGTTCACGGTTGGTTGATTAGTTTTAAGTTGTTTCTGAAAACGTGGTTTGTCTTTCGTTGGCGTAATTGCCGTGGGGGTTACCCCGTAGTTGAAAGCATGATTAACCAGTTCATTCTTTATTACCCAAACCATATCCATAATCAGTGGGGGCTTCCCCATGTGAACCACTAGACCGTACCATATCGACTACTAACGCAAATAAGTTGTGCCCTACATCAGTGTCTATCATCATTGACAGTTTTCCATAGTCCATTAGTACACGCCCGTCCGACCGGCACGGTGTGAGGTTTGTTAAACCTAATAGCGCTATTAACTAATGACCCGCTCGCCATTGGCTTCAGCGATTAAGTCGATATAAATTGAGGGACTTCATGATAGAGTTTTGTCTAGTAAGTTTTAAGGTTGTTGTCCTACCCAAGGAGGACGAACGTACGTAGTTCTACCCAAGGAGAATACGCAGGATTAATATTGGCATCCTACCTATGGAGGATGGCCGTACATATCCTACCCAAGGAGGATATGTAGATTCCGTTTTAAATTCTTTTACCCATTCCCAACCACCGGGAATCTCATGCCTTAGAAAGTGTGTGAACTCACCTCGGTTTGCTCGGTTAGATTCTCAAATATAGCTAACAGTCAAGGTCGGTCAATCACGTCCTAATATGATTACCATTTAGTCATTTAGTGGTTTGCAAATAAAGCACAAAGTTCCTACACGTATCTATCACATAACATGCATTACTTTAACGGTTTATGTCCATATAAACTCCCCATCTATTCCTGTTCACAAATAAACATACGACATTGCACATAACACTTTTACTGACACATAACATGTTAGATCATTCACAGATAACATACTCGACATTTAGACACGCAAATTACTACTTATGTCATTTCAACTTAAAGATCCAAAACTGGGCTGTTTTCGAGCATTTTAATAAAATAGTTATCTTATTTCAAAAATTCCCAACTTTTTACAGAACGTGCTAAACGATCCAAATATTATTGTGTAAAAATCTCGGGATCCAATTCATCAACAATATTTTATAAAAATTCATTTTCCGGACTGCAATCAGATTCATTACTTTCTGACTGCAGTCCACGGAATAATTCATTAAAAATTCATTGTAAGTCGGATTGATGAAATTCCAATGGGACAATCACTACGACATCAGTGTCCATCTACAGTACCAATTTCACGATCTAATTCTACCCAGGTTTCAAATTATGACTAAAAATATAACGCCAATTTACTGCTGTAAAAACTCAGCTTTAGCTGCTGTTACAAATCGGGTCTTTAAAAATAGTAAACAAAGTCCAAAAATTATGATTCCAGTTCCATTAGAACCATATTTTATAATACATAAATCTAGAGTTTAGAAAATACCTTAAGTTACAGTCTGGTTACAGCCAACTGAAGTTGGCTGTAAACACCAACCAGCTTTCTGTTTTAGTTCCCTACCTTCTAACGCATGTTCGATTGATTCCGTTAACATGTTTAGTGATTACAACAACATCAAACATCAATATTAACAAGTAAATCAGCAAGTAATCAGCAACATAATCATCATACACCGAACAACATCATATAATCATAACAACACAAGATTTACATCATTTACCCAAATAACTTCTCTTTATCCACCCTTTATCACTTTATGTTCAAGGTTAATGTAAGTTCTTTAGAGTTTCTTAAGTTTTAACCATTCAATCAACTATTAACCACCAAAAACAAGAACAAGATGGTGATTTAGAACACTTACCACTAGCACAAGGCTAGGGGAGAAACAAGGCGTAAAAGTGGTGGATAAAAGAAAACTAGAGTGGTCTTTGAACTTCCGAGAGCACCAAGCTTGTTTGTATGACCTCTTGCACCTTTGTATGTATGAGAAATGGCTAGAATGGAAGTTGATGGTGGAGATATAGGGGTGGTGGTGTTCGGCCGTGAGGGTGGAAGAAGGAAGGAGGAGAGCTTGAAGTTTGTAAGTGTTGATGAAATAGAATGGATGACTAGAATGTATATTTATAAACCAATTTCAAGTCTTAACCATCATGTAAAATGTCTCAATATCCAACAACAACTACAATTAAATAATCAAAGAAAGACAAGGGTGTGTCCCACCCTTGTGACCGTCATTTAGGGGGGGGTATGGGTTGGGTGGTGATGATATAGTTAGGATCTAGTTGAAATATAATGATACTTAGTTAGGATATTAGTGTGTTTATTAATATAAAGGGTGTTATGGTGTTCGAGGACCCTAACTAGCTCAGAAAAGTAAAAACAATGTGTCTGGCAATATTTCTATGTTCCGGGTAAAGTCCGGTTGTTCGGTTGACACTGTTCCATTAAAGTGCTCAATTAATCCGTAAAGTGTCTTTTATATATATTTTTGTAACACTTTTGATTTCTAACACTAAGGAAAAACACACAGGAGTATTTAATGACTTTTCTGTACACTACTAGTGTGTTACCATGCACATGTAAGTATACCACAGATATCAGAAGCAGTTAAGTAATTCCACACAGTCGTCAAGCACTTTAATTTTTATTAATAAGTTGTACGGAATACATGGAATTACGAGGGTTGTCACAGTATATATATATATATATAGGGGAAGGATGTATAGAAAACCCACTTTAATTTAGAAAACCCGGGAAACTCAAAGCTCCCGATGTTTTTTTATCTTGAAAAAATTTACACATGTTATATACATGTTTTTAAGGGTTTTGGGCAAAAAAAAAAAAAAATCAAAAAAGCGCCAAGTAGATATTTTTAGAAAAAATAAACAAGTTTTGGTGTAACACATGTTACATTCATCTGACATATTTGTAACATGTGTTACACCAAAACTTGTTTATTTTTTTTTAAATATCTACTCGGCGCTTTTTTGATTTTTTTTGCCCAAAACCCTTAAAAACATGTATATAACATGTGTAAATTTTTTCAAGACAAAAAAAACATCGGGAGCTTTGAGTTTCCCGGGTTTTCTAAATTAAAGTGGGTTTTCTATAGATACTTACATTATATATATATATATATATATATATATATATATATATATATATATATATATATATATATATATATAGGGGTAGGAGTTGGCTACAAAGCCTACTTTTCCTACAAAGTGTAGGAAGCAATCTCCTTTAGACATGTGGCATTTAGTTATTTTATACAAAAGGGTATAATGGTAATTGGATAATTATTTTAATTATGGAATATTTATTATCCTAAACAAATTAACGAGTTATTTTAGGAAACTACATATCTCCATTGATTTCAAAATCGACTATAATATTTTATATCATGATGATCGCAAATTCATATTCACATTCTATTATTTCTTTAAGGTGTGTTTTATCAGTTTCTTGTTCCTCACACTGTGTTATATCAGTTTTCACATCCCCTCGTTAATTTCAAAACATAAAACACATCTATTTTCTAGACGTTGTCTTTTATCTGTTTTTGCGCTCTTCACATTGTGTTATATCATTTTTCATAATTAAACACACCCATTACACATAAAACACACCAGCGTATGATATAAAACACACCAGCGTCTGAAATACACAATATAAAACACACCAATGTTTGATTCAATGTAGACATACTAGGGTCTTTGTCACACCCCGACCACGTAGAACATACAAAACGTGGCGGAAACGTCGGGGAGTGTTGTAACAGAATCAATTGTTTCAAATCCATGGCAAATGAAGTTTCGTCTTATAAATCAAACATGAAAGTTTACATTGTCTAAACAAGAATCAAAGTGTACATAACATAAATTAACTAGTTCTTGTCTCGTTTTAAGTCACTAAGGCACAGGTCCGCCTAAGTATGTCTTGATAAGTCCTATGCATCATCTCCTGAAAACACATGTGAAAATAGGTACGTCAGCATAAAAATGCCTGTGAGATACATTGGTTTTGTGAAAACGGAATTCATGACTTATGTTTGAGAAAATGTTTAGTCATGAACCTCGTATTTTGCTTTGTCTTGTAAATCATTTGAAAAACGGTAAGATCAAATGATATGTATAAATAAGAAGACACTGTATGGTTAAACGGATAACCATGAAAAATGCATTTGTATAAGATAAGTCGTTTGTAAAGCAATGTCTCGTGAAAAGTGTGTTATTTGTATAAAATGTCATATGTCTCAAATTGAAATGATTCAAATAACGCTACGATATGTTAATACCATACAAACACTTATATATAGGAAGTACCAGCGGCGTATCCACCATGCTTGTATCATATTACACACGCCTCGTTACTTAATCACTTACTCAAACCAAACCATCAGAATGAAATGTTTGACAACGGTAGAAATGTTCATGTATAGTTAAATGTCTATTGTCAAATGTAATTCATGTCAACGGATACAACTGGTTTACACGGTTCAATGGTTACAGACGGTTCATGAAATCAAAAGGGGTAAGACGGTTCACATAGTCAAATGGTTACAATGGTTCAAAATGTAGGGTAATGTGTTCATATGCTGGATGAGCATATGCAACAGAAATGCAATGTGAAACAATGTACTACGTATGCACACAATGGGCGTACGTAGCATGAAATGTATTGTAGAGTACAACGGTTCAAAATATAGTATACTGTGTTCATATGCTGGATGAGCATATGCAACAGATATGCAGTGTGAAACAATGTACTACGTATGCACACAATGGGCGTACGTAGCATGAAATGTATTGTAGAGTACAACGGTTCAAAATGTAGAATAATGTGTTCATATGCTGGATGAGCATATGCAACGGATATGCAATGTGAAACAATGTACTACGTATGCACACAATGGGCGTACGTAGCATGAAATGTATTGTAGAGTACAACGGTTCAAAATGTAGAATAATGTGTTCATATGCTGGATGAGCATATGCAACAGATATGCAATGTGAAATAATGTACTAAGTACGCACACAATGGGCATACATAGCATAAACACAATGAAATCATGTACTATATATGTACTATAGAACATAGCAGTATACGATGTGAAAACCGGAAAGCATGAAAGTAGCAAGTAGGCACATGTGTTTCACCCCAAAAAAGTTTGGAAAACAGTAAAAGAGGGGTTCAATGTACTCACCTGAGATTGCTTTGAAGTTCTTGTATAATAACCAGATAATGCTAAAGATCACGGGATATCAAACGGCACCTAATAGGTAGCTATGTTAATATACCGGACCAAATCGGAAGGATCGGATAGTACGCGGGTTCGTAAACAAAACGAGTATGGAGACTCGTGTAATATGGTTTAACAAAGCCTACATACTAAAATGAAACTTAACCTAAGTGCTTACGGTCCGTCACGACCCGTTTAGGAAGCTTATGCTACCCTAACGCGTCGTTCGCGTAGAATGCGTTCGGAACGCCTAACATCGTGACTACAAGGTATAACCTCGGAAGATTATAGCTATGGTCACCTAATGTGTTTGGTCGGATCCTAATGATCGACCAAATGGGTCGGGTTCGAAAGTATAAGCGATGGTTTAGATCGCTTACCTTACGACCCTATATAAGCACTAAACTAAAAGTGACGAGCTAAGCATGTTAGAACATGCTTAACTAAGTTTAGAAAACAGGTTTGGCATCAAAACAAACGGCTTTGATGCTCACGAGTAGTTTGGTTACAAAATACGCAAGAATGCGCATTTTGGCCGAAACTACGACTCGTCACTGAGCCTAGATAACGTGGTGATCAGTAGGTATAGTCACTACGGACTATAACCATCGTGATCACGCTCACTGATGCGTGTGTAGTGTAATTTTATTTTGATGAGTATTTAAGCCCCTTTTTACACTTTTAGCCAAGTTTTAAATTTATAAAACACGATATTCACTAACACTAAACACACATATGGGCAAGTGCACCCATCGTGGACGTAGTATAGTGTTGGTAAGATACCGAGGTCGTCCAAGGACACAAGAGCTTTTAATACCGGTTTATCCTCAACGTCTAATCAAATCAAAAAGGTTAGAGAAATGTTTTTAAACTAAGAAAATAAAAACTAACTAAATGCTGAAAAATAAAAATAAAATAAAAACAGATAGACAAGATGAATCACTTGGATCCGACATGTGTATTAGTATAACCTTTGATTATTTTTGCACTTTTGCACTTGTTTAAGAGATTATCTTAGTTATTGTAGTAGGCCCCTCTTTTGAAGGCGACGTTACCCTCAACCCAGTAGTTTGAGTCAGCAAGGATACAATCCTAAAGGGTCGGATTATTGAAAGATAATGAATTAAGTTATTAATGCAAATTGTGGTAGGCCCCGCTTTTGGCGGTGACGTTACCCTCGGCTAAGTAGTCTGAGTCAGCAGGGATACAGTCCTAAATAGCCGGGTTATAGTATTAATAGTAGTTAACTTATGAGGGGGTCAAAGAGTTTGGATCCCCGCCATCCAATACCTATGGGCATTGAAGGAGATCCTACTAAATTTGACCCAGGTCCCAAGCAGGACCTCTAAACGCTGAACAAGGGCAAGACCCTTACCAAACCGTTCCCTTAACCCCCGACCAGGTAGCCAACATACCTCCATATAGACCGTGGAGATATGAATGGTGAAAATCTTTTATTTTATATAGACAGTAAAATAATGCCAAGACACCACGGACAAACGATAAGGAAAGATCACCTTCAACATAAGTAACTAGTTATTAAAGTTATTAATTCAAAACCAAATAAAAAGTGCAAAAGATTAAAAATAAAAAGTATTATACTAAACACTTGTCTTCACCAAGTGATGTAAGAGACTTAGGCAAACATGGCCTTGATTGTCAAGAACTCTTACGATCAATCTTGGATCCCGAGACGACTCACACACTCTACGATGGACAATGGATGATGGTGGTGGATGATGGTGTTATGGTGGTGGTGGGTGGTGGATGAGGTGTGAGAGAGGTGGTGTGCCAAGGGATGAGAGAGAATGAAGCCAAGCTCCTCTATTTATAGGCTGAACAGAAGGCTGGACACGGCCCCATGTCCGCTGGACACGGCCCCGTGTCCGTCTGACATTCTCTCACTTCATTAATTGTAATTGCGAATTACAATTAATGCGCCTGCTGTACTTTCACCACGCCCCCGTGCCCGCTGGACACGGCCCCGTGGTGAGAAATGGAAGCTTCTACTGGTTTGTCTTTTCTGCTGCTTCCTGGGCACGCCCCCGTGTTCGCTGGACACGGGGCGTGTTCAGACTCTGTTTCTTCTCCTTTGCTTTGGGAGGTGCCGTTGAGGGTCCGGGCAGTCTACTTTTGTTCCTTTTCTTGTATTTATGGTAGAATTAGTTGTCTTTTTGCTTCTTTTGTGATTTTGAGCTCATTTCATCCTGAAAATACAAAAGGAAGACAAAAACACTCTTTTTCCAACATTAGCACTTAAAAAGGGTTAGTTTTATGCCTTAATTGATGTGATTTATATGTTGCATTTTACACACATCAAATACCCCCACACTTGAACTTTTGCTTGTCCTCAAGCAAAACTCTTTAAATGTGGCTTACACTCCCAAATGGAATAGGTAGAAGAGAAGTTTTTTAGCTTGTCCTAGAGTGTCGGGAATCCAAGGTTTTTATAGGTTTTATTTTTATTTATTTACAATCCTATTAGTTATGATTTATTTTGAACTTTTCATAAGATGAATTACTTATTTGGGCATAGCATGCCTTATTAAAATTCCATTTATATACAAGTTCACATACCTCACGGGAGATCACTCAACACTCGGCCGAAGGTGTATATTTTTAGTGAATCACTCGAGAGCGGCATGGAACTTACGCCTTCCATAGGCTTGCCACGCAATCAATCCTCCTCCTTTTTAACTTTTTACCTTTGTAAATATCAAGAGGACTTTTGGGGTGAAGGGTTAGGCTTGGGTTAAAGGTGGGTGGTTGGTTAGTGGTTAGTAAAAAGGGCGAAAATCGTAACAAGCGTCGGTTTTCGTGAAGTACCTTGTTTTTAGTGACTTTTTTATTTTGAAGTATTTCTCCAAACAAGCTTTTATAGCTTTTGTTTGTTTTTGACTTCATCATCATTTATTTTTTTTTTCATCGTCACATAAAAAGGTGAGTTTACGAAAAAGCGAGCTTGTTACTAAAATAAATGGTGAAAAAAATAAAAAGGTTTTTGGTGGGTAAAAAGGGTTTTGGGGTAATGAAATGAAAGGTTTAGGCTCAAAGGGGCTATCTAGGGGGATTTTGGGTAAGTAAAAAAAATGAAAAATAATGGTTTTGAAAGAAAAATGGTTAGTCCTAATGCCTCCATCATTTACTTACTTGGGTTTAAGTTGGTAAGGACCGGGAATGTATCGTCGTGGCAAGTTCTAGATTTGTAAGAACCGAGCGGCTATTCACACAAGAAACGAAAAATGAGCATTTAATCTAAATATGTGTATTTTTATGCTCAATAAAGGCTCAAAACTCACTTTTGTGGGAATGGGTTTTTAATGTGACCAAGTATATATAATCGAATTTTTAACTAAGCTTGTCATGCCGTTTCATAATTTTCTTGTGTTGGTTCTTTTTATCATGACGCTATCGGTTGTAAACTTGTAAAAATATAACCTTTTTAGAACTTGTTATTCCCAACTTAAACTAAGACAAGTAAATAAAAAAATGAAAAAGTTTTTGAAAAAATTTGGGGTGTTTAGCGGTTCCAATAGAGTTTTGTGTAAGGCTTGTGTTTAGGATTTTGCAAAATTTCAAGGTTTTAGCATCCCCCCCACACTTAAATTACACATTGTCCTCAATGTGTCCAAAAATAAAGTTTTTGGTTGATTAGAATGTGTAAAAGTGGGTTAAAAAGCAAAGATTTATGTTACTGGCATCCTGGACACAGCCCCGTGTTGACCGGGCACGGCCCCGTGATCAAGTGCCAGTAACAAAAATTACAGAATTGAAACAGAAGCCTGGACACGGGGGCGTGTCCGCTGAACACGGCCCGTGTCCAGTTACCTGAACTGGGTGATTTTCTGTAGGGGGCTCAGCACGGGGCCGTGTTGGTTGGGCACGGCCCGTGTTGAGCCTTCTGTGATGGAGATTTTTGTCGGGTTGCCCTGTTCTTCGTGCATGGTTCCATTTTTCTCGTTCCCTTTTTCATCCATTACCACCATGAGTGTGTTTTATTCTGCAAAAACTAAAAGATTAAACTAAATTAAGGATAGTTCCGCGGAATGCCTCCGTGGTGCGCCACGTTTATAAGGGTCCTTGGCTAGACCCGATTTGAGGCTATATATCTTCTGAGTGGGATGCCTTGCTTCCCATGTTACACCGTCGGAGAGCAGCATCCAAGCTTGAATCAATAACCTTCATGTAGTTTACTGGGTCGTCGTCCTCTATTTTTTTCCCAACTCCGAACTTCACTTCATCATCCCCATACCTCAAAGTGAGTGTCCCGTCATTCATGTCTACCACCGCTTGTGCTGTGGCAAGGAAGGGTCTCCCTAGTATAAGGGGGACCTCGGTGTCTTCTTCCATATCGAGTATGACAAAGTCAACTGGATAAACGAATCTTCTTACCCTTACCAAGACATTCTCGATGACACCTTGTGGGAACTTGAAGGATCGATCAGCGAGTTGTATGCTTATCTTTGTAGGGCTCGTGGTTCCCAAGCCAAGCCTTTTGAACATTGATGAGGGCATGAGGTTAATGCTAGCCCCTAGGTCGGCCAAGGCATTGCGAACGGGCGATTCCCCTATTGAGCATGGAATCGTGAAACTTCCGGGATCGATTTTCTTTTGGGGTAGTTTATTGTACGAGGGCAGAGCATTCTTCGCCTAAATTAACTAATTGTAAATTTTCAATTTTCTTTTTATGTGTAAGGAAGTCCCTCATAAATTTAGAGTATTTGGGCATTTGGGTTAGGACTTCGATAAAAGGAATATTGACATGCAATTGTTTTAACAGACTTTCGAATTTTGCGAATTGCTCATTGGTCTTTTGACGAATTAACCTACCGGGGTACGGAACTCGAGGAGCCTTGGTAGGCTCTGGTGATGGAGGAGAGTTCTTTTCCTGCAGAGGTGTTGGCATTGTTTCTTCCGTAGGTGGCGGTACTTCTGCAGGCCCTACGGTGCGGTTTCGTAGTGTGATGAGGTGAACTTGCGCCTTTGGGTTTGTTTCGGTATTGCTAGGTAATGCGCCTTGCGGTCTCTCGGAAAAGTTTTGAGCTATTTGATTTATTTGTTTTTCTATGTTTTGAATGCTAGCTTGTTGATTCCTAAAATTAGACTCTAATTGTAGAAATCTTTCCGAGTTTTTCTTATCAGTGTCAGAGACAAGGCGAGATATAGTATCTTCGAGCCTTTCTCGTCCACCTTGTTGTTGAGTGAAATTTTGTGACTCATTTCTTGATTGCTGAAAGTTTGTTCGTTGGGTTTGTTGGTTACTACTATTGCCGGGTTCCCTCCAACCAAGGTTTGGGTGGTTTCGCCATCCTTGGTTGTAAGTTCCCGTTGGAGGACCCGACGGCCTAGGTCTATTATCAATGTAGTTTACCATTTCTTGTTGATCGTCCGTTTCTTTCATGCAACTCCAATTTTCATGTGACCCACCACACCCTTCACAAGCCATAACCGAGACTGTTTTTGTCATTTCTAATTTTTTTATTTTCGAAGAAAGGGCCTCGATTTGGGCTTGTAAAGAAGTGCTTTCGTCGACTTTATGGGCGCCCGGGGCGATAGACTTATTTCCCCGGGGGTGTGCCATTGAAAATTGGTTTGAGCAATTTCCTAAATCTGATTATATATTTCATGTGGGCGTCGGTTACCTAGAAGTCCCCCGGAGCTAGAATCAAGTGTCTGCCTAGTGTGTGGCAACAATCCATTGTAGAAAGTGGACACTTGTTGCCATATTGCGAGGCCGTGATGGGGACACTTGCGTAATAGCTCCTTGAACCTTTCCCAAGTTTCATATAAGGATTCCCCGTCCCCTTGTGAGTATGTATTAATTTCAGCCATTAATTTAGCAGTTTTAGCAGGAGGGAAATACTTATATAGAAATTTTTGGGCTAGTTCATCCCAGGTGTTTACCGAACCAGCTGGGAGGGCGTTGAGCCAAGCTTTCGCTCGGTCTTTTAGTGAGAATGGAAACATACGGAGGCGGATGGCGTCGTTTGATGCTCCATTGATCCGAAAGGTATCACATATTTCTAAGAAATTAGTTATATGTAGATGGGGATCCTCGTCCGCAAGCCCGTGGAAGGTTGCGGAGTTTTGGAGCATTTGTATCAAATGCGGTCGAAACTCGAAGTTATTGGCTTCGACATTCGGAGCATTGATAGCGGCGCCTAGATTACCTACGGTGGGCCGTAGATAATCCATAAGGGTGCGTTGGTCCGCCATTGAAGGTGGATCACCCGAAACCTTCTCTTGATTTTTGGCTTTTAACCTTTTTCTGAGAAAGCGTTCGGGTTCTTCTAATGGTTCTTTTATGTCTTTATTGGAACTGGAGCTCATACACTATGTGAGGTTGGCGTCGGGTTCCAAGTCCTGCACTAAAAACAGAAAAGAATGTTGGTCAGAAGGTTCACCACGGCCCCGTGTTGAGCGAACACGGCCCCGTGGTCGGAATTACAGTGATTGTTTTTCAGATCCCAGTTACTGGAAGTTGGACACGGCCCCGTGTTGCACCGGCACGGCCCCGTGGTCAGCCTTCTGTAACTTGAAAAACAAAAACTGCCAGTAATGATGCTGAGCACGGCCCGTGTCCGACCAGGCACGGCCCCGTGCTGAGCTCTGCAGAAGCTGAAAAACTAAAAAAAATCCTAAAAAATTAAAGAAAAATAAAAATATGATTAGGCCGCTGATTCCTAACTTTCTTAAAATCCTTGTGTCCCCGGCAGCGGCGCCAAAAACTTGATGCGTGTGTAGTGTAATATTATTTTGATGAGTATTTAAGCCCCTTTTTACACTTTTAGCCAAGTTTTAAATTTATAAAACACGATATTCACTAACACTAAACACACATATGGGCAAGTGCACCCATAGTGGACGTAGTATAGTGTTGGTAAGATACCGAGGTCGTCCAAGGACACAAGAGCTTTTAATACCGGTTTATCCTCAACGTCTAATCAAATCAAAAAGGTTAGAGAAATGTTTTTAAACTAAGAAAATAAAAACTAACTAAATGCTGAAAAATAAAAATAAAATAAAAACAGATAGACAAGATGAATCACTTGGATCCGACATGTGTATTAGTATAACCTTTGATTATTTTTGCACTTTTGCACTTGTTTAAGAGATTATCTTAGTTATTGTAGTAGGCCCCTCTTTTGAAGGCGACGTTACCCTCAACCCAGTAGTTTGAGTCAGCAAAGATACAATCCTAAAGGGTCGGATTATTGAAAGATAATGAATTAAGTTATTAATGCAAATTGTGGTAGGCCCCGCTTTTGGCGGTGATGTTACCCTCGGCTAAGTAATCTGAGTCAGCAGGGATATAGTCCTAAATAGCCGGGTTATAGTATTAATAGTAGTTAACTTATGAGGGGGTCAAAGAGTTTGGATCCCCGCCATCCAATACCTATGGGCATTGAAGGAGATCCTACTAAATTTGACCCAGGTCCCAAGCAGGACCTCTAAACGCTGAACAAGGGCAAGACCCTTACCAAACCGTTCCCTTAACCCCCGACCAGGTAGCCAACATACCTCCATATAGACCGTGGAGATATGAATGGTGAAAATCTTTTATTTTATATAGACAGTAAAATAATGCCAAGACACCACGGACAAACGATAAGGAAAGATCACCTTCAACATAAGTAACTAGTTATTAAAGTCATTAATACAAAACCAAATAAAAAGTGCAAAAGATTAAAAATAAAAAGTATTATACTAAACACTTGTCTTCACCAAGTGATGTAAGAGACTTAGGCAAACATGGCCTTGATTGTCAAGAACTCTTACGATCAATCTTGGATCCCGAGACGACTCACACACTCTACGATGGACAATGGATGATGGTGGTGGATGATGGTGTTATGGTGGTGGTGGGTGGTGGATGAGGTGTGAGAGAGGTGGTGTGCCAAGGGATGAGAGAGAATGAAGCCAAGCTCCTCTATTTATAGGCTGAACAGAAGGCTGGACACGGCCCCGTGTCCGCTGGACACGGCCCCGTGTCCGTCTGACATTCTCTCACTTCATTAATTGTAATTGCGAATTACAATTAATGCGCCTGCTGTACTTTCACCACGCCCCCGTGCCCGCTGGACACGACCCCGTGGTGGGCAATGGAAGTTTCTACTGGTTTGTCTTTTCTGCTGCTTCCTGGGCACGCCCCCGTGTTCGCTGGACACGGGGCGTGTTCAGACTCTGTTTCTTCTCCTTTGCTTTGGGAGGTGCCGTTGAGGGTCCGGGCAGTCTACTTTTGTTCCTTTTCTTGTATTTATGGTAGAATTAGTTATCTTTTTGCTTCTTTTGTGATTTTGAGCTCATTTCATCCTAAAAATACAAAAGGAAGACAAAAACACTCTTTTTCCAACATTAGCACTAAAAAAGGGTTAGTTTTATGCCTTAATTGATGTGATTTATATGTTGCATTTTACACACATCACTCACGTTATGAAGTTCCATGAACTTCGCATCGACCATAAGCTGGTCAATGCAGAAAGTCAACAAAACGTTGACTTTCGGACTCGAAAAGAGAATAAAAGAACGAAAGAAGACTTACGGAGGGTCCCCGAATGCTAATCTAGATCAAAATAGCTCAGGTATGAAACAATGGTTCCAACTTAGAGCTTTTAGATCAGATTGTGTGGGTTTTGCATCAAGGGGGGGGTATTTATAGAAAAAGTGGAACCGTTAGGATCGTTTATCGAATATCGTGCCGCGATCTCGTGCGTACACTTGTCGAAATGTTGTGGTAAGTTAGAAAATGCCCATTGGCTCTTGATTGGGTGAAAGGGCATCGCCCCTTGATCGAACGAAAGGCCAACTGCATTAAATGCATACATTGAATCTGTCTGACAGTCCCTCGCGCCCCGCGTCAACATTTAGGCAAAACTCACGCGGGCCGCCTGAAGCTTCTGATCTGCACATACTTTCAAAAATGGCAGTTTTGGTCCCTGTTGCGTATTTAAGCCATTTCCGACACTTCTAAGGCCCGTAAAGCCAACTTTAAGGTCCTAAGATGATGCCTAAGCATTGTGGACATGAAACATGCTCAAAAATGTTCCGGATGTTGGTTCGTTTGGTCGTACGAACGCGATGTTCGCTTAATTACGACGGAATGCGCATAAGCGCGAAAAACGATCCAAATGACGCGACGAATGGATTTTTCTCATGCCAAACACTAAGGCATAATATAAGGATGCTTACATAAATTTTTGGATGTCCGGATGTATTCAGAACGTAAGTTATGCGCGAAAGTGCAAACTTGTGCACTTTTTGACACTTTTAGTCCCTGAATGATCCAAAAGTTTGTTTTAGCATACCAAACACCTCAAAGCCTATTTCTAAGCTATGTAAAGGATATTTAGGGTATGTTTAACTTATGGACATGTTCCGGAATGTTCGTTACAGTTCAAATTGGCATACTTTCGCAGTTTGTCAAGTTTAGCCCCTGTAAGCGAATTAACTTGTTTTTGCTATACCAAAGCCTTCAAAACTTATTTCTAAGTTATGTAAAGGTTATTTAAGGTATGTTGAGTATATGTTGATGTTCCGGAGTATTTTTCGCGTTAAACTGAGTACGTTTACGCACCAGTTTGCGTATAATGCTCTAGAAAGCAATGTAGAGTTTGAAATTGAACAATAATTGATATGTGCAAAACATACACATATTTATACAAGATCCCAAGTATGAAATACAATATTTCATCGGCTTGGTATTTGTTTGATGGTCGCGGTGACACAGGTGTCACAGTCTCCCCTACTTTAGGAAATTTCGTTCCGAAATTTATTCGTAGGAGTCTATTTGTGACTTTGCCAAATAACCACCAGCGATATGCAAGGCAATATCCTGTCATTTCCTTAATGGTCATTCCTCAGAAACGAATATGAACAGACGGAGTCATTTTCCTCAACGAGTATTCTTTAGAAATGGAAATGACGGAATAAGCAAACGGATGTTCATTTCCTCAATGGACAAATCGTCAGAAACGAAAATGAACTAACGGAGTCATCTTCAACGGTTGCTTCCTCAGAGATGGAAATGAAGGATTTCACAACGGATATTCATTTCCCCAACGGATAAATCGTCAGAAACGAAAATTAACTAACGGAGTCATTTTCAACGGTTGCTTCATCAAAATTGGAAATGAAGGATTACACAACGAATATTCATTTCCCCAACGGATAAATCGTCAGAAACGAAAATGAACTAACGGAGTTATCTTCAACGGTTGCTTCCTCAGAGTTGGAAATGAAGGATTTCACAACGGATATTCATTTCCCCAACGGATAAATCGTCAGAAACGAAAATGAACTAACGAAGTCATTTTCAACGGTTGCTTCATCAGAATTGGAAATGAAGGATTACACAACGGATATTCATTTCCCCAACGGATAAATCGTCAGAAACGAAAATGAACTAACGGAGTCATCTTCAACGGTTGCTTCCTCAGAGTTGGAAATGAAGGATTTCACAACGGATATTCATTTCCTCAACGGATAAATCTTTAGAAACGAAAATGAACAGACGGAGTCATTTTCAACGGTTGCTTCCTCAGAGTTGGAAATGAAGGATTACACAACGGATGTTCATTTCCTCAACGGATAAATCTTCAGAAACGAAAATGAACAAACAGAATCATCTTCAACGGTTGCTTCCTCAGAGTTGGAAATGAAGGATTTCACAACGGATATTCATTTCCCCAACGGATAAATCGTCAGAAACGAAAATGAACTAACGGAGTCATTTTCAACGGTTGCTTCATCAGAATTGGAAATGAATAGGGTTAACTCTAGACACATGACAGAACTTGTTGTGATTTCTGTGCACTAAATTCCATAATTATGTATGCATCCATAATTACGTAATCCCTTGCACAGTCCGCACAGTTTGTTTTGTAATGTTTTGGGGAAGGATATCAAACTCGTGATGAGGGTGACTAGACTTCCATCGGTTCCTTTTAATTAGATCGACAGGGGATCTTCTTAGTTAGGCCACCAAGGAGTCCTTTCAGCTATATCATCACATGATATCCTTATCCAGATTTTTTTGGATGATTCTGTTTAACTATACCACTCAAGGGTCTAATTATGAAGTAGTACTTTACAATCCGAGGGACTTAACTATAACATAGAAGTCCATTGAGGATTTTAAGTAATACCCCTGGGTATTCTGCGATGAATCTCTTGTACAAGGATATGTAAGATTTTACGAGGATTTGGATAGCATAATTTGGATCACACAACAACACATAAGGGAATACATAAGCACAAAGTCACATACTTGTTTAACTTGATCATAATTTGTTTTTAACTTGTTATTGATTGAATACGGATATGGAAACCAATCGACGGGTCTCAATGTTCACTGGAATCTATCTGAGGAGATAGGAAGATCTCCCGAAATTTGATTTTTGATTACAAGGAATCACCACATTCGAATTAAGGTATACAACAATTAAGGACTTACGGGAAATCCTTAGGTACCCTATTAAGGATTTATAGTGGTACTTTGGGTATTCGTCATGTGTTGTAACCTGCGCCTTGTACTTCGTTTCCTTAGAATAAACGGGTACTTAGGAATTTCGTGGAAGACGCAAGAGATCATAGGATGGGAGAATTTTGGGGGTAGTTTGTTCTTTAAGGAATACGGTTCCTTGATTGTCGGTATTGTAAGGGGGTATGTCGTTTATATATGTAACCACACAAATACATTGCAATGTAAATAAATATTTATTTATAAACAACGATAACAACGGTTTCTTGGACCTTGACAACAAAAGAAAATAATACATAAGACGTGATTATTTCTAAACGATGTTGTCTTCTTGTCAGTCAGATGCTTATCCCTGTGTTGGATTTGCATTAGCAAGCTTTGGGCAATTTCTTCGGAAATGACCCATCTCGCCACAGTTGAAACAAGAGCCTGGTAGGAAACGACCTTGAGCAGGATTGTTGCCAGCTTGGTTTGGCGCAGCTGCAGCTGGGCAGACTCTTGCTGTGTGGCCTATAAGTCCACAAGTTTGGCATTTGCGGCATTGTACATTGGCGTGATGATGGAGGCCACATTGGTTGCACAAAGGTGCAGTTCCATTGTATGGTTTTCTAGCAGGGGGTTGAGCTGGTTGGTTGGGGACGGCTTGACCATTGTGAGCGACCATGGCGAAGTTCTGAGAAGCCTTTCGCTTCTTTGACTTCTTAGGAGATTCAGTCTGTTCATCCATGGTCTTTGATTCCTCGATTGGCTTCTTGTCACCCTTTCGAAAAAGTTTATGCTTTCTAATCTGCGATTCAGTCAAGGTTGCAGATAGCTCAATGGCCTGACGGAGTGTGGTAGGGTTGCTACCAGTGACAATGTCTTGTACCGAGTCAGGCAGGCCGTCGATGTACCTTTCGATAGCCTTGTCGAGTGGGGCGACCATAGTCGGGCAAAGTAGACTCAACTCCTCAAACCTATCAGTATATGCCCTGTGTTCGCCACTATCTTGTTTTAAATCATCAAACTCCTTCTCCAACGCTCGTTGTTCATGACGAGGACAAAACTCTCTCATCATAAGAGCTCTCAATTCAGCCCATGTTTGTGCTAGAGAAACATCTGCACCACGGTCTCTCATTACCCCATTCCACCATGTAAGAGCCCTCTTCTGAAACACACTCGAAGAAAACTCGACCTTGCGATTTTCCGGACACTGCACGTGGCGAAAGGTATTCTCGATGCTCTCGAACCATTGGAGAAGCCCAGTTGCTCCCTCAGAACCACTAAACGTGAGTGGTTTAGCCGAGTTAAAGCTCTTGAAATTGCATGTACCATTGTTGTTGTTGTTGGCTTGGTTCCATTGAGCAAAGAGATTTGGGAATTGAGCAGCCATCTGCTGCGCAATAATTTCTACCAACTCGGCAGTTGCTATCTGGTGTTCGCGTCGAGGAGGCATTCTAAAAGAGGAAAACATGAAAGGAAACAAATAAAATGGTATTGGGTAAGAATAGGATGTTACAATCACTGACCATAATCACGGTTGATGGTCACTTGTTTGAATCATGAAGCAAACAAACAACACCAAGGCTGAATCAAAGCAAATAGATCCTCACAGTGTATCGCGAAGACATGCTCGCCTATAAGTGGACACTCACCCCAAGAGTTCCCAGGTAAGAGTGACTGGTCCGATTATGTGGATTTGTACGAACACTCTAACCTTAGACAGAAAACCCAGGGTACAGGCATTCACTCTTCCAGTTCGCACGTGTTCACACTAGTTAGGACCCAAAACTTTGACGGGAGTTTTGAAAATTCAAAGGGGTTCAAAACCTTATAACAGAGGGTTCAAAACCTAGTAATCAATCATCCTAGAACAGATGATTGGTTTTCAAAGCGGTTTTGAAATTTATGTTCTTGTTGTGGTCGTCGCCTAAGGATAGGTGACGGTATTGTTTTACGACTAAACGCAAGTAAACTCGCGTTAGGGTCCTAGAAAGGTTATAGACTAGGTCAAAGCATTACTAATAACCTAATTCCCTATAACCATTGGCTCTGATACCATCTTTTCTGTCACACCCCGACCACGTAGAACATACAAAACGTGGCGGAAACGTCGGGGAGTGTTGTAACAGAATCAATTGTTTCAAATCCATGGCAAATGAAGTTTCGTCTTATAAATCAAACATGAAAGTTTACATTGTCTAAACAAGAATCAAAGTGTACATAACATAAATTAACTAGTTCTTGTCTCGTTTTAAGTCACTAAGGCACAGGTCCGCCTAGGTATGTCTTGATAAGTCCTATGCATCATCTCTTGAAAACACATGTGAAAATAGGTACGTCAGCATAAAAAAGCCTGTGAGATACATTGGTTTTGTGAAAACGGAATTCATGACTTATGTTTGAGAAAATGTTTAGTCATGAACCTCGTATTTTGCTTTGTCTTGTAAATCATTTGAAAAACGGTAAGATCAAATGATATGTATAAATAAGAAGACACTGTATGGTTAAACGGATAACCATGAAAAATGCATTTGTATAAGATAAGTCGTTTGTAAAGCAATGTCTCGTGAAAAGTGTGTTATTTGTATAAAATGTCATATGTCTCAAATTGAAATGATTCAAATAACGCTACGATATGTTAATACCATACAAACACTTATATATAGGAAGTACCAGCGGCGTATCCACCATGCTTGTATCATATTACACACGCCTCGTTACTTAATCACTTACTCAAACCAAACCATCAGAATGAAATGTTTGACAACTATAGAAATGTTCATGTATAGTTAAATGTCTATTGTCAAATGTAATTCATGTCAACGGATACAACTGGTTTACACGGTTCAATGGTTACAGACGGTTCATGAAATCAAAAGGGGTAAGACGGTTCACATAGTCAAATGGTTACAACGGTTCAAAATGTAGGGTAATGTGTTCATATGCTGGATGAGCATATGCAACAGAAATGCAATGTGAAACAATGTACTACGTATGCACACAATGGGCGTACGTAGCATGAAATGTATTGTAGAGTACAACGGTTCAAAATATAGTATACTGTGTTCATATGCTGGATGAGCATATGCAACAGATATGCAGTGTGAAACAATGTACTACGTATGCACACAATGGGCGTACGTAGCATGAAATGTATTGTAGAGTACAACGGTTCAAAATGTAGAATAATGTGTTCATATGCTGGATGAGCATATGCAACAGATATGCAATGTGAAACAATGTACTACGTATGCACACAATGGGCGTACGTAGCATGAAATGTATTGTAGAGTACAACGGTTCAAAATGTAGAATAATGTGTTCATATGCTGGATGAGCATATGCAACAGATATGCAATGTGAAATAATGTACTAAGTACGCACACAATGGGCATACATAGCATAAACACAATGAAATCATGTACTATATATGTACTATAGAACATAGCAGTATATGATGTGAAAACCGGAAAGCATGAAAGTAGCAAGTAGGCACATGTGTTTCACCCCAAAACAGTTTGGAAAACAGTAAAAGGGGGGTTCAATGTACTCACCTGAGATTGCTTTGAAGTTCTTGTATAATAACCAGATAATGCTAAAGATCACAGGATATCAAACGGCACCTAATAGGTAGCTATGTTAATATATCGGACCAAATCGGAAGGATCGGATAGTACGCGGGTTCGTAAACCAAACGAGTATGGAGACTCGTGTAATATGGTTTAACAAAGCCTACATACTAAAATGAAACTTAACCTAAGTACTTACGGTCCGTCACGACCCGTTTAGGTAGCTTATGCTACCCTAACGCGTCGTTCGCGTAGAACGCGTTCGGAACGCCTAACATCGTGACTACAAGGTATAACCTCGGAAGATTATAGCTATGGTCACCTAATGTGTTTGGTCGGATCCTAATGATCGACCAAATGGGTCGGGTTCGAAAGTATAAGCGATGGTTTAGATCGCTTACCTTACGACCCTATATAAGCACTAAACTAAAAGTGACGAGCTAAGCATGTTAGAACATGCTTAACTAAGTTTAGAAAACAGGTTTGGCATCAAAACAAACGGCTTTGAGGCTCACGAGTAGTTTGGTTACAAAATACGCAAGAATGCGCATTTTGGCCGAAACTACGACTCGTCATTGAGCCTAGATAACGTGGTGATAAGTTGGTATAGTCACTACGGACTATAACCATCGTGATCACGCTCACGTTATGAAGTTCCATGAACTTCGCATCGACCATAAGCTGGTCAATGCAGAAAGTCAACAAAACGTTGACTTTCGGACTCGAAAAGCGAATAAAAGAACGAAAGAAGACTTACGGAGGGTCCCCGAATGCTAATCTAGATCAAAATAGCTCAGGTATGAAACAATGGTTCCAACTTAGAGCTTTGTGTGGGTTTTGCATCAAAGGGGGGGGGTATTTATAGAAAAAGTGGAACCGTTAGGATCGTTTATCGAATATCGTGCCGCGATCTCGTGCGTACACTTTTCGAAATGTTGTGGTAAGTCAGAAAATGCCCCTTGGCTCTTGATTGGGTGAAAGGGCATCGCCCCTTGATCGAACGAAAGGCCAACTGCATTAAATGCATACATTGAATCTGTCTGACAGTCCCTCGTGCCCCGCGTCAACATTTAGGCAAAACTCACGCGGGCCGCCTGAAGCTTCTGATCTGCACATACTTTCAAAAATGGCAGTTTTGGTCCCTGTTGCGTATTTAAGCCATTTCCGACACTTCTAAGGCCCGTAAAGCCAACTTTAAGGTCCTAAAATGATGCCTAAGCATTGTGGACATGAAACATGCTCAAAATGTTCCGGATGTTGGTTCGTTTGGTCGTACGAACGCGATGTTCGCTTAATTACGACGGAATGCGCATAAGCGCGAAAAACGATCCAAATGACGCGACAAATGGATTTTTCTCATGCCAAACACTAAGGCATAATATAAGGATGCTTACATAAATTTTTGGATGTCCGGATGTATTCAGAACGTAAGTTATGTGCGAAAGTGCAAACTTGTGCACTTTTTGACACTTTTAGTCCCTGAATGATCCAAAAGTTTGTTTTAGCATACCAAACACCTCAAAGCCTATTTCTAAGCTATGTAAAGGATATTTAGGGTATGTTTAACTTATGGACATGTTCCGGAATGTTCGTTACAGTTCAAATTGGCATACTTTCGCAGTTTGTCAAGTTTAGCCCCTGTAAGCGAATTAACTTGTTTTTGCTATACCAAAGCCTTCAAAACTTATTTCTAAGTTATGTAAAGGTTATTTAAGGTATGTTGAGTATATGTTGATGTTCCGGAGTATTTGTCGCGTTAAACTGAGTACGTTTACACACCAGTTTGCGTATAATGCTCTAGAAAGCAATGTAGAGTTTGAAATTGAACAATAATTGATATGTGCAAAACATACACATATTTATACAAGATCCCAAGTATGAAATACAATATTTCATCGGCTTGGTATTTGTTTGATGGTCGCGGTGACACAGGTGTCACAGTCTTAAATACACAATATAAAACACATCAGTGTCTTAAATACATTATATAAAACACACCAGGTTCGGAGTTGTGGAGGTTTAAAACACAGTAGTTTCCAAGGAGAGAAGATAGAAAGAGAGAGAGAGAGAGAGAGAAACTTGCGAAAATGATGGGGAAGTTATGGTATGACAGTTATTTCCTTATTTAAAATGAATTAAATGACACATTTGTCCTCAATCAATTAAATGCCATCAATATAATCTCAGCCATCAAACACACTCATCTAATGGTCAAGATCACTTCCTACACTTTGTAGGAAAAACACACTTTGTAGAGGAACCCTACCCATATATAGAGAAAAAGTATATCGTACATTACGGCTTAACGTACTTCACGTACAACAACGTGCGTGATTTGTTCTATAACATGCGTGATTAATGTTTTCAATATGCGTGATTATTGTGTTTCAACATGCGTGATTTTGGATTTTTGAGTTATAACGTGCGTGATTTTAAAATGAACGTGCGTAATTACCTATCGTACGTGATGTACGTTAAGCCGTAATGTACGTTAACCTTCCTCTCTCTCTCTCTCTCTCTCTCTATATATATATATATATATATATATGGGTAAGGTTCATGCGAGAACCACCTTTATTGCGAGAACCGCGAGAACCAATGTGAACACAACCTAAAATAGCTAAAAAAACCCTAAAAAAAACCTAACCCCCACCCCCCAAAAACCTAAACACCCACACCCCCCCCCAAAAAAAAAAAAAAAAACCTAACCCCCCCCCCCCCAAGCTAAATGCTAAAAACTAAAACCCTCAAAAAACCTAAAAAAAACCTAACCCCCCCCCACCCCCCCCCCAAAAAAAAAACCTAAACCCCCCTCCCCCACCCCCCAAAAACCTAAACCCCCCCCACCCCCCAAGCTAAAATGCTAAAAACTAAACCCCCAAAAAACCTAAAAATCTAAAAAAATCAAAAAAAAAATCTAAATTTTTTTTTTATTTTTTTACTATTTTTTATGTTCAAATCGCTAGTTTTAGTAGCCAAAAAAAAATTTTTTTTAAAAAATTTTTTTTTTTTTTTTTTTTAAATTTTTAAAATTTTTTTTTTTTGATACTAAAAGTAGCGATTTTTATATAAAAAATAGTAAAAAAATAAAAAAA
Organism: Helianthus annuus; assembly: GCF_002127325.2. Taxonomy (NCBI): domain Eukaryota; kingdom Viridiplantae; phylum Streptophyta; class Magnoliopsida; order Asterales; family Asteraceae; genus Helianthus; species Helianthus annuus. The sequence continues at coordinate 59,744,016 of NC_035434.2, forward strand.
AAATTTTGGGTGTTTTTTAGATTTTTTTTAGGTATTACTGTTTGCGTTCACACTGGTTCTAGCGGTTCTCGCAATAAAGGGTGGATCCTAACGGATCTTTGTCCTATATATATATATATATATATATATATATATATATATATATATATATATTGCACAAAAGGTGTTGAAACGTTAACCTAACATGACTCAAACCATTTTGACCTGTTACAACTTGAAAAGAATGATAAATAAGATTCAAACATTTTCCATTAAAAAAACAAAAAACATATTACAAGCATGTGACTGAACTTAGTAGTTTATAATATTCACTTTAAACATAAATTGTTATGAAATACAAGAATAAATCGGAAACCATGACTAATATGTGGAATATGAAAACTATAGATCATACTAAAAAACTTAAGCATAATTATCCATTTTAAAAAGTATTAAAATCATAAATTTTAAAATTATAGATAGTTACGTTAAAAAAAGTTAAAGTGTTCTTTTAATAAAAACTTTAAGTATTTTTTAATCATCAATTATACTTACATATTAATTATTAACATTATTAATAAATTGAAAAAGAAAATGTTACGGGACATTAAGTGAAATTCTTTTTCAGAATTAGATGTTAAAGATTTTTTTGTAGGTTAGCCATCGACACGGATGTTGGTTTGTTTCTTTTGCCCCTTCTTTTTCTTTTAATTTTATTAACCAAAAGAAAATTTTATTAACCAAAACTCAAAGCCTAAAGAAGCAACAAACGGTTACAAAGGAAAACTGAAGCCCTCTAAACAAGCTTTGCAACTTAGACCTCTTTGCCATCCACCAAAAATAACTAGTTTAATACCCGTTCGATGGACGGGTTACGTTGATGTATTATAAGTAACAACATAAATGAACCTGCGAACACAAAAAAAAATATAATAGAATCGGTATTTGTTTAACATAACAGTATCATACATTAAACTTATGGTACATACTTGACGGATTACACTAAAAAAACCACAATACAGGTTACTTATAGTAAATTATGTTATCTATAAGTGTTTAGATAAAATTTTAAAATGAATGGGAGGTGATGCCAAAATAATAAAGTTACATAAAAGATATTGATGTCTGCTAACGACTTCGTTGGTAGCGTTAATAACATATCTGTAGAAGATGGATTTGTTAAGACGAAAATTTAATGTAATAGTGATTAAAAGGCTTTCTAAAGTTTTTGAGTTATTCTCAAGGCATAGTGAAGGACAGTCATGTAAAATATTGAAACTAAATTACTAAGCATGAAATTCAAAAAGAGGATGCACAAATTGACTCTTAACATAAATATAGAGGAATGGAACTTAGAAGAGGCATAAAGTAAATATTAAGCATCTAAACCTTTTAAACCCAACAATATGCGAAGCCAGATACGATCTCATGATTTATATATAATTCAATCAAAATAATCTAGTGGTTGGAAACTAAACTCTCAACCAGAAGGAGTGAATTTCAATAAATAATAGTCTCTATATCTCCATCATCCCGGTTCAAATCAAACGGTAAATAAGTATAGTTCTACAACTCATTTGGATAAGATCACCACAAAACAAAACCGTAAGGCTGCAATTTATAACCGGAGGTACAAATTCACCACCTTGGTTTGAAAATCGTGTCTAAGAACACCACCCAACATGACACGGTTGAGCTAGCATACACCATCAATTTTAACCCATAATCCAAATTGATAAAACCAACACAAAAATTTTTATCACTTCCATTCATTCAGTTCGCTTACATAGAGAGTTTTTACACCCAAGATCCCCCTTAAATCGATAACTACCATATAACAATTAAAAGAAATAAATACTGAAAGAGAATATTTGAAAAAAGAAACATAAAACTAAACTTGGGATGTTTGCTTTGTATGGAATTTAAAATAGGCATATTAAAAAAAATAAAACATAAAAAAGTGCGTAATTAGGATTAGACATGTTACGAGCAAATTGACCCATGTTTGCAGCACCCGAATAAACCCATGTTCGTGCCGCTCCACATGTTGCAGGCAATCGATCCGTGTTACCGGCGACCCGTTTGACCAATCTCCATTTCTAATGGCTCGTAATTTTAAGATGCGGTGTTTTATCAAGCCGCTACCGCTATCACGTACAATAAACCAAATCTCATAATTCAGGTAGAATACAAATCTAATTATAAGAAAAATTAGTTGTTTGCATCTTGATTCAAGAAAGAGTATTAAAAAAATATTACCTTGGAGATAACAGATAGTAGCTAAGTTCCCATGTCTTTTAAGGAAGTTACTAAGTGGAAAAGATTTGCTCAGTTCCATAGGTTCAAAACATAACATATCAAAACGAATTTTGTATGTAAATAATATAAGAAGAAAACCCGTAATTAGATAAAAAAGATAAACTTATTCTCGGGTCAAAGGGAGCAAAAATAGAGCATTTTTTTTAAATAAATACTAGGTTAGAACCCCGTGTATTACACGGGTTGTATAAATTTAATTTTATATGATAAATAATAAAAAAGATGTATCTTTTAAAAAAAAACTCGTATATTGCACATGTTGAATAAAATATAATGTCATATATTAACACAAATAGTTATCATGATTTATCTTTTAAAAATAAACATTAATGTACTATTTACTTATTATAACATCTTGCTTTTTTTATTATTAAGTTAAAAACACATGTATTACATGTGGTTGAATCCTGTTTTTATTATACATTCAAATTATGAGATACAATTATTTTAGTTAGTTTTATACACCTTTATGCTTATTTGTTTATTTCATTCATAATACACTCGTCTTAAATTTATATTCAAAAAAGTTTACGGTACAAAAAGGTGGAGACCAATCCTCATGTTTTTATATGTTTCATCATTTTTTTTAATTATACCGTAAAATCAAGAATTTCATTCTCTTAGAATGAAGTATAATTTTTTTTTGTTTCAAATTATTATTATTATTATTATTATTATAATAAAAATAAACGTTTATATTCTTATCTATTTTTTAAAAAATTATTATTATTATTATTATTTTATATGATCATAATAAAAACAAACGTTATCTTTATCTAAATATTTATTCTTATCTAATATTTTGTTTAAAATTATTATTATTTAATATGAGAGATAAATGGAAAAAAAAAGTTAGAAAGCACCAGAAAGTGACACGTGTCCAAAAATGATTTTCGTTTATTAGTATAGGAAGATTAAAAACAACTACTATATGATTCTAACAAACCTGTGCTGTTGTAATGAATCCTTTGCTTCTACATTTGAGATCTCGCTAATTGCTTTAACCAACCCTGCACACCCAGAATAAACACAAATCATAATGAAACTCATATATTAACAAATCAACGTTTAATTATAAAACCTTATATTAACATTGAACTTTTTTCAGAAAACACTCAACCTTGGTTAAATTCATTGTTATCCAAAACTTTGAAAAGGCTTCAGGTAGATTCATTGTTAAGTCTCTTCGCTTCATTGCAACCTTAGGTAGCCCCGTTCTTTTCTTTTCAGCATATTTATTGCATAACAAAGTTACCAACTTCGCCTTGATCTCTGTTTGGGGCAGCACAGTTTATTTCCACCAACAACGACTGTATGATTACGATTTGAAGTGCAGAGCACCTGGATTCCTGGAAGATAACAAAGATAGAGGCATCTAAAAATGTGCATACAAGAAATGAAACATGTTGGTTCAATTTTAAAGAATGATTAATTGCTTTCAGAGGAAGATGTCTATGGTAAAAGATGAAAAGAAAAGGCTGAAGTTGGAAAAACTGATGTGATCAATTTTGTGGTGTAACATGTGAACATGTTCAAATAATGATTATGCATATTTCTGTAATTTTGATTTAGACCATAGTAGATGGTCAAAGTTATTGAAAACGAATTATAATACTTGAATCAAATGCAACAAACCTTCGTTCCCAAGACCGCACTGACTCTAACATAGCATGTTGGTCTTAGGTCTTAATGTCCTAATAAAATCAGTTCCAAGGTTTACGCAAAGTGGACATGACCTGCAAAATTGAATACAAATTCCCAATATAGTTCTAAAGCGAGAGCCAATTGAGGATGTAATGTGGGAGATGGACTCGAGCACGTACTCCATCCATGTTCCTCTTGTTTGGCACGTCATCACCACCTTGATTGATCACATAACTTCATCGCCTTAAGAGCATGATTATTAGCATGTCTATCAAAGACGGGTGCTTCAATTGTGCCAAATGGAAAACCAGTATTAGGCGGGTAATAAAGCGGGTGCATAACAATTTAATGTGACCACAAGTATAAAAAAGATCAAGTGTAGTTAATTAATTACCAATTGGAGATGAAATGGACCAATTGCAAATCTTCTGAAATTTTCCACCTTGACTGTAGAATGAGGGCAAGCCTGCAGTCATAAATTTCCGTTGTATCCATTTGAGTTGATTACATATATAACAGATTCCATGTTGTGAACAAATATTTTCTTACAAAATCACAGGTTTTTCACTAAATTACATATGATATATGGTTAACTCATCAAGAATCAAACAAACATTTCATCACTTTCAGATCAAATTTTCACAAACAACACAGAATCAAAATTGATGAATAAAATAACAGGAATGGACTAAGCCACTTGAAATCGGTATTAAGCATAATAGTAATAATGATAAAAAACGATGAAAAAACTTAAGAATTTAACCAAAACAAATCTAAGAAAGCATGACCAAAACCAAATTTCGAGTGAGATTGATTCAAATCATCGAGAGAATACCTTATAGACCGAAGAATAACAAACTTAAAGAAACAAAAATCTAAAAACGAATTAGCGTGAAGTACCTTGCTAAGTTGAGATGAAGGAGGATCAGCAGTGTCAATGGCATCTGGATGCAATCGTGATCATTGTTCAAACCTGCATGAACATAGTTTTTTTCAATTTGGGTGTAAATCAAATGGATGATTCTCTGCCTTCATGATTGGAATAAGGAACGATTAAGGGGGTGAAGAGTTTATGAAGGATCATTACAAAGACAAATGTTTTAATGGTGATACTTGTATCTGCAAATCAGGAACCGAACAACCCAGGGATGAGGTTGTGGAGAATCTGTTCACTGCTCCAATGGTTCTTCAAGAATGCTTTAGTTGAAAATAAGAATTTTTTGTTTGTAGGCCTGTACATTGGATTGAAAATGCCATTTTTTTGCTGCGGGGTACATTATATAACATTACTTGTAAACTGAATTGAGAACACCACCCAAGTTTGTAGGAACTTGTGGAGATTATGGGAATAAGGAAACCATCAACAACTGCCTTGAACTGCCATCACAATAGTTATTTTTTATGGAGATCATGGGGAGGAAAAAGTGGAAGTAACCACCAGCTAAGAAAACCGTAAATAAGCGTCCTGAACCGCCATGAGAGCGGTTATTTTTGTGAGTTTAAACGGCTCAGATTTCATCTCGGCATGATCCGACGGTGGAGATGGATTTGCAAGGTAGCTACACTTAATGGGTTTAATATATATATATATATATATATATATATATATATATATATATATATATATATATATATATATATATATATATAGGGGGCTGCTAGAATGAGAACCACCTCGAGTTGTAAGAACCGCGAGAACTACACCCCACGGGTGGGCGTTCACCATGATTTTTTTTACAACTAGATGTGTGTATTATAAACACAGCCGTAAAAAAAAAAAATTTAAACGCCGCGGCCGAGGGGGTAGTTTTTTACACCACAAGTTTGGTGTTTTTAATTTTTTTTCTTTTTTCTTTTTTTTTCCCCAAACTTGTGGTGTAAAAAACTACCCCCTCGGCCTCGGCGTTTAAAATTTTTTTTACGGCTGTGTTTATAATACACACATCTAGTTGTAAAAAAAATCATGGTGAACGCCCACCCGTGGGGTGTAGTTCTCGCGGTTCTTACAACTCGGGGTGGTTCTCATTCTAGCGGCTCCCTATATATATATATATATATATATATATATATATATATATATATATATATATATATATATATATATATATATATATATAGGGGGCTGCTAGAATGAGAACCACCCCGAGTTGTAAGAACCGCGAGAACTACACCCCACGGAGCGCCGTTCGCCATGATTTTTTTTTACAACTAGATGTGTGTATTATAAACACAGCCGTAAAAAATCATGGCGAACGGCGCTCCGTGGGGTGTAGTTTTTTACACCACAAGTTTGGTGTTTTTTAATTATTTTTCCTTTTTTTTCACCAAACTTGTGGTGTAAAAAACTACACCCGACGGAGCGCCGTTCGCCATGATTTTTTACGGCTGTGTTTATAATATACACATCTACTTGCAAAAAAAAATCATGGCGAACGGCGCTCCATGGGGTGTAGTTCTCGCGGTTCTTACAACTCGAGGTGGTTCTCATTCTAGCGGCTCCCTATATATATATATATATATATATATATATATATATATATATATATATATATATAGGGTAGGGCTAGATAGAAAACCCTATATATATAAAAAACCCGAGAAAACCCAAGCTCCCGACATTTTTTTTTTTTTTTGAAAAAAATAACACATGTAATATACATGTTTTTAAGACTTTTGGGCCAAAAAAATCAAAAAAGCGCCGAAGGGATATTTAAAAAAAAAAAAAACAAGTTTCAGCAATTTTCAGCGAAATTATGTCTTTTTTGCTTAACACGTGTTAGGAGCTGAAATTTGTTTATTTTTTTAAAAAAAATCCCTTCGGCGCTTTTTTGTTTTTTTTGGCCCAAAACACTCTAAAACATGTATATTACATGTGTAATTTTTTTCAAAAAAAAAAAATGTCGGGAGGTTGGGTAAAAATGGCTTCCCATTTGGGTTTCCAGAGTTTTCTAAGAATTTTAGGGTTTTTTATCTAGCATTATCCTATATATATATATATATATATATATATATATATAATTTTCTTTTAGAGTAAAATGCACGAATATTCCCTATGATTTAGTGAAATTTCACCTTTAGTTCCAAACTTTTGAAAATTACACCCGTACTCCCTGTGGTTTGTCAAGTTGTTACTCGGATGGTCCCCTGAGTGGATAACTGTTAGTTTGCTCAGTTAAGTCAATGTAAAATAACAAAATTACCCATTCCTATTAGAAAAACCAAATTACCCTTTAATGGGCCCCACTCATTTAATTAAAAATAAATCCCCTTCTTCTCCATCTTCCCCCTTTTTCTCCTCCACCCGCCACCACCTCCCCAACCCACCTGCAACATCATTCCTTCACCAGCTAAGAACTCAATATTCAAATCTAACCAACACAATCACAAATCACAACATTCAGTCATTCAAATCCAACACATATCTCAAAAAGTGTAAACAAAAGCTTCAGATTTGTCGAATATAACAACTTTTCAACTGAACGCAGAGCCTAAATCGACGAATACGGTTACTATTATTTACAATATTGACCTTTCCATGGTTTTCCATTTGAATATCTGGTTCACGAGCAATGGCATTGATTGAGGGTGGCTATGGTGATGCTGGGTGTGGGTGGCGGTGGAGGTGGGTGGCCGGTTGTTTACAAGGGAAGGTGGGCCCCACACTTTTAATAATCCATATTTGTTTTTTTAAAGGGAGAAGTAAATAAGTAATTTCAGATGAGCTTAACGGAGAAAACTAACGGACATCCACTCCAGGGACTATCCGAGTAACAACTGGTCAAACCACAGGGAGCACCGGTGAAATTTCCAAAAGTTTGGAACTATAGGTGTTATTTTACAAAACTACAGGGACTATCCAGACATTTTACTCTTTCTTTTATTTCTTCCAGTTCCAACACTTTGGAGGCAGACTTAAACTTCCTTTGGAACACCATTCCATTTCTGGTGACCATAAGACTCCAAGTTGTCATATAACACTTTTTAATTTGCAGCATCTCCAACCCCTTGACATGATCCAAGATCAAACCTAGTGAATGGAACTTTCTTTTTGGTATATGGTAATGGAAAGGATAAGAGAATGGAATGGAGGGGTAATGGAATAGACAACGGAATGAAATAGATCATTACATTCCATTGTGATGTTTAGTTACTCATATGTAAATAGAATGAATCAGTACTCTGTACAATTTGATAGACAAAAAAACGAAGTAACGAAACATAATTGTATTAAAACGACAAAAATATGATAATAGAAATAATAATAGTATATTAATTGTAAAAAATTAATAATAAAAATTTTGATACATATTAATATAAGTATTAATATAAATATAATAAAAATAACATATTTCTTTTCATTCATTGAAGGAATGAAATAAAAAACCCTCTTATCAAAAAATAGAAATTGTTATATTTGGAAAGAGTTACATTTTTTTTGTAATGCTTAATTCCATTATCACATGATAACTAAACATGTTTGTTTCATTTCAATCAGAATGATCCATTCCATTCCAACTTTTATTCCTTCGAACCAAACGCTAACTAAGGAACGAGATGTTCATCCAAACGCATAACACGGTTCTGGCAAATAGGCAGTCTACAAGTAAATGGTTAACTGTTTCAGCAGCTATGCCACAAGTTGTACATTCACCTGAACTGAACTCGACTCCCCGCTTGGCTAATTCCATCGATGTAGGAATCTTGTTCTCTCCAAACGATGGAATTTACTTTTGAGACCGTTACTTTGCGCCATACAAAGGTATGGTCTGAGTTATTTGTAGAAACACTTTACACCAAGTCTTTTTATACTTGATCAAGTGAGAACTCCACCTGGCCATTAATAATTATTTACTGGTATTGTTTGGTATGCAGGAATGGAAGGTGGAATAGAATGAACTATTGTGAGAGAATGAAAAAAAGTGTTTTTGGTTGGTCAACATAATGGAATTACCCATTACATAAGTCATTCCATTCCCTCAAATCCATTCTATCCACTCCTCCTGTTTTTTTTTTTCCATTCCATTCTCTCTCTCACCATTTGCCACCACCACCCGCCACCAACCTCCGCCGACCACCACCACCACCGTTCTCCGCCACCCGTCGCCACCGCCATCGACCACCATCGCTGCCACCCGCCATCGTAAACCACCGCCACACTTATAAAATTCTTAATTAAGATATTTGGAGGTGTGAAAAGAGGGAGTGTTTTTATGGATACACACTATTTTTTTTTTTTTTGAAAAGTCGCTTATTTTTTATCCAAATAGGGAGGGTTTTCTTTTTTTTTTTTTGAAAAGTCGCTTATTGTTATGGATACCCTTATAAAAATATTTTTTTTATGGATACACAACTTGAACAAGAAAGTCGCTTATCTCTCCTCCAAATATCTAAGCTGACGTGTCACACCAAATTTGGCTGAAACATATTTTTCCCAAAATCTTCATACCAACTCATTTTTTTTTTTTTGAAAGGCTCTTCATACGAACTCATGTCTCATGATCTATGATTTTCACTTTTGACAAACAAATCCACAGCCCGATTCACTGAATCCGGACACTTTTGAATCCAGCCAAAATCACGAGCCGAATTCCGTATAATTCAATCCGTTTCTCACCTGCACCATTAATTACTTCAAATAATATCCTTCTTCTTAATTAAACCAATGAAATACGAGTTGCTTCACAGCACTGATCCGGCTACAGTTTCAGAATCAGATCTGAACTTTCCGGCATCATCATCAACGCCGTCAATGGATCGGGTTACTAACGGAAGCGTTGACTTCAGAGGCAGAATTGCCGATAAACGGAAAACCGGTGGATGGAGAGCATCTCCGTTTATTATCGGTACTTTTTATCTATTTATTATTGGTGTAAAGTAGAGTACAAGCAACAATTGTGTTAAAAAATGTTATGGATACTTTTTGGTTTTGAACCTGAAATTGTGTGATTGTTATTGGTGTAAAACAGAGTAGAAGGTAAAAATTGTTGTTCGAAAATATTATTGGTACTTTTTGGTTCTTAGAGGGTGTTTGGGGTTCCTTAATTTGAGGGTAAAAGGACTTTTGAAGGGCAAAAGTCCTTTTGAAAGTGTTTGGCTTTTCTTCTTATGTGAGAGGGATTTTCCAAAAGTCAGGAATTCCTGACTTATTTTGGCCAAAAGGACTTTTCAAAAGTTGAAAATAAGTTAAGCCAAACATGCCCTTAGAACGAAAAATTATGTGTTTATTATTATTATTATTTTTTTGAACGGCATACAGTTAGAATGTCGTTAATCGGGTTAGTAGTTAGTATGTCAATATCACTAAGTTAGTATTAAAATCTCCCTTTGCCTGGATTTGAACCCAGGACCTCACGACAAGCAAAGCTTCTCAACTCCCCTTGGCCACTAGGCGCCAAGAGATCATTGACAATGTTTTTATTATTAGTGTAAAATAAAGTATGGGTAACAATTACCGTCAACGAAAAATTCTGCCCCTTTGGGGACATCAGATAAAATTGGAACGCTACAGAGAAAATTAGTATGGCCCCTGCGCAAGGATGACAGGCACAAATCGAGAAATGGTCCGAATTTTTGTCCTAAGATGTTGGTCCAGTGGTCAAAAGGCTAGCCCTCCCTAGTGGACATGTAGGTTCGATCCCCGCTTTGGCTATTTTCGAGGGGGTGAATGGACGAATAAGGGCTTTAATCCCGAGTTCGAATCTGAACGGGCGAGCCGCGAGGGTTTATGGGTTACATCCGGTTCCCGCGCATCAGTGGGGCACGGTCTCATGGCGGTCGAGGAGTCGACCTTAGGCGGCGCAACTTGTTGCCCGACTACCTGCCATTGTTTTGTAATTGCCCTTTTTCGTGTGGAATGATATTGTTTATTATGTGATTATTATTGATGTAAAGTAGAGAAGTATGAATTGCGGTTATGGAGAAGTTATTGGTATTTTTTAATTCTTGAAAGGAAAATTATGTGTTTGAATGTTGTTGACTTTTTCTGTAGCGAATGAGGCTGCGGAGAGGCTGTCGGCGTTCACGGTGTCGGCTAGTTTGGTGTTGTATTTGACAAAAGAGATGAAGGAATCGTTGCCGGATGCGGCTACTCATGTGAGTGATTGGGTGGGAGCCACATATCTTCTTATGTTAGTCGGTGCCTTTTTAGCCGATGCTTATTTGGGCCGTTATCTTACTGTTATTCTCTCCTCCGCCGTCTACCTCATCGTAAGTGTCTCTTTCGTTTCAGATCTTGGTATAGGTGTTCATTGGTTCGGTTTTCTCCGTTTGAAGGTTTTTTTTACGGTGCTCATGTAGTTAAACTCCTAGAAATCAGATAACCGTCTTTTGTTATTGATTTGATTGAGCAAAATGGGGGGGGGGGGTGTTAAATGGGATTGTGTTAAATGAAAAAAAAAAAAAAAACTTTAAATAACCATCATTTGTTTTTTCGGGTTGAATCAATTCAGATTTTTGAACCAAAACGGAGTTTGTAATTTAATTGGGTTTTAAACGGTTTTGGTTCATTTTGGTTTTTAGTTTTTTGTTTGATTGGTTTATAACCTGATATTAAAATCCAAGATCTCGCATTAGTGACCCGAATAATTGCAAAGTGTATAGGGTTTATTGCACATATTTTCTATTTAAAAAAGTATATGGTTGATTAATATAATGTATTAAAATAAAATTCCAAAAGATTTCCATCCAAGATTAGTGTTTTCAATATTTGGTATATTGTTGATTAATAATTAATATATTAAAATTCCAAAAGATTTCCATCCAAGATTAGTGTTTTCAATGTTTAGTATATTGTTGATTAATAATTAATTAATATTCTATTAAACTTCCAAAAGATTTCCATCCAAAATTAATGTTTTCAATGTTTGGTATATTGCTAAAGTTTTCAAGATTTGTTGAGAATTAGTTGTTTCAGTTTAACTGCTTAATATAAGAAAATTGAATATCGGATTAAATAAAATTTAAACAATTAGTTTTTATACCCCCGTTAAAATAAAATAAAATTAAACACTAGTGTTAATTTACGAGTGTTTTAGGCTTTTAGGGTTTAAATAAGTTTACGTATTTAAACATTTAACCTCTCTATCTTTCACTAGTTTACATTCAGTCCCTAAAACTTATTTTTTTACTTATAAAGTGTAAAAGTAGTTTGTGTATTTAAACAATTTAACCCCCTCTATCTTTAGTAGTTTACATTTGGTCCTTAAACTTTTTTATTTATATATAAAAAGTACAAAATTAACATTATAAATACATATATAAATTATAAATAGCTGTTTTTTATTTTTTGAATTATCTTCTACCTTATCGCTAAACACGAAATAGCAGGCGCTATTCATCGCTTTCGTTACGTCGTATATAGGTAGTCTGTCGCTATTGACCGCTATTCGCTATCGATAACTATGTCATTGACTCACTGCAATTTCTAGACTAATCTGGTTTTGGGTCTGTCATTATTTAAGACATTCAATAATTAGGCCATGTTGGGGTTGATTCGTTTAATCTAGTTAAACGAGTCAGATTCGGTTAACAGATTTGACCGATAAATTAAACAGACTGATCCACTAACCGCTTTACGACCTGTTACCCATTTATTGCAACCATCCAACCCGTTTATACAAGATATAAAATGCACATTCTAAAAACCTTAAAACATATTAGTCTGACCCCATAAGTTGATCACAGTTTTTTGTATTCATTTCTGTAACCAGGGAATGATTATGTTAACCGTTTCGGCTTCCGTACCCACCTTACGTCCTACTTGCAGCACCGAAACATCAAACTGCCCGTCGTCAGCAACCCCGGGCCAATCGGCATTCCTCTACTCAGCCTTAGCCCTGGTAGCCCTAGGAACCGGCGGGGTCAAGCCCAACGTCCCGTCATTTGGTGCAGACCAACACGATGAGAACGACGAAAAAGAACTCTCATACAAATACACTTTTTTCAACTTCTTTTTCTTATCAATCAAAGTTGGAGCTTTGTTAGGGCTGACAGTGATGGTGTATATAGAACAGGAGAAAGGGTATGCGTGGGGGTTTGGGCTACCAACCGGGATCATGTTTGCGTCGGTTGTGATCTTGGCCGCCGGGTTTCCGAGGTATCGGTATAAAAAGCCAATGGGGAGTGTTTTTACTAGATTTATTCAGGTGATTGTGGTTGCTGTTAAAAATCATTTTAAAGGTGTTGAAGTTAGTCATGAAGTTAAGCTTTATGAGGTTGCTACAGAAGAATCTGATATCTTGGGTGCTAGAAAGCTCTCACATACTCCTCAGTACAGGTTAGCATTCTTTATTTTGGTACGGGTCGGGTCGGGTTGGCTCACAAACACTTTGTCTAATCCTGTAAATTGTTTGTTATAAATAATTCACATGTTAATCATGATTATATTTTTTTGGATTATTATAATAAATTTAATTTAGGGGTGTAATATTTCTCCTTGACAAAACTTAACACAATGTTTATGGGTTTGCGGGTTTGGCTCAGTTTCAGGTCAAACCCGCAAACACGTTTAGGTAAACGGGTCAGGTTTCACGCCAGCCTTGCTGGTTCACATGCTGACCCGTTTAACCCCGTTTTTTTGTCAAATGTGGCTGCTTCTTAGCTTATATAAATTAGTATATGTATCAAAATTTAACCCAAAAATTCAGGCTAAATGGGTCGTATTTATACTAGCCCGCGAATACTCGTGTCGTGTTCGAGTTCATACTGCTGATTTTTTAACAATCAATAAATTGGTTTTCAGATTCTTGGACAAAGCAGCAGTGATGGAAGATCCCGAGTTAACTGACATAACCGACCGATGGAAACTATGCACCGTAACACAAGTAGAAGAATTAAAAACCTTCGTTCGGGTCTTCCCCGTTTGGGCCTCAACCATAGCCCTTTCCCTCTCCTTAGCCCAACAATCCACCTTCTTCCTAGCCCAATCCAAAATCCTTAACCGAAAACTCGGCCCAAACTTCGTCATCCCACCGGGCTCCATGCAAGTTTTTGCGGTGATAAATGCTTTTATCACCGTCCCCGTTTATGAAAAATGTATCGTCCCCATCCTACAACGGAAAACAAACCACCACAGGGGCCTCACATCCTTGCAACGAATGGGGCTGGGCTTGTTCATTTCCATTTTTGCCCTTGCCTTAGCTGCAGCAATCGAACACATGCGTAGGACCCACTCTAACCCCTCCGATTTATCCGTGTTTTGGTTGGTCCCACAATTTTTCATATTGGGTGGGGCCGAGTCGTTCACGTATGTTGGACAACTGGAGTTCTTTTATGATGAAGCTACGGATGGTATGAAAAGTGTTTGTGGGGCGTTGTTTTTGAGTGAGATTGGGATTGGGAGTTGGGTAAATACCGCGCTTGTTAAGATGGTTGAAGGGGCCACAGGAACGGGTGAGGGTGGATGGTTAAGAGATGATCTTAATGAGAGTAAACTTGATTACTATTATGCGATATTGGCCGCGATTAGTGCGGTTAATTTGTTTTTATACGTATGGGTTGCTCGTAGGTACAAGGGTCGACATCAAGGATAATATGTGTGATTATAATCATTAGTGGTGTGATCACATGAGAAGTTGCATAGGCTTTTGTGATTTTCTCCCTTAAAGGGATCAGGGTGTTGCATTCGACGCCAAAAGTATTAGTCGAAAAATTGTCAAAGTTTATAAAATTCTAATTGTTATGTCGTAAGTTATTTAGTTCCATTTAGGCCAGTCCCGACTTGTTTAAAAATGAAAACATCACTAAAATGATCATCTAAGTGTGTAATACTTTGTATGGTCACTAAAATGATCATCTAAGTGTGTAATACTCTATTGGAAAATCTATGCCCGTTTCTAGCTTTCCAGATACACCAACAGAAAACCATTCTGGTACCATGGACCGCAATCTTCTTATCATTGGTGCACGACAACCCCGAATGCAGCTCAAGGAGATCCCATATCGAAAAAACAAAGATAGGCAGGATCTTGCACCAGACGCTCACAAACTACCATATATGATGCCACCAAGCAGGAGGAGAAAAGACGCTAGGTTGATTCCGTGTCCGACACCCCAAATCCCCAACATGAACTCCCTTTCTACTAAGCGTATCCAAAATGAGAATACGATTCATCTCCAACCGCCACATGATACATTTTTTTTGATACCATTTGCACCAAGTCATGACCACTATAATCTCTAGTATTAACAAAGATATTCTTAACTGCACCCACCGAAAATTTGTCCGAGTCACCCACCGAAAGATAAATATATATAATGAATATTTTTGAGGTTAGCATGTTACACCCTTGATGAGGCATGCATAAGTTCTGTAACCAATGGTAGGCACAAGATATAGAGGTAAGATATTCCATTTTAAAAATCTATTTCGTATTTACTTGAATCATAATACATATTCAATTTATACACGAATTTGTTTACACAAATCTATACATGAATAATATAATACATTTATGAATCTGTAGTCTATTTACGAGTTTTAATAGAAAAGTCCTAGTAAAATTAGATTCATGGTTAATTTATAAACTAGTGAGTTTCTCCCACGCTTCGCGACGGGAATTTAGTCAGTATCATCATTATGATACCAACGCTCGTTATAGTAATCAAAAGAGAAAACATTAAGAAAAAAACATTATATCGATCAGAAACATATATCAATACCGGTACCGAGTTTGTTCAGTTGATATTGGGTTCAGTTCGTTTGCATTCTATGTTTATTTTATTTCAACATTATGTTATATATTTTTTTCGAAAACATATATCGTGTCGCTATCGTACCAAACCGAGTGAATAACATTTGTATCGGTACACGTATTTATCTTTATTATTTCTGCTTTCGATAAACTGATAACATATCGCTACCATACCGTATCGAACTGAACCGAACAACCTCATACCGGCATGTATCATTTTTATGAGAAACAAATATACGTTTACAATCAATTAAAGTAATAAGAAAACAATAAAATTTTCTGCTTTCGATAAACTCATAACATATCGCTAGAAACCGTATCGAACTGAATCGAACAACATCGTACCGGTATGTATTCATTTTTATGAGAAAAAAATATACGTTTATAATTAATTAAAGAAATAAGAAAATAATAAAATAATAAAAAGTTAAGAAAAAATAATATTAACTTAAGGCACTCTTCATGATCACTTTCTATTAATATGTATAAAATTTGTTCTCACAAGTCACAATTCAAAACATAAATGCATAAAACAACATTTGGTCCCCCATTTTAAATATTTCTGCACACACAGTCTATTTCGTTAATCACTTTCATATTTAATATTGCTTTTAATACGTTGTGTAATGGGGTGCTACATCGTCCCCCACTTGTGAAACCCCCCATTTTTGCAATGCTCGTGGTTTAAATTGCGGGTGAAAATTGTGTGGATCGATAAAGGGTGAAAATTGTGTGGTTTAAATCACGGGGTGGAGGATGTGGGCTATTATTAGGTAACCAATGAAGGGGAATGAATCACTACACCATTTTATGATAGAAATTGGTCATGCTGATGTGGATGCCATATGGCGAAAAACTGTTGAATCTCCAAAAGAACAAATGATATTCCAAGCCAAAACATGATAATCTGATCAAGAAATAAACAAATAATACAATTTACTTTGAGACCACCCGTGTAACACACGGGTACTTGAAACAACCCGTCTTTTCTCATGGTCAATTGTATGTTGCTTAATCAAGGGTAAAAACACGAGATGGAGTCAAACTACTAATACTTGACAACGACAAACCTACAGATAAAACAACTAATGTGATTTATAAGGGGATTTTCAACAAATTGTGATCGTTGCATATTCATGTATTTCAATTTATCATTCTACTATAATATATTCGTTTGTGTTTTAATGTGTATAAAAGGGGTGTGATAAATACACCCAATATATGGATTAATATACCAAATTAGTCAAACTTGGTAATGATTAATTACTTTAATACATTATTTTGTTCTAAAGTCAAAAGTAATAATTATGTTTTTTTCATATTATTTTATTTTATTTTATTTTATAATACTTTTGTTACTTTTTTATATTTTGTTATACTATTATTAGTATTAGCATTAATATCAATATTAGTAAATAGATAATCAAGACACTTTATTATAAACACGAAAGTGAAAAGTAGACCAGGCAAACGGGTCGGGTCATGCGTCAAAACGGGTTCGGGTCAAAATGGGTTCAGGTCAATTAAAAAAGGGTTGTTTTGGTTCGGGTTAAAACGGGTTCGGGTCGGAACGGGTTTGGGTCGGAACGGGTTCGGGTTGGAACGGATTTCTAGTCAGAACGGGTTTCGGGTTAGTTAAAAAAATGTTTTTTAAAGAGATTGTACATCAAGGGGCAATTTTGTCGGGTTAAAACAGGTCCGGGTTGGTTCGGGTTGAGAATGGATTTGGGACAGGTTCGGGTCAAAAAAGTGCATGAGCTATTTTTATCATCATATTACCCGTCACCCACTCCTCAATCCAACCAATATTTAAACATCAACATTTATCTTTCATCCAAAATTTATGAATTCTGTTCCGTAATATATCAAAATCAAATATGTGGATGTCGAAAAGAACGATCGCAGAAGAACAATCGGTTGGAGAATAGTTGATAAAAACAAGAACGAATTGCTTAATGTCTTTTAATCGAGTATAGGTCTAAACACAATGATTACTGATAGCCTGAAACAGAGCTAAAACTGACTATGGGATTTGTAAAGCAACACTGTTTTGACCGTTTTTGAGTTTTGACTCAACCCATTTTTACCTGAATCGTATTTTGCCCCAAGTGAAGAATATTCTTGGATCCGGTTTTTAAGCAACTGCACCATGACTGATATTTTATAACTTAGTAACAAATAATAAACACTCAAATATGAATTAAGGAAGCAAGGTCAAAAAATAGGAGCAAATCTTGTTGTAACCAACAAAGAATAAAGACTACCTGAGCTGTATGTCAAAACTCAAGTATGTACAAGCTACAAATTAGTATCAAGTTCAAGATTAATTTCTGCTATCAAAACTCAAGTATGTACAAGCTACAAATTAGTATCAAGTTCAAGATTAATTTCTGCTATGAAGATCTTCAATCACTTTCAACAGCTTGTGCTCATTTCTGCAAGGTCAAAAAAATAGGAGCAAATCTTGTTGCAACACTTTCACGACGATTAAGTTGGGTATCTAATTCTAGACGCCACCCATGCGTTGTTTTTCATCCAGCCCCAGACATACTAACGTTGCTTCATATATGTTTTATAATTAATAAAGACATTTATCTTTGTTTTTTCAATGCACCATAGCTTTATAAATGTCATTTAGAATTGTTTTTGCTTATACAAAGCACCATAGCTTTATATGTTAACCATCTTAAATAAAAATTTAACATTTATATGATAAACTGTTGTCTTTTGATATTTTTACACATTTCAGACCACTTTTTATTCAACTTGATTGGTTTAAAAGTTGAATAATATATTCAAAAACATTTGTCAAATCTGTGTGTTATAACAAAGATTAAGAAAACCCATTACATAAAAGTTTGATTGTGTAAAAAATACTTTATGTTTACTTAAAAAATAGAGTAAACTGCCATTTTGGTCCCTGTGGTTTGGTCAGTTTTGCCACTTTAGTCCAAATCTCAAAGTTTTTGTATCTGGCTCCCTGTGGTTTTGTTAGTACATATGTCTGTAGCTTCCGTCTGCATCGAGTCTTGTATATTTTGTGCTGTGTAAGTATTTTTGTATATGTATGAACATGTATGTATGTTTGTGTAAAGACAACTCAGGGAACGGTGCTGATATGTAAAAGTGAAATCCGTCGGACGACGAATGTCATCCAATCAGATGGCCATCTGATCGGATCACCATCCGATCGAGTGACACTTAACCCTCCCTGATTGCCTATAAATAGCATGCTAGTGTTAGAACAAAAAGACCTTTTGCTGAACTGGTAGCAATGTAACATTCTCAAAAAATTTTATTTATATAAAATATATAAAAACTTATGTTATTAAACGGATAGATCATGGGCAAGTTGACCAATAGAAATGTGAAGTACCTAGACGGGTTTAGGAACCATTTAATAATTAAATTATAAAAATACATTATATTTGAACCTACTCCGTTTTTAATGAAACTTGGTTCAAAATGTAGATAAAAATATGTTCGTCCTAATAGCATATTCATTATTTTATAAAACGTCATATTTTAGAAATTATAAGCACCAAATGAATGAAGTAGTTAAATTAATTATAATAATAATAAATATATTAATCTAAACTTACAATTGAAATTCATTTTTAATACATGCCTACGTCTGCATGTTTAATTTAAAAGAAAGAATAAAAAAATCTATCTATTATACTAAAGCAAAATAATGTTGACCATATTTGATCATTATGTGGCATGTCTCTTTGGCCAGAGAATTGTAAAAATGGGCGCCAATATCTCAATTCTCTCAATTCTCCTTAATTCATATACCGCTTCCCACATTCTGTTCTTCGTTCGATATGGAAACTCCAATCAATTTCTCAATCAGTTGAAATCTTCTCCAATACGTCATCTCTTCAATCACTCCTTAAAACCCTAATTTCAATTTCTTATATCTTGCCTCTTCCATCGCTCCATCTCTTTGTTGATGAATATTATGTTTTAAATTCATTTTGTGTTTTACATCCTTCCGATTTCGATTTCGAGCACAAACGAAACCAAAAATCAGCATCAATGGCGTTGAACACCGGATTGCGATCATCATCTTCCAAAATTCTTCTCTCACTAAATATGGTAACAATCTGTGACCTAATCTCTTTTGTAATGTTTTAGTGATTAATTCAAACAATAGCTGATTATTCTGTGAAATTTGATTGATATGTTTGTAGTTTTTTTTGATCTTTCATGAGGTAATTCGGATCATCGAGTGTGATGTAGGTTATATGATTAGTATTGGCAACGGTGGCTATGGAGCTTTGAAGGTATGCTGTTGGAAGAAAGAGACTCGAGTCAGCATCTCCGATTTAAAATCCCCAAATCACCTTCATTAAACCCTAATTTTGCCAGTTCTTTGTGAGAATTTCTAGCCAATTTTTATAAGGTATTCATATGTTTTTCCTTTTCTTTGTTCTAATACATATCAATTTTTTTAGGATTGTTTTCAATCACTGAATGTTACACACTTTCAAGTGAAGTAATGATGTTTGTATCTTATACAAAATGTATATATTTGTCCATTTAATATTGATTCATAAGTTCATCTATAAAGGTATGTTGTACATCTATTACTGTAACAGGGGTACATCGTAAAAAGCCTTTCTTAACGAGCTACTGTATTCATTATTCATATATTTTTTTATGTGTTTTTTTTCAGACACAACTCTTATTACTAAGCTAACCAAGGAGTAGAATTATGTCATTCACCAATCTAGCAGGCTTCACGATGAACTGGTACTTAAACCTCTACTTGAGCTAATATGTGGACCTCTACCATGGTGTGTGGTGCTGTACTATCTTTTATGTTCTTGAAAATACTGTAGAAAAATGAGCATCTATAGTGATTTGAGGATGCTCTGCTTTGACATATGGATTTAAAATATATACCTACAGTAATTCTATTGACATAGTTAAAGTCTTAAATATGGAGTTGACGGCTGCTCCCACTTGATAATGAACCCGTTGATACCCGTTGTGATTTATAGATAACCAGTGAAACGGTTGGTAAAGTGAAAGCGGTGGCAGAATACATGAAAGAAAAGCTGAGATGGCTCGCCAAGCTGACTCCTTTATTGCCCTTTCGGGTATATATTCTTATATTGTTTCTTAAAGATTCAAAGTCTTGAAAATAATCTTAAAAATTAATTATACTCTATTGGTGAATTTTCAGTTTCTTAGCTTACTTTCTGTCGCTCTGGTCGCCAGTAAATGGTTCGTATTTTACCTTTTTTTTTCTTTTCTTCTACGACATTGTCCTTCGTTGGACCTTCTTTTTCTCTGCTCGCTAGCAATCGCAGGTATGGTCTTTCTTACCTGAGCAGCTTTGCTTTCACCTGGGTTTATTGTGTAATAACTAATCCGATCGTGCTTTGAACTTGACTTTGTGTAATAACTTTCTATGTAATGTGATTTGATATGCCGTGTTGGAGAGGTGCAATCTGATTTACTTTTATATGTATTGCTTTAATCTGTATTATTTATTGAAAGTTCTCATTTTTCATGCCTGCCAGGTGTTATTAAGTTGACACTGGATAGCTTTGATGTGCTACTGACTAACTTAAGTAGATTTTAAGGTTTTTCTTTCTTTCTTTCTTTCTTTCTTTTTTTCTTTTTTTTTTTTGTAGAATTTGAGATTTGGTTTTATAGTTATGTTTGCTTTGGAGTGTATATGATGGCATGATTCTTTTATTTATCAAATCATTTGATGGCATTATCAGTTTACTAACGAAACTGGCATCATTAGTTTGTGAATCAAATAAAGTTAGCTACTTCACAAGATTGAGCTGGAGTTTTGTTAAGTTGATATACTGTTAAGAGTTTGGTAAATCGGACGCTACTAGGAAGGCTCAAATATACCAGCTACCCCCAACAATCCCATCACCTAATGCCATTAGTACAGACCCAAAATCCCACCTGCCACCCAACAAACACCAGACTCAAAGAACATTACATCTAAAAGGCTGCTCAAACTTCACCAATTACTTAAAATACGTTAGAAGCTTACCCGTCAAACTTGGATATAGGTGCGCGATTCACTTTTTTTCATGTTCAAATATATGTACTTTAATATATGTAATACGTTTTTAATGTTTTTTTTTAAATTATCAGGAAGTTGATGACTTTTATAGTGAGAAGTTAAAAAACTCAAATTATGATATTGATGATTTTTACTAAGTTTAACTTTTTTTTTGTTTCCTCCGGAAGTTGTACATGTATTTTTCTAAGTTTGCATTTGAAGATGAAGATGGGAACCCTGGAGTTTCTCTAATATGGGAAGATATTATTTCATGAAACTGTGTTGTTTGAAGTATCAAAAGGTTCAAACATGCCGTTGATACAAATATGACAAAGGTATAGTGCCGATGCTTCCTTCTATGTGTATGTAAACCATGCATGTAGCGTTACTGTTTATATTGATTCGTATTGATGATTACATGATTAGTTTTATTTGTTTTTCTGAATTACTTTGAAGAAGTATTCTCAAACAATGGCACATCCGATATTATCGTTAACTTTTACATGGGTTAAAAAATAAATGTATTATTTTAATCTTTAGTTTCAGAATTCTTTCAAAGGGGAGGTGGGATGTGGTTAGGGGATTTCTTTCTGGATCGATTGTTGGGTATTGGAGGTATCGTTGGCGTAAAGATTCCCTGGTTATTCGAGCTTGAAAGGGATAAACGCACTACTGTCTCTGATCGTATTTTGCTCGTGGATGGGACGTGGAGGCTGACCTTTACTGGACCAGACAGTTCCAGACTGCTGATGAGCACAACGAATTCAATCAATTGTCTATGCTGCTGTCTTCAGTGACTTTAATGGGAGAAACGGATAGATGGAGTCGTCCATTAGACCTAAATGGGGTGTTTACAGTCAAAGGGGAATGAGAAGGCGCATGACCCAACCCAGCGAAACAGAAACAAATAATGTGTTCTTGTGGAATCGATGGACCCTGATAAACGTGAATTTTCTGGTCTGGATATTAAATTTGAATATATTTCTGGCGCGGTTATCTCTTGTGAGGAGAGGTATCCATATGCCTTCAACATTATTTGAATGGTGTCAAGACGAGGAGGAGTCTTTAGATCATCTTTTATGCGCTTGCCTAGATGATATGATTAATTACTATAGGCATGTGTGTGGATAAAAGACTTGGAAACAACTATTATATTCAGTCCTGTGAAACAACAATAGGATGCCTTTGGTCGAGCATGAACAACTTGGTGTTCAACGGAAGAAGAACTCGCCGGTAAGTGTGGTGAAATAAATAAAGGTGGGGTAAAGCACTGGTCCAAAGTTGTGACTTTAACGTGGGAACATTGGTCTACCTTAGTTAGGCGGGTAACATTTTTGTTTTAGGTGTATATAATTGGATGTGGTTAACATTTTTTTGTTGACCCGTTCTTAATAAATTTACTTGGCTGTTCAAAATATATACATATAGATATCAACAATTTTTTCCTCTTTATTTGCAATCTTTATCAAAATTTTATTCAGAATATGAACGCTTCTATATACACTTGAAGTTAAGATGTGTTCATTTGACTTTAGTTATTCGTCTCCATTTTAGGCATGCTTTATAACAATAATCTTGAAGGAAACATGCCCGAAAAATTGAGAACCTCAATTTCCTCTACAAGTTGCCATTTGAACCAAATTTTACATGAGGTTTTAGAATAAGATTTTTTTTTTTTTTGTGGTCAGCACATAATTGAGGCTCTCACCTATGAAGTAGCTGGTCTTCTACATGGTCAGAGAAGAGGTTAAGAAAACTATCTGCTTGTGGGCCTTTTGAGGATTCAACGGTCTGAAAAAACGCGCAGCTACCCAATGATCTTCAAATCTTTTGAGTCGAACTCCGGAGGAAACAAACACTTTATCGCAAGTGTCTTCAGCAGTAGAAAGAGGTATGCATAACCAATTTTGGCATCTTGCTATTAAGTTTGGAACACCAACTGTCTAAACCGAACCGGACGTTTACCAACTCTATGCAAGACTCACCTGTTTGACGTAGGTCCTTTTCAAGTTTTGTGTTATCATTAATTATATGTCTTTCAAGGGGTACCAAACACTCAGACGAGTGATGATGGTTCACACATCATGATTGGCAAGGGACCCGGTGCTGGATATAATATAAATGTTCCATGGGAGAATGGTCCGTGTGTGGATGCAGATTATAATGTTGTTTGGAACCATATATCTGTTTACTCGATTAGCCTTTTAAAGTTAAAATTATGTGAGTCTTGCAGCTACTAAAGGACAACAACTACTAGGGCAAGGATTGAGAAGGCTGATGGTGAATGTTTAACATTTCAGTCGCTGGCTCTTAGAGCTCCACTTGGATAGAACACGGTATGGTACTTTTTTGCAGATGTGCTGTGATTTTAAGTGCATCTCATGCAAATATTGGATGGTTCTTGAACATATGGTTGTTGCAGGTTCTACTTAGAGTTTCAAAGATTGCTCGTGAGGCATCCAAGCACTTTGGAAAAGGCCCCGGTGTCCGACACAGTCACACCGCAAGGTATGGTTTCTGTCTGGTTTGAGTCAATTCAATTCAACTGATCATTAATTCATCATTGAATCTGAAAAACCCTTTTTTATTCATCTCAAGTAGGACCATAAATTAAGATTTGAGATGATCAAGCACATGTAATCAAAATAAAAATAATCAAATCCTAAGAAGTTAAGAACTTTAATGGAACTGAGCAACGGATAACGTT
Organism: Helianthus annuus; assembly: GCF_002127325.2. Taxonomy (NCBI): domain Eukaryota; kingdom Viridiplantae; phylum Streptophyta; class Magnoliopsida; order Asterales; family Asteraceae; genus Helianthus; species Helianthus annuus. The sequence continues at coordinate 59,768,395 of NC_035434.2, forward strand.
TAAGTAGTATGAACTTTATTGATTCAATAGAAGTCGTTGATGAAATTAAAGGAGAGATCTTACAAGTTTCCCCATGTAGCCAATAAACATGTGGTCGATGATGTTTGATTTGAGATATATTTCAGTAAATAAGAATAAAACAAAATACGCGAGGATCAAGTTTTAGTGTGATGTCATTATAATAAATAATAATGTCGTGATGTGTAGGTTGAAAAATGCCAGGTCATAATTTTTTCAGTTTTGTGGATTGTGTAAAGTATTATAAAACAAAATGTATATGGGCAATCTTATATGTGTGCAGGGATTAGCTCGGTATCGAATTGGTACCGGAACCAAAAATACTTGTAATGAAAATCCCAAAAAATGGGTACCAGTATCGGAACCGAAAATATACGGTACGGTACGGTTCGGTATCATATTGATTGGTATTTGAAGGTAAATACCTAACGTGCCAGACCGGTACCGAAAACACTAATTATCAACACCGAAAATTGAACCGGTTCGGGAAATTCGGTATCAGTACTACCCGATACTATTTACTCATCCCTATATGTGTGTGTGTATCGTTCACAAAATTTAAAATTAAAATGTATCCTTTCTAAATCTCAGAATATTATATCTACCCGTTCTGTGTTAAATTCATATGATCAACTGTATAAACTATGAGAACAACATGAGGAGAGATGATTCTCAATACTATCATTGTTTTCCTATTTGATTTGATTTATCTACTATAGAACGGGTAAAAATGATATTGTGAGAGTTTCCGAAACTTAAAAAGATATACATGAAAGCTTAAACTTTTAGAAAGATGTATGTAAAGTTACTCCAAAGTTATGTTATATCAATAATAATATAATATATTGAATAATGGTGCAACTTGATTGAGGCGAGTTGGATACGCCACCTTGAGCCTTGCGCCATTGGAAACTATGACTTTTGCTTATGAGATTTTGACTCTTTAGCCAACATATATGTTTTTCTTTTTTCTTTTCCAAAAGCATACATACTTATAAACACTTAATATATTTTGTTTTATCATTTTTGTCCATCAGCCAATGGGGACATGATTTCGTGCAGATTATAGAGTACCAGGGGTGTCTTAAGCAAAAAATTTCAGATTTTCCAGTAATGGCGGTGATTGCTGCTGCGGCAAAGTCAGTTCGTAAGGTATTATTGTTCATTTGTTACGCTTTTAGAGGTGACAATTTAAACCCGTTTACTTAAGAGTAGATATATTTTTCTTGTGTGATTGTGTTTCATCTCAAACTGGTCGTCAAACTAAAAAAGGATAAAGGAACAAGTCAGATGGCTTGAAAATCACCCAATAGACTAAAGATTATAATCTTTTATAAATGTGGTGTTGTTTGGACTTTCCATCAAAACTAATTATTTTATTTTTGTGACTTGAAGTCGCAATAATCAAGTAATATGTTCCGATGAACTTATAATGCTTCTAGAAATCTATATATATAATAAACAAACAAGGTTTGGGACACGTGTCGCGTTGTGGTGCAACCTCACTTCATTGCGGGAAAATGTGGGAAACCTTTAATTTTACACGGGATCCGAATGGCAACAGCCATACCCGCATAATTTGACCCGGGTATATAATGAAAAAAAACCCTAATCATTCTAATTCCCTCGTACGTTTCATCACCGCTACTTCAAAAGTTGCCTGTAAAGATTGTATTCATGGTAAGTTTCTGTATCCGATTCAAAGTTCTTGACATTTGATTTTGATATTGGTTCTGGAAGAGAGCCACCCTCTTTTGTTTTACGCATAAATCCTCCATTCTATGTTTTGATCTGAAGCTAACTCAATCCACAATCAAGGTTTCAAAGAAGAAATTTATGGTTTCCATTTCCCCATCGAATTCATCGTTTCAAATCTCTAAACCTCTGATTCGTTGAATCCTAAATAGTTCCTTCATTCGCCAAACCCCAAATCCTTCATTCACGAAATCCTAAATCGTTTCGATTTCCTTATCGCTGTGTCTCCTCTTCCTTTACCAGTGAACCCTAAATCCATCTCCCCAAACCCTCTCATCTTCCCCAGCAATATTCTGTCAGTAGATCTAAATCTGAACTAATATTGTAACGACTTGAGGGTTTCCATGCTAGCGGCTATGGTTCATATTCGATAGCAATCGTTGATTTGGGTAAGATTGGATTGTTTGAATCCCTTAATTTTGATTGCATCGTGTTATTCATCAGAGATTTTGTTTGCGTATTAATGTTTTTAGTTAATGTAAAATCATGTTGAAAACAATAGCAAATTACCAGGTTGCCTACATGTGTATATGCCTGTTTTAATAATGCTTGAGTCATTATTGAACCATGATGTTAATGTATTAACTAATTGGCCTAATAAGACAATGGAGGATTATAATAAACTTCAAACTAAGGTGCACTATAATAGCGTATAAACTTGCTGATATCTTATCTTAAATCGTAAAACTATATTCTATCTTTTTCTTTATTAAGATGTTGGGAATGTTTGACCTTCTTTGGTACGTAAATAGGTGATCTACGATCTACTTGAAAAATCATCTGATCATTTGGAACTCAGAGAGGACCTAGAGCAGGGGATAGTTGTAGCTGGGCTAAGATGTATCAAGGTTAAAACATCTTACTTGTATAATTGTGTTTTTAAAGCATTAATTCCGTTTTGTAGTTTGTTGTGAATCTATCAAGTCTAATGGTTTCAGGTCAACTCAGCTGATAAGATTCTTGAGCTTTTCAATGTTGGGAACAGTAGGCGCAAAATTGACAACATAGATGCCAACGAGACATCATCACGGCGAGTCATACACACAAGTGGTGTATGTACAATTTATTATTTTTTTTTGTTCCGAGTGTTCAGAGTATACATGTTGCTTTTTAAAATAGGTCTCGTGAACTTTTGGAAATAACTGTGCTTAGAAAACAGAAAAGGAAATACCATAGTCAAGTTATTTGTGGTAAACTCGCACTTGTGGATCTTGCTAGGAGGTATAAAGTATAAACTTTCTCCATTTATACTTTTCTATAATTTTAAATCCATCCTTGATGACACTTTATTTATTACATTTATATTATTTTGATGTTTTTTCTTTGTATGATCTGTGTAGGATTGTTTTCGAAGTCCTAGATATGGCATACATCTTCCTTCTCGATGAAGCCTCTTAAATCTAAACATTCAAGCATCAGGTACAAACATCTCATAAGAAAATCCGTTGCAGTTTGAAGGTCTATTGTAAACTTCACAAACATCTCATACGAAGATTTGTCAGGTACTTTCATTTGTTTGGGTCTACTCCATTCCAATGGATCGTTATTGCGGTGTTTACACTTTACATATGTAGCATCTGTTATACTGCAGGAGAACTATTGCATTCTATTCTATTTATAAAATCTAAGTTTTGCATGTAGATTGGTAATTTCATTTTTTGTGCACTATTATCATTTCTAAGTGTAACCATTTCAGGCGAAAGCTGGGTCTGGTTCTACAACATTATCAATGGTACTAAGTCATATAATTCATATTTATTCTTGATAAGGCTCATACTATCAAAACTTTTAAAATCCGAAAACTAAAATAAAGTATCTGCAAAACTATACAGGCGTATGCAGCAGTTAAGTTTGCAGATCGCTCTCTCAAGGGCTTAAAAGGAGATGCTAACATTATGGAGTGTGCTTTTATAGAATCTCGGGTATAAAACTGCTTTATACATACATCGTTATATCTATACGTTTTCTCGGGTCATAGTTTATTAATTATTTTAAAAATGTTTTTTTTGTAGGTAACAGAACTCCCGATTTTATTTAATTTTTGCAAAATTTTAAATAAAAATTTTAATTTCTATCTGCTTAATTTGGAACAAACAGGTTTGGTTTGGAAGAAGTTAAAAAAGAGTTGGCAGGAAGCATTGAGAAAGGAGTTTGTACCTTAAATAGATGTATCAGAATACCTATTTATACTATGCTAATCTTATTACATCCATGCTTTTAAAACTTTTATTGAAGGTGTACCACACAATGTTTTTTAAATTAACAAAAACCTTATTAAAAGATATATAAAACTTCACCAGGTACAATTGTTGATCAAGTATCTTTGGGATGCTGCAGATGGTAACGCGTCGGAACTTGTGACTGTAGATGACGATGTGGGTCCGGTTACGAGTGTTAAGTGGCAAGGTTTGTTTCAGTTTCATCAACCTTATCCCCTTGATGTCAATTTCAGTGTTGTTATTTTCGCTTTAAGGACCATAAAAACAATGTTTTTGATCATAAAATGTGCATGATTCGAATGCATGTTTATTTCAATTATTTTACAGGACCCGACTGATCAAACTGGTATAGACAATTACATGGTGCAGGAACTAGATGGAACCAAAAATGAGCGGGGTTGGTGCAAGCAAAAGGTATAGTTCCAAACGTTAAATCGATTTCTTTTCTTCCACAAAATTCGACATTAATCATACTTACGAATGAATCACTTTGTTGTTTAGCTTGGCGCAAATGCCATTCTGGCGGTGTCTCTTACAGCTGCAAAGCGGGAGCGAGTGTCAAAAACATTCCTCTTTACAAGGTAACATATGTTATAAGTTCAAACTATTTGCTGAATGCACATTATAGTCGTTAATTGATAAGCTTATCATGGGTTCTTTCATTATCATCATGGGAAGCGCGGTCAAAGATCATGGGTCATTTTTTGGACACCCGAAAGCACCAGTAGCTGTTAGCTTCTATGAATTTAGGATTGATTTTGACGTTTTTTTTGTTACTTTTAGACATATGAACTGTTGAAAAAAGGTCAGAAGACGCTTTAGATGTATTATATTGGGTTTTTTAAAAAGCTGAAAACTTGAGGAGAAAATGGAAGTTGTAAATGAACAAGATTCTCATCATCCACTCCCTCCTGTTCGTGCTTCAACTCCTCAACATATAAACAGGTAAAATATAATTAATTTCTTTATATATCTCAGTTAACTTCTTCTTGATTATGGTTCAGAATGTATTATTTAGTTTGCGTTTTGCAACTTCTATTTTTTCATTTGATTTTAGATACATGGAGTTCACCAGCGGGATTTGATAATGAAGTTTTAAATGTTGAATTTGAGAAAATGGCTAAAGCTTTTGTGGTTGGAGTTTCCACATATTCACAATCTTTGCCTCTTACGGTACTATATTGTTAAGATATTATCTTTTATGAATAAAAAGTCATAGAAATCCTTCAAAGTCTTGGACTTGATGCTTGTAGAGGAGGTGATCTATCAAAAGTCATAGAATCCTTCAAAGCCATGGACTTGATGCACTATCTAAACAAAATCAATAAGAGGATACTTATCTATATGTTGCTGCAGAGAATGGCATGTTTATGTAGGGAGCTTTTCGAACCCGCTTTCTATCTTTGATAATGGAATTTTCTATGAAATGAACTCGATGATGCTTAGGGACCGTGGTTGGTCATGCAAGGCGTGAGGAAAAAAGCTTGTTTGGTAGGTCATGCACTCGAAATAAATTATTTTCATGGGAAGAATAACATAGAAGCAACATGGTTTGTTCTGTTCAAAGAACACAAGTTGACTTCTGAAAGTCAAACAATCTAATTTTCAAATAAAATTGTATTTCACATTTTAAACGAGCTTATATTGGCATCAAGATGTGTATAACAGATACCATCTATAAATAAAAAACCAATGTGAAAAATATTATAGCATTAGTGTAAAAAACTCCGTATAGAAAAATACTATGTTTGACTTTTGTCTCATTCTGTCTTCGAAACCTTTTGCAGTTTGGCATTGATATAGGCTGATCAACAGTTCGATTATAGAAATGGCTTTTTTGACACATGTGCATATGACATCCATCACTTTCAAAGCATGACTTACAACCAGTTCTGCATAAGAGCATAGTACCAAATCTTACTGGCCAGTCGGAGCGGAAAGTAGCTACACAAGCAGCCCAGTCAAGTACTCTTGAACCGCCTTCATTTGGGCCAGTCGGTTCTGTGCTGGTTGTTGAACCGGCGAACCGGATTGATGGTTGGACTATATTTTCAAAGCCTTTTTAGTTTATTTTAAAGTATTTTTTGTTTTAAAATAGTAAAATCACATCTACAAATTCATTTTAAACTACAGCCTCTATGTTTTGCTTATTCTGATCTCAATTTTGTTAGCATTGCTGTGGCGTACGAACGACCACACCCATGAAAGGAAGTCCCGGATCTGGTGGTGACGTGACTAGGGTTCCGTCGTTGGAGCTGTGACTGTGGCGTAAGAACGGGTATTCAGGTCAACGGTGGTGGTTGTGGCAGCAAGAACAAAACATATTGTATTGGACTTTGCTTCTGTTGCGGGTAAAAAATGCACTTACGACGCCCTATGATTGAACCAGAAAGTTTGAAAGTTTGTTGGAGGTACTTTGTTTGTGTAACTGGTACATTAAGATACTTTTTGTAAGAAAAATACATGCAGCCATAATTTTTTTTTCTTCGGTTCAAATTGTTTTGTTAATTGTGTGTTTGCTAAAGAGATTTGGGCTAGATTATCTTGGTTGAGTGAGTGTGTAGGGTAATATCAACCTTCAGGCCTATTTGACCCGCTTCAGTTTTAGCCTTGGTTTAAAAACCACGCCTAGGAGCAAGGTATGTATGCTCTGAAAGGATGGGGAAGGTACATGAAAGATCATAGTTTATCCAATGGTGATGAATGTGTTTTCAAATACGTTAGGAAAAGAAGGCATGTTTTCAATGGATAGATGAAACAATGATGGTGTTCATGTTAAAATCTAAAACCTTTGGGGATCGGATCAGATCTTTTGGATATTAGTGATTTTGGGTTTTATGTTCATGCTCTTTTTACTTGGATTTATACTTAAAAAGATGAAGTTTGTATCCGCTGCTGAATCTTTTGAGCTTAATCAGTTGTTGCAAGTTATGGCTCCTGTAGTGATTGGGGTAGGGACGGACAGGTGGGTTTGGGAGTTGGATAGTAAAAGGGTTTTCTCAATCAGAAGCATAAAGAAGCAGGCCTCGAGTCTTCACCCAGAGCAGGAGTGGTTTCAGTTTTTCTTTTTGGAATAATTGGGTACCAAAGGTCAGGATTGTGGCATGGCGAGCAGAACTAAATAGGCTCCTGACGTGCGACTCGCTCGGAAGAAGGAACATCGCCGTTCAAAATGAGATGCGTAGGTCCTATTCTGAAGTCCCTTAATATGTAGAACATGTATTTAATTCTTGTCTGTTGGTGCGCACAAACAATTTGGCAGCTTGTCTCTCAACGGTGTAAGGTGGTGTTCATTTATGCGTTTAGCTTGAATGATCTCCTTGAGTAGTATAATGTGATTAGCGGGTCAAAGAAGGTTAAAAAGGCTTTTAATGGGATCGTGCAAAAGGCTTTTTGGTGCATCTGAAAGTCGAGAAACGCGACTGTTTTTTGAGAACAAACAGGCTACAGTAACAACCATCATTGAGGAGGTGAAGATACTAATGACTTTAAAAATGTTGTTTATGTACCTTTTATTATTAAAAACTAAATTTTCCTAACCCGGGATGTTCCCGGGTGATAGCCTAGTGTGATTATATAAGGTTCAAATAACCAATTCAACACCAACTACAAAAAAAAAAAAAAAAAAAAACCTCATTATCTAATAGTACACTAAGATTACTAATTTACCAGTTACTTTTAACAATTTAATAGTCTTCAACTTTATTTTCATTTTCACAAAAATGTCACGTTTGGTCATCATGTTTGTAATTTATTAAACAAGCAAAATTTGCCAAATTCTCAAACATTTACTTTTTTTAACAGCTTAAATTACACTAAATCTGTCTTCAGTGGGGCCAGAACCCTTCATCTTATGGAGAACAACACCTTAACTCCAATGGCTTTGCCAATTAAACCCAACCCCCACTCCGCTCAAACATTTACTCATGTGATTATTACAACTTTAAGAAAACACATCCAAACACCATCCTCATAGTCTGTTTATTATAGCTTATTGTTTGATTTCAATTATTCGTTGTTATTAGTTCATCTGAGCAAATTTACAAATTACGACCAACATTTATCTATATATTATATCCGGAAACGATGTAGCCAGGTGTTACAATTGTTATATCCCCTCTACTGTCTCTCATCAAGGACCAAATAGTTACTTTGAACCTCAAGTTTGGAGTAAAATGTTGTTTCATTCTTTTTTTTTATAAATTATTCTTTGTTGGTTTTTATAGTATTTTTGTATATTATGTTGCGGTTCTCGATTTTCGTCATAATATAGGAATACCATGTGTATTTATTTAACAACTTGTGATTTTTTCTCACTCATTTTTTTAGGTTCATTGTAATTGAATATTTACATAAGAAATGGAACGTTTCTTTCATTTCAATTTTTTTCTCAACACCATTAAATATTATATATTTTACTTTGAATAACCCGTGTAACACAAGGGTACTTAGACTATGTTGTATATAAAGAGATCTTCAATGGGTTGTGAAATTTTATGGTATTCATGTATTTAAATTATTTGATATACTCTCTATTATTTATGTTAGTAATTGAACGTATATATAATTAAATTATTTACATCAACACTGTTAAAGTATAATTTTTTTTGTATAGCCACCCGTGTATTACACGGGTACTTAAACTAGTTATTCCATATATAAATTAGTAAGTTTTTGATGCATTAGCACTTATAACTTGTGCTTGGGGAGTTTTCCAAAAAAAAAACTTAATTTTCCACTTTCAACCTAAAAGTTTTATCTTTTACATTTTAACCCTCTTTTTTTTACTTTTAACTCTAAGTTTTCCATCTTTTATAATTTAACACAACACTTTGTTATTTACAACTTTGGTCCCCCATACTTTTTATCTTTTGCAAGTTTTTGCGTTTTACGTTTCGTTCTAAATTTTGCGAGTGAACATGTCGTAGCGTGCATGTGAGGTTCAACGTTTTTGCTCTATTTTTTTCATATTTGACAGACCCGTCGCAACACGTCCATTTTTCCCCTTTTGTAAAGTTCGTCGCAACGGGCAGGTCGTAGATAAACTAAGTTATTATTTTCTACATTTTACGTTTCTGCTTAATTTCTTCGCATTAAGACACTGTAACGGGTGTGCATGGTTCAACGATTTTAGTCTACTTTTCGTTCTGTGTAATTTTTACCATTTTATCTATTTTATTTTTACGATGTTGAGAGTCGATGTCGTTGTGGCATTGGTACTACTTGGCACGGTTTTACGAACGTTTTTAACCTATTAAATTTTTTACTAATATTTTCTTTCGGTTTACCCCTATTCTTCCTTTACTTAAAAACTAATTTTTGTGTGCATATTTTATGTACCGGTATGTATAAATATGATTTGTTCTATATTCCGACGTAAACTTTTTTTATAGACGAGTCAGGTCAAATATAATACGTTTTCATTTAAAGAAACCATTTTTACGTGCATATTTTTATGTACGTTTTGGTATAAATTCAAGTTGTTCTACGTTTTGAGGTAAACTTTTTTGGGAAATGATTTAGTTCAAATATAATATGTTTTCGTGTTTATTTTATGTATGTTTCGTAAAGTTTGTTTCGAACCGAGTGGAGTCAAATTATGGTTTTTTTTTTCTCCCTCTTTTTCGAAAGCTCTAATTAATCCCTTTCAATTACATGTGCATATTTTCCTTCATACCTGTTACGTTTTCTGTGTATGAGTTGGGTCACATATAATACGTTATGATTGTTCGATATGAATTCCATTTACTTTACGTTTGTCCAATCACAATGCTTATACAGGTTACACTGAGTTTAACTGGATACGTCGAAATATGTGTTTTCATATGGTTAATGCATCATATAACGTTTGGACTAATCCATTCAATATTTACGATGTACCCGCGCCGCAACGCGGACGGGTCTTAACCCTAGTTTATATTAAGAATCAAATGGGGGGTACGTGTCTTATTGAAATCAAAAGATAGAATTTAAAGTTTAATAGGCTTATTAGAATTTCATGGATAAGAAGGAATTCAATGATTGATGCGTACGTGGCTTGACTAGAAACGTAACCTCTAAGTTTAAAGTGAGGTATAAATAGAAGTAGAAAAGCCATTTGAAAATGCCCAGATCCTTCCTTCTCACTCGATCTATTTCCATTTCCATTTCCAATAACTACATTCTCAAGACTGGCGGGAATAGTGCTTGTAAATTAGTGGTGGCTTTGGGCGGTCACCACTGTATATTTTTTTTTCTTTTTCTGATTTCAACAACAATGTTTCAGTTTAAAATAACGATTTTATCCTCAGTTTCAAAATAAAATTTTGCTTTTGTCCCCAGCCAAAGGTTACGTTATTACCCTTAGTTCGAAACTATTATTTTACTTCAGTTCAAAATAAAATTATAGTTTTGCCTCCCAGCTTAAAATTATGAATTTGCCATCAGTTTAAAATAATGAGTTTGCCCTCCTTTAAAAAATTACAATTTTGCCCCAGTTAAAATTTGTAGTATTGCTATCGTTTTTGTTTTTTTCACTAGCTCAAAATTACGACTTTGCTCTGAGTTCAAAAATATGATTTTGCTCATTTTTTCTAACAAATTACTATTTAGCAAAACTATGGTAGTGTTTTAGTTTAATTGGTTGACTCGATGTATTTTTTTTTGAGATCGTGTTATAAATAGTGAAGAAACACTGACCTATGCGGTGATTACGGGCTAGGACTTCAATGATCAGTGACCCGAACGATTAGCTGCAAAACCGAAACACCGTTAGGACTCGTTACAGGAATGGGGTTATTCCTGTAACCACCCTCCGGCGTGAGAATAAGTCTCGGTTTTTGGGAGTAAAGGGAAATTGAGAGGAGAAAGTTATATGAGAGCAAGATGATCATACCTTATACGTTTACCTCTATTTATAGGTTTTCCATTAGGGTTTCCTCTAACTTAGGATTTATTCCGATAAGTTAGAGATTTGCATGATCTTCCCAAAAAGTTGGAGATTTGCTTGTGTAACTTCCGTGCGGAGATGGAAAGTTCTAGAATAATCATTTATATTCATATTAAAATAATAGGTGATAACCGGGTCGGGTTGACCGATGCGGGTCATACCTCGTCATGTCCCCCCAGTCCGAGTTCATGAAAAGAAATTCATTAGCTCGGACTAGGAGAGAAAAGAAAAGTTAGTGTATTATGATTAGTACCAAATACGTTGGGCCTAGTGCCGTTACGTTTTGGGGAAACGACGGCGACAAGATAGGATGTGACAGTTGGGTCATCATTGGGATGACAACTGTAATTACCCTGTTTGGACACGTATTTCCGTCCGTACGCTTTTTTGAATTTGAAAGGTTACCTTTGCGTATAAGTAACACTTCTATATATGAGGGTTTAAATTTCTTTCCCCCACACCCTTCGTTCTTCATTTCCTCAAAAAATGTCTTCAAAACCTAGTGAATCGTCCTCTTCTGCTTCCGCCACTACCGATGTGCTTTTCTGTAAGTGGGGTGTAACGTCTTACAACAACCTTGTACAAGACTACGGCATCCGGGCCGAATGGAACCCTATATTGCCGTCCAAAACGGACACTGCGTTTCCATTGAAATCGAGCAAAATCACGTTGTTCAGTGATTTTTTCAAGTTCTGCAATTTCAGGTTACCCGTTACCAAGTTTCTTAAATTGGTGCTTGATTATTACCGTATTCACATTTCTCAATTACATCCCCTCGGGTTGGTGAAACTTCACCAATTCGAATTTGCTTGCATTGCCCTAGGCCATATTCCGGAACTAGTTGTGTTTAGGGCCTTCTTCGTTCTTGTATGGAAATCCCCTTTCTTTACCTTTGACCGGAGGGACACTGATGTGTCCTGCCTTAGGGACATTCCTACCAGTTCTAGAGACAAAGATTGGAAGAAAAAGTTTTTCTATATTGATGCCTCTGTTATTCCCGGTGAGATGTATTGGAGGGAAAAGGGGCCGAAGGATAAGGTCAAAGATGACGGTCCTTCGGAGGATGCGTTCGTGTCGAATGTTCTGTACACGAAATTGTGTGGTCGTCCTTTCGAGTGCGGTGATTACGGGCTAGGACTTCAATGATCAGTGACCCGAACAATTAGCTGCAAAACAGAAACACCGTTAGGACTCGTTACAGGAATGGGGTTATTCCTGTAACCACCCTCCGGCATGAGAATAAGTCTCGGTTTTTGGGAGTAAAGGGAAATTGAGAGGAGAAAGTTATATGAGAGCAAGATGATCATACCTTATACATTTACCTCTATTTATAGGTTTTCCATTAGGGTTTCCTCTAACTTAGGATTTATTCCGATAAGTTAGAGATTTGCATGATCTTCCCAAAAAGTTAGAGATTTGGTTGTGTAACTTCCGTGCGGAGATGGAAAGTTCTAGAATAATCATTTATATTCATATTAAAATAATAGGTGATAACTGGGTCGGGTTGACCGATGCGGGTCATACCTCGTCAAATAGTATGTACAAGTAACTAAAATACATGTGTACATGTTATGAAACTAAGAAATATTCGATTTAACGCCCCGCAACGCGGGCGGGGCAATTAACAAGTTATATATATGTTCCATATTTTCTTTAAGTATTACACCCCACAATAATAAAATCATGCCCCGTTTTAAGTATTGTAACCCCTGATCACTGATACCCTGTCCAACTGACGTAGGGCCCCGTAACGTATGTCAAGGCTCTGCCTAAATTCGTTGGGGTTCTGTCTCGTGACGTAGGGATAAAATAGAATTGGGTTACTATACATAATGTGAGTGCACTATATATTTTATTAAATAACCCAGGAGTGATACCCAAAATATAACAACCCTCCAGAATATTTTTCTGACACCCTGCACTTCCTAAAATACACCCCGTATGTGAAAACTAAACCCGAAATATAATATAACAATAAAAATAAATGAAAAACAAGAAATAGTAAGTGAGGCGGGCCGCGTAGACCCACCCCAACCTTTACGCAGGCGGTATGAAGATTGATACCAGATTCCTTTGATTTTCTTAAGTTCAAGCGGGCCGCGTAAGCTACCCCGTTAAGTTAACGCGGGCCGCGAGGGACTAAAAAGGTGGCACAGCCCGGTGCGGCCACGTGTCCCAACACCCGGCTAAGCTAGTTGTCGACTCAGCACAGCTACGCGTTGACCCAGCTTTGACGCGGGCCGCGTAAGCTTTGTGCTTATGTTACGCGGGCCGCGAGAGACCCAGGTTCAGGCACTATATAAAGGAGGCATCGGCTGTCCATTTCAATTCGTTCACAATTCATTCTCACTCTCAAAATTCTGAATTAGAGTTATTATACTCGGGTATTATACCCCTAATTAGCAAAACTCTGCCTCGTTGTAAGTATCATAACCCCTGGATACGTATTAGATACTCTGCCCGATTGATCTAGGGTTCCGTAACGGCTGTCGTGGTTCTGCCCGACGTAGTCGTTGGAATGCCGTCTCGGGGAGGGTATTACTAATGTTAAAATGGGTTATTATACTAACGCGTGTGCATTTTATTTAATTAGATTATAACCAGGAAGTCACAAAGGAAAGCCCTATAATAGCAATGTGAGTTGATCCACTTTTTGTTAACTGTTTTTACAAAACCTTAAATATCTTTCCATGCGAATGACAGTTATTGAGTATTTGTAAGAATACAATTACAGTCGGTAAATTTGGGGTTTTGTATACAAAATTTGTTACCACCTGGTAAAGGAGCAACATGACCATAAGTCGGAACGACATTACCGTGTGGTGGTAATTGATATAACTTGGAAACAAATGTAATTGCGGATGCGCCCTCAATACTGTTCACTGTGACTTTTTATTTAAACTTGATTAAGCTGGGATTCACTCACCAGTATTCCTGCTGATAAAATGTTTTAAACACGTGTTTCAGGTAACTTAGTGTGAAGCCAATGAAAGCCAGCTGGAGAGCACTGAAGGCTTGGAAAAGTGGCTATAAAGTTACCTAAAATAAAATAGACATTTTTATTAAATAAAATAGGATTTATTCCTATGAAAATGTATGTACTGCAAAACTTGGGTTTTATCCCATGTGTTTAATATTATGAAAATATGGTGGTTTTTACTCTGATAAAATATTTCCTAACTACGGTCCTGATGAAAAATTCCACTGCCAAATTAGACAATACCGTTACCACCGAAACTGGCTCACGGCCGCCCGTTCCTGTGTTTGTATAAGGGATCGGGGGTTGTGACAAGCGAAGCTCTGCTAGTCTGATTTTCTACCGGATCCTCTGTATTTTCATCATCTTTGAATAGAATTCAGACGCGTTAAGCGTTGAACTTGTCGTTGTTGATTCTGTGACATTATCAAGGGATTCCGCACCTTGATTCTGATCGATCCAGCCACGTTCTACTCGAACAGATCCTGAGATAAACGGGCTAACAAGTGGTATCAGAGCCACAGGAGGTTGAATCGGAGACGACAACAACAAATTCACCGACTTTTCAGCGATTTTCGGTCGATTTCTGTCAAATTTCACTGGAAATTTTGACAAATTTCTCATCTTCTACCTCATTTCTTATTGTTCTTACATTTTTACACCTTAAAACTGAGAAAACTCAAAATTGAACAAGAATTCACGGACAAAATTGAGTAATTTTCATATCAAACGAATCGGAATTGAACATAGATCAATCCTGTAAAGTTTCATTGAAAAATTCGGACTAAAACTGAATCAAATCAAGCAAAAACTATGTCGAGTTCTTCGTTCTTGCTGACGTCATCCACCCGATCGGATCACCATCCGATCGGATTGGCTTAAATTGTTCTTGATTCACTGGCTGACGTCATCATCTCACTCGATCGGATCACCATCCGATCGGTGAAGAGTTGAGGGTTAAAGGTTTTTAAGGATCTTGTGTCACTCGATCGAACGACCATCCGATTGGATCACCATCCGATCGGATCGCCATTCGACACTTGCTAATCCGACACTTGGTAATCTGACGATTGTTACTTGGCTGAGCAATCCGATCGAATCACCATTCGACCCAAGTGCATCAGTTTGAAATTTTTGAAAATTGTGAAAATTTTTCTAAGTGTTTGAAATTTTTCAGGTTTTTACAAAATGGGAGACGAATTCCTAAACCTATTCAGCGATGTCTTTGCATACAACACCGGAGATGCATCAACAAATACAACCACCAATACAAATCCAAATCCGAATAAGGCGATCACAGATTCGCTTAGTGTGGATAACGCCTATGGTACGTATAACAAGCCACCAAAGCTCATGGCGATTGAAGACTACAACCGATGGGCAAGCAGATTTGAGGATTGGTTGAAAGCATTTGCTTATCAGAGTTGGAGGTGTCTGAGGAACGGTTTCCATATTGGAAGAAAAGATTATGAAAACTTGAACGAAGGTGAGCAAGAGACATTTGTTGCTGAACAAAAATGTATAGCCCTGTTACATCAATCTGTTAGAGATGATATGATTTCTTTGATTAGTTACGAAAATTCGAAAGATTTGTGGGCCAAGTTAGAGAAGAAGTGTATAGGAGGGGTTGAGATAGTGAAAAACAAGAAACGTCTACTGAAAAAGGAGTTCGACTTGTTTGCATGCATGAGGAATGAGACTGTGCTAAAGATGATTGAGCGTTTCTGTCATCTGAAGATAGAGCTTGTCAGACATGGGATAACAGTCACAGAAGAAGAGATGGTTGAGAAGTTATTGGAATCGTTGCCAGATGAAAAGTATTGGCAATATTATGGTCTTGTTTTGAAAAACACCATGAAAATTCAGATATGAATGTTGACTGGTTGATAGAAAGGTTTGAAAGTCATGAGTTAGAAATCAAGAAGATGAATAAAGTCAACAACACCCCGTACCAACAAAATATCGATCTTTACTACAGAGGTAGTATGATTCCCAAAACCACTTCACCGAAAACTGCTTTTTCTACTGAGAGTTCAAGCACGATAAATCAAGAAAAACAAAGCAGTAGCTCAGTACCTAGCAGTGGTTATAATGGAGGTTCTTCTTCATCAGTTTCAGGGAATCGGCAACAGCAAAATGTTCCCAAAAACGTCTTTCAGTGCAACATAGCTGTGAACCTGAACAATGCGCAAAACTTTAATGAAGAGACAGCCAAACAACAAATGGTGTTTCTTGCTTCAATCTTGGAATCATATGAAAGCTTAGCTGCTGGGAAAATTGGAAATACAAATTTAACCAAAGAAGATTATGATCAAATTGATCCCGAATAGATGGAGTTAATCGACATACGCTGGTGCATGGCTAGCGTAATTAGGAGAGCGCAAAGTTTTATGGAGATAACGGGAAGAAATTCCATCGGTGGGCCTTCAACATAGTTGGGATTTGATAAATCAAAGGTGACCTTCTTTAAGTGCAAACAGAAGGGGCATTTCAAGAAGGAGTGCAAGAACTCAGCAGCGGATGAAACAGCTAATCTGTTTCATGACGACTACTACAAAAAGGCTGTATATCACCGCAATCGGAAAGAGCCGCCAAGAATGAAACAAATTGAAGAGACTCCAAAGGAGAAGTCGAGAGCCTTAGCTGTGATTCAAGATGATGAAGGTTTCGACTGGAGTGAGTTTTTGCCCGAAGATGATGTTGTAGGTTTTGCATTCATGGCAAAAGTTGAACCATATAAAGATACACGAACCGAAGAGCAAAAATACACTTATCGGAAGATGGTAGCTCAAACTATGAAGGATAGAAACTATCGAGCTTGGAAAGAAGCCAAAAAAGGCAAACAGATGGGATCCAGATCGTGAATGCTATTTGGACCAGAAAGGCAACATAATTGCTGAACCATCGTCACTCATAATCGAAACTCTCATTGAATCTTTGAAGCAAGAGAATGAACAAAGAGAGAGAGAGATGCGACAAAGAAAGCTGAAGAGGAAGAGCTAAAGTCAAGGAAAGTCGACAATGGGATAATCGACACCACAAAAGAAATGACAGCTGAAAACCTGATAAAGATGGCAGACAAAGTGCTTATGGCAAAGGAACTAGAGGTAGATTCCAAATCTGCTGTAGGATCGTGTGCGGACCCGAAACGAGTCGATCAGAGGCGTTCTACTCAAAATGAAAGGCGAAACAGACATGATGAGTTGAATTTAGCTAGATATACACTTTAACTGTCATTTATATTGATCTGGAACAGTTTTACAGCAAGATGACACTTCGACAGAGCTTCGCCGTCAGAAAATCTCTTAGTAATTTCGTACCAACTGACACGGAACTAAACCTATTTATAGACTAGCTAATTCCGCACGAAACATGCACAAACGGAATAACAATTACATGCAGAATTACATGTTGTTCATTCCAAGCGGAATTAGTCCTTCAAGCGGAATTAGCCTTTATCTTGATTTCTCGATCTTCGTGCCATGAGCAATGCAAGACTCGATACTAGACGAAGTCGACAGACGTATGCACCAACAGACTCCCCCTCGGATGTTGACGAGTCTTAAGTGTCGAGTCTTCAACGTCTTCAGTCTTTATCAGTCTGACTGTTCTCTTTTCATCAGCAACAACATACTCTCCTCGGATGTCTTCAGACTCTCCCTATCGTTATGCTGGGATCGCAACCTGGCTTTTTGAAGTTAACAAAGTCCTTAGATATCGTAACCTGTCTTTCTATCATTCAGAATCAGGATCAGAAACCTGGCTATCCTGCACATTCTCTTCCTCACAATAAATTTCACAAATTTAACATTTGACAAATCTATATATTCAAACTCCCCCTCAAATTAAGCCAGAATGATTTACATTTTAAACCTTCTGATGACCATTTGCAGAAAAATATTCATACATTTTTAGATTCAATAGACTCCCCCTTAAAATGATCATCATGTTCAGCACTTGGAATTTTGAAAATCAGCTTTTCAACACCAGTTGTCAAAAATCTTTTTGGATTTTTCAAAAGTTTAAGTTAAAACACATTTAAAATCTTTTTGGATTTTTGAGTAAAATGAAATGCAGTAAAGAAATATTTACAGAAAATATTTTTGTGAGCTTGTGTAAAAGGATCATATCAGTTTCTGAGACAAATCACCAACACCGTTAAGCTTTATTTCATTTTAAGTTCTAAACAATTCACCTAGATTGTCAGTATACTGGTCTACATAAATTTTCACACAAAGTTCAACTGTTTCGAGATACGAGATTAATATTTTAAGAACTTAAACTTATTCGCGTGTCCCACTACTTGAATATACTCATGTATCCAGATCCCAATATTCAGTCTTACAGGTGAGTATACCTAGATGATATCTGTAAAAGGGTTAAATGCGAAACCGTGAGAGCTTAGGTCAGAACGTCCGTTCAGCAGAGAGATGACGGCTCGACTTTTGGTGTGTTCCCTTTAGAGAATCTTTTCTTCAACAGCACATGATTAGCATTTTTCAATGATTTATCATTATTTGTATTGAGGGCGATGCTTGTAGGATCGGTTCTAGACCCAAATGAGTCAATTAGAAGAGTTCTAATCTGTTTCAGAGGTGGAAACAAAGAAACAGATGCATAAAACAGCTTAATTTGCTTTAATTTGCCTTGTATATTGATTAGAAACTGTTTACAATCAAACGGCACTTCGGCAGCACTTCGGTACCGGAAATCTCAGAAGTTACAATGATTTCGCTTGAGGAGGATATTTATATGCATGGGATTCCGCTTGAAAGTAACAGAAAACATTTCAAGCGGAATTAGATAATTGTGATTTCGCTTGAAACAGTCACATGTCATTTCAAGGGAAATCATCACCTTTCAAGCGAAATCAGCTTCAAACACACCTAAACCTATTTTCTCGTACAACATGCCCTGATCTAACAATCTTGTGTAAGACTCGATACAAGACGAAGTCGATAGACGTAGTGCACCAACAAACTCCCCCTCGGATATTGACGAAGTCTTCGGTGTCGAGTCTTCACAATCTTCAGTCTTTATCAGTATTTGGGCTTCCAGAATCTTGATTTGGCTATATCAACTAATTCCCCCTCGGATGGTGCGCTATCAATCTCTGGCATCTTCAGGATCAAATTCCTAGCTTTTGCCTCTTCAGACTCTTTTTCTCTAACAGACTCCCCCTCAACTTGTACTGGGATCATAGTCTGCTCACAAAGTCCTTAGGTATCGGAACCTGACTCTACAATATTCAAACTTCCTTTGATGTTGTTCCAAAATCGTAACCTGGCTCTCATCCAGCTCAGGTTATCTGCACATCCTCTACGTCAAAGTAAAATTTCACAAATTTATAATTTTGACAGATTTAATCTTTATCTATCACTTGTAGACACATTCTTTCCATGATTTGATCAATTAAGACTTTCTGATGACCACTTAGAAAGAAAACTTTTTAAAACACACTCTCCCAAACTAGTTGTCGTCATGTTTAGCATTTGTAATTTTGAAAATCAGCTTTTCAACATCAGTTGTCGAAAATCTTTTTGAATTTTTCCAAGAAATTTATGCTAAAACACACTGAAAATCTTTTTGGATTTTATGAATAAAAAGAAATACAGTAAAGAAATATTTACAGACAATATTTTTGTGAGTTTGTGTAAAAGGATCATATCAGTTTATGAGACAAATCACCAACACCGTTAAGCTTCATTTCATTTTAAGTTCAAAACAATTCACTTAGATTGTCAGTATACTGGTCCACTTAAATTTTCACACAAAGTTCAACTGTTTCGAGATACGAGATTAATGTTTTAATGACTTAAACTTATCCGCGTGTCCCACTACTTGAATATAATCCCGTATCTAGATCCCAATATTCAGTCTTACAGGTGAGTATACCTAGATGATATCTGTAAGGGGTTAGGTGCGAAACCGTGAGAGCTCAGGTCAGAACTTCCGTTCAGCAGAGAGATGACGGCTCGACTTTTGGTGTGTCCCCTTTAGAGGATCTTTTCTTCAACAGCACATGATTAGCATTTTTCAATGTTTCATCATTTTTTATGCTGAGGGTGATGCTATATTTCAAGCATTTGCAGAAAGTATTATACGGGGACTAGGTCAGAATTTCCATTCAGCAGAAGTCCCGGGATAATACCCCATATATCACTAAGCATAAAGACCTAGTATCTCAGAAAGAGGGACCTTTCAAACAAGATTTCGGGGGTTACCCATATATCCAAGAAATGTTCCCCACGACGTAAGCAAATTTGAAATTTTAGGTTTATATCTCGAATACAATCTACTGAATGTGTAAAAAACCTACTGGCACATCCATAGTGAGATTGTTTATCACAATTTTTAACTTTCCATTTCTCTAGCATGTTGTGATAGTCCACTGATGTACTATCATTTCCTCTTTTTCACAACAAAACTCTTTTTCATTTTATCATGTTTTTGAATTTTTCAAATTTTCTAATGTTTTTGGATTTTCTGAAATTTCTTACCCCCCCTAAAATGCAAACACATTAAAGAAAAATTGAAAACAAACTGTACAAGTAACTTGACAACCGATATCGAATCAACTCAAATCTCCATTCACTTGGCATAAACAATCAGAACTCCCCCTTTCAACAAACCATTTTCTCATTAAGATTTCAAAACACTTAAGTTTGTTTTAATTAAAATGATTTTTCCGGAAAATAAGTTTTGTTTAACCATTTATAGGGACGGGTTCATCATCTTGTTCATTCAATCACTTGTATGAGGATTACATCAAGTTCAAACTAATGACCTTGTTTAATCACTTGTAAACTTATCACCTGTACCACATGTAGGAATAAAACAACTACACAAAATCATTTTACCAATCAAGATGCCGATTCCTGCTTCACACTTACCCACCTGGAAGCTCCGGCAAGTCACAACCTGTAAAATTTAAACAATTTTAAAATCTTTCACAAAATCTATTTTAACAAGAATGATGGCGATTCCTGATCCGCGATTACAAACTTGGGATCTCCGGCAAGTCAGGTTTTTCAATGAAAGAAAATGTCCACCCAAACCTGACCAGCCTTGGGTGATATCAACTCCTCTTTAGTTAGGGTGTAGGTTGTTTTTTTTGTTGCATAAAAATCTTTTACCCCTTTAACCTTCCCATCGATCATTTTTCCAAAAATTTTCTTTACATTCCCATTAAACGCTTTCTCAACATCAAATTCATTCTTTTCAGAATAAAATTGATTAGAGATCTCAACTTTTCCAATTTTTTTGTTTAAAAGTCTCAGTCCTCAATGGTGGAAAGTTCTCATCATCCATTGGAGTGTTGGTGCACTTACGTCTGTCGACTACGTCTTCCATCGAGTCTTAGAGTTGGATAGATTAGACATGGCACGAAATCCTAGAAACTAGAGATTGTATAGATTCACTTGTATGTTATTAGCTAGGTTCGCTTATGTGTCAGTCTAATAGGTCCGTTTGAATGGTCATGTTGGTTTCGCTTGAACGGCATTAGTGTAGGTCCGCTTATACGGTCATGACCATATAAGCGGAACCTCCTCAACTATATATAGTGGCACTTTCAAGCGGACCATAACACATAGTTTAGGGGTGTTTTCTTCCGGTGAGCCACGAAGTGCTGCTGAAGTGTTGTCTGAACGTGTAATCGAGTTATTGATCAATACAACAGCAAGTTTAAGTGAATGTGGCTGAAAAAGCACCAAATCATTAGTTTCCGCCTCTTGATTTGGATAGGGATTCTTCTGATCGACTCAAACAGGGCCGAAACACGATCCTACATGGAGGAACTGTAAAGTCAAAATGTGATAAACAATCTTACTGTGGATGTGTCAGTAGGTTTTTGCACATTTAGTAAACTGTAAAGAGATATAAACCTAAAATCAAACTTGCTTATTCTGTGGGTTAACAAAACTGCTTGGATATATAGGTAATGTGCGTGTAGTGTAATATATTTTTGATGTATATTTTAAGCCCTTTTTACACTTTTAGCCAAGTTTTAAATTTATAAAACACGATATTTACTAACACTAAACACACATATGGGCAAGTGCACCCATCGTGGACGTAGTATAGTGTTGGTAAGATACCGAGGTCGTCCAAGGACACAAGAGCTTTTAGTACCGGTTTATCCTCAACGTCTAATCAAATCAAAATGTTAGAAAAGGTTTTTAAACTAAAAATAAAAACTAACTAAATGCTGAAAAATAAAAATTAAATAAAAACAGATAGACAAGATGAATCACTTGGATCCGACTCGCGTATTAGTATAACCTTTGATTATTTTCGCACTTTTGCACTTGTTTAAGAGATTATCTTAGTTATTGTAGTAGGCCTCTCTTTTGAAGGCGACGTTACCCTCAACCCAGTAGTTTGAGTCAGCAAGGATACAATCCTAAAGGGTCGGATTATTGGAAGATAATGAATTAAGTTATTAATGCAAATTATGGTAGGCCCCGCTTTTAGCGGTGATGTTACCCTCGACTAAGTAGTCTGAGTCAGCAGGGATACAGTCCTAAATAGCCGGGTTATAGTATTAATAGTAGTTAACTTATGAGGGGGTCAAAGAGTTTGGATCCCCGCCATCCAATACCTATGGGCATTGAAGGAGATCCTACTAAATTTGACCCAGGTCCCTTGCAGGACCTCTAAACGCTGAACAAGGGCAAGACCCTTACCAAACCGTTCCCTTAACCCCCGACCAGGTAGCCAACATACCTCCATATAGACCGTGGAGATATGAATGGTGAAAATCTTTTATTTTATATAGACAGTAAAATAATGCCAAGACACCACAGACAAACGATAAGGAAAGATCACCTTCAACATAAGCAACTAGTTATTAAAGTCATTAATACAAAACCAAATAAAAAGTGCAAAAGATTAAAAATAAAAAGTATTATACTAAACACTTGTCTTCACCAAGTGATGTAAGAGACTTAGGCAAACATGGCCTTGATTGTCAAGAACTCTTACGATCAATCTTGGATCCCGAGACGACTCACACACTCTATGATGGACAATGGATGATGGTGGTGGATGATGGTGTTATGGTGGTGGTGGGTGGTGGATGAAGTGTGAGAGAGGTGGTGTGCCAAGGGATGAGTTGCAATGAAACCAAGCACTCCTATTTATAGGCTGAACAGAAGGCTGGACATGGCCCCGTGTCCGCTGGACACGTCCCCGTGCCTGTCTGACACTCTCTCTCTCTTCATTAATTGTAATTCGCAATTACAATTAATGCGCCTGCTGTACTTTCGCCACGCCCCCGTGTCCGCTGGACACGGCCCCGTGGTGGGCAATAGAAGCTTCTATAGGTTTGTCTTTTCTGCTGCTTCTTGGGCACGACCCCGTGCTGGCTGAGCACGGGGCGTGTTCAGTCTTCTGTCTTCTCTATTTTGCTTGGGAGGATGCCGTTGAGGGGTCGGGCAGTCCACTTATGTTCCTTTTCTTGTATTTATGTTAGATTTAGCTGTCTTTTTGCTTCTTTTATGAATTTGAGCTCATTTAATTCTGAAAATACAAAAGGAAGACAAAAGCACTCTTTTTCCAACATTAGTACTTAAAAAGGGTTAGTTTTATGCCTTATTTGATGTATTTTATATGTTGCATTTTACACACATCAAATACCCCCACACTTGAACTTTTGCTTGTCCTCAAGCAAAACTCTTTAATATGTGGCTTACACTCCCAAATGGAATGGGTAGAAGAGAAGGTTTTGGCTTGTCATAGAGTGTCGGGAATCCAAGATTTTTTTTTGGGTTTTATTTTTATTTATTTAAAATCATATTCGTTATGATTTATTTAGAACATTTCATAGGATAAATTACTTATTTGGGCATAACATGCCTTTTTTAAAATTCCATTTATATACAAGTTCACATACCTCACGGGAGAAATCACTCACACTCGGCCGAAGGTGTATTTTTAGTGAATCACTCGAGAGCGGCATGGAGCTTATTCCTACCATAAGCTTGCCAAGCAATCAATCCTCCTCCCTTTTAACTTGTTACCTTTGTAAATATCAAGAGGACTTTTTGGGTAAAGGCTTGGGCTAAAGGTGGGTGAATGGGTTAGCGGTTAGTAGAAAAAGGGCGAAAAGCGTAAAAAGCGTCGGTTTTCGTAAAACATTTTGTTTTAGTGACTTTTTATTTTTTTGTGAAGTATTTCTTCAAACAAACTTTTTGTTTTAAGAGATTTGTTTATTTCAAATTTCATCATCATTTTTTTAGTCACACGAAAACCGAGCTTGTTACTAAAATAAAGGGTAAAAATTAAAAGGGTTTTGGTGGGTAAAAGGGTTTTTAGGGTAAAGAAATGAAAGGTTTAGGCTCAAAGGGGTTAACTAGGGGGAGTTTTTAGGTGGGTGAAAAGAAAATTGAAAATAATGGTTTTGAAAGAAAAAGGGTTAGTCCTAATGCCTCCATCATTTACTTACTTGGGTTTAAGTTGGTAAGGACCGGGAATGAATCATCGTGGCAAGTTCTAGAGTCGTAAGAACCAAGCGGCTATTCACACAAGAAACGAAAAATGAGCATTTAGTCTAAAGATGTGTATTTGTATGCTCAATAAAGGCTCAAAACTCACTTTTTGTGGGAATGGGTTTTTTCTATGTGATCAAGTATATATAATCAAATTTTAACTCAAGCTTGTCATGCCGTTTCGTAATTTTCGTATGTTGGTTCTTTTTATCACGACGCTATTGGTTGTAAACTTGTAAAAATATAACCTTATTAATCTTAGAATTCCCAACTTAAACTTTAGATAAGTAAAGAAAAATTGAAAATTTTGAAAAAATTTGGGGTGACTAGCGGTTCCAATAGAGTTTTGTGTAAGGCTTGTTTTTAGGACTTACAAAATTTCAAGGTTTTAGCATCCCCCCCCCCACACTTAAATTACACATTGTCCTCAATGTGTCCCAAAAATAAAATTTTAGGTTGATTAGATGTGTAATATGGTGTTAAAAGCAAAGATTTTATGTTACTGGCAGTCCGGACACGGCCCCGTGTTCAGGTGCCAGTAACGAAAATTAAAGAAAAGAAACAGAAGCCTGGACACGGGGGCGTGTCTGGTGAACACGGCCCGTGTCCAGTTACCTGAACTGGGTGTTTTTCTGCAGGGGGTTCAGCACGGGGCCGTATTGGTTGGACACGGCCCGTGTTGAACCTTCTGTATTGGAGAAATTGATGTCGGGTTGCCTTGTTCTTGTGCATGGGGTCATGTTTCTCGTTCCCCTTTTCATCCTTTACCACCATGAGTGTGTTTTACTTATTATGGACCATTCAAACTTTAAAACCATCATTTCATTGAAATCATAGAGAGATCTTACATAGTCCTAAATTTATATTAAGCTAGATAAGGAAACAAAGAAGCATTAAACCCTGGAGTTCTAGCCTACCAATTATTTTAATTAGCAAAATTTCCAAGAAGCTAGTAGTCTTGGTTAGATATGGCCTTATAGAACTCCTTCTTCCAGGTGTGTTTTTCCTCATATGTCGGCGAGCCACTCCTCCACCTCCCTCGGAAGGAGAAAAGAGGGCTCATTAGCGTCAGTTTGAGGAGTTGCGATTTCCACCGGGATCTCTTGTTGGTGCTCCATGGGAGGTTCCGCCGGAAAGTCATCCCACCCGGTAGGGTTGTTAACTCCGAGTGCCAGGTTCCAATCCTGTTGAGGGAGGACTGGTTCCATCGGGGGTGTCACAAGAATATTTAGCCTCTGGTGCAAGAGGTTAATTTCTTGAAAGCTACTCTCAAGTCCCACCGTAAGATCGTTAATACGGTCGATTAAGACCTCCTCTACTGACGTCATTTCGTCGAGGCCCTCCCTTAATGCTATTACATAATGCACAAGTGTAGCTTCAATGGAGGGCCTCCTTCCTCTTCGGTTGTCTGATGAATGCACGGAAGATGTTTCGCTGTTTTCACTCGACATTCTACGAAAAACAAACTAAAGATAGTTTATTTGTTGAAACAGTAGACCGGACACGGCCCCGTGCTCAGTGAACACGGCCCCGTGTTCATCTTTCTGCAGAGTTTTGGAGCAGAGAAACTTGAAGTTTTAAGTTATTTTCTGAACTTGTGGGGTCTTTTTAAATATTAGTAACTTAAAACAATGTTTTACAACATATTTTTACTAAGATTCCCTGATCAAAACTCATCAATCCCTACCACAAAGCTTGAAAAATTCAAACTTTAATGGAGGTTCTTGGAGAAAGATGAAGAAGAAGAAAATGGTTAAAAGAGGAAAGGACAAGATGGGTTGTTGGAACCTTCTTTTAGACTTACCTAGGATAGTTGAGAGAAGATTCCTTCAAATTTCTGTCCCAAGTTGGTCCAAATGTGCAGAATTCTTGGCTTCATTTATAGAAAACGACAGCCTCCTGGACACGGCCCCGTGTTCATTGGGCACGACCCCGTGTGCAGGTGGAATTCTGACACAGTTTGTCCGTATTCTGACGTGCTGATCAGAAGGGAATCTTTTTGGTGAACACGGGGGCGTGTTGGCTGGACACGGCCCCGTGTCGAGGGACTGTTTTATGAAGTTGTCTAATTTTTTTAAGGAATTCTCTAGTATCGGGTGGCTCCTGATTGGTTGGAACAACCCCAAAGTGCCTAAGATACCTTAATTGTCCTAGACTAAAGTGAGAACGCAAGAGGTTGTCGGTGAGGGTAATTCCTATTTTCATTCTAGGTGGACAAGTCCAACCCTTTCCCGGGCTCTCGTTAAAGAAGGTGTATGCCGAATCACTCAGGTCTATGTATGCACCGAATGAAGTCGACGGAGAGTCCTTCACGGCACAATCGGCACAGGGACGACTATCGTCCAAGTCTTCGCTAGGAGTGAAGGTATTTTTGGGAGCAACGAGGTTGTCGGAATGCGATCCCAACATTTCTTCATGGTCATCATCTTGGGGCGGATCAATGAAATCCTTCCTAAGCTCTTTTGACCAATTTAGAATTAGCTCTTCTAGTTGAAATAACTCGTCAAGGAGCATTTCTCCTAGAATATCTGGCTGGGCGCATTCGAGGGAGAGATAGTGCTTATTTTTACTTTCGCCCCTCTTAAGGTTATAAGGAATCGGTGGGTCTATGTAGTGGGGCCTATAATTTAGAGAGTAACATTCTAACTCTTTATGTTCGCCTCCACATAATTGACACCACGTACCATAAGAGTGCCGAAAGTAAAAAGAATTACTATCACTGATATTTATGTCAGAAAAAACCAACCGTCGGGATCTAACGATTCTATTTTCAGTAAGTTAATCTTAGGCACGGGGGCGTGTTGAGTGAGCACGGCCCCGTGTTCAGCTTACTGTCTGACTTAAAACAGGATTGCCAGTTCCAATGATTGAGCACGGGGGCGTGTTCAGCGGGCACGACCCGTGCTGAGCTCTGCAGAAGCTGAAAAACTAAGAAAATCCTAAAAAATTAAAAAGAAAAATAAAAATATGATTAGGCCGTTGATTCCTAACTTTCTTAAAATCCTTGTGTCCCCGGCAGCGGCGCCAAAAACTTGATGTGCGTGTAGTGTAATATATTTTTGATGTATATTTTAAGCCCTTTTTACACTTTTAGCCAAGTTTTAAATTTATAAAACACGATATTTAGTAACACTAAACACACATATGGGAAAGTGCACCCATCGTGGACGTAGTATAGTGTTGGTAAGATACCGAGGTCGTCCAAGGACACAAGAGCTTTTAGTACCGGTTTATCCTCAACGTCTAATCAAATCAAAATGTTAGAAAAGGTTTTTAAACTAAAAATAAAAACTAACTAAATGCTGAAAAATAAAAATTAAATAAAAATAGATAGACAAGATGAATCACTTGGATCCGACTCGCGTATTAGTATAACCTTTGATTATTTTCGCACTTTTGCACTTGTTTAAGAGATTATCTTAGTTATTGTAGTAGGCCTCTCTTTTGAAGGCGACGTTACCCTCAACCCAGTAGTTTGAGTCAGCAAGGATACAATCCTAAAGGGTCGGATTATTGGAAGATAATGAATTAAGTTATTAATGCAAATTATGGTAGGCCCCGCTTTTAGCGGTGACGTTACCCTCGACTAAGTAGTCTGAGTCAGCAGGGATACAGTCCTAAATAGCCGGGTTATAGTATTAATAGTAGTTAACTTATGAGGGGGTCAAAGAGTTTGGATCCCCGCCATCCAATACCTATGGGCATTGAAGGAGATCCTACTAAATTTGACCCAGGTCCCTTGCAGGACCTCTAAACGCTGAACAAGGGCAAGACCCTTACCAAACCGTTCCCTTAACCCCCGACCAGGTAGCCAACATACCTCCATATAGACCGTGGAGATATGAATGGTGAAAATCTTTTATTTTATATAGACAGTAAAATAATGCCAAGACACCACAGACAAACGATAAGGAAAGATCACCTTCAACATAAGCAACTAGTTATTAAAGTCATTAATACAAAACCAAATAAAAAGTGCAAAAGATTAAAAATAAAAAGTATTATACTAAACACTTGTCTTCACCAAGTGATGTAAGAGACTTAGGCAAACATGGCCTTGATTGTCAAGAACTCTTACGATCAATCTTGGATCCCAAGACGACTCACACACTCTATGATGGACAATGGATGATGGTGGTGGATGATGGTGTTATGGTGGTGGTGGGTGGTGGATGAAGTGTGAGAGAGGTGGTGTGCCAAGGGATGAGTTGCAATGAACCCAAGCACTCTTATTTATAGGCTGAACAGAAGGCTGGACATGGCCCCGTGTCCGCTGGACACGTCCCCGTGCCTGTCTGACACTCTCTCTCTCTTCATTAATTGTAATTCGCAATTACAATTAATGCGCCTGCTGTACTTTCGCCACGCCCCCGTGTCCGCTGGACACGGCCCCGTGGTGGGCAATAGAAGCTTCTATAGGTTTGTCTTTTCTGCTGCTTCTTGGGCACGGCCACGTGCTGGCTGAGCACGGGGCGTGTTCAGTCTTCTGTCTTCTCTATTTTGCTTGGGAGGATGCCGTTGAGGGGTCGGGCAGTCCACTTGTGTTCCTTTTCTTGTATTTATGTTAGATTTAGCTGTCTTTTTGCTTCTTTTGTGAATTTGAGCTCATTTAATCCTGAAAATACAAAAGGAAGACAAAAGCACTCTTTTTCCAACATTAGTACTTAAAAAGGGTTAGTTTTATGCCTTATTTGATGTATTTTATATGTTGCATTTTACACACATCAATAGGTAACCCATGAAATCTTGTTTGAAAGGTCCCGTATTTTGAGATATTAGGTCTTTATGCTCAGTGATATCTGGGGTATTATCCCGGGACTTCTGCTGTATGGAAGTACTGACCTAGTCTCCGGATAATACTTTCTGCAAAAAGCTTTGAAACATAAGCTCGCCCTCAGCATGCTGATGAAACAATAAAATTGATAGTCGCTGCTGTTGTAAATAAAAGATCCTCTAAAGGGGACCCACCGAAAGTCGAAGCCGTCATCTCTCTGCGTATACGGAAGTATCGACCTGAGCTCTCACGGCCCTCGCACATAACCCCTTTACAGATATCATCTGTGGTATACTCACCTGTAAGATTGAATATTGGGATCTGGATACGGGAGTATATTCAAGTAGTGGGACACACGGATAAGTTTAAGTATCTAAAACACTAATTGCGTATCTCGAAACAGTTGAAATCTGTGTGAAAATTTAAGAGGACAAACATACTGACAATCTAGGTAAATTATTTAGAACTTAAAATGAAATCAAGCTTAACGGTGTTTGATGATATATCTCAGAAACTGATATGATCCTCTTGCACGAACTCACAAAAATATTGTTTGTAAATAGTTCATTTCAGCATTTATTTTTCTTTCAGAAAATCCAAAAACGATTTTTGGTGTGTTTTAGCATAAATTTTGAAAAAGTCAAAAAGATTTTCGATGACTGATATTTGAAAAGCTGATGTTCAAAATTCTAAGTGCTAAACTTGAAGAACAGGTTTGGGAGAGAGAATGTGATGTTGTTAAGTTTGTTTGAAAAAGAGCCAGTAATTGATCAAGAAATGCAATATCATTACTGTAGTTTACCGACAAAGTTTCTAAATTGTTGAAAAGATTTAATCTTTGAAGAAACTTATGGTTGGGTAGAGATTGTGCAGGTAAACATTTGCCAGGAAATGATCCTAAGAGAGAATGGAGTCAAGTATCGATCTTGAACTTGATGAAAGCCTGTGCACGATCTGAGTATGAAGCTGTGAATTCCAGACTACGATCCCAGCAGTTTGAGAGGGGGAGTCTGAAGACAAAAGTTGAAGAAGCAGTTAGAGCCAATTCTGATCTTGGAAATTGCAATCAAGAAAGAGAAGCTTGTTAGTGATGAAGCTAGAGTTTGCGGATTCTTGCAATGATATATTCTTCTGAGGATGTTTGAAGACTGATAAAGACTGTAGATTGACAAGTGAGAAGACTCGAAGACTCCGTCAACATCCGAGGGGGAGTCTGTTGGTGCACTTACGTCTGTCGACTACGTCTTCCATCGAGTCTTAGAGTTGGATAGATTAGACATGGCACGAAATCCTAGAAACTAGAGATTGTATAGATTCACTTGTATGTTATTAGCTAGGTTCGCTTATCTGTCAGTCTAATAGGTCCGCTTGAATGGTCATGTTGGTTTCGCTTGAATGGCATTAGTGTAGGTCCGCTTATACGGTCATGACCATATAAGCGGAACCTCCTCAACTATATATAGTGGCACTTTCAAGCGGACCATAACACATAGTTTACGGTGTTTTCTTCCGGTGAGCCACGAAGTGCTGCCGAAGTGCTGTCTGAACGTGTAATCGAGTTATTGATCAATACAACAGCAAGTTTAAGTGAATGTGGCTGAAATAGCACCAAATCATTAGTTTCCGCCTCTTGATTTGGATAGGGATTCTTCTGATCGACTCAAACAGGGCCGAAACACGATCCTACATGGAGGAACTGAGTTTTCACTCTTTTTAACAACATGTGGCTCCTCTGACTTTGTGGAATCAGATTCATTGCCAGATTTTGCCTCAGATTTCTTAACAACCCACTTTTGGTTGTCAAGCTTCACACTTCTCCTGTAAAACCTTTTCGAACACTCACCAACTTCATATGTTGAGTTTTTAAACACTTTAAACCTTTCAGTTGGTGGTTCGGTGTTGTCAACAACAATATCTTTCAGTTTTTCTAAGACTCCCTGTTTTGTCTTTGTTGCCAAAGGACAATTCCATGCAATGTGACCAACTTCATTGCATCTAAAACAGGTTCTGGTTTCTTTTCTCTGAAAAGTTTCAGTTTTCTTTTTTTCAGCAAGAAATTCCTGATTTGATTGTTTCCAGAATGAGCTCTTCTTTTCCTCCTCAGCAGATGGACCTGAAACAAATTTTGTATTTTTAGAAATTTTCTCATTTTTATAGTTTTCTAGAGGAATAAAACCCAATCCTTTCTTTTTGAAATTACCATTATGGTTGGGTTTCTTTCGAAACTCTAAACCATAATTGTAACCCATTTTCTTGTTTATCCTTCGTTGAACTCTTGAGGTGTATTTTTAGGTTTTTCAGAAAGATTTAAATCTTGTATTTCAGAAATATTAATTTCTGTTAGTTTGAAAACCTTTTTTATCATTTTGGTTTTAACACATCTTATTGGAAATTCTTTATAAAAATATAATTTGTCAGAATCATTCAAAGTATATACAACTTCAAATGTTTCGTCATTCAAATTATATTTTGACAACAAAAATTCTTTACTATAAACCCGTTTTCCCGACGTTTTTGAACTTTTTCCAGACGAACTCGAACTCCTGACTGACAAACACGAACTTTCAGACTCGAACTTTGACTCTGACTCCTCATCCTTATCCAACACCTGATCGACCACTCTTTTTATTAATTCGGACTTATGATCTGTGTCGGACGTTGTGAACGTGACGTCAATATTGTCTGGCAACACATCGGTTATCTCGGATTCTAACTTTATATTGATTGCCTTTTTTAATTGTTCCTCATTTGGTTTTCTAGGCGAGTACCCTTCCCAAATTGGAGGCGGCCACTTATTATAACAAACACTCTGTTTCTTACCAGTATCCTTTTTCATCGGCTTTTTGTCTCCAAACACTTCAAAACCTGCAACAGTTGGATAAATTTTGTCAATTAAGTAATCAGAACTTGTATAACTTCTCAGTAAGCGTCTGATTCTTTCATTTTCTGCTTTCTCAGTTTCCAACTCTTGCTTCCATTTCGCACATTTAAAACATCATACGACTCCTTCACATTCTTAACACCAAACAGCAACTTTTCTTTCAACTTTTCTGATTCACTAAGCCTCTCGTCTTTTTCTTCGCATTGTTTGCAATATATTGAACATGTAAGACATGGTTTTTCAACTTCAACAATCTTTTCGACCTCCACAATCATCTCTACTTACACTATCTTTTCCACTTCAACTATCTTCTCAATCACCTTGACTTCTTTCATTTCTTTTGCAACTTTTCTCTCTTTAAGTTTCTTCAATTTATCTGCAAAATAAAATTCAAATCTGTCAGAAGATAAATGAGTTTTTCCAATATTTATCTGTTCAATTTCTTCATCATCATCACTACTTTCTGTTGAGCTATTTTCTGAAGAAACAGATTCTTCATCTTGACTTTTCTCTTCATCGGATAACACTGCTATCCATTCTTTCATCAATTCTGGCTTTTGAACAATTTGAGCAATAAAAGCTTTAATATTGGAATCAACTGGAATGTACTTGTCCCAGCTAAAACCTTCAGCCACTTTCTCATCATCTTGATCAATAATGCCATAATAAGCTTTCTTATTCGCATCTTCGATCATTTTTCCATGTGCAGTTTGTGAATCCTTTTGTTGATGTGGTTGATTGGTGATTTGTTGATATATAGCCTTTCGATAGTAATCATCTTTTCCAAAAGGATTCTTTGCTCCACTAGTCTCCTGATTTTTGCACTCTCTTTTGAAATGACCTTTCTCCCTGCATTTAAAACAAGTAACTTTAGATTTATCAAAACCTAAAGCTGAAAGATGAGCATCCAAAAAATCATGTCTTCCTGTAATCATTTTGAACTTTTCAGCTCTTCTCAAGACACTAGCTAAACACCATTTGATGTCCATGAGCTCCAATTCCTCTGCATCGATCTGATCGTAATCTTCCTTGGTTAGCATAGGATTACCAATTTTTCCAGCAATCAGTCCTTCATAAGATTCCAAAGCAGTAACTAGTAATGCCATATGACGTTTAACAACTTCCTCAGAAAAATTCTGACCATTTTGAAGATGTAATGCAACATTGCACTGAATCATATGCCCATTACCAACATTTGCACTTTGAACACTTGGAGGATTAACATTTGAGAATCCACTAGTGTTGACTGAACTTTGACTGACTGATCCAGATGAATTTCCTGCACTAAAAGCAGTTTGGATCTTTCGACTTGCTTCAACAGTTTGAATATTTCCTTTGTAGTACAATTTGATGTCTTGTTGATTGCTTGAGCTGTTCATTCTGGCAATCTTCTACCGTTCAAGATCCTGTGCCTCAAGCTTTTCAATAAACTGTCCAATCAACAGTCTGCTAAACTCTCCAGAATTTTTTAAGATCATCAGATAAGTACCCCATTCTTTCTACGGTAAAGCGTCAGCTAGCTGTTCAACTCATTCTGCTGGAGTTTTAGTAATTTTCAACTGAGACATGGTACGCACAAGATGGGAATATCTCTCAATGAGAGTCTTTGTAGTTTCCCCAGGCATACTAGTAAACAACTCAAACTCCTTTTTCAGCAAAGATGCTTTACTCTTGAGCATCTCTGTACTTCCTTCGAATTTCTTCTTAAGTGCTTCCTAGATCGAAAACGCACTCCCGTCATGCTGAAGCAAAATAAAGATGTCTTCTTTAACAGCTTGTTGTAGGAGACTAATCATCATTTTCTCTCCTTTATAACTGTCTCTCTCTTGTTCTGTGAATTCTGAAATGATTTTATCAACTCTTAAAGCACTCAGTGGTCTAACATACTTTGTTTTAATATTTTCCCAAGCTCTCAGATGATTTGCCTGAACCCAATTCTCAAAACGATTCTTCCATCCATGGTACTCCTCAATTCCCATAAGTTTCGGGGGTTTTTGAAAAGTTCCGGTTTCGTTTTCTAAGTTCATGTTTTGAGCAATGGCAGACGGAGTAGTCGAAGATGTAGCAAACGCGTTATAGAACTCTTCTTCCATGATTCGATAAAAGTATCTTTTCAAGCGATATACCCTGTTCAAGCGAAATCAAACTTTCAAACAAAATCCCTTTTCAAGTGAAATACCCTCTTGAAGCGAAATCACCAATTTAAAGCAGATCAGTACAGTTTGGTGCGGAATAACAGATTTTGCTTGAACTTTCAAGCGGAATAGCAACTTTGAAGCGGAATCAGACTATTTCAAGTGGAATAGTAACTTTGAAGCGAAATCAGAAAATGCTCGTTCAAGCGAAATAACCTTTTTAGTCCATTTTTACCACTTTTAATCCGAATTTTGTTCTGAAACTCTCAAG
The DNA here is from genome assembly GCF_002127325.2 of Helianthus annuus. Classification (NCBI taxonomy): domain Eukaryota; kingdom Viridiplantae; phylum Streptophyta; class Magnoliopsida; order Asterales; family Asteraceae; genus Helianthus; species Helianthus annuus. The sequence goes on from NC_035434.2 coordinate 59,802,843, forward strand.
GGTTTGTTAAAACACAGTTTTACACAATATGTGAGAAAATGAGCCAATTTTAACCATGAAAAATTGTTAATTTTTAAAAAGAAGGTGTAGGAATCAGAAATTTTAAGCTGAATCGGTATGAACTCCTCCTCCTGAGCTCTTATACCACTTGTAGGATCGGTTCTAGACCCAAATGGGTCAATCAGAAGAGTTCTAATATGTTTCAGAGGCGGAAACAAAGAAACAGATGCAGAAAACAGCTTAATTCGCTTTAATTTGCCTTGTATGTTGATTAGAAACTGTTTACAATCAAACGGCACTTCGGCAGCACTTCGGTACCGTATATCTCAGAAGTTACAATGATTTCGCTTGAGGAGGATATTTATATGCATGGGATTCCGCTTGAAAGTGACAGAAAACATTTCAAGCGGAATTAGATAATTGTGATTTCGCTTGAAACAGTCACATGTCATTTCAAGCGGAATCATCACCTTTCAAGCGAAATCAGCTTCAAACACACCTAAACCTATTTTCTCGTACAACGTGCCCTGATCTAACAATCTTGTGTAAGACTCGATACAAGACGAAGTCGATAGACGTAGTGCACCAACAATGCTATACTTCAAGCAAATGCAAAGTATTAGACAGGGACTAGGCCATTGCTTCCGCAAAATCAGAAGTCCCGGGATAATACCACAGATATCACTGAGTATAAAGACCTAGTATCTCAGAAAGAGGGACCTTTCAAACAAGATTTCAGGGTTACCCATATATCCAATAAATGTTCCCCACGATATAAGTAAGTTTGAATTTAGGTTTATATCTCGAAAACAATTTACTAAATGTATAAAAACCTACTGGCACATCCACAGTGAGATTGTTTATCACATTTTTGACTTTCCAATACTTTAGTGTGTTGTGATAGTCCACTGATGTACTATCATTTCCTCTTTTTACAACAAAACTCATTTTTGATTTTATCATATTTTTGGCTTTTCAATTTTCTAATGTTTTTGGATTTTCTGAAATTTTTACTCCCCCTAAAATTCAGAAACATTTAAAGAAAATTTGAAAACAAACTGTACAATCAAAGTGACAACTTGTTGTGAATTGCTTTAAATCGCCATCCACGCGGCATAAACAATCAGAACTCCCCCTTACAACAAACTATTTTCCCATTTTGATTTCAAAACACTTAAGTTTGTTTTAAACAAAATGGTTTTTCCGGAAAATAAGTTTTGTTGATTTTACCACTTGTAGGAAATAGGGATTATTTCATCATATTGTTTTTCAACCACTTGAATGATGATTACATCAAGTTCAAATTAATGACCTTGATTAATAACTTTGTAAGAGCAAACCTCTGTACCACTTGTAAGAAATCAAGTACAACTTAATGTCCCTGATTTACCACTTGTAGGTATGCACAATCAAACCTGATATGAAGAATGATGCCGATTCCTGCTCCTCTCTTAACAACCTGGGAGCTCTGGCAATTCACACTTAAACACATTCAAAAACATTTTCAAGAAAGATGCCGATTCATACTCCACGATTACCAACTTAGGAGCTCCGACAATTCAGGGTTTTTAGGTAAAGAAAATGTCCACCCAAGCCTGACCAGTCTTGGGAAATTTCAACTCTTCTTCAGTTGGATTATAAGTTGCTTTCTTTGTTGTATAAAAATCTTTAACTCCTTGAACTTTACCCTCAATCATTTTCCCAAAAATGTTTTTAACATTTCCATTAAATGCTTTCTCATCATCAAATTCTTTCTTTTCAGAATAAAATTGATTTGAGATCTCAACCTTATCAATTTTTGATTTAAAATTTTCAGCACTTAATAATGGGAAGTTAACATCATCCATTGGAGGCACTGAGTTTTCTACTTTAACCTCAACCTGTGGCTCCTCTGATTTTGTGGAATCAGATTCATCACCTGTTTTTACATCATACATCTTGACAACCCACATTTGATTATTCTTAGCTCTCCTTTTATAAAAATTTTTCTTTGAACACTCACCAACTTCATTGTCACACCCCCAAATTACCACATAGGGAGTGTCCCTGTTAGGCGTGTGACATACCAATAACGAGCCACCAATTACATTGAACCCATACAAGTTATAAATAAAATCCCCATTATTAATAAAAACATCTTCAACAAGTTTAAACGAAAATCAATAAGTTCAGCGGAAGCAAATAGTAAACGAAATTAAATTGTTTCAAAACCCAAGTATAGTATCAAGAAATCAGTCATATAAATCCTTCCTGTCGACCCATGACCACTCCAGCTACTCCAGACAGCAAGTTCCCCAAATCCAAGATACCTAACGACCTGCGAGCATGCAACAAGTGTATCAGACAACGCTGGTGAGTTCATAGTTTTACAAAAACGTTGGTTACCGAGTGTTTAGTTAATCCATTGAATTTAATTCCGAAAGTAATGTTGAAAACAATGTTGATAATACCCCAATACAAGACGGCTCCTGATTACTTTGCCCTTTCTCCAATGCTCCTATCAAAGCATTGGTCATGACTAGGTCATTAGTTCAACACCCGTCCTCCCAGGAACGGGGTGAGGTTGCCAAACCTAAGTAGCGCTACTAACTAATACCATGTTACCTTCCCGGTAACCAAACAACACGGAGGGACTTTAACGGTGATAGGAAGAGTATATTATCCAACATTCCCGTTTTTACCCACACGACTTATTCCACCCCGGGATACCCACTGACTGTCCCAACCACCGGGACGCATGCTCAAGAGAGATGAACTCACCTTTGATTTGCTCGGTAAGACTAGTTACGTGTTCAAGTTGCTCAAACCAAATCCTAACATGGATACTATCGACAGTCAGTTTCTTAAACACTTAACGTAAGTCTTAACACATATCACACAAGTATCATTCACATATCATTATTCAAATTGTAATAATTCATCATACAATCTAACAGTAGTGTACATCGTAATATTACGTAGTAGGTGTGGCATCCTCCAATAATAGTTTGTTCGCATGTCCACACCCAAGCATCATACATCACATAACGCGTCACACATAAACGGCCACAACTAGATCACAATTAGTTCATAGCCTATAACCCAAACCAACCCGGCCCAACTATGCGTTAAGCGCTGCCCCATTTAAGTGCAGCCCAAATATCATTTGTTCAGCCCAAGACTTAACACATAGCCCAAACCCCCTTGGCTTCCTATTTGTTTCATGAATGATCATGTTCCAGAATACATTCAAGTGTCTTATAGTCCCACTATTTATTTAACCAAAGTCCAATTCACATCAGTTAGTTAGGTTTAGTATTATCCTATATTAATTCAAGTCAAACATATCACATGATTAATAAACAACTTCCCACATTCAAGTAATTCAATATCATATTACGAAGCACATGAACACCACTAGTATCGAATCACATACATCATTATTGCTTGTTTATACTATATGTGGACATGTATCATCTTCTATTCATCAGTCCTATTCACAGATCATTTATCATTCACAATCGCTTAACACTATGGTCAGACAATCATCCATTATTTCGCAAATATCAAGCATGCCATAACCAGTTGTACTCAGCACATATACTACTCTTATTGATCCAATTTTCATGCAGAATTAATAAAGTAGAACTTGTTATAAAGTAAACCCACAACATCAGATTATAACCCAACCTCTATTGGACTCTCAACATCATAATCACTTAATTCCTTTATTGGGTCTCGGCCCACTATTATATCCTTATTATTATTTTTGAATTGCCGCACACCCCAACCTCAGCAACAATACTCAGCTAGAATTAATCAACACAAGAGTTTTCAAACAATTTAATATTTCATCAGGTAACCACATATTATCCATATCCTTACATTCATCTAATTGGACCCATAGAATCACTTAACCATCACTCCATTGGACCCTTAGAATCACTTAACCATCACTCCATTGGACCCTTATAATATCATGATTTGATTTTGTTTAATTGTTATTCAAACTTATGTGGCCATCATGCATACGAAATTTTCTAAGTTACTGACAACATGCCAATCTAATTCTTCATTTAAACCGGTTTTAACTTCATTACACCCGCACATCATAGCATGGTTTAATAAACATAATACTCCTTATTATCGCTGAACATTTATTAGAGTATCTAGATTATCATTACTATTTACTAATCAAGATGTACCACAACCAAAACAACCTAACAGCAATGAAAGGCACACATCGAATCAGGGAAATTACACTTTGCTTTCATATGCATATCGATATCACACATCATATATATATATATACATAAGTGAGACAGGGATGAATATACTAACCCGACGAACGAACGAAACAAGAAGATATAGATAGTTAACACCGAAGGGGGGGGGGTGTCTCCTGCTACCGTCGTACAATCCAGAAGGAATAGGGTTTGAGTACGTGAGTTATTATGTTACGTAATCTCATTATTAACTTATAAACAAACCACAACCTCGTAACTTTGGGCCGAAGGTTTGTTTGAGTGTGGGCCAATTTGTGTGAAGGTTTAAAAGGGATAAGTATGCGTGCATCAACAATTCCAGCAAAGGCCGGCCCACTTCTAAAGTTTAGTTGGCTTTACAAGATTTGGTTAAACATACATGCGTGTACGGGTTGGGCTCGAGTGAACTCACGGCCCACAAGTGTTGAGTAATTCTGCGGCTCCAAAAGTATCAAGTAACTCGTGGCCCCAAATAAACGTAATGCTTAATGGGGTTTATAATGCGCGTTTAGGTTTAACAGAGTTGTAATAACACGAAAACATAAAACAAGTTTCGTCTAAACAAGGAATAATAAGATCAGTTAGGATTACTGGATTAAACGGCACAAATCTTGAAAGTTCGGATTGTCACATCATCCCCAACTTGAAAGAAATTTCGTCCCGAAATTTGACAAGTAAGCACCAAGGAGTGAGATGAGAAATCAAGATCGCTGCTGATTTTCCTCAGGTGTCACATCATTCCCAACTTGAAAGGGAATTTCGTCCCGAAATTCGCCAAGGATATCGAAAGTTGGTCCCACCGTTGAACAATCGGGGATAACAGAGCTTCACCTGATCTTTGCGTTCTCCCACCGCGAATTTCCACTATTTCTTAAGCTTAACAGCTTCCCAAGGGGGGTCAAACACCAATCCCGGATCTGTGACTAGGTTCTCATTTCCATATATGAGTTTCTGGTTGCTAAAATCCTACCTTGACTTTCCCACATATCAAACTTCGTTCCCATGCGTGGCTATCTATGGTCTTCAGGTTTCAATGCATCCTATCAAAACTCAGGTGAATAGGATATCGAGGCCCATGTGCTTCGCCTACCCCATTTCCCTAAGCTGAGAAAGCTAAGAAGACGTCCTCCTAATTCGGTTCCCAAGAGTTCACCGCTCCCCGCAGTGCTAACGAGGTTAAGGCTACGCAATCTTCAAAAATCCCGCGATGAATCTGTGATAGTATCCAGCGAATCCAAGGGATTGCTGTATCCCAAAAGAAAATCAGGATTTGCATAAGGTCAATTCTGAAATTCCACCTAACGATGTGGAAGTAAACCAGGTAACTCCTCAGAAGACACGTCAGAAAATTCATGAATAACTGGAAGATACTCTATCTTCCTTTCTTAAAGTGGCGAATCGGTGACAAGAGCGAGTATAGCAGAGTAGCCCTTCCGTAGACTCTTCTGGGCTTTCACGACTGTGACAATGCCAACAACGGCACCACCACGATGATCTTAAACTGATAAGGATTCCCCACTGGAGAGAGGGAACGCACAATTTTCTTTTTGCAGAGAATTTCTGCTTGATACATAGATAACCAAATCCATGTCAACGACCGCGTCAAAACTTACAAGAGTATTGGGAAGTAGGTCAATGTCGAACACTTGACCCACGAGATCAAGTTTACAACCAAAAAGAACATGAGAAGCTTCTATCGATTTAGTACCAGTTAATTCTACTACATGCTTATTTACAAGAAAGGTGGAAGTCAGTCCTAACTAACGACTGAACCCTAAGGCACATAACTCCAATCGAAACATGAGTCAAATAAAACAGAAGCAGAAAAAGATCATTCAAGAAGACGTACCGGTCTCCACATTGCCATCATTGTGAGTCTCCCCCAGCGCCAATAGTAAATACTCTTCCACGTGCTCCGTTCCCACCGTTGTTCCCATTGTTGCCGCTCCCAGTATTGTTGTTGTTGCCAGCATTCTGATTAAGCTGAGGGCAATCCCTCTTAAAATGACCCTCATCACCACACTGAAAGCACCCCTTTTGATTTCCTTGGTTCTGCTGTGACTGTTGCCTCTCCTGTTGCTGTGGCTGCTGCTGCGGCTGCTTTGGAAGCCAGACCCTGCAATCTTTAGCCATATGACCCACCTTGTTGCACCTATGACATACCCGGGTGCACGGCCCGCGATGGTGAAACATGCACTTATCACACTTTGGTAACTTTCCCGCGTAAGAACCCTGATTTGAATTGTTGCTCTGATTCTGGTTCACAGAAGATGACTGGCTAAAACTACGGTGGATGCTGTTGTCTGCCCTTTTCTGAGATTGGCTGGCACCGGTTGCTTTGTCAGTATCGTTCCATTTTCGCTTGTGATCACTAGCAGGTGTGGTAGCTGTAGCAGTCGGGGTAGTAGCAGAAACACGTGGCGGCAGGTTGCCACGTTCGACCTCTTGGTCAGTAATCTTATGTGCTAGACGGACGATACGGGGCAGATTGTCTAAGTTTGCAGCAGTCACGTACCCCTTAACAGCTGGTGCTAAGCCCTTGAGATACAACTCAATTCGCCGGGGTGGGGGTCGAGACATGTTAGGGCACAAAGTTGCTAAATCATTTGACCTCCTAGTGTATGCTTCAATCTCAGATCCCTCCATTTTCAGATTGTAGAACTCGTTCTCCAGTTTCTGAATCTCATCACGAGGACAATACTCCTCTCGCATCAACTCCTTGAAATCATCCCAAGTAGTGGCGTTCGCCATCTCGATACCCAACATTTGTACTTGGGCGTTCCACCAAGTTAAGGCACCATCCTCCAAAGTGCCTGTAGCATACTTCACACGGTCCCCCACGGGACAGTTGCACATAGCAAATACTGATTCAGCCTTCTCGAACCAACGCAAGAGTCCCACAGCCCCTTCAGTCCCACTGAAGGTCTGTGGTTTACAATCCATGAACATCTTGTACGTACAAGCAGGTGGAGCAGGTGGATTGTTTTGATTCGCGGGTTGACCTAAAACGAAGGAAGTAAGACGCACAGGTAAGATTCGAGTATACGACACAAGGATAGAAAGTAATTGGCACATATCGTACCAGCCTGGTAAGCCGCTAGGGCTTCAGCTACACGAGTGTTGATCAAGTCGGTTAATTCGGCCTGGGTCATAGCAATGTGACCACGTCCACCACCTCGGCCTCCTCCACGTCCACTCATGGTTCTATATAAGAGAAGGGAACAATCTTAAGGGTCGAAATGAGGTAAAAGTCGAGTATCACATTGAAATCTACAAACTACCAAGTTTACACACAATAGGGCAGAACCCTTCCCACGCTCGTTAAGCCTCACTGGGACTTGCATGCACCTCGCGTTATTATTATGTGTGCACCCATAATAATAAGGCGATTTGCATGCTTATCTCAGTGCCTCTTAACTTGCGCTAAAAGGTTTCCCACATTCAAATAGCAAGCGAAAGGTTTTATATGATCAAGAATCACAATAGTCGAAAGGTAGTGTCACACTAACAGTTCAAATAACAGGGGTCGGTAATATAAGGGCTCATGCTGTTGTGCCAAGTGTGCATTCACGTGCAATGTCATACATAAGTGTACACTAGATATACTATGCAATCGTAAATGAGAAACGAACCTTGCAGTCTGGAGCTGAGTGTCATGGTCGATTTCGATACTGTTCGGTTATAGTCTGGTTTTATGAAAACGTTTTAAAACCAAGTTCACTATAACCAATGGCTCTGATACCAAACTGTCACACCCCCAAATTACCACATAGGGAGTGTCCCTGTTAGGCGTGTGACATACCAATAACGAGCCACCAATTACATTGAACCCATACAAGTTATAAATAAAATCCCCATTATTAATAAAAACATCTTCAACAAGTTTAAACGAAAATCAATAAGTTCAGCGGAAGCAAATAGTAAACGAAATTAAATTGTTTCAAAACCCAAGTATAGTATCAAGAAATCAGTCATATAAATCCTTCCTGTCGACCCATGACCACTCCAGCTACTCCAGACAGCAAGTTCCCCAAATCCAAGATACCTAACGACCTGCGAGCATGCAACAAGTGTATCAGACAACGCTGGTGAGTTCATAGTTTTACAAAAACGTTGGTTACCGAGTGTTTAGTTAATCCATTGAATTTAATTCCGAAAGTAATGTTGATAATACCCCAATACAAGACGGCTCCTGATTACTTTGCCCTTTCTCCAATGCTCCTATCAAAGCATTGGTCATGACTAGGTCATTAGTTCAACACCCGTCCTCCCAGGAACGGGGTGAGGTTGCCAAACCTAAGTAGCGCTACTAACTAATACCATGTTACCTTCCCGGTAACCAAACAACACGGAGGGACTTTAACGGTGATAGGAAGAGTATATTATCCAACATTCCCGTTTTTACCCACACGACTTATTCCACCCCGGGATACCCACTGACTGTCCCAACCACCGGGACGCATGCTCAAGAGAGATGAACTCACCTTTGATTTGCTCGGTAAGACTAGTTACGTGTTCAAGTTGCTCAAACCAAATCCTAACATGGATACTATCGACAGTCAGTTTCTTAAACACTTAACGTAAGTCTTAACACATATCACACAAGTATCATTCACATATCATTATTCAAATTGTAATAATTCATCATACAATCTAACAGTAGTGTACATCGTAATATTACGTAGTAGGTGTGGCATCCTCCAATAATAGTTTGTTCGCATGTCCACACCCAAGCATCATACATCACATAACGCGTCACACATAAACGGCCACAACTAGATCACAATTAGTTCATAGCCTATAACCCAAACCAACCCGGCCCAACTATGCGTTAAGCGCTGCCCCATTTAAGTGCAGCCCAAATATCATTTGTTCAGCCCAAGACTTAACACATAGCCCAAACCCCCTTGGCTTCCTATTTGTTTCATGAATGATCATGTTCCAGAATACATTCAAGTGTCTTATAGTCCCACTATTTATTTAACCAAAGTCCAATTCACATCAGTTAGTTAGGTTTAGTATTATCCTATATTAATTCAAGTCAAACATATCACATGATTAATAAACAACTTCCCACATTCAAGTAATTCAATATCATATTACGAAGCACATGAACACCACTAGTATCGAATCACATACATCATTATTGCTTGTTTATACTATATGTGGACATGTATCATCTTCTATTCATCAGTCCTATTCACAGATCATTTATCATTCACAATCGCTTAACACTATGGTCAGACAATCATCCATTATTTCGCAAATATCAAGCATGCCATAACCAGTTGTACTCAGCACATATACTACTCTTATTGATCCAATTTTCATGCAGAATTAATAAAGTAGAACTTGTTATAAAGTAAACCCACAACATCAGATTATAACCCAACCTCTATTGGACTCTCAACATCATAATCACTTAATTCCTTTATTGGGTCTCGGCCCACTATTATATCCTTATTATTATTTTTGAATTGCCGCACACCCCAACCTCAGCAACAATACTCAGCTAGAATTAATCAACACAAGAGTTTTCAAACAATTTAATATTTCATCAGGTAACCACATATTATCCATATCCTTACATTCATCTAATTGGACCCATAGAATCACTTAACCATCACTCCATTGGACCCTTAGAATCACTTAACCATCACTCCATTGGACCCTTATAATATCATGATTTGATTTTGTTTAATTGTTATTCAAACTTATGTGGCCATCATGCATACGAAATTTTCTAAGTTACTGACAACATGCCAATCTAATTCTTCATTTAAACCGGTTTTAACTTCATTACACCCGCACATCATAGCATGGTTTAATAAACATAATACTCCTTATTATCGCTGAACATTTATTAGAGTATCTAGATTATCATTACTATTTACTAATCAAGATGTACCACAACCAAAACAACCTAACAGCAATGAAAGGCACACATCGAATCAGGGAAATTACACTTTGCTTTCATATGCATATCGATATCACACATCATATATATATATATACATAAGTGAGACAGGGATGAATATACTAACCCGACGAACGAACGAAACAAGAAGATATAGATAGTTAACACCGAAGGGGGGGGGTGTCTCCTGCTACCGTCGTACAATCCAGAAGGAATAGGGTTTGAGTACGTGAGTTATTATGTTACGTAATCTCATTATTAACTTATAAACAAACCACAACCTCGTAACTTTGGGCCGAAGGTTTGTTTGAGTGTGGGCCAATTTGTGTGAAGGTTTAAAAGGGATAAGTATGCGTGCATCAACAATTCCAGCAAAGGCCGGCCCACTTCTAAAGTTTAGTTGGCTTTACAAGATTTGGTTAAACATACATGCGTGTACGGGTTGGGCTCGAGTGAACTCACGGCCCACAAGTGTTGAGTAATTCTGCGGCTCCAAAAGTATCAAGTAACTCGTGGCCCCAAATAAACGTAATGCTTAATGGGGTTTATAATGCGCGTTTAGGTTTAACAGAGTTGTAATAACACGAAAACATAAAACAAGTTTCGTCTAAACAAGGAATAATAAGATCAGTTAGGATTACTGGATTAAACGGCACAAATCTTGAAAGTTCGGATTGTCACATTCATAAGTTGAATTTTCAAAAATTTTGAATTTTTCAGTTGGTGGTTCATTTTTCTCAACAACTTTTTCTTTGAGCTTTTTAGAGACTTCTTGTTTTGTCTTTGTAGCTTGAGAGCAGTTCCATTCAATGTGACCAACTGCATTGCACTTGTAACAAGTTCTAGTCTCCTTTCTATGAAAAACTCCAGTCCCTATTCTCTCTTGCTTTTGGATAATGAATTCTCTGTTTGATTGTTTCCAGAATGAGCCTTTTGATTCCTCTTCACAACTTGTCCCTGAAACAAATTTTGTATTTGTTTTAGAAATTTTCTCATTTTTATAATTTTCAGGTGGAACGAAACCTAAACCTTTCTTTTTGAAATTACCGTTATGGTTTGGTTTCTTTTGAAAACCAGAACCAAAACTTTAACTTTTTTTCTTGTCTAACCGTTGTTGAACTCTTGAAGTGTATATTCTAGGTTTTTGAGTAAGATTTACATATTTTATTTCAGAAATATTGATTTCTGTTAGTTTGAAAATCTTTTTTATCTTTTCAACTTGAACACTTCTTATTGGAAATTCTTCATCAGAATATAATTTGTCAAAATCTATCAAAGTATATGCCACTTTGATTGGTTCGTCATTCAAATTAGATTTTGATAACAGAAACTCTTTACTATAAACCCGTTTAACCGACGATTTTGGACTGTTGACCGACGAACTCGAACTTCCAGACTCAGACTTTGACTCCGACTCCTCATCTGTATCCAACACCTGATCAACCACCTTTTTTATTAACTTAGACTCATGATCAGTGTCAGACGATGTGAACGTGACGTCAATGTTTTCTGGTAATTCATCAGTTGTTTAGGATTTTAACTTTATACTGACAGCCTTTTTGACTTGCGCCTCGTTCGGTTTTCTAGGAGAATACCCTTCCCAAATCGGTGGCGGACACTTGTTAAAACTAACACTCTGTTTCTTATCCGTATCCTTCTTCTTTGGCTTCTCACCATCATGAAATGCTTCAAAACCTGCAACAGTTGGATAAATTCGGTCAATAAGATAATCAGAACTAGAATAACTTTGCAACAATCTTCTAATTCTTTCATTTTCAATTTTCTCAGTCTCCAACTCTTGTTTCAGATTGGCACATTCCTCAATGTAATGATTTATTGCTTTTTGTTTCGATATCATCACAGCATTCATCATGGTCAATGCATCTTCTCTTTCAGAATTTGTCTTTTGAAGACCAGTTACTGTCCTGTTCAACACATCATACGATTCTTTCACATAATTGAGATTGAACAGTAATTGTTCTTTCATTTTCTCAAACTCAACCAACTTTTCATCTTTTGCTGCACATTCCTTGCAAGGTTCTAAACATTTTTAGCAAGGCTTGATGACTTCCACAATCTTTTCAACTTCAATGATTTTCTCGACTTCAACAACTTTCTCAACTTCATCCAACTTGTCAGTGATTTTAATTTCTTCATATGTTTCATTTTTATTTGTCTCCAAAACATCTTCAACTTTCACTTTTTCAATTCTTTTGTTGCTTGTTTCTTCTTCAACTTCTCCAAGCGATCTGCAAAATAAAATTGAAAACTTTCAGGAGATAAATGAGTTTTTGCAACATTAATATGCCTTTCTTCCTCATCATCACCACTGTCATCAGTTGGTGATTGATCAAAATCTATTGACTTTTCAGAACTATCATCTAAAAAACTAGAATCAGATGGTGTTTGATCAAACACAGTTGCTCTTTCTGAACTTTCATCGGATGAAACAAACTCTTCTTCTTGATTCTTCACATTAACACCAATCACTTTCATCCATTCTGTAAACAAATCTGGTTCTTTTACAATTTTAGCAATGAAAGCTTTAAACTCCCCATTCTCATCCACAAACCTATTCCAGCTAAATCCTGGAGCCACTTTCTCATCATCTTGATCAATGATACCATAATAAGCTTTCTTATTTGCATCTTCGATCATTCTTGCATGCGCAGTTTGTGATTCCTTTTGTTGATTCGGTTGGTGAGCAACCTGCTGATATATTGCTTTCCGATAGTAATCATCTTTTCCAAACGGATTCTTTGTTCCACTAGCTTCCTGATTTTTGCATTCTCTTTTGAAATGACCTTTCTCCCTGCATTGAAAACAAGTAACTTTAGATTTATCAAAACCCAAAGTAGAAACATGTGCATCCAGAAAATCATTTCTTCCTGTAATCATTTTGAACTTTTCAGCTCTTCTCAATACACTAGCTAGACACCATTTGATATCCATGAGCTCCATCTCTTCAGCGTCTATCTGATCGTCATCCTCTTTCGTTAACATAGGATTCCCGATCCTCCCTGCAACCAAACCTTCATAGGGTTGTAGCACAATTGCAAGTAACGCCATGTGATCTTTTGCAATTTCTTCAGAAAAACTTTGACCATCTGGAAGATTCAATGCAATGTTGCATTGTATCACACAACCATTTCCACTTTTTGAACTTTGAGATTGAAAACTTGAAGTTGAACTCTTTGGATTAACACTCGGATATGAAGAAAATCCACTGCTGTGTTTGAATTTTGATCAACATTTTCAGATGAATTTCCAGCACTAAAAGCAGTTTGGATTTTTGGACTCATTTCAGCCTCTTGAACACTGCCTTGTAATACATTTTCACATCTTGTTGACCACTCAGATTATTCATCCTTGCAATCTTTTGTTTTTCAAGATCTTGACCCTCAATCTTCTTGATGAACTGAGAAATTGTCAAACCATCATATTCTCCGGTGTTCTTTAAGATCATCAAAAATGTACCCCACTCTTTCTGAGGTAAAGCATCAGCTAATTTGTCGACCCATTCCTCTTGTTCTTTGGTTGTGCTTAACAATGACATAGAACGTACTAAGTGGCAATATCTTTCAATCGATTTCTTTGTATCTTCCCCTGGCAAACTTGTGAAAAGATCAAATTCTTTCTTAAGCAGTGCCTTTTTACTCTTAATCATCTTCTCACTTCCCTCAAATTTGGTTTTAAGGGCATCCCAAATTGATTTTGAAGTTTTGTCATGTTGAAGCAATACAAAGATGTCTTCTTTAATAGCTTGCTGAAGTAGCCTAATCATCATCTTTTCAGCTTTGTACATGTCACGTTCTTTGTCATTGAATTCAGAGATTGTTTTTTCAGTTCGCAGTTCAGTACGTGGTAGTACATATTTTTTTCAAAATACACTCCCAAGATCTCAAATGATTAGCTTGAACCCAGTTTTCAAACCGATCTTTCCAACCGTAATACTCCTCAATGCTCATTAGCTTCGGGGGTTTTTGCATAGTTCCAGTCTCATTTTCCAAGTTCATGTTTTGAGCAATGGCAGACGGAGTAGTCGAGGATGTGGCAAATGCGTTGTAAAATTCTTCACTCATGATTTGGTAATACGTTTATCAAGACAAATACTTTCAAACGAAATTAACCTGCACACAAACTTCAAACGGAATTAAGACTCAAACGAAATTAAACTTTTCAAATGAAAAAGGTAATTTCGTGTGAACTAAACTTAATTTCACGTGGAATTGAGACAGCTTCAAGTGAAAACAGATTTTTGGAACGAGATTACTAATTCCGTGCGGTATTAGCAAGAATTTCAAAAGAAATTAGTTAAACACTGGAATTTCGTGCGAAATTATGGAATGCTTTCAAACGGAATTAAGACTGATGTCCTTTTGTTCGAACTGCTTTTCATGCGGAATTAAAGATTTTATCAGTTTTAGATCCAATTCATGTCCAATTTTCTCAAGGCTTTGTTAAAACACTGTTTTGCATGTTATGTGAAAAATTTAGATCATTTTAACCGTGGAAACTTCTTCAATTAAGAAAAGAAGGTGTAGAAGTAAGAGAATAAGATGAAATCAAGCTGAAATCTGCAGAACTCCTCCTCCTGAGCTCTGATACCAATTGTAGGATCGTGTGCGGACCCAAAACGAGTCGATCAGAGGCGTTCTACTCAAAATGAAAGGTGGAAACAGACATGAGATATACACTTTAACTGTCATTTATATTGATCTGGAACAGTTTTACAGCAAGATGACACTTCGACAGAGCTTCGCCGTCGGAAAATCTCTTAGTAATTTCGTACCAACTGACACGGAACTAAACCTATTTATAGACTAGCTAATTCCGCACGAAACATGCACAAACGGAATAACAATTACAAACGAAATTGTTCTCAAACGGAATTACATTGTAATTCCGTGTGGAATTACATGTTGTTCATTCCAAGCAGAATTAGTCCTTCAAGCAGAATTAGCCTTTATCTTGATTTCTTGATCTTCGTGCGATGAGCAATGCAAGACTCGATACTAGACGAAGTCGACAGACGTATGCACCAACATCTGCATTTGAGTCAACAAGCAAGGTCAGTAAAAGTGGTTCAAATAATGAATCAGGTAAGACTGATGGCTAAAACAGAGAGTGATTGCAAAAATTGCATGAAAGATTGCAAAGTTTGCAGCACAAATGCATATCTCACAATCAAAAAGACCCAAGAACTGGTTGAAAAAGTCAAAATGGTTGAAGAACAAGTCTTAAGTCGAGATAACCTGATAAGAGCTTCAAATGAGAGAATAAAAGAATTAAGAGAAAGAATTGAAAAAGATAAAACTCATGTAGAACGATTTAAGAAATAAAATGAAAAATTAATTCATGAAAACCGATAAATTTCTGAAACTCATGAGAAGCTGAAAAAACAATAAAAGATTCTGATGAGCGAAATGGTAAAACACACAAAGAAAATCTTCAATTGTCTGGAGTTCTTCAGGCAAAAGAAAGACAAATCAACCAGCAATTGGATGAGATTGCAAATCTTAAGCTTCATTTTCAGGAAGCTAAGATTGAGAATGAAAGAATCAATCTAAAACTAAACATGTTTATTTCGTTTGACTTTTCGGAAGTCTAATTGTAAATGCATTCTTACATATGGGTATCAGTTATCTTATTCTGACACATCATTCTCTAGTCGAGCCCTAAGCTCCTATTAAAAATATAATCTTTTTATACGTACCTGGCGCGGGTCAAAACCCTTGACTCGTTATTTATACTTTTGCGACGGTTAATGCTTTCCAAACCATGACAAAGCATGCCCATACATTATGCTCACCTATAAGTAATAAACTTGACAAACCGAACATTAAATACCGGGTTCAAATGGCGATCGCCATTTGACCCGTATAACTTATTTGAGCTTGGTACTTAGTTTTTTTTTTCACTTGTTTAATCCATCTTCACATACGGATTCTAACTTTTAATTTATTACTTTTCATTTTTACTGGTTTGAATCCATTTCTCATATTCTAACATTTTCATCCGTAGCTTACGTTCTTCTGTCGTATCATTTACCATGTCATTTCTTATGATATATTTTCGTATTAATCTTCTACATTCAACTTCAAGTGTTGGGTCCTAGCACTAATTCCATGTCCTAATTCATGTAGCGCGTCTCTACGCGACACTCTACATCCTATTTCTAGTGGTGTTCCCACTATTCTTTCTTAAATTTGATTCACATTCAATCGTAAGCTTAAACTTTTCATTCTTATCCTTCTTTCTTACATTGATCCAATCCTTTAAGAATCGTTAGACCCCTTTTTGCTAGCTTGACCGGACATAAGTAAGATGATTCTTGTGTTTTTATCGAGATTCGGTCAATTCATGACCATCTCTTAATATACCATTTCCATTTGTTCGTTCACCGTATTTGGTGTTAATTCACCTACGTTCTCTAGCATGTCTCTTACTAATGAGTATCCTACATTACACGTTGCATTTCTTACGTAATATTTCCAAAATTTGTAAATAATTATTATTTACTGACTTTCTATGATTTGATCTTTTAAAGTTATTCACCACTTAGTACCTATTGTATATAAGTACTGTATCACGCGTTGTACTTTCTCTTTCAATTCAACATATTTACAAAATGTCTTTAGCTAATACCTCATCTAACATTCTCTCCATATCTTTTATTAACATTA
This sequence comes from Helianthus annuus, assembly GCF_002127325.2. NCBI lineage: Eukaryota > Viridiplantae > Streptophyta > Magnoliopsida > Asterales > Asteraceae > Helianthus > Helianthus annuus. The sequence continues at coordinate 59,819,690 of NC_035434.2, forward strand.
CCAAGTTCTCATTTCCGCCTTAAAAACTTCTCAACTAGAATCTATGACCGGTTTTACCCCTATAATGAGGTCTTACCGGTTTAACATAGGCCAACCATTTCAACCAAATCGTATATTAACATTTCTCATTTATTTATACGTTTCACTTTAATTTTCGACTATTCAAATACGCATACATCTTCATGTGGATAAATTCGAAGTGATGGCGAAATCACTTACCTTTAGCGTCCATGTTCATGCTTGCTTCATCGCTTCCTCTTACCCTGTTTGCCATCCATGCTTGAGTCAATTAACAAGATTTCCATCCTTACATATTATTACGTTTGTAAATCGTTAGCTTATGTGAGCATATACACAACTATTCACACGTTAATTGACTTTCGTTAGTCAAATTTCGTATAAATGAGACATTTATTAATAGTTATCTCGTTTCCGATCCATACATCTAAACTATCATCAAGCATAACGCATAAATCATTGAATACATAACACATTAACTCTTTACTTTAATATTTGAGTCTAATGGCCGTTCTATAATATTCCTGTACAGTTGACTTTTAGAAAGTCAACTGTCTTGCTTACACACTTTAAACTTTTGAACATGTATCCATCTAAATATGGTAGTCCATAATATTAATATCCTACGCATTTCATACTCGTATTGTATGATATATACGATTTACGTGATCCTCTAAACAATACACATATACATTCACAAACACGTACTTTTACATGCTAATGTTTCATTATTCTACAATTAGCAAATATCATTCAAGGTAACTATATATCATAATTCCAACATATCCTTTACTAATAAGCTCATATGATTCACATTTAGCACATATTCGCCTCTTAACCATAACAAAACAAATCATTAAATACACATAAGCATTACACCATTCATGTACAAGGTACAAGTCTCTAATGCGTAATTCTATCAAAGCATACTTTCATCCAAGTTTTCATACGAATTCCAACTCCACTTTATACATTCGTCATTCATTTCATGCCATTCCATATGTTACATTCGACTTTTATAAATTTTTCTTTATCGCCAACGATCTACATAACTTTACATAGCTAATTATATCTTCTAATAACTTGACAAGAGCATAAAACGGGCATTTCTGAGAATTATGGGAACTTAAATCATAATTCATAAGCTTCAATACATCATAGTTCATTAGTCCATAATTACTTCGTTCGCATTCTTATATGTTAAAACTTACTCGCTTTTTCAGCTTTCATCATTCTTTCGTGTCATTTGACACATTACTTTCAAATTTTCATAATTCCGTCTATCTTATCCACTAATCGTGGTCACATATATCGTACTAGGCCTTATATAGATCTTACACGAACATTCATTAAGCTTTTAAACAATTTAGAAACTCAAGATACGAAAACAAAACAAAACAAAAGTTTCAGCGGATTTGATTTCCGCTGGCCGTCGGCGACGGCTTTACACCCCGTCGGCGACGGGCTTTGTAAACGTGCGTCGCCCACAAAAGTCTGTAGACAGGAAAATAGGCCGTCGGCAAGCATGAGGGCGTCGTCGACGACATCATAGCCCGTCGGCGACGGCCCTTCCTTTGCTGAATCGCTGAAAATTTTGCCCAGACGCAGCTGTGTTGATTATCTGAGTACAATGTCACACAGCTGTGTCAGCCTTGCTACACACCCTGATTTCAGCAACAAGCATTAATAGTCCACACAGCTGTGTCACTTAACGACACAACTGTGTGCGACGCCAGATCTGATATAACCCAATGTTTAACTCCCATTATTACTATTTCATATACTTAACTTAAATATTTATCATAAACACACTATACATACTTGTATTAAACAAAAACTTAAAGTTTTACCTCATTGGCGATCTCGGAGCGAGCACACTTTTGCATGAGCCATCGGTTTGAGTTCAAGCACTATTACTCTTGCTCGAATCCCTCAAACCTAGGCTCTGATACCAACTTGAAACGTCCATATTTGCGTCTAGAAGAATTGACATCCAAAAGACGCTAAAAACATAAACTTTTAAAATGTACAACTCTTTCACAACTTAAAAGGTAAAAACGCTAGTAACATTAACACATGATTTTAACAAAATTTGGGCATGACCCGTCCGTAAAACGGATATACCCCTGTTTTAAACATAAAAAGACAAATACCATTCTACAAATTGTTCGACAAGGCACTACTAAAAACCTAGGCATCAAGCGTTAAAATATATGTCTACTAACAAGTTGTACTAAATAGAAATTTTGACCCAAAACATTAGTGCAACTAGCGGAAGCGTTTGGTATGACATATCATGAACATGTGCTCGCTCCAATTCTCCAAGTCGCCTAAATTGAGGAATTACCTACATTCAACAACAAGCTTCAAAATTTAGTCATTATACATGTTACACTTACAATACCATCAATTTAGTTCCGTTCGTTTAGGTACTTTCATTACTCTTACGCATTCGATTACCCAATTAAATGGGTATGGCATATACTCTCATAACGAGATTTAAGCATACACTTACGACCCGATAACATCGGGTTAATAGCTTTCAACATAATTCTTTCTTTACATCCGTATAACGGATTAAACTTCAAGCTTTCGTCATAGCATTCATGACCACCCATTCAAAACGGATGGTAGCTTATTCTTACTCGACTTGTTCAATTAGAACCGGTCGACTTGCATAGCTTATCATAACTTTCATTATCATAACCAAATCCGCAAAGGATTTGCTAGCTACTTACTAATCACCATAAACATTTCAACAATGGTTGTTTACATGAATACTAACAAAAATTAAGTAAGTTTTGTATGCGAATGATCATACCTCGGTCTTGTGATCCTTCTGATTTCCTAGCGTTCGAACCTTCTTCTTTCACTCCTATATCAACACATTCATCCATTTATTTAGTACAACTAAATTTCATTCCATCATCTTCCAAATTACACATATTTATTCTCTTAAGCATTTCATCGAACACTTGGTGGGCATTGTATTTACAAGCATTATGCACAAGTATACAAAGCATGAATCCTACTAGTTCATCTTTATAACTCATCAACAATCAATCCATGTTCATATCTTTCTTTTATCCCTCATAAATTTTCAAAGATTCAAGCATTACAACATCATCATATTTCAAGATTTCACATGATTATAACTACTTTGATCATCCTATTCATAACACAATTTTTCATGAAGTGGGTTTTTACAAGAATCATTCAAATAACCTAAAATCAAACATAATTCTTGTTCCAGAAAGTAATCCTAACTCAGATTTCTCATATTTGATACAAGAATTCGAGATTGGGTTGAACCTTTCATCCTACAAATCATGATTCCAGAAAATTAAACTTACCACTTCGGAAATTGAGGTTAGCTACTCGAGTTTAGGGAATCATGCATCGAATTTTTCCTTTGATTCAAGCTAAATTGCTTGATTTCTTGATGCTAGGGTTTCAACCCTTGTCTTCTGTTCGATCGTCCAAAACCCACGCACAGAGTGTGTGTGTGTTTTTAACTCTTTTTTTTAATTTAATTAACTTTAATTTTGACATGTTACAACTTTAGTCCCTCAAGTTCCTTTACTTATTTAGTTTTAAACTTCACTCCTTTATTATTTATATCATGCAACTTAAATCCCACTAACTAAGTCAAGTTTTAAATAAACTTTAACTTATCAAGTAAACATTTTTGGGGTGTTACAATGTTGAACTTTGAAAGAGACAAATCTTACTATAAGAAACTTGCTGTACCACCACGTTTTAATAATAACAACCAAAACAGATGGTCAGGAGGTTATCAGGGTGGTAAGAACAATCAAAGAAGGAATTTTCAAAACAAAAAGTTTGTCAAAAAGAAAGTGTTTGTCAAAAGCTCAAGTTCAATTTCCGAGCAAGAGTCGGAAATCTTTTCGAAATCAAACGAAGAATTTTTTGCAAAGAAAGCCTCACAGCCTCAGACCGAAGGCAAAGTCGGGAAATTGACACCCGCACATGCTTCAAATGCAATAAAGTTGGACACATTGCACGAAAATGCACCAACTCAAAGCCTAAGTCCGTGGTTGTTGAGAACCCAAGAAAGAAAAACGATGTCAAAGGCAAAGCGTCAATGTTTATTGAGAAGAAAATTTAAAAAAAACGAAAACATTAAAGTCAAAACTGAACCCGTAAAATAATCGATAACAAAAACTGATAAATTTTACAAACGAGTCGCTTCACAACAAACGTGGAAGCCAAAATCTGAGGCTATGACATCAAATGTTCAAAAACCAAAGGTTTCTGATTCTGAAAAACAATCATCTTCAACCAAATTGGTTAAGATGAATGTACCTTTGGATTTCTACGAGAAACTTCAGAAACAAACTTCTACCTCACCAGGGAAGAAGTATGTTCCAAAAAAATACCAACCATTTGGTCAACCTCCGAAAAACAAATTCTTTTTGCATAAAGAGGTTGAGGTTGGATCCGAAGAAAGTCTTAAAATGAATGATAAGAATTTCCCACCATTGTACACTACAACAACCCACATCAACATCAAGCTACCTAAGTCGAAAGAGGCTTGGGTTGCTTCAAAATCTAACTGAATGTTTATGAAATGTGCAGGAGCTCCCAAGATCTATCTCACGTTGGATAATGGATAGTGGAGCATCCCGACACATAACAGGGAGAAAAACCCTGCTTTACAATGTTAGAGGGTTTAACGGAGGATACGTTGGTTTTGCTGGTGATCAAAGAGGACATATTATTGGTGAAGGAACATTATCAAATGGTGTTATCACGTTTGAAAGAGTCAACTACATAGCCGAGCTAGAGGACAATCTTCTTAGCATTTCTCAAATTTGTGATAGAATGTATTCGACGCATTTCACGGATAAAGAATGTCTGATTCTGAAGTCGGAGTTTGTCATCCCCGAGGAGTGGATCATCATGAGAGCACCGAGAGTTAATGATCTGTACGTGTTGGATATGAGCGTTGCTACGACTACCATGGGTCAAACTCACTGCTTTATGTCAAGAGCTACTGAAAAGGAGACTGTATTGTGGCACCGAAAGATGGGCCACATTCACCTGCGCAAGATGAACCACCTGGTGCATAATGATTTGGTGAAAGGTGTTCACTTGAAGAGTTTCCATCTTGAGGGGGAGTGTATCAGTTTTATTAAGGGAAAACAACGAAAGAAATCCCACCCGTGCAAAAAGATGAACTCTGTCTCGAAGCCGTTGGAAAGACTTCACATGAATCTCTTTGGTCCTGTGAATGTCAAGAGCATTACAGGTGATCTTTACTGCCTAGTAGTCACTGATGACTATTCAAGATTCTCGTGGGTGACGTTCTTGAAGTCAAAAGACGAAACATTTGAGAGTTTGCTTGCCGAGGTTATTCAGGAAGATTGAAAGTTTGTACCAAGCCCGCATTCGAAGACTAAGAAGTGACAACGGTACAGAATTTAAAAACAACAGAATGGAGGAATTCTGTGATCGAAGAGGTATTTTGAAAGAGTTCAGCGCGCCATACACTCCGCAACAGAATGGAGTCGCAAAAAGAAAGAATAGAACGCTGATCGAAACGGCGAGAACGATGCTTGTTGATTCCAAGTTACCTGATAATTTCTGGGCAGAAGCAGTATTAGTCGCTTGTTATACTCTCAACAGGGTACTTACTTTGAAGAAATACAACAAGACATGTTTCAAGTTGATCAACAATCGCAAGCCTAATCTCGAGTATTTAGAACCATTCGGGTCTCCCTGCACAGTTCTAGTTCCCGATGGCAAGTTTGGTTCAAAGAGCATTGAAGGTATCTTTGTGGGGTATGCTAGTCCACTCAGAAGAGTCTTTGTTCCAAGTCTCAAGCGGATCATCGAAGCACAGCATGTTGAGTGTCAAGGCTATTCTATGCCTCCACAGAAGCCCGCAGACTCATGGCGATTCAACTACGATATCTTATGGGATTCATTAGAGTTAGAAGAAGAGCCAGAGTTCTTTGATGATTTGGATATCTTAAGAGAATATGAAGCATCTTAGGAAAGATTTCCAGCAGGATCTTCTAAACGTCAACAACAAACTTCCAATGATGATGAAGCTGGTCCTAGTCACACTGGAGAGAATGATGAAGTTCAGCAAACTCCGACTTCTTCGGAACGCGAACCTACTCCTGAAAATCAGTCGGTGATGAACGATAATTTAGAATCTGGTGATATTCCTACTTTTGATCGTGGTGATTTAGAGTCTGAGGGGGAGCAAATCCAATCTTCAGATCAGACAATTCTTGACAATGAACAAGTTGTGGATCAGAACGTTACTAATTTGGAAGGCGAGGTGGATGTTCCTGGAGAAGTTATGCCAAGGACTCTTTCATACCATCCAGAGGAGTTGATAATAGGAGAGCTGCAGTCAGGCGTTCGCACCAGGAGATAGATTGACCATGGTCTTACTTGCTTTTATACTAAAGTTGCTCCTTTACAAACTGAATTTTCACTCAGTTGTTTCATTTCGCAGATTGAGCCGAGAACTTATAAGGAAGCACTGACAGAAGATTCATGGGTAATTGCTATGCAAGAGGAGCTGAGTCAGTTTGAGAAACTTGGTGTATGGAAGCTTGGTGGATCTACCTGACGGACATAGGAAGATAAACACGAAATGGGTGTTTAAGTGTAAAAGAGACGACCGAGGAGTTATTGTCCGAAACAAAGCTCGACTCGTGGTCCAGGGTTTCAGTCAACAAGAGGGGATAGACTTCACAGAGGTTTACGCTCCAGTTGCTCGACTAGAAGCTATCAGGATTTTTCCTAGCGTTTGCTTCATGGAAAGGATTCAAAGTTGTAACGCCCTGCTTTTTCAAACATCCTACATTTAGAAACCTTACGTGAAATTCTATCTTTGGAAATCTTGTGTTCTTATAACCATTCTTTCATCGTAATCGTTGTAAAATACGGAACTTGCTTCGTAAATAAAACTTGTACATTACACTTTTTACCTAGTTAAATCATGTTTTATTTCATATTTCACCTTGTTACAAGTTAGGGGAAACATTGTTGCATATTATTACACAACTTAATTAACAAAATTACTCATTATAATGTTTTAAAAAAATAAAAAAAATAAAGAAATATGGCAGCCCAATTCAGCAAAATTCAGCCCCATATAGTTGGGTTTTGTGGGCTAGTTTCAAGGTGTAACCCCTTCTAAACACTTCCAAAGCCCAACCCATTGAAACCCTAATCCTTCCCCCTATAAATACCACTTATAACCAGCCTCCATACCACTTTTGCAACCCTAAAAACTCACAAAACATCCACCAAACCGTAGCTGAAAGCAAGGGTTCGAGTAGATTGACACCCCTTCACGAAAATGAGCATAACTCACTCAATTCTTATCCGATTCACTCGATTCTTTTTCCTACTTGCTTGTATAATCATGGGGTTCGATTCCTAGACTTCTCCTTGGAGAAATCAGACCTGGAAATGCCCCGAAATAGTCCATAAACTTTCTGTTTGTTTTTATGTTCATCAAAAACTTATTTAAACCTATGCAACTTGTGTCTAACACATCTCATACCTATGTCCTAATGCTTACAACTTATCCCATGGTTGGTTAAGCTTAAAAACAAGGTTGAGACATTTAAAATCAGAGGATTAAACCTCATAAACTTGGTGTTTTGTTTAGGGTTTTTAACCCACAAGTCATGTCAAACTTTGTCTTTGATACATGAGTGATTATGGAACAACTTGGGTTGTCCAAACATACAATCCTCACATGATTTGATGATTTCTCTTAGTTAGTGTGTATATTTCTTATTCTTTATTGTATGTTCATGACCCTCCTTGGTTGTTTTTTTTCATCAAGTGTAGTGGTGAACACATAGAGGTGCCTAAATGGAAGACTTGATCTTCCTACCTCCTACATGACTTCTATGACATTTAGAGGTACCAAAATGAAGATTTTAATCTTCTACCTCATGCTTGAACTATTGGACATATATTATATAACCTAAATATATTATTCGAATAATCGAATCTTTGATGATGAACTAGTGTTCATATGTCGGGGTACTAGATTACATCATCCTAGACTATGATAACTTGTCACGATTCTAATGGAACCTTGTTCCATGAAAACATCTAAACTCCTTCGAGTTTCCTAGTGTCAAGAACAAGCATCATATGTACTAAATGATTATTTTCCATGTTATTCTCATATCTTATTTTTATGTTGTTTTGAACACCGAATCTCGACTCTAAACATACTTGAACCTTAACCCTTATACATTCGGACTCTAAATCTCTACTCGTCAACAATTGAATAATCGGAAAACATATGCAAACTTCATGAGTATACTCGTACTTTTCCCCTTTTTACTTTTACTACTTTTGGGGTGTAACATGTTTACCTATTGAAACTTACACATGAACTTTTGTCTAAACACATGAACATTCCTATAACATGCTTGTATATGTGATGACTTGATACTTTAAATTTGGGTGATTCTTATGTGTTGAACTTATCATTAACTTCGTACGAGCCAAACCTTGACATATGTAGCGCTATAGGATTAACGACCCGCCTCTACTGAAACTTTGGTTATGTCATGAGCAAGTTGCGTTTTCTTGGTTTGATATGTTAGACACATGCCATGTTTAAATGTTTATCTTGAATCACATGCTTGCTATGAGGAATTGTTCAAACTTATCTTTTGCTATGTACGTATCAAACTTGTATACTCGCCTTTGCTTTTGCATTGAACTTTATTTTAAACATGTTACAGGTTGAGGACAATGATGCTATGAAATGAAGTAGCGTTGATGCCTAGATACACATATACGTTAGGGTTTAAAATGTTGTATCAAAATTTTGATATGTTATCATGTTGTTTTGTTAAACTTGTCGTATTTGAATTTCTTGTAACGTTGACTATTTGAAGTTATGAAATGAAATGAAATTTGGATTTTCTAAATATTGTCACAAATAGCGTTATGATGTCTCTAGCAATCTTCACACTTCGTCTCATCCCGATGTTTCCGCCATTGGTTGGGGTGTGACAGATTGGTATCAGAGGCATAACTATAGGGAATTAGGAAAAGTAGGAATGCTTTAACCTAGTCTATAGTTCTAGAGCTTTATTCGTATGTTTTACTTGAAATTACTAGCATGCTATCTTATTTGCTTTTATTTATTCTCTTTTGATCTTGTAAGCATATGTGTCACTTGTGGGTTAACACTTAACATGCTATACTTGATTTTATTATGTGTTAATACTTGTTTCTTCATTTCATCCTTTATGTGTGTTCTTGACATACTTTTTATGCGTTAATATTCGTTTCATCATTTCACTTTTATTGTGATGTTCTTGACATGTTATACTTGTTTGTTTAATCTTTAATATACACTTTTCCTCACGCGTTTTACTCGATTATTCTAAATCCGACAACACACATATTACACAAACGAGACGAGTTCACCAAAATAGGCGTGAAACCCATAATTTGGTGAACAACTCTCAATCCATCCACTTTCCTTTTCTTTTTACACGAAATTCACCATCAAGTTAGGAGTGAAATCCTCACCTTGATGGAGAAGTTCAAATTTCAAATTCTAGTGGACCCTCGTCAAAGTGTTGAAATTAAATTTTGACCCGACGAGTACCAACCACACTTAGGATACGAAACCGTCAAGTTAGGGGTGAAACCCGCACCTTGGCGACTAGTTCCACTCCTTGATTTTTTTCATAAATCCCGCCAAGTCTCGAAATTTCGATTGATTTGGGACATGTAGTAACCGGAAGGGTAAATACCGTTAACCGACTTGTCGGCGAGAGTATTTTTACCTATTAGGCCAAAGTATGCTCCTCAAATTCAAAGGACTTTTCGACCACTTTGGTTAGTCAAAGTTCCGTTTGGAACACTCCAAACTTTGGTCAAACATGTGTTTCTATTATTTATTTATACGATGCAATCTTTCAAACTCGAGTTTACTTTCGATTTCTCTTTTCACACACACAACATATTGAACCTTTTCCATACATTTATACATATGCATGATTTCATATAATTTAAATTCGTTTTCCTTGTAACGACAAGTGGAGAAATATCATCGAGATGGGAGTGACTTCCTTACCTTGACGATTAGCTCCACTCACTTTTCCTTAAAACGACCTCACCAACGAGTTAGGGGTGATTCCCTAACTTAGGTGACCGTTACCAAAACTTCTCTTTCGAAACATCTTATTATGCAAACTCGATCATACTTTATACCCAAATTGTTTAATGTTATTTAAAAATACCCACTTATACAGATTTCGAAATACATTGTTTTATCAAACGTACTTTTTATTCTACAATCTATTTTCACTCAACTCATATACGCGAAATTCATAATCATGTCTTAAAACGTTTTATTGCTCGAACTTCAAAACCTTACGAAATGCTACCTATCAATTTAATCGGTTCAATGAAACTCTTGCCCATGAACTTCATATTCGACTTAATCACTAAAACACGCCCACCTTCTACTTTTAATCAAAATCCAACCAACCTTTTCCGAATACTTATAAGATCTTATAGAAGTTATATGATTGTTTTACCAAATACCCTTTCCAACACCAACAAATCAATTGTTATTTTATTTTTATTTCTAAGTCCTTTTGCTAAATTTCCCTTCTAAAGATCCTAGTTTTCACAAGGACCTCCTAAATTCATAATTTCTTATTTGATGAAACGAACTTACTTTTTAACGAAAACCTTTTTCCTACACCAATTTACAAAACATGCGGGCAAGAAGTCTTCATGGGAACCGACAATCTTTGACTTACATGAATTTTTTTTTTAACAAAAGTAGCATTTCAATCATTACAAAAATACATTATGCTTAACCAATTAGTACTTTATATCCTCTTACATACACAACTATATTCTACCCTTTCAACCAAGGTCAACCTAATTTTGATTCGATAAACTCAATGTTTCATTTAAACAACTATACATGCATATCATCGTACACATTTTGGTCGATACCTCGCGATAACATCATTTATATCATTCGTATTTACATACTCGACCTTTTGAATGTTTTATACACTTAGATCCGTGGTGTCCCAACAAACACTATTTACGCAATATTTATTTTTCATACCTACACCTATGTTCATACGTCTTATGCTTGTACTTATACGCATACTACTTATACGTTTTACGCTTCTACTTGTACACATACTACTTACACGTTTTATGTTTATGCTCATACATACATGCGTATTCATACTTAAACTTATGCTCATACTTTCATCCTTACTCATGATTCATACATTCGTACCTATACGCGAGCGCAACCCGAGGGATTCGCTTGCGTGGGTCCCACACATACTTAAACATGGACTTGCTTATATACTACATTCTTGTACGTACACATTCTAATTTTTTTTATGTATACCCCGATTCATACACAACTAGTACAAGCTATGCGGATCATGCGACGATCAAAATAATCACGGGTGCACACGGGATTATAGTGATAGGCGTATGAGAACCATAGAGTGTACTACTGTGTATGGTAAGACACGGAACGTAACATGACTCCAAGTAACGAAACGGACGTAATGTGGTTAAAACATGGTGGATACGCCGCTGGTACTTCCTATATATAAGTGTTTTCACCATGTTACCAAACTTTCGTAAAACGTGCCATGAGAAATTCAGTGTGTTGCAGACCTTTTGGACCTAATACAACTTCACGCAACTCACAAACGCATTATATCCGATTATTCATGACGAGACTTCATCCTTAACACACTACGTTCATCTATCCAACACTTATGCTATTCACATACTTGTACTCTTTAAGAGTCATTCGTTCATTCTATACTCGTATTATTTTATACAAAACTCGTTCGCAATCCAGCTTGTTTAAACATTTGAGTCCTAACTTACCTCGTTACCTATAAAATAGCCTCCTTATTCTTGATTCTTGTGAAACTATACTTAGTATACCTCTATTGCTTTATTTAAAGTAACAAACCTTTTCGTTCCTCTCAATAAACAGGTTTTACGAAAGTATGATTTTTTTTATACTATCCTTAAAAACTTCCCCTTGCAAATCTACCTTGACGTTCTCCAAAATTTGGTACTTTTCAAAACTTTCAAACTTCCCAAGTTTCAATTCTTAATGATCACCTTTATGCCAAAAACTCTTTCGAGCCTTCCTCTTGAATAAATTTCGGGACGAAATTTCCTAAAGGAGGGGAGACTGTAACGCCCTGCTTTTTCAAACATCCTACATTTAGAAACCTTACGTGAAATTCTATCTTTGGAAATCTTGTGTTCTTATAACCATTCTTTCATCGTAATCGTTGTAAAATACGGAACTTGCTTCGTAAATAAAACTTGTACATTACACTTTTTACCTAGTTAAATCATGTTTTATTTCATATTTCACCTTGTTACAAGTTAGGGGAAACATTGTTGCATATTATTACACAACTTAATTAACAAAATTACTCATTATAATGTTTTAAAAAAATAAAAAAAATAAAGAAATATGGCAGCCCAATTCAGCAAAATTCAGCCCCATATAGTTGGGTTTTGTGGGCTAGTTTCAAGGTGTAACCCCTTCTAAACACTTCCAAAGCCCAACCCATTGAAACCCTAATCCTTCCCCCTATAAATACCACTTATAACCAGCCTCCATACCACTTTTGCAACCCTAAAAACTCACAAAACATCCACCAAACCGTAGCTGAAAGCAAGGGTTCGAGTAGATTGACACCCCTTCACGAAAATGAGCATAACTCACTCAATTCTTATCCGATTCACTCGATTCTTTTTCCTACTTGCTTGTATAATCATGGGGTTCGATTCCTAGACTTCTCCTTGGAGAAATCAGACCTGGAAATGCCCCGAAATAGTCCATAAACTTTCTGTTTGTTTTTATGTTCATCAAAAACTTGTTTAAACCTATGCAACTTATGTCTAACACATCTCATACCTATGTCCTAATGCTTACAACTTATCCCATGGTTGGTTAAGCTTAAAAACAAGGTTGAGACATTTAAAATCAGAGGATTAAACCTCATAAACTTGGTGTTTTGTTTAGGGTTTTTAACCCACAAGTCATGTCAAACTTTGTCTTTGATACATGAGTGATTATGGAACAACTTGGGTTGTCCAAACATACAATCCTCACATGATTTGATGATTTCTCTTAGTTAGTGTGTATATTTCTTATTCTTTATTGTATGTTCATGACCCTCCTTGGTTGTTTTTTTACATCAAGTGTAGTGGTGAACACATAGAGGTGCCTAAATGGAAGACTTGATCTTCCTACCTCCTACATGACTTCTATGACATTTAGAGGTACCAAAATGAAGATTTTAATCTTCTACCTCATGCTTGAACTATTGGACATATATTATATAACCTAAATATATTATTCGAATAATCGAATCTTTGATGATGAACTAGTGTTCATATGTCGGGGTACTAGATTACATCATCCTAGACTATGATAACTTGTCACGATTCTAATGGAACCTTGTTCCATGAAAACATCTAAACTCCTTCGAGTTTCCTAGTGTCAAGAACAAGCATCATATGTACTAAATGATTATTTTCCATGTTATTCTCATATCTTATTTTTATGTTGTTTTGAACACCGAATCTCGACTCTAAACATACTTGAACCTTAACCCTTATACATTCGGACTCTAAATCTCTACTCGTCAACAATTGAATAATCGGAAAACATATGCAAACTTCATGAGTATACTCGTACTTTTCCCCTTTTTACTTTTACTACTTTTGGGGTGTAACATGTTTACCTATTGAAACTTACACATGAACTTTTGTCTAAACACATGAACATTCCTATAACATGCTTGTATATGTGATGACTTGATACTTTAAATTTGGGTGATTCTTATGTGTTGAACTTATCATTAACTTCGTACGAGCCAAACCTTGACATATGTAGCGCTATAGGATTAACGACCCGCCTCTACTGAAACTTTGGTTATGTCATGAGCAAGTTGCGTTTTCTTGGTTTGATATGTTAGACACATGCCATGTTTAAATGTTTATCTTGAATCACATGCTTGCTATGAGGAATTGTTCAAACTTATCTTTTGCTATGTACGTATCAAACTTGTATACTCGCCTTTGCTTTTGCATTGAACTTTATTTTAAACATGTTACAGGTTGAGGACAATGATGCTATGAAATGAAGTAGCGTTGATGCCTAGATACACATATACGTTAGGGTTTAAAATGTTGTATCAAAATTTTGATATGTTATCATGTTGTTTTGTTAAACTTGTCGTATTTGAATTTCTTGTAACGTTGACTATTTGAAGTTATGAAATGAAATGAAATTTGGATTTTCTAAATATTGTCACAAATAGCGTTATGATGTCTCTAGCAATCTTCACACTTCGTCTCATCCCGATGTTTCCGCCATTGGTTGGGGTGTGACAAAAGTATACCAGCTAGATGTCAAATCGGCGTTCCTTTATGGAAAGGTGAAGGGAGAGGTCTATGTCGGACAGCCACCGGGCTTTACGGATCCGATACACAAAGACAAGGTCTATCTCCTAGACAAAGCGCTGTATGGTTTGCATCAGGCCCCGAGAGCCTGGTACAAGACTCTCTCTTAACATTTACTTGCCAACAGTTTTATCCGAGGAAAGGTGGACGCTACCCTCTTCACGAAGGAAGTCGATGGTCATCTTCTGGTAGTCCAGATATATGTTGATGATATTATTTTCGGGTCAACAAATGAAGAACTCTACAAAGATTTTGAAAAATTTATGAAGCAGAAGTTTGAGATGTCTTCAATGGGTGAGATGAAGTTCTTCTTAGGACTGCAGGTCGACCAAATGCCTGAGGGAACCTTTATACATCAGACGAAGTATGTTTACGATGTTCTAGAGAAAGTTGGGATGTCCGGAACGGCACCAATGTCCACCCCATTAGCAACGAATCATGGTATCAACCCTGATCTCACCGGAGAGAAGGTCGATGAAACATTATACCGCTCAATGATCGGCTCGCTAATGTATTTGACGGCATCAAGGCCTGATATAATGTACCCAACCTACCTCGCGGCCCGATATCAATCGATTCCCAGAGCCTAGCATATGTCAATCGTCAAGAGGATTCTACGCTACCTGAAAGGAACTCCAAGCTTGGGGTTGTGGTATCCCAAAGACGACGACTTCACGCTCGAAGGGTACTCTGATTCTGACTTCGGTTGCTGCAAAGTCAATGCTAAATCAACAACTGCAGGATGCCAATTTTTCGGACCTCGAAACACGTGGAAATGTAAGAAGCAAGCTTCTGTTGCTCTATCAACATGTGAAGCAGAGTATGTATCTGCCAGCAGCTGCTGCTCTCAGATCTTGTGGATTCAGCAACAGATGCGCGATTATGGTTTGCAATTTCTTACTTCACCTATTTTTGTTGATAATGAGGCAGCAATCAACATAACAAAAAATCCAGTACATCACGCTAAAACCAAACATATAGAAATTCGTCATCACTTCATCCGAGATTGCTTCGAGAAGAAGTTGATACGAATTAACAAAATCCACAACGACGAACAAAAGGCAGACTTACATACCAAAGCTTTTGATAGATCACGTTTTCAATATCTTTTAAAACTGAATGGTATGAAGTTGTTGTCGGATGCGGTGGGGATACTTGGCGTTGATGAAAATACCACTGCAGATGATGTTGGGAAGCAGACTGCACTGGTTTGTCGTATTTTTATTGTTTTGGTATTTAGGGGGAGATAGATAATATTTTCAGAAAATATAAAAACAATAAAAAATGCAAAAATCCAAAAACATGAGATATTTTCAAAATCCAAAAAAAAATAGAAAACCCAAAAAAAGTTTGTGTAAAAAGGGGAAATGATAGTACATCATCTAGACAGTTACAGTATGCTAAGCAGTCTCACTGATGATATGCCGGTGGGTTTTTTATACATATAGTAGATTTGTTTGGGATATAAACCTAAAATCATTTCTTGCTTATTACGTGGGGAACATCTCTCGG
This sequence comes from Helianthus annuus, assembly GCF_002127325.2. Lineage (NCBI taxonomy): Eukaryota > Viridiplantae > Streptophyta > Magnoliopsida > Asterales > Asteraceae > Helianthus > Helianthus annuus. The sequence continues at coordinate 59,835,743 of NC_035434.2, forward strand.
ATCTATTGGTAACCCCTGAAATCTTGTTTGAAAGATTTTCTATTTCTGACATACTAGGTCTATGTGCGTAATGATATCTGGGGTATTATACCAGGACTTCTGATTTTACGGAAGCAATAGCCTAGTCCTCGTATAATACTCTGCACTGCTTTAATCATTAAATCCTACCCTTAGCATAAAAAATGATGAAACATTTCAAAATGCTAATCATGTGCTGTTGAAGAAAAGATCCCCAAACGGGACACACTGAAAGTTGAGCCATCATCTCTCTGTTTGAACGGAAGTTCTAACCTGAGCTCTCATGGCCTCGCATTACCCGTTAATAGATACCATTATTGTACGTTCACCTGTAAGACTGAATATAGAAGTCTGGATACGAGAGTATATTAGGAGGTAGGATACGCATATAAGTTAAGCTATTAAAACACTAATTCGTATCCTGAACAGATTGAAATGTGTGTGAAAATTTAAAGAGGATCAGTATATCGGCAATCAAAGTGAATTGTTTAATACTTAGTGTGTAATCAAGCTCAACGGTACTTGTAACTTGTCGGTAGCTTATATGATCCCCTAACACGCTCACCAAAAATATGTTTGTAAATAGTTTACTTTTCTGCATTTCATTTCATTTCATTTCATGCTTAGCATCTAAACCCAAAAAGATTTTATAGTTTTCTAGTTTAAACTTTCTTAAAATCCCAAAAATATTTTACATTTCTGCTTTAGTTTTATCGACAAACCAAGGTAGAAAGCTGATCTTCAGACTCTCAGTCATGAAGCAGAGCAGGAAGTTTCTGAGCTGGACAACAAGGTTGGGAGCTAATCTTGAAAAACTAAATTCAAAGTCAAAGCAAGTTCATTAAGTTGACACTTGTAATTTTTCACGAAAAATGAGTTTGAAAAGTTTGAAAAAATGACAGTTTGTTTCGTTTCGGGTCAACCAAGGTCATTAACTTGGACTTGGTAGGCAAAATTAAGTGCCTAGGGTCATTAACTTGGACCTAGATACTTAAGTGGATTTCTAAAACTGACCAAATCTGATAAAACGGCAAAAAGTCAGAAGGTCAAAACATCGAAAGTCAAAAGAGAGGTGTTTGGATCGGATGACAATGTGATCGGATGGCAATCCGACACTTGGTCACCCCTATAAATAGAAGTCAATGTTGTTCAGTCAAACCTTTACTCGATCGGGCGACCATCCGACACTCTCTCAAACACTCTCACCTTCTTGATCTGTTTCTTACATTCTTGCTTTCCACACTTCATTGGACTGTTGGCACACTCAACCTTCACAATGGGAAAGGTAAGATTTCAAATTTTTAACTATTAATTTGATGAGTTTTTTAATGTCGGTGACTGTCGGACATAAAATCCTTAGATCTAGGAAATTTTAATGATGTTTGAAAGATTTTGATCATAGGGTTTTGTTCACGGGCCTTAGATCTATAGGTTTACCGTCTCAATTTGTACAAAAACATGGTAGAATCTAGAGAATTGATGATTAGAGGTGTTCGGCCTTCGGTGCACTAAAAGTGAAATTAAACCCAATTTAGGCTGAATTAGAAAAAAGATGAACATAGGGTTTTAATCATCGGCGAAATCTCTACGTGGATCTATGTTCAATTTTGTTGAAATCTTAGAAAAAATTTTGATGTTCATAGATCATTCATCTTTTCTTCAATGTTCAGGATCGAGTGGCAACTCGATCGGATGGCAATCCGATCGGATGACCATCCGATCCAATGCATGTTAAATGTTTAAAATATTTCTAAGTGTTTGTCTTGGAAATTGTGCCTTAACAGTTAAGTTGTTGGTATTTGGAAAGTATGGCATCTCGATCGAATGGTAATCCGATCGGATAGCCTTCCGATCCAAAGTACTTTTTCAACTGTTTGTCTTGGATAGAATGGCATCTCGATCGGATGGCAATCCGATCGGATGGCCATCCGATCCAAATCACTTATTCACAAGTCTGCTGAGATCTCATGTCATTGATCAAGTGGCAATCCGATCGGATGGCCATCCGATCCACATCACATAATGACAAAAATTTTCTTCAACTGTTCTAACTTGTCAATGGATCGAGTGACAATCTGATCGGATGATAATCCGATCGGATGGCCATCCGATCCATACCATTCACTCAATAGAGTTGACTTGTCAAAGGTACTATCAGTTTTGTCACATGAATCGAGTGACAATCCGATCGGATGGCAATCCGATCGGATCACCATCCGATCCAAATGCACATGATAGTTGGTTTTATATTTTAATGTTGATGGTTCATCGGATCGGATGGCAATCCGATCGGATGACCATCTGATCCTCAGTACTGCATAGAGTGTAGATCCCAGTGTTAAAAAAAATTTTGAGTTTTCAAAATTTTTATCACTTGTCTCTTTATGTCTTGAAACTTGTGCAAATGCTAACATTGTGTATGTTTGCAGGCAAGAGCATCAGATGGGGATAAATCTCACAATATTTACTGTCTGTTGGACGCACATTATACAGACGGAACTCCATTTAAAGTCATGGCAAAATTTTTGAGGGAGAGTAAGATTAATAAGGCCTTAACCGATAGAACAATAGTATATGAATCACATGTCAGAAAGTTTTGGAGTTCGGTGAGATATGTTGAGGATGAAAAGATGATTTGTTCAGCTGTTAGAAAGAAGGATGAGAATAATCAAGATATAGATGTTGAGATTAAGTTTAATGTTGGAGACTTAAGACGAGTTTTGGAATTAGGAGATTCTGATAATGATCCTACCATTGTTCCTGAACGATTATGCAAAGGTTTGTGGTGCGGAATGGGTTTTACAGGACATTTGAATGGGAAATATCTTAAGACTATGTTTAGTCCACCATAAAAGTTCCTAATTCACTGTGTAGTGCATGCTTTGTCACATCGGAAGGGAGCGTATGATGAGACATCAGGTTATATCATGAATATCATTACATGCTTGGTGCTGAACAGGCCATACAATGTATCTCAAGTGATATTTGACCATTTGGTAGACAATATAGGAAGCGGAAGTGGTAAGTACATAATGTACCCCAGGTTTATCCAGATGATGATAGATGATCAATTTAAAGACCTTCCAAATGATCTTGCTGATATATTAGGTCTACGAAACATGACAGCTAATACTTTAAGCAGATTAGCTTCATATAAAAATCCTAAGAAAGATGATCCTGAACCAAGGGAAAGGAGAATGATTTGCAGGATTGATAATCCAGGATATGTTGCTCCTGAAAACGATGCATGGAGACTTGAAAATAGCAATTCAGAGAATGAAGATGACAAGTTGAGGGAGATGCATGAGAAAAAGCTCAGACATTGGTTTGTGAAAGATGGCAAAAGAAAGAGAACTCCAAAGACATCCCCAGCTCCAAAAGTGTCAACACCTAAGATTGTTGTTAAGGGTATAGTTGAAAGGGGGAGTCATAAGAGAAGTTAGATCTTTAAATGTTATGTTATACTAATGAACGTTCAATGCTTATCTTGCAGGACCTTCAAGGGAATCACAACCAAGATTGATAGATGAACCAGTGGTGAATCCAGCTGATATATCTCAAGAAGGTATTGATCTGACGAATGTGACGTTTGAACAATACTTAAAGCATACTGAAGCTACAATTGCAAAAGATCAAAGTACAAGTGTTCCAGCTGAAGGTGTTAAAGAAACGGAGCCTGAAGGTGTTGCACGTACTGATTCTAGTGATGCTGGCGATAATTTAACAGAAACAGAGTCAGAAATTGAAAGAATAGGTGTTGGAAAGGTTACTTTGAAGAAGAAACCTCAAAAGAAGAAGAAGAAAGGATCTGATGAAGAAGATTCTACTTACATGCCAACAGCCGTAGAGAAAAAGAAATTAAGGATAAAACGTAAAGCTGTTCAAACAGGCGTCATTCCAAGGAATGTAAGGGCAAGGAAAGGAGGTGCTTTTATGCCTAAAAGTCAAAGCGGCAAGAGTGAAAAGCACATTGAAACTTCAAAGGGTCCTGAAACTGTCAAAGTTCCTGAAGTGCCACAAACACAAAGTATTCCTGAAGTTGAAGTTTAGAAGAAAGCTGGTGCTGATGAAGATGTTGTTATTGCTGAAGTAAGGGTTTTTACACCACCACCACCACCAGAAAGTCAACACATTCCACAGGAAGCTGAAACTTCAAAGCCAAAGAGAACTGTTCTTCCTGGTCTATTTGAAGGTTTTCTAAACATTCATGGAGAATACAAAGATGATATTCTTTCTGGTGAAGAGTTCGATATGTTTCATGATGCATCTGTGAAAGATTTGAAAAAGAAAATGAGTCTTCTGGAGAAAGAGAAAGAGAAAGAGAAAGAGAAAGAGAAAGCTGAAGCTAAACGTGATGAGTTGAAGAAGTAACTTGAAGAGTTAACGAAAGTGAATGAAGAAATAAAGTCTGTCTTGACCAAACATGCAAAGAAGATGAAGAAAATGGCAGGAGATGTTGATGATAATGCTCAGCTCTTTGAACAACTTTCCATGGAGATTACTGATCTACATCTGAAGAACAAGAAATTAAATGATATTATCAGACGCTAAATCAATTGATTAGTGAATTTCATGAAGCATCTGCAAATGAATTTAAAGCGATGAAGCTTGAGATGGAAGCACTAAGGGCTGATAAAGCAGTGAAGGATGAACAGCTCAGTATGTTATACACTGTTATGGAACATCATCTTGGCATCGACGTTCAATCTATTTACAACAACATAGAGATTCAAAAAGTTGAGGAACGGAGAATTTAGAGAGAAAAGAGGTTGGCTGAGGAAGCAACTCAAAGAAAGAAAGAGGTAATCATAGAGACTCAAGAAGTTGGTGGATCTTCGAGTCAAGCTGATGTTGAAATGTTAGATGTTGAAAATGATCAAGCTCAAAGCTTCGTACTTGTTGGTAATTCTATTCCTCTAACTTACAACTTTGAAGATATTATTCGCCGTGTGCAAGTTAATCAAAGGAAAAAGAAGGCGAAAGAACATAAAGTGATGTTGTTAAGATGGAAAGAAGAGGAGAAATAAGAGGAAGAGGAAGTAGATGAAGAATTAGAAGATATGCTTGATGTGGTTGACAATTATGATCCTTCATGGGATGAGTTCATAGACAAGAAGGATGATGATGATCAAGGGTCATCAGGTTTATTGATTGTGAACCCCTCTGTTCAACAGAAGATAGAAGATTTTATGAATGACGAGATTAACGAACAAGAGGAGGATCAACAACAAGAGTCTTCTTCATCTGGAAAGAAACATGCTGACCAGGTATTCCTCACACAACCTACTGTTATATACTTACATGCTCGAGTTGAGGGGGAGATAGAGGTACCTAGGTCCAGGGCTGAAATGTTAGAGGAGTTGGGGTTAGACGACGGAAAGTTCAAGTTTGATATAGAAGATGCAATTCCTTTGTTGCCTGAGAAACAATATGAATTCAAGTATGCTCATGAGGCTGATAAGTACAATGATGTTATAGTTGAAGAAGGATCTGATTCATCTAATGAAGAAACGGTATTTCATTACGCTGGTGTTGATGAAACATTTTCGTCACTTGCTGAAATGTTTAAAGAACAGAATGAAGACGAAGTTAGAAGGAAAATTGTGGAGAAAATTACTACAAGTGTATACAATCAGACGGGAGCAAGGGGTTCAATACTTTGAATTTCTGTCAGACATTAAAACCCTCCCGTGGTGGGATGTTGAAGAGTTAGTGCAAACAAAGAATATCAAGAAGGTTTACTATGGATTGGATGTGAAACAACATGATCAACACTTGTGGGATTACATAAAGCAGCAAGCAAAAGCAAGATTTCCAGATTGGAAGCCGCAGTATCCAAAACAAATTGTTACAATCAAATTGTTACAATCTTGGAATCAGGAGAGAAAGATATCACGTTGGATATAAAACCACCGAGATGTTTGAAGAATATGCCGCTACGTGCAATGGAACAAGACTTTCATGAAGATTTTCAAGGTTAGTTATATAATCAAAGCACAGCGTGTCACACCCCGACCACGTAAAACAACAAATCGTGGCGGAATCGTCGGGAGTGTTGTAACAGAATCATTGTTTCATAACACATGGAAATTTAAATGTTGTTTTATTGATTAAAAGAAGTTACATTGTCTTAACAATAAAGAAGGATAACATAATTAACTAGTCTTGCATCTTTTATTGTCACTAAGGCCCAAGTCCGCCTAGGTGTATCTTGATAAATCCTATGCATCATTTCCTGAAACACATGTGAAAATAGGTAGGTCAGCATAAAAATGCCTGTGAGATACATAGATTTTATTCTAATTAGGATTCATGACTTAAGTTTAAAGAAATGTTTGATAAAAATTAGTCATGAATCTTGTTTAAAGTGTTTTCTTTCATAAAACGTTTCAAAAGCGATAATAAAATCAGATGATATATATATAAAAGAATAATGTATGGTTAAATGAATAACCAAGTAAAAATGAGTTTGTATAAATTAAGTTATTTGTAAAACAATGTTTATGTGAAAATATGTTGTAAATGTAATATGTCTAAACTGAAATGGTTTAAATAACGCTACGATATGTAATACCATAAAAGCACTTATATATAAGAAGTACCAGCGGCGTATCCACCATGCTTTTATCATATTACACACGTCTCGTTATTTAAATCACTTACACAAACAAACCACCAAATGTAATGTTTAAACAAGTATTGAAATGCTTATTGTATAATCAAAAGCCTATAGTCAAATGTAAGTCATGTAATGTGTAAACAAATGTTATGTATGGTAAGTAAAATGAGACTGCTTAAACCGATTGTAAAAATTTACAAAACAAAGTATTTTGAATAAATCAAAAGTCATGTTTTGCAATATAAATGCATGCTTTACTGATATAAACACTTATGCGGTAAGTTAAACGTACACATTCAAGCCTTGAGACAGTAGGATAACCTTAGAGTAAAGGTTATCAAAAATGTTTTCGGATTCAGTCATTCCTTACATCTAAACAAACCTAGGATATTAGGAACGAGATTTATCAAGTCCTATGTACCGTTACTAACTACCGAGCGGCGTAGCTAATGTTAATGAACGTATTTTAGTTCGTTAAACAGACCAAATGTCATACCAAATGTAAACATGTTATGAGAAAACAATGTACTAAGTATGCTAAGTTAACATACAAAGCAGAAATGTCATGTAAATCAATGTGCTAGCATGCTCAGTAAACACACATAGCAGAAATGTAATGTAAAACAATGTACTAAGTATGCTAAGTTAACATACAAAGCAGAAAAGTCAAGGTGCTAGCATGCTAAGTGAACATACATAGCAAAACATGCAAGAAATCATGTACTATAAGTGTACTAATGAACATAGTAAGCATATGATATGAAAACATGGAAAGCACGAAAGTAACAAGTAGGCACATGTGTTTCACCCCAAAATGTTTGAAAAACAGTAAAAGAGGGGTCTATGTACTCACTTGAGATTGCTCAGTAGTCTTTAGGTAACCACCAAGCAATGCTAGAAAGATCACAGAATCAAACGGCATCTAATATAGGTATCTATGTTAATAAACGGACCTAAATCGGAGGATCGGGTAAAATGCGGTTTCGTAAACCAAATGAGTGTAAGAACTCATGTAATATGGTTTAACAAAGCCCACATTCTAAAATGAAACCTGTCCTAAATGCTTACGACTCATTACGACTTGTTTAGGTAGCTTACGCTACTTAAACGCGCCGTTCGCGTAAAACGCGTTCGGATCATCTAACTAGTCCTATGATAAGTAATATATGCCTTAACATGTCTAATAATGTTTCCTAATCAGTTTAGATGTCAAAATTTTGGTTACATATGCTTAAAATGAATTTATGCACAAAAAAGGGTACTTTGGTAATTTACCTAAGTCATATAAACTACCTATCATACAACTACTTAAACGAAGTGACCATAAGGTATAACCTCGGAAGGTTATTCCCTATACAACTATGGTCACCTAATGTGTTTGGTCGAATCCTAATGATCGACCAAATCGGTCGGGTTCGAAAGTATAAGCGGTTGTTTAGACCGCTTACCTTACGACCCTACATAAGCACTAAACCTAAAGTGACAAGCTAAACATGCTAAAACATGTTTAACGAGGTTTTAAAACAGGTTTGGTATCAAAACAAAGGGTCTTGATACCTAAAAGTAGTTTGGTTACAAAATACGCAAGAATACGCATTTTGGCCGAAACTACGACTCGTCACTATGCCTAGATAACGTGGTAATCAGTAGGTATAGTCATAGGAGACTAAAACCATCGTGATTACGCTCACGTTATGAAGTTCAAACGAACTTCACGTTGACCATAAATTGGTCAATGCAGAAAGTCAAACAAAGTTTGACTTTTGCGCTAAAACGCGTAAAAGAACGAAGGAATACTTACAACGGGTCCAAGCTATGGAGTTTTGATCTAATAATTCTCAGGTATGAAGGTTTTATCCTTCAACTTAGGGAAAATCTGATCAAATGTGAGTTGCAAGCAAATAGGGGTGGGGTTTATATAGAGTCTGGAGAGCCGTTAAGATCGTTCGTCAAAAATCGTGCTTCGATCTCAACTGTACACATGTACCCATGGTTTTGCAAAACCATGGGCACCTAAAAATGGCCCATAGGAAGTTAAAATACCATTTGCAAGTGCCAAAATCAGCTGGAATAGCTGGAAACAGCTGGGAAACATATTTTTGCAGATCTGGTAGTCTTAGGCAGCCGGCGTAGGAATCAGAGAAGGCCTACGCGGCCGGCCTGAACTTCAGATCAGCAAAACAGTTTCAAAAGTTGTTGTTTCAGTCCCTGCATGTATTTAAGGCCCATTTTGACAAGTTTGAGGCCCGTTAAGCCACTTTCAAGGCTCTACAATAATTACTAAGTATAGGGGACATGAAACATGCTCAAAAGTATGTCGGATGTCGGTTCGTTTGGTCGTACGATTGCGTTGTTCGGTTAATTACAACGAAACACGAACGGACGCGAAAAACGATCCAAATTACGCGAGGAATGGAATTTTATCAAGCCAATCACTAAAATAAAATATTTTAATGATTACATCAATTTTTGGATGTCCGGATGTATTCCGAACATAAGATATGCGCGAAAATGCAAACTTATGTCCTTTTTGACGCTTTTAGTCTCTGAATGACCAAAAAGTTTATTTTAGCGCACCAAACACCTCAAAGCGTATTTCTCAGCTATGTACAGGATATTTAGGGCATATTTAAATTATGATCAAGTCCCGGAATGTTCGTTACAGTATGAATCGGCATACTTTCGCAGTTTGTCGAAATTAGTCCCTGTAAGCGAATAAACTTGATTTCGACACACCAAACCCTCCAAAACTTATTTCTAAGTTATGTAAAGGTTATTTATGGTATGTTAAGCCTGTGTCCCTATTCCGGAGTGTTTTTCGTGTTAAACTGACTGCGTTTACACACTAGTTCGCGTATAACTTCCCAGAAAACGATTTAGAGCTCGAAATCGAATGATATATGATATATGCAAATGACTCACATATTTATACAAATCCCAAGTATGAAATACAATATTTAATTGATTTGGTATCTGTTGGATGGCCGTGGAGGCACAGGTGTCACAGTCTCCCCTACTTCAGGAAATTTCGTCCCGAAATTTATTTAGAGGAAACTTGTGAGAGCTTGAAACATGAAGTCGAAAAAGATAAAACAATACTGGTTAGGGTTCTGAACTTCTAGCAACTCTAAATAACATCACGCTTGCAATGTAAGAGGGACACTTATATACAAGTATATAAAGCATTATTGGTGCGTCCACCATACCTTCATTACATTGTTCACGTTTCGTTATTGTGGGCACTATCGGTTCTTACACATAATAAATCTTACTGGGCTCCTGTGCACTGAATTTCATAATTATGTACGCATCCATAATTACATAATTCCTTGCATAGTCCGCACAGTGCATTTTATAATGTGTAGGCGAAAATCAAATGAACAAACTTGTGATGAGTGTGACTAGACCACCATAGGATCCTTGAAACCAATAAATGATCTCTTTAAATAGACCACCAAGGAGTCTCTTCAGCTATAACATCACATGTCATTCTTAACCAGATCCTGAATCGACAAGTCCACACAAAGGGTCTCTTTGAATTATGGAATGGTACTATATAATCCAAGGGTCTTAACTTTTATGTAGAAGCCTATCAAGGATTTATGGCAGTACCTTTTGAATATCCTACTATGAATCCCTCATATGAAGATATGGAAGATTCTACGAGGATTTGGATAACGAATATCCAGAGTATACAAAAACACAAAACATAAAAGAAAATATATAACACATAATCACAAAATTGTTTAACTTGACTCTAAATTTGTTATCATTTTGTTAATTTGTTTGTTAGTTGTGCACATGTATCTAAAGCACACCAGGAATCCAATCTGTGGATTTCAATTGGCACTTTAAACTAGGGGTATGCATGGGTCGGTTTGGGTCGGTTTTTGGTCATAACCATAACCATAACCGAGATGTCGGTTATTGAAAAGTCATAACCATAACCGCTTGGTTATGGCGGTTTTGGTTATGGCGGTTTTGGTAGTTATGGTGGTCGGTTATGGGTCGGTTAACCATGAACTTGGGTCTAGCTAAATTTAGCTCAAAGCAATATTATCTATAAATATTAATACTTTTAATCACCGAATAAAACGATATATAATAAATTCAAACAAATGTTCAACCAAAATGATATCTATAAATTCAAACGAATGTTCAACCAAAATGACAAAATCCATAAACTCAAACAAAGTTTTAACCAAAAACACCAAATACTACATGGTAGAAGTTTAATCCCAATCTTCACCTCCAATGAAAGAGTCTTCAATTGTTCTCTTTTCCGGTGACAAATCTAAAAAAACATATTTAATTATGCTTTAATATTAAGTAAAAATAAATAATAAAGTAAAAATAAGTGCATTATTACCTTGTTCTATTTTCACTAAGTTGTCAACCAAGTCTTGCAATTGTACTCCATAAACTTGAGTGTTTTGTAAATCCTTTGGTATTCGTATCCAATCTTGTGAACGAATTAAAGACTCGGCGGTTTTTGGTGTAAGAGAGCTTCTATAAGTATCTATGACACGCCCACCGGTACTAAAAGCGGACTCGGATGCCACGGTTGAGATTGGCATCCCTAAAACATGTCTAGCAAGTTGAGAAAGAACCGGAAATTTCTTTGAATTTAACTTCCACCAACTTAACACATCAAACGTATCATCTCCTTTTACCATTTTCTCAGTTCCATCACGCAAATATATATCAAGTTCACTAGTATTAGCCCCTCTTCCACATTTTTTCTCCAAATATTTCAAATAACCCTCCTCTAAATCAACAACCTTTTCACCTCTAAATCAAATAACCCTCCTGTAAAGTTTTGAACAGATGTCCATGTATCTGTAGTGAGTGATACAGTTTTATCCTTTAAAGTATCCTTAAGTTTATTCTTCTCCTCTCTAAATATTGACCAACAATCTCTAGCTACGGTCCATCTAGATGGAAACTTAAACATCGGGTTTAATCCCCATGAATATTCCCTAAATCCCTCATCTTCTACTATACTAAAGGGCTGGTTATCTTTAATGCACATTCGAGCAAGTAGAATTCTACACTCTTCCTGGCTAAATTTATAAGAAGCCAAGCTACTAGTACTTTCACCAGAATTTTTAGTCTTAAAACTCAAGATTGATTGTTTCTTATCTACTTTCTTGTAAATCGGAGACTTTGAGCAAACAGACTTTAAATGATGACCTAAAGAACTTGTGCCATTCTTTTTAGAACCGGACGCTAGTAAGGAGTCACAATAACGACATTTGGATTTACCTGAATCCTTATCTTCAACAAAATGGTTCCATACCCAAGATTTTTTAGCTCTACCATCTTTCTTTTGATCTACAGTTTCTTGACTGTCTTCAACATTAACAACCGGCGCGTTTGGGGAATCTTCATCAAGAGTAACAACTGGTGTTTCGCTACCAGTTGTTTCCATCTACATTTGACAAAAATAATATTATCAGTGACAAAAAAGGTCAAATAATGAATGGTAACAGACTTCTAAATTAACATAAAAACAATCAGTTTATAGAAACTATTAGTTTATTAGATTTCTGTAATAGATCTGTAATATTATGCAGCCGATACGACTGCAGACAATACGACTAGATTATCACAAACAACCGATAAATAAACACTAAACAGTATGTATCACAAACAGCCGATAAACAATCAGATATTATACAGTTATTACATAAAGGCAAGATATTACATAAACTATCAGATATTATGCAGTTATTACATAAAGGCAAGATATTACATAAACAGCCGATAAATATATGATTATGAAGATAATTAAAGGCAAGAACATAAAACAACCAATAAATAAACATAAACAATCTGATATTGCAGATATTACATAAACTATCAGATATAAAAGATTACGTATGATGTAAAACAACCGATAAATAAACATAAACAATCTGATATAAAACAGCCGATAAATAAACATAAACAATCTGATATAAAACAGCCGAAAGTTAAACATTATGTATTGTTTCGGAAGTTAAACATAATCAGTTCATCAATACATAATGATCAATACATAATAATCAGTTAAACATTACGTAAGAAACAAAACCTGGAAGCCTGGACGATGTTAGTTGAATCTCGTTTGAAGGACGACTGAAGGGATGACTGAAGTTGAACTCTGTTATCGACTAGAAGGAAAGATGAAAGGACGGACTTTGAACCCTAATATTAATAAGTAACCGCCCCCTACGTTGGATTTTGGAATAAGGCTTTTATTTTATTGGATTTTATTCAAAGTAGTCTTTTGGTATTCCTCAGGCTCCAGAATATAACATTGGATCGGTTATGTATATGGTTCGGTTATATGGGTCGGTTAACCACTACTTTGCTAAATAACGGGTCGGTTCGGTTATAGCGGTTATCAAAACATACAAAACCATAACCGACCCATGGGTATCGGTTTTCAAAAAATTAAAAACCGACCCATCGGTTTTCCATTCGGTTCGGTTTTTTCGGTTATGGGTCGGTTAATTTGGTTTTTTGCACACCCCTACTTTAAACATTTTAAGAATCTAATCATGAAGATAGGAAGATCTTTAAGAAGAAAATTCTATTTCGATTATAAGGAATCAAAATGTTCGAATTAAGGTACACAAGGAAGCCAATTAAGGACTCTGATTTGAATGGTAATCATCCACAAGGATCTAATTGCGAAGATAAAAAGATCCTATATGGATTTTGGGTTTTGAAAAGCGGGAGGCGTTTCAAAACCTTGCACTAGACGTGCTTAAGTCAAAACATGAGGTAAAATGCTTATGAAGTTGAGGTGCTAGATATGCCAAGGCGACATATGAAGCAGAATTTGAAGATTAAATCAATGCATGAGAAAAAAAAATGTCTTTGAAAACTGTGCATGTGTTTAATGTTTTTAAAACCTTACATAATACTTTTGAAATCATAAAGTAGATGTATTAGAGAAGTATATCTATAAAAAGTTTTAAAATCATGCGAGAGGAATTTTGAAATTATGTATAAGGTTTTTGGAAAACATGAATGATGCTTTTGAAAGCATGCACTTGATATATTAAGTAAATATATTATGCTAAAAAAATGTTTTCAAACTATATGGAACATTTTGAAATCATGAAGGTTGTTTTTGAAACATAGACAATGCTTTTGAAATCATGCATTTGATATATATTAAGAAAATATACTGTGTTAATATTGCTTTCAGACTATATGAAACATTTTGAAATCATGAAGGTCGTTTTTGAAACATAGATAATGCTTTTGAAATCATACATTTGATATATATTAAGAAAATATAATGTGTTAATATTGTTTTCAAACTATATGAAACATTTTGAAATCATGAAGGTTGTTTTTGAAAACTTATGCTTTGCATGTTGTTATGAAAATCAAAATGTAATGGGTATGAGATTGAAAAATACCTTAGTTTTCTAACCAAGGATTTAAAGGCACAGATGTGCAAAAAGCACGATCACTCATAATGTCGTTTTATTTCCTGTACTTCGTCTCCTAGAATGAAACGAGTACTCAAAATTTTCGAGGAAATCATGAGTGATTACATGAAAGGGAGAATCACAAGAGTAGTTTGTAAAGAACATAGTTCCTTGATGTAGGTATTATAGGGAAATGCCATACACACATATAACTACACTTGTACATCAGAATTGCGAGAAACAATTTATTTATAAACAAAACAGATTGTTTCAGGGTTCAACAAGAGATACAAAAGCATGAAAATTCAAATTATTCAAAGTAGCAGCATCTTTTAATCAGCCAAATGCTCATCCGTGGGTTGGATTTGCATTGACAATCTTTGGGCATTTGTTCCTAAAATGGCTCGTCTCGCCACAGTTGTAGCACGATCTAGGTGGAAAGCGAGCTTGAGCAGGGTTGGCTTGTGGTTGAGTAGCAGCAAGATTTGCAACAGCTTTGTTTTGGATAGCAAAGCGGCACACGTCAACCAAATGTCCCCATCGCCACAGTGGGTACATTTGAAACATGGTGTTTGATCTGGATGGTGACGGTTGCATCGATTGCACAAGGGAGCAGTTCCTTTGTACCGCTTCTTGGTTGGGGGTGCTGTTACCTGACTAGGTCCTGCTTGTTTTGGTATAACTGTTGCGGTTTTCTTGGAAGCCTTACGCTTCCTTGATTTTGGTGAAGGCTTGGCTTCTGCTTCCTTTGGTGACTCTTGAGTGGCTTCCTCCTGGAGATGATACATGGCAGTAGCTAATTCAACAGTCTTCAGGACTACTTCGCCTATTCGCTGAGCAAATTTGGCAGTCTGCTTGGATATCTGGGCGTCATTGCGATGAAGAGACATTCTAGAAGAAATGAAAGATATAGGAAGAAACGAGTGAAATATTATCGGATAATCAAAACAGAATGACAATGCATAAAAATTGCGATCATTTGTTTGTTACCTAAGGCAAACAAATGAGACGGTGACTAATCAAAGTAAGCGGGTCATATTAATGTATCGCGAAGACATGCTTTAGCCTATAAGTGGACACTCACCCCAAGATTTCCCAGATAAGAGTGACTGATCCGATTATGTGGATTTTTACGAACACTCTAGCCTTAGATAGAAAACTTAGAGTACAGGCATCCACTCTTCCAGATTGCACGTGTTCACACTATAAGACCCAAGCTTTGACGAGATTATGAAAATTCGGATGGCACTAAGCCAAAAACAAATCATCCGAAAGGGTGGGTGATTATTTTCAAAATTGTTTTGAAAACTTAGAGGGTTCAAAAACTAGTAATCAATCATCCTAGAACAGATGATTGGTTTTCAAAGGGGTTCAAAACCTAGTAATCAATCATCCTAGAACAGATGATTGGTTTTCAAAGGGGTTCTGAAATTTATTTTCTTATTATGGTTGTCACCTAAGGATAGGTGACGGTATTGTTTTAAGATCTAAACACAAGGATCTTGTGTTAGGGTCCTAGGAAGGTTATAGACTAGGTCAAAGCATTACTAATAACCTAATTCCCTATAACCATGAGCTCTGATACCAACTTTTCTTTCACACCCCGACCACGTAAAACAACAAATCGTGGCGGAATCGTCGGGAGTGTTGTAACAGAATCATTGTTTCATAACACATGGAAATTTAAATGTTGTTTTATTGATTAAAAGAAGTTACATTGTCTTAACAGTAAAGAAGGATAACATAATTAACTAGTCTTGCATCTTTTATTGTCACTAAGGCCCAAGTCCGCCTAAGTGTATCTTGATAAATCCTATGCATCATTTCCTGAAACACCTGTGAAAATAGGTAGGTCAGCATAAAAATGCCTGTGAGATACATAGATTTTATTCTAATTAGGATTCATGACTTAAGTTTAAAGAAATGTTTGATAAAAATTAGTCATGAATCTTGTTTAAAGTGTTTTCTTTCATAAAACGTTTCAAAAGCGATAATAAAATCAGATGATATATATATAAAAGAATAATGTATGGTTAAATGAATAACCAAGTAAAAATGAGTTTGTATAAATTAAGTTATTTGTAAAACAATGTTTATGTGAAAATATGTTGTAAATGTAATATGTCTAAACTGAAATGGTTTAAATAACGCTACGATATGTAATACCATAAAAGCACTTATATATAAGAAGTACCAGCGGCGTATCCACCATGCTTTTATCATATTACACACGTCTCGTTATTTAAATCACTTACACAAACAAACCACCAAATGTAATGTTTAAACAAGTATTGAAATGCTTATTGTATAATCAAAAGCCTATAGTCAAATGTAAGTCATGTAATGTGTAAACAAATGTTATGTATGGTAAGTAAAATGAGACTGCTTAAACCGATTGTAAAAATGTACAAAACAAAGTATTTTGAATAAATCAAAAGTCATGTTTTGCAATATAAATGCATGCTTTACTGATATAAACACTTATGCGGTAAGTTAAACGTACACATTCAAGCCTTGAGACAGTAGGATAACCTTAGAGTAAAGGTTATCAAAAATGTTTTCGGATTCAGTCATTCCTTACATCCAAACAAACCTAGGATATTAGGAACGAGATTTATCAAGTCCTATGTACCGTTACTAACTACCGAGCGGCGTAGCTAATGTTAATGAACGTATTTTAGTTCGTTAAACAGACCAAATGTCATACCAAATGTAAACATGTTATGAGAAAACAATGTACTAAGTATGCTAAGTTAACATACAAAGCAGAAATGTCATGTAAATCAATGTGCTAGCATGCTCAGTAAACACACATAGCAGAAATGTAATGTAAAACAATGTATTAAGTATGCTAAGTTAACATACAAAGCAGAAAAGTCATGTAAATCAATGTGCTAGCATGCTAAGTGAACATACATAGCAAAACATGCATGAAATCATGTACTATAAGTGTACTAATGAACATAGTAAGCATATGATATGAAAACATGGAAAGCACGAAAGTAACAAGTAAGCACATGTGTTTCACCCCAAAATGTTTGAAAAACAGCAAAAGAGGGGTCTATGTACTCACTTGAGATTGCTCAATAGTATTTAGGTAACCACCAAGCAATGCTAGAAAGATCACGGAATCAAACGACACCTAATATAGGTATCTATGTTAATAAACAGACCTAAATCGGAGGATCGGGTAAATTGTGGTTTCGTAAACCAAATGAGTGTAAGAACTCATGTATTTGGTTTAACAAAGCCCACATTCTAAAATGAAACCTATCCTAAGTGCTTACGGCCCATTACGACTTGTTTAGGTAGCTTACGCTACTTAAATGCGCCGCTCGTGTAAAACGTGTTCGGATCGTCTAACTAGTCCTATGATAAGTAATATATGCCTTAACATGTCTAAAAATGTTTCCTAATCAGTTTAGATGTCAAAATTTAGGTTACATATGCTTAAAATGAATTTATGCGCAAAAAAGGGTACTTTGGTAATTTACCTAAGGCATATAAACTACCTATCATACAACTACTTAAACGAAGTGACCATAAGGTATAACCTCGGAAGGTTATTCCCTATACAACTATGGTCACCTAATTTGTTTGGTTAGATCCTAATGATCGACCAAACGGGTCGGGTTTGAAAGTATAAGCGGTTGTTTAGACCGCTTACCTTACGACCCTACATAAGCACTAAACCTAAAGTGACGAGCTAAACATGTTAAAACATGTTTAACGAGGTTTGAAAATAGGTTTGGTATCAAAACAAAGGGTCTTGATACCTAAAAGTAGTTTGGTTACAAAATACACAAGAATACGCATTTTGGCCGAAACTACGACTTATCACTATGCCTAGATAACGTGGTAATTATTAGGTAGAGTCATAGGAGACTAAAACCATCGTGATTACGCTCACGTTATGAAGTTCAAACGAACTTCACGTTGACCATAAATTGGTCAATGCAGAAAGTCAAACAAAGTTTGACTTTTGCGCTAAAACGCATAAAAGAACGAAGGAATACTTACAACAGGTCCAAGCTATGGAGTTTTGATCTAATAATTCCTAGGTATGAAGGTTTTATCCTTCAACTTAGGGAAAAATCTGATCAAATGTGAGTAGCAAGCAAATGGGGGTGGGGTTTATATAGAGTTTGGAGAGCCGTTAAGATCGTTCGTCGAAAACCGTGCTTCGATCTCAACTGTACACATGTACCTATGGTTTTGCAAAACCATGGGCCATTAGGAAGTTAAAATACCATTTGCAAGTGCCAAATCAGCTGGAACAGCTGGAAACAGCTGGGAAACATATTTTTGAAGATCTGGCAGTTTTAGGCGGCCGGCGTAAGAATCAGAGAAGGCCTACGCGGCCGACCTGAACTTCAGATCAGCAAAACAGTTTCAAAAGTTGTTGTTTCAGTCCCTGCATGTATTTAAGGCCCATTTTGACAAGTTTGAGGCCCGTTAAGCCATTTTCAAGGCTCTACAATGATGCCTAAGTATAGTGGACATGAAACATGCTCAAAAATATGTCGGATGTCGGTTCGTTTGGCCGTACGATTGCGTAGTTCGGTTAATTACGACGAAACACGAACGGACGCGAAAAACGATCCAAATTACGCGACGAATGGAATTTTATCAAGCCAATCACTAAGATAAAATATTTTAATGATAATATAAATTTTTGGATGTCCGGATGTATTCAGAACATAAGATATGCGCGAAAATGAAAACTTATGTCCTTTTTGACGCTTTTAGTCCCTGAATGACCAAAAAGTTTATTTTAGCGCACCAAACACCTCAAAGCCTATTTCTCAGCTACGTAAAGGATATTTAGGGCATATTTAACTTATGATCAAGTCCCGGAATGTTCGTTATAGTACAAATCGGCATACTTTCGCAGTTTGTCAAAATTAGTCCCTGTAAGCGAATAAACTTGATTTCGACACACCATGTAACACCCCGTGTATTCGAATGTCAAAGTCAAAGTCAAAGTCCAAGTCAACTTTGACTTCTTTGACTGTAATTAGTCGATTTTGTGTTTTATTTGTATTATGTGGAGTAAGTGTTGTCTAAATAAAATGATCGAATGTTTTATCAATGCGACCGATTTACGACTGTGAATAATAGGAAGTAACAATGCGATAAAGTTAGTCAATCAATAATCAAGTTAATCAAATCAATCGATCGAACTCGAGACTCGAACTATGCGAAACTGGTGTGGTAATACTTACGTGTGTGTGTGCCTTATGTGTTACTTGTGCATGTTTACTTTATGTTTGTGTGGTATTCAATTGAATCAATTGAAACTCGAATCGAAACTCGGAAAGCAATCAAACTCAATCGAAACCGACATCGAAACGTGACTTATGGATGATTGTATGTTAGATATAGTAGTTGGGACTGAAAGTAATTTGGCTAGGAACTCTATCGTGTTCGTATCATCGTCTATCGAAATCGAAATATCAAAAACCGTCGCGAAACATTCGAAAAGGGTTGCTGATTGAACAGGAAGCATCCTGATCGAACAGGCCAGCCGATCGGCTAGCACTTTCCTGGCCGATCGAGTAGGCCATTTGATCGGAGATCCTGGCCGATCAGTTGACACTTTCCTCTTTTGGAGCCTATAAATAGCCCTGTCATTATCACCCTTTCTATTTTTGGAAAGCTCTAACCGAGCCAGCCTTGTTCTTCACATTTTCTCAGATTTCTCTCAACTCCGGTAAGTTTTTGCTCTAATTGTTGTACGTTTTTTATCATTACAAGATTCTACACCTATCTATCTTTCAAAACTTGATTTCTAACCGCGAAATCATCAAGATCTAAGTGTTCTTGGATGATGTCATCATGGTGTTCTTGAAGAACATCATACTTTAGCCTTATTCAACCGTGAATAGCTTAGATCTGACCGATTTCCACATACACAAACTAGGATTCGCAAGAATCTTAACAATTTCATGGAAGGATTTCTAACTTTTCTTTAACATTTTACACTCAAAACCTTAAAACCGATAGAAACGGAGCTCGAACCAACTAACTAATCATTCTAACGGTTAAAAGGTTCAAGATTCGGATACTATCTACAAGGTTCACCGATTTCAGGTTAAACATCAAACTACCGTTCCGAACAGTTCACCGGCCGGACTTTTGGGTGACTCCTTTCCGAACCGGTGAAGCAAGTAGGGACCCACGTTCTATGGTTTAACTCGCTGTCAGAATACCTTAAAGTCGTCAAACAGCCAAGTGTTAGACGAAAGGCCGACCAGGTCAGAACTGTTGGCCGAACGGCTAGGCTGTTCGAACAAACAGCCCAGCCGATCGAACATACCAGCCGATCGGTCGGGCCAGCCGATCGGCTAGCACATGGTTCACTTTTCAAATTTCATGAAGTGTGCTATTGATGAAGTGATGTTCGATCGAATACACTACTCGATTGGTAAACATTACTCTTCGGATCATGAGATACTATGCTTCAACACTTAATCGATTTTGCAACTCGTTCATAGTATGGAACGCCAGCCGATCGACAGGTTGTTCGATCGAGTGACATCCAGCTGAGAACTACTTCTGAAGTTCCTAACCGATCGGTTAAGCCGGCCGATCGAACAGCACGTTCGATCGATCGACCTGAAAGGTAAGAACACTTCAGTGTTCTCAAATACTACAACGAAAACTTCAAAAGTTCAAACCATTATACACAAACACATCTGAGGAAGAAACAATCCACTCGAATGGTCCAGCCGATCGAGCCTACCGGTCGATCGAACAGGATTATTCAAACGGACTTTCAAGCCGAACGAACAGCCCGTTCGATCGAACCTGCTGTTCGATCGACCAGACTATTCGATCCATTACACTTGTTTGCATTTCCGCATTACTCATTGTTGTGCTATCGAACTATTCAAGCTAACCCTACTCTCAGCGCTCCCTTCAATCCATAACCAATCATTGTGAGTATACGCGAACCCTTTTTGCTTTAGCACTTTTGGGTGTTACATACGTTACCTATCAAAATCACAACCGAACACACTATTCAAACTATTTGAACGCTAACCGATTGCATGTATTACGTGACTAAATGTATGCTTGTTGTTATGTTTACACGTGGAATGCTGTCTACCTGCCTTAGCAACGTAGTACTATAGTTTGGACTCAGCACCCGTTCACACGAAGGTTGTTAAGGACAATTACTTGCATGGATTACGGTGGTAATCATGTATTGCGAACTGTCTTGGACAGTCAACCCGCAGTCGTTGGTATCGATAGGTCCATGTCGATAATTAACATGCATCATTTCCCTCTGTGTACGTGTTGGTTATGCGTAAACTATTCGAACTCTATATGCTATTATCAAACTTGTATGCTCACCTTTACATTTTATGTATTGACTTTATTTTAACGTATGTGACAGGTGTTTAAGATAATTGCTTGCTAGGGAAGTGAAGCTAGAATAAGCCTCTAGAGGCCCCAACAAATAGTTGTCTGTCAAGAACAAGCTGCTAGTGCATAGTTGTCTGTAGATCTTGTCAGTCTGGGTCTTTAGGGGCATATGAACAACATTTATGTTTAATTTGAATCTGAGTCGTCGGAACAGGATATAATTGTTTGGATGTTATATGTAATAACTTGTTATTTATTCGGGATACAGTATGGGACGTATCATTTTAAACTGAATTTGTATTAATAGTTGTTGTGGAAACTTCTGGACAATCTGTTTCGCTCAGTGTCGCGCCCCGATGATTCTACCATCGGTTGGGGTGTGACAGATTGGTATCAGAGCTATAACTATACGGAATTAGGTGAGACACGACCTAGTTCTGGTCGCTGTCTTAGAGACCTAGACTATAGTTAGGAACCAACATACCAAGTTTATGTGCCTTATTCTGCAATTCTTCGCTGTCACTGCACTCGAATTTTCAATAAAAGTTAAGCAATTTGGTCAGGAATAGGTGTGAAAACCGCAAACTCTCGACTAAATTGCCTGACTAATGATGATTTTTATCCATTTACTCATGCTTATCCTGATATTTTCAACAACATACGAGGTGAATTATACCAAATCAGGAGTGAAATCCCCATTTTGATGAAAATTCTCCTTAGATTTTCTAAAAACAAGGAAGAAATTGCTAAGCCAGGGGTGAGACCCTAACCTTGGCAATTTATTCCGGACATGCTTCCTCTCACCAAAGCTTCGACGGACTCCAACGACCTGAACTCACTAGTATGACCTAGGGGACGCGTGTGTAATGCCTGAGAATCGAGGCAGAAACACGACCCTTAAAGTCGAAAGTGACGACAAGTCTAATGAGAATAGTCGAATCGCTTTGGGTAGTCGATGTCTAGTAGCCGCAGACGATCCAATTTCCTATTTTTTGTGTTTTTGACTCGTTGATTTTATGTGTTTATATGTGCTTTATCTGTTTATGTGTTTATACCCTGGATACTATTCGATTTTGCTGCCATTTCAATCAACACACACGACTCGCATTGCTATTCTATCTCAATTCGATATCCAATTACGATATAGACGGTATTATGCTATGCTATGACTAAGGTAGACTACATTATACGATGCTATCCAGTATGCTATACGCGATCGCTATACGAACGACACGCGAGCTTGAATAATAGGTTTCTGTATTCTGACTGCATCTGTGATTAAATACCTAGGTGCTTATGTGCTTCTGTGTTTATGTGACTCTGTGCTTTACGTGCCTACGTGCTTATGTGCTTCTGGGCTTACGTGTATCTGTGGTTATGTGCCTATGTGTTTATGTGATACGTGTTTCGACGTGTTCCTGAGCTTTAGTAAGTAGTAGACGTGTGAGGTGAGATTTGATTTTGATGTGTCTGAGACCTACGACGATGTCTGTTGCAGACCATGTCGTCATCCGGACACCGAACCCCACTTACTCGCCAAGAAAAGAGAGACAGACGTCTTGCTGCTATCATCGCCAAACAAGTAGCAAAAGCTGTGAGCGATGTTTACGAAAACGTCAGCAAATCATCTGAGGATTCGAGAACTGAAGCTCCCAAAGATGCTGCCAAGACTGTTTTCAGCTTCAAACAGTTCAAGGCATGCGGACCAAAGGAATTTACCGGAGAAGATGGCCCCACGCTATGTTTCAATGGTTTGATTCCATCGAAGTCACCCTGTGCCAAAGCGGCTGTCCTGAGAATCTCCGCACACTCAATGCTACTGGCGTCTTCCAGTCACGTGCTCTAGACTGGTGGACGGCCGAACGAAACAAGCGCGGAAATGATGCAGCTTATGAGCTGACATGGAAAGAGCTGAAAGCCATTATGATGGACGAATTCTGCCCTCCCCATGAACGCCAAAAGCTGGAGGACGAGTTTTGGAACATTAAGCAGAAGGATGGAGACAACGCTGCCCTGACTGCTCGCTTTAAACAGCTTAGCATCATCTGTCCCGATCAAGTCAAGACCCCAGATCAAACCATCAAGAAGTACATTCGAGCCCTGCCCGACTGTGTAGCCGACTTTGTTCACGCCGCCAAGCCAGCAACGATTGAAGAGACTTACCTACTCGTCGCTGAGATCAATGACAAGCGAGTGAAGTCTGGTTTTTGGGATAAGCAAACCAAGTCTCTGCACCAAGCCACCGCAGCAACCACCGACTCATCTGCTCAACCCTCCAAGTCATGAAGAAGAAAGAAGAAGCACAACAACAACAGCTCCAGTAACAAGAGTTGTGCTGCCGCAACAACTGCTGCTCCCCTACAAGCTGTACCAGCTCAGCAGCAACAGCACCACCGCTCAGCTCTAGTGATCAATGCACCGCCAGCGAAGCGTGCATACACAGGCCCTCACCCGCTCTGCCCGACATGCTCGTATCATCATCCAGTAGGTCTAGCCTGCCGTTTTTGCGCTCACTGCAACCTTTACGGTCATTTCACTGCGAACTGTCGCTATGGTCCCCGTCAAGCCCCGGTTCAAGCTACTGTCAATCAAGCTCTACTCCCCGCCTCTCAAGGCCAACAAGCAGCTCAAGCACCTGCAGTCAATGCTCGAGTCTGCTTTGCATGTGGTGATCCTAACCACTTTGCAAACAGGTGCCCGAACAGGGTGGTTAAGCAAGAGCCCCAACAGCCCCAGCAGCAACAACAGCAGCCTCAGCAACAACAGCAAGCAGCCCATGCTCGAACCTTCAACATCAATGCCCGTCAGGCTCAGGCGGATAACAACGTGGTTAATGGTACGTTCCTTGTGAATGGTATTTATGCATCATGATTGTTAGATACTAGAGCCAATAACTGCTTTGTGTCGTTTGAATTCGAGAAGCTCCTTAGTCGTAAGCGCTCTTATCTGTCCTCGTCATTCGAAGTCGAAGTCGCTACTGGAAGAACTGTCACAGTTAACTCTGTTCTTCGTGATTGTACTCTCGAGCTCAACAATCACATCTTTCCAATCGACCTTATTCCGATGCAACTCGGAAGTTTCGACATCATAGTAGGCATGGACTTTCTTCGCGAAAACCATGCTGAAGTCGTGTGCTTCGAAAAGATGATTCGATTCTCGCTCGCAAATGGTGATCTTCTATGTGTATACGGTGAAACAGCATCGAAAGGTCTCAAGCTCATGTCATGCGTTCAAGCCAGCAAGTATCTCCGCAAGGAATACCGAGCCTTCTTGGCCAACATTGTAGTAGCGGAGAAGGAAAAGAAAAAGAAAGTTGAAGTCAAAGATGTTCCAGTGGTCCGTGAGTTTCCTCAGGTGTTCCCTGAGGATCTCCCAGGACTACCGCCAAGTCGTGATATCGACTTCAGTATTGACCTCATTCCTGGAGCTAACCCCATTGCCAGAGCTCCTTATCGACTCGCTCCATCCGAAATGCGGGAACTCTCGAACCAACTCCAGGAATTGCTCGAAAAAGGCTTTATTCACCCAAGCACCTCTCCCTGGGGCGCGCCAGTCCTTTTCGTCAAAAAGAAGGACGGGTCGTTCCGGATGTGCATCGATTATAGGGAATTGAATAAGCTAACCATTAAGAACCGATACCCTTTGCCCCGAATCGACGACCTATTTGATCAGCTGCAAGGTGCCAAGTGTTTCTCGAAGATCGATCTACGATCAGGCTATCATCAATTACGGATTCAAGAGGAAGACATCCCCAAAACCGCTTTCCGAACCCGATATGGCCACTATGAGTTCGTTGTTATGCCGTTTGGTTTAACTAACGCGCCCGCGGTTTTTATGGATCTGATGAATCGCGTGTGTAAGCCCTTCTTAGACCGTTTCGTCATCGTGTTCATTGACGATGTATTGATCTATTCCAAATCGAAAGCCGAACACGCGCAACATCTACGTTTGGTTCTCGAGTTACTTCAGGGGAACCAACTCTACGCCAAGTTCTCCAAGTGTGAATTCTGGTTAGAGGAAGTTCAGTTTCTGGGTCACATCGTGAATAGTCAAGGAATACACGTCGATCCCGTGAAGATTGAAGCTGTCAAAAGTTGGATTACGCCTAAGAACCCGTCTGAAGTTCGTTCTTTTCTCGGACTAGCAGGCTATTATCGACGATTTATTGAAGGATTCTCCAAAATCGCTGTGCCGCTTACCGCTCTTACTCATAAAGATAAGCCTTTTGTGTGGGGAACCGCACAAGAGTCTGCCTTCCAAACCCTCAAACACATGCTGTGCAACGCTCCGATTCTTACGCTGCCCGACGGAAGCAACGATTTCATTGTCTACTGTGATGCTTCCAACCTTGGTCTTGGTTGTGTCCTCATGCAGCGAGACAAGGTTATAGCTTACGCATCTCGACAGCTCAAGATCCACGAGAAGAACTATACAACCCATGACCTCGAGCTAGGCGCGGTTGCCTTTACATTAAAGATTTGGCGACACTACCTGTATGGCACTAAGTGTACAATCTACACTGATCACAGGAGTTTACAACATATCTTCAATCAAAGGGAACTTAATATGCGTCAACGCCGATGGGTAGAACTCCTCAACGATTACGACTGTGAGATTCGCTATCACCCAGGCAAGGCGAATGTTGTTGCCGACGCGCTCAGCAAAAAGAGTTACGTGCTCAGTATCCGAAACGTTCAAGCCCAACATAACCTCGAAGCCCTTATTCGCGAAGCTCAACATGCTTGCTTTAACGAGCGTACAATGAAGAGAGAGAAGATCTACCACGATGGAGCTCAGTTAGTAAGCAAAGCTGGTGGGATATCCTACTATCTGGACCGAATTTGGATCCCTAAACGGACCGAATTGCGAAAGATTATCATGAATGAAGCCCACAAATCCCGATACTCCATTCATCTCGGTGCTGACAAGATGTACCAGGATCTTCGTTATAAGTACTGGTGGCCGGGCATGAAACGGGATATCGCTCTCTACGTTGGAAGTTGCTTAACTTGCGCAAGAGTCAAGGCTGAACATCAAAGACCTTCTGGCTTACTCGAACAACCGCTGATACCGATATGGAAGTGGGAGAGTATAGCTATGGATTTCATAACGAAACTCCCGCCCACGCCATAAGGTCACGACAGTATTTGGGTTATAGTTGATCGTCTAACCAAATCAGCCCACTTTTTGCCAATACGAGAAGACTACAAGGTGGAACGACTAGCCCAAATCTACACCGACGAGATCATTTGTAATCATGGTACGCCTCGTGACATCATCTCTGACCGTGATGCTCGGTTTACTTCTCGATTGTGGGAAACTTTTCAAGCGGCTCTTGGTACGTCGCTTAATCTGAGTATTGCATTCCATCCACAAACCGGCGGACAGACTGAAAGAACGATCCGTACTCTTGAAGACATGCTCCGAGCGTGTGTCATAGATTTTGGTGGTAGTTGGAACAAACACCTGCCAGTAGTCGAATTCTCTTACAATAACAGCTATCATGCTAGCATTCAAATGGAACCATTCGAGGCTTTGTATGGAAGGAGATGTCGACCGCCTATTGTGTGGCACGAGATCGGTCATTCGCAACTAACCGGTCCCGAGATTCTACAAGAAACGACTGACAAAATCCACCAGATTCGAGACAACTTGGTAAAAGCTCGAAGTAGAAAAAAAGTTACGCCGATAGAAGACGCAAGCCCTTTGAATTTGACGTTGGCGACTACGTACTCCTAAAGGTATCCCCTTGGAAGGGTGTAGTCAGATTCGGCAAGAAAGGGAAACTAGCGCCTCGATATGTTGGACCTTTTAAGATTCTGGAAAGGATCGGAAAAGTCGGCTACAGACTCGAACTACCGGAACTCAGTAACGTCCACCCGACTTTCCATGTGTCTAACCTCCGAAAATGCCTTGCTGATCATGATCTAATCGTACCACTCGACGATCTTCAGGTCAACGAAACCTTACACTTCGTGGAAAAGCCTGTCGAAATCATGGATCGCCAAACCAAGCAACTCAGGCGCTCACGCATCCCTATCGTTAAAGTCCGATGGGAAGGCAAGCGAGGTGCGGAGTTCACTTGGGAACTCGAAAGCGACATGAAGGCCAAGTACCCGCAGTTGTTTAAATAGATCTGAAGCATCAAATTGGTAAAATGACTCACGGTGATGTGCGGCTTCGAGCCTAATTTCGGGACGAAATTCCCTAAACAAGGGGAGGCTGTAACACCCCGTGTTTTCGAATGTCAAAGTCAAAGTCAAAGTCAAAGTCCAAGTCAACTTTGACTTCTTTGACTGTAATTAGTCGATTTTGTGTTTTATTTGCATTATGTGGAGTAAGTGTTGTCTAAATAAAATGATCGAATGTTTAATCAATGCGACCGATTTACGACTGTGAATAATAGGAAGTAACAATGCGATAAAGTTAATCAATCAATAATCAAGTTAATCAAATCAATCGATCGAACTCGAGACTTGAACTATGCGAAACTGGTGTGGTAATACTTACGTGTGTGTGTGCCTTATGTGTTACTTGTGCATGTTTACTTTATGTTTGTGTGGTATTCAATCGAATCAATCGAACGAATCAAAACTCGGAAAGCAATCAAACTCAATCGAAACCGACATCGAAACGTGACTTATGGATGATTGTATGTTAGATATAGTAGTTGGGACTGAAAGTAATTTGACTAGGAACTCTATCGTGTTCGTATCATCGTCTATCGAAATCAAAATATCGAAAACCGTAGCGAAACATTCGAAAAGGGTTGCTGATTGAACAGGAAGCATCCTGATCGAACAGGCTAGCCGATCGGCTAGCACTTTCCTGGCCGATCGAGCAGGCCATTCGATCGGAGATCCTGGCCGATCGGTTGACACTTTTCTCTTTTGGAGCCTATAAATAGCCCTGTCATTATCACCCTTTCTATTTTTGGAAAGCTCTAACCGAGCCAGCCTTAGTCTTCACCTTTTCTCAGATTTCTCCCAAATCCGGTACGTTTTCGCTCTAATTCTTGTACGTTTTTGATCATTACATGATTCTACACCTTTCTATCTTTCAAAACTTGATTTCTAACCGCGAAATCATCAAGATCTAAGTGTTCTTGGGTGATGTCATCATGGTGTTCTTGAAGAACATCATACTTTGGCCTTATTCAACCGTGAATAGCTTACATCTGACCGATTTCCACATAAACAAACTAGGATTCGCAAGAATCTTAACAATTTCATGGAAGGATTTCCAACTTTTCTTCAACATTTTACACTCAAAACCTTAAAACTGATAGAAACGGAGCTCGAACCAACTAACTAATCATTCTAACGGTTAAAAGGTTCAAGATTCGGATACTATCTACAAGGTTCACCGATTTCGGGTTAAACATCAAACTACCGTTCCGAACAGTTCACCGGCCGGACTTGGGTGATTCCTGCCCAAACCGGTGAAGCAAGTAAGGACCCACGTTCTATGGTTTAACTCGCTGTCAGAATACCTTAAAGTCGTCAAACAGCCAAGTGTTAGACGAAAGGCCGACCAGGTCAGAACTGCTGGCCGAACGGCTAGGCTATTCGAACAAACATCCCAGCCGATCGAACATACCAGCCGATCGGTCGGGCCAGCCGATCGGCTAGCATATGGTTCACTTTTCAAATTTCATGAAGTGTGCTATTGACGAAGTGATGTTCGATCGAATACGCTACTCGATGGGTAAACATTACTCTTCGGATCATGAGATACTATGCTTCAACACTTAATCGATTTTGCAACTCGTTCGTAGCATGGAATGCCAGCCGATCGAACAGGCTGTTCGATCGAGTGACATCCAGCTGAGAACTACTTCTGAAGTTCCTAACCGATCGGTTAAGCCGGTCGATCGAACAGCACGTTCGGTCGATCGACCTGAAAGGTAAGAACACTTCAGTGTTCTCAAATACTACAACGAAAACTTCAAAAGTTCAAATCATCATACACAAACACATCTAAGGAAGAAACAATCCACTCGAATGGTCCAGCCGATCGAGCCTACCGGCCGATCGAACAGGATTATTCAAACGGACTTTCAAGGCGAACGAACAGCCCGTTCGATCGAACCTGCTGTTCGATCGACCAGACTATTCGATCCATTACACTTGTTTGCATTTCCGCGTTACTCATTGTTGTGCTATCGAACTATTCAGGCTAACCTTACTCTCAGCGCTCCATTCAATCCATAACCAATCACTGTGAGTATACGCGAACCCTTTTTGCTTTAGCACTTTTGGGTGTTACATACGTTACCTATCAAAATCACAACCGAACACACTATTCAAACTATTTGAACGCTAACAGATTGCATGTATTACGTGACTAAATGTATGCTTGTTGTTATGTTTACACGTGGAATGATGTCTACCTGCCTTAGCAACGTAGTACTATAGTTTGGACTCAGCACCCGTTCACACGGGGGTTGTTAAGGACAATTACTTCCATGGATTACGGTGGTAATCATGTATTGCGAACTGTCTCGGACAGTCAACCCGCAGTCGTTGGTACCGATAGGTCCATGTCGATAATTAACATGCATCATTTCCCTCTGTGTACGTGTTGGTTATACGTAAACTATTCGAACTCTATATGCTATTATCAAACTTGTATGCTCACCTTTACATTTTATGTATTGACTTTATTTTAACGTATGTGACAGGTGTTTAAGATAATTGCTTGCTAGGGAAGTGAAGCTAGAATAAGCCTCTAGAGGCCCCCAACAAATAGTTGTCTGTCAAGAACAAGCTGCTAGTGCATAGTTGTCTGTAGATCTTGTCAGTCTGGGTCTTTAGGGGCATATGAACAACATTTATGTTTAATTTGAATCTGAGTCGTCGGAACAGGATATAATTGTTTGGAAGTTATCTGTAATAACTTGTTATTTATTCGGGAAATGGTATGGGACGTATCATTTTAAACTGAATTTGTATTAATAGTTGTTGTGGAAACTTCTGGACAATCTGTTTCGCTCAGTGCCGCGCCTCGATGATTCCGCCATCGGTTGGGGTGTGACACACCAAACGCTCCAAAACTTATTTCTAAGTTATGTAAAGGTTATTTAAGGTATGTTAAGCCTATGTCACTGTTCTGGAGTGTTTGTCGTGTTAAACTGACTGCGTTTACGCACCAGTTCACGTATAACTTCCCAGAAAGCGATTTAGGGCTCGAAATCGAATGATATTTGATATATGCAAATGACTCACATATTTATTCAAATCCCAAGTATGAAATACAATATTTCATTGATTTGGTACCTGTTGGATGGCCGTGGAGGCGCAGGTGTCACACAGCGAAAGCGGTGATCTCTCTGTACGAAAAGTCCACTGGTAAATCAAGAAGTATTAGCGTGTTGGATCCTATGTGGCTTGTTAACTGCTCCAAAAAGGATATAGACTGCTTATTCTATAACAAGATCGTCTACGAAAGGCCAGATAAAGTTCAAGCTATGCAGTACCAGAAAGTAGTGGACGTGTGCTATGCAAAAGACATAAACTCTGGCAGATACTGGAAATCTAAGTGGAGAGACTTGAAAATCGATGAGTTCTTGAAGATGTACAATCGCAGTCAGAGATTCAAAGAGATTGCAGAAAAAGCAGCAAGACTTGGAAGGTACAAGCTGATGAGACCTCCTCCAACAGACCAGACACCAATAGAGAAGGAAGAAAACAAGATCCCACGGTGGGATAGAAAGCGCGACGGTGATCCTGAATACCGAAAGTGGTGGAATGAAGTTGGAAGGCCTTTTAGGCGAAAGATGCTTGAAAAAAAAGAAGAAAAGAGAAGGCAGAGAGCTAAGGAAAGAAGGCGCAGTAGGAAGGATTGAAGACTATGCAGGAAGGAACTACAGCTACATCCAAGGGGGAGTCTGTTAGTACATATGTCTGTAGCTTCCGTCTGCATCGAGTCTTGTATATTTTGTGCTATGTAAGTATTTTTGTATATGTATGAACATGTATGTATGTTTGTGTAAAGATAACTCAGGGAACGATGCTGATGTGTAAAAGTGAAATCCATCGGACGACGAATGTCATCCGATCGGATGGCCATCCGATTGGATCACCATCCGATCGGGTGACACTTAACCCTCCCTGGTTGCCTATAAATAGCATGCTAGTGTTAGAACAAAGAGACCTTTTGCTGAACTTGTAGCGAAGCTCTGCTAGTTTGACTTTCTACCGGATCCTCTGTATTTTCATCATCTTTGAATAGAATTCAGACGCGTTAAACGTTGAACTTGTCGTTGTTGATTCTGTGACATTATCAAGGGATTCCGCACTTTGATTCTGGTCGATCCAGCCACGTTCTACTCGAACAGATCCTGAGATAAACGGCCTAACAGGTTTCATTTTTGTTGCCATTTTAGTCCAAAAGTGAAATTTGACCAGAATCCCAAATTAAACCCCCCCCTGTTTTGTCCTTTTCCTTAGGGGTATTTTTGTCATTTAGGTTTTATTGTAACTGATTATCAATTAAAATTAATAAAACTAATATATTAAAAGTTGACCCTATAAAAGCCATCTCCTTCCCCAAATAATATCTTCATCTTCCCCAAATCTACCCTAATACACGTAATCCATTCTCGGATTCCTCTGCAAGGATCAATGGATGACGATGATTTTAGCTATTGTGTGCGACACGAAGGCTCCACTTTTGATAACCTAACTCTTGCAAGCTCACAACAAATTCTAGTTGGGGTTGATTACGATGGTGTTAACAAACAATTACATGTCACACTTGCTCCGTTACATGTTGGAAAACCTAAAAAACCTCTTGCTTCTATACAAAAAGATTTATCTACATATCTATTAGATGAAATGTTTGTGGATTTCACTTCTGCAACTGGGGTTCTTCTTCAACGGTTTAATGTTCAAGCTTGGAGCTTTCAGGTTAACGATAAAGCTCAAGAATTTAATGTTTCCAACATTCCACCTTTAACATTACCTCTCAGAAAAATGCAACAAAAAACAAACACCTGATGATTCTAGCAATTGGGTTATCTTTAGGCGGGTTACTTGTTATTTCTGTCACACCCCTTTCTGCGGCGGAAGCACGAGGTGTGATCATGAAAGGTTCTCATTGCATACGAAAGGTAAACATACTATATGCTCGAAAATAACTTCAACGTTTCATTGCCAAAACATAAGTCAAGTGTTTACAACACAAGATAGCATATTGTCTTAAAGGTTACAACTTTATTTAACAATAAACAGAGCGACATCCACGAGCATAAGTAAGACCACGCGCACATCCATCCTAGTTACCTGAAATACATGTGAGTTTTGGAAAAACGTCAACATAATGTTGGTGTGAATTCATGTCGTTTTGTATTTCACATTTGTATACTTTGTATGAAAACATAGTTTGTGAATAAATGGAGTTTTCATAAATCCAGTTTCATGTGTACACCACGTACTCATGTATGATTCAAATTCTTCTTGAGTACCCCAAGTACTCAAGTATAATTCTCATTTTCTTGAGTACCCCACGTACTACAAGTACAAATCAAGCTTTTCTTGAGTACCCCACGTACTCAAGTATTCATCGAGTTTTAGTATGGTATGAAATTTTATGTAAATAAAGTATTCCTGTAAGTATCAGGATTGTTAATGGGTTACAAAGCCATTAACATGTGACACGACATAGGAAGTCACCAAACCTTAGGCATTTAATTGGTATATTCTGAGACACAAAAGCACTACTCGGTACTCGCCCTCACCGAGAGTGTGGCTGCCCGGCACCCGTTAGATCTAACCTTTTGTTCTGCGGTCTAGGTATATTGTTGATTAATGGTGCTTCTGTACCCTATTCGTGACACGATTCCTCGCATCATTTTTCATAGCGCATCCTACTTGGTACTCTTTTCTCACCAAGCGCGTTTCCCGTATTCTTATATCACATCACACTTGGTACTCGTTTCTCACCAAGTGTGTTTCTTGTATTCTTATATCGCTACACACTTGGTACTCTTTTCTCACCAAGCGTGCTTCCCGTATTCTTATATCACATCACACTTGGTACTCGTTTCTCACCAAGTGTGTTTCTTGTATTCTTATATCGCTACACACTTGGTACTCGTTCTCACCAAGTGTGCTTTTTATTATCATACCATTTGTTAAACATAAAAATATTTGTGACATGTATTTCACCCCCGAAGTTATAAAACTGAAAACAGTTAAGAGAAAAGGGGGAGCATGAACTCACAACTTTGTGTTCCTGTGCGTCGTAAACTTCACCGGATTTGCTTAATTAACGTCGTAACCTATACGCGTTTTCTTAACGTTAGTCACTAGACTTGCATCGCACAAGTACAGTCACTCTCTTTTGTGTATATATTCTTGTGTTAAAAATATTTATATTTTTAACTAAGTATCTTACTTATATTATTGTCTCTTAAATTAATATAAGTATCTTGTGTTTTGCACTTTGCACCCGAATTATGTATCTTGTATGATGTATGTGTATTTTTAAGTCTTAATACGCTAGCACGTATAACACATACTATATCCACGTAGCACAAAAGTTGGTGATAAAATAATATATATTTTTCTCTCAAAAATATAGATACTTATATCCATTTTATTTTTGAAGAAATCCTCATTTCTTATCACCAAAAATTAGGGAAACCTTGGTAATACTCTTAAATACATTTTTAGGGAATAAGTTCTTCAAAAACTTATATATATTTTTTTCTAAGTGTCAAAATTTATAAAAATTTTGACAGAGTTTCCCCTAAAAATGGAGGTTTCCCATGTTTTCAAAACATGTGTTTATTTTCTTTTAAATCGTCAACAATCATCAACAACAATTATCAACAATAATCATCAACAACAATCACTAATTTTCCCCATTTCATGAACTTGAATATTTACAAAAATGTGTAGTAATTTACTAGCACATTTAGTAAGTCTTGTTATCTTTATAAATAAGTTTAATTTCTTAAAAACCTTTTTTTAAAGAATATGAAGTTTCACAACTTCTAGTCGGTTTTTATGAAAATTATTTCTTTGTTAAAACTTTTGTTACACAAGTGTCCACACACTTGTTTGTTCACAAAAACACCTCTAGTTCATGAAAGATTCGGTTTTAAAACATGGTTTCGTCTTACAGTTGGTCTTTCGAAAATACCACTTGTAGATCTTTAGATCTATTAGTTTAGAACTTCATTTTACAAGAAAAATTCCTTTTTACACAAGTTCATGATTCATGTGTAGTAGAGTTTCACCCTTTAACCCTTGTTTCTTTCAAAACATCCTTATGTCATGATCCATGATCATGACCAACCCGGGTTAAATGATGATCCGAGCTACCACAACATAGATCGGGTCCAAATAACCACACAAATCAATTACTACAACATTTACACAACATATGAGCTTTTAACCATCATTATTAGTGTTTTTAGTAGACTTTAATGCATCAATTTGTAAGATTTCGAGTTTTAACCATTACATATCATATTAACCACTTCAAAATAGTTCAAGAATGTGATTTAAGCAACATACCACTAGCTCGAGGCTAGGGAAGAATCTAGACGCAAATAGGGTGGATAAAAGCAAGAGAATGAGGTCCTTCGCTTTCCGTTTGCACCAAGCCTCCTTATACGGGATCCTTGATACTTGTATGGACTTGGAATGTGGTGATCAAAACCGAAAAATTGATGGATTGAGAGGGGGTGTTTGGCCGTAGCTTTTCTAGAGAGAGAGAGGGAGAGAGTGGAAGTGTGGTGATGAGGAAGATGGAGTGATGGAATGGTGGTATTTATAGACCTTCCATATAGCATATTCTTAGCATATTCCTGGCATATTTCTGGCATATTCCTGGCATATTCCTGGCATATTCCTGGCATATTCCTGGCATATTCCTGGCATATTCCTGGCATATTCCTGGCATATTCCTGGTATATTCCTGGTATATTCCTGGGTTTTCTGCGTTGTCTGCGTTTTGCAGTGTAAGCACTGTGTCGCGTAGGAACTCACGGTACGTGCTTAAACTTGAAAAATAACGTTTTTAAGCGTTTTAATTTATTTTTCAACACGAACCTGATTAAAATAAAATTTTAATCATAACAGAATATTTGTGGGATTAAATATTATCCGGGCGGCCACCAACGTTCGTTTCGCAGTTTTGTCGTAATTAGTTCTGCATTTAAAGTGTGTTTCGGGTGCCTTTTAGTGCGTGTTTTAGCTTTCGTAACGACCATAAATTAAACCCTGATATGTACTCTTGGGTTTTAATGTACCTTTGTCGTAGGACCTACACCTAGGCCTCAATTCTAATGTCTGACTGCTTTCTGCAGTTCCGTTGACACAGTGTGTCTTACCGGTGAGTTTACTAATATTTCTGACGCAGCGCTCTCGATTGCATGAAGGAATATTTTGTAGTATACAACGTGCATGAATTCACTTGCTTAGCATCTAATTAATCAATGTTGACATTTAAGCACATAATTGCAGTCATTAATGTGACACTCGAGGTTTTTCCGAACGAACACCGTGTAATATTTGTGTATATAAATATTATTAAATAAAAATGTGACTTTTACATGTTATGTGCGATAGGTATGTAATACATATATGTGTGTGTGAGAGTCGAGACCGTGACTCGCAACCGGGCGGTTGCGAGTGGGCCTTTGGGCCGTAACCGGCTTGGGCCGAAACCCCAAGCCCAAACCGAAACATCCCTTGGTATATATACCCCATCTCCCCCACTTTCCTTCACTTTACACAAACACACAAACACACACTTCTCCTATTTTCTCTCAACTAGTAAACCTTCAACAACAACACCACTCTTTTTCTCTTTTCGGTTCAAGCTTGGATCTTGGACAAGAGAACTCGGACAAGTTCATCACCACTAACTCGGACACTCCATCTTCTCGGTTCATTTCTCCTTGTTCTCGGCTTCTTCTTCTAACCGGTTAGTGTCCTATTTTGTGTGGAAGATGCTTTGAATGCTTGATGAGTAGAATGTTTATAAACTAGAAGATGGTTAGTTAAAATTGTTACACATGATTTTTGGGTGATTTGTGAAGTTGGATTATGTGTGTTAAACCTTGTGTATGAATATTTGCTAAACATGCTTAAAATAACTAGAAATGGTAGTCTAAGAGAGTTCATGGCCAACCAAACCATATTTCTTTGTTTCTTGCAAAGTGTTGATGTTGAACTTAAGATTTCGGCCATGTAATGCATGTTTCTTTGTTCTTGCCATGATAATCTTGTTATAAACATATGATTTTTGTTCATAAAATATGGTTATATGAGACATGAAAACCCTAGAAAACTATGAATGTAAGATGAACTTGTTTGAATGTGGTTTGAAGATGTAAAAATGGCAAAGTTTGATCTATTTTCATTGCTGGTCAGTTTGGGAAAAGTGTTAAGTGGAACCCTATTGGCTGTTTCCTAATCTGGGTCTGTTTGCATAGTACTTATTGGACTGATGTACCTGCATCATCACGTGTACATGATAAAGACAGCATACCGACTCGCAACCGCATCGTTGCGACTCGCAACCAAGGCAAGACAACTCGAGACCACGTAGTTGCGACTCGCAACCACAGCAGGACTACTCGAAACACACGATTTCGACTCGAGACTACGACGGTTGCGACTCGCAACCACAGCATGATGACTCGAGACCACGGTTACGACTCGCAACCATAACGTGACAAGCCGAAACCAGCTGGTTGCGACTCGAGACCAGCTGGTTGCGAGTGGGCTGTTCATTTTGGTTACTGGGCCCATATGTGTTTAACTTGGACTATCTGTTGACTGGATTATGTGTTGCTGTTGACTGCTTAATTACTTAGGCCGGCCCAGTAACCCACTGTTTACTTATATGCTTGATACGTGATAGTTACGTGCCTATATGTGTTTTACGTGAATGCTTGTACACCGAACCTGACCTATACCGGTAACCATGTTAGGACGTGGTGACCAACGTGATTGACAAGTAACCTAAACCTACCGAGCAACCCAAGGTGAGTTCACAACTTAAAAGCATGCGTCCCGGTGGTTTGGGACACGAGACTAAAACAATCCTATCCCCTGGTAAAAGGGGATACCATTTACATACTTTCCCTAGTTATGGGAACAAAACTTACTTTTCCTTCCCTGGTATTGGGAAACCTTTTGGACAATCCTATCCCCTGGTAAAAGGGGATACCATTTACATACTTTCCCTGGTTATTGGGAACAAAACTTACTTTTCCTTCCCGGGTATTGGGAAACCTTTTGGTTAATTACTGTTTATACGGATTGCAACCAACGGCACTAAACGAAACTCTATCACTCAAGTCCCTACTACAAATACCGATTAGTCGCCGGGTTAGGCGAGCGGGTTATTAGTTGATAGCGCTATTTAGGTGTTTACCAGCCTCACACCGTGCCCTGGTTTGGGACGGTCGTGAACTAATGTACTCAGAAATCCGTCAATGATGATAGAACATTGACCTCGGGGCATCCTGCGGATACGCAACGGTTACCTAGTGTTCGGTATTGGAAAAACAGTTTAGTCGCTAACTTTTGGGGTAGCTCCCCAGGGCATGTATAAACGGGTAAATTAACCGGTGAAACAAGTTTTTGGTAATTAAAACTGGACAACTAGTGAACTCACTCAGCATTATTGTTGACCCCCTTACTGCATGCTTTGCAGGTAACCAATGATTCAGGAGCTGCTGCTTGGGGATGTGTAGTGTTCGTCAAACCCGTGTGTTGGGATAACTGTTTTGAACATGAACTGTCTTTAAAACTACTTTGGTTTATGCTTCCGCTGTTTTGATTAAACTAATTACCGAACCTAAACTCTGATGTTGCTAATTACTTGGGATATTAATTATTTCTTCTTTTAATTAAATGATCAGTATAATTGGTGGCCGGATCCTGGTCAGTCACGCCCTCGAAGCGGGTGTTATCCGCGGGTGGATTTTGGGGGTGTGACAGATTGGTATCAGAGCCATTGGTTATAGTGAACTTGGTTTTAAAAAAAAAAAAAAAAAAAAAAAAAAAGGGGAAAATCTTTTTTTGAGAAAACCAGACTATAACCCGTGACTCGTGACGACACTACACTCCAAGTACAAGGCTCAACACTTTTGACCTCATAGCTCGGACCAGTGTTTACTTGTTTGCTTACTTTATGATTCCTGTTTCTCTATACGTACTAGTATGCCTAACTAGTGAACGCCCACATACGATATTGCATGTGATTGCACGTTAGCACACCAATATGAATTTATGTACACTTTCTCGTATCATGTGATTGATAGGGTGGTAATTCCCTAAACCTCCATGACTTACACTACTTGACACTCTTTGAAATCTACTCGAGTGTGGGGAACCATTTGACATGAGTTAAGAGGAGCTGAGATGAACATGCAAATCACAATATTATTGTGGGTGCACACATAATAATATAGTGGGGTGGATGTGAGTCCCAGTGAGGCTTAACAAGTGAAAAAGGGGGTTCCGTTTCGTTATTTATATGATGAGAAACACAACAGTCCATAGGAGCCGTAGCAGTGATTGTCTCCTACTCGAACACGATCTTTTCACTTCTCCCTGCACCCCTTTCGAACCTCGATGCTATCGATGTATTACCTGAACACCCATATGAACGCCTAGCGAACTGTGTAGAAACATTAGGTGCTTATACGAACATCCCCGGGAGAGATGTTGAAACGACAATGATTGGTCTATATCCTTCTCACCTTTCTTCGCTTGCTGGAACTTAACGTGTTGACGTCTTAAATCCCGAAGTGCGGTCACTTCTGCAACACTATCTCAACATACCGTGTATTACTCAGTCAACTTGCAAGAACGGTGGACAAGAGGGTAAACGTAGTACCTTACTGGCTTCAGCATTTGAACGACCCTAGTCAGCGGCTCATAGGAGCCAGCTCTTACGAATCAGTCAGGCCATAAGCGATGACAATTGACAATGGTGCGAAAATGCGTAACGGCCAGCTCAATAAGTACACCTTGAGACGCGGCACGGAAACGTGACGAGATGGACTTGTCAGTGAAGGATCGTAGCGCACCATTTCGAGCAACGACATCAGAAACAACAGTCGCGACAACATCAAGGTCAACAACCAGGGGAATGATGATAGTAATGGAAATCCTCGCAACCGTAACAACAACATTGGAAATGATGCTCGTGGAAGGGCATTTAGGATTGGCGCAGGCGACGCCAGGCATAGTAGCAACATGGTAGCTTGTATGGGTGGTTGTTTGCTTCATCTCTATTCTGCTTGACCCTGATACTTCTTGAAACCGAACCAGATGTGGAATCGACTGATGGCAAGTCAAATAGAATCTCAAAAGTTCGTTAGGATGTAAACACGACCTTGTGGGACGAGTGTCCGATGTCGACCTTCCTTCTACCACACTCGATGGTTACAACGCAGTAGTTAGTGTGAATTGGTTACCCAGGAATCACGCGAATATACCTAGTGAGGAGAAAACTTTGTGTGGAGAATCGGCATTTGTTCTAAAGCATCAGAGTAGTTCAATAGTTAGCGCCATTTCAGCTGTGAAGGCCAGAAGTGTCTACAGAGGGACTACTCCGCTATGTTAGCAACCGCTACGGATGTTAAGGCTAAGGAAAAGTGGATCGAGGATCCACCAGTTGTTCGTTGTTTCTCTCGGCGTGCTATTCGCGGAACATTCAGTTTTCTTCCGAAAATTTGTTAGGCGGAATCTCAGTTTGATCTCACGTCTGAGGCAGCCCTGATTACTTGTACTTTTACCATTTTGCGCCAGGAAGGTCGCAAGATCTATCAAAGCAACTATAGGAACCGTTGGGCAGGAGTTTTGTAGGGTCTAGTTCTTCGCTTTGGGGGAGCCCCACTTATCCTAGGGAAGATGGGCCTTTTCGTGTGTATACTGACTATTAAGAGCTCATCAAGGTGACAGCCCAAAACCGTTTGACTCGATCCTGTATTGACAACCTGTTGGCCAGTTACATGGGTCATGCTCCTATGTGAAGATTGAGTAGCGAACGAACTAACATCAGATGGAAGTCCAAAAGGAGGATGTTCCTAAAACGGCATAGTGAACGCAATAAGGCCATTTCCAGGAGATACCGGATGAATTATTCCATGACCTTTTGGGGTGAACAACCCACCAGCTGCTTTATGGACCACACTGCAACTGTGTTTATCTAGTACGTTTTGAATCACTTCTAGGAGAAAGGGGCACCTTGAACAACACTTGTATTCCATTGTAGAGCTTCTAGGGGAGGAGCGTCTACGTGCGAAGTCTACCTAAGTATGACTTCAGGATTCGGGAAGTACACATTTTCTTTTATCAAACAACGAAGTGGGAATACACATGGATCTCGCTAAGATCCATTTTGTTAGGAACTGATCAACATCAAAGATCCCTTCGAGGATACAGGAGTTTCTTGGTCTCACTAGATACCATCGCAGCTTAATCACAAGATTTTCGAAGGTCGCACAGCTTAAGTCTCGTTGGCACAGCAGGGTGTTGTGTTCGTGAAAGACCAAAACAGGAGGACGTCTTTTCAGCTTTCGAATCCCAACTTTGTAATGCACTGAGCATCATCTTCACCCTAGGGTACGGGTGATCTAGCGGTATACCATGATGCTCCGAATCAGGATCCCAGTACACACGGATGCAACGCGAGGAGGTTATTGCTTACGCCTCTCGACAACTTAGGACGCACGAAAGGAACTACACAACGCTTGATTTGGAACTGGGAGCAGTGATTTTCGCACTTAAGCTATGACGGCATTACCTATGCGGAACCAAGTGCGCCACCTACACCGACCACAGAAGTTTAGAACACATATTCAAGCAGAAGGAACTGAATATGCGACAGCGACGATGGGGCAAACTGCTGAATGATTACGAGTGCTCTATCAAGTATCACCCGGGCAAGGCCAATGTAGTGGCAGGCGCCCTCAGTCGGAAGGACACTACGCCTAAGCGCGTAAGAGCTTTACAACTCACGATCCATTCTAGTCTACCTTCGCAAATACGAGCTGCTCAGATAGAAGCACTGAAACCAGGGAACGTTAGAGCTGAAGCCCCACGCGAGTCAAGACGGAATATCAGAAACCCTCAGTCCTACTCCAACAACCAGAGATACCACAATGGAAATGGGAGCAAATTTCCATGGATTTCGTTACTGGCCTACCTAGATCACAGCGCGGAAACGACACTATCTGGGTGATCGTGGATCGACTCACGAAATCCGCACACTTCTTGGCAATCGAAGACAACAGATAAATTCTCCACTCCGGCGAAGATATACCTCAAGGAAGTGGTTTCGAGGCACGGGGTGCCCACCTCTATCATCTCTGATCGAGATGCACGTTTTACTTCGGAACTGTGACAAGCAATGCACAAGTCTTTTGGCTCACGTTTAGTTATGAGCACAGCGTATCACCCACAGACGGACGGGCAGTCCGAACGCGCTATTCAAACATTAGAAGACATGCTTCGCGCTTGTGTAAACAACTTTGGCAACAGCTGGGAAAGGCATCTGCCACTCGTGAAATCCTCGTATAATAACAGCTACCACACCAGCATTAAAGCTGCTCCGTTTGAGGCATTGTACGGACATAAATGCCGGTCACCTCTTTGTTGGGCAGAGGAGGGGGATAGTCAAATCACTGGTCCAGAACATGTGGTAGACACTACTGAGCGGATTGCTCAAATACGACAAAGCATGCGGCCGCTCGTGACCGTCAGAAGGCCTACGCCGATAAGGGCAGGAAACCACTTGAGCTCCAGGTTGGGGAGCGGGTATCACTCAAAGTTTCACCCTGGAAGGGTGTGGTTCGTTTTGGTAAACGAGGCAAACTCAACCCACGGTACGTTGGACCTTTCGAAATCCTTGAGAAAGTAGGCAAGGTGGCCTACAGACTGAACTTACCAGCAGAACTCGGTGCAGTTCGCAACGTTTTTCCATGTGTCGAATCTGAAGAAGTGTCTGTCAGATGAGACGCACGTAGTTCCTCTGAAGGAACTCACGATCGACGAACAGTTGAAATTCGTCGAAGAACCTGTCAAAATCACGGACCGGGATGTTAAGGTCCTCAAGAGCACTAGAATACCTTTTGTTCGAGTTCGTTGGAACTCACGTCGCGGCCCAGAGTTTACCTGGGAGCGGGAGGACCAGATGAAGTCCAAGTATCCCCAGTTATTCCCAAACGAAAACCCCAGCACTGAAGCTACAACCGAATTTCGGGACGAAATTCCAAACTAACGGGGGGATGATGTGACACCCCGTTAAAACACGCTAGCTTGGCAGTGGCTGCTTCAACTTTCGGGACGAAAGTTCTTAAAACTTGGGGATAATGTGACACTCGAGGTTTTTCCGAACGAACACCGTGTAATATTTGTGTATATAAATATTATTAAATAAAAATGTGACTTTTACATGTTATGTGCGATAGGTATGTAATACATATATGTGTGTGTGAGAGTCGAGACCGTGACTCGCAACCGGGCGGTTGCGAGTGGGCCTTTGGGCCGTAACCGGCTTGGGCCGAAACCCCAAGCCCAAACCGAAACATCCCTTGGTATATATACCCCATCTCCCCCACTTTCCTTCACTTTATACAAACACACAAACACACACTTCTCCTATTTTCTCTCAACTAGTAAACCTTCAACAACAACACCACTCTTTTTCTCTTTTCGGTTCAAGCTTGGATCTTGGACAAGAGAACTCGGACAAGTTCATCACCACTAACTCGGACACTCCATCTTCTCGGTTCATTTCTCCTTGTTCTCGGCTTCTTCTTCTAACCGGTTAGTGTCCTATTTTGTGTGGAAGATGCTTTGAATGCTTGATGAGTAGAATGTTTATAAACTAGAAGATGGTTAGTTAAAATTGTTACACATGATTTTTGGGTGATTTGTGAAGTTGGATTATGTGTGTTAAACCTTGTGTATGAATATTTGCTAAACATGCTTAAAATAACTAGAAATGGTAGTCTAAGAGAGTTCATGGCCAACCAAACCATATTTCTTTGTTTCTTGCAAAGTGTTGATGTTGAACTTAAGATTTCGGCCATGTAATGCATGTTTCTTTGTTCTTGCCATGATAATCTTGTTATAAACATATGATTTTTGTTCATAAAATATGGTTATATGAGACATGAAAACCCTAGAAAACTATGAATGTAAGATGAACTTGTTTGAATGTGGTTTGAAGATGTAAAAATGACAAAGTTTGATCTATTTTCATTGCTGGTCAGTTTGGGAAAAGTGTTAAGTGGAACCCTATTGGCTGTTTCCTAATCTGGGTCTGTTTGCATAGTACTTATTGGACTGATGTACCTGCATCATCACGTGTACATGATAAAGACAGCATACCGACTCGCAACCGCATCGTTGCGACTCGCAACCAAGGCAAGACAACTCGAGACCACGTAGTTGCGACTCGCAACCACAGCAGGACTACTCGAAACACACGATTTCGACTCGAGACTACGACGGTTGCGACTCGCAACCACAGCATGATGACTCGAGACCACGGTTACGACTCGCAACCATAACGTGACAAGCCGAAACCAGCTGGTTGCGACTCGAGACCAGCTGGTTGCGAGTGGGCTGTTCATTTTGGTTACTGGGCCCATATGTGTTTAACTTGGACTATCTGTTGACTGGATTATGTGTTGCTGTTGACTGCTTAATTACTTAGGCCGGCCCAGTAACCCACTGTTTACTT
Organism: Helianthus annuus; assembly: GCF_002127325.2. Taxonomy (NCBI): domain Eukaryota; kingdom Viridiplantae; phylum Streptophyta; class Magnoliopsida; order Asterales; family Asteraceae; genus Helianthus; species Helianthus annuus. Next base: position 59,879,909 of record NC_035434.2, read on the forward strand.
ATATGCTTGATACGTGATAGTTACGTGCCTATATGTGTTTTACGTGAATGCTTGTACACCGAACCTGACCTATACCGGTAACCATGTTAGGACGTGGTGACCAACGTGATTGACAAGTAACCTAAACCTACCGAGCAACCCAAGGTGAGTTCACAACTTAAAAGCATGCGTCCCGGTGGTTTGGGACACGAGACTAAAACAATCCTATCCCCTGGTAAAAGGGGATACCATTTACATACTTTCCCTAGTTATGGGAACAAAACTTACTTTTCCTTCCCTGGTATTGGGAAACCTTTTGGACAATCCTATCCCCTGGTAAAAGGGGATACCATTTACATACTTTCCCTGGTTATTGGGAACAAAACTTACTTTTCCTTCCCGGGTATTGGGAAACCTTTTGGTTAATTACTGTTTATACGGATTGCAACCAACGGCACTAAACGAAACTCTATCACTCAAGTCCCTACTACAAATACCGATTAGTCGCCGGGTTAGGCGAGCGGGTTATTAGTTGATAGCGCTATTTAGGTGTTTACCAGCCTCACACCGTGCCCTGGTTTGGGACGGTCGTGAACTAATGTACTCAGAAATCCGTCAATGATGATAGAACATTGACCTCGGGGCATCCTGCGGATACGCAACGGTTACCTAGTGTTCGGTATTGGAAAAACAGTTTAGTCGCTAACTTTTGGGGTAGCTCCCCAGGGCATGTATAAACGGGTAAATTAACCGGTGAAACAAGTTTTTGGTAATTAAAACTGGACAACTAGTGAACTCACTCAGCATTATTGTTGACCCCCTTACTGCATGCTTTGCAGGTAACCAATGATTCAGGAGCTGCTGCTTGGGGATGTGTAGTGTTCGTCAAACCCGTGTGTTGGGATAACTGTTTTGAACATGAACTGTCTTTAAAACTACTTTGGTTTATGCTTCCGCTGTTTTGATTAAACTAATTACCGAACCTAAACTCTGATGTTGCTAATTACTTGGGATATTAATTATTTCTTCTTTTAATTAAATGATCAGTATAATTGGTGGCCGGATCCTGGTCAGTCACGCCCTCGAAGCGGGTGTTATCCGCGGGTGGATTTTGGGGGTGTGACAATTAAATAATAATTAAAGTGTACGGAAGTTACCGGTTTTGTGCCAGTTGTCACAATTTCCATATCTATAATTTTGGGGATTGTTTGGTATAGAAGAAGAAAACGTAAATTTGCAGAAGTGCTTGAAGTTTGGGAGGTGGAGTATGGACCCCACAGGTTTTGTTACAAATATTTGTACAAAGCAACACAAGGGTTTAAAGAAAGTGAACTTTTGGGGAAAGGGGGTTTTGGTCAGGTTTATCAAGGGATTTTACCGTAGTTAGGTACTCCGGTGGCTGTGAAAAAGGTTTGGCATGAATCCGGTAGGGGAATGAAGTAATTTGTGGCGAAGATCGCGACAATTAGGCGGCAGCGCCACCCGAATTTGGTCAGGCTTCTAGGATATTGCCGACGAAAAGGCGAGTTATTTTTTTTTATGATTACATGCCCAATTTGAGCTTATATAGCTTGTTGCACACAACAGCTATAAAATCATCGTCATCCATTGATCGTTGTAGAGGAATCCGAGAATGGATTACGTGTATTAGGGTAGATTTGGGGAAGATAAAGATATTATTTAGGGAAGGAGATGGCTTTTATAAGGTCAGCTTTTAATATATTAGTTTTATTAATTTTAATTGATGATTAGTTACAATAAAACCTAAATGACAAAAATACCCCTGAGGAAAAAGACAAAACAGGGGGGTTTAATTTGAGGATTCTGGTCAAATTTTACGTTTGGACCAAAATGACAACAAAAATGAAATCACAGAGACCCAGATACAAAAACTTTGAGATTTGGACTAAAGTGGCAGAACTGACCAAACCACATGTACCAAAATGGCAGTTTACTCTAAAAAATAATATAAAAGCTAAAAACTAATGATTATAATTAATAATTAAAAAATAGAATAGAAATATTAGGTAATTAATGTCAACATTTTTCTCTCTCCTGCTCACCTTTCTCTCTTCTAAAAGGTTGACTTTTGGTTATATTTAACACAACCCGTATAAAATCATAATATTTATGTGAATGGTGATAACTAGGGATGAGCAATTGGTATAAACTACCGTCCCGATTCCGATTCCGATCCCGATCCCGAATTTTTTCGGTACCGGAAACAATATCCATTTTTTGGCATTTTCAGTATCGGTAAAATACCGAATTTTACCCTTAAAATACCGATACCGTACCGTACCGACATATTTCGGTATCGGTTTTGGTACCAAGTTTACACAAAATTCGGGATCCGTATTTTTCGGGATTGAGACGGTATCGAAACGATATCAGTATTTGCTGATCCCTAGTGATAACGAAGAAATTTTCTTTTACGAATCCGTGCAAGTTCTTAAACTAGTAATAATAATAAAAGAAAAAAAATGAAAGTGACTGACAACTACTGGCAATGATTGATCGTATTTTTTTTTCTTTCTCTGCATTTACCTTGCATATCATCCTTTCGGCTCTCTCTCTCTCTCTAAGGGGACCCGGGGTGGGAGCAGTGGCGGATCTATGATTCCGAACAAGCGGTAACGTTTTATAAATAAGCGGTAACGAAATCAAAAAAACGTTAAATTTTTCCAAAATTTACACTAAAACGTCAAAAATTTTCCGACCAAGCGGTAGCGGAGGCTACCCCTTGTTCCATAATACATCCGCCCCTGGGTGGGAGAAAATCTCCCTTATGATAAACAAGTTTCACGCGTGATACATGCAAACAAACCACCGTCACTGCTCAAATTTCACGCACGGATTTCAATTTCGATGATATATTTCACGCGTGATGGAAGGAAGGATGTGAGGGTTTATTGTTGGGTATTGTGAGTGATGAGCATTTCCACTAAAAAGATTGTGAGTGATAGAATAATGGTTGATGAGATAACAAAACTTGATTGGATGAATGATGAGTAGTGATAGTTATCACCGCCTCTCCCCCTAAAAACCATAAATGGTTTCTTTTCTTCTTTTGGTGGCCCCCACACAGATCGTGGCCTAAAGCTGCAACAAGTTAGGTTTCAAACATTAATTTTCCCATCTAAATATATCCCTACAAAATCACCAGTTGATTTCTAAAAAAAATCATTCAATCCGTTTCTTCCCTGGACCATTAATTGAATTGTTCTTTTCAGTTTAACCTATGAACTATCAGTTGCTTCCCAGCACAGATGCCGCATTAGATTCAAACTTTGCGGCATCGTCATCAACGTTGTCGACAGATCTTGTTGCTGATGGAAGTGTTGATTTCAGAGGTAGAATTGCCGATAAACAGAAAACTGGCGGCTGGAAAGCATCTTCGTTCATCATCGGTACCTTTTATTCTTCGTAGACTACTGAAAATGGCTCGGGCTTGACTCGTTTACAAACTGGCGATCAAGCCGCTCTTTTTATTTAACAAGCTGAAATGTTAAGCTAAAACTCGGCTTGTTAAAAGCTCAATCCAACTTATGGCTCACACTCTTTTTTTTATTCTAGTTTTATATTTACAACTATATCTATTAATAATTAATAATGAATTATAAATAATTTTTATTAAAGTTTGGTCCTCTATTTAAACGAGCTTAACGAGTGAGCCAACAAACTGAGTTTACCTTGGGCTCGGTCTTGACTCATTTACAAACGAACAAATATCGAGTGAGATTTTATTTCAAACGAGTCGTGAGCTTTTTGAGCAATCCTAATCAGTTGAATGTTTCTATTTTTTTGGCAGCAAATGAGGCGGCAGAGAGGCTGTCGGCATTCACGGTGTCGGGTAGCCTGGTATTGTATTTGACGAACGAGATGAAGGAGTCGCTGCCGGATGCCGCCACACACGTGAGTGATTGGCTGGGATCGACGTATCTACTTATGCTTCTTGGAGCTTTCCTCGCTGATGCTTATTTGGGCCGTTATCTCATTGTTATTCTCTCCTCCATTGTCTATCTCGTGGTAGGTTTCTTTCTAACAACTTTTTACATCTAAATATCATTAAAACTTACATTTGTAAGGATTTAAGTCCATATCAGTTTTATAAGAGTAAATTACCAAAATCGTCCCTGAGATTTGGGTCTATTTACCAGTTTCAACCAAAATGAGTTTTTTGTGCCATATTGCCCTTTACATTTGGCAGTTTTTGCCATTTTCATCCAATTTGTTAACTGGGTTTATTTGGTGAAACAAACCAAACATGAAGGGCAATTTGACACAAAAACCAAACATGAAGAGCAATTTGGGTTTATTTGGTAAAACAAACCAAACATGAAGGCTATGTAGTTAATATCCCGATATATCAACCGATATATCAGTCATATATCGGTTATCGGTCCCCTGCCGAGATCGCGGTACAAAATATTGGTCAGAATATCAGTACCGATAATATCAGCGATATTGTCCGATATTTGACCGATATAGGACCAATATTTGATTGATAAATCACCGATTTCCCAACATCATTACCATTCTTCTTATTTATACTGTTCATTTTTCTTCTTATTGATGCTATTAGTGTTTTAAGTCTTAATTGTTAGTTGTTACTGTTAAATGTCAGTGTTTTAAGTCTTAGTCAGTTCTTACTTGTTACAATTGTTAGTGTTAAATTGCTATATATATAAATTTAGCATGATATTAAAATTACCGATATCTCACCGATATCCCACCGCGATAACCGATATCTCAAATATCGGTCCTTGACCAATATCCGATATTTTACCGCATTAACTACTTAGCATGAAGGGCAATTTAACACAAAAACCAAACATGAAGAGCAATTTAGCAAAAAAAATTATTTTGGATGAAACTACCAATAGATTAAGAGTACTCATGTAAATGCTTCCGTTGTTTCCATATCAACTACTCACAAAGAATGGCTTAAGGTTTGAGTATTTAGTGACATACGACCGTACTAGATTTTGATTTTGATATTTAGTTTTAAGAGTAAATTATAAATTTTGTCCTTTTGTTATATATATCGACTTCTTAATTTTCTCAAAAAAATATATCAACTTCTTAATTTTCTCACAAAATCTTCATTAATTACATAAATCATTTTTACGTTTAGGGTTTGTCTTACTATTTTACCCTTTTAATACATATAGAACATAAACTACGTCAAGGTTTGTCATGTATTTCTTCTATTATACAAGGATAAATTTGTCATTTAATATAAATTTTTATATTTGAAGAAACACGGGTTCTAATTAAGGTATTAATTAGATGGGTTTATGTTCCTTTCATAGAGGTTAATCTTCTTTTAGGTATTTGAGCTCCGACTGGTTACTCAACCTGCAAAACAGAACACCGTTACTCGTTAAGAGGGGAATGTGGGGGTTTCCCTCTTAACCGGGCTCCGGCGTGAGAATAAGCGATTGCTTTGAGAGTAATTAAGTAGTAAAGAGTGAGAGCCGAGAGAATAGAATGCTTAACCTGTGAAGTAAAGTCTCTATTTATAGCCGGAGAGGTGTAAGAGGTTGTGGGCTGATGGGCCTTGGGCCAGAAACGGACAACAACGAATATGCTCTTTGCCTCGCTGGCCTCGACTGCTTAGTGGCTTCTAGATGCTCGTCGGTGCTGGCGCACCTTGATTGGAGCCACGTGTCATTGTTGTCGGCCTTGTTGTCCCTTCTGTCATCAGCAGACAAGTGGAGATCGTGGGACAGTTGTCCCCGTCTCTTGATTGGTGCCATGTAGGCGTCCTTGTGTACTTATCGTCAGAAGATCGTGGCGCACGATTGAACAGAGCCTGCTGGACGCTCATTGGCTCTTTTTACTGCCACTTGTACCCTGTGTACCTCTGTAGGTAACAGCGCGTCTTCCTATGGAGAGGATTTTGTTTGGTGGCAACTAACCCGCGCGGGGTTAGTGTGTTCACTTATACCATTGTTTTTATACTAAGTGTTGCTATCTGAGTTCATTATGTGCTCTTTCTCGCGCGGGGCTAAGTCATAATGTGACGTAAGCTGCGCGAGGCTGTTATTATCAAGTTGTTATGCTAAGGAGTATGGTCTCACGTGCAACCTGTTATGAGGTTTGCGCGACTTTTTGGGACCATACCCCTTCAAGTCCCCCCAGTCCAGTGCTGCACCATGCGCAACGCAAGTGGTTGGAGCTCTGGACTTGATAAAAATAAGAGAAGGGGAAGTTGTCCTTTTAATCGCGCGAGGTGTTAGCAGTTTACGTATATCTGGCGCGACTCTTGTGACTTCTGCATGAAGTTACTTGCACGTTTTATGGCGGGAAACTTCGAAATTTGAACCTCTGACAGGTTGGTGAGATAAGTCGCTGAGAGCGACGCTTGAGTTGACCCCTGGCACGGATGTCATCATGCCGCCTGCGGCGGTTGCACTTCATGTCAGGAGAGTGGATGCCACGCGCGCGTGGTAACCGTCGTCCCTGCTTTTCCGCTTGACGTGGCAACCTCTCGTTGGTTGCCCCTGCGGCGAGTGCGGCACGGTTACCCATCGCATTAAATGCGATGGGTATATATATCCGAAGAGAAAGGTGAGAGATTCACTTTCTCTTCGTTTCTTCTCCCTTTTTCTCTTTGAGTCTTCATATTGTTCTTCATCTTCTTCAAACTTTCTTCAAATCTTCAAACTTTCTTCAAGTTTTTTCCAGCTTTTTCTTGAAACATGAGCGAAGAACATCAAGAAGCTCCTGCTAGTGAGGAGGGGCCAGTCCCAGTCCTGAGATGGGACTTAGGTTTATTCGAACAGATCGTTCGAAGTTTTAGGTTTCCACCGGAGTGGGATGCCCGGTACCCTGCTCAGGGTCAGACCGCGGCTGATGCCCCACCCGGTTACATTACTTTGTTCGAAGACTTCTTCCTTCAAGGAAACTTCCGGCTGCCGGCGACTAACTTCTTTGGTAGCATATTGTCCTACTACAAGTTTCATATCTCACAGTTAAGCCCACCTGGGATGGTGAGGGTGAGGCACTTTGAGTTCTTGTGTCAATCCCACGGCATTGAGCCGACGGTGAATAAGTTTCGTGTCTTCTATCAACTGCAAAGAACAATGGGGTTCTTTTCTTTTGCTAGCCGTGGTACGGCTAAGAAGATTTTGTTGAATCCTCCCAAGAGTTTCCATGACTGGAAACCCAAGTTCTTCTTCATCCGGGAGGAAGTCTTGCCAATAGCTATGCCGTTTAGGGAATGGACCGAGGTTATACCAAAGGAGGACCTTCCTATACCGAAGTCTGCTCAGTGGTATCAGCGGCTTACCGCAACCCCTAACCGGGTATTTGGGGAGAATGTTCTGGTTGCTGCCAAGATGAGTGACCAGTGGTCACCTAGTAGCAGGGAACTCCCGGTCTTGAAGATCGGGGATCAAGGTTAGATACTTTCCCCCTTTTTGTTTTGTTTCCGAGTACATTCACTTAACTGGTTTCTTATACTTTGTTTTTGTTGTGTAGAGACGCAACTCTATCAGGCTGCCTTCCCAGCCTTTGGTGGCTCCATGGGCGTTCGCCCTCTGCGCGATGATGAGGAAGGCTGGTATGACCAGATAAAGGGGAACTTCATGTTTCCTGCTGCTGACGCCTTCGCCTCGCCGCCGGATGCAACTGAAGGTGCGCACTATCCTAAACCTCGTCCATTGCGCTCTGTGACTTCTGCTGGGAAAGAGACTTTCTATCTTTCCAGCGAGGAGTCAGTAGGGTCTTCGAATGGCGAGTTAAGTTCGTTGCCTAAAATCTTTGCAGGTGTGTTGCGCGATCTGGGGGTTGACCCAGAGGAGAAGAAGAAGAAACCTTCGAAGAAGAAAAAGAAGGCGGATGTTGAAGTGACCAGCAAGGGTCCTGGCGCCAGTCGCGCAACTACTGCTGCTGTCAAAGGTACGCTTCGCCTCCGGCAACGTGACTTAGACGATTACGTGATAATCAGTGACTCTTATGAAGGTTTATCATATGCAGCTATGGGAAAGACTGGCGCTGGTGGGTCAAAGGGCTCTGGGAGCGCGGGTTCTCGTAACCCGGATGCTGACGCAACTCCATCTCAACCTGAGGATGAAGAAGAAGAGGAAGAAGAGACTGCCCCGTTGATTGGAAGAAAGAGGGGTAGAAGCGAGGCGACAACTGGTATGGCCTCTGCGCCTGTTTCAGTTGTTATTCCCGTTGTTGGGAAGAAGAGCAAGTTGCGCTCGTTATACCAGTTTTCTCCTGGTATGCTCTTATCTCCCTTCTTTATAATTTAACCTCTTTTTTGCTCAAGTGCGTTTGCTTTATTCTTGTAGAGATCAAGAAGAAGACCCCTGAAAAGGGGGTTAAGTTTGTTGAACCCAGCACGAAAAGACCTAAGGTTGCCACTGAACCTTCCGATTCTGCTGCGCGTGATGCTGCGAAAACTGCTGAAGCGCAGCGAAAGGCAGAAGAGGATCGGAGGAAAGAAGAGAGTAGGATTGCTGCGCAGAAGAAGGCTGAAGAGTTAAAGCGCAAAGAAGAGGAAGAGAAAAAGAGGAAGGAGGAGGAGGAGAGAAAGCTGGAGGCGGAGAGGAAGAGGAAAGCGGAAGAGGAGAGAAAGCTGAGGGAGGAGGCGGATAGGCAGAGGAAGGCGGAAGAGGCGAGGAAAGAAAGAGCTGCCGATCAGTCTTCTGTTCAAGGGCAGTCTGGTGTCCCAAAACCTCCCCCTGCTGCGCCGATTGTTACTTCTAAGGGGTTAGGGCGCTATGTGTCTAGTGGTGCAAGCTCTGGAGGAGCTGGGGGCTATAACCCCAATGTGATAGGTGCGAAGGATACCGTCGGGGATATATATTATAAAACTTATACTGAAGAGGAACGTGGTGATGCTCCTCATCAAGCCCCTTGGAGCTTAAGGCAGAAGGATACGTTTGTTGAATTTGGTCCTTCTCGCGATTGGTACTTGAACCAATTCACTCCTGGCGAAGTTAACCGTCAAAAGGCGAAGCCGCATGAAATGTTGTACCGCACTTACATTCTTGCCGAGGCCAACGCTCGATCTGCTAACCATCAGATAGTTCGTGAATGGCGAACAATGGTCAGAGAGCGCGCCGACTGGGAGGCTTACCGAGAACGTGTGCTAAAACGTGTTGGTGAATTTGAGAAGGCTAAGGCCACATTTGATGAGGAGAAAGCCAAGTTTGAGGCTGATAGGAAAGCTGAAGAGTGGGGTCGCGAGGGCCTGCAAAAGAAACTTCATAATGTGGAAGAGCAACTGGCCAAGGAGAAGGCCGAGTTCAAGCGCATCTGCGCCCAGGACAACGAGCGCGCCTATGCGGCTCGACAAAAAATTGTTGGTCTTGAGGCTAAGATAGCGGAGCTGACATCGAAGGTGGAGGAAGCGCAGGTTGAGACAGCCGCTAAACAACAGATGGAGGTTAGTTGATTTTCCTTTCGTTTTCTCCTTTGTTGTTTATAAAATTTCTAAGTCATTTGCCGACTTCCAGGTTGAGTTGTCTGAAGCTAAGGTTCAGCTGTCCACCAAGGACAAAGATCTCCAGGCCAAGGACGTTGAGATTGCGGAGCTCAAACGTCGCTTGGATGAACAAATCGACAGATGTGAGTCCCTGGAGATCGACCTTGAGGCAGAGAAGGTCAAGGCCATCGATGCTGAGGAGGCGCGTGCTGTCAGCACTGCGGCGCTTAACGTGGCTCAGACAAATTATTCTGAGGCCCAAGGCATTGTGGACACGCTTGTTTCTGAAGCAGAATGGATGCGCACTCGGGGAATAGTGCTGGTAAGTCCTTTTTGCCTTACCTTTTTCTTTAACATGTTGAAGAGTTTATTCTTAATGCTCCTCTTTTGATGAAGGTTGCCAATTCCATCTTGAACGCCGGCGAGCTAGATCGCGCTGTTGCTGCTCTTACGGATGCGGCGCGTGCAGTTGGTCATCGAGGAGGTTACCTGGAGTGTGCTGATCACGTTGAGCGAATGCTGGGACAAGAATTCGATACAAGTCATTGCTCAGTGACGGAACAAGCTGATGCTGCGCTGGCCAGTGCTGAGAACTCATATGACAACCTCTCCTTGCCCATCATGGACTTGGTTGTTAGTGCCTTAAAAAAGGATGATTGGTGTCAGCGCCTCAAGGCGATCCTTGATCCACCGATTACTGTTGAATCATCTGATGAGGAAGCAGCTGGTGATGATGGCGGAGGTGATGACGATGGCGACGATGGTGAGGGGAACGAAGATGATGATGGTGAGAAGAAAGAAGACAAATAGAGTAGGTTGTTAGTTTGTTGATAGGCGTTTGTGCCTTTGTTTCTGACTTGATTGTAAGTGATGCGCTTTTGCGCAGTTTTAATGACAATGAAATGTCTTCGTTTTTTCTGTTGCAATTATTGCATTGCTGTAAAAACTTAGGTTAAATTAGCTCGAATAAATGGAAGCGTTTTCTAAGCATAAGGTGGCCACCCGGTCTCGCGCTTTGTTTGCGGAGGACCTTGGAGGTGGTTTTGAACCATCTCAAAATGCTGGAGTGTTTTCGCGCTAATCAGAAGTTTAACATGCATTTGTAACGAAAAAACAATGTAATAGAACATGTCATATGTTTTCATTCAAATCAGAAGTTGGCTCTTAGGCCTTCATACATATATGCCAATGGCTCGTAGCCGGCGTGGCGAAATTGAAAAATGGCGCGAGGCCGAAAAGGTTACATATAGCATTTGCGCAATTGTTGCGCATTCCAAGTTCTTGGTAAGATGTGGCCATCTAAGGTGCGCAATTTGTAGGCCCCTTTGCCTAGGACCTCATGAATCAGATATGGGCCTTCCCATTTAGGTGCCAATTTCCCTGGGCGTTCCGCATTTGACGCTTCGTTGTCGCGAAAGACGTACTCCCCTGGATTGAAGGTACAAATGCGAACCCTTGTGTTGTAGTACCTTTCCAGCTGGGTTTTGTATTTGGCCTCTCTGATTCTTGCGATTTCACGCCGTTCTTCTAACAAGTCTAAGTCTAGACGCCTTTCTGCTTCATTGTCAACCGTGTTGACCGTGGTCATTCGCGGCGAGGGCAAGCCAATCTCTGCCGGGATTACCGCCTCTGAGCCATAGACTAGGCTGAAAGGGGTTTCGCCGGTACTTGTCTTTGGCATGGTCCGATGAGCCCATAAAATGCTTGGGAGCTCATCGACCCATCCGCGCCGCCTTGTTCCTAATCTGGCCTTTATCCCTTCGACGATGCATTTGTTCACACTTTCCACTTGTCCGTTGCCTTGTGGGTGCGCAACGGAGGTGAAAGTGTGTTCAATGTTCATCTCCTTCATCCAGTTCTTAAGATCGTCTGACGCGAAGTTGGTGCCGTTGTCTGTCACGATCTTGAGCGGGAGGCCGAATCTGCATATGATGTGCTCCCATATGAACTTGCGCACAATCATGGCTGTGGTGGATGCAAGGGCTTTGGCTTCTACCCACTTCGTGAAGTAGTCGACAGCTACTATGATGAACTTTACGGCGCCGGGGGCATCCGGGAAGGGTCCTACCATGTCAATTCCCCATTGCTGAAAGGGCCATGCGGTGGACACGGGGATAAGATCATTTTTAGGCCGCAACGTTTTTGGAGCGTGCCTCTGGCAAGAGTCACACTTGCGGATCTCCTTCATTGCGTCAACATGCATACCCGGCCAGTAGTAACCGGCGCTCATGATCTTCGCGACGACCATCCTTGGTCCGGAGTGGATGCCGCAAATCCCTTCGTGGATTTCCCTTATCAAATAATTCGCGTCCTGGGGGTCCACACAGCGCAGTAGTGGTCCCAAGAAGGATTTTCGGTACAAGATACCGTTGTTCATTTCGTACTGTAGGGCTTTGTTTTGGATCTTTCTTGCTTCCGCTTTGTTCTCAGGAAGCACCCCCTCTCCCAAGTATTGGATGATAGGGGTCATCCATGATGTCTGCCCTGTTTCGATTACGTTAACTTGGCGCAGTAAAACCGATGGGTTTTTGAGTACCTCTATCCTTACATCCTTGGCTAGATGTTGAAAGGAGGTCGAGGCGAGCTTGCTCAGGGCATCTGCGGGCTTGTTTTCTGAGCGATTGATATGTATGACTTCGTGGGTTTTGAATTGTTGGAGCAATTCTTTCGCTTGTTCCAGATATAAAGCCATGACTTCACCCTTCGCGTCGTATATGCCATTTACTTGACTGGCTATCAGGAGTGAATCCACATGTGCGCGCAAGTTTTTTGCTCCCATCTTGATGGCGAGGCGTAAGCCTGCCAGAAAAGCCTCATACTCAGCTTCATTGTTGGTGTTCTTGAAGTCGAGCTTAATGGCGTAAGTAAACTCGTGCTTTTCTGGGCTCACTAGACGTAAACCTGCTCCCGCGCCATCTTCATTTGATGCCCCGTCAGTGTAAAGCATCCAAATCTCCTCTGCTGTGTTTTCCTTGGGCGTCTCTACCATCTCACACTCCTTGATTTTATCAGCCGGCACTTCTGTGATGAAGTCGGCGAGGACCTGCCCCTTAATGGCTGGGCGCGGCCTATACAAGATGTTATGGCCGCCCAGTTCAATGGCCCATTTTGCCAATCTGCCTGATGTCTCAGGCTTCTGAAGTATAGTGCCAATGTGGAAATTGGTAAGCACAGTTATCACATGGCCTGTGAAGTATCGGCGCAATCTTCGGGAGGCGTGTAGTAGCGCAAGAACCAGCTTTTCCATTGTGGAATATCTTGTTTCTGGGTCTGTGAGTATCCTGCTGACGTAATAGATCGGGGTTTGCACGCCGTTCCTGTCTACCAACAATACTGACCCTACTGCCTTATCCGAGGAGGACAAGTACAGCACAAGGGGCTCTTTTTCAAACGGTGCCGTCAGCGTAGGGAGTTCGATCAGACACGCTTTCATTTGTTGAAAAGCTGTTTCGGCTTCCGGGGTCCATTTGAACTCTTGCTTCTTCACACAGTTGCGCAACGTGCTAATGAAGGGATACGACTTTGCGGCGTGATTGGAAAGAAATCGATTTAGCGCGGCCAGCCGGCCGGCTAGTCGTTGCATTTCCTTGATGTTCCTTGGCGAGGGCATTCGTTCTATAGCTTGTACCTTCTCTGGGTTCACCTTGAAACCGCCGTTTGTGACAATGAAGCCCAGAAACTTCCCTTCTTCCATGCCAAAGGAACACTTGGCTGGGTTTAGTTTCATATTTACGCTGCGCAATGAGTTGAACGTTTTTTCGATGTCTTTTAACATTTGGTCCTCTTCGGGACTTTTCACCACTAGATCATCGATGTAAACCTCAATGTGCTTTCCGATGTCACCTGCGAAGGTTTTGTCCATCAAGCGTTGATAGGTCGCGCCTGCATTCTTTAAACCAAAAGGCATTTTGGTGTAGCAGAATATTCCAAGATCAGTCCTGAAGGCTGTCTTGTCTTCATCTTCTAGCTTCATCTGCACTTGATGGTATCCTTTATAGCAATCCAGAAAGCACTTCCATCGGTATGGCGCGAGAGAATCAATTTTTTTATCGATCTCAGGCAAGGAATAGCAATCCTTTGGGCACGCCTTGTTGAGATCAGTGTAATCAACGCACATGCGCCATCCGCCAGTTGATTTTTCTACCATCACAGGGTTCGCGACCCAGCTTTGGTATCTTACCTCTCTCAGGATTCCAGCCTTGAGCAGCTCACATACTTGCTCATTCATCGCTTTTGTCTTATCCGCGCCTAGGCTGCGCCTTCGCTGGGCTTTTGGTTCTACAGAAGGGTACGTGTTTAAGCAATGTTCGGTTATGTTGCGCGGGACGCCGGTCATATCTGACGGGGTCCAAGCAAAAATATCCATGTTGCGGAACAGCAGTTGCTTTAAATGTTTTCTGATGTCTGACGAAATGGCGTGGCCAATTGTCACTGTCTGCTCTGGGTATTTGCGGTTTAGGACCCATTTTTCTGGCTCGGTCGTAGAGACCTTCGCCGCTTTTGTTGGGCGCAGCTCTTCAGTTGACATCACTTCTTTCTTGGCGTATATGATTGCGACGCCTGTCTTGGTAGGAAAACCTATGGCAGAATGAGGTGTTGAAGTCACCATGTTTAGTTCGCCTTGTGTTTCCCTTCCAAGAAGCACATCATGCCTTGATTTCACTGGCATTACCATAAAGTTCACATTTGTTGTTCTTGAATGTTTCCCGTCACATAGTGTGACAGGGAAACTGATTTGGCCGAGAGGGAAGACCATTTCGTTGCAAAAGCCGGACAAAGGATAATCGACTGGCTCGAGTCTCGCTTTGTCTTCTTCATCGAATTGATTGAAACATTGTTCGTAGATGATGTCGGCTGTGCTTCCTGGGTCGATGAAGATGTACTCTGTTTCATAGTGACCAATTATACCAGTAATGACGACTGGTCGTGTAGCGCGAGGACCGCCGCGCACTACTGGGAATATGACTTGCTGTTCTTGCCAAGAAGGCTCGTAGGGCCGTTTGCCCTTTTCTCTCGCGGTGTATCTTGGTCCGTTGACCATGTGAGTCTCTAGCCGTCTCACCTTTTTGTGGCTGCCTTCATCATGACGCTGGAGTTGACGGGTGTCCTTGCGTACATTCTTCACTAAATGGCTTAGCTTGCCGCTTTTGAGCGCTCTTTCGATTTCCTGGCGCAAACTGTAGCAATCATCGGTCAAATGCCCCGAATCTTTGTGAAAATCGCAGTATAAGTTAGGGTCTTGCCCTTTCTTGTTTGTCATCGGCCTCGGCGCCTTGAAATCGACATTCTCCGTCATCAACACCTCTTTTGGAGTTTTTGTGAGCGGAGTCCAGTGTTTGTCGCGGTTGTCGTCTCTGACTGCTTTCTTGTAACCGATTCGGTCAATCGTATCTCGCGCATCTTCTCTGTAACGTGGCCTGTCGTCGCGGTCTCTGGGTCTCTCAGACTTCCAGTCATGACTCTTGTACTTGTTGCGCTTGTTGTTGTTGTTGTCGCGCGGCCTCTCGTTTGCTCTTGAAAATCGATCTTCGGAGTAATAACCCTTTCCACCAGCAAGGGACTCCTCGGTTTGCGCGACGATCTTTGCTGCTTCCATCAGTTTATCCCACTCTTTTGGCATCCCATCTTTGCCTGTGATGGTTCTAATGAGGCTATCACAGCGTATAGCCTTCTTGAAGTGGCAGCGCATGAGTTGCTCACTGACGCCGCCAATCTCTAAACATTCTTTGTTGAAACGCGTGATGAAGTCCTCCAGACCTTCACCATCCCTTCGCCATATGTCTTCTACTTCCGCCGTATCACGCTGATAGCGACGTTGTTGGCTAAAATAGCTTAAGAATTGTGTCTTGAAGTCTGTCCATGACTTAATTTTTCCGGGCGGAAGGCTGTCAAACCAGGCGCGAGCCGCTCCGGTCAGCGTTTGAATGAACAGGTGGCACCACATGGGCATGTTCCAACCTCCCATGCAGCCCACACTCGTGAATGTTCTGACGTGGTCGTCTGGGTCAGTCAACCCATTGAATTTCCCAACGGTTGGGGGTAGCTTCTCTCGTGAGAGTGGTGCGAGTGCGATTTTCGGGATAAACTTGGAGTGTTCCGCAGCTTCCGCTGGCCTGTAAGCCAGGCGGAAATCTCTTTCAGCCTCTTCTGTATAGCCAATGTGTTGTCTTGGCTTATAGTACTCGTGGTTTTTTGGTAAACGATTGAAGACTGACGACTCTTCATCACCTTCCCATGTAGGATCATATGGGTCGGTTTCTTCCCATTCATTGTTCATGTTGCGCGGCGTGAGCCGGCTGTGAACAGGGCCTCGTTGAAGGTTCGACGGATATTCATAGTGACTATCCGTTTCCCCTCTTGTATCGCGCGTGTCTTGTACGCTTACACGTCTTGTAAGGGGAGGCCTGTTGGTTCTGCCTTGAAGATTGGCTGGTGGTGGCATTTGGCGCACCCCCTGACTAGGAGGAGTGACCAAGGACGGTTCTGCCGTCAACACTGCTTGCTGCGCGATGAGCGATTGGTATGCTGCATTGATAGTGGCGATGTTCTTGGCATACCACGAGGCTGGGGTTTCACCCTCTGGTAAGCCAAGTAATGCAGATACATTTTGAGGTGGCACCGGGTTGGACGGTCCTTCGCCGTTGTTACCTGGGGTAGCCATTTGTGTGATACGGGTAACGCTCCCGCGCTGACCCCCCGTGTTGGTGATCTCAACTTCACCTATCTCTTCGATTTGGGCTTGGAGGTTTTGGACTCCTTCACCCAAGGCCGTGTTGGAGTTGGCTCCGAAGCCGAACTCTGGAAAGATTCCTTGACCGGTCATAGTCGAAGGATGAAAAGATGTCAAAGGCTCAAATAAAGAAGATGAGGGTGGTTATAGAAAAAATCGGTGGGCGCCAATGAAGAAACACGGGTTCTAATTAAGGTATTAATTAGATGGGTTTATGTTCCTTTCATAGAGGTTAATCTTCTTTTAGGTATTTGAGCTCCGACTGGTTACTCAACCTGCAAAACAGAACACCGTTACTCGTTAAGAGGGGAATGTGGGGGTTTCCCTCTTAACCGGGCTCCGGCGTGAGAATAAGCGATTGCTTTGAGAGTAATTAAGTAGTAAAGAGTGAGAGCCGAGAGAATAGAATGCTTAACCTGTGAAGTAAAGTCTCTATTTATAGCCGGAGAGGTGTAAGAGGTTGTGGGCTGATGGGCCTTGGGCCAGAAACGGACAACAACGAATATGCTCTTTGCCTCGCTGGCCTCGACTGCTTAGTGGCTTCTAGATGCTCGTCGGTGCTGGCGCACCTTGATTGGAGCCACGTGTCATTGTTGTCGGCCTTGTTGTCCCTTCTGTCATCAGCAGACAAGTGGAGATCGTGGGACAGTTGTCCCCGTCTCTTGATTGGTGCCATGTAGGCGTCCTTGTGTACTTATCGTCAGAAGATCGTGGCGCACGATTGAACAGAGCCTGCTGGACGCTCATTGGCTCTTTTTACTGCCACTTGTACCCTGTGTACCTCTGTAGGTAACAGCGCGTCTTCCTATGGAGAGGATTTTGTTTGGTGGCAACTAACCCGCGCGGGGTTAGTGTGTTCACTTATACCATTGTTTTTATACTAAGTGTTGCTATCTGAGTTCATTATGTGCTCTTTCTCGCGCGGGGCTAAGTCATAATGTGACGTAAGCTGCGCGAGGCTGTTATTATCAAGTTGTTATGCTAAGGAGTATGGTCTCACGTGCAACCTGTTATGAGGTTTGCGCGACTTTTTGGGACCATACCCCTTCAATATTTAATTTAACAGAAAATAATTCGGTTTTGTGTGGTCATGATTTAATACTTATATTAAATAGGTTATACTCAAGATGAACCATTAAATTCGTTTTATTAAAAGGCAGGGTAGGCCTGGGGGTTGGCGAGCCGCACCCGCGCCAAGGCCTGTTTTTCCTAGCGGCGTAAATTTATAACTTTTCTTTTATACATTTCATATTTAAATTTAGAGAATATAAGCCATAAAGAAAATCAGATTTGGCCTAGTGCTTCTACTTTATTCTAGGGCTTTAAATGAGCTGAGCTTGACCCAGCTAAGCTCGAATTGAGGCTTGGCTTGAACTCGAATTTCAAATCAAGCTGAGATTTGAGGTTCGATCTCGACTCGA
Source organism: Helianthus annuus (assembly GCF_002127325.2). Classification (NCBI taxonomy): domain Eukaryota; kingdom Viridiplantae; phylum Streptophyta; class Magnoliopsida; order Asterales; family Asteraceae; genus Helianthus; species Helianthus annuus. The sequence goes on from NC_035434.2 coordinate 59,897,484, forward strand.
TTAAAATTCGAGTTAGCTCGGCTCGGCTTGGCTCGATTTAGCTCGAATAACAAAGAACCGCAAAATTTACTACTAAAAAAGCCATAAAAAATGGATATTTTCATAGAATAAGGGCCATAATTGCAATTTAATTTAACCAAATGGCTAAATATACAAGTATAAAATGTTAGCACACTTTGTACATTGTCTTTACCTTCTTTTATAGGGGAGATACTCCCTTAGTTTTTGTCTTCTAAGCGATGTGGGACAAAAAAAATAAGGATGTAAACTTTATCGAGCCGGCTTACGAGCTCACGAGCCGAAGCTCGACTTTGGCTCGTTTACAAACTGAGCCGAGCTGGCTTGTTTACAAACAAGCTGTGAGTCGCGAGTTTTTTAAACACTCCAGATTTATTCCCACTCTATTTTTGTTATTCATTCTCATGGCTGTTTACTTCTTTTAGTTTATTCCCACTCCAATTTCGTAATTCATTCTCATTTTTTTATGTTAATTTGTTTTTAATATCATGTTATTATTTCCTAGAAATAGTTGTAGAGTTGTAGTTTTATTATTAATTTCAAACATTGACCCACAAATAAGGGACATAAATCCTCAAGGCGTTTTTATATAATGTTAACTGCAGTTCTAAAAAAATAGGAGAAAATTTCACTTTTTGTCTTTTATGTTTGCACTGAATTTTGAAACGTGCCCTTTAAAAGTTTTAGTTTTAGTTTATGTCCAAAAAACACATGTTTTATATCACTTTATGTCCTTTACACCAAACTGAGTTAAATTACTCAGTTATATTTATTTAATGCAAGGGTATTATTGGTATTTTAATGAAATTTACTCTAATTAATAATACAAAAGATAAACCATTAATCTTTGACTAAAAAATGCAGAATATTCAAAAATCAACTCTTCTTTTTAATAAAAATGAGACCGAGGCTCTGGATGTTTATATTGACAACCGCTCCCTCTTTCCACCAGCGGCTGTTTCCGGCCAACGTCCGCCGGTCCCCTCCCTTTATAACCTGGACTGCAGAATTGCCTTCAGCTCACTCATTTCATGTTTTTACTTTACTCATCGCCCCTTTATAACCCCTTTCTTCATCTTCTTCCTCAATTAGGTTAGGGTTTCAAATCCCTTCACCAAGATCTCCGGTCACCACCATCACCACCTACCTCCGGTGACCAAGAATCACCACTCGTTTCTCTCTTCCCAGCGACGGACCCATATCCTTCAACCACCACCACCATCTCAAGACCTGCAACATCCAAGCTAGATTCAAATCCATATTCAATCTCTCATCTAGATTCAAGCTACTAACCCCCAAACAAACCCCCAATATGGATTTAAATTACGAAACCCCCAATTCAAACACAACAAAAACCTCAAATTCAAACACAACAAAGATCCCTAACCCCCACATATTTACTCACCACCAACAGAAAAACCCATAGAGAGAACGATGAGTGGTCGACGGGATCTCGAGCTCAGGCGGCGGCGAACATAAACAACATACAGTCGAATAAGTGTGGATTGATGACGGCGACGGGATCTGGTTGAATCAGTATGGATCGAGCTCAGGCGACTTCGACGGGATCTGGCTGGATTAGGTTGTGTGGTGGCGGTTGTACTGGTGGTGTTTCCGTGGTGGTGGTTATAGTGGTGGAAATGACTGAATCAGGCTTGGTGGTGGTTGCGTGGTGGTGGTGGTTGCGTCATGGTGGTTGTAGTGGTCGTGGCAGGCTGGTGATGGTTGTTGCGTGGAGGTGGTTGTAGTAGTGGTGGTGGCTGGGTAGTTATGGTGAGGTGGTGGTGGTGATGGTCATGGCTAGGAGAGAGAGACAGAATGAGAGAGAGAAAAAAGTCTGCACTTTTAGAGAAAGAGATGGTTGGGTTGTGGGTTTTATTTGTTTTTAAACAACAATACTCAACTCACCCATGAAATGACAATTTTACCCTTGCATTAAATAAACCTAACTGAGTGATTTAACTCAGTTTGGTGTAAAGGACATAAAGTGATACAAAACATGTGTTTTTTGGACATAAATTGAAACTAAAACTTTTAAAGGGCACGTTTCAAAATTCAGTACAAACATAAAGGACAAAAAGTGAAATTTTCTCAAAAAATAGTTTATATAATTTGTTAGGCATAAGGGCATTTTTTTCCGCTCGTACAAGACACTTCAATTCTCAGGGACGACTCGGATAAAAGGGTTGTATTCAAGATTACATGTACTTAAGCTTAAGCCACTAATTAAACATGTCAAACTTGTAAACCTTGATTACAATCTGCCAACGTATTTGACTTGCTTAAATAAATGGATCAAAGAAGCTGTGTTTAGATTATAGGGTTTTGAATGTGTCTAAGGTTGGTGTATTTGACACAAATATGAGTTAGAGTAAACTCCCAAAATAGTCTTGAGGTTTGGTCACTTTTGATACTTTAGTCCAAAATTCAAACCTTTTGAATCTAGGGCACTGTGGTTTCAATTTTATTGTCATTTTCATCAAAAAGCAAAATCTGGTCAGATTATCCAGTTTATTTTCCCATTTTGCCCTTCATTAAAAGGGAGGAAAAAGACAAAAAAAAAAAAAGCTAGATGTTAGTTGAAAATCTGATCAGATTTTGATTTTGGATGAAAACGACAACAAATAAGGAGCGAGATTCAAAAGTTTTGAGTTTTACACTAAAGTGGGAAAAGTGACAAAATCGTAGGAACATTTTAACGGTTTACTCTATGAGTTATTCTTTTCAGGTTTGTCCCATAAGTTGATTGCATTTTTTGTTTTCATTTTCCATAACTAGGGAATGATAATGTTAACCGTTTCGGCTACCGTATCCACCTTACGTCCTACTCCTTGCAACACTGACACATCAAATTGCCCTTCTGCGACCGTCGGCCAGTCAGCATTCCTCTATTCTGCCTTAGGCCTAGTAGCCCTCGGAACCAGTGGGGTCAGACCCAACGTCCCTACATTTGGTGCCGACCAATACGATGAAAACGACGAAAAGGAACTCTCATACAAATACACTTTTTTCAACTTATTTTTCTTATCGATTAAAGTCGGGGCTTTGTTAGGACTCACACTGATGGTGTATATACAACAAGAGAAAGGGTATGGTTGGGGGTTTGGGCTACCGACCGGGATCATGTTTGCATCGCTCGTGATCTTGGCAGCCGGGTTTCCAAGGTATCGGTATAAAAAGCCGATGGGGAGTGTTTTTACCAGATTTATTCAAGTGATTGTGGTTTCTGTAAGGAATCATTTTAAAGGTGTTAAAGTTGGTCCTAAAGTTAAGCTTTATGAGGTTGCCACAAAAGAATCTGATATCTTTGGTGCAAGAAGGCTCTCACATACTCCTCATTACAGGTTAGCATTTTTTTATATTGGTGTGGGTTGGGCTGGGCTTATTATGAGTAGCATTGTGTTGACCTGTAACACTTGGTCTAATTTTTATAATTTTCTTTTTATAATTTTTAATGTGATTACACAACTAATTTTTAGATTATTATAATAATTATTGTGTTAAACTAGTTAGATTACTCTGGTAATAATGTGAGTTTTGGATAAATCAATTTAGTATGGGTGTAAATGATGGATGTTCAACTACTCGCTTGTTTAGTGTGTATATATATAAAAATGCCAAAAATACCCTTGGTTATAACCAGATTTTTAGACTGAGTTAGGTAATGTGATCTGGCAAGAAAATGGAAAAGTCAGGGACCCAGAGGAGAAAAAAAACTACTTGGACTAAAATGACAATTTGGACCAAACCTCATGAACTAAAATGACAATTTACTCAGCTTTGATTGTTTAATTTTTCGTGGTTTTAATCTAGCTATATCGTGTTTTTTTTAAAGTAAATTACTTTTTGAGTCCCTATGTTTTAATAGTTTTAACTATTTAAATCCAAAATCAAAAAGTCTAACATCCTAAGTCCTTAATCGCTTACTTTATAACGATTCGAGTCCAATTTTTAACACTGTAATTTTGATTTTGGACTCGAATGGTTAAAACCACTAAAAACACAAGGACTCAAAACGTTATAAAATGAGTCGTTAGGAACTCAGAGCGAACTTTTTGATTTTGGACTCAAGTGATTAAAACCACTAAAACACAGGGACTCAAAAACAAATTTACTATTTTTTTTTTCAATTGCCCTTCAAAATAATGTTTTTTTAATCAAATTATTTTTATATACATCACCGATTAAAAAACTTTTATACCCTAAACTTACGAATTTTTTCATCGTTTGTATATTAAGAAACACTAAAAATTTTATATACGGTAAATATAAGGTTACGTAATAATATTCCAATGTTGCATAATTATAACATTGATATAAGGTTGCGTGATTATAAATATATCTTGTGTAAATATGTTGTGTATTAGATACTTGATTTTAATGTTTCGTAATTATATACATAACATGTTGCGTTATCATGATGTGTATTTATACAAACACATATAACCCTCGCCTAAAGCTAGTGTTAGGGATGGGGCATTGACGGATTCACCCATAAAAAAATCCGCATCATCACGTGTTTGACTTTTGTTTTTAAACTTAATTATATATATATATATATAGAGAGAGGCTGGTTAACGTATAATAGGGTTTATCGTACATTACGTACGCGATAACCCTAGCCGTCAGATCTTCATCTCCCATGCGATTTAATACCTCCATGCGAACTGTACGAGCTGTGCGAATTCAATCTTCCACATGCAATTTTCTCCATCAACACACCCCATGCCATTTTTCACATTACCCCATGCTAACCATTTTTTCACATGCGATATTCAATTTTCCACATGGGATTCTACACACCCCATGCCATTTTTCACATTACCCCATGCTAGCCATTTTTTCACATTGCGATATTCAATTTTCACATGCGATTCTACACACCCCATGCCATTTTTTACATTACCTCATGCCATTTTTTCACATGCGATATTCAATTTTCCACATGTGATTCTACACACCCCATGCCATTTTTCACATTACCCCATGCTAGCTATTTTTTCACATACGATATTCAATCTTCCACATGCGATTCTACACACTCCATGCCATTTTTCACATTACCCCATGCCATTTTTTCACATGCGATATTCAAATCTTCCATATGCGAATTGTCCATCTACACACCCCATGTCATTTTCACACTACCCCATGCTAACCATTTTTTCATATGCGATATGTATTGAATTCGCACCAGATCTGCACCTGATCGAACGGCTGGGATGATCGCGTACGTATCGTACGATAAGCGCATTTGTATTTTACTCTTTACCTATATATATATATATATATATATATATATATATATATATATATATATATATATATATAGGGGACCACTAGAATGAGAACCACCTCGAGTTGTAAGAACCGCGAGAACCACACCGTACGGGGCGAGGTGGACCAAATTTTTTTTTTTCAAAAACGTAGATGCATGTATTATAAACACATTCGTCAAAATTTTTTTTTTTTAAAAATGCCGTGCATCTACGTTTTTGAAAAAAAAAAAATTTGGTCCACCTCGCCCCGGATCAAGTAGTTCTCCCGGTTCTTACAACTCGAGGTGGTTCTCATTCTAGCGGCCCCATATATATATATATATATATATTATTTTAATAGACTGAGATAAGTGAAACTAGGGGCGGACCTAGCATATAAGAAGGGGCAACCTCCGCTACGGCTTGGCGCTCCGGCGGTAGTGTAAAATTAGTGTAAATTTTGGAAAAATTTGACGTTTTTACGATTTCGCTACGGCTTTTTTATAAAACGTTACGGCTTGGCGGATTTTCTAGATCCGCCACTGAGTGAAACCATTACACACAAATGTGAAATAAGTGATTGAGAGCTCATGTCTACGCAGTACTGATATAGAGTGAAAAAATGTAAAACCATAACACATGATTTCATTAAACCGTATTTTGGACAATAGCTTACTTGATTATTTATATAGTAACTTAACAATCGATAATGTTTTTCAGATTCTTGGACAAAGCCGCAATGATAGAAGATCACGAGTTAACTGACATAACCGACCGATGGAAACTATGCACCATAACACAAGTAGAAGAATTAAAAACCTTCATAGGTATCTTCCCGGTTTGGGCCTCAAACATAGCCCATTCCCTCTCCTTAGCCCAACAGACCACCTTCTTCATTGCCCAATCCAAAATCTTGGACCGTCAACTTGGCCCAAACTTCATCATCCCGCCAGGCTCCATGCAAGTTTTTGCGGTTTTAAGCGCTTTTATCACTGTGTCCGTTTACGAAAAGTTCATGGTCCCGATCCTAAAGCGGAAAACAAACCACCCTCGGGGCCTTACATCCTTACAACGAATGGGGCTAGGCTTGTTCCTTGCTATTTTTGCTCTTGCCTCGGCTGCAGCAATCGAACATATGCGTAGGACCCACTCAAACCCTTCGAGTTTATCTGTGTTTTGGTTGGTCCCACAATATTTTGTATTGGGTGGGGCCGAGTCATTCATGTATGTGGGACAATTAGAATTCTTTTACGATGAAGCTACAGATGGTATGAAAAGTGTTTGCGGGGCGTTGTTTTTGAGTGAGGTCGGGGTTGGGAGTTGGGTAAATAGCGCACTTGTTAAGATCGTTCAGTGGGCCACGGGGACAGGTGAGAATGGATGGTTAAAAGATGATCTTAACGAGAGTAAACTTGATTATTATTATGCGATAGTGGCGGGGATTAGTGTGGCTAACTTGTTTTTATATGTGTTGGTTGCTCGAAGGTATAAGTCTCGACATCAAGGATAATATGTTTGATTATAAATATTATGATTATGATTAGCCGTGTTAAATTTATTGTCCATTGTCAAATGTCAAATTATATATATTGTTTATAACTTTAACTAGTCGGACCAAGCTTTATGGATATGGAATTAATAAACTAAATAAATCATTCTGATGGAAGCAATTTGGATGTTTTGGCAAATTTGAGATCCAAATGGTTTGGTTGTTTGTCCATTTAATGGTTTGGGCCGATTTCAAATTTGAAACCGGCTGTGTAAACCTAACCAACCTTTTAGATAATATTAATAAACTAGCAAACGACCCTTGTGTTCCAGGACGGGTTTTACATGATTTGCTACAACAACTAAATCAATTGAGTAAAAGAATCTTACACATAAAAACTTAAGATAAATAAACCCAAAACTCTTTTTGTTTTGGTTAAAAATTGACAATAGAGTTTACTTAGCCCAATTGAAAAAGTGAGGTAAGGTGCTTGATAAAATGCTTAGTTTTATGTCAAGGATCCTTAATAAATGATCAGAATCTTAAGTTATAAAAATGGTTTGTAAGTGATTTGTAAATGAATGTAAGACAAATGCAATGAACACTGCAGATATGACATGGGGAAAAAGCCCTTGATCTTTTTTTTTTGAAGATGATCTCTGACAAAAAAACTCCGAGAGCTGGAAACTACATAGCTCCGCTAATTTTAAACTTGTAAAAAAGTACTGATGTGAGACTTCATCGATTGAACTAGGTGTTATAGCGAGTATGTGAGTGTTTGCGGGTGAATGTATGGGGTAAGTAGCGTGTAAAAGTGTCCTTAAACTGATCGGATCAAGTCTATTTATAGTACAAATTGAAAAATGAATCCTAACTAAGCTTCCGAGAATTCCGGGATCCTGAGAAGAACAAGTCAGTGACCATTGGCAGCTCTCAACTCTATTTCCACACGTTTTCTTGAGCTACTTCTTCGACAATTCAGGTGCAAGCTATCTACTAACCGTTAACATAAGGATATTCCTGCAAAATATCCTTTAAAAACAGAAACAATTGATTAGTAACAATAACGTTCAGGATCCTAAGTCCCATAAGGATCCGGGTGCATGTTAACCATATCAGGATCCTACTATAGACTTATAGGGCTCAAGATCCTCACTATCAAAATTCTACCACAAACAATTGCCCCTAATTTTATAGCTGTGGATAACAGTTGTGAAATTTCTATTTTTGAACCTCATCGTATGGTTAAAGATAAAAACCTAGACCTTTTTACCCTCATAATTTGATTGTTTTCAATCCCTTTTATAAAAAAAATAGCCCTATATTCACTCTTCATTCATTATATTCGTAGAAGTTGGAGGAACCAAGGTCAGTCTTCTTTTCTCTTTCTCTTTACTTTTCTGTCTTTCTCTTTCCAACGAACCATATCTCCAAAAAAGAACCTCTGGTCATCGGATGCTCCAAAGTTTATTGATCAGAAGATCCTAGCATCTTCTGCAGAGGAACTTTGTACCTTTGACGACCAACATATTGGTCATTTTGTTACTTCTTAGATCCTTCCTAATAGTATTGTCATCCGACCCATTGATCCAAAAGCTAAAGCCGATCTTTGTTCGGAAAAATGTACTTGCTTCCCATTTTGCCCTTTTTCAATCGGTTTCACCTACCCATTTCCACCCCTTGTAGACGAGTTCTTTAACATCACCAAGCCTTCTTATTCTCAAATAATGCCTCTTTTATGGAGAATGTTGTACACTCTTCACAAAATCAACGCCTCTGAGTCCATCATGTCTTCAGGTACCCTTATCGTTTTCCTTTGAATGGTTCCTTTTGATTTTGCATGCTTAGGATCCTGACATTACCTAACAGGTGTAGGAATCCAGAAGCCCACCGACCACTTTGACCTGACCTTGAGGGAGTCCTCAGCTTTGTTGAAGAAGATGCCTAGGTCAAACAAGAGAAAACTGCTCCTCCCACCACTAAAGGCAGAACCCTTCCTCTCAGTTCCAAGGTTACCTCAAGCAAAAAATGTAAAGGGCCTAATTCTATGGACCTCGAAGCTTTCAACAACATGGATCCTACAGAGATTACCAAGAAGCTTCAACTGATTCAGAGTGTGGTAAATATAAATTGAATTTAAAACCCTTGTTTAGTTTTAGAATCCTAGTTTATGTTTATATTTTATAATGTCATGCAGGCTCTCTCCAAACTTCTCACTACTCAAGATGAGAAGATAGCTCAGTATGTCAAGAAGGTCTCTGACATGAAGCTAGTTGTAGAGCACCTGATGAAGTACTCTCAGGATCTCCGCATTGAACTCGAAGCTACCAAGAAGGAGTGTCAAGATCTGCAAAAGGCCCATCAGGAGCAGTTGAAACAGTTGGAATCCGAGGCCAAAAAGTCTGCAGCCCTTACTATCTTCCAATCCAAGATCCAAATGTATGAGGAGGCCAAGGCTCAAGGATTTGAGGATAAATCTTGGGATGTGAGGAAGTGGAAGGGAGTGGTGGCCAAGCTAGGAGGACAGGCTGAGGTTCCTGAGGCTAAGGGAGAGAAGAAGGAGGAGGCTAAGGCGTACAAGGTCGACGAAGATCTAGAGGATGAAGCTGCGGGAGGTGAAGGCGAGAAGGAGTAGGAGGTAATGGGGCAATGATGGATATTATTGAGTAGGTCAGAGCCCCATAAATCAGTACATATGATTTTGACTTATTTGCTATGGCTTATTTTGTCTGTGTTTCCTTGTGAAATTTTGAATGTGAACTCAATATTTGTAAAAGGTTAATCTTAGGATACTTATATATTTTCCCATATTAGAATGATAATTTTTCAAACCATGTTGCCATAACATAGTCAATTTTATCCGTTTATTAGGATACTTATAAAATATCAAAAGGAAAAAAAGTATGCTTAGGATACACCTGATTTTCTGCAAATTTACCCCCCCCCCGGTCTGTTCTTAGGATTCTGATATCGCCAAAGCTTGAGAAGATTCTGATCCCAACGAAAATTCTTCATAGTCTTTTTTCTTAGGATTCTTGAGAATACTGAAGATTTCATTATGATAATGACTTGGGATAATCAGAAAAATTAGATACTTAAGATAGCATGAAAATGCTATAACCTTATGATAGCATGAAATATTATAAACTTGGGTTAAACCACTTGGGACTAGCCATAATATGATAGCATGTATATGATATAGTCTTGGGACAAGCCCAGTGTGTAATATGTCCATGTCACTCCATTGATATTTGTGACACCCCAGGAAAATCAGTGAACGGTACAGTTTACCTAGCTTCCTCAGTGAGTGCATACCAAATTTCGAGACGAAATTTCCAATTAGTTGGGGATAATGTGACAACTCGAACTTTAGACTTGCTTTGATGTAACGTTTGTGCACGATATGTGATTTTATAAACCCGAATGATTAATTGATTTCATGATACATGTTATGTTATATGCATTATGTGTGTATGTATGTCGTATGTTTGTGAACCGACCACACAAAGCCCTTTGGGCCACTCCTTGTTCTCGGGTCCATTAGACAACCGAGTGGGCTCGGCCCACTCCCCACTCGCAATACAAAACCGAGTTTAGGGGTTTTGTTTTACCACTTTTGCAAAATCACAAACACACACAAACCCTAGAAGCTTTGCTCTCTCTCTCGTTTACTTGGAACCTGACGGCGAACAACACTTCTCGGCTCACCCTCTCTTTGATTCCAACCGGTTAGTGTACATGGTTATTTGATTGTATATGATGATATTGTGATCTATGCGTTTACATGATGATTTTATATGATTCTTGAACATTACATGATGTAATTCGGATGATGATAGTATGGTTGATTGTGATAGAACCGGTTTACATGTGTGCTTTGTTATAAATTAAATGTTAATATGTGTTTCGGATTGTTAACATGTTCATACGGATCGGATGAAACTCGATGAAATCTGTTGTTATGCTATATGATTCGGATGTTAACTTGTGGATGTGCTAAGTTTTGGGCTAGGTAATTAGTCACGGTTACATGTTCATAGAAATAGATTATTGTTCATATGAATGCAGTTCACGTTGATTCGATGTTCTTGAATGGTTATGAATATGCATGAAAATTAAATCAACTGTTGATAAATTTCTGTGATTGATCTGATTTCGAAACTGCCTTAGATGTTTGCTAGAATCACGGATAAGTCAATGCAGGAATTATGGAAATCAGTTACATACGCGGTTTCGACACCTGGTTGCGAGTCGGGACCATAGTTGCGAGTCAGAATCCCACTCGTAACCAAGCCAGCACAAGTCGAGACTACGGTTGCGAGTCCCGTTGCGACTCGTAACCAGCACATGATCAGTCGTAACCAGGCCATGATGAACCGAGATCACCGTTGCGACTCGCAACCAGCTGTTGCGACTCGTAATCTCCGGTTGCGACTCGAGATCTCCGTTGCGACTCAAGACCATCGTTTACACGCACACTGTTGGGCCTTCACTGTCACGGGCCCAATCTGTTGAGCCCAACGATTTGAACTGTGGACTGTTTATTATTGGACTTGTTTGTGCTTGCTATCTGGGCCGATTGAGAATCTGGACTGTTTTGTTATTGGGCTGCTTATGTCATTGGGCCGGGTATGGTTGGACTTAGATAATTGGATCACGCATGCTATGCCTTATCTGCTTACGTGCGTACATGTTTGCCATGACTATACGTGATTACTATATACGTGCTATACACGAACCTGACTCGTATAATAACCATGGTAGGACGTGAGTGACCATTTACTTGCTACTTGTACTCTCTGTGTATCTGCCGAGCAAACCAAGGTGAGTTCACACAGCCAAGGCATGGGATTCCCGGGTTGGGAATTGGGTTGGATTTGTTACTGTAAAATGAGTTACTCGTACTTACGCATATACCAGACTATAGACCATCGTCCTCAGGTTAGTCAGGACACGTTACGTAAAGCCTACGTAACCCAGTATACTTGCCATATGTCTCCCGGGTCGGGAAGGACACGTTACGTAAAGCCTACGTAACCCAATACCATTCACTGGCTTCCAGGTCGGAAGGCCACGCTGCGTAAAGCCTACGTAGCCCCCACGCGTACCACTGTCCTCGGGGAAGGGCACGTCACGTAAAGCCTACGTGACCCTGTACGTTTTCCTGTTCTCGGTAAAGAAGAACACATGGTCGGAAGTTAGTCTAGTAAGTACCGTTAATGAGAAGCCCTCATTAACCCGGATGAACATGGGAAGCCCCCACCTTTATTACACACTAGTATGGGAAGCCCCCACTAGCTATACTTATGCATGTTATGAACTTACTTTCTGTGAACTCGCTCAACTAGTTTGTTGATTATTTGCTGCATGCCTTGCAGGACCTTAGGTACTTTATGGAGCTTGCACAAGGAAGGAGCAGGTCGTTGTGGGCAGATGGATCATGAACATTATTGAACTTATAACTTTATTTGGGTTTACTTTACATTGCTTCCGCTACTTAAAACAGTATTTGGTTTTGAAACATCAATCATGTCAGGGAGACTTACGTTAATTACTTTTATATTAAATGCTATGTTTGATATGATTGATGGCTTGATCCTGGTCAGTCACGCTCCCAAGCGGTGGTATTCCGCGGGTGGATTTTGGGGGTGTGACAGATTGGTATCAGAGCCATTGGTTATAGAGAACTTGGTTTTAATATGGGTAAACGTTTTTATTAAAACCGGACTATAACCAGCACAGTGCTCTCAACGATCCACAACGACGCTTCGCTCCACGTGCAAGACTCGACATCTTAGGTAATAAGGTTTATGTTTATTGCCTGTTTGCTAGAACTGCTTAGAACTTTGCTCGCATTACGCTTAGATACACATGCTTTGATTTCATGAGAACACCTATATGCCTACGCTTTTCTGTCATCGCCCTACTCGCGAACCATTCTTATGTATGCTACTTGTTACTATGAAGATCAATGGCCGCACGAATTAACATGACTCAAGCCCAGCTAGAGGCTCTCATTGCTGCGGCAGTTGCAGCCGCCCAAGCAGGTCAACCCGCTCAGCAGCAGCCTGGGTGCACCTTCAAGAACTTCATGGAATGTCGTCCTAGCTCGTTTAGTGGCACAGAGGGAGCAGTTGGACTCCTCCACTGGTTTGAAAAGCTCGAGTCGGTTTTCGAAATGTGCGAATGCCCTGAGGCTCGCAGGGTGAAGTTCGCCACTGGCACACTTGAAGGGATTGCGCTCACTTGGTGGAACGCACAAGTGCAGATCTTAGGGTTGGCAGCTGCTAACGCCACCCCATGGAACGACTTTAAGGAACTCATCAAGCGTGAGTATTGCACGCGGGAAGACATACACAAGCTGGAAGATGAGCTTTATAACTTGGAAATGGTTGGATCGGAAATCGAAGCGTATACCAAACGGTCCAATGAGCTGGCCGTTCTGTGTCCAACTATGGTGGACCCTCCATACAAGCGCATTGAGTTGTATCTCAAGGGATTGGCGCCAGAAATTCAGAGCCACGTGACGTCGGCTAACCTCGAAAACATCCAGGAAATCCAGCGCCTTGCTCACCGTATCACCGATCAGGCAGTGGATCAGAATAAACTGCCCAAGCGTGTTAATGCTATTGCTAACGTCACCACCTCAGTTACTCCTGCTACATCTGGTGACAGTAAAAGAAAATGGGATGGAGATTCTAGTAAAGGTTCAGCGACCGTTCAGCCACAAGCTCAGCAACAGAAAATCGACCACTATCAGAGTCCCAGTCAGCAATCCTCTGGTAGTCACAGACAGAGGAGATATCAGGGTAGTCAACCCAGGTGCCACAACTGCAACAGGCATCACCACGGCCCATGTAACAAGGGTCGTTGTCAAAGGTGTCTCAAGATGGGGCACGAGGCCAAAGACTGTAGGAGCCCTCATCCTGCAAATCAGAATCAGCAACCAGCTCCACAGAACCAGCAGCAGCAACAGCAGCCACAGCGTGGAAACCGGGGATGTTTCCAGTGTGGGGCTGAAGGTCACTTCAAACGCGATTGCCCTCAATTGAACCAGAACCGCAACAACAATAATAACCAGGGCAACGGGAACAACAACGGTGGAAACAACAACAACAACGGCAATGAAGCTCGTGGTCGTGCTTTTGTGCTAGGTCGAGGCGACGCAGTGAACGATCCCAACGTTGTCATGGGTAAGTTTCTCCTTGACAATATTTACGTTACTGTTTTATTTGATTCGGGTGCGGATACAAGCTATATGTCTGTGAAAATGTGTCAACTGCTAAAACGTGCACCAACACTTTTACCCACCAAACATGTAGTAGAGTTAGCTAACGGTAAAAGTCTAGAAGCCACGCACGTAGTTCAGGGTTGTAATCTTATCCTAGCTGGTCAAGCCTTCTCTATTGATCTCATTCCCATAGTTTTGGGTAGCTTCGACGTCGTGATTGGGATGGATTGGCTTTCCCAACACCAGGCCGAAATCTTATGCAGCGAAAAGGTTATTCGCATTCCTCGTTCGGGTCAGGAACCTCTAGAAGTTCAAGGCGACAAGAGTGGTGCTGTGGTTGGCATCATCTCTTTCTTGAAGGCTCAGAAATGCTTACGTAAGGGGCACACTGCCATTCTGGCACTAGTTTCAGATGCATCGACGAAGGAAAAGAAATTGGAGGATATTCCGATTGTACGTGATTACCCTCAGGTGTTTCCTGAAGACTTACCTGGCTTACCGCCTCATCGTCAGGTCGAATTCCAGATCGAGCTCGCTCCAGGAGCAGCACCCATAGCTCGCGCACCATATCGCCTAGCTCCATCGGAATTGGAGGAATTGTCAAAGCAATTACAAGAGCTCTTGGAAAAGGGTTTCATTCGTCCAAGCTCTTCGCCTTGGGGAGCTCCAGTACTTTTCGTGAAGAAGAAAGACGGTACGTTCAGGATGTGTATAGACTACAGGGAACTGAACAAGGTGACGGTGAAGAACCGTTATCCTCTTCCGCGCATCGACGACTTATTCGACCAGTTGCAAGGGTCGTGTTACTATTCGAAGATAGACTTGAGGTCTGGTTATCATCAGCTGAGAGTCCGGGATGAGGACGTCTCCAAGACAGCCTTCAGAACTCGTTACGGTCACTACGAGTTTCTTGTCATGCCGTTTGGGTTAACGAACGCGCCCGCGGTGTTCATGGATCTTATGAACAGGGTATGCAAACCCTATCTTGACAAGTTCGTCATTGTATTTATCGACGACATCCTGATTTACTCCAAGAGTCAGGAGGAACACGAGCAGCATCTTCGCCTCATTTTGGAACTCCTTCGGAAGGAGCAGCTGTACGCTAAGTTTTCTAAATGCGACTTCTGGCTTCGTGAAGTCCACTTTCTAGGCCACGTGGTGAACAAGGATGGGATCCATGTCGATCCATCCAAGGTAGATTCGATCAGGAACTGGCCTGCACCGCGTACGCCGACAGAAATACGACAATTCTTGGGTCTGGCAGGTTACTACAGACGGTTTATCAGGGATTTCTCGAAGATTGCTCAGCCGCTTACGTTACTGACACAGAAGGGTGTTACCTATCGCTGGGGAGAGCCCCAGGAGACTGCTTTTCAGCACCTAAAGGATAGACTTTGCAGTGCACCTATCCTCTCATTGCCAGAGGGCACGGATGACTTTGTGGTTTATTGTGATGCATCCATTCGGGGATTGGGATGTGTGTTAATGCAGCGCGACAAGGTTATCGCTTACGCCTCTCGTCGACTCAAGGTTCACGAACGGAACTACACGACGCACGATTTAGAGCTGGGAGCTGTTGTTTTCGCGCTTAAGATATGGCGACACTACCTGTACGGTACCAGGTGCACGGTTTACACCGATCACAGGAGTCTCGAGCATATCCTTAAGCAGAAAGATTTGAACATGCGTCAACGACGATGGGTCGAGTTACTTAATGACTACGAATGCGCCATCAAGTACCATCCAGGCAAAGCCAATGTTGTGGCTGATGCCCTTAGTCGAAAAGACACTTTGCCACGGCGCGTGCGAGCACTACAGCTTACGATTCAGTCTAGCCTTCCTACACAGATACGAGATGCTCAGGTAGAAGCATTGAAGCCCGAAAATGTCAAGGCTGAAGCCTTACGCGGCTCACGACAACGAATGGAACAGAAGGCAGACGGCGCCTACTATGTAACGGGCCGTATTTGGGTCCCTCTTTATGGCGGTCTACGCGAACTTGTGATGGATGAAGCACACAAGTCTCGCTACTCGGTACATCCAGGGTCGGATAAAATGTACCACGATATTAGCACTACTTATTGGTGGCCTAGTATGAAGGCACATATCGCTACGTACGTTGGAAAGTGCTTGACTTGTGCGAGAGTCAAGGTCGAATATCAAAAACCAGCTGGCCTACTGCAGCAGCCTAAAATACCGCAATGGAAATGGGAGGAAATTTCCATGGATTTTGTTACGGGTTTACCTAGATCCCAGCGTGGGAATGATACTATATGGGTGATCGTGGATCGACTCACTAAGTCTGCACACTTCCTACCGATTAAGGAAACGGACAAGTTCTCCACACTTGCAGACGTCTATCTTAAAGAAGTTGTTTCGAGGCACGGGGTGCCCACATCTATCATTTCGGATCGCGACGCACGATTCACATCAGAACTATGGCAAGCGATGCATAAATCCTTTGGCTCACGACTAGACATGAGCACAGCATACCACCCTCAGACGGATGGGCAGTCTGAGCGAACGATTCAAACGCTTGAAGACATGCTTCGGGCATGCGTTATCGACTTCGGCAACGGCTGGGAAAAGCACCTCCCTTTGGTGGAGTTTTCTTACAATAACAGTTATCACACCAGCATTCAAGCCGCTCCATTCGAGGCATTGTACGGGCGTAAATGCCGGTCACCTCTCTGTTGGGCAGAGGTGGGGGATAGTCAGATTACGGGTCCAGAGATTGTAGTGGACGCCACGGAAAAGATAGCACAGATACGACAACGCATGGCGGCAGCACGCGACCGTCAGAAAGCCTACGCGGATAAGCGTAGAAAGCCATTGGAATTTGAGGTCGGGGACCGGGTTTTATTGAAAGTCTCACCCTGGAAGGGTGTGGTTCGTTTTGGCAAACGGGGCAAACTGAATCCGCGGTACGTCGGACCATTCGAAATCATAGAAAAGATTGGCAAGGTAGCCTACAAGTTGAAACTACCAGCTGAACTCGGGGCAGTTCACAATGTCTTTCATGTATCGAACTTAAAGAAGTGCCTATCAGACGAAACACTCATCATTCCTTTTAAGGAACTCACTATCGACGAGCGGTTGCAGTTCGTCGAGGAACCAGTTGAAATCACGGACCGGGATGTGAAGGTCCTCAAACACAAGAGAATTCCTCTTGTCCGAGTTCGTTGGAACTCCAAACGTGGCCCAGAGTACACCTGGGAACGCGAAGACAGGATGACAGAAAAGTACCCCCAGTTATTCGGGAACCAGGCAACCACTACTGAGGCTGAAGCTACTACTTCGGAATTTCGGGACGAAATTCCAGATCAACGGGGGGAGGATGTGACACCCCAGGAAAATCAGTGAACGGTACAGTTTACCTAGCTTCCTCAGTGAGTGCATACCAAATTTCGGGACGAAATTTCCAATTAGTTGGGGATAATGTGACAACTCGAACTTTAGACTTGCTTTGATGTAACGTTTGTGCACGATATGTGATTTTATAAACCCGAATGATTAATTGATTTCATGATACATGTTATGTTATATGCATTATGTGTGTATGTATGTCGTATGTTTGTGAACCGACCACACAAAGCCCTTTGGGCCACTCCTTGTTCTCGGGTCCATTAGACAACCGAGTGGGCTCGGCCCACTCCCCACTCGCAATACAAAACCGAGTTTAGGGGTTTTGTTTTACCACTTTTGCAAAATCACAAACACACACAAACCCTAGAAGCTTTGCTCTCTCTCTCGTTTACTTGGAACCCGACGGCGAACAACACTTCTCGGCTCACCCTCTCTTTGATTCCAACCGGTTAGTGTACATGGTTATTTGATTGTATATGATGATATTGTGATCTATGCGTTTACATGATGATTTTATATGATTCTTGAACATTACATGATGTAATTCGGATGATGATAGTATGGTTGATTGTGATAGAACCGGTTTACATGTGTGCTTTGTTATAAATTAAATGTTAATATGTGTTTCGGATTGTTAACATGTTCATACGGATCGGATGAAACTCGATGAAATCTGTTGTTATGCTATATGATTCGGATGTTAACTTGTGGATGTGCTAAGTTTTGGGCTAGGTAATTAGTCACGGTTACATGTTCATAGAAATAGATTATTGTTCATATGAATGCAGTTCACGTTGATTCGATGTTCTTGAATGGTTATGAATATGCATGAAAATTAAATCAACTGTTGATAAATTTCTGTGATTGATCTGATTTCGAAACTGCCTTAGATGTTTGCTAGAATCACGGATAAGTCAATGCAGGAATTATGGAAATCAGTTACATACGCGGTTTCGACACCTGGTTGCGAGTCGGGACCATAGTTGCGAGTCAGAATCCCACTCGTAACCAAGCCAGCACAAGTCGAGACTACGGTTGCGAGTCCCGTTGCGACTCGTAACCAGCACATGATCAGTCGTAACCAGGCCATGATGAACCGAGATCACCGTTGCGACTCGCAACCAGCTGTTGCGACTCGTAATCTCCGGTTGCGACTCGAGATCTCCGTTGCGACTCAAGACCATCGTTTACACGCACACTGTTGGGCCTTCACTGTCACGGGCCCAATCTGTTGAGCCCAACGATTTGAACTGTGGACTGTTTATTATTGGACTTGTTTGTGCTTGCTATCTGGGCCGATTGAGAATCTGGACTGTTTTGTTATTGGGCTGCTTATGTCATTGGGCCGGGTATGGTTGGACTTAGATAATTGGATCACGCATGCTATGCCTTATCTGCTTACGTGCGTACATGTTTGCCATGACTATACGTGATTACTATATACGTGCTATACACGAACCTGACTCGTATAATAACCATGGTAGGACGTGAGTGACCATTTACTTGCTACTTGTACTCTCTGTGTATCTGCCGAGCAAACCAAGGTGAGTTCACACAGCCAAGGCATGGGATTCCCGGGTTGGGAATTGGGTTGGATTTGTTACTGTAAAATGAGTTACTCGTACTTACGCATATACCAGACTATAGACCATCGTCCTCAGGTTAGTCAGGACACGTTACGTAAAGCCTACGTAACCCAGTATACTTGCCATATGTCTCCCGGGTCGGGAAGGACACGTTACGTAAAGCCTACGTAACCCAATACCATTCACTGGCTTCCAGGTCGGAAGGCCACGCTGCGTAAAGCCTACGTAGCCCCCACGCGTACCACTGTCCTCGGGGAAGGGCACGTCACGTAAAGCCTACGTGACCCTGTACGTTTTCCTGTTCTCGGTAAAGAAGAACACATGGTCGGAAGTTAGTCTAGTAAGTACCGTTAATGAGAAGCCCTCATTAACCCGGATGAACATGGGAAGCCCCCACCTTTATTACACACTAGTATGGGAAGCCCCCACTAGCTATACTTATGCATGTTATGAACTTACTTTCTGTGAACTCGCTCAACTAGTTTGTTGATTATTTGCTGCATGCCTTGCAGGACCTTAGGTACTTTATGGAGCTTGCACAAGGAAGGAGCAGGTCGTTGTGGGCAGATGGATCATGAACATTATTGAACTTATAACTTTATTTGGGTTTACTTTACATTGCTTCCGCTACTTAAAACAGTATTTGGTTTTGAAACATCAATCATGTCAGGGAGACTTACGTTAATTACTTTTATATTAAATGCTATGTTTGATATGATTGATGGCTTGATCCTGGTCAGTCACGCTCCCAAGCGGTGGTATTCCGCGGGTGGATTTTGGGGGTGTGACAATATTTTTTTTTAAGAATCCTAGACTAGACAATAGTAACGAAATTGTCAGTAACATATTTCTACATGAACTGGTTCCGCCACCTTGAACTATATCTGGACAACATGCGCTCCTGGCGGGGTGTTTAAACTCAATCTCGTAGGAAAGACTGAAAGGTAGCTTCAAACCTTAGAAGGGATAAGATACCTTATACATAGAAGACATGGCCAATCTCTAACTTTGACTGATGATTTGCTTCTACAAAACACTTGAAACCTGTTGGAAACTGAGTTTCTTTTTATGCAAAACAAGTATTGATTATCACAATAATATTCACAAACCGGAAGTCATCATCAACGATTGTTTTTCATTAATCATCAAAGATTCAAATGTTTTACAATTTAATTAACTCAAAAGACTCCCCCTCAGCTGGTCACACAAACAAATCAGTATCAAATTAATCGATAAATTAATATATGTTCTAGAAAAAGAAAAAAAGAATTATTAAAAAAATGGTATAAGAAAATATGGTTTTAAAAAAGGGAAAAAAATTAAAAATATGTTACTAAAAGTAAATATAATAATAAACTATTATAATATATTTAATAAAAGAAAAACAAAAAAACTATATATTATTTTAAAAATAAATTTACTATTCATCGTCCTTCGTCAACAATATTTACTAGGTTATTTGACTGCGCATTGTGGCGATACATTACCGCGAGCATTGGATCGGTATCGGTTTGGTTCGTTACAATACTGGTATGATACATGCACTTCGTATAGAAATCATTCGACTGAAAACGACAAAAATGAACACAGGCACCGGCACCGATGTTCAAACGGTATTGATTAGTTCCAGATCGTCACAATATTTATATCATTTACATATATCGTCCCAGACATAGTTGTATAAACTAAAAATGATCGAAATTGGAAACCATAAAAATGAATACAGGTATCGGTACAAATGTTGGTCATTTGGTTTGTTACGGCATAATGATGATATGATGCCAGTTTATGAAAAGTAAAAACAATGAAAATAAATAACGGTATAGATACAGATGTTGTTCAATTGATTCGGTACCTTTTGGTACATTAGCGACACATTGTCTATTTTCAAAAAAAAAGACTTTATCACAATATTGGAAAAAATAAACACGTATTATTAGAAAAAAAATCAAAATAAGTGATGAATAATAATTTTTAAAAAATATATATAAATACCTTAAAATAATAATTACCATTCATTGTCAGTTTCGTTTGGTTTGATACACGTGCAATACAGTATCCATTTTCAATAAAAGTTATATTGTAGTGTTAAAAAAACATTGTTGCGGATTTAATATTTTTTTAAATTAATGAACACAATTTATTAAAAGAAAATTAAATTAAAAGGTAAATAAAATATTATTTTAAAATAAATGAATGCTTGAAAATAGGATTAAAAAAATAAAACACTTTAAAATAAAATATTAAAACACTGTGCATCAACAATTTCAATTAATACGTATTTAATCTAACTTATAATAAAAGACTCCAAATAATGACACATGTCATTCTCTCCTTCAACCACATAAATTTTGTTTATATTTGTTTAATAAATTTCTTTTAATATTAATATTAATTAATAACTAATATATAGATATCACTTATTTTTATTTTTATTCTTATCTTTATCTGAAATTAATAAATAACTTCAATTTTGCAATTTAGACCCTTTGATTATTACTTTTAACCCAAAGTTTTTCATCTTTTGCAATTTAATCTCAATTCTTTTTTATTTTCAATTTTAGTCCACAATACTTTTCATCTTTCCCAAGTTTTTCGTTTCGTTCTAAATTTTGTGAGTTAACGCATCACAACGTACGTGTGGGGTTCAACATTTTTTTCGTATATTTTTTCCCGTTTAACCGACCCATCGCGTCACATCTATTTTTCTGCGTTTGACAAGTTCGTCCAACACGTGGGTCCTGGATGGACTGAGTTATTTTTTCTATATTTTAAGTTTCGATTTAATTTCTCAGCAACAAGCGTGCGTGATTCAAAGATTTTACGTCTGCTTTTCGCTCGGCGTTATTTTTTCCCCATTTTTATTCATTTTGCTTTTACGAGTTTTTTCGGTGTTGGTGGTCGCTGACAATAATATAGTTTTATGACAACCGCTGCAATGCAGTGGCTTAATACTAGTAATATATAATGGGTTCCATTAAAAATATAGGAAAACAGAAAATTACTGGAAAATGGAATAATCGTCACTTTCCATACCTAATTTACTTCTTATTTCATTGCATTGCATTGCATTTAAGTTTGAAGTTTACAGCTATGGGGAGGCCCGATCAATTCTTAAAGAGCCCATATTCTTAGTTTTTAAGCCCACTCAAGATACCTATAGTTTGAAATTGACAACGGTAATATTCAACGGTAAAAACCTTGAGAAATATCCTATTTCGATTACCATTCACCACCATCTTCTCAACCTTTCTTTTCTATTTCCGCCATTAACGTCTGTTTCAACTTCTTCTTCTTCTAGTCTGCTTCAATGGATATGAACATATACCCATATAGACTACCCATACCCGCAGCAATCTCATCATCCTACCGTCGGTATGTGTTGATTGATCAAACAGTTATCATCAATGCTGCTGATGTCCATAACAACTATCCACATATTCGACAATCGTCTGCGTATCTTAACGATGATGAAGTTTTCATACTTGACGGTTTCGATCGTGCTACGGAGCGTTACAACAACGGTGGTGGGGTGTCTAAGAATCAGGTAATTAAGAACTTGAAGGTGTTAAAGTACAGTGGAAGTGGAGAAGAAGGTGAACTATGCGTAATCTGTCAAGACGAGTTTAAAAGGGAGGAGATGTTAGCGGTTCTTGAATGCAAGCATCGGTATCATCCCAGGTGCATCAAAGAATGGTTGATCAGGATGAATGTTTGCCCTGTGTGCAAATCCCAAGGACTAAAGGTGTAAAGTTTAATGTTTGACTTTTTTTTTGACCAAATTATATGTGGGTTGGTTCAAAGCAGGTTGGAATTATGGTGTGTTTTGGTTGGTAATTTGTAAATTGTTTACTGAAATATAAATATCATGAATTTGGGATTTGCTGTCAATATGTTATTCTCTTTATAAAAATGTGAACTTTGAATTCTGGAGTTGAAATAGGTCTAGTATGTTGATTCCATATGTTAATTAGTAGTTTCGGCGATTAGTTTATGCAATTTTTTATGCGTTGAAGGAATGGTTTAGTACAATTTGTAATGAGAAACTGAATGATATGATTGTTGATGTTGTTCTAAAGTTAGTTACAAAGCCTAATCTGAATTAATAATGGTTTAAAGAACCATTGCTTTGCAGATATGGTTTTAATACCCAATCTTTGACAAACCTAGGGCGAAAATAGCACATATTAACCAACACACAAATCAACAGATGTATGTTTGGGTTGACAATTGGCATGACTTTAGACAGAAATCGGCAATTGACTCATCGGGAGAGTCTCGAATTCCCGCCGTAGACCTTGCAGTTTCACCCTAAAACTGCGTCTGTAATACGGTCCAAGCTTGACGAGCAGTTGTGGCTGCAGCAATTATGGAAAATACACAATCGTCGTGTACTGCCTGTTGAAGAAGGCTCTTGTATCCTTTGTCTCATTGTAGCTGGTATCATGAGAACGAAGAACAGTTATCACACGGATACTCATACCCTTCACCTTTGAACAAAGGGATAACCGAATACTTTTAAGTGACTTGGTCGATCATCGACTTGTTCTTTCTTTAGCAGCTCAAAAGGGTTGGGCCTTTCTTAAAAGTAAAACAAACCCAAATCCTCATTCGTAAGTAAGTAAAGGGATCAACAAAATTGACACCTTCAGTTCAACTAAATAATAAAATATTTGTTATCTGCACAGGATTATGAAGGAGCTAGCTAAAGATGTCATCATACAAGTAAGTAAGTTGTAATGTTATATTCGCCAAAAATCGATCATGTTACGACTAAGTTTGAAGGTGAAATATTTTTTGTTTCCTATATTTTTTATAATTTGAAGAAATGCAGCTAGCTAGCTTTTAGTGCGAAAAGGCTCCCCCTTGACAAGATTTTGAAGCATCCTTGGATCATCCATCATGAATGCTGATCCCAAATGTGTGTGAATTTGGTAGCCTATTGCTGCTGCTTTTTAATAAGAGAATGTCTGAATATGGCTCTGTAATTTGTATAATCCTTCCTATCTTTATGTTAAAACTTTATTCACAGATCAGTTTGTAAATTTCCCATTCGTATGGCAGAATTTTTTATTATTTAAAAAACATTGTATGCGTTGAATGGTCTGGCTTATTATTTTTAACATTCCAGCTTAATTAAGCTAGACAGGAGAAATGCCTTTGAGACGATTGAAGTTCCCGACTTGTAAAGCGATCAGCTAACTGTTCCTTGGTGCTGCAATGCAATATTCAACTTCGATGTCTTCTTCATCATTGACCAGCTCCCAGTTAAAAAAAATGATATCATCTAATCCTGCCTGATGTGCTTGCTTGATTATGTTGTTGTCATAGTCACGGCGAAGAACACCATGCACCTCTAGCATATTCGTCCTCTTGTAAAGAACCTGCATGACAAAAGATTATTACAAATAAACTCATGTGTTTGAAACCTCATAAATGGTTTATCTTTGTGAAAAAGCAACAAGTAAATCTTTAGATATTAAGCTTAGGGGTGTTAAATGGGTCATGTTCGCGGGTCGAACCCGTCATGGACCCGAATTTTGACATGACACGTGTCAATAACAAGAACCCAAACATGATATGAGTTTTTGCAAGTTTACACCAACACAACCTCTTTTACCCGGGATTTTATTTATTATTTTGGCATACAGATGCTCTAAAAAACTACTAATTACTATAAAACTTGATTCTCATTTCACTTTTATATTTTAATTTTTTGCATAAAAAACAAGATATATTATTTATGACATAAGTTAACAACTTTTTTAACTTGTGGACCCGCCAAGCCAACCCAACATGACCCTTTTAGCTAAATGTGACCCAAACCTATTTAAACTAAGCCCCTGCATTGCAGCGGTTGACTGACACTTTATATTAAGAAGGTTTACCATTATTGACTGACACTTTACTTATGGACTCAAGAGAGTTTGTTCCATCAACTACGTACATATCCCCAGCGGTTCGGTGTTGGGCCCGCAATGTAAGCGCCTGCATGCTCTCTCATCAAGAACACCTGCATATAGGAAACAAGTCATGAGACAAGATGTGAGCTGAGTTACGAACTACTTTAACTGTTTGTTACACATCCGCCTTTATTATAGCCGCTATTAGTGTAACAGAAGTTGCCTGTTTGCGGTTGCTTCCATGTATATATATATATTTTGTGCAGTGGTTTTATGTTATTGCAGAAGCAGTTTAACGAGCTGCTGCCATTGCAGAAACGTTTGGGAGCTAATGTTAGCTTGATCATAGCAAAAATTTAATGATATCAGAGATCGATGCAAGTTTAGTCAATAAGGTCCTTGAATTTTTCGTTTCAAACTTTCATATTTCTATGTATTTATTATATGTATGCCTACATAAATATCATGCTGCGCATTCATGTATCATTTTTTATGACTAGCCAAAGATGGATCTAGACTGTGGGGTGTGGGGCGGCGGTTAGTCTTTAACGCTGGCTAGACCACACCGGGCTAGCGTTGGCCATGGCGTTACCCCGCTGGTGTGGGGACTGTGCCTGGCGTGGGGCGGGGGGGCTGGGTGACATGGCTGGCTTTGGTTGGCTGGTCCAATATAGCCGTTGGGGGTAGCCGTTGCCAAACGGCTAGTTTAATTAAAAAAAAAAAAAAATTATTGGCTGGCCACGCCACACCGCATCCCTACTTTTTGAGTATTACCTTGTGGATCCCACCCTCGCCACGTGTCGAGCAATGCCCCCAACCCAAGCCCCTCCACACCCCATAGTCTTAGCAAGAAGCTAAAGGGAGTAGTACAAACAGACAAGCACATAAACGAACCAGAAAACAGAAACAAAGGCCTTGTAAGAATTGGGCTTAGGGGATCGAACGTGGGTGGCTGGGAAAACGAAACATGCCACTCTACCACATTCATGTATCCTTCTATTTGTATTAATATAGACTATGCTTTCAAGATTGTTAAGACATTTGTATATCCTTCTAAATGTAATCAGCTTTGGTTTGGTTCGATTTAAATAATCTTGACTTTCGAGGCTTATGGTGATCATGGTTAGTGTTGAAATAATAGACTTGGGCTGTTTCATTCATTTGGGTTTAATTATGTCTATCTGATGGGCTCAAGTGTTTTTGTTATAATGTTGGGCCAGTGGGCCTGGTTGTTAATAAGTGCAACTTCTGAGGGACTGCGATCATCATCCTCTGAAGTTTTGTTGTATTGTTGTCTTCTCTCATCTGTGTTGAGAGATTGTTGTAGCTGTTTGGTAGATGATCATCAAGACTCTTTTGTATTTCTGTATTGATTAGATCTTACACTTGTAAGATCATTTGGGTTATTGGGGGTAAACGTTTTGGTTTGGGTTAATAAGAGTTTTGTCGCTATATCTTGTCTCTGTTGTGTTTCTATTTTGTTGATTGTTACAACTGATCATCATACCATAATTTCATCAGTTAGAATAATGATGCACTTGAGAAGATGAAACAGTTGCAGGAAAGATCAAGGAATAAATTCAATAGACTAAACGATGTGGTTTAAGAGTGCTTGTTCTTTTTTCAGGTAACTAAATTCTCGAATTTACTTTACTTCTTATGACCATGAATGCTTAGCTTCCCTTCTGAAGCATAAATCTAAAAAAAAATGTTGTTTTATATCTAACTATATTCGTTTATTTGCTACTGTTAAGTGACTTTATATTAATCTTGTTGTTTACATACATCTTGGTTGTCATTGTAGATCAAGACCTAGAAAAAACGAAAAAGTGGCTAAAGAAGCTCTACTATTATAAATAAGCTTCTGGTAAGCAAACCAATCTTCAGAAACTTTGATTTTATATGGTCTATAAATGGTATGTAGATATTTGTTGATATTGATGGTTCCTCCTTTTATTTAATCGCCATTATTTGATTTAAGTCATTAGTTAATTATAATATATTACAACTCTATTTTATTTTCAAAGTGTAATGAAAAGTAAATTTATTTAAGTTATATTCATTTTTAGTTAACATTCTCATCGCTTATATTAAATTGCGTCGCCTGAGCATGATTCGTTCAGGTCATTTTGCTAAACGGGTCAAATGGTACACAAAGCCATCTTTTAAAAACTTACATGTATCAGGTCATAACTCATCAATTTCAGTTGTACGTGTCATTCTCATCATGTTCCATAGCATCATCTATACTACTATATAATCAATATAGTATGGACAACATGGTAATTTTACCAAATTATGTTCCATTTAGACGTCACCTAGTAAAATTACAAAATCGTTAAAAGGAGACAAGTCAAACCATTTCAAAGCTGAAACCACGCTGATCCGTTTTGATTTTTACTAATTGTTACTAGTTGGGTATTCACGAAGTTTGGCCAATTCTGGGTTGAACCGCTAACTATGGTTTTTCATGTAATCTTCTAAAAGAATGGTATGCAAAGGTGTTGAAAATAGCCAAACGTCTATTTATAATGCATACCACCTTCTAAACTATTATGTTCAAATGATGTAGATTGTTATGTAATAATATTGTTTTGCAACCATAATTTACATAGTAATTAGAAAAAAAAGAACAAATTTGTTTGCTGGGTAACTTAACATTATTATTTGACAGAGTTGCCTGTTTGACCTAATCCAACTCAAGTTGGTTTGTTTTGACTCTCATACAAAATGGTCTCATTCAGCCTCAATTAGTTTTGAGTTTTGACCCGTTGCTCAACCTGCATAAAAAGGATCTTGCCACCTCCCCCCACACACACACACACACAATAAAGGAAGGGTGGTTCCTAACGGATCCTTATCCTATATATAAGATAAAACAGTATAATAGCATGTCCCTAACCTATAATGTAGACTCTTGACCTTCACATTATAATTACCATTCACCTGCAAGATTTGATGAGACCAGACCATTATACATCTTGAACTAATATGAATATGGTGCTGCAGGTTTAAAATGGGGAGAACAAGCAACATATGGCAACACTTTCGGTAAACAGAAGATAAATTATTCAAAATATATGGCGATTTCAGTATTTTTAACCTTTTTGTTTCTTTTTATTAATCTTGATTTTTGAAGGACGGAAAGGCCTGGTCATCCTGTTAAAAAATAGCAAATTTTCATATCCGTGTAAGTTATTCCCACTCATTGCTTTGGTGGTTTAAATAGTGATAAGATACTTTTGTCTTTGTTAGATTTGAAAAAAAAATTGATGATGCTTTGTTAAACCATCTAATAACATGATTTTGCATTTTAAAAATGGCTCATTTGGCTATAAAAAAGTCAAAACATGATAAGACTATCATGATTGGATGTATGTGAATGGTTCAAAAATTATCATATTGGCATTTTTAAGGCTTTACAAAGTCCTTAATGGTATGTTTTTTTCAAAACAACAGATGATGCCACGTGGCCGAGTGTTTAAATTGTTTTATGAATTGATCTGTAGCCGACAAATGGAATCAGTAAGGTTGTCTTTGTGGGATATTAAATTCGAAGATGAAGATTTAGTTTAGATGTTATTAACTGAGATGAGTTCGCATTTTTATAGTTTATCGAATGAGAAACCCAAAGCAAGGATTTCAGTTACACCCGCAGACCTGGACTGATTTAACCTTCTGAATCTTCTCATGTGTGTTCTCGCCAAATTGAAACAAATAAATGTAAAACACACATG
Source organism: Helianthus annuus (assembly GCF_002127325.2). Lineage (NCBI taxonomy): Eukaryota > Viridiplantae > Streptophyta > Magnoliopsida > Asterales > Asteraceae > Helianthus > Helianthus annuus. The sequence continues at coordinate 59,926,072 of NC_035434.2, forward strand.
AAATATTTAGGGGAAATATTATTAATTCATATTAGAGATGGGTGAAATAAGCTTCAGGTTGAAATGAGTTATTTTCTTAATATTTGGTCAACTCTTGCGGGTGAGGGGGTTTAACTAGGAAATTCTCTATGTTCATTTTTATAAATAAACAATGTGTAAATAGTGAATAGATGAACAATTTTGATGCAATAGGCCTCTCTGACTTTGAATATATGACTAGGAGACCTGCCCCGTACTATGCCCCGTATCCTGAGTCACAACGGGTTGACTAGATAAGTTGATGTCTGCCCGTCCCGTTGACTCGATAAGTTAATGTCAGCCTGGTTGTAAACCCGATCCGCCAGCTGGCCCGTTAGGAAACTCGATCCACCAGCTGACGCGTTAGCAAACTGAAATAATTATAATTAATATGTTTTAAACATATCTATCATATGTAGAATTCAAGAACATAAAAGCTAAAAAAGTTTTTGTGGGTCAGCCCGACCCGTTTTGACCTGTTCTAAAAATTAACTGTTTTGACATGTTGCTATAATATAACTGTTTTCACCCGTTAACCAACCCTCCCAACCGTCAAAGAAGATGACATTACCTGTTTCTCTTGCGTTTTCCCATCAACTCTCAAATATGCCAAATAATACGAAGTAATAAATGAGATGGACCTTTGGGCCTCTTTTTTAGTGCTGGGGGTGCCCTCAATCAGACTTGACAAGCTTTCAGGAGCAACAATAAATATATTGGCCATGCTGAAGAATATTTAAAGCCTGTTATATTAATTAGTAATTTAGGAAGTAGGAACTAAACTTGTTTAATTAAATTTAGGCAGGCAAGCAACAACTTAAACTTACATGCTTAACGATTCAAATTTTTCATCAATTTTAGGGGCATTGAAGTTTCGCAAAAAATCCACATACTCGGTGGTGATGTCACGTTTAAGTTTCAGTCCTCCACTGCATATATAAAGATAGAGTTTTTTTTTATATTACACAATAAAGGCATAACACATTTTATTTTTTTGAAACATATATCTGCATGTTTCTCTTTTCATACTACTGCATTACAATATATTGCATTACACAATTTTCAGAAGAAAAGAATATATATCTATATATACATGTAATTTTGGAGAGAACTTTGCTAATGCAAGTTTAAGACGAAATGTGAATGTTACCTAGCGTTAAAATCGAACTTCAACCAGTGGTTTGTCAGTGTCTTGTGCAAACGGTTTCCCTATATATATCAACAAAGTTATTACCTGGAAAAGTTAAAAACTAGCAGGATAGTAAAGCATTATAACATAAAGCTAGAGATTAACTAAAGTACCCATCCTGAATGTTTATAGTCCTAAACGAATGAATATGTAACTTCTAAATAACCATCCATTATTGGAAACTAAACTTACAGGAGATAAACATATAGAAATAAAGAACATGGTCATGTTGATGCGAACCCATCTGTTGAAGCCGACCCATATGTCCATCTTTGACCTGATTGTACCAACGACTAGCAATTACCAACTGTGGCATTTTCCGGGATGCCATTGCCATTATAAAGGGTACGTAAAGCCAAGCACGGGCTTTGGGCCCCCAATTTTCTAAGGCCTCCATTTTTTATCATGTATGTGTTAAAAATACTTAGATTTATCCGGTATAAATGTGCATTTTATATATTTTGATTCCATTTATTTTTAACCTTTTATTTATTTTTTGTTGTTTATTTATTTTGGTTGTGAGGTTTGGACTATCAAGGATGGGCTGCTGGTTCTATTAAAGTGGATCGCTATTGCTGACTTGGGCTTATAGCCGTTGCATCCAGTTGTTTGCCAGCCTGGGCTCCTGTGATGTCGCTTAGGGTTCGACAAGATAAAAGAGGGACTTGGTCCCTTGGCTGATTCATTCGAGCATCTCATTCTCCTGTTGATCATTCGCTGCTCTCTGGTTTGTTCCCTTATTCTCACACGTACATTCGTGAGTCTAGGGCTTGTCTATTGCTTGTACTGATCATCCAGTTGGAGATCTTTTGGCTCTTTGTTCGTTGTTAATCTGTGATGACAGATTCATTCAATCATTGTATTTGATACTGAGTATTCATAATAAAAGCATTTGATTATTGAGTTCTGACATGGTATCAGAGCTCCGAGGTTGAATCGATGCTCTGGTGTTCTTCCGCTGTTTCTCTTGAAGGTCTGATTCTCTGTGAATCAACCTAGGGTTTCCGGCTAACCTGAGGTCCTGGTAGTCTGTGTGTCTGCCGGCTTCAAACCGCGGTGTTCCCCTTCTCTTCCTGCTGATGTGATTAAAACCCTAATTTCTAGGGTTTGTTTTTTTTGGTTCTGGTGCTCTGTTGCTGGCGTCGGCGCTGCTCGTGTGGAATCGAAACCCTAATTTTGGGTTCTGCTCTGTTCCTCGAAGAAGGCCCTCGTTAGTCCCTCTATGGGCAAACTAACAGGACCTGTATTGGTTTTCTGATCGAACACTTGTAACCCTAAGTGAAGGTTACAAGCCTTGGTCCGCTGGAGTACTTTGCACCTGCTGTGAGATTGTTCCTTTCTTTATCTCTTTAATTTTTTGTTTTGCATCACTGTGTCTTGAGTGTAGGCATCCTTGATACCGGGTTTTAGGCAAGACCGGTTTGATTATTGGGACACAGAAAGGGTTCACTCTGTTGCATTTGTCTGGTTTGGTCTATTGAGTTGTGGCTCCCTGGTCATTGTCTGCGGAGGCACCTTGAGTGATGAACCTCTGATCGGACCTCCGTCCAGGCTTCGCCGGTGTCTGTTTGGTACTTTGATTGCTTATTTGTTTGGTGCCTTGTTTGCTTATCTGTTCTTTTAGCCTTGTTTGGTACTTTGATTGCTTATCTGTTTATTATCTGTCATGTTCTGTATTTCCTTTCTTGACATTATGCCTGATAAAACTGAAACTGCTCTGACCTTGATTAGCAAATTGGATGCCAGTGACCCATTATATCTTCATGCTAGTGACTCTAGTGGGCTCATAATAGTTAGCATAAATCTAAAAGGAACTGAGAACTATGTGGTCTGGTCTAATGCTATGAAACTTGCTTTAATGGCTAAAAATAAACTAGGCTTCATTGATGGAACTTGTGTTAAATCTAAAGACAATGATGTGCTTGCTAGTCAGTGGGATCTATGTAATTCTATTGTTCTTACCTGGATTTTGAACTTTGTTTCTGATGAGTTATATGTTGGTCAAGTCTACTCAAACTTGCCTCAGAAGTATGGGATGATTTAAAGGACACCTATGATAAGGTTGATGGGTCAGTTGTGTTTAGCTTATATCAAAAAATCAATTCAGTAAGTCAAAATGGCTCTAGTGTCTCTGAGTATTATCATAAAATAAACACTATGTGGAAGCAAATTGATGCTATGTTACAGCTGCCTTCTTGTACTTGCAATGCTTCGTCTAAGTTCAATGAGTTGAATCAGTTAATCAAACTTATGCAGTTTTTGATGGGCCTTGATGACATTTACCAACCTGTTAGAACTAATCTCTTGACTAGGGATCCTCTACCTACTATTAAAACTGCCTTCTCTATTATCTCTAGAGAAGAGTCCCATAGAGGATCAAATAGTGGGTCTAAAATTCCTAATGTTGGTTTTGCTGCTAAGTCAAGCAATTTTAATGACAAGAAAAGATTTAACAAAGGTCCAAATCCTAATCTTAAATGTACTCATTGCAATAAAGTTGGGCATACTATTGATAAATGTTTTGAACTACATGGCTATCCTTCTAACTATAGACAAAAACCAAACAGTCAGTGGTCTAAGACAAATAGTATTGTCAGTAATGGGATTAGTCCTTCTGTGAATAATTCTGTGGGTGATAAAGGTGGTAGTTCCTTAAACACACTATCTGCTGATCAATTTTCTAAGTTGCTAGGGCTGCTGAATGAAAATAAAACTGAAGATTCTAGTAAGTCCAATGTGGGAGGTAAATGCTTTAACTCCTTCTCTAATTTCAAAAACCTTTTCTGCTTTAACTCCATGAACTCCTCTGCCCAGAGTCTAAACTGGATCATAGACTCTGGTGCAAACCAGCACATGGTCATGTCCAGTAAAAATATGTTCAATTTGATTGATGTCACTGAATATAATATAACCATTAAGCACCCTAATGGAACAGATGCTAAAGTTACTAAAATTGGATGTTTTAAACTATCTGATTCTGTGATTCTAAAGGATGTTTTTGTTGTGCCTGAATATTATGTGAATCTCATCTCTGTCTATAAGTTAGCTAAAGATAATAAGCTTAGAGTTATATTTGATGAGAATACTTGCTACATTCAGGATTCCTGCACCAAGAAAACCCTGGTGACTGGTAGACAAACGGAGGGTTTGTATTTTTGTGGTAATCCTCTAGGCACTAATTTTTCTTGCTTAAGTAAAACTGAAAGCATAAAGCTCTGGCACTCAAGGCTAGGTCACCTAGCTGAGCAAGTGTTAAAAGTCTTACAAATTAAAACTAAATCAAATGATGCAAATCCCTGTGACATTTGCCATAGGGCCAAACAACATAGGGCACCATTTCCTCTAAGTGACCATAGGTCAACTAAAGTACGGGATCTGGTGCACTTAGATGTTTGGGGTCCCTACAAAGTCACCAGCATAGATGGGTACAAATATTTTCTCACTGTTGTCGATGATTTCACCAGATCTGTGTGGGTGTATCTAATGAAATCCAAATCCGAAGTTTTTAAAAACGTACAAAGTTTTTACAACTTAGTCAAAACCCAATTTGAAGTTGATATCAAGGTTCTTCGAAGTGATAATGGGTCTGAATTCATTAACTCTCAAATGTCATCTTTTGTTAAATCTAAAGGGATCATTCATCAAACCTCATGCACCTATACCCCACAACAAAATGGGGTTGTTGAAAGAAAACATAGACACTTGTTAAATGTTGCAAGAGCTTTATTATTTCAGTCTAAAGTCCCTCTTAAATACTGGTCTGAATGTGTTCTTACTGCTTCTTACTTAATTAACAGGTTTCCTTCCTCTGTGCTACATGGTTGTTCTCCTTATGAAATGCTTTTTGGTTTTAAACCTTCTCTTGATCACTTGAAAGTGTTTGGTTGCCTTTATTTCTTCACCACTTTAGACATTTCTGAAAAACTTGAGGAACGTGCTGAAAAATGTGTTTTTATGGGGTATTCTAATTTTAAAAAGGGGTATAAGGTCTGGAGCTTGGACCAAAGAAAATTTATTTTTTCCAGAGATGTCAGTTTTCATGAAACTGTTTTCCCTTTTAAAAATAAGTCTCCTGATCAAATTAATACAAACTTGTTAAACCAACTAAATTTTTTTGACAACCTTGATCCTTCAAGTGATACAAATCCCAATGATGAAGAGAAGGGTGCCACTGACTCAACTACTGTGACTCAGCAACACAGTGATGCAGTTGAGTCAACTATTGATAGTGACAATCAACATTCATCAGGCATTGATGATGTGTCTGGGCATAATGAGTCTATAGGTGCTACAACTGAACCTGTGAGGGCTGAGTCTAGTAGTGTTCATGATGAGTCAAACCTTCCTGAGGGTACTCAAAACATTAGAAGATCTTCTAGATCTGCCTCGGCCCCTAAAAGATTTGATGACTTTATTGTTGGGAATGCTAAATATAGTTATTATAAAGTAGTTGATTATTCCAACCTTCCCACAGAAAATGTTTGCCTTGCTGCCAATATAAATAAAATTATTGAACCACAAACTTATAAAGAAGCCCTGAAAGATAAAAGGTGGATTGATGCCATGAATGATGAATTATCTGCTCTTTATAAGAACAATACCTGGGATATTGTGGATATTCCTAGTGGTACTAAACCTACTGGTTGTAAGTGGGTGTTTAAAGTAAAGTACAAATCAACAGGTGAAATAGATAGATTTAAAGCTAGGCTAGTAGCTAAGGGATTTAACCAACATGAAGGGATTGATTTTGAGGAAACATTCTCCCCTGTTGTCAAAATGGTCACTGTTCGATGTGTTATTAGCCTATCTGTTCAAAACAACTGGCCCCTATACCAACTCGATGTTAACAATGCCTTTCTTTATGGCAATCTTAGGGAAGATGTCTATATGACCCTTCCAAATGGTTTAAATATTAATCAACAAAGTAAAGTGTGTAAGTTGCACAAATCTTTATATGGGTTAAAACAAGCCCCTCAAATGTGGAATGAGCGGCTTGTTCAAACCTTAGTCAAAATTGGGTTTGTGCAATCTAAATGCGATCATTCCATGTTCATTAAATCCGAAAAATCTGTCTTTATTGTTCTCTTAGTGTATGTTGATGATATTAAGTTAACAGGAATCTGTGAACATGAGATAAATAAAATCAAAAGTCTTTTAAACAATGAATTCTTGATCAAAGATCTTGGTTTACTAAAGTACTTTCTTGGAATATAAGTAATCAAATCTAACAATAGTGTTTGTCTTTCTCAAAGAAAGTATTGCATGGACTTGTTAAATGAATTTGGGATGAGTGGTAGTAAGCCCAATAGTTGTCCTATTGATCAAAACCATGTTTTGACCAATATGACACTCAATAATTCAAAACCTGTTGATACCACACAGTATCAAAAACTGATAGGTAAACTTATTTACCTATCTCACACTAGACCAGATATTGCTTATTCTGTTCATAACTTATCTCAGTTTATGCATAAGCCTACTGAGGCTCACACTCAAATCGCTTTCAAAGTGTTAAGATACCTCAAAGGTGCTCCTGGCACTGGGATTCTGTTTACAAAAAGCAACACCTTCCAGTTAACTGCGTTTGCAGATTCAGACTGGGCTAAATGTGTGGACAACCGAAGGTCTGTCACAGGTTTTTACATCTTTCTTGGTGGATCATTGGTTTCATGGAAAAGCAAAAAACAAAGTGTAGTTTCTCGGTCCTCTGCTGAGGCCGAATACAGGTCTATGTGCAGTGCCACGTGTGAAGTATTGTGGCTGCTGAATATCTTAAGAGAACTTCATGTTGATATGAATATTTCGGTTGTTCTGAAGTGCGATAACACTGCAGCTCTGTCCATTGCTGCTAATCCTGTCTTTCATGACCGAACTAAGCATTTCGAGGTTGACTTATTCTTTCTAAGAGAGAAAATTGTTGATTATATCATTAAACATGTAGCCAAAACATAAAACCTTAATCATAAACTTGAGCATAAAAGTATAGGCACTTACATGTAGGAATGGTTATCTTTACGGATGATGACGAAGCCATAATTCCCGTCAAGATGTTCTTGGTTCCACTTTAGAGTGTCCTCTTGAGATGGATCAAGATTTAGAGAAAAGTAAAGTATTGGAGAGTGATGATTTGGTGTTGTTTATTCTCCTTTTATTCTTATGTTATGGACACTCAAAGGGTAACCCTACACATTCTCCTAATGTCATTATTTCCATCAAATAATGACTTATAATTAATCCTTAGGATACTAATATCATATGGTTGATTGTATTTAGATGATCAACAAAGGCCACAATTATATAGAAGTCTAACATTCTCCCACTTGGCCGAGTGATCACTAACGATGAGTATTAAGTAATTTTGGCCAAGTTTAAAATACTCATCAAGTCTCATGTTGAAACCATAGCAGAGAGTTATAGTCATTCGAATTGAAGTCAATGCGAGGCCCCCAACAATCATACTAAAGTCTCAATATAAAACACTTAATTATAAAACCAAAATGACTGAAATAAAATCCTTAGGGTAAGTAATTACCTTACATAAGTTTTGTCTATAAATCATAAGGTGCACACAAACATTAGTATAGACAAAATAAAACATCCAAGGAAATAATAATCGTTCATACACAGTGTATGCTTTCATACAAGGTCTTTACTAAAACCCATTCTCATTATAAGATCTTGGAAAGTTCTGGGTGGTAGACCTTTAGTCATCGGATCCGCTAGCATATCTTTAGTTCTTATGTGCTCGATACAAAGATTATTTTCCTCTACGCGTTCTCGAACGAACAAAAACTTTGTATCGAGGTATAAACCAGCTCCGCTCGAACTGTTACTGTTCGAGAAACTAACAGCAGCTGAGTTGTCACAGTAAATATTCAATGGTCGTGATATGGAGTTAACAACTTTGAGTCCAGTGATGAGATTTCTTAACAACATCCCATGGCACGTTGCATTGTACACTGCAACATATTCTGCCATCATCATTGAGGTTGTTGTTAACTGTTGCTTATGACTCATCCATGAAATTGGTCCGCCTGCAAGCATAAAGATGTACCCTGAAGTCGATTTCTTATCATCTTTGCATTTAGCAAAGTCAGAATCGGAATAGCCTACTACTTCCAAGTTGTCAGTTCTTTTGTATGTCAATTTATAGTCTTTCGTTCCTTGTAGATATCGCAACACTTTCTTTGCTGCTTTCCAATGATCTAGGCCGGGATTAGATTGATATCGGCCTAGCATTCCAGCAATATATGCAATATCGGGACGAGTACAGACTTGAGCATACATCAAACTTCGTACTACTGAAGCATAAGGTATCAATCTCATTTGCTCCTTTTCAACCTCTGTTTTCGGACAATGAAAAGAGCCGAAAACATCTCCCTTAACTACTGGAGCCACTGATGGAGAGCATTGTTGCATGTTATAACGTGTAAGAACACGATCAATATACGCCTTCTGGGATAGACCTAATATCCCATTAGTACGATCTCGATGTATTTCGATGCCTATTACGTAAGAGGCTTCTCCGAGATCCTTCATGTCAAAATTTTGCGAAAGTAATCGCTTTGACTCATGCAACAAATCTAAACTATTACTTGCTAAAAGGATATCATCCACATAAAGGACAAGTATAGCAAAGTTGCTCCCACTCATTTTGAGGTAGGTGCATTGATCCACTTGATTCTTGATAAAGCCTTGTTTTTTCATAATTTCATCAAATTTTAAATACCATTGTCGTGATGCTTGTTTTAACCCATATATGGATTTCTCTAACTTATAGACTAAGTGTTCCTGACCTTTAGGTTTAAAGCCTTCAGGTTGAGTCATAAACACATCTTCATGTAAGTCACCATTAAGGAAAGCAGTTTTGACATCCATCTGATGTAACTCCAAATCAAAATGAGCTACCAATGCCATAACGATTCTCAAAGAATCCTTCCGTGAGACAGGTGAGAAGGTTTCTTGATAATCAATTCCCTCCTTTTGAGTATAGCCTTTAGCAACCAATCGTGCTTTGTAGTGTTCGACGTTTCCATTTGGGTCTAATTTGATTTTGAATACCCTTTTACATCCTACGGGTTTACCCCCTTGGGTAATTCAACCAATTCCCAAACGCCATTCTTTTTCATGGAATCAAGCTCATCGATCATAGCTTTATTCCACTCAGAAGATTTATCACTACTAATGGCTTCATTATAAGAGGTTGGATCGTTATACTTTCCTAAATCCAAATCAGCTTCATTAAGGTAGGTTACATAATCATCAAAGTTAGTGGGCCTTCTTGGCCTTGATGACCTCCTAAGCTGATTTTCAGGTTCAACAAGTTCATTAACTGGTTCAGGGATTTGGTTATGCTCTTGTGAGTTTGATGTGCCTTCATTATTAGGGACGTTAGGAGCATTAATTTCAGCGAAAACATGGGGTGGTGCAGTGTTATGTACAAGAGGTGTAATAGGAGATAAATTTGAAAAGCCCATCCCCCTCTCCTCTTGCACTTCTTGGAAATCAAAGACTCCACTTTCACTGCTCCCACTTACCTTAAAGTCCTATATAAAATCAGCAATTCGACTTTCCACAATACGAGTAACATGTGAAGGGCAGTAAAATCTATATCCCTTTGATCGTTCGGGATATCCTACGAAGTAGCAACTGAATGTCCTCATGTCAATTTTCTTTTTTCAAAGGATCATAAAGTGTAGCTTCGGCAGGACAACCACATACTTTCATATACTCTAAGCTTGGTTTCTTTCCTGTCCAAATTTCGTAAGGAGTTTTTGGGACAGATTTAGAAGGAACCCTATTTAGTATATGAACGGCCATCTTTAATGCCTCAGTCCATAAAAATTTAGGCAAATTCGAGTTTGCTAACATACTTCTTATCATGTCCATCAGGGTTCTATTTCTTCTCTCAGCAACACCATTCTGCTGAGGTGTACCCGGCATGGCAAATTGGTTCACTATCCCGTGTTCTTTACAAAAATTAAAGAAAGGACCGGGAGCTTGACCAATGTCTGTATATCGACCATAATACTCACCTCCTCTATCTGATCTCACTACCTTTATCTTACGACTAAGTTGGTTTTCAACTTCAGCCTTAAAAGTTTTAAACATTTCAAGTGATTAAGATTTTTCTTTAATCAAATACAGGTACATGTGCCTTGAATAATTATCTATGAAAGTAATAAAAGACGTATGGCCAGTAATGCCAGGTGGAAAAGGTCCACAAATATCAGTGTGTATGAGTTCTAATAATCCAGAACTCCTTGTGGCACCCTTTTTTATTTTTATTTGTCTTTTTCCCTTTAATGCATTCAACACATGTTCCAAAATCGCTAAAATCAAGATCTGGTAATTCACCATCCCTCACGAGTCTTAGCATTCTGTCCCGTGAGATGCGGCCTAAACGTTGATGCCACAATTTAGATGATGTTTCCAAATCATGTTTTTGTTTTCGTTTTCGTTTGTTGATTTTCTCATTTACGTTATATGACAACAAAGATTTCGAAAAGCTATCATCTAGTTCTAACTTATAGAGATTTCCATCCAGATAACCACAACCAAGAACTTGGGATTTTAAACTAATAGTGACCTTTCCATGTCCATGTAAAACTTCAAAACCATCATTGTCCAACTTTGATACTGATACTAAATTCCGAGTAATTTTCGGTACATATAATGTATCATAAAGTTTAATACAATGACCAGTTTTCATAATAAGTTGCATGGTTCCTATGGCCTCAACTTCAAGTTCTTCCCCTCCTCCCGTTCTAATTGTTCTTTGGTTTCTTTCCAGCCTCTGGATTGTAAGGAATCCCTGTGTGGAATTGGTAACATGAACCAATGAACCAGAGTCAACCCACCATGTGTTAATTGGTACATTAATATTAAAGGATTCAATTATCATAAATGCATTAGTACCTTTCTTAGCCAGCCATTCCTTGAATTTTGAACAATCTCGTTGCAAGTGCCCTTTGTTATGGCAGAACTTGCAACGAGACTGTCCTTTGGAGACATTTGGGCTGGAAACAATATTTGAATTAGCTTTCTGGACTTTGGAACTTTCCCCTTTAAAATTTCCCTTCCTTTTCACTGACTAAGTGGTAGCGATATAAGCAACTTCTGGTTGTTCTAGTTTTAAACGTTCCTCTTCCTGCACACACATTGCTATCAACTCACTCATTGTCCATTTGTCTTTCTGAGTGTTATAGTTGATCTTAAAAGCATTAAAACATGCAGGAAGAGAAGTCATGATGAAGTGTACTAGAAAACCATCGCTTATTTCCATGTCTAATCCCTTTAATTTATGGGCCATGTCGCTCATCATCATTATGTGCTCACGCACACCACTAGTCCCTTCATATTTTGTGGTAAGCATCTTCAAAATTAGAGAACTCACATGTGCTTTAGAAGATCCCTTGAATTGCTCCTCAACTGAATTCAGATATTCTTTGGCATTCTCTGAATCAAGTATAGCTCCCCTAATGGCACTTGAGATGGAATTCTTGATAACCATAAGAGACATTATGTTAGACCTTTCCCACTTTTCATGCTCTATTTTCTGATCTGTAGTGCTTTCAGCAGTCAGAGCAGCAGGAGGGTCATGCCTCAGGGCATAATCAAGATCCACCATACCAAGAGTAAGTTTAACCGTATCCCTCCATGTGGCAAAGTTTGCCCTAGTCAATAGTTCAATTCCAAGGCTAGGGCTAAAAGTGGATGCTAGATCAATACAAACAGAAGAGTTGGAGTAATCTATATAGGGGTAATCAAGCAAGGCAGGCAAAAGATAAGTACATTGAAGATAAAATCTATTATAACACCAAAATAATAGATTAATTAAAGTTCTACCTGAATTTTGGCTTCGCTTTGGCTTTGACCAAAATTCAGACATTATGAACATACATAAATAAAATGTTGTCTTGATGTTTTACATAAATTTTGGCTTCGCTTTGGCTTTGACCAAAATTTATGTATTATAAACATACCATAATAGACTGACTTATTGTCTTACATGAATTTTGGCTTCGCTTTGGCTTTGACCAAAATTCACATATTATAAACATATATTATAAATGGACTCTCTTAATGTCCCATATGAATTTTGGCTTCGCTTTGGCTTTGACCAAAATTCATATACGATGAAGCACATAAATATACCATAACACCTTTGGGCAAGAAATGATATATCTATGTAATTAGGCTTATAATTATTATATATATCATTAGACAATTTGCTTTTAGGTTCATTGTCCAATAATACATGTAGTTACATAAAAATGGAATATCATCACTTATTTTATTTTGTAGGAAACTAAAAGGAAACAATAATTATTTGTTTCACAGTTCATCAAAAACAATTTTCACAAATAATGTTAAGATCCGAGGCTGACATGATTGTGCTCGTTTGTATGAATTAAACATTCAGAATATATGAAATGATGTAAAGTGCAGCGGAAATGAATACAAACTTTGTAAACACAAGCATAGAAGAGAATAGTATGTTTAGCCACTTGTTTCACCTTGAATCGAATGATTACAATGAAAATCAAAAGGTTATAATGCAAGCTTACAGACTAAAACTCCCCCTCAGCCTGATACTTCAGAGTTGGTTGCAACAGATGAAAGGATTGAATTGAGGAGAAGAACTCACTCAAAACGAATCAAATATAACAGTACAGAGTACTGTTATATATATAGGCAAACCAAACTACTGATGTACTTCAGCTGACGTCACCATGATAGTGACCTCTAACAGCCTAACAAACTATAGACACTGATCTATACAAAACTACTGATGTCTAAACAACTGATTAATAATACAATACAAAACAAGTCTAACACTGTTCACGTTCAACTGTTGTAGCCTAAGCACTGATTACTTGACCATCAGTGCTTTCTTCAAAAGGTGATCAGTCTTTGAATGAGCAGTGCTTAGATCTTCAGCAGTATTTAAGAGACAGCAGTAGATAGAGCTCAGTGTTCGTCTTCAGCAGTCTTTAGTTGTTCCATCAGTGTTTGGTTCATCAGTTGTTCTTCTGAGCAGTGTTTAGAGTGTATCAGCAGATAGGTAACCACTGTCAAGGGGAGAGATTAGTGTAAACATCTGCTTATTGTGAATCCACTGTTGTGACCAGGTTTTGGCTTTACATTATCTGTTCCTCTGGTAGGGTTCAATCCCAACAATCTCCCCCTGGAACAGATAATGCCAAAACCTATCATTATTCTGGATCTTTATTCTTCATCAGAAGTTCCATTGCTTTTCTTTTAAAATCTTCTTCAAACTCTTTGGAACTTAAATCAGCCTCATCCCTGCACAGTGAAAACTCAAGGAGATCTTGTAGATCTTCAACACTTAGGCCTAGTGCTTGATTCCTTGATATATGCCTCACTTCTCCATTGGTTCTGATCAGAGTCAATACGTGGGTCTTTTGATCAGAGAGCCACTTTAGTATTTTAAAACCAAATGGGTTTCTTGGGAGAGGTTTATTGACTGATGAACTTAAAGTGTTTGGCCTAGAGAAGAAGTGTAGAGCAGTATCATGAGCTTCAGACACTCGTGTGAATGCTTTTTCAATAATCTCATTTGCTGCAGCTAGATCTGCTTCAACTTCTTTGTCATACAGCTCACTGTTTGTGACATCTGCTGATGACTTTTGACTTACTACTTTGACCTTTTTGGCAAGGTTTTGTAGTTTTGCTAATCTTTCTTTGTCTGAAGCTATTTTCTTGATAGCTTCTTCAATCTGATCAGCTTCTTTGTTCTTTTCTTCTCCAGCAGACAACATTTTCTTCCTTTCTTTTCTTAACTCTGTGACAAAAGCTTCTGCTATGCTGATCTGTGTTTCAAAGGTCTTGACTTGCTCCTGTAGCTTTTTGTAGTTGGACTTTTTAGGAGTGTCAGAGGCTTTCAACCTTTTTCTCAAGCCTTTCATATGCTTCATCCGTTTGCTGCTTTGACCATTTTGCTATGGCATCCGCAGTATCCACCTTTCCATCCACCAACTCCTGCTTCTTTCTTTTATGCTCGGAAATAAGATCAGCTATGAATTTGTTGTATTTGTTCCAATTTGGAGCTGTCTTTTTCTTCCATGGATCAAGTATAATCTTTTCAATTCTTTTAGCCTCATGCTTTAGTGCAATGATTGGCCAGTCTCTTAATTTTGTTTCTTCAGCAGGATAGAACTTTTCTTTCATTATGTATGCAAGATATTCTTTTCTTAATTCATTTCTTTGTTCTTCGGGGAATAAACTTGATATTTCTTTGTTCAGATCACTTGCATATTCTTCCATTTGTTTGACTTTGTTGAGCAGGAATTCCCTTCTTTCCAAAATGGCTTCATCACCTTGATCCTTGCACTCAACTTTGGCTCTTATCCTTGCTTGTCTTGCTTTCATTTCGATATATTCATCCATGTTTTCTGGAATTATGAAGCCTATGAGAGAAGGAAATTTCCTTTTTGTAGGATCATCTTCAGTGTAAAACTGTTTCATCTCATTTTTCACAGCTTCTAATTCCAATGGATATTTAGCAGCAACAGGATCATGCTTTTCATCAGTAGCCTGTGTTGTTTCTCTTTTTCTTTTGTGAGACTTTGGAGGTTGTGGTGTTGGAATGATGAGATCAGTGGTGGATGTTTGACTAACAGTGGTTGAAACAACTGGTGTTACAACCTCTGTCGTCATTACAACTGCTGATATGTCAGCAGATGTCTTCTGCTTTTGAGTAGGGGATGGAGGGTGTGACATAGTATTTGATGGTGGTGATGGTGGTGGTGACTCATCATCAGGAATGGAAACCCTTCTCCTTTTTAACGTAGGGGGGGCTGATGATGTTTTGGGTGGATCAGTGGTTTGAGATTGGATAGCAGTGGTTTGTGATTGTGATTGACTGACACTGGTTGAAACAACTGGTGTTTCAATCACTGTTGTTATTACAGCAGATGTTGTAACATCTGCTGTCTTCTGCTTTATGGCAGGAGGCAGTGGTGGTGATATGATTGTAGATGATGGAGGTGGAACAGTGGTTGTGATGGCATGTGATGGAGTGGTGTGTGTTGGAGGTGTGTGTGTTGATGATAAGGCAGTTGTTTGGCTACTGACAGCAGTTTTTGTAACTACTGATGTATCAGCTGTTTGATTTGAAGATTTTGTATCAGCTGTTTTTGTAACTACTGATGTATCTTCTGGTTCAATATACAACCCATCTTCAATTCCTTTCTTTCTCAGCTTGATTTTCTCCCCCTTTTTGGCATTATCTGCAAGGGGTGTATCCATGAAGAAGATGGTAGATGGAACTTTTTCACCATGAGCAGTCTTTTGGATGCTGGCCTTTATAGCCTTGATATCTGCTTGAGTGTCTTTAAACCTTGATTCCACCATGTTGGTCAGCATTTGTACTTGAATAACATGCTTTTGATCAGCCATGTGTTGCTGTTTTTCAAGCATTGGTTGGAAAATATTCCAAAGCTCATTGGCAGCAAATGCATGTTGTGCAGGTGCTTGAGTAGGAACAGCAGTGGCTTGTGCTTTCTGAGCTTTTAAAATCTCTTGCACCATGTCTTTAATCTCAGCAACTGAATCTTCAAGTTTTTCAACTCTTTTCGTCAATTCCTGATATTTGGAATCATCACCTACATCTGTAGGATCATCTGAATCCCCACCAGTGGTGGTTGTACCAATGTGTGACTTAGGGACTGAGTCCCAAAAATCATCCATTGATGCCCCTTGTTCTTGGTACTGGGGACTTCTTTCTTCAGCAACCGATAAACCTTTGATGGTACCAGTGGTTAGAATCAACTCATTGGTGGTTACCGATGTTGCCATGGAAGAAATTGCCTTCAAGGGAGTCTTATTAATGTAACAACTGTCCAACTGAAGATCTGTTGACCCATCAGTTGTAGTTGCTGTTCCACTTGAACTACCACCGAGAGTTACTTGTAACTCAGGGGTTGTAACCTCCTCAGCTGTTGCTGGGATAGCAGAGGTATAAGCATCAGACCCAGTCACTTGTGGAGGTATACTCTCAGTAATGGGTGATAGAGAGGAACTGGTTTGTGTCTGTGCAATATCAACTGCATGCAACATAGGTATTATTGATTGTGGCATTATGATTGGTGAGGGTATGGGTGTTGAAAGAGACATGTCCTTGGGATCAGGACTGTGGAAGATGGATCCGAGTGGGTCCAGAGCTTCATATTGTGGGGTCCTTGTGCTTACAACCTGATCCTTTTGTGAGGATGCAGGAGGAGTTTTAGGCTGGGGTTGAGATCTTTCTTCCAACTGCTGTGAGGAAGTAGCAGCAATGGTTACTTGTGACTTTTGTGTTGTCACTGACAATGACTCTGGGATCTCATCTTCCAGAGTTGCCTTTGGTGTGGGTTTGGTGGGTTTTCTTGATATTTTCTTTTTGGTCTTTTTAATGGTGGCAGGTGTGGGGTTCAAAACAGTGGGTGTGCTGCTTTGATCACCTGGAGCAGTGGGCTCAGCAGAGGTTGCCTGAGGATCAGTGGCAGTTTCTAAAACCTGCTCAGGCACCTTTGCTTTTAACTTTATTGGTGCCATCATTCTTGAAAATGTTTCAATTGTTAAACAATTTATTTTGAAAGAGACACCTCGTCTGGGTAAATCTGCATCTTTCTCTACAAATTTTTGTTCAAAATAGTAGCTTAGAAATCTTGGAAAGAGCAGAAATGCCTTATTATCAACGTTCTTTACCAAATCATCAAAAATTTCCTGGGAGTAATTAAATTTTCATTGTTCAAAATTGCATATCCCAGGCATTGAATTTTAGTTGGTATTTCATTAAAAGACGTTGTTTTATTAGAAACACACATTAGTAGTGTGTGAAATAAAAATTTGGGTGCAGAAGGGAAATAACCCTTTTGTAGGGTATCCCTATTCGGTTGTTCTGCATAGCCCCTGTTCATGAAATCCTTTTTCAACTCGTCTTTAGAAAATGAGGTTTTTCCTTTCAAATCATCGAGTTTAAAGATTTCAGAAATGGATTTTGGAGGGATTTGAACCTTCTTACCCTGTATCAAGGAGTTGATGACGGAGATGATGTCTCCTTGTTTTTCAAGGGTGGCATTTTTCCAGAACTCTCTCTGGGTATCAAGGTATATGGGAGCGTCTGCAGTTATCAAAGTTTTGTACTTTGACGCAGATAAGATGTCAATGATGGAGTCGAAAGTGTGGTTATCGGTAGGTTTTGTGAGTATACCCACATAGTTGTGTGGAGCTTTGTAGCGAATCTCCGTGGTTTCAGCGGCCATTTGAGTGGCATCTGCTGTTGTGGAGGAAGATGATGGTTTTGATTTTGTTTTCGATTTTGGTTTCGTCATTTTTGATGAAGAAGATCGAAGAAGGTTTTGGAGTTATGAGAGGGAAACTGCTATGAGAAGAGAACTTTGGAATTCAATTCGACAGTAAAACCCTGTTTTGGTGTTAGGGCAGGGTTTTATTTAGGAAAAAGGTGAATGCTGATGTGGGAGCAGTTATAATAATCTGACGGCTAAAAACTGACCACGTGCCAACCCCTGATGTTATGGTAACTAATGGAGGACAGTTGTTTTGACAACTACTGATGGAACAATCATCAGTAGTTACAACGGTAATGAAATGAAACAGTGGATGTATCAGTGGATGAAACAATGATTTTAAACATCAGTGTTTTTGAAAAGCAGAGGTTGACTATCAGCAGTGGACAAGCTTTAGAGAGCAGATGTTGAGACACAACAACATTTTAGGTACAACAGTGGTAGAAAATAGAATGCAATAACTGATAGTGCAGCAGTGTTTTAACCTTTGACAAAATAATGTTAGCATCTGCTTGTTCAGATGTAGAATATGATTTTGTCTTATCTAACATCTGTTGAGCACCAGAGATGCTATTCTTAACAAAATACATTTTAGATGTACGTTATCAAGATTAAATTGTCAGCAGTTGTCTACAGAAATTTTGTTCAAGGTTTTGCCAAATGTCCATTATTCCAGATAGTGGTTTAGCATCCCAAATGATGAAAACATTTCTACTAGAGCTGCTCATTTTGTGTCTAATTACTTGAACTAGAACATGAGTATCTTAGTAGTTCGAAATTAATTTGCAATCAATTTATGATCTGTGATAATCAAACTTGAGCTTAACATGACCTTGATATATGTGCCATTTCCTTTTGACCAGAAATAGGATAGTAATTTTACACAAAAACAAGTAAATTACATCCTGACCAGAGATGAACTTTTACTATAAAAAAAATGAGTAAAAGTACAGAATATATTATAAAAAGTAATAAATATCTGGTTTTATTAAGAAGAAAAACACCTTAGAAAAATTAAAGGAAGTTTTGAAAATCAACAAAAGGATCTGACAGCTTTACAAATGTGTTCATGATCATATCATTCTCAAGTTATTTTGACCATTGTTTGGGGTCATTTTCTTGTCAATTGATTGTAACTTCTTCTTTTAAGGACAATCACTGGAGATGCCGTAGTTACCTGAACAATTCCTGGATTGATGAAAGCACTCAGTTGCATGATGACCACTGTTTACCCCAATTTTAACCTCAGAGGTGTTTTGTGCTTATACTCTTTTTCCTTTTGGATTCAAAGGTTTTTGAGATAACCACACTTTGAGATTTATTTATTTTTCCCTTTTTGCCCTTCCCATTCACAAGTATAGAAATACTCACTGAGAGGAAACTTAATCCAGAATCATTTTGAAGTAATGTTTTGAGAAATCTGGCCACATTTGTCCATGTTTTATTACCAGATCTCACATCACATATGATTAGGACAGTTTTGACACCTTATTTTCTTAATGTGTTTTGACAAAGTTGTTTTGGTCCTATTGAGGATTCTCAACCTGCCTTTGAACACATAAGAATTTTGACTAAAGTTTTAATTCCCTCTTTCTTTGTTAGCAGAACATAGGTTTAGCTGAACAGAGGTGCATACTTTAGTGTAAAATGTAAGAAAATCACAAATTTCGTAACAACAGTTGAAATCAATTTTGAAAATATCAAACGATCCCATAATTTAACAGATATTTTTCAGATCTGAAAACTATGAGTGATTTGTGCATGATATCACTTGTTGCGTGAAATTTGTGTGTCATATGACATCTTGGTTGTTTTACAGAGTTTCTAAATAATCATTTTGATCATGATTCACTTGTTACTCTGTTTTTCAACTGAATACAACCAACCATAGTATCAATGAATTGTGAGCTGAACTGTTATGTCAAATTGATTATTAGATCGAATTTGACTTTGTTAAGATCCGAGGCTGACATGATTGTGCTCGTTTGTATGAATTAAACATTCAGAATATATGAAATGATGTAAAGTGCAGCGGAAATGAATACAAACTTTGTAAACACAAGCATAGAAGAGAATAGTATGTTTAACCACTTGTTTCACCTTGAATCGAATGATTACAATGAAAATCAAAAGGTTATAATGCAAGCTTACAGACTAAACTCCCCCTCAGCCTGATACTTCAGAGTTGGTTGCAACAGATGAAAGGATTGAATTGAGGAGAAGAACTCACTCAAAACGAATCAAATATAACAGTACAGAGTACTGCTATATTTATAGGCAAACCAAACTACTGATGTACTTCAGCTGACGTCACCATGATAGTGACTTCTAACAGCCTAACAAACTATAGACACTGATCTATACAAAACTACTGATGTCTAAACAACTGATTAATAATACAATACAAAACAAGTCTAACACTGTTCACGTTCAACTGTTGTAGCCTAAGCACCAATTACTTGACCATTAGTGCTTTCTTCAAAAGGTGATCAGTCTTTGAATGAGCAGTGCTTGGATCTTCAGCACTATTTAAGAGACAGCAGTAGATAGAGCTCAGTGTTCGTCTTCAGCAGTCTTTAGTTGTTCCATCAGTGTTTGGTTCATCAGTTGTTCTTCTGAGCAGTGTTTAGAGTGTATCAGCAGATAGGTAACCACTGTCAAGGGGAGAGATTACTGTAAACATCTGCTTATTGTGAATCCACTGTTGTGACCAGGTTTTGGCTTTACATTATCTGTTCCTCTGGTAGGGTTCAATCCCAACAAATAATATTATCCCTTAACAATAAATGTATCAATGAGATGATAATTATAAAATTTCAATTTTCAGATACTAAATAAATGATGTGACCATCAAAAATCCACCGTCTTAAAATCAAATAGTTATCCATACATACACTTACAATAAGGTATCCATATAATATGCTTAGAATAAGGCATAGATACTATTGAATAATTCAAGTAAATATTTAGAACGACCTAATTTACTTTCAAGTAAATACAATTATATAAGGCATCAGTTTCAAATAAATTTGATTGTGTTCATCTTCTGTAAAACAACTTTACAATTTAATCAAATATTTAGAATGCCAATTTCAAGTGCTTCAATTGTAAATTAATTTTTTTTAATCTTAATCTATAACAAGCAACGCATATATGTATGAATATAAATCAAAACCCATAACATTCATAATGACATTTTAGCCAATATCTAGATGCCATGGATAAACTTAATGGTCACATGAGTCACCAAATATAGGAATGTGTGGAAAAATAGGATCTGACATATTTATAGGGAAACCAAAAATTATTGTTTTAACATGTATCATATGCCATAGTTTTGATCAAAAGGTTAATGATCAGACAATTAAACAAAATGACATGCAATCAGCCGAAATATTGTTAAAACTAAAACTCAATGCCCTTATTTTTTTTTTCGATGAAAAACTGTTCATCAAGTTAACAACTTAATTTCTAAATATTTTGATTTCTAATTACAATAGATCCCCAATCAATTAGCAATTGGAATGATATAATCAACATTGCTCTGATACCACATGTTGATTATATCATTAAACATGTAGCCAAAACATAAAACCTTAATCATAAACTTGAGCATAAAAGTATAGACACTTACATGTAGGAATGGTTATCTTTGCGGATGATGACGAAGCCATAATTCCCGTCAAGATGTTCTTGATTCCACTTTAGATTATCCTCTTGAGATGGATCAAGATTTAGAGAAAAGTAAAGTATTGGAGAGTGATGATTTGGTGTTGTTTATTCTCCTTTTATTCTTATGTTATGGACACTTAAAGGGTAACCCTACACATTCTCCTAATGTCATTATTTCCATCAAATAATGACTTATAATTAATCTTTAGGATACTAATGTCATATGGTTGATTGTATTTAGATGATCAATAAAGGCCACAATTATATAGAAGTCTAACAAAAATTGCATCTGGGCTGATCAAAACTCAAGGTGTTAAGACTGAGCATCAGCTAGCTGACATATTCACTAAAGGTTTACTCCCAAAAACTCATTCTGAAATGTGTAAGTCACTAGGTCTGACCAATCTTTTTGCACATTTAAACTGAGGGGGGATGTTAAAAATACTTATATTTATCCAGTATAAATGTGCATTTTATATATTTTGATTCCTTTTATTTTTAAACTTTTATTTATTTTTGGTTGTTTATTTATTTTGGTTGTGAGGTTTGGACTATCAAGGATGGGCTGCTGGTTCTATTAAAGTAGATCGCTATTGCTGACTTGGGCTTATAGCCGTTGCATCCAGTTGTTTGCCAGCCTGGGCTTCTGTGATGTCGCTTTGGGTTCGACAAGATAAAAGAGGGACTTGGTCCCTTGGCTGATTCATTCGAGCATTTCATTCTCCTGTTGATCATTCGCTGCTCTCTGGTTTGTTCCCTTATTCTCACACGTACATTCGTGAGTCTAGGGCTTGTCTATTACTTGTACTGATCATCCAGTTGGAGATCTTTTGGCTCTTTGTTCGTTGTTAATCTATGATGACAGATTCATTCAATCATTGTATTTGATACTGAGTATTCATAATAAAAGCATTTGATTCTTGAGTTCTGACAGTATGTTAAATTGAGCCTAGATTTGTGTAATGCATTTGTCGGCTTAAGTGTCTGTAAATTAGAGAAAAGAGACAGAGAAGAGCTTCACTACGCGTATCAACCAAGCTGTTTTCAATTAGGAAATCAGAAAATATCTGGGGCAACTTGAGGTAATTTCTCAGTTTGTTGTTTCATATGCCTACCCTTCTTCGCTTAAGTGTCTGTAAAGTCTACTATTTTAACTAAAATGGTCATGAATTTGAAAAGTCAAACTCAATTTTGCAGGATTGATATGGATGTAATCTGGGTCAATGTAGGAAATCATTAAGGATAGACCTGTCAAATGGAGCCCATCCATCAAATTTCGGGTCATGTTGGGCGTTTTATTATAACATGATGCGTTATTTTGGACACAAGTAGTTTTTTTTAATGGTCATCATAGGGTCAACTAAAGAGATCAAAATAGTAGCGGGGTCAGGAATGGATTGGTAGAGTTAAATGGTGGAGCGGGTGAGAATGGGCTCTCCTTTTGATTCAGACAATTTGAAACACAATTGGTGGTTGCTTCATCCTTGGGTTGGAATCGCAAATCTCAAATTTGAACTGATTGGTGGAAGAAAGACTCGATCAAATTGATTGTTATTGGTTTAATTTGCTGTTCGGGCATCATCAGGTTTGATCAACAATTATGTTGGTGTTCTTCAACTTCTCTATAGCAATGAAATATGGAGCGCTATAGATACGTATCTTTGGAATTACCATTTAAGGACTGTAATGTCCTTCATTCTATGTAACTTCTAAATAACCATCCACAGGAGATAAACATATAGAAATAAAGAACATGGTCATGTTGATGCGAACCCGTCTGTTGAAGCCGACCTATATGTCCATCTTTGACCTGATTGTACCAACGACTAGCAATTACCAATTGTGGCATTTTACCGGGTCGCCATTGCCATTATAAAGGGTACGTAAAGCCAAGCACGGGCTTTGGGCCCCCAATTTTCGAAGGCCACCATCTTTTTATCATGTATGTTAAATTGAGCCTAGATTTGTGTAATGCATTTGTCGGCTTAAGTGTCTGTAAATTAGAGAAAAGAGACAGAGAAGAGCTTCACTGCGCGTATCAACCAAGCTGTTTTCAATTAGGAAATCAGAAAATATCTGGGGTAACTTGAGGTAATTTCTCAGTTTGTTGTTTCATATGCCTACCTTCTGGGCTTAAGTGTCTGTAAAGTCCACTATTTTAACTAAAATGGTCATGAATTCAGAAAGTCAAACTCAATTTTGCTGTATTGATATGGATGTAATCTGGGTCAATGTAGAAAATCATTAAGGATAGACCTGTCAAAAGGAGCCCATCCATCAAATTTCGGGTCATGTTGGGCGTTTTCTTAGAACATGATGCGTTACTATGGACACAAGTAGTTTTTTTCATGGTCATCATAGGGTCAATTAAAGAGATCAAAATAGTAGCCGGGTCAGGAATGGATTGGTAGAGTTAAATGGTGGAGCGGGTCAGAATGGGCTCTCCTTTTGATTCAGACAATTTGAAACACAATTGGTGGTTGCTTCATCCTTGGGTTGGAATCGTAAATCTCAAATTTTAACTGATTGGTGGAAGAAAGACTCGATCAAAGTGATTGTTATTGGTTTAATTTGCTGTTTGAGCATCATCAGGTTTGATCAACAATTATGTTGGCGTTCTTCAACTTCTCTATAGCAATGAAATATGGAGCGCTATAGATACGTATCTTTGGAATTACCGTTTAAGGACTGTAATGTCCTTCATTCTATGTCTTGAAGCTGCGCTGTTGACCATGCTATTGGTTGTGGATGATCAAGCTAAGAATGACGGATATGGTTGTGAAGCAGTGGAGTGAGCAGGCTTCTTTTATGAAGAATTTGCAAAGGGCGTTTAGGGATGATGCACGGAGGAATGTTGTTCCTGGCCTTTCTTTTACAACAAATTTGCAGGTGCACCTGCAAGCTTTTGATCAATATAGTTGTTGCTGGGTTATATGGCTGATAGTCTTTTGATATGTCACTAAAACTATTGCTGCCAAATCAGAGAGTCAACACCCGAATCAAATTGACCATTTCTAAAACGTCTCGTTTCAACCTGTATCCATTTTGTCAATATGTTCTGACTCGAACCAAAATGAGTATTTGCCTGAAGTATTCCTAAGTGGGCTCATTATAGGCCACTTAGAGAGCTTATTAGCCCATTTGTTAGGCCCAATATCTATTTACCTTTTACGTTTGGTTCAATTTTTTTCTCAGGATATTACCTCGGGTAAAATTAAAACGCCTTAGTTTGTTATTTGTTTGTTTGAATTAAATTTGCCTAGGGCATTCCTCTTTTCTTAAAGAAAAAAAAAAAAGAAAAGACACCCGAATACATAAGTCAGTTTGGTTGTAAACGTTTTTGGTTTCATTCGATTATCTAACACTTGAACTACCTCCTCAGCTGCATCATATCCCCAAGCACAAAGATACATGCTTTGAAAACCAAACATTTCCTCAATGGTTCAGCATCCTCGTATTAAGACTACACGGAATCATGATCAAGGATTAAAGGGCAAGAGAGAAACCCATGTTACATAGGCGCCACCTAGACTTTGGGGCTTTTGCACTCCACATCACAAAAACCATGGGTGGTGGACAAGGGCAAAGCCTCATATTTTTCGTTTTTAATTTTTTTAGTAAATAATATTAAATTTTATTTATATATAAAATACTGGCCGAGTTACATCAATATCGCAGGTAAGCGAGCAACAAGTTGCGCCGCTACCCCTTTCTGAATAGCAAACCCTAGCCTATTAAAGACAAACCCCTGCCCCCCTGTTGATGAGCAACTGCTGTGGACAACCTTTTGGACCCTAGTCAACAAACGGATAGCTTCTGGAGCTAGGGAGCCAAAGGTGTCGAAGGCGAAGGGGACAAATGCATGTTGGTTATCAGCACATGCTTTAGCGTGTTTATCCACCTTTTTAGATTCCGCTTTCCTTATAGCGTGTCCTGCTACAAACCCGCTTTAATTAAATCCTTTTTTTAGTTAAACCATGGATCAGTGGTGTATGTCAACATTTTTCAACTCCGGTAATGGTGAACATTATCATGGATCATCGAAAATGCAGGGACTTCCTTTCACATTTATATCAATAGAACTCAAAGCCATATAAAACTCAAGTCACTGCTACATAGAACTCACAAAATCAATGTAGTTGGAAACAAAATAATGATCAAGTATCATGTATGCACATTCTTGTTTAAATATCAAAATACCAACATGAATTTCTACATTCTAAGTTTGTATATGATTTTGAGTCATCAAACGGGTTGACTCGATAAGTTGAAGTCCACAGGTCAACGGATATTAGTTTTGGACATCATCAACGCATATAAGTCCAACCTGTTAATAAACCCAACCCGCCAGTCGACCCGTTTTGCCATTTTTGTTTCGGTTATGGCTTCCAAGTGAGCTCGAAGCCATGACACATTAATGTTGACTACCTCTACACGTGACACTTAGCTTTCAGTTTCTTCCAATTTTTCAATAACTTCATCGGTTTCGGGTTTCAACTGCTTGACAATGCCACTAACATGCTCTAGGAGGGATACTCTAAAAAGGTCCGCTTTTCATTAAGTTATAACTCACCAATCCAAAAAAAAAATACTTATAATTCTAAGCATGTTTTTCATAACAAGGCCAAAGAAAAAAAATACATATTAAACAACTAAAGTTCAATCAAACACCCCTTAATTTATAAACCTGGAAACCCTTAAACACAAAACATTGCAGAAAATTTCAAATATAAAGTGAATCAATCTGTATAATAATTAAAAATATCACTACATTATAACATAAAAAGGCCATCTGAGAGGCAATAAACAACTCAAAAGGTTAAATCAGGATCCTCCAGGCAATTACCTATAATTATGTAATACATCCTTCTAACATTGATGGATTAAAAACCAGAAATGAATATGAAAAAAACCATACAAGACAAATCATAATGTGCATTGTTTGGGTTAAGCCCAGACCGAACTAAGCTTGGATGCGAGTCTTGCACTTCTGTAGTCATCTCGGAGCTGCACGAACCTAAAGTTTGGATACAAAACAGAAAGCTTTTTTAACAAAACGAAAAACATGTGGCAGTTACCATTACCAATACTGAAACTACATACCCTTTTTGTTTTTCAAATTATTGCAAGTTATGTTAAGTTTGTTTATGTAATATTTTTTTGGACAATTTGTGTTTCTAATCATCCCAACCTCTTTCTACACATATTTTAACTTGAACCCATGCACTTGTAACACACTAACACACGCACACACATATATATAGATAATATGAAGAAATAAATGAGATGGACCTTTGGGCCTCTTTTTTAATGCTGGGGGTGCCCTCAATCAGACTTGACAAGCTTTCAGGGGCAACAATAAATATATTCGCCATGCTGAAGAATATTTAAAGCATGTTATATTAATTAGTAATTTAGGAAGTAGGAACTAAACCTGTTTAATTAAAGACAGGCAGGCAAGCAACAACTTAAACTTACATGCTTAATGATTCAAATTTTTCATCAATTGTAGGGGCATTGAAGTTCCGCAAAAAATCCCCATACTCGGTGATGTCACGTTTAAGTTTCAGTCCTCCACTACATATATAAAGATAGAGTTTTTTTTTTTATATTACACAATAAAGGCATAACACATTTTATATTTTTGAAACATATATCTACATGTTTCTGTTACCTAGCGTTAAAAGCGAACTTCAACCAGTGGTTAGTCAGTGTCTTGTGCAAACGGTTTCCCTATATATATCAACAAAGTTATTACCTGGAAAATTTAAAAACTAGCAGGATAGTAAAGCATTATAACATAAAGGTAGAGATTAAGTAATGTATCCATCCTGAATGTTTACAGTCCTATACGAATGAATATGTAACTTCTATCTATAACTATATACAGAAAATATACCGAAGAAATTTAGTCGTACCAATTCATTTAGAAAAGATTGTTTGTTAAGACCTTCTAGTGCAGTGAATGCTGACTCAAGCACACGAGAGAGATATGCTACAACTCTGACAAAAAAAAAAAAAAAAAATCATAAGTTAGTATCCTGTCAAGAAAACAATTCTACAGATATAAATTTTAAACACACCGCATAACCTTGAACATGCAGTTGTAGGCCGAGGATCTGCCATGAGGCCATCGTCTGCTGACCTAAAGTCGGTTGCCTTTTGCTCAGCTGAAAGCAACCGTTCCACCTGCAGAATAAAGAGACTTGTACAGTTATACAAACATGTTATTAGAAAAGTTATAGAGCTCAAACTAGTACAATGTAGACCTCAGCAATAACTATATCAATGCATTGTTGAAGGCCTTTAATTGCGGAACTCTCTGCACCGGACATAGCTGCGGTCATCTCCTCACAAGAAGCAGCGTGTGCACCATCCACTGGTAATAGAAGCCTTGAAATAGATTTCACAAAGTACTACAATCGAGTACAGTTCCATTTAAATGGTGGCATTGATTAGTAAATAGCATGGTTGTAAGAATCGCTAGGCGCTAGTCGGCCGATGGGGTACCGACTAGCGATTAATCAACATTAGTCGTGATTAATCGGACTGGGATTTTTATATGTGATTTTTTGTGTTGTATGTATATATTTACACATTTTTATATGTATTTTTTTAAGTACAGATTTTAACCCCACCTCTACCCATTTTTTAAGTATACATGATTAATCACTAAAATTTACAGATTTTGGCCGGAATTTGGTCAGAATCTCATCAGAATCGCTTATTTCCGGCCGGCTGGCTATTAATCACCGACTAGTCGCCGATTAACCCTGATTTTTCCAACACTGGTAAATAGTAAATACCAAGTGTACAAATGGATGCATACTTGTTGAATTATCGCCACACTGCTTCCACAACCTTGTAAAGCAAGCATGAAAGATCTAAAATTGGTTTCACCGGCAGTAGCTGCACCTTCTGTCTACATGTCAAATTAAATTTTTCGAAATAAAGAAAGAAACATATACGATGTATGATTAAAGGAGTGAACAGAGAAGCTACCGTGGAAGCAGGACTAGAAGCCACTTTTCGACCCAACACAAACCGTTCCCTCTGAGAAGCGGCTTCCCTGAGGCCCTCTCTAGCTCTTTCAAGCCCTTCTGTCGTATATTGCCTGACCTGCATGTGGGATCAAGTGTTTTACATTGACCCAATTTATTTTGTAATATACGTACATATGTCACTCTATCAAGTGTTTTACATTGACCCTTATATACTATGTGAACCGGTGTGCAATAACTATCAGTCCAGCGCAACCTTTCAGGAATGGTGATTAACTAACTGTTTGACTCACATAATCACATACTTATTATGTCACAGATAACAATAAAGTTTAGTTTAATAACTTCTAACACCGTAGCATGAAAATACAGAAATCAAAGGATAAACAAGCACAAAATGACATGCGTACAATGCTGATAACTTACTTGGTCTAGAAGACAAGTAAACACATGTTTGGCAATGGAAGCAAGATTAGAAGGCTGTAGAAGACAAACAGACAAAACAGTTACAAATCCTCAAAATTGGGCACATCCATCTTCATGCGTATTTTGAATTCCCAAAATATGTTTTTTTTCTTCTTAAGCAAGTTCTTGCAATCTTATGTTGCCATATTTTCTCATTGGTTCTTTCTACCGCAACCTCTATAAATGCATTGTAACATTGCATTAAAATTTACCTGAGGTGAAAACAATTTACATCGTGAAATCGCTTCTTCATTCCAACTCACAAACTCTTGTACCACTGTAACAGATATTGAAGCTCCTTTGGATGACAGCTGGCCCTCCGCAAGCAGTTCCTCCATCTGTAGAGAATAATAATAGATGATGTTCTAAAAAAACCAAAATAAATATAGTCCATGATGTAATGGTGGAGGGAGAGAAAAAGAGAGATCGAAAAGTGTTGTTAAAAACCTTTGCTTTGTAAAGTTGTCTCATAGATGCTCGTTCACACTCAAGATAGATACCTTTGTGCTCAGCAAACAGAGCTTCCGTTAGGCCTGTACCAATAGAAAAAAAAAAGTTTCGCAGCATCATGTTATATCATTTTACATATCTCACATGATCCATAATTATTAAGGTAATTAAATGACATAATACACTATAAATTGTCTATTAATGTGACACGGTTTAGCACTTAAGCAATATTGACAACCATCAAGGGTATGCTACTCAAATCCATATTGGTTATATATATTAGATTTTAATGTATATATTATTTTCCTGAATCTTATAACTTGTTTCCAATAAAAATCTACTTGTGTGACTAACATGTAAAGACTGATGCCACATCTTAAAAGGCGGTACCTTCAACATCCAAGTCACCGCATCCCACATCGCGGAGATTTTTGGCAAGTTCCTGTGTCCTCTCATATCCCACCGCAAGCCTTCTAAGATACTTAAACCACAAATACAAAAGCAAAATAAAAAAAATTTAAACTTAAAAATTCATGTCTCATCCTCACAAAATGAGCAAATATGACTTACTAGCAATAATCCACCTTGTCTCATAGGAGGGGGATTAACGAGAGACGGTTTCACTAATAACTTCTCTAGAAGGTTTGGGATACGGTCCTCCATAACTCTCTGTCACAGCAACAACATGAAGTGACTTATCACCAAGTTCACACCGTACGTAAATTTCCTAATGTGTCCTTCATGAGGAGACGATAATATACAATTTTTCATTTCGAATACCTGTACCAATATTGACATGACATCGTTGGGACAAGGGAATACAGTCCTGATGGTCGATGATTCTTTACGGACAGTATCTGTGATCCATTCATAGATATTAGATATGGGACACACAATTTTTTTTTCTAAATAAATGTTATTTAACATTTATTATATAACATAATAACATACCAGTTATTTGTTTGTACCGTTCTGATAGTGCAACGTTGACATCATCATGGTTAGGTGTGGAATCTTGGTCGCCGAGAACCAACCTAGAGTCTTCATTCATCACCTCTACATCAAACATTGGTCGTAAACCGACATAGTGTTGCATGGCACTGGTGCCTCTGTTAAACTGCACATATATACATATCAAAATACTTGCAAACTAAACAAATAAACAAAGTGCGGAGTGCGTACCTGTGAAAGGATTTTTGCACACTCTGCCATATTCGTCAATTCTCTTCTTTGAGATGCGGAATCAAATCGAGACAACAACTTGTTCTCCAGTTCTAGATATACATTCACCACAAACAAACTTCACTTGTTAGCAATAAAAATAATGAATTTTAACTACTTCCCTTATAGCAAAATATGAAAAATCATCAGTAAACTTTTTGAATGCGGTGGAAGTTCAAACTTGAATTGACCTTTAGCTGTAATATCAAAGTAAGATCCGGAACGAAACATATGATCTCAACAGTTAGGGCTGGGAAAACGTGTCTTATCGAGTTTAACAGGTCTTTGACGATGCGAATAACACAAGTATTAAACATGAATACAGCTCGTTTAACTACATTATATCTCATGTGTATAGCATAGTTGTGTGTTTTATGTACCAAGAAGAAGAAATGAAGGATCCTAGCCCCCCTAATTTTATTTATTATTAAAAAGGTAAAAAATCACGTAGTGTACCTTGCAATAAACAGGTCTAATCATGTCTTATACATATGACAATAGTCCACCAATTGTCTTTTATTATCATATACACATATAATATAAGTAGAACTTCAAAACTCAATAACATCACACCGTTGCAGTATTCTTGCAGGTTAGTAATTGCAACCTCGAGTCCTTTACTAGCACCTGCATTTCCCGGAACAGTTGTCGCGTGCCTTCCAATGTCTTCCTCTGCAAGCGAACCTAAAATGAAAGATAGAAACAAAAACATTCAATATCCCATACCTTGTTACATATTTATTTAATGTTAAGACATGTGTAGAAACGTTATCATACGTAATTTTTGTGCGATAGAAGCAGCCTCGCCTACACGTTTGTCATCGGAGAATAATGAGGAAAGATGCATCATATTGTCCTCACCCTGGCTACTATTGAACTCCATGAGATACTAGAGGACCAAAACAAACATGTGATATTGAAACTTTGCAGGGGAGCGATAAATCGATAATCACTGTCAACCGAAAGGTGAGAATACCTTTATGAGCTCCATAGTTTGGTTGGCGGTCTCGCGTTGTGAGTCTGCACTCTGGTAATACACAACAGAAAGGTTTAAACATGGTAACCAAACGGCTAACATCCGCGGAAGCACTAATTACATGTGTTAGTAAAACTCGACCTGCAAATGATCCCCAATCTTGGCAGCTGTCTGTCCAACGCTTGAGATACGTGAGTCCAGTCTCGCAAAACTACTAAATATTCCATCTAAACGCTTCTCTAGCTGAAAAAATGAGATATAGTCAAGACCTTGTGAAGGAGCATTGCACTCGGTGTCTAACTAAGATCACATGAAAATGGTAGTGCTTAAAAATTTATTAAATCCTATAGTGAACTCAATTTGACACTATAGAGTGATAATTGAATTACAAGCATTAGTAAAACTTGATCTCCATATTGAAGTCGAATAGTATACATACTATATAAAGTTAGTATAACAGTTCTTCTTACGACGACTTTTAGAAAATAAAATACATCCTAAATGGATTGATGTTATCAAACTGTGATTAAGAATTCAACCACTAGGTATGCTTAAGATTCATCTTGGCATGTATTGCACATTTTTAAAATGCTAGATATATGTGAACCATTGGTATTAGATTTCAAAAAAATGAGATGAATAAATTACCTCACCAAGTGTCTTCCTATGCTTTTTGTCTTGTGAAACAACATCCTTTTTAAGCTTTTGTAGTTTTCCATCAATCTTGAACAAACATTAGAATATGTGAGAGCAATAAAAGTGTAAAGTGCATATATGCAGAGATGAATAACACGACTAAAAGCCGATATCTACCTGTTTCCGAAGTTCGACTAACTGTGTGCAAGAATCCTTAAAGATTAACAATAAAGTGTCTACTTCAGGAAATACTGGACCTAACAACCCACTTGTACTAATATTAATCGGGCCGTCCACTGAGTCAGCCTCTTCTTCTACGAAAGATGGCAGCAACCCATTTACTAGTTTCGCAAATAAAGCATCGTATGAAAAGTCCCCCTTCGTATAAAATAGAGCGTTACTGAAAACGTCAGATTATTCAAATAAATTGTGGAGCATACACAACATGAAGTGATTCAGCATTTACCTTGAATTTTTCTATGTCTAAATCAAGTGATGAAGAACTGTAAGATGAAGGTGTTGATACTTGAGTCTCTTTCATCTAAACACCAGAAATAAGACAATCAAATGAAGCTATACAACATTAGTCTTCAAGATCCTCTTTCATAGACAGTGATGTATCATACATGGAATTCAACACAAATATATATATATATATATATATATATATTCACTCAGTTGTATTATGAAACATTATTTAGTCTGCAATATTAACCTCAATCGCGGTTAACATTCATGCGCGTTAACAGCTTAATAGTCCGCAATATTTCATCTCATTGTAAGTATTGCAGCTACTCATCCACTCAAAACCAAAATCATAACGAATCTATCGCGAATTAACAAGAGAGTACAAACTATGTAATTAAATGTTTAACAAGATAAGATCAAGATATTCGCGAATTAACGAAGTCATTGTAATATTATTCATCCTTAAACATGTAACTATGTTGCATTGTCTCCATTCCTATTCAGTGCTCATTAACATCACCTATAAGCCAGTGACAATGTTTATGA
Source organism: Helianthus annuus (assembly GCF_002127325.2). NCBI lineage: Eukaryota > Viridiplantae > Streptophyta > Magnoliopsida > Asterales > Asteraceae > Helianthus > Helianthus annuus. The sequence goes on from NC_035434.2 coordinate 59,959,030, forward strand.
ATCTTATGATCTGAATAATAATAATAATACCACGAGTAAAAAGAAACCAAAAGGCAAAAACATGTTATGTGTATAGATTATGGTAAATGATTAACCTCAATGACTACGAGAGATGATGATTCGATTTATTTCGCAAATAATTCTTCTTCTTCGTCGTGGTGTTGTTGATTTTAAGAATAGATCAAGAGAGTGTTACGCACGAAAACATGAAATTGAATTTGACTCGGTATTCACTTCCTTTTCACTCTATTTAAAGAAACTCTTTTACACTTTTTGTGTTATGTTTTCCAAAATTATAAATTAGGTTTATACGGGTTAAATAAATAAATATTACCGTAAACAAATAGTTTTAAGAAATATAATATCGTTAATTTGTTGCTTATAATGATTAACCTCAATGACTACAAGAGATGATGATTCGATTAATTTTGCAAATAATTCTTCTTCTTCGTCGTGGTGTTGTTGATTTTAAGAATAGATCAAGAGAGATGAAATTGAGGGAGTGTTACGTAGGAAAACATGAAATTGAATTTGACTCGGTATTCACTTCCGTTTCTCTCTATTTAAAGTAACTCTTTTACACTTTTTATGTTATGTTTTTCAAAATTTTCCCCTCTATAATTTCACAAAAAAGTTTTGTGAGTTGAAACTACTATTCAATTTTGTATAATTTATAATAGCATTGTGTACAACTAACTAATGCACAATTCATTTTTCTCTTTGGTTTATTGGTCCATCCAACCATTGGTTCATATATTCAATTTTTTACTTTTTAACTAAGAGCGATAATTCAACTTTTTATACTTTTCTCCCCTATACCTTTTTGTCTTTTTCAATTTTGTCACAACTTTTTTTATCCAATACTTTTTCACTTTCAAATTTGTTCTCATATACTTTTCATCTTTTACAAATTTGTTGTTTTACTTTTCGGTCAAAATTTTACAGATTAACACCCCCAACACGCATGCGTGGTATAAAGTTTTTACGTTATGTTGTTCTGCAGTTTAACGGCTCTATCGCAATGCACGGAGTGATAAGTCAAGTTAGTTATTCTTTTCTATGTTTTATGTTTCAGACTAAATTTTGCAAGTTAATACGCTAAAATGCGCGTGTGTGGTTCAACGTTTTTACGTTTGCTATTTGTTCGGTTTAACAATCCTGCCGCAAAGCGCGGGTCGTAAATACTAGTTATAAATTAGATTAGAACTCGTGTATTATATGAGTTAAATAAATAAATACTCTCGTAAACAAATAGTTTTAAGAAATATAATATCTTTAATTTGTTGCTTAGGCTAGGGGGTGTGGTATAGCGCCCTGGCAAAATCAGCAATTTTAGCGCCCTTTAACGCCTCATATCCACCCCTTGGGCGCCAAAGGGAGGGCGCCATGGAGAGGGCTCCATTGCAGTAACGATCGCTAATGACATGTGCAAGTGGGTCCAGTCTTTCGAATCAACCAAATCTTTTACTCTTTATTATTTTTTTTTGTATTTTGTTTAATAGAGGGCTTTAAACCATTGCATGCAAGTTAAAGAGAGAGGCTTTAAAACCCCCTATGTGACATGGTGCTGATGTGGCTCTGACGTGGCACTATAAAGCCCCTAGGGGCTTTAAACCACACACCCTAGCCTTATAATTATATGAGATTGATAAATAAATAAGTAGATTAGTATGTTGTTACTAATATATAAGTGAATGATACATAACATTCTTTGAAAACCCGTATATTACAAATGCTGAATATCAAAAAAGAAAAAATATAAATTATAAACTTTTTAATAATTATTACACGTTTATTACAAACCCGTGTATTACACGGGTTGACATTATTTGGAATGGTTAATAAGTTAATATTAGAAAAGGTAAACTTCTTAATTAATTATTAAAAATTTATTTTTTTAGTAGTAATATATGATGAACCCATTACATTGTATTACAATTAATAACTAGTGATTTTTCCCTGCGCTTCGCGATGGGAATTCGGTTGGTATCTGTTCAGTTCGTTTCGGTACCGACATTTGTTATAGTAAATGAAAAAGAAAACTTTACATCGATCAATCGAAAACAATAAAAACAATTATCGACACCGACATCGATGTTGTTTAGTTGATATTCGTTCGGTTGGTTTGCGTTCTATGTTTTTTGCTTCAAAATTGTCATATAAACTTTATCGAAAACGACTATTTCATTGCTATTGTACCAATCCGAACAGAACCCGACTAAACAACATTTGTATCCGTACCGGTATTTATTTTTATTATTTTAGCTTTCGATAATTTAAGATCTTATCGCTACCATACCGTACCGTACCGGACTGAACAACTTCAGTACCGGTATGTATTAATTTTTATGGTTTTTTGTTTGATAACAAATATCTTGTCGCTACCGTAGTGAACAGAACCAAAACCGAACAAACAACGTACATTCGGTATTGGTATTTATTTTTATTATTTTTTTCTGTGGATAAACTAACATCGAATCGCTAGCATATTGTACCAAACAACATCAGTACCGTTGTTATCCGTATTCACATTTATAGTGTCCGGTTTCAAAAAAAAATATTATACAACTCTGTCTGTGACGATAATTGAATATCGGTACCAGTACCGTCATAATTTGAACCGACTGATACCGTTTGAACAACTTCGGTGTTGGTATCGGCTACCGTTTTTATCGTTTCGGTCGATGTAAAACACATGTTGATTTCTATACCGAGTGCATGAACATACCGGTTCTATAACGAACCAAATCGATACCCATCCAATGTCCGTGCTAACGTACCATCACAATGCGCGAGCAAATAACTTGGAAAGTTAAAAAAAATAAATAAACATAAATGCAGATTTAGAATTTTTTAAAGTTAACGATTGTAAGTTATAATAATAAAAAACAAATTAAATGCTAAATATAATACTACTAATGAAAAATAATGAAATGCTACTAATGAAAAATAATGAAACTGTTACATGAGAATTATTAATTACTATTTATTATTGAAAAATCAAATGAATAATAGATAAGATACTATTAAAAATAAAAACAAATGTATAAAATATTAAATGCCAAATATAATAAACAAATACCTAAGAATTTTCAAATACTATTTATTGCTAAAAAATAAAATAAATAATAGATAAAATATTACTAAAATTAAAAATAAATAATTAAAATTTTCAATTACTATTCATCAAACTTTCAATTATATATTTTAATTGCTCATTGTGTTATATTAATACGTTAATATTTGTGGGTAAATATTATTAGTATCTAAACTAACTTTCGGGTGCTACACAAACATTTTTAATGATATGTAACTAATTAAACTTTTTTAGCCTTTTTAATAAATTATTTGGAATAATTTAACTAAATTTATTATCTATATTAACTTATTAAGAGAATTGAGTTTTTTTACCCTTTTGGTAATTTTACTATACGTATAAATTTTGAAGCATTATGTACAAAAGATAAAAACCATTTTATAGGGGCTAAACAAGGACACTGCCCAAAATTTTAAGACGTTCTAAAGGCATTACATGAATTTCATCCGTTGCCTTCCCTCAACCCTAATCAACCAAAACGCCTATGAATCCCAAACGGCGCTCCCAGTTCACCAACGTAACAAAACCCTTATTTTTTACATTTTTCTTCTTCATCGCCCACTGATGCCTACACCCTTATCAATTGACAATCATCAATTACAAAATCCTACAATTGGAAATCATCTGTTTGAAGTAGTTCATTATAGCCTAAAATTGTTCAATTTTTAGAATATGTTGTTGATTGGCCATATCTATTGTTGCTATTTGGCGAACTAATTATCTATCTATTCACATTGATTCTCGCCGAAAAACTTCCAAGCAACCTTTCTTCACTTTATGGTTCTATATTAGCTACTCTTCACTTCAATTATACTAAATTTACAATCTTGGGGGTTCAAAACTACAAAAATCTCGGTTGAGTGCCCTCGGATAATGTCGCACCCCGATTCTCGGTGGGCCCGATTGGTATAATCGTGACGGTTGGATAATAGTTATCACAATATAATAATATGCAGCGGAAGTACTAGAGTGAAACTATTAAATTCAATAAAGCTTGAATGTATCAAAGTATTACAAGCATTCAGTATAAGCCCACAGGCAGGATCTAATAAACAGAGCTTTAGACATCATAGGCCTTAAGCATCAAGAGTTGCAAATTCCTTGGCCTTCATTCTAGCTGACCCGTATTCCCAGCCTATAATAAGGTTCGGTACATGCGGTTTCAATCTTTTGAAAATACGTCAGCCAAAGCTGGTAAATACAAGTAACTGACTCTTTGGAAAACAGTTTTTCGAAAGAGTTTTATACATAGACAACACCCGTAGGTGATCTTTTAAATATTTCTTGGGATTTATTCTTGTTAACAGATTTACATACTTGATTCACCCATTGGGACGTCCGGACACGGTACCATTAACCCCCAGTCATTTCAATTATCAAGCAAAACGAAATAAACATGATTCTTACATTTTTGCGCAATCATAGGCGACTTACTTATGTAATACCCGCTCCAAGTGGCGTAATTGCCATCCCAAGTTTAAAACTAAAATAAATTAAGAGTATTTACCTTTTTGCTAGCTTCCAATCAACAAGATTATAATTTAGCAAAAAGCCGCAAGTCTAAGTACTATTGACCCAAGTCCGATTATCTTGGGGGGGGGGGGTACTATAGTCTGGAATGAACAGATTTATTATCTGTTAGAATGTATACGGGCCAAAGGTAGTTCCTTTAAATATGACCTGATACTTAAGAATAGGTTCGCTAGATTAAGCGTATACCGAATAGAATGTGGTTTAAACCCAACAAGTACTAGGACTTGTATAATATGGGTAAACAAAGTACATTCTGGATTTTGAAGTGAAAATGATAAGGTTAAACCCGTTTCGGTAAACTTACGTAAACGAGTTACGTAAGTCTAACCGTAAGCGTATAAGCGATAACGGGTAACCAGATGAGTCATGAACAAGTTCCATATGCCAATATACTTTAAACAAGTTATAATATCAGTAGGATACCAACTTGTATGCCCGTTAAGGTTTTAAAATCAAATTATGCCTCATAAGGGCGTTTTGGTCATTTAGCGATGTATAAAAGGAACTTGCGTATAATTTGATGTTACGACCATAAAAGTTCCGTGAGAACACTTTATTTATGATATAATATCATTAGGATATCAAACATATGTGTGTTTTATAGTTTAAGACCAAACTATGCTCCGTAGGGGCATTTTGGTCATTTCACACATAGTTTTGAAAGCTTATTTGGGATTCTGAGTTTATAACAACCTACTATAAAAACATTTTAAATAAGTTATAAAATCAGTATGTAACAAGTCTTGGTTGGTAAATATGGTTTAAAACCATACTACGCGCCAAAAAGTCGTTAAAGTCATTAAATGACGATATTTGCAATGTTTTGTGAAAACTGGTGTTATGACCAGGTTTATATGGTCAAGATATTCTATTTAGTATATCACATCAGTGGGTAAAAGGTTTTGTATGAATATTATGCTTTAAAACCATTTTATGTGCCATAAAGGCATTATCGTCATTTAAGAACGTAATACAAGAACTTGTGCATAAACTCAGTCTATAAACTGATTTGATATCCCAAAATATCCTATTTATGATATTACATCAGTAGGTAATGAGTTTAGTATAAGGAATTATGCTTAAAACCGATCTATGCGCCTAAAGGGCATTTTGGTCACTTTAAAGCATAATTTACGACATTATACGCAAACTCAGTTTATGATCAGATTTGTAACATAAAAATATGTTAACCATGTTAACACATCAGTACCTAAATCATTTGCAAGTTCATTGGTGCCTAAAACCTTATCTTTACTAAAAAGGGCAAAATAGTCAAAGTATGGCATATTAACGGAAACTTGCATAAAACTCAGATTACTATTATGATCGTGTAATATAACCTCAGAGGGTTATGCTACATCATATTACGATCATAACGGAACCTTAAAACAGTATCAAACTATTCTAATTTGGGTCATAATCGAAAGTCAAAGCAGAAGTCAAACTTCACGACTTTCGGTTGCGAATCGACTCTAAAACTGGAATTGACGAGCTGACATGTTTACACATGTTCTAATAATTATTACTAAGTTGTTTAAGTGATAAAACATATTATACAACACCTTTAAACTCAGATCGTAATAATTTCAAAATCTGCCCCGTTGACTTTTTAAAACATTAATATGTTGACTCGTCAATTGACCAAGCAAATGTGATTCTTAGGAGGTGCCCTTTTGAGGGATTAACACCTACCTAATTACGATCACTTAGCCATGTCTGTTGCGAACAATGGCTAGACCATTAAGGTCTAAAGCGAAATTCAAAGCGTTTATCGAAAACGCTTGACTTTTCGGCTTTAAAAGCCTAATAAACGAATAAGCCATGAAAGGAACACTTACAAGTGGTCCTAGGGACTGAATAAAACTCAAAGGAAGTTCCTAATTGCTTAGGATCCTCCAAATATGAGAAGTATAGAAAGATTTCAAGAAAGGTGCAAGTTTCATAATGTACTTATGCACCTATTTGTAGTTTTTGGAGGTTAATTAGATCTTTCTAGGTGTTTAGAGGGTCTTGGGGATGCTTACAAGTGTCCCTAAACATGTACAATACAAACTACAAGCCCATAGATTCGTTTAGGAGGTCTTATGAAGCTTGGAATGGGCTGCAAGTCAGATTTCGAAGTTTGACAACTTTAGTCCCTGTATAAAATTTGTTGAGTTTTGACGCTTTTAACCCCTTTTAACCCACTTTCTAGGTTGCGTAAAGGCGTTAAGGGATAAGTAACTTGGTTTATGCCCGAAAATGTCGTGGATGTCGGTTCATTTGGTCGTACGGTCGCGTTTTTCGCTTAATAGCGACGAACGCTTTAACGAACGCGAAAACCACCCAAATTGCGCAACGAATGATATTTTTGCATTCTTATCAATAAAATACAAGATATTAGGTATACCCGGGGTATGACCAAGCATCAAATGTTCTGGGTTCATTAAAAGTTCACTCATAGGTAAGAATTAACATGTTGACGCTTTTAACCCCTTGAACTTGCAAACTTGCATGTATTATCACTTATTTGCATAAAACCCTTAAATGGCCAATAAGGCATTCCCGAGAGTATGATTGAACATCATGAAGCTCCCGGTTCGTTAAAAGGTTATTCAGAGGTAAGAATTAACATGTTGATGCTTTTAACCCTTTGTCGCACAAACTTTCAAACGTTACACAAAGGGCTCCTCTAGTACAACAAGTGGCTCATTTGAGAATATGGACACCGTGTAAGGTCACTCAAAGGCTTAGTTTCAGCATGTTGACAATTTTAGTCCCTCCATATACATAGTTTTCATTTTTGACGAAAATAGTCCTTCTTAGCCAACTTTTGAGATAATTAAGATTAGGGACACGTGTCAATACATTATTGGGCACGATTTTACAAGGTGTTACAGATAATATGTGCCCTGTCCGGTGGTCCTCCCCGCCTACCCTCAGGGCCGCCCCTGTATATATATTTAATTAATCCTGGCAAAGTTGACCCATGTATTCAGTTTTGGGTTAATATGGGCAATTTATTTTAGAGTGATGGGTTATGATGGGTATTAAAAAAATATATGAATGGGTTGTAGGGCTGTAAACGAACCGAACGATTCGTGTTCGTTCGTTAAGGAAATAAATGTGTTCACGCACAGTTCATGAACACTTACCGAACGAGATTTTATATTCGTGTTCGTTCATTAAGGAAATGAGTGTGTTCGCGAACGATTCACGAACACAAACGAACACAAGTAAATTTGTCGAACGCGACGAATGATAAAGGTAGATGGCTCAGAGAGTAGCACTGGAACTTAAATCCCTTATTGTGGAACGGAGGCCAAACGTATTCGCCGATGTAAATAATGAGAAATGAAAGGGAAATGGTGCATAAACCAGGTGAAAGAGGGTTTCCTAGTTTAATTGCTAGGGTAATAAAATAAATCAAAATTTAGTAATATAAAAATTATAGATAAAATATATGAAAGTTCACAAACACCTTACCGAACGTAAACAAATGCAAATGAACGAATGTTCACAAACACCTTACCGAACGTTCACGGACCAAATCGAACGAACGAGACCTCTGTTCATGTTCGTTCATTTAACTAATTGAACGAAATTTTTTGTTCATGTTCGCTCATTTATTAAACGAACGAACATAAACGAACTTCCTGCTAAATGGTTCATGAACTGTTCGTTGAATGTTCAGTACGTTTACAGCCCTAATTGGTTGGAGTGGGTTGATATTCATAGGAAGAAGACTCCCATGGGCCAGGATGGGTGGTGGAAAAATCTTACGGGTCAGGATGGGTAAAGGGCAAATAACTAATAAACTACCAATTCTCATCACCACTATTTGCTAGAGTTCGTGTTTTTAAAAAGGGCAATTAATAGTTACTGATAGTTAAATAATGGTCATCTCACACGCACACATACGCATAGTGGCTCTGTATGAGGCTATGTAGCACGGGAACGGATACGGGACTGGGGTACAGGGACGATACGGGTACGGCAAAAAATATCAAATATAAACGGGTAGTTGATGATCTTTGTGTTTCTTGAGAAGTGATAATCAATGATGAATATAGATGATGATGATGATGATGATGATGAATACAAATGATGATGAATATATATGATGATGAACTGAGAAGAGAAGGAACTGAAAGGCCGACGTTATGTATAATTAGATGTTGATCGGGTTTTTTAACCGAAAGGCCGACTGTTTGTTATGGAATTTGAAAGGTTTAAAAGATAAAACCCTAAAAATAATAGGATACGTCCCCGAAACTTGTAGTTGCTGTCCCCGAAACGTGTAGTCGCCGTCCCCAGTACCCGGAAACGTTTAGGGGACGTCCCCATGGCGTTTCCGTCCCCAAAACGTCCCGGGGACGGGTACCCGATCGTTCTAGACGTCCCCGTGCTACATAGGTATGAGGTGAATCTTGATAATGATATAACTCTATTGGTTAATGGAGGTTCATCAAGTATTAATTATTAAAATGTTAAGTCATCTAAATATAGTAAATCTGATTGAGGTTATTGATGACCGAAACACAGATCATTTCTGCATGGGTATGGTCTCTGCCCTTTGCATTAGTGTTTTCATTTTCTTTTTCTTTTCGTTGATTATTAGTTTTTTTTTCTAGTTCTAGAATATGTAGAAGGAAAATGGGTCATTGAAGGTGCTGGACTACCAGGTGGCTTGGGTCAAAATGTTTTAGGGAGGTATTTGCGCGATATTGTTTCTGGGTTGATGTATCTCTATTCTCATGTATGACTCCGCTTTCAATTCAATTACGATATTTTTTTAACTACAATTTTCTATTGTTACTTTCTATATTAATTTTCTTGGCAAATGGGTACTAAAAATAAATTTGCGAGCAGTGGGGGAAAAGCTACCAACCAGAGTTGCTTTTGTCAAAAAGAGGAGTTCCAGTTCAGTTTCCGGACTGTGTCTTCTATGCAGAACACATAGAGAGAAGTGATCATCTCTTCGCATCTTGTGGGTAGGCACAAATGGTTTGGTTGACTATTTTTTTAACTTCTGTTTCTATTATTTCCTTCCTATACTTTTCAGAACTTCCATACGTCGCTGTTTAAAGTTTTGGGCCAAACATCGTGGCGTTTATTCAAATGTAAGTAGTTAGATCTTGAATTTTTATTCTTGTTCTTTTTATTGTTGATTAAATGAATCAATTCAATACGATCATCAATGTCTGCAATTGAATCGTGTCTCCTTCAGTGGGCCAATGTTCGTCCTTTTTAACGTGATTTTGTTTTCTTCAACATATATAGAAAACCACAGCCCAGCCTCATTTAGATTGGAGTTTTGTTCGGAAATTAAACATTTGTTCGACGCCAACAACGACGAGGTTTCCGGATATGAAGGCTAGTTTGGTTCCTTTGCCACAAAGCTAGGGTCGATTCTATTTTTTCTCCTTCATCTTGTTGTGTGGCCAAACACAACCATCGGCATGCCATCACGAGTACCGCCCATTCATATTCGTAGTTCCGGTAAGCATTCAAACGGGAGTGCACTCTAACTGGCAGATGGATTTACTTCTGGGGATGTTGGAATGATTTGATTCTCAGAACACATTGCTTTACATTATTATGTTGGTTTGTTTGTTACTAATTATTGTGTTCTTCCATGGCTCGTAATTATTACTTAATGGGTCATCTTTTGTACATTTTGACTTTTGAAGTCAAATGATCTACCTTATAACTTCACATGGGCTACAACTATAAGATTAGGCCGTGGGGTATGGTGGGGTTTGGGTTGGGGCTTGGGTTGGGCATTTGGTGACACGTGTAAAGGGAGTCAGCCCACGGGGTGGTTACGTGTCCGCGGGGTATGGCGGAGCGTGGGTTGGGCTTGGGTTGGGCGGGTGGCTATGCCATATCAACAATTATTTTAATATATATTTATACTTATAATTATACAAAAAATAAACATACCTATTTTTTTTTTAAAAAAATACATAAACATACATAATAATTATCAAAATAAAAGGCAGTCATTCTTCGTCGTCTTCGTTGGTTTCGAACCCAGGAATCGTTGAAACATGTTCCACCAAATCAGCTCGAAGGTTCTGATGTATATCCCTTGACTTTATTAAAAATTCATTTGCTGCTTTATCTTCGTCTGTTACGTTACCTGGTTGGGGGTCATCATCATCATAGTAGGTAACGACCGCTTTACCTTCATCCTCCAAAATCATGTTGTGAAGAATGATACAAGTGTACATCACGTTTCCAATCTGATCCTTGTTCCATAGTCGACATGGAATTCCCAATATTCGCCAACTTTTCTTCAAAACACCGAATGCTCGCTCGACCTCTTTACGTGCAGCCATCTGGACCCTGTTAAACTTTAATCTCTTTGGATCTGTGGTACCGTGTTTTGTGAACGACTTTACAAAAACCCCCCACTCTGGGTAAATCCCATCAACTAGGTAGTACCCGTACATGTACTCAACCCCGTTTACAAAGAAACTTCCTTTGGGTCCTATACCATTTACCCGATCATTGAAAAGAGGCGAGTGGTGTATGATGGTAATATCATCATGTGAACCTGGCATACCGAAGAACGCATGCCATATCCAAAGATCTTGGGACGCAACCGCTTCAAGCATGATGGCTGGCACCCCGTGAAATCCACTAGTGTGAGCACCTTGCCATTCGGTAGGGCAAAGTTCCCAGGGCCATTTCATACAATCTAAACTACCTATCATCCCGGGTAGCCCATGATAATCAGCGTGATGTTCCAATATTTGTTGCATGTCACTGAAGGAGGGCTTTCTCAAATATCTTTTCTTATAAAGTTCTAGAATACACGAACAAAAGTTGTGAAGAGTTTCTCTAGCTACACGTGCAGACATTTTTAAATAGTCATCCATAATGTCCGAACTATTGCCGTACGCTAATTGCCTAAGTGTGGCCGTGACCTTTTGCCACGTACCAAATCCTAATTGCCCGGTTACATTGGGTTTTTGTTGGAAATAATCATATTTCTCCTCAAGATCTCTAGATATTCTTAAAAATAAGTTTTTACTCATACGAAAACGACGCCTAAACATTTTTTCATCATACTTAGGTTTCGCTGAGAAGTAATCGCTTACCAAAAAATCGTTAGCGGTGTGCCGTTCACGAGCGATGTACCTCCTCCTCCGTTTAGGTTGTTGAGTCTCTTCCTCATCGTCTTCGTCTTCCACGATAGCTTTCACCACCGCCGCGATCGTTTGTAGAAATATTTCCGCACCATCGTCAGATGATGATGACGATTCACTATAACTTGAAGAACTCATGGTAATATTGTGTTTTATTGTTTGATATTGTGTGAGAAAAATGTTAAATGTGGTAAGTATATATACAAGAATTTTTTATTTTTTTTTTAAAACTAGCCCCCAACGGCTAGCCCAACGGCTAGCCAACGGCTACGTTGAATGGGTCACTCAGCAACCGCCATGTCACCTTGCTCCCCCGCCCCACGCCTGGCTTGAAACCCAAGCCCCAAGGGCCACGCCCCAAACCCAAGCCCACCCGGGGTGGTGACTTGGGCGTTTTACCCCAACCCACGCCAAAACTCCCGCCCCATACCCCACGGCCTTAATTAAAATTTCTACATCTAACATGCTCTTTTTTAAGATCAAATAGCTAAACGATTAATTAAAAGTTCTTCATAAACTAACAACATGCTTATCTTTAAGATCAAATAGCCAAAGCATAAAATTTTTGCCCAGTTTATCATAGTTTAATTAAATTTCATAACTTGATTATAAATCTCTCATAAATAAAACTTAGTTTTGGTTTTGGTTAAAGCCCAAAATCATACAGTACACACCCCTGTATATTACTAACCCAAGTTGTGTTTCAGGCTGCATCGCGCGGGCACCCTACTACAGTCGCCCTTGTGAATTGATACAGTAGTCGTCTTAACCAAAGTCGTGTTTCAGGCCGCATCACGCGGGCACCTTGCTAAAGTCGCCCTTGTGAATTGATATATTAGTCATCTTAGCAAATTGGTGTTAAATATAAATTACATGAAATCCTTCATGCAATGTGTGCCAAAAAAACATAAGTATCCGCGGCAACGCGCGGGCAGTCCCACTAGTTATTGATAAAGATAAGTGATATTTACATATTAATTAATTGTTAAAAAGTTAAAAAAAAACATAAATAAATTCTTTAGGTTAAGGGAGAAAATGTCATGTGGCATTAATTGAAATCTTTTATTAGAATTTAGAAGATTATATTTAGTATATAGATATAAATATTGATAAATATAAATATGAATAGATATTGATGTTTTATTTAGATAATGATATGATAATTAAATTTAGTTTATAATAATTATAATTAAGTAGAAGATAAAGACTTTAATTAAAAATTAATTATCCAAAATTAGAATTTAGAAGATTATATTTAGTATATAGATATAAATATAGATAAATATAAATATGAATAGATATTGATGTTTTATTTAGATAATGATATAATAATTAACTTTACTTAATAATAATTATAATTAAGTAGAAGATAAAGACTTTAATTAAAAATTAATTATCCAAATATAAGTGGAAGCTCCGGCATTCAAAATTGGTGAGATGTGTCTTGTGTTTTTCAACCATGATGAACTTGAGATGAAATTGAAACACACGATGCTCGAGACTCCCACCATCATCATTCGCATTCGCATTCAATCTGCCTTTCTATCTTCAAGTCTCAATTGCAAGACGATTCATTTACATGTTATATAATCGGATATTAGGGTTCATGGGTGAAATCCCTAGCCTGCCCCTAGAGCGTCTTAAAAGTCTGATGAACTTCCTCTTCTACCAGCTTGCAGTCGCTTATACATGCTTTTTAAAAATATGTACCCTTGGTCAAATTACATTTTTGTACATCACTTCTCCTTTTTATAGTATTATAGATTATAGATAATGATATAATAATTAACTTTAGTTAATAATAATTATAATTAAGTAGAAGATAAAGACTTTAATTAAAAATTAATTATCCAAAATTAAGTGGAAGCTAAAGGCGGAAAAACCAAAAAATTGATAGCTCCAATGAATGACACGTATTGATTTACTTTGTTATATATATATATATATATATATATATATATATATAGAAGATAATTGACATTCACTTTTTCTTGTAATTGACTTTTTTTGAACGACCAACTAAATCATCGGATAAGCATCATGTGATACCCTGAATCGAGCAAATGCATCCCCTCCTCCATAATGGTCAGAGTTGGATGCATATCCGAGCCACCAAGCCACCCGTTCCGGGGAAAACCCGCCCGCCCGAAGGCCCACTATGGCAAAACCCTATTTGTCTCGGTTTCGAACTTGCGACCTTCAGAGAGACCTAGTTCTAAACTTCATTGCCACCACCAATATCCTTCAAAGTGATGCTAGTGGGAGTTGAACTTGAGACCTCAAGGAGAGAAACCAAGTGACTAACCACTAGACCAACTTGTCAGCACTGTAATTGACTTTTATTCTGTCTACTTTAATCTAAAAATATATACCTTTCTTAATTTTTATTAGCGAATGTTAAGGTTTTCAGTTAAGTCACCTAGGCTTGTAATGAACAGAATTTTCAATGGACCTTTCGTCAACTGTCCAATGGAAAGCTCATTTATGTTCATTTATTTAATAATTGAACGAGCATGAACAAAACTTTTTGTCGAATGAACATGAACACATGTCTCGTTCATTCATTTGTGTTCGTGAACGTTCATTTAAGTTTGTTCATTTATGTTTGTGAACGTTCGTTTGTTTATGTTTTTGTTTAATTTTGTTCGTTAATATATTCATTTAAGATTGTTAGGCCATCTATCTATATCTATATAACAATATAAACAAATGTGATGTACACACATGTACTTTTACATCGCGTCCACCACTTTATGCAATATGTACAATTAATGAATACTTTATGCGATATGTACAACTAATGAAATTGTTTTATAAGGGTAAAAAAACTAAATTTTAAGACATTGGTGCTGTTTGTTTTTTCTTAAAAACTTTGCGCAAGCTCTTCTGTCTGCGCCACGCAGACATTGCCACGCGCAGACTGTTTATTTTTTCGAAGACGTTTCATTAAAAAAAAACGTCTGCACGAGTTCTTCTTGGTGTAGACTTGGCCCAACCACTTTTAAGAACTTCTAAGGTCTACAGAGAGTTAAACACCACCACTCATCACCACCGCCCATCACCACCACCGTCCACCATCCACTACCGTCCATCACCACCACCACCGTCCACCACCCACTACCGTCCATCACCACCACCACCATCCACCACCCGCCACCACCGTCTACCACCATCACCGTACACCACCACCAGTTTATTTTAGAAGTCTGCATATGTTAAAAAAAACAAACAACCACTTCCTACAGACTGCAGAAATTTGGTACACCTCTTTTCCTATAAATGTTTGCAGATTAGTTCGTAGGCTGCAGATATTTTAGCTCTTGCCTTTCAAAAAAAATAGCTCTTACAAAACAAACAGCACCTCCGATGCCGTAATATTAATTTTGACCACACCTCATACTCACGCTCACAAAAACTTTTCCTTCCCTCTGAAGAAACCCGAGTCTCATTTAACAGGAGGAGGGGAGAGAAAAGAGATGAAAATATGAAAAACCATGTTCCCGAGTTTCATTTAACAGGGGGAGGGGAGGGAAAAGGGAAGAAAATATGACCATATATTCATCCTCCCAAATTGGAGAGATTAGGAGATAAAATTTTCCTTCCCCTCCCCCTGTTAAATGAGACTTGGGAACATAGTGTAAAAATGTAAATAATCCCAATCCCCCCATTCAGTTGTTTCGTATTTGCTCCTTCTCCATTACTGATGATTGAAACCAAACATTGAAAGCCAATACCGAAACGAAGACAAAACCCTGCAACCCTTCAACAGGCAATTGATCAACAGAAGTTGAATGCCATGGTTCAATGTCTTGCAGTTACAACATTCAAAGAACCCTATAATGAGTGTTTTTAATACTGGAAACTATAAAGGGTTTCCTGTCCTGTTCTTCATATAAATTTTTCCTTCACACTCATGATTTTGCCGACTGATTCTCTCCTTCTTCACAAGACATAGTAGACCTCTCTTTCGCCAATTTCTTTTTGTTCGTATCCCCTTATAATCAAGGTTTCTATTTTGCTGTTGTTCTTGATGGCCATGTGGGTTTCTCTTCTGTCGTCAACTTTCTCAGATTTGTATTCTGCACACTAGGTGTTTGTGTTTATGTCTAACTCATCATTGTGAAATAATATGAGACATGTTAATATAGGATATTAATAGGGTAATTGTTAGGAAACTTTATTTGTAAGTATTGAAGAAAAACAGATTCAACTTGATCTTTGAAGAAGACAACAGTCCTGAAGATCACAACAAGAAGAAGACAATCGGATAGGACAACTGAAATGAACAACATCTACTTCAAAGAATCATAAGTTGATCAAGAGCTGAAGAAGATTATCAGAGAAGGTCATTTCTGATGGATCTGATGATATTTCTGATGTTTCTGACGATTCTGATCATCAGATTTTCTGATGATTTATTCACCAGAATTTCTGATGAAGTGGTTTATCAGAAATTCTGATGAATACCCCACTTGTCTAAAAATCAGCTCTATCCTGCCACAATAACCTAAGCAACTTGACATTATTGGATATCATGATTACAAAGGCAACTTGACTGTTGGATTCAATGAATATGTCAAATGGCTACTTTATGCAAGACTTATTGCATGAATAAACAAATGTTTATTCATGTATCTAGCCTTCTATAAATAGAAGGCTCACCAAGCGGAGGACAATGAGTTAAGCTTAGCTTTCAATACATACTACAAACACCATTGTCCTTTCACCCTCAGAGTTCAAATATTCATTTGTAATAGATAATAATCTTACAATCACCTTGTAAACCATTTTGTTTCAAAGTGATATAAACTTGATAATTCTGTAGGTCTTGTTTCTTGAAAGTCTGATTTCCATTTCCGCACATCTTTTTCACATCTACTGAAATCACTTGCCATATTACATGAAAAGAAGTTTTTAAGTCCAAACTGGGACCAACAATTGGTATCATAGCAAATTGAATAAATCATTTTCAAACGATCAATCGCTCCTCTTCTTTTCTCTAAATATGGCCAACTTTCAATCATAGAATAATGCTTTTAACATTGGTTCTATGTCTAAACCTCCGACTCTAGTCAGAGAGGAATACCCCCAATGGAAAATCAGGATGGTCAATTTCCTTAATGGTCATGACCGATGTCACACCCCCAAAATCCACACGCGGAGTATCACCGCCTGGAGGCGTGACTGACCAGGATCAAGCCACCAATCATATTTAACGTAACAAGTAATAAGTAAAATTCAACCACACAATATGAAAGGTGTTCAAATAAAAAACGTAGTTAAGTGTTAGCGGAAGCATAATTGTGAAACCCAATGTAAGTATTAAGTACGAAATAAAGTAATGTTTTTAGCATGGCACACACTGCCATGTCCCACAACGACCGCGCCTCCCTGTGCAAGCTCCAAGAGTACCTAACGACCTGCAAGGCATGTAACAACAAGTCAACAACAAAGTTGAGCGAGTTCACAGTTGGTTGTCTAGTTATGGTATTCATATGTAAATCACATGTTCGTTTTGTAAACCATGTATTGTATTAATTCGTATCGCGGTCTCCCAGACATGTGTGCGAAGATTGGTGGGGGCTTCCATGTGTTACTAGACCGTGTGTATCGACTGCTACGAAAATGTAAGAGGTGCCCTAAGTCAATGTCTATCAGCATTGACCCTTTTGCCCATAGTCCATTAGTACACGCCCGTTCGAACGACACGGTGTGAGGTTTGTTAAACCTAATAGCGCTATTAACTAATGACCCGCTCTCCATAGGCCTTGGCGATTAAGTCGATATAAATGATGGACTTCAATGATAGAGGTTTGCTCCAGTGTGTATACTTGGCATCCTACTCCCAGAGGATGGTTGTAATTACCGTTTAGTTCGTTTACCCATTACCAACCCTTGGGAATCCCATGCGTTGGAACGAGTGTGAACTTGATGGAGAGTGAGAAACCCGGGTGTTAAAGCGTTTAAATATTGTACTTTTAGTGTGTTTTATGCGGTTATATATTGCGAATGTGATAACTACGCGAAATTGTGATTTTGCAGGTTAATCACTTAATTCGGTGAAGTTAAGATGTTTAGTGATGAAGCGAAACAGCCGGGGATAATAATCGAGTGAATTACATTAACCGGGACTTGTTTGGGTCGAGAGATGGTTTGAATATACAAGAAACGTAAAAGTAATGAAGTCCAGGGGCTGGTGTGTCATTATGTGAAAGTTAATACGTAGCTTATGGTTCCACCTCGTAACCTACGGCCAGCAATAAGATAAAAGTAACAAAATGTTTCAACCATAACCTGCGGTTGAAAACGTAGGCTACGGTCCATATAAGTGACAGCTGTATTATTAAATGAAGATCACATCAAAAGAGATTGGGCTGCTAGCACAAAAGGCAGCAAAAACAAATCGCTATGTGGTCTTGGACTTGGCGACAGACTTTGTGAGAGAGGAAGAAAAATCCTTGGGAGGACATCATCATTCGTTTTTTTTTTCTTTTGGGACCCACGCACACATGCAGACAATTTTGGGGGGTGTGATTGAAAATGAAAATAAAAGCATTCATCATCACAAATATATATATTTGGCGTCTGACATAGAGAACATGGATCACAAAAGTAATTGACATCATATATTAGGAATTAATATTTAGAGCATCATCATCAAATCACGTGAAGACCAAAAGAGTTGGACTTCTTTGGGCCGCCAACATCATACACATGCATACGGGCTTTAACATCAATACAAGTGGGCCGATATTGGAGAGTAACGGCTGAATTATTTTTGAGGCATCACGTGAACAAGGGTTGGGGGATTATCATTATCGATCATTCATCACATCTTTGACGGCGGAAGGAAGTCAACCTTTGAAGATCAACCAACCGACATGAGCGGCTAAATCTCCGGTGAACACTTCGGGTGAATGATTCTTGTGAGACACTTTTAATTTTAGTTTCTGTTTTGTATTGAGATTTGGATTTGTAGTCGGGTGACAGCCGACTATTTGCGTGATTATATAATTTGTGTGACAGACAAATCCTGAGTGACAGTCAGAGTTATAATTATGTTTTGAATCCAACTATGCTTTTGTTGATTGAATGATTTCTATGTATGTTTGTTTTAATATTTAACTGATCAATTAATATTAAGATTTTGAACTGCATAGGTAATTGGTAGATGTGACAGATTTACTATTCAATCAATAGCATCCAATAAAATCAGAACTAGGTTATCAGTAATTACAGAATCTGAATCCCGGAGTGATCACCTTTTCTCATCATTGTTTATTATAACTCACTCTTTTTCTTAATTTTTATTCGTTAATTTATATAATTCTTATAATCAATCACACCGATTTTCCAATTCAGTAGTAATTAATTAATACTTTTCATTCGACACTTCCCAAAATCCTCCTCTGGTTCGATATCCGACTTACTCTAGCTACTAGTTTATTTCGGTTTTTGCATGTCACTAACGACAGACATCAAAATGGCGTCGTTGCCGGGGAGGCGTGCGCAAAGTGTTTAGTGTTAAGTTTTAGTTTAAAAAAAAAACCTAAAAGAATTTTTGCTTTTATTTTGTTATCTTATTTGTTCGGGATTTATGTGGGTAGTTGAGCTGTCTTTGTGCAGGATGACAGATCTTACTATATTTTGCGGCTCTTCTACATATATTTTGTGCGGGGAACAACTTCACCCGTGTATCGGTTGCCACGAGGCCCGATTTAGACGGGAAAGAGCGAAATTGGAAGAACCACTGATGCCTTGCTATAAGAATCCTTCCCCTCCACCATATTTCGATGATTCTGATACAACGGTGGAGGATGGTTATTACTCGGATGGAGATGATCGGGACGAGGATGCTTATTATGAGCCAAGGACGGATGGACGATGTTTCTGTTGCGGTCGTTATCATACTTCTTATTATGATGATGTGTGCGCAGTGTATTTGGAAAATCCAGAGTATTGGAATAAAAAAAATGATGGATGCGTACATCTCAACACCGTATCAGGGATACCGACAGTATCATCCCGAGGAATATCCTGAGCCCGAGGGTGTCTATACTTATCAGACCGAGGAGAAGAAAAAGCTTGCTACGTTGGAAGTGACTTTGTCCAAACTCGAGCAGTATTTATCAGCACCTAACCTTTCCGATGAAGATCGAATCAGCTGTTTAATTTCTAAGTGTCAGACTTTAAAATTGAAGATAGAAATAGAACAACGCCTTTCACCATTACCTGATGATATTAGAGATTATTCTCACATGAAGGAGGAGGTTGTGGAGGATAATACCATACCAATGAATCCTTTATCTGATGAAGAGTCACTGGTGGATCAGATGGTGTGTGGAGATGATGAGGCAGAACAGTCTGAGGAGATGAATGTGTGTACCGAACCTCTCCCCATATCAATCATTCCAATTAACAAGTGTGGGGAAGGGGGTTCGAGGAAGAAGATGAAAAGGGTGAAGCTACAAGACATCGGTGTATTTCTCGTGAAGTGGATCAGCGAAACCCGCATGTGCTTTCTAAACATGCCAATTATACTGACAAGCTTATGGAGATGGCATGTAAATTTCCGGGCATTCGTTGGAAATGTTTTGGGTAAGTGTGCACTGAGACCACCGTAGCGCATATCAGGTACGGTCTGGCTGAAGACCTTTAAACTTAGCGCTCTCGGGAGGCAGCCCGAGGATGTAGAGTTTGTGTTTTGTTTTGTTTTGTTTTGTTTTGTTTTGTTTTGTTTTGTTTTGTTTTGGTGTGTGTTGTGTTTGGCAGGTTGCTACGTTTAATTCCCGCGGATGCAATGAGTCAAGTGTGGGGATGTTTGGCAACATACCCGATGAGATATCAGAGAATCCAAGAGATGTTTACGGCCCTGTCTGATCATAGCAGCCGCATCGCTACAGACACTTGCTGATATTATCAGGTTCATGTGTCTCTCTATCCTTTCTTTTATTTTTATTTGTACAATTGGTGGTGTGAAATTTTTGTGTTGGGAATGGTGTTATATGTCGAGTCGTCTAGTTATTAGCCGTTCATGATTTGTTAGGTGGTATCTCTTGGGTTATGACTATAAATTGCACCATACATTGGGGACAATGTATCCCAAGTGTGGGGATGCGGTAACTCAAGAGATGGTTGGTATGATTGTTGATCTTAAATGCTAAAATTGGTTGAAATTGGAAAAAATTGAAAATTTAAAAAAATATTGTTTCTCAAGTATGCTTGAACTACATGAAAACCAACATTTTCAATCACTAAAAGGTTCCTTGCTGATATTAAACTAACTTAGATCCCTAGTCATGGTTGTCCCTTTAAGTTTCATGAGAGTATTTCTGACAAGTTTTAGAGAATATTTGAGAAGAGATGCCTAACTAGGGGTAACATGCTTTAGGAATTACACATGCTACGTGTCGGTAACCCTTATTCCTTTTGTTCGGTGAGATATTTGAGCCTACTAGTTGTTAGATGAATCTGCAATAAATGTTCATTTGTTGAGTGTAGGCCATATGTTGCTTTGTGTTAGAACTTGTGTGGTTTGATACGTGCCGAGACTGTGGTTTAGCGTATGCACATAGATGATAAAGGCATTAGGATCCCTTCATTATTTCATATGTTGATTGTCTATCCACCCACCTTAGTTAACCATGTTGAGCCTTTTACCCTTCGTTTGCTATTTGACCTGTTTGATTACCAACTATGAATGACAAGTATGTTTAGAAGTATGTTATGAAAAAAAAAAAAAAGAAATGAAAAGAAAAAAAAAGAAAAGAAAGAAAAACAAAAACAAAAATCAATGTTATGTTTGTGTTGAATAAATGAGTTGAAAATAACTCAAAGTGTTAGTATTAATGTGAATAAGTTGTCATGGTTTGGTATTCATTTGTGTTCGCCAATAAATAAAAAAAAAACCCAAAAATATATCCCTACCTTTACCTTTAACCCAAAACCCGAAAGTTCTTTTGATATGTGTTACGTTACTTGATTCAGTGGAGGTATGATTGCCATACAAGCTTATAATTTCAAGGTAGCATATTTGGTTTTGAGTGAAATATACTAGCACATTACACGCTAGTCTTGATAAAACCGAGAAGAGTGATTATTGTGAGAGGCGTATGGCATGTGTGTAGTAATATAAGCATGTTAGTTTTAGTTAGGTAAGTCTTAAGCTGTTTTAAATGCGTATTACTTATTTGTCAGATTGTCAACCTCGATTGTGTCAGTCTATGGGATGGGTATGACTTGGGACCTTAAATTGCTAATTCGGTAAGGGATTCAAATGTGATTTGTTCATAAGGTGAGTAATGTTTGTAATGGTTGCTTGAGGACAATCAAAGATAAGTGTGGGGATGTGATGGAGAGTGAGAAACCCGGGTGTTAAAGCGTTTAAATATTTTGCTTTTAGTGTGTTTTATGCGGTTATATATAGCGAATGTGATAACTACGCGAGATTGTGATTTTGTAGGTTAATCACTTAATTCGGTGAAGTTAAGATGCTTAGTGATGAAGCGAAACAGCCGGGGATAATAATCGGGTGAATTACATTAACCGGGACTTGTTTGGGTCCAGAGATGGTTTGAATATACAAGAAACGAAAAAGTAATGAAGTCCAGGGGCTGGTGTGTCATTATGTGAAAGTTAATACGTAGCTTATGGTTCCACCTCGTAACCTACAGCCAACAATAAGATAAAAGTAACAGAATGTTTCAACCATAACCTGCGGTTGAAAACGTAGGCTACGGTTCATATAAGTGACAGTTGTATTATTAAATGAAGATCACATCAAAAGAGATTGGGCCGCTAGCACAAAAGGCAGCAAAAACAAATCGCTATGTGGTCTTGGAATTGGCGACATACTTTGTGAGAGAGGAAGAAAAATCCTTGGGAGGACATCATCATTCGGTTTTTTTTCTTTTGGGACCCACGCACACATGCAGACAATTTTGGGGGGTGTGATTGAAAATGAAAATAAAAGAATTCGTCATCACAAATATATATATTTGGCGTCTGACATAGAGAACATGGATCACAAAAGTAATTGACATCATATATTAGGAATTAATATTTAGAGCATCATCATCAAATCACGTGAAGACCAAAAGAGTTGGACTTCTTTGGGCCGCCAACATCATACACATGCATACGGGCTTTAACATCAATACAAGTGGGCCGATATTGGAGAGTAACGGCTGAATTATTTTTGAGGCATCACGTGAACAAGGGTTGGGGGATTATCATCATCGATCATTCATCACATCTTTGATGGTGGAAGGAAGTCAGCCTTTGAAGATCAACCAACCGACATGAGCGGCTAAATCTCCGGTGAACACTTCGGGTGAATGATTCTTGTGACACACTTTTAATTTTAGTTTCTGTTTTGTATTGAGATTTGGATTTGTAGTCGGGTGACAGCCGACTATTTGCGTGATTATATAATTTGTGTGACAGACAAATCCTGAGTGACAGTCAGAGTTATAATTATGTTTTGAATCCAACTATGCTTTTGTTGATTGAATGATTTCTATGTATGTTTGTTTTAATATTTATCTGATCAATTAATATTAAGATTTTGAACTGCATAGGTAATTGGTAGATGTGACAGATTTACTATTCAATCAATAGCATCCAATAAAATCAGAACTAGGTTATTAGTAATTACAGAATCTGAATCCCGGAGTGATCACCTTTTCTCATCATTGTTTATTACAACTCACTCTTTTTCTTAATTTTTATTCGTTAATTTAGATAATTCTTATAATCAATCACACCGATTTTCCAATTCAGTAGTAATTAATTAATACTTTTCATTCGACACTTTCCACAATCCTCCTCTGGTTCGATATCCGACTTACTCTAGCTACTAGTTTATTTCGGTTTTTGCATGTCACTAACGACAGACATCAGAACTCACCTTGGTTTGCTCGGCAGATACACGAAAAGGTTACTTGAGCTATAAGGGGTCAACCACGTCCTAACATGGTTACCATACAAGTCAGGTCTAGGTTTAAGTAATGCACGTATGTTTACACATAAGCTAACATGTTATATCACGTATCGATCATGGCAAACATGCTAACAGTTAAGTACATAACATATCCGACTTGTGCGATCAGGATGTATTGGGCTGAGGTAACAATGTAAGCCCAATAACATCTTGTGCGAGTGGGTAGTTGAAACCCAAACACTACCCGGCCCAACATGTTGTGCGATCAGCACAATCTTGTGCGATCCACAACGTATTGTGCGATCCAATATAAACCCGGCCCAACAATTAAGAAGTCCAATAGCATACTCGGCCCAAACAGTGATCTTGTGCGATCCGGACGACTTGTGCGATCCGGTTGGGTTGTGCGAGTGGATATTGGGCTTTAAGGCCCAATAGTCCAAATGTTAGTGTGTGGCCCAAGCCTTGTGCGATCGGCACTGTCTTGTGCAATCCACAAGGTCTTGTGCGATCATGCATGTCCTGGTTGTACACTGTGCTCTAAGTGATTGTACTCAGCTTGTGCGATTCCCTTATGCGACCAGTCTTGTGCGATCAGATCAGATTCTATGTGATCTGATCTTGTGCGACCGAAGGGAAACTTGTGCGATTTGTTTTAATATCCGAAAGTTATGCTAATCAGTTACATTGTTTCCATTATCCGATTTAGTCAACAATCAATCAATTATGTGATTTCCATTTATGAGATTATCAATCAACAACTAACAGTTTCCAAACCAAACAATAATCGATTAAACAAGGTTTTTATCACCAAATTCATATGGACCCTAATCCGATCGAGCATGAACAAAACATAAACAGCAAACCTAACACTTATGCATACCAACCTGATTCATGATCTCGATCTCTAGCATGCATACTAACATAATCAATCCATCAATCATCCATATATATTTGTTCAACAGTCGATAATCATGCAATCGATTCTAGGTTAGATCATGCAATTTGATTCACATAAACATCATCACAGAAACATCATCGTCTATCATACATACAACCATATCCATTATATATAATCATGGCATCATAAGTCATGAAACACTAACCGATTAAAGATAGGAGGAGGATGATCCAAACCAAAAGCTTAGAGAGAGATGGGGGTGTTCGCCGTCGGTTTCGAGAGGATAGAAGGAGAGAATAGGGTTTGTGTGTGTAGAGTGTTTTGCAAGTTATGAGGAGTATACCCTTTCCCCATAGTGTTATGCGCAACAAGGGAGTGGGTCGAACCCATCATGGGCCGCCCTTGTGGTTCGAGTGCAAAGAGTATGGCCCGAATGGGCTTGTGCGATCGAGTTAGAGTTGTGCAATTTGGGTTACATACATTCACATAATACAAAAACATAACATTCAATTAATCAACAAAGTTCACATAATCACCTGGGTTCACATACGTTACACAAAGATAGGTTCGAAATACGAGTTGTCACATTATCCCCAACCTGAAAGAATTTTCGTCCCGAAATTTAGCATGCGGTTACTGAGGAAGCTAGTTGTATTGTGTAGTTTACTGGTTTTCCTGGGGTGTCACATCATCCCCCCGTTGATTTGGAATTTCGTCCCGAAATTCTGTAGTAGCTTTAGCCTCAGTAATAGTTGCATTGTTTTCGAACAACTAGGGATCCTTGAGTTTCATTTGATCTTCTCGTTCCCAGGTGAACTCTGGGCCACGACGGGAGTTCCAACGAACTCGAACAAGAGGAATTCTAGTATGTTTGAGGACCTTAACATCATGGTCAGTAGTCTCAACTGGTTCCTCGACGAATCGCAACTGATCGTCGATAGTGAGCTCCTTCAAAGGAACTATAAGGGTCTCATCTGACAGACACTTCTTCAGATTAGACACGTGAAATACGTTGTGAACTCCATCGAGTTACGCTGGTAGGTTCAGTTTGTTGGCCACCTTGCCTATTTTCTCAAAGATTTCGAACGGTCCAACGTAACGTGGGTTAAGTTTACCTCGTTTGCCAAAACGAACTACACCTTTCCACGGTGAGACTTTGAGTAGCACTCGATCCCCAACCTGGAACTCGAGTGGTTTCCTGCGCTTATCAGCATAGCTTTTCTGACGGTCACGAGCTGCCGCCATTTGTTGTCGTATCTGAGCAATTCTTTCCGTTGCGTCTACTACAAGTTCTGGACCCGTGATCTGACTATCACCCACCTTTGCCCAACAAAGAGGTGATCGGCATTTACGCCCGTACAATGCCTCAAATGGAGCGGCTTGAATGCTGGTGTGGTAACTGTTGTTGTACGAAAACTCCACTAACGGGAGATGTTTTTCCCAGCCGTTGCCGAAATCGATTACACATGCCCGGAGCATGTCTTCTAGGGTTTGAATAGTGCGCTCAGACTGCCAATCCGTCTGAGGGTGATAAGCTGTGCTCATGTCTAATCGAGAGCCAAAAGATTTGTGCATTGCTTGCCACAGTTCCGAAGTAAAACGTGCATCGCGATCAGAAATAATGGAGGTTGGCACCCCGTGCCTCGAGACAACTTCCTTGAGGTAAACATCTGATAAAGTAGAGAATTTGTCTGTTTCCTTGTTAGCCAGGAAGTGTGCAGAATTTGTAAGTCGATCCACGATCACCCAAATAGTATCATTCCCACGTTGAGATCTAGGCAGGCCAGTAATAAAATCCATGGAAATCTCCTCCCATTTCCATTGTGGTATCTTTGGTTGTTGGAGTAGGCCTGATGGTTTCTGATATTCCGACTTGACTCTCGCACAAGTCAAACACTTGCTAACGTAAGTTGCTATGTGGGCTTTCATGATAGGCCACCAATACGTAGTTCGGAGATCGTGGTACATCTTATCCGAACCAGGATGTACCGAGTAGCGAGACTTATGTGCTTCATCCATTACAAGTTCTCGTAAACCGCCATAGAGTGGGACCCAGATCCGTCCTGTTACGTAATAAGCACCGTCTTCCTTTTGTTCTAACCGTTGCCTTAAGCCGCGTAGGGCTTCAGCCCTGACGTTTTCTGGTTTCATTGCTTCTACCTGAGCATCTCGTATCTGTGCAGGAAGACTAGACTGAATGGTAAGTTGTAATGCTCGCACACGCCTAGGTGTAGTATCCTTTCGACTGAGGGCATCGGCCACAACATTGGCTTTGCCTGGATGGTACTTTATTGCACATTCGTAATCGTTCAAAAGCTTGACCCATCGCCGCTGACGCATGTTTAATTCCTTTTGCTTGAAGATATGCTCGAGACTCATGTGATCGGTGTAAATGGTGCACCTGGTACCGTACAGGTAATGTCTCCATATCTTAAGAGCAAAAACCACTGCTCCCAATTCCAAGTCATGTGTAGTATAATTTCGTTCGTGAACTTTAAGTTGACGTGACGCGTAAGCAATTACCTTGTCACGTTGCATCAACACGCATCCAAGACCCTGAATGGATGCGTCGCAATAGACCACAAAATCGTCTGTGCCTTCTGGCAATGAGAGGATAGGTGCGCTGCAGAGCCTATCCTTTAAGTTCTAAAAAGCTGTTTCCTGTGTATTACCCCAACGATAGGTGACACCCTTCTGTGTCAGTAGAGTAAGCGGCTGCACAATCTTTGAGAAGTCTTTGATGAACCTTCTGTAGTAGCCCGCCAAACCCAAGAATTGGCGGATTTCTGTTGGTGTACGTGGTGCAGGCCAGTTCTTGATCGAGTCGACTTTGGATGGATCAACGTGAATCCCATCCTTGTTTACCACATGACCTAGAAAGTGGACTTCACGAAGCCAAAAGTCGCATTTCAAAAACTTGGCATATAAATGTTCTGTTCGAAGAAGTTCCAAGATAAGCCGTAGATGCTGCTCGTGTTCATCCTGACTCTTAGAGTAGATCAGGATGTCGTCGATGAAAACTATAACGAACTTATCCAGATAAGGCTTGCACACTCTGTTCATAAGGTCCATGAAAACTGCAGGCGCGTTTGTTAACCCGAATGGCATGACCAGAAACTTGTAGTGGCCGTAGCGAGTTCTGAATGTTGTTTTGGAGACGTCCTCGTCCCGGACTCTCAGCTGATGGTAGCCGGACCTCAGATCAATCTTTGAATAATAGCTTGACCCTTGCAGCTGGTCGAACAAATCATCAATGCGTGGAAGAGGATAGCGATTCTTCACGGTCACCTTGTTGAGTTCGCGGTAATCTATGCACATACGGAAGGTACCGTCTTTCTTCTTCAAAAACAACACTAGAGCTCCCCAAGGTGAAGAGCTAGGATGAATAAAACCCCTATCACCAAGTTCTTGCAATTGTTTGGACAGTTCTTCCAATTCGGTGGGAGCTAAGCGATAAGGTGCTCGAGCTATGGGCGCTGCTCCAGGAACTAGCTCGATCTGGAATTCGACCTGGCGATGAGGCGGTAGTCCAGGTAAATCTTCGGGAAACACTTGAGGAAAATCACGTACTACTGGAATATCCTCTATTCTCTTCTCTTTCGTTGATGCGTCAGTAACAAGTGCTAAAACAGCAGTGTGGCCCTTGCGCAAACACTTCTGTGCCTTAAGAAAGGAGATGATACCTACCACAGCACCACTCTTGTCGCCTTGAATTTTGAGAGGTTCCTTACCAGAACGGGGAATACGAACAATCTTTTCCTTGCATAGAATCTCTGCTTGTTGTTGGGACAACCAATCCATCCTGATGACGATGTCGAAACTACCCAGAACTATAGGAATGAGGTCGATAGAGAAGGTTTGACCAGTGAGGACAAGATTACAACCCTAAACTATGTGTGTGGCCCCTAAACTTTTACCATTTGCTAACTCTACGACATGTTTGGCGTTTAAAGGTGTTGGTGTGCGCTTAAGCATTTGACTAACTTTTAGAGACACATAACTGGTATCGGCACCCGAATCAAATAAAATAGTAACATAAAAGTCGTCGAGAAGAAAGTTACCCATCACTACGTTGGGGTCATTCCTAGCATCACCCTGACCAAGCACGAACACACGACCCCTAGCACCGTTGTCATTATTGTTTCCCCCATTGTTGTTCCCATTTCCCTGATTATTGTTGTTGTTGTTGTTCTGATTCTGGTTTAACTGGGGGCAGTCCCGCTTGAAGTGGCCTTCAGCACCACACTGAAAGCATCCCCTGTTGCCTCGTTGTTGTTGCTGCTGCTGGTTCTATGGATTTGGTGGTTGTTGTTGCTGGTTCTGATTCGCAGGTCGTGAGCTCCTGCAATCCTTAGCTTCATGACCCATCTTGAGACATCTCTGACAACGACCCCTGTTGCGCTGACCATTGTGGTGCCTATTGCATGTGTTGCACTTCGGGAGGTTTCCTCGATATCCACCCTGCCTTGGACCACCAGAAGATTGCTGACCAGGGCTCTAATAGTCATCAATCTTTCGCTGTTGTGTCTGGGACTGCACTGAAGTCGAACCTTTGCTGGAGGCTCCAACCCATTTTCGCTTGTTATCACTGGGAGTAGCAGAAGTAGTAGTAGTAGTAGTAGTAGTACCGATACGCTTAGGCAGCCTGTTCTGTTCCACTGCCTGGTCTGTGAGACGATGAGCGAGACGAGTAACATCCTGGATGGTAGCAAGGTTAGCCGAAGTCACATGGCTTTGAATTTCTGGCACAAGACCCCTGAGATACAGCTCGATACGCTTGATGGGAGGATCCACCATAGTTGGACACAAGATGGCCAGCTCGTTTGACCTTTTCGTATACGCTACTTCTCTTTACTTTTTTAGCATTTTATTTTTCTTTCTTAGTGCTGATAACGTCATGTGACGGAAAAATGTTCTGGGAACTCGTTAATAGTTGTAAAGCTTTTTCTCTCCTTCATTAAATACACCTCATCAATATTAAGGAGATTGAAGTGACATATTGGTAGGTAATTATGATATATTATCAGAAAATGGCCGCTTAAATCATTTAATGCAGGAGAGTTTATCTCAGTTATTCCATATGCCATCTGATATAAAATTAAATAACAAAGATTGTGGTGAACAAAATCTATAAGTAGGTAGAGTTCATTTATGGAAAACTTCACCACCTTGAGCTGAAACTGTCACCATCACACAAGAAAAACCCTAGAAATTACAACTTCATCTTCTTCTTCATCTCACAATTTCTCACACTCACAAAATGCTTACCATCAAAGCTGATCGTTTCCCACTACCTTGTCATCCCTATCATAATCTCAAACTGAGGACCAACCTAGAGGGTCCTCAATGGGAAGGATGCCAAACCGTGCTGAATTTGATCATGGGAAGTAGTTTGAAATATGCCCTCACAGCCAACATAATAATCTATCCTGACATTCTTCAAATGTTCTGGCAAAATGTGTAACACCCCGTGTTTTCGAATGTCAAAGTCAAAGTCAAAGTCCAAGTCAAGTTTGACTTCTTTGACTATAATTAGTCTATTTTATGTTTTATTTGTATTATGTGGAGTAAGTGTTGTTAATCAAAGGAATCGAAGTAAAACGAACGTTTATTGACGCGAACCGATTTATGACATTGAATAGTAGGAAGTAACAATGCGATAAAGTCAACTAATCAATAATCAAGCTAATCGAATCATCATCGAACTCGAATCTCGAATTACGCGAACTTTGGTTGTTATTATACGTGTGTGTGCCTTATGTGTTACTTGTGCATGTTTACTTTATGTTATGTGTGGTGATCAATCGAATCGAAACTCGAAACTCAATCGAAATCAAGTTATGATAATTGGTGGAGAAATAATTACGCAAGATATGGATGATTGTATGTTAGATATAGTGATTGGGACTAAAAGTAATTTGAATAGGAAACTCTATCGTATTCGTATCGTCTTCACTCGAAATCAAAATATCAAAAATCGTCGCACCGAACATCCGAGACAGGCTGTTGATTAATCAGGCTCTAGCCGATCGAACAGCCCAGCCGATCAGACGGACTGTCCGATCGAGCAGGCTGTCCGATCGGGGTGCCTGGCCGATCGGCCAGCCCTTTCCTCTTTGGGAAGCCTATAAATAGCCCTGTCATTTTCATTCTCTCCACTTTTGGAAACTCTCTGACCGGACAGCTCGTGGTCCCCTTCTTTTCTCAGATTTCTTCCGATTTTGGTAAGTTTTCATCCTAAATCTTGTACTTTCTTGATCAATCACACTCCTACACCTTTCTATCTTTCAAATCTTAACTTTTAACCGTGAAATCATCAAGATTCAAGCATTCTAGGATGATGTCATCATGGTGTTCTTGAAGAACTTCATGTTTTGACCTCAATCCACCATGAATAGCATGGATCTAACCGATTTCCACATAAAAAACATAGATCTATCACAGATCTAAACATATTCTCGGTGTGAAGGAGTGAAAGATGGATTTTCCAACTTTCTTTCAATTCTTTTACACTCAACGCATTCAAACCGGTAGAAACGGAGCTTGAATCCACTCGCTAATCACTCTAGTAGCTGAGTGGTTCGAGATTCGGGATTCTATCTACGAGGTCCACCGACTTCGGGTTAAACATCAAACTACCGTTCCGAACAGTTCACCGGCCGGACTTGGGTGATTCCTGTCCGAGCAGGGGAAACAAGTAAGGAAGAAGGTTCCATGGTTCAGCTCGTTGTTAAAATACCTCAATATAACGTCAAGCAATCAGAACAGCCAAGTGTTAGACGAACAGGCCGACCAGGTCAGGATGCTGACCTATTGGTTAGGCTATTGGAACGAATAGCCCAACCAATCGGACATGTCAGCCGATCGACCAGGCCAGCCAATCGGCTAGCACATGGCCCAACACTTTAACAATTTTATGAAGTCTGGTATGGAACGAAGTGCTGTTCGATCGAACTACGGTTTGATTTGAATTACTCTTCGGATCATGAGATACTACGCTTCAACACTTAATCGATGCTCAACTCGTTCGACGTATTGGAGTGCCACCCGATCGAACATGCTGTTCGATCTGGTGACATCCTGCTGAGGACTTACTACCGAAGTGTCTAACCGATCGGTTAAGCCGGCCGATCGAACGGCCCGTTCGATCGATCGACCTGAAAGGTAAGAACACTTCAATGTTCTTAAATACTACAACGAAAACTTCAAAAGGACAAGCCATCATACACAAACACATCCTACTCGAAGGAAGAAACAATCCACCCGAACAGTCCAACCGATCGAGCCTACTGGCCGATCGGACAGGCAGTCAGAACGGACTGTCTAAACCGAACGACCAACCCGCTCGATCGAACCTACCGTCCAATCGACCAGGGTGTTCGACCCATCAGCACTTGTACTCGTTTTAAACATTGCTTATTGTATGCTATCGAACTATTCAGGCTAACCCTACTCTCAAGCGCTCCCTTCAATCCATCAATCAACCGCAGTGAGTATACTCGATCCCTTTTTGCTTTTAGCACTTTTAGGTGTTACATACTTTTCTTATTTCAAATCACAATCGAACACACTACTCAATTATTTGAACGCTAACCGTACTGCATGTATTACGTGACTAAATGAATGCTTGTTGTTATGTTTCCACGTGGAATGCTGTCTACCTGCCTTAACGACGATAGTACTATAGTTTGGACTCAGCACCCGTTCACACGGGGGTTGTTAAGGACCATTACTTGCATGGATTACGGTGGTAATCATGTATTGCGAACTGCCTCGGGCAGTCAACCCGCAGTCATTGGTATCGATAGATCCATGTCGATAATTAACATGCTTCGTTTTCCTCTGTGTACGTGCTGGTTATACGTAAACTATTCGAACTCTATTATGCTATTATCAAACTTGTATGCTCACCTTTACATTATATGTATTGACTTTATTTTAACGTATGTGACAGGCAATTAGGATGCTTATCTGCTATGAAGGTGAGCTAGGAATAAGCGTCTAGAGCATAGTTGTCTGTAGATCTTGCAGATCGAGTCTCTAGAAGCATTTGAACAATAATTATATTTTTATTTAAATCTGAGTTGTCGGAACAGTATATTTGACTAGATGCTTATCTGTAATAACTTGTTTTATTATTTGGGATGCGGTATGGGACGTATTATTTAAACTAAATAGTAATGATAGTTGTTATGGAAACTTCTGGACAATCTGTTTCGCTCAGTGCCATGCCCCGATGATTCCGCCATCGGTTGGGGTGTGATAGATTGGTATCAGAGCCATAACTATAGGGAATTAGGCTAGACACGACCTAGTCCGGGTCGCTGTCTTAGAGACCTAGACTATAGTTAGGAACCAACAGACCAAGCGTATGCGCTAAATCCTGCTATTCTTCGCTATCACTGCACTCGAATTTTCAAAT
This sequence comes from Helianthus annuus, assembly GCF_002127325.2. Classification (NCBI taxonomy): domain Eukaryota; kingdom Viridiplantae; phylum Streptophyta; class Magnoliopsida; order Asterales; family Asteraceae; genus Helianthus; species Helianthus annuus. Next base: position 59,992,060 of record NC_035434.2, read on the forward strand.
AGAGCCAAGCAATTTAGATGAGATTAGGTGTGAAAACCGCAAACTCTCGACTAAGTTATTTGCTCGGTATTGTTTTACCAACTTATCAAAAGGGTTCTTCATTATTTTTCAATAACGAACGAGGAGAATTATACCAAATCAGGAGTGAAATCCATATTTTGATGAATAATCTCCTCAATTTCCCTAAAACAAGGAAGAAATTGCCAAGCCAGGGGTGAAACCCAAACCTTGGCAACCTATTCCAACTTTTACTCATCTCACCAAAGCCTCGACGGACTCCAACGACCTGAACTCATGGGTATGACCTAGGGAGTACATGCTGGATGCCCAAGAATCGAGGCGAAAGCGCGATCCCAAAGGTCGGAACGTGACGACAAGTCCATTGAGAATAGTCGAATCTCTTTGGCTAGTCAATGTCTAGTAGCCGCAGACAATCCGTTTCTCGATTTTCATGTGTTTTGATTCTGAGCGCGTAACTGCTAACTCTGATAATTCGTCGATTTTATGTGTTTTATGTGAATATTACCTGTTTATGTGTATAAATTCTGTGAGATTTCTCGATTTTGCTATCACTTCGACCGACACACACGATTTGCATTTCTTTTCTACCCCAGAACGCTAACAAATTGCTACGAACCTAGACGATACTATGCTATGATATACGCTTATACTATACTCGATATGCCATACGATTATACGATACTACTCGATATACTATACGCGACCGAAATATACGAACGACGCACGAGCCTTGAATGATAGGTTTCTGTATTCTGACTGCATCTATGATTAAAACGTGTATGTGCTTCTGTGATTATGTGCCTCTGTGCTCTACGTGCCTACGTGCTTATGTGCTTCTGTGACTACGTGAATATGTGATTTTATGCTTATGTGTTATGTGATGCGTGTCTCGACGTGTTCCTGAGCTTTAGTAAGTAGTAGACGTGTGAGGTGAGATTCGATTTTGTTGTGTCTGAGACCTACGACGATGTCTGTTGCAGACCATGTCGTCATCTGGACACCGAACCCCACTTACCCGCCAAGAGAAGAGAGACCGACGTCTTGCTGCTATCATCGCCAAGCAAGTGGCGAAAGCTGTGAGCGAAGTGTATGAGAACGTCAGCAAATCGTCTGAGGAGTCGCGAACCGAAGCTCCTAAAGATGCTAACATGACTGTTTTCAGCTTCAAACAGTTTAAGGCATGCGGACCCAAGGAATTCACCGGAGAAGATGGCCCTACCGCCATGTTTCAATGGTTTGATTCGATTAAAGTCACTCTGCGCCAAAGCGGCTGTCCTGAAAATCTCTGCACCCTCAGTGAGACCGGTGTCTTCCAGTCCCGAGCTCTAGATTGGTGGACGGCCGAACGAAACAAACGCGGGAATGATGCAGCTTATGAGCTGACTTGGGAAGAGCTGAAGGCCATCATGATGGACGAATTCTGCCCTCCCCATGAACGTCAAAAGCTGAAGGACGAGTTTTGGAACATCAAGCAGAAGGACGGAGACAACGCTGCTTTAACTGCTCGCTTCAAGAAGCTTAGCATTATCTGTCCCGATCAAGTCAAGACACCAGACATGGCCATCAAGAAGTATATTCGAGCTCTACCCGATTGTGTTGCCGACTTTGTTCACGCCGCCAAGACATCATCGATCGAAGAGACCTACTTGCTTGCCGCCGAAATCAATGACAAGCGGGTAAAGTCTGGTTTCTGGGATAAGCCATCCAAGTCTCTGCATCAAGTCACCACCACATCGACCACCGACACCACCACTGCTCAACCCTCCAAGTCATCACACCGAAAGAAGAAGCACAACAACAACAGCTCTAGCAACAAGAACTGTGCTGTCACAACAACTGTTGCCCCTCTGCAAGCCGTACAGGCTCAGCAGCAGTCTCATCACCGACCAGCTCCAGTGACCAATGCACCGCCAGCAAAGCGTGCTTACACAGGTCCCCACCCGCTCTGCCCGACATGCTCATATCACCATCCGGTGGGACTCGCCCGTCGTTTCTGCGCCCACTGCAACCTCTACGGTCATTTCACTGCAAACTGTCGCTATGGTCCCCGTAAGACCGCAGCTCCTGCCGCCGCTCATCAGGCTCTACTCCCAGCCCCTCAAGGCCAACCTGCAGCTCAAGCACCCGCGGTCAATGCTCAAGTCTGCTTTGCATGTTGTGATCCTAAGCATTTTGCAAACATGTGCCCAAACAGGGTTGTGAAGCAAGAACCCCAGCAGCAGCAGCAACAAGCAGCCCGTGCCAGAACCTTCAACATCAACGCCCGTCAAGCCCAGGCTGACAACAATGTGGTTAATGGTACGTTACTTGTGAATGGTATTTATGCATCGTGTTTGTTTGATACAGGAGCCGGTAACTGTTTTGTGTCGTTTGAATTCGAGAAGCTCCTTAGTCGTAAGCGTTCTTATCTTCCCTCGTCATTCGAAGTTGAAGTCGCTATTGGAAGAACTGTCGCCGTTAACTCTGTTCTCCGTGATTGTACCCTCGAGCTCAACAATCACATCTTCCCAATCGATCTTATTCCGATGCAGCTCGGAAGTTTTGACGTCATAGTAGGCATGGACTTTCTTCGCGAAAACCATGCTGAGGTTGTGTGTTTCGATAAGATGATTCAATTCTCGCTCGCAAATGGTGATCTATTATGTGTGTACGGTGAAACAGCTTCGAAGGGTCTCAAGCTCATGTCATGCATCCAAGCTAGCAAGTACCTCCGCAAGGAATACGGAGCTTTCTTGGCCAACATTGTAGTAGCGGAGAAGGAAAAGAAAAAGAAGGCCGAAGTCAAAGACGTTCCAGTGGTTCGTGAATTTCCTCAGGTGTTCCCTGATGATCTTCCCGGACTACCGCCAAGTCGTGATATCGACTTTCGTATCGACCTTATTCCTGGAACTAACCCTGTTGCTAAAGCCCCTTATCGACTTGAGCCATCCGAAATGAGGGAACTCTCAAACCAACTCCAGGAGTTACTTGAAAAAGGCTTTATTCGCCCGAGCACCTCTCCTTGGGGCGCACCAGTCCTTTTCGTCAAAAAGAAGGATGGGTCGTTCAGGATGTGTATCGACTACCGGGAATTGAATAAGCTGACTATCAAGAACCGTTATCCTCTACCTCGAATCGACGATTTGTTTGATCAGCTACAAGGTGCCTCGTGTTTCTCGAAGATGGATTTACGCTCAGGCTATCATCAGTTACGCATACAAGAGGAAGATATACCCAAAACCGCCTTTCGCACTCGTTATCATCACTATGAGTTCGTTGTTATGCCTTTTGGTCTAACCAACGCACCTGCGGTTTTTATGGATCTGATGAATCGCATGTGTAAGCCTTATCTTGACCGTTTGTCATCGTATTCATCGACAATGTCTTGATTTATTCCAAATCGAAAGGCGAACACGCGCAACATCTACGTTTGGTTCTCGAGTTACTCCAGGGGAACCAACTCTATGCCAAGTTCTCCAAGTGTGAATTCTGGTTAGAGGAGGTTCGGTTTCTGGGTCACATCGTGAATAGCCGAGGTATTCATGTCGATCCCGCGAAGATTGAAGCAGTTGAGAGCTGGATTACGCCAAGGAACCCGTCTGAAGTTCGTTCTTTTCTTGGATTAGCGGGCTACTATCGACGATTTATCGAAGGATTCTCTAAGATCGCTGTGCCGCTTACCGCTCTTACTCATAAAGACAGGTCTTTTGTTTGGGGAACTGAATAAGAGTCTGCTTTTCAAGCCCTTAAGCACATGCTTTGCAACGCTCCTGTTCTCATGTTGCCAGACGGAAACAACGATTTCATTTTCTATTGTGATACTTCCAACCTTGGTCTTGGTTGTGTTCTCATGCAACGGGACAAGGTTATAGCTTACGCGTCTCGTCAGCTCAAAATCCACGAGCTAGGCGCATTTGTTTTTGCATTGAAGATTTGGCGACACTACCTGTATGGTACCAAGTGTACGATCTTCACCGATCACAGGAGTTTACAACACATCTTTAATCAGAAAGAACTTAACATGCGTCAATGCCGATGGGTAGAACTTCTTAACGATTACGACTGTGAGATTCGTTATCACCCGGGCAAGGCAAATGTTGTTGCCGACGCGCTCAGCAGACGGAGTTATTTGCTCAGTATTCGCAATATCCAAGCCCAGCATGATCTCGAAACCCTCATCTGCGAAGCCCAGCATGCTTGTTTTAACGAGCACACTTTGAAGAAAGAGAGGATCTACCACGATGGAGCTCAACTGGTAAGCAAAGCAAATGGGAGTTTCTATTATCTGGACCGAATTTAGATGCCCAAGCGGACCGATTTGCGAAAGATTATAATGGACGAAGCCCACAAATCCCGCTATTCTATTCATCCCGGTGCCGATAAGATGTACCAGGATCTTCGTTACAAGTACTGGTGGTCGGGCATGAAACGGGATATTGCTCTCTATGTTGGAAGTTGCCTAACCTACGCAAGAGTTAAGGCCGAACATCAATGACCTTCTGGCTTACTCGAACAACATCCGATCCCTATATGGAAGTGGGAGAGTATAGCTATGGATTTCATAACCAAACTTCCGCCCACGACATCAGGTCACGACAGCATTTGGGTTATAGTTGATCTTTAGCAGTTTTAGAAGGAGGGAAATACTTATATAGAAACTTTTGGGCTAGTTCATCCCAGGTGTTTACCGATCCAGCTGGGAGGGTGTTGAGCCAAGCTTTTGCTCGGTCTTTTAGTGAGAATGGAAACATACGGAGGCGAATGGCGTCGTTTGATGCTCCATTGATCCGAAAGGTATCACATATTTCTAAGAAATTAGTTATATGTAGATGAGGATCCTCGTCCGCAAGCCCGTGGAAGGTTGCGGAGTTTTGGAGCATTTGTATCAAATGCGGTCGAAGTTCGAAGTTATTGGCTTCGACATTCGGAGCATTGATAGCGGCGCCTAGATTACCTACGGTGGGCCGTAGATAATCCATAAGGGTACGTTGGTCCGCCATTGGGGGTGGATCACCCGAAACCTTCTCTTGGTTTTTGGCTTTTAACCTTTTTCTGAGAAAGCGTTCGGGTTCTTCTAGCGGTTCCTATATGTCTTTATTGGAACTGGAGCTCATACACTACGTGAGGATGGCGTCGGGTTCCAAGTCCTGCAATAAAAACAGAAAAGAATGTTGGTCAGAAGGTTCACCACGGCCCCGTGTTGAGCGAACACGGCCCCGTGGTCGGAATTACAGTGATTGTTTTTCAGATCCCAGTTACTGGAAGTTGGACACGGCCCTGTGTTTCACCGGCACGGCCCCGTGGTCAGCCTTCTGTAACTAAAAAAACAAAAACTGCCAGTAACGTTGCTGAGCACGGCCCGTGTCCGACCAGGCACGGCCCCGTGCTGAGCTCTGAAGAAGCTGAAAATCTAAGAAAAATCCTAAAAAAAAAAATTAAAGAAAAATAAAAATATGATCAGGCTGTTGATTCCTAACTTTCTTAAAATCCTTGTGTCCCCGGCAGCGGCGCCAAAAACTTGATGCGTGTCAGTGTATATATGTTTTTAGATATATATTTAAGCCCTTTTTACACTTTTAGCCAAGTTTTAAATTTATAAAACACGATATTCACTAACACTAAACACACATATGGGCAAGTGCACCCATCGTGGACGTAGTATAGTGTTGGTAAGATACCGAGGTCGTCCAAGGACACAAGAGCTTTTAATACCGGTTTATCCTCAACGTCTAATCAAATCAAAAAGGTTAGAAAAATGTTTTAAACTAAGAAAATAAAAACTAACTAAATGCTGAAAATAAAATAAAATAAAAACAGATAGACAAGATGAATCACTTAGATCCGACACGTGTATTAGTATAACCTTTGATTATTTTCGCACTTTTGCACTTGTTTAAGAGATTATCTTAGTTATTGTAGTAGGCCCCTCTTTTGAAGGCGACATTACCCTCAACCCAGTAGTTTGAGTCAGCAAGGATACAATCCTAAAGGGTCGGATTATTGAAAGATAATGAATTAAGTTATTAATGCAAATTGTGGTAGGCCCCGCTTTTGGCGGTGACGTTACCCTCGGCTAAGTAGTCTGAGTCAGCAGGGATACAGTCCTAAATAGCCGGGTTATAGTATTAATAGTAGTTAACTTATGAGGGGGTCAAAGAGTTTGGATCCCCGCCATCCAATACCTATGGGCATTGAAGGAGATCCTACTAAATTTGACCCAGGTCCCAAGCAGGACCTCTAAACGCTGAACAAGGGCAAGACCCTTACCAAACCGTTCCCTTAACCCCCGACCAGGTAGCCAACATACCTCCATATAGACCGTGGAGATATGAATGGTGAAAATCTTTTATTTTATATAGACAGTAAAATAATGCCAAGACACCACGGACAAACGATAAGGAAAGATCACCTTCAACATAAGTAACTAGTTATTAAAGTCATTAATACAAAACCAAATAAAAAGTGCAAAAGATTAAAAATAAAAAGTATTATACTAAACACTTGTCTTCACCAAGTGATGTAAGAGACTTAGGCAAACATGGCCTTGATTGTCAAGAACTCTCACGATCAATCTTGGATCCCGAGACGACTCACACACTCTACGATGGACAATGGATGATGGTGGTGGATGATGGTGTTATGGTGGTGGTGGGTGGTGGATGAGGTGTGAGAGAGGTGGTGTGCCAAGGGATGAGAGAGAATGAAGCCAAGCTCCTCTATTTATAGGCTGAACAGAAGGCTGGACACGGCCCCGTGTCCGCTGGACACGGCCCCGTGCCCGCCTGACACTCTCTCTCCTCATTAATTGTAATTGCGAATTACAATTAATGCGCCTGCTGTACTTTCACCACGCCCCCGTGCTCGCTGGACACGGCCCCGTGGTGGGCAATGGAAGCTTCTACTGGTTTGTCTTTTCTGCTGCTTCCTGGGCACGCCCCCGTGTTCGCTGGACACGGGGCGTGTTCAGACTCTGTTTCTTCTCCTTTGCCTTGGGAGATGCCGTTGAGGGTCCGGGCAGTCCACTTTTGTTCCTTTTCTTGTATTTATGGTAGAATTAGCTGTCTTTTTGCTTCTTTTGTGATTTTGAGCTCATTTCATCCTGAAAATACAAAAGGAAGACAAAAACACTCTTTTTCCAACATTAGTACTAAAAAAGGGTTAGTTTTATGCCTTAATTGATGTGATTTATATGTTGCATTTTACACACATCAGTGGGTCTCATGGATGGCGATCAAGTGATTAAATGAAGAACCGAACACTCCATTTTGAAGCTTCCGCAATGTCTTAAATCTTTTGTAGTTTTGTGTATGGGTGTTGAACACGGGTTGAACGAATCATAAAACGATTTGCCTTGGTCATTAGTTGACTAAGGTCTTGTTACTTATGAACTTTGTTAACAAATGACATGTTATTTAATCATAATTTTACTAGAGATAGTGTTGTTTATTATTAAAAATAAGTGAAAAAAATTTAAGGGTGTTACAAGTTGGTAATCAGAGCTAAAGGTTGTCAATAGGTGTTCGGTTCAAGCTTGATCGACCATCCGGTAAGAACTAATTTCTGTTAATAAATCTTATATTACGTAAGGAATGAGAAATGAACAAATATGCATGAAAAGAGCAAGTAAGCTCATTTAAAAGCAAGAACGATCAAATCAAGTTGTGAACTTGATTGAATCAACAGCAAGAACGATCAAATCAAGTTGTGAACTTGATTGAATCAAAAGCAAGAGCGATTAAATCAAGTTATGAAGTTGATTGAATCAAACAAGTAAAGCATGTGGTATAAATGGAATGTTTTAACAACTTGCGTAAACATTTCAGAAATAGAAGATGGCTGATAAAGGTAACGATGATGCGGTGCCAAAGTCACCGAGCAAATGAGGGGAGTGATTGCCGAAGAGGTTGGGAAGGCGATCGAAAATAGTTTGTCAAGCTTCATTGATAGAATTCAAAACACAGTTTTATCAATGGAAGAAGATAGAATTAAGAAATTAGAAGATGACTCGAAATCAGAAAAGGAAAAGCATGGAGGACGAAAGCCTTGTTCATACAAGGAATTCATGGCTTGTAAACCACCGATATATAATGGGGAGGTTGACCCAATAGTGTGCCAAAGATGGCTAAGTGATATCGAAGGGGTATTCGAGAGGACCCATTGTGATGTAGATGACTATGTAGCCTATGGTACGGGTCAACTAAGAAATCAAGCAAAAGATTGGTGGGATAACAAGAAGAGAGAGATTGGTATTGAAGCTGCTAAGGTCATGACTTGGGATGAATTCAAGACGCCATTTCTGAAGCATCATAGCCCCAAAGCGGTTATGAATAAAATCAAAGAAGAGTTCATGCAGCTCAGGCACAAAAATGAGACCATAGACAAGATCACGGCAACGTTTATGGACAAAATGAAGTTTTGTGACGATCTAGTGACAAATGAAGAACAAAAGATATACTACTATCATAACATGTTGAGTGCCGAGTATAGGGAGTTTATCGCCCCTTCCAAATACGAGACCCTTACCGAGATTATAAATGCTGCTCGGGAAAGGGAAATCGAGCTGAAAAGGAGTATCGAAAGGGGTGAACGGAGAGCACATGATGTAAATCCAAGCCCTACTAAGAAGGCACGAACAAATGAGAGCGCAAGGAAACCTGATATGAAAGGCGGATCACCAAGTTGCAGAATTTGCGGGAAGGGTCATAAAGGCGAATGTCGTCACAAGGATAAGCCTTGTCCCATATGCAAGAAAACGGGACATATAGCCATATCATGCCCGGAGAAGGTGACGGTTTGTTACAATTGTTATCGAACGGGTCATAAGAAGTCTGAATGCCCGGAATTGGTTGAAAAGAAGGATGGGCAGGAACCGAAGGGTGAAGCCCCTAAAGCGAAGGCAAGATCTTTTCAACTAACCGCCGCTGAAGCAAAGATTGAACCTGACGTGGTCTCAGGTATATTTACTGTAAACTCGATTCCTGCACGTGTGTTATTTGATACGGGTGCGAATAAATCCTTCGTTTCATATGGATTTATTCGACATCCTTCATTTGTTCTAACTAAATTACCTGTGCCCTTAGAAGTAGAGATAGGTAATAATAAAAGCTTTATTGTTTGCGATGTATGTGAAAATTGCAAACTGAGCATCGACGATGAAGAGTATTTGATAAATCTAATCCCGATGTCGATGGGAGAATTTCAAGTCGTCGTTGGGATGGATTGGCTATCTCGACACCATGCAAAGGTCGTGTGCTTCCGTAAAGAGATAAAACTGACATCTCCGAGCGGGAAACACGTCACCATCTATGGCGAAAAGGGAGGCAATCCCATAGTATGCTCAATGTTGAAAGCTCACAAGCTAATGAAGCGAGGATGCAAGGCATTTATGATATACGCTAATGAACCCGAAAAAGAATCACGAAAGATTGGAGATGTACCGGTAGTACGAGATTATGAAGATGTTTTCCCGGAAGATTTACCGGGGATACCGCCTGAATGGGAAGTAGAGTTCGGGATCGAATTGATTCCGGGCGCGAAACCCGTAGCAAAAGCCCCGTACCGACTTGCACCGTCGGAATTACAAGAATTGATGTCCCAAATCCAAGACCTGCTTGACAAGGGATTCATAAGGCCGAGTGTGTCTCCTTGGGGCGCACCGGTATTGTTCGTGAGAAAGAAAGATGGGAGTATGCGCATGTGTATCGATTACCGGGAGTTAAACAAACTCACGGTAAAGAATCGATACCCGCTCCCGAGGATAGACGATTTATTCGACCAACTACAAGGTGCGAACTGGTTTTCCAAAATTGACCTTAGATCGGGGTATCATCAATTAAAGGTCAAAGAAGAAGATGTGCCGAAGACGGCTTTCCGCACGAGATACGGACATCACGAATTCCTCGTGATGTCATTCGGGCTAACAAACGCACCCGCGGCTTTCATGGACCTCATGAACCGGGTTTGCAAGCCAATGCTGGATAAGTCGGTCATCGTGTTTATCGATGATATACTGGTATATTCGAAAAATGAAGCTGAACACGCACATCACTTACAAGAAGTGTTAGAGACCCTTAGACGAGAGAAGCTATACGCAAAATTCTCCAAATGCGCCTTTTGGTTACGAGAGGTACAATTTCTTGGCCATGTTATAAGTGCCGATGGAGTATTGGTGGATCCGTCAAAGATTGAGGCGGTGTCAAAATGGAATCCCCCAAAGAACCCTTCTGAAATTAGAAGCTTTTTGGGACTTGCGGGATACTATAGAAGATTCATCCAAGATTTCTCCAAGATTGCGTCACCACTAACAAAGCTGACCCGAAAGAAAGAAAGATTCATCTGGGGAGTTGATCAAGAGAAGGCGTTTCAAACATTAAAAGAGAGATTAACTCAAGCTCCGGTATTGACACTGCCGGACGGAGTCGAAGACATGGAGGTTTATTCGGATGCTTCACTATCGGGACTCGGTTGTGTATTGATGCAACGGGGCAAGGTAATAGCCTATGCCTCGAGGCAATTGAAGGTACACGAACAGAAATATCCCACGCACGATCTCGAGTTGGCGGCGGTAGTGTTTGCATTAAAAATATGGAGGCACTACTTGTATGGAGTAAAGTGCACCATATTCACCGACCACAAGAGTTTGAAATACTTCTTCGATCAGAAGGAGTTAAATATGCGACAAAGGCGATGGCTGGAAACGGTGAAAGATTACGATTGCGAAATACGTTATCACCCAGGGAAGGCTAATGTAGTGGCTGATGCGCTGAGCTGCAAAACAGATTATACCCCGATACGGGTACGATCAATGCAACTGGTTGTGACTTCAAGCTTACTAGAACGAATTCGAGAAGCACAGGATGAAGCTGTAAAGGCAGAAAACTGGAAAAAGGAAAGAATTATCGGCCAAGTTAAAGACCTAGAGGTAGGCAGTCACGGCCTAAAGACTCGTTTTAATAGAATCTGGGTCCCTAACACATGTGAGGTTAAGAAGCTTCTACTTGATGAAGCTCATAAATCTCGCTATTCCATTCACCCGGGAGCGACCAAGATGTATCATGACTTGAAGCAAAACTATTGGTGGCCAGGAATGAAGCGGGACACCGTGAAATACGTGGAAAAGTGTTTGACGTGCCTACAAGTCAAGGCGGAACACCAAAAGCCATATGGTAAACTTCAACCGTTAGAAATCCCGGTTTGGAAATGGGAGCAAATTACGATGGACCTATTGACCAAACTGCCTAAAACAAGTCGTGGTTTTGATGCTATTTGGGTAGTCGTGGATAGGTTAACTAAAAGCGCTCACTTTATTCCAATTCGTGAGACTTATACATCTGAGAAAATGTCGGAGGTTTACACCAATGAAATCATAGCAAGACATGGGGTACCGATATCTATTGTGTCAGACAGAGATACTCGGTTTACTTTGAAATTCTGGCGTGAATTCCAAGAACAGATGGGAACTAAATTGTTCCTTAGCACTGCTTACCATCCACAAACGGATGGGCAGAGCGAAAGAACAATACAAACGTTGGGAGATATGTTGCGGGCTTGCATTATTGACTTTGGAGGTAGTTGCGATGTCCATTTACCCTTGGTCGAATTCGCATATAACAATAGCTACCACGCGAGCATTAAAATGGCCCCGTATGAGCTATTATATGGCAGAAAATGTCAGACTCCGGTTTGTTGGGGAGAAGTGGGTCCGCGAGGGCTAGCACCTGCTGATATAATCCGAGCTACAAATGCGAAAATCGACATAGTTCGGGCACACTTGAAAGCGGCTCAAGACCGGCAAAAGGCATACGCAGATAAAAGAAATAGGCCAATTGAATTTCAGGTTGGCGATATGGTCATGCTAAAGGTTTCCCCATGGAAGGGTATTATTAGATTCAGAAAAAGGGGGAAGCTAAGCCCGAGGTTCATCGGGCCGTTTAAAATTATTGAAAGAGTTGGCAAGGTAGCTTATCGCCTTGAGCTACCGGAGGAACTAACTGGGATCCATGGCACATTCCACGTGTCACAATTAAGAAAGTGCCTAGCTGACGAGACGACCTATATCCATTACGATGACATCGAAGTGGATAATAGCTTGAATTATGCAGTAAGACCGGTGGAGATTGTAGACCGGAAGGTCAAACTTTTACGAAATAAACAAATTGACCAAGTCAAAGTCAAGTGGGAGCATAGGAAAGGTTCGGACACTACGTGGGAGTCCGAAGAGGAAATGCGACGTCTCCACCCTACGTTATTTGGTACGTACTACGGTTTCGGGGACGAAACCCTATTTAAGGGGGGTGGACTTGTAACGCCCCAAAAATATAAAACTTTGGGTTTAATATGTGATGTTAATTTAACAAGAGTTAACTAACTAGAAAACTATAACCCAGTTAGTTGGTAGTTTTGAAATAACTTGCTCTAAAGTTAAAACACTTGAACTTAAAGCTAAATGGTTAATTGAGGGACTAAATTAGCCAAAACTAAAAGTTTGGTACTAACTTAGTGAACAAAACACAAAATTCACCCATTTTGGGTGGGCATCGATCGAACAGAGAGAGAGGGGGCGACCAGGAGAAATTTCCAAACCCTAAAATCTCATAATCTTGCAAATTGAAGGATTAATCCAAGTAGAAATCGAGAATTGAGCCTAGAATCATAATCCTCATCACAAGAGGATTGTAAGGTATGTAAAATTTAGTGAAATCCCTTAACTTGAATTTCTCATGATTTTGGGAAATCTGAAAATTTGATGTTGCATGTGTGTTATTTGGTTAGTTTAGAATTGATTTGGTGTTTAGGGGTGAGACCTAACCAATTCCATGTGAAATCATGACCAAATTCAGGGAAACTCCATGAACACCTTGAAGGTGGGTTGTGGGTTTTACATGATGATGATGAACTCTAGGGTTTTGAGTGGTTATTCTAGTATAATTCGACCTTAGAAGATAGTTTCAGAAAGATATGATGTTTACATGATATATGATGGCTTTATTGAAGTTAAGTTAACAAATTAGCAAGCCATAAATATGACTACGAATGATGTAGAAATTCTACCCTTATAATGTTTGCCGAAATGCCTCAAAGAAGGTTTAAAAACTGAATTGTTAAGTTTTAAACGCATGATTATGAAGTGTGACGATTGTGCGATATGTATGTAAAACATGGAGTTCTAAACATAAAATACTTGAACTCTTTAGGGAAGGAAGCCGGGCCATCTAGCGGACAAACCGGTGTGGATGCACGTTTGAAGGGTTTACTTTAAAGGTATGTAACATGACCCGTTACATTAAGAGAAATTAGATCATTGTAGTTGGTATAGTTGAATATCAAATTACTAGTTGTTATGAAATAAAAGCGATGATGTTGTTATATTGAATACTCGGTTGAATGAGGAATTGAACTCGTTGGTAGTTGTCATAAAGGAAGGAATTCCATAGACAAGCCAAACGGGTCAAATAATCAAGTAAAACATGATTTACATTCCGGAATATGATGGATTTTTGTATGTAGTTGGTTATTATATAACGTGCTAGAAATACCAGACTTTTAATACATTGATACTACAGAATATTGAAATCCGAGGGCTGGGATTTTGGACGTAATGCTTAAACCAAACAAAAACATAAATTCCCAGGTGCTACCGTAAATTACGGTGTTACCGTAATTTACGGTAGAGGTTAAGGATTTACGGTGGATTACTACTGATTTACGGTGGGTTTAAGGATTCCCAGCACTCACCATAACTTACGGTGACACCGTAAGTTACGGTGGAGCCTGGAAAACTTTCTTATTTTTGTTATTTCCAATGTGATGTTAAACCTTGTAATCCTATTATTTATTAACATCAAGCTAATGGTTTAATGGTTGATCATAGGTAACTAGGTGGGTCTCATGGATGGCGATCAAGTGATTAAATGAAGAACCGAACACTCCATTTTGAAGCTTCCGCAATGTCTTAAATCTTTTGTAGTTTTGTGTATGGGTGTTGAACACGGGTTGAACGAATTATAAAACGATTTGCCTTGGTCATTAGTTGACTAAGGTCTTGTTACTTATGAACTTTGTTAACAAATGACATGTTATTAATCATAATTTTACTAGAGATAGTGTTGTTTATTATTAAAAATAAGTGAAAAAAATTTAAGGGTGTTACATCACATCTGATCGTCGCCCTCCTCGGCTTCACATTCTACTACCCTCCCAGATCGCAGATTTTTCATCCAGTTCAATTTCAAAAGATAGTAAAATCTCTTTTTGTCAAAGGGTTTTGTATAAAAATCAGCTTTCTGATCATCGGTGTGTAAGTGTTCAATCCGGATTAACTTCTTCTCGTGACAATCACGGATGAAGTGGTGACGGATTTCGATATGTTTTGTTTTAGAATGTTGTACCGGGTTTTTAGTGATGTTTATAGCTGCTTCGTTGTCCACATATATCGGCGTATCCAAGAATTGCAAACCGAAGTCGCGCATTTGCTGTTGGATCCAAAGGATCTGTGAGCAACAGCTGGAGGCTGAAACGTATTCTGCCTCACACGTAGAAAGCGCCACTGCGGTTTGTTTCTTACACTGCCAGGTAACGAGTCGAGTTCTGAAGAACTGACACCCAGCAGTGGTGGACTTTGCATTCTGCTTGCAGCTTCCAAAATCAGAATCAGCGAAACCTGATAGGGAGAAGTCACCCGATCGAGGATACCACAAGCCGATGCTTGGGCAGCCTTTCAAATACCGTAAGATACGTTTGACAATCGTCAGGTGTGACTGCTTCGGGCTCGACTGATATCTGGCACAGAGACATGTCGGGTGCATGATGTCTGGATGAGAAGCAGTGAGATACATCAGAGATCCAATGATTGATCGGTACAGTGTCTCGTCCACTTTCACTCCACTTTCGTCAGGACAAATCCCGTGGTTCGGTGCAAGGGGGGTTGCTGCAGGACTGCATTCAGTCATATCAAACTTGTCAAGCACGTCCTTTACGTATTTTGTTTGGTGAATGAAGATTCCATCGGGCAACTGCTCCACCTGCAGCCCGAGGAAGAACTTCATCTCCCCCATCGAACTCATCTCAAATTTTTTCTTCATTACTTTCTCAAACTCTTTACACAGATCGTCGTTGGTGGAACCGAAAATGATATCGTCAACGTAAATCTGCACGATCAACAAATGGCCTGCCACTTCCTTTTTGAACAACGTGCTATCTACTGTCCCTCTGGTGAACCCGTTGGCTAACAGATATTGGGAAAGCGTCTCGTACCAGGCTCTCAGGGCCTGGTGTAGTCCATAGAGCGCCTTGTCCAGCAGATAGACCTTGTTTTTGTGTTGTGGATCTGTGAACCCCGGTGGTTGTCCCACATACACTTCTTCTTTTATCGTTCCGTATAGGAAGGCAGATTTGACGTCCAGCTAGTACACTTTAAAGTCTTTCCATGACGCAAACGCCAGGAAGATCCGAATCGCCTCGAGTCTAGCAACAGGCGCGTAAACTTCGTCGTAGTCGATGCCTTCTTGCTGACTAAAGCCTTGTACCACTAATCGTGCTTTGTTTCTCACCACGACTCCTATGTCATCCCGTTTGCACTTAAAAACCCACTTTGTTTTGATTAACTTTTGATTCTGTGGCAGATCAACTAGTTTCCAAACACCCAACTTTTCAAATTGTTGCAGTTCCTCCTGTATTGCATTCACCCAGCTATCTTCAGTCAATGCCTCTTTGTAAGTTCTGGGCTCGATCTACGAAATAAAACACTTTAATGAGAATTCTTCTTGCAAATGAGCAACAGAAGAATAAAAACATGTAAGAGCTCGGTTGATTTGGTCTCTGGTTTTGACACCACTTTGCAGGTCACCAATTATTTGCTCTGACGGATGGTAAGACAAAGTCTTAGGCATAATGGTGTCAGGCACAATCACTTCCGATTGCAAGTTCGATATATCAAGATCAATGGTTTGATCCTCAGCTTCCGTCGAAGTAACATTTGGTTCCTCGTCAAAGGTCGGAGTGGATTCCTCCTCTGAGTCGTCAGAAATTGTCAAATGTTGGAGCTGGTTCCTCTGGTGATTCGTGAGCTGTTCCACTCGGTCCGGCTTCATCATTGTGAGTACCCTCGGTGGGTGGAGAAACTACTAGCGGCTAGGCACTTGCTCCTGTGACATAGATTGCTGGTACTGATACAGAAGTGCTAGTTCCTCGTCACTCGGCTGAACCGGCAGTTGAAACAACTCCCAGAGCTTGTCATAATTGAACAGGAATCTTTGTCCGGGAAGTTGTGGTGATGGAGTGTGCTTCTGACAATCCACATGCTGAACTTGTATCACTTTCCCCAGGCACGGTACGAACACCCTCTTCAACGGGCTTGCGTAACCTACAAAGAAACCCTCATTTGATTTAGCACCAAATTTTCCATTCTCATCAATAAACGTACATGGAGACCCAAATGGCTCCAGAAACTCAAGATTCGGCTTGTATCGGTGCAGCAACTCAAGGCATGTCTTTTTGTACTTTTTGACTGTGAGTACGCGATTTAAAGTATAACACGCTGCAGCCACTGCTTCGCTCCAGAAGAAGATCGGTAGTTTGGAATCGGCTAACATTGTGCGAGCTGTCTCTATTAAGGTCCGATTCTTTCTTTCAGCAACGCCGTTCTGTTGTGGTGTGTATGGCGCACTGAATTCATGAAGAATTCCCTTTTCATTGCAAAACTCGTACACTTTGTTGTTTTTGAATTCCGTTCCGTTGTCACTACGAATTCTTCGGATCGGCAGCTTATACACCGTTTCCATCTTCTTGAACAACACCATCAGTGACTCAAAAGTCTGATCCTTCCTTTCTAAGCACACGACCCACGAGAATCTTGTAAAGTCATCAGTCACCACCAAGCAGTACAAATTTCCACTGATGCTCTTTACATTGACAGGCCCGAAGAGATCCATGTGTAATCTCTCAAGAGGTAACCTGATCAAATTAAGTATCTTCGGTGGGTGTGACTTCCGAGTCTGCTTCCCCTTTTTACAAGCTACACAATCATCATTCAAATGAAAATTCTTTAAGTTTACACCTTCTACCAAATCATTGTGTACTAGAAAATTCATTTTACGAACATGTATGTGGCCTATCTTACGATGCCACATTATTGAATCTTTTTCCGTTGCTTTTGATTTTGACACAAAACATTGTTTTTGATGAGTTGTTGGTGTTGCGACGCTCATATCAAGAATATATAGGTCGTTCTCCCGCAGAGCACGCAACAACACCATCTCATCAGGGATTTTAAACCCTAGTTTTAAAACCACACACTCTGTCTTTGTGAAATGTACACTGAAAGATTTATCACATATTTGCGAAATGCTCAGTAAATTGTTTTCCAACTCTACGATATAGTTCACTTTCTCGAATGAGATGACACCATTTGTCAACGTTCCCTGTCCAACAATTCTGCAGCCTTGATTTCCGGCGAAGCCCACATAACTTCCATTTATTAATTTGATGTCGTAAAGAAGAGCTAGCACCCCAGTCACATGTCTCGATGCACCACTGTCCATGATCCACTTTGAAAGAACAGACCTGGGCAGCCCCTGCAAACATCAAATCAACTTATTCAAACAATGACGCCCATGATTTCTTAACCTCAGACACACTGCCAAACACTACATCACACTTCTCATCTGTTTTAGGAAAGTTAAATGTGACATTAGGAACATCATCTATCACAACTGGTTTTACTTTGTTGTTAATTGGGGGAAACTCAGCAAGAAATTTATCAAGTTCATTTTCAAACTCGACGACATCATCTTTTAAAACCTTTGTTTCAATTTTTAAAGCATTTTCCATCTTTTTGACCTTAACAGATGGTTTCGACTTCGCAACCCAAGATTGATTTTCAAAATTTTTTGTTTTTTGATAAATTTTTGAAGTCTTGCGAGATTTGGAAGATTCGCCAACCTCGAAGGTCGATTTCGGCTTATCCTCCGACTTCAAAGATTCACCTCTCTTTAAAATGCGAATCGGAGAAACCATTGGTTTTTTACCTTTAGTATCAATCGGTGACTTTGGTCGAGGTTTTTGTACAGTTGGTTTTACGAAAACGGGTTTCTCAAACACTTTCTTGCATTGTTTTGCCATGTGCCCGATTTCATTACAGCGATAACAGACTCTTTTGTCATATTCAACAAAAATTGATTTGACTATCTCCTCTTTCAACTTTTTCGCTGCATTGAAATCGTCCACGGCCTTTTGACTAAAAATGTAGTCCTTTTCATCATCTACACTCGGTCCAGCAACAAAAATATCATTCATTTTCTCTTTTGGCTTAACCACCTGCTTTGCCATCTTCTTCTCAAAACCGATCCCTTTGTTTTTAAAATTGTTTTTCTTGTTATTACCCTTACCTTCCCACTCTTTCTTTCCCGAGTTTGAAGAATGTGATGTAACAAATGACTTTTTAGGTTTTGAAAAGAATTCTTTGTTGTTAACATCATCAATGTTCATTTCAACCAACTTGAAAACTTTCTCAACATTCTCAATCTTCACATTCTGAAGAGGATACTCGAAATCAGAATAAAGTTTGTCAGTTCCAATCATAGTGTAGACCACCATAATCGGATCATCATTCGCACTCTTATCTGATTTCGGTATGAACCGATCCAAGAAATTACCCTCATCTTCAGACTCACTAACAGCTTTCTCAGATTGAGACTTTTCAGAGTTATCACTCTCCTCATCTAACACCTGATCGACAACAGTTTTGATGACCTGTGATTCGTTGTCGGTGTCGGAAGCAGAGATTGTAACATCAATGCACTCATGCAAATCATCCTCAATTGATCTCAACTTGAGGTTCAAAGCAGCTTCCACCCCATCTGGATATTTCTGTGTATAATGATTCCACATTGGGGGTGGAACGCTGTTAAAGACTGGAGCAGCATGTGGCTGTTGTGGAACGATCTGTTCAAGAACATAGGATGAAGCCACATAACTCATCAATTTTTTGTCAATTCGATCATTTTCAATTTTAGCTAATTCAAGCTCTTTCTTTAGTGAAGCGATCGTGTCTAGATGAAAATTAACCTCAACTTGTTTATCAAACAGTTTTGCTTTAACCAATTTTGTTGCTTTGTCGTTTTCAACTCTCTCTTTTTGGATCATTTTAATTGACCTGGCAAGAGTATCATAAGCCTCTTTGACTTGTCAAAGGTCAAATTTAAACATATCTGCATGATGTTTCAATTCCTGATACTTAGTGTCTTTCTCAAGACACTCCATGCACGGTTGTAAACACTTCTGGCATGGTGTTTCAGGGAATGAAACGACTTTCTTAACAACATGTTCATCACAAAAAATCGTCACATCTTGTTTACCGACATTTTTCAACTCAGACTCAGACACTTTGACCTCATGAACTCCAGATTTCTGATCAGACTCCTGTTTGACTGACACGGTACTGACAGACTCTGACTTCTCGAGTTCTGTGTCTACTTCTTTTAGCTTTCCCATGAGAGCTTTGTCAGCGATATCTTTCAATGTTTCTCCAGTCAACTTTTTCGTCACGTCTATCATTTCCTCGACAACTTCTTTCTTTTCTTCGTATCTTGGACACGATCCAGTCGTCGGTTCTTCGAAATAACCTGCAAAAGATTCAAACACTTTAGGAGGCATTATCAATTTTATAGAACTTGCCAATACCTCCTGTTCTGATTGGTAATAGTAAACTTCTGTAGCGATTTCTTCAATGTCAACCACATTCTCAACAGGAACATCTTCAACAATCATTTCTAGCTCAGTCACCATCTCCGGTACTTGAACTATTTCTGCCATCATGGCCTGCCCATCACTTCCAGGGATATATTTATCCCAACTGAACCCTTCGACTACTTTTTCATCATCTTGATTCACGATAAGAGCCTTCTCCGGTTTGTTTTCGATTTGCGGCCTCTGAACAGCAGGTTGTTGGTTAGGTCGATGCTAGATCGCCTGCCTGTAATAATCGTTCGTGAACAGGTTCTGATGGTTGTTCACTTCTCGGTTTGGGCATTCTCTCTTGAAATGGCCACGTTCTTTACACTTGAAGCAGGTAACTTTTGATTTGTCGAATCCTAGCTTCTGATCAGGACCTGAGAGACTGTTTCTACCTGTGATCTCCATAAATCGTTGGGCCCTTCTAACCAAACTTGCCATGCACCATTTTATATCAATCAATTCAAGCTCCCCGGGGTCGATCTGGTCGTAATCCTCTTTTGTCATATCCGGATTACCGATCCTACCCGCCACTAAACCTTCATACGCCTCTAAAACAGAAGCCAGTAAAGCAATGTGTTGTTTCGCGGCTGTTTCAGTAATTTCATTTCCATTCTTAATATTTACCGCGATGTTGCATTGCACCGCAGAAACATAAGCCTGATTATTGGAACTTGTAGAGCTTTGAGGTGAAGGCTGCTCTTAAGCTTTGAAGTTTGGATCATAATTCACAAACGGTGAGGGCTTGTTTGATTGTGGAGTGTTTGTAGAACCACTTGAATTTGTATCAGCACTAAAACCCGTCTGTATCTTCGGACTTTGATTTGTTGCAACAGGAGTGCTTCCTTTGTAGTAAAGAGATACGTCTTGTTGCACATTTGCTGAATTCATCTTCTTTATCTTCAACAACTCCAATTCATGAGCCTCTATCTTTTCGATGAATGAACTGAGATTCAAATTCATGAAATCCGAGTTGTTTTTCAGCATCATCAAGTATGTCCCCCATTCATCATAAGGTAATGCGTCGGACAACTTGTTCGATCCACTCCTCGTTTGTCTTTGTAATCTCCAATCTTTTCATCTCTACCACAAGATGGCAATAACGTTCAATCAACTGCTTTGTTATTTCACCCTTCATCCCGGTGAAGATGTCAAACTCTTTCTTGATCAGGGATTTCTTGCTTTTGATCATAGAGACGCTGCCTTGGAACTTCAACTTTAACGCTTGCCACATCGATTGCGAGTCGTCATCATGTTGTAACAGCACAAGAATATCTTCCTTTATGGCCTGTTGGAGAATACTGACCATCTTCTTCTCAGCCTTAAAATCATTCTGTTCGGTTTCAGTCAAACTTCCAATGCCTTTCTCTAAGCCCAATCCATCAACAGGTGGAACATATTTTTTCTCTATCTTCATCCAACACTCAAAATGGTTGGCTTGTACCCAATTCTTGAACCGACCCGACCATCCGAAATACTCATCCAAGTTCATAAGTTTTGGCGGTTTCTGCATTGTTCCTAGCTCATTCTCCATGTTGACATTTTGAACTATGCTTGCCGGACTTTGTGTTGCCGTCATGCCGCTACCCGCAAAAAGGTTATAAAAATCTTGATTTTCCTTCTTAGGTGACAAATTCTAAAAACTTTTTAACTTTTTGAAAAAACAGGTTACTTTTACTGAAAAACTTTCTACACAGACTGAATTTCCAACACGATATCACGAACGAAACAGACTTAAACCTTCAAACCATGATTTTACACTTAAAATGAATTTTCAGGCGAAATCACAATTTTAGTTTGGAGCGGAATCTGAATGTTAACCCTCAAGCGAAATCAGAAACTGATTACTTTGGAGCGAAATCAGAGAGTAATTCGAGCGGAATTACCCCTGGAGCGAAATCAGTGATGAACTTCGAGCGGAATCACACAACACGAGCGGAATCACTGATTCCGCTTCTACTGCTCGAGCGGAATTAAAACTTTGGTTACCAAATACTTGATTTCGCTTGAAATTACAAGCGGAATCACCAAAAACCTTCGTTCGAGCGAAATC
This sequence comes from Helianthus annuus, assembly GCF_002127325.2. Taxonomy (NCBI): domain Eukaryota; kingdom Viridiplantae; phylum Streptophyta; class Magnoliopsida; order Asterales; family Asteraceae; genus Helianthus; species Helianthus annuus. The sequence continues at coordinate 60,013,841 of NC_035434.2, forward strand.
AGGTTCTAGGACATTTTTAACCAGTTTTAAGCCGTATTTTATGCTGAAACTCTCAAGGATTTGTTAATTGTCAATTTTACACAATATGTCAAAAGTTCAGTCCATTTTGTCCGTGGCAATGTCCAGAAACTAAAAAAATGTAGTAAAAAAGCTTTAATTCTGGTATTCTAGCTCATAACTGGCTCTGATACCAATTGTAGGACCATTATTGACGATCGAATGAGTCAATCAGAGCATGAACACCACTGTTTATGCAGCGGAAATACACAAACAACTTGAATCAAAGAGAATGGGGTAGAAATATGTAGGATCGTTTTCGACCCGAATGAGTCGGTCGGAAGAGCTCTAGTTCGTTTCAGAGGCGGAAACTAAGAAACGAATGTGAAAAACAGCTGAAAATACACTTTAATACTCTTTTGCATTGATATGACAGTGTTTACAGCGAGAAACAATACCGGCAGCACTTCGGTACAACTTTTCTAACCGTTTCAAATGATGAAGACATGAAAGCTATTTATACTAGTTGCCTATCCGTTTGAACCTTTTCAAATGGTCATCTCTTCAAACGACGGAACCTACTGTTCAAACGATCACACCCTCAAACGGTGGGCTTCAAACCGCAGACTTTATCCAAACGGAAGTCTTCAAACGGTTACCTTTAATTGGACCATTCAAACGGAAGTCAACATAAATTTCATTTTCATGTGCAATCTTGAATTCACGTGAGTATATTGACTTTGATGTAAACTTGAGATGTCATCTTGTTGGACCATATATATTTTGTCTCATATGAGGCTATGCAATGATGATGTCATCATTGTGATGTCATCATCAAAGATGATGACATCATGTCTGATCCAAAACCGCAACGAACCCGAGACTCGATATTAAGACGAAGACGATAGATGACTGCACCAACAGACTCCCCCTCAGATGTTGACGAGTCTTAAGTGTCGAGTCTTCAACGACTTCAGTCTTTATCAGTCCTCTGAGCTTCTCTCTCTCTCTTTCTTCAGACTCCCCCTCTCGATTTGTTGGTATTCCTTTGTTCTTCAGCAACATCTTCAAGATCGTTGTCTGGCCTTCACATGTCACAACTTTTCATCTAATCCCTGCAAACACTCTACCTCAAAATAAATTTCTTTGACATACATATCTCAAACATATACCCTGCACCAACTCAGACTCTCTTTCAGATCATTCACATATGATGAACCATTTGTCAATATAAAAACATATTTTTACAATTAGAAGCACTCCCCCTCACAACAATGTCATCATGTTTAGCACTCGGAATTTTGATAATCTGCTTTTCAATATCAGTTTGTCGAAAATCTTTTTGAATTTTTCAAAATTTATGCTAAAACACACACAAAATCTTTTTGGATTTTTCAATGAAATGAAATGCAAACAATGAAATATTTACAAACATATTTTTGTGAGTTCGTGTAAGAGGATCATATCAGTTTATGAGACATGTCACTAACACCGTTAAGCTGATTTCATTTTCAGTTCTAAACAATTTACCTAGATTGTCAGTATATCGGTCCACTGAAATTTTCACACAAAGTTCAACTGATCCGAGATACGATATTAATGTTTTAAGAACTTAAACTTATCCGTGTATCCCACTACTTGAATATACTCCCGTATCCAGATCCCAATATTCAGTCTTACAGGTGAGTATACCACAGCTGATATCTGTAAGGGGTTAGGTGCGAAACCGTGAGAGCTCAGGTCAGAACTTCCGTTCAGCAGAGAGATGACGGCTCGACTTTTGGTGTGTCCCCTTTAGAGGATCTTTTCATTTCAACAGCAGCGACTATCAATTTTATTGTTTCATCAGCATGCTGAGGGCGGCGCTTATGTTTCAAAGCTTTGCGGAAAGCATTATCCGGGGACTAGGTCAGTACTTCCATACAGCAGAAGTCCCGGGATAATACCCCAGATATCACTGAGTATAAAGACCTAGTATCTCAGAATAAGGGACCTTTCAAACAAGATTTCAGGGGTTACCTATATATCCAAGTTTGTGTTAACCCACAGAACAAGCAAGTTTGAAATTTAGTTTATATCTCGTCACAACTTACTAAATGTGTAAAAACCTACTGACATATCCACAGTAAGACTGTTTATCACATATTATCTATCCAATTCTTTAGCATGTTGTGACAGTCCACTGATGTACTATCATTTCCTCTTTTCACAACGAAACTCATTTTTGAATTTTATCATGTTTTTGACTTTTTCAAATTTTCTAATGTTTTTGGATTTTCTGAAATTTTCTACTCCCCCTAAAATGCAAACACATTTCAAAGGAAATTTGAAAACTACTAGACTCTTGACCCACTTGAAAACATAGAAAACAACACAAACTGTACAGAAACTTGACAACTGATATCGAATCACATCAAATCTCCATTCACTCGGCATAAACAATCAGAACTCCCCCTTTCAACAAACCATTTTCTCATTTAGATTTCAAAACACTTAAGTTTGTTTTAGTCAAAATGATTTTTTCGGAAAATGAGTTTGTGTGTACCACTTTTAAGTTTACCACTTATAAAGCATGGGGATATGGTTCATCATCTTGTTTATCAATCTCAAATGAATAAAATCAAGTACAACTTAATGTCCCTGATTTATCATTTGCAGTTCAAAATCACTGTACCACTTGTAAATGTAAATTCTTCAAGGTATAACCACAAATACCACTTGTAGATCAAAAATACCACTTGTAGGTTTTGCTGTAGGAATTAAACATCTACAGAAACCTCTTTACCACTTGTCAAATTATTCAGAAAGATGCCGATTCCTGCTTCTCAATTACCAACCTGGAAGCTCCGGCGTAGTCCTTTCACCTGCAAAATTCAAACACTATTCAAAATCTTTCAAACAAACTTTTTAAACACTAGAATGATGCCGATTCCTGATCCACGTTATAAACTTGGGATCTCCAGCGTAGTCCTTTGATTATCATGGGAAGCAGACTTCCATCCAAGTCTTTTCAGACTTGATGGATTTCAACTCTTGAGCAGTAGGGTTATATGTCGCCTTTTTAGTTGCATAAAAATCTTTAACCCCCTTTGCCCTTCCACTTAACATTTTCCCAAATATCTTTTTAACATTCCCGTTGAATGTTTTCTCGACATCAAAATATTTTTTCTCATTGTAAAACTGATTTGAAATCTCAGTTTTTCCCACTTTCTTTTTAACTTCTTCAAATTTCAGTGATGGAAACTCCTCATCATTCACTGAAATTTTCTCCTCAACCTGTGGCTCTTCTGGCTTTGTGGAACCAGATTCATCGCCGACATTCACATCAACCTTCTTAGCAACCCACATTTGGTTGTCTTTTTCTTTCTTTTTGTAAAAATTCTTCTTCGAACACTCACCAACCTCATATTTTGAATTTTCAAAAATTTTAAGTCTATTGGTTTGTGGTTCAACATCGACAACTTTTTCTTTCAATTTCTGAGAAACTCCCTGTTTTGTTTTTGCATCTTTAGAACAATTCCATGCAATGTGACCAACTTCATTGCATCGGTAACAGGTACGAGTTTCTCTTTGATAAAACGCTTCAGATCCATTCTTCTTTCTTTCAGCAAGAAACTCTTGATTTGACTGTCTCCAGAATGGTTTCTTCTGTTCATCATCTGAGCTTCCACCTGACACAAATTTTGTTTTTGTTTTAGAATTTTTATCATTTTTATAGTTTTCTGGTGGAATGAAACCTAATCCTTTCTTTTTGTAGCTACGATTTTGGTTAGGTTTCTTTTGAAAACCAGAACCAGAATTGTAACCCTTTTTCTTGTTTAGACGTTGTTGAACTCTTGAAGTGTACTTTTTAGGTTTTTCAGTAAGATTAAAATCTTTTATTTCAGAAATATTGATTTCTGTTATTTTGAAAACCTTTTTGATCATGTCAAAACGAACACTTCTTATTGGAAATTCTTTGTCATAGTATAATTTGTCCGAATCATTTAAAGTGTATGCAACTTCAAATGTTTCATCATCCAAATTAGCTTTCGATAACAAAAATTCTAGACTGTAAGACCGTTTAACCGACGAATTTTGACTGTTGACTGACGAATTTGACCCTTCAGACTCAGATTTTGACTCGGATTCCTCATCAGTATCCAACACCTGATCGACCACCTTTTTAATTATCTCAGACTCATGATCGGTATCGGATGAGGTAAACGTGACATCAATTGTTATCTGGTAAAACGTCAGTTGTGTTGGTTTTTAGCTTTATATTGACTGCTTTCTCAAGTTGCTCCTCGTTTGGTTTCCTAGGAGAATACCCATCCCAAATTGGAGGCGGACACTTGTTATAGCTAACAATCGATTTCTTACCACAATCTTTCTTCTTCTTTTGCTTCTCGTCTTGAAAAGCTTCCATACCTGCAACAGTTGGGTAAATACGATCAATGAGATAATCAGAACTAGAATAGCTAAGCAATAACCGCCTAATTCTCTCATTTTCGATTTTTTCAGTTTCCAACTCTTGCTTCCATTTGGCACTCTCTTCAATGTAGAAATTGATCGCTTTTTGTTTTGACATCAAAGTTGCATTCATCATTGTCAGTGCCTGTTCTCTTTCTGAGTTTGTCTTTTGGAGACCAGTTACTGTTTTGTTCAAGACATCGTACGATTCTTTCACGTAGTTGAGGTTGAACAGTAACTGCTCTTTCTTCTTCTCGTACTCAGCTATAATGTCGTCTTTTGCTGCACATTCCTTGCATGTTTCCAAACACTTCTCACAAGGCTTTACAACCTCAACAATCTTCTCGACTTCGATTGTTTTTACAACTTCAATCACCTTTTCAGCTTCAGTCACGTTTTCTTCTTCTTTCTCTTTCTCAACTTCGGTAGTCTTCTCAGCAACGCTTTCAACATTTTGAACATCACCATCAGATTTCTTTTGTTGTTCTTTAGCATCTTTTTTCTCCTTCAGTTTTTCCATGCGTTCTGCAAAATAGAAATGAAAACTTTCAGGAGAAAGATGAGATTTAGCAATATTAATATGTTTCTCTTCCTCATCATCACTGCTACTGCGATCTGGTGATTGATCAAATTGAACAGAGTTTTCAGAATCAGCATCTGACACACCAGAATCAGACGGTGTTTTATCAAATACAACTGCCTTTTCTGAAACAACTTCATTCTTTATAATCTCATCAGAACTCGATAAACTCTCATCTGAAACTTCTGAAATTTCTCCAGATCTTTCTGAAAGTTCATCAGTACTTTCTGAATTTCCATCAGACGCAACAAACTTTTCATCCTCACTAGACACATTCACCCCAATCGATTTCATCCAAGTAGCAAACAGATCTGGCTCTCGGACGATCTTGGCAATGAAAGCTTTAAACTCTCCCTTCTCGTCAACAAACATATCCCAACTGAAGCCTTCAGGAAGTTTCTCATCATCTTGATCGATTATGCGTGCTGCTTTGCCTTCAGATGATATGTAATCACTCCAGCTGAAATCTACCAAACATGCTCTTTTGGGGTCTTCAATCTTCCTCCCATGAGCCGTCTGTGGTTCTTGAGATTGACCAACTTGTTGATAGATAGCTTTACGGTAGTAATCATCTTTCCCGAATGGATTCTATGCTCCGCTAGCTTCTCTTCCCTTGCACTCCCGTTTGAAATGGCCTTTCTCCCTGCATCGAAAACAAGTAACTTTAGATTTATCAAAACCTAAAGTAGATACATGAGCATCAAGAAAGTCATTTCTCCCGGTAATTGTTTTGAACTTCTCAGCACGTCGAAGAACACTTGCAAGACACCATTTAATATCCATGAGTTCCATTTCTTCGGCGTCTATCTGATCGTAATCCTCCTTTGTAAGCATAGGATTACCGATCCGACCAGCAACAAGCCCTTCATAGGATACCAACACAGAACCCAGAAGTGCCATGTGGTCTTTTGCAGTGTCTTCAAAGAAGCTTTGACCTTCTGGAAGATTGAGAGCTATGTTGCATTGAATCACATATCCATTTCCTGTTTTTGTACTCTGAGACTGAAAACTTGTGTTTGTCTCTTTAGGATTTACACTTGGAAATGATGAAAACCCGCTGCTACTATTGCTCAAACCCTGATCAGCTTTTTCAGATAAATCCCCAGCACTAAACGCAGTTTGGATTTTCGGACTTTTCTCAGCTTCAAGAACCGAAATACTACCTTTGTAGTACATTTTCACATCTTGTTGACCACTCGGACTGTTCATCCTAGCGATCTTCTGCTGTTCCAGATTCTGACTCTCGATCTTTTCGATAAACTGTCCAATTGTTAATCCATCATAAACACCGGTATTCTTCAAAATCATCAAATACGTTCCCCACTCTTTCTGAGGTAACGCATCAGCCAACTTATCCACATACTCTTCACGACTTTTATCAACACCAATCATTGTCAATGATCTCACTAAGTGATAGTATCTTTCAATCAGCTTCTTAGTATCCTCTCCTGGTAAGCTGCTAAAAAGATCAAACTCTTTCCTAAGCAATGCCTTTTTGCTTTTAATCATACTCTCACTTCCCTCGAATTTGACTTTAAGAGCATCCCATATCGACTTAGCAGTTTTGTCATGCTGTAGCAGAATGAATATATCTTCTTTGATCGCTTGCTGCAACAAACTAATCATCATCTTCTCGGCTTTGTACATCACCCGTTCCTGATCTGTGAATTCGGATATCTGTTTGATAACATTCACCTCTGTTCTCGGTAACACATACTTCTTTAAGATACATTCCCATGATCTAAGATGATTTGCTTGAACCCAGTTTTCAAATCTATCCTTCCACCCGTAGTATTCTTCGATACTCATCAATTTCGGGGGCTTTTGGGTGGTTCCCGTCTCGTTCTCTAAATTCATGGCCTGAGCAATCGCAGCTGGGCTTGACGGTGTTGCAAATGCGTTGTAGAACTCGGTATCCATGTTTTGGTATTGAAGCATTTCTCAAACAAGCTTTCAGACGAACTGGTTCACCTTGTAAAATATAATACCTGACACACAAACAAACAAACAAACAACAATCAGTTTATAGATTTTTCAATTAACAGGATAAAACTGGTACTCGAACTGGTGAATATTCTGTTTGAAATGAAGGTTGACACACTGTGCGAACTGAATGTTGACAAACTATGCGGACTAAATGTTGACACACTGTGCGGACAGCAGAATGACAAACTGTGAGGACTGCTATGACCTGGATCCAATTTAACTGACCAGACTCTTTGAACCCTTTGAACTCCAAATCCAAAAATCACTAAACCAATAGCTAATTGGGCCGCAAAGTTTGTAGTGGGCTGACAAATTGATGCAACCAGAACTTCAAATAACAAGATCTGAAATGACACTATTTAGTATCATATATGACCGACCACTATCTAGTATCAAATAACAGATTGGACCGCAAACTTAGTAGATTAACAAAAAAACTTCACTTTTTGATTTGGTTATAAATGGCCGACAATTAGTGATTATTCAACAACTCTACTAATCCCGACAACATCAATTGTTTTTGAATAAAAATTGTGCCTCAAAAAAATTTAACCACAATCACATGCAAAAATCCTAAAGAGCCGCCACCTTCAATCTTTAATGACTGACAACTTTTACATCATTGTAGCCGTATATTAATTACACATGCACATGGACTCATTGATCGAGATAGATGTTCATTGGACCAACACTTTAAAACTTTGATTGGACCGTAATATCCACTATGGTGTCAAATTGATTAAATGCAAAATTGTTTTTTTTTTTTTTTTTATATATATTGAAAACCAAGTACATTGAATCAGATATCATAAAGTGGACAGCATATCCTATGATTGAACAACCGTCAATTCAAATACATTGCACAACAATCCACTTTGATAACATGCAACCGTCAGTTTGTTTTATTTGACCTTTTCTTTCACTAAAATTACATATGATTGGACCAAATGACTAGCCAATAGGTTTTCACAAATCAGGTGACGATTCGGAACTCAGCACATTGATTAAAGCTATTTCTCCACTAACCGACAAACTTTGAAACACAAGATCACATGCAAAACTGACACATTTATGATTAACCTGAACAGTTCTCATATGATAACATTTCAAACGGTGATCATTATTTCAAACGGTCAGTTTCAAACGGATGTTATGTTTTCAAACGATAGAATCTATTTTCAAACGACTGGAACAAGTTTTCAAACGGTCAGATGCTTTTTCAAACGATAGGAAGCATGTTTCAAACGGTGGGACAAGTTTTCAAACGACAGAAAGTTATTTCAAACGATGGGAGCCGTTTCAAACGGACGGTTACTGAACTCGTTCAAATGGACAACAGTTTTTAGGCTGTTTTTATCACTTTTATGTTGAGTTTAGATCTGAAACTTCCAAGGGTTTGATAAAATGCACTTTTACACATTCTGTGAAAGTTATAGCCGATTTTAACCGTGAAAACTTGTAAATTTCGAAAAAGAAGGGTGTAGAAGCAGAAATTTCAGCTGAATTGCATAAAACTCTTCTTCCTGAGCTCTGATACCACTTGTAGGATCGTTTTCGACCCGAATGAGTCGGTCGGAAGAGCTCTAGTTCGTTTCAGAGGCGGAAACTAAGAAATGAATGTGAAAAACAGCTGAAAATACACTTTAATACTCTTTTGCATTGATATGACAGTGTTTACAGCGAAAAACAATACCGGCAGCACTTCGGTACAACTTTTCTAACCGTTTCAAATGATGAAGACATGAAAGCTATTTATACTAGTTGCCTATCCGTTTGAACCTTTTCAAACGGTCATCTCTTCAAACCACGGAACCTACTGTTCAAACGATCACACCCTCAAACGGTGGGCTTCAAACGGCAGACTTTATCCAAACGGAAGTCTTCAAACGGTTACCTTTAATTGGACCATTCAAACGGAAGTCAACATAAATTTCATTTTCATGTGCAATCTTGAATTCACGTGAGTATATTGACTTTGATGTAAACTTGAGATGTCATCTTATTGGACCATATATATTTTGTCTCATATGAGGCTATGCAATGATGATGTCATCATTGTGATGTCATCATCAAAGATGATGACATCATGTTTGATCCAAAACCGCAACGAACCCGAGACTCGATATTAAGACGAAGACGACAGATTACTGCACCAACAAAATAGAATGCAGATCACTTTAAACACGTTTTCTCATTAATACTTCTCAGAAAAATTCGGCAGCAGTTCGGCTACACGTTCGACATTCAGTTTCGAAATGAGAAAACACAACTACTATATATAGTGGAGCTGATTTTGCTCCAAATGACGTTGTGTCATTTCGGGCGGAATCAGCAGTATCTGATTTCGCTCCATATGACATAATGTCATTTCGAGCGGAATCAGCCCTTTACAACTTAAACTTTACAAAACAGCCCCTATACTATACATAATTCACATATTTGACCCCTAGTGTCACGACCCCCGACCCACCAGGGAATCGGGTGCCGCGAAACAGCCCAGTGGTACCGGTGGTTTATTTGAAAATTATTGTAGCGGAAATTTCATCAGGACCGTGAGTTAGGAAAAATATCAGAGTTTAGAAAACACCGGATTTTTATTTATTAAATAGATGGGATAAAGCCATGTTTTACAAAGGTAGCTTTAATAAAAATAATTTTTCTTAATTTGATTTAATTAATAAAATAAGCCACTTCTTGAAGTCCTTCAGTGCCGGATCCAATTCTTACTCCAATCTACTGTAATTACCTGAAACGCGTTTTAAAAAGGTTTTGTCAGCGGGAAATACTGAGTGAGTTCATTCAGGTTTATACAAAAATATATTTGTTATAATTCACAGTATTAAGAGCGATTACAATGTTTCTACATGTCAACCAACTACCCACATTATTTGTCACTCGACTCGTTTCGGTGACTGTGGTCATATCACTGTTGGGTCCGTTCACCCACACGTGACGTATATCACTATTTAGGTCCGTTCACCTAAACTGATAAAGACAGTAGTAATGTGCACAATACCCCACATACCGGCTGTAATTGAAGACTACAAAGACTTAATCACTGTAATTATAACTTTGGAAAATAATTTGGAGTATTGTAAAACAGTTGATAAAAAGAGAATGACTCACACTATAAGCATGCAGTATTTAACAAGCTTCCTGATTCAATTTCTTCTGGGAATTAGCATCTACTTTGATTGTAAGTGTATGGGGTAGAGTTTAGCCTACTGATAAGACTGATAACCTAATTTAAACAATAATGCACACGAAACTAGGTAAATAACTAATACAGCTTTTACGATAACTCACGAGATTAAACCCTCACAACGAATGACAAAGTTCGATACTTAAACATCCAGCGGATTCGCAACGAATGACAGAGTATAGCCCGAGTTCGGGCGACACTCAAACATCCTGTCGGAATCACGACGAATGACAAAGTATAAACCCAATTTGAGCAGCATTTAAACATTCATCGGATAGTTTCAATCGATCGGATATTGAATCGTAGCAGCGATCGAGTTAATACCCGGTATCGTAGCAGCGTTTCGGGATTGTGTGTGTTTTGTAGTAACTAACATATATATCAGCCTACGAAGTAAAATTTTCAGTCGAAATGAGCAAACTGATCAAGCCCCAGGCTAAGGGCTTTATAGCCTAAATTGTTCCCTCCCGCGAGTCGCCGAGGGTTCCTTTCCCCCTGTCGCGTATCACGGCGCATGTCAAAGTAGGATAGGGAAGGTTTGTCACTGGTATAGGTCTGGTGAGTCAACATTCGAACGAATTTAAATTTTGACAACGAATTTTGAAGATAATCGTCAATTAGGGAATACCCCCCTCCCCCCCCCCCCCCTGATTTTTAGGGGTCCTGATCCTAATTCCAACTATTCTGAAAATTTTAGAGATTATGCAGGATTACTTGGGTGTCTCTATTAGGGTTTCCTATTGGGCAAAATAAAATAATAAATAATAGTTTTGGGTGAATCACAAAAAGTAAATAAAACAGTGAGAAAAGAGAATGGATCCACTTTGTAACTTTAGGGTTCAACTAGAAAATCTCCTGATATAAATTTTGGGTATAACTTTTGGGCTATTAAAAATGTATAATGCACTCGTGATAAGTGTAGTACCCCTAATTCAACCTTATCCCGATGTCCCGAGACAGAATCCCAACAAACTTAGTCGGGCAGAGCCCTGACAAGAGTTATGGGTTCCAGATCAATCGGGAAGGGTAGCGGTGATCGGGAGTTACAATACTTAAAATGGAGCATGAAAAATATATATATATATATATATATATATAATAGAATATAAAGATAGCGTTTGAGATATAAAGTAGAAAAGGGTCTGCAGAAATTTAGTGAAGGAATTATACTTCTATATATAGTGGTTCAAGGTTTGGAAACATGGCAGGCTTTGGCTTACCTTAATTTCCTTATGGGACACGTTAGCACAAAACAATACACGCAGCCACAAAACAATTAAATGAGATTTCAATTATTTTTAATATTTTATGTTGAACATGTGATCATGCACACGAAAATGCATACGTAAACATTCATTAAATGAAAGTTTGAAATGTAAGTTTTATTATTATATTATTTTATTTTTATAATTAATTCAATTGCTTTACTTATTTGGCATGTATAACTTTTAAAATATGACGTTTTATAAAATAATAGATATGTCTTTGGAACGAGTATATTTTTGTCTACATTTTGAACCAAGTTTCATTAAAAATGGAGTAGGTTCAAATGTAATGTATTTTTATAATTTAATTATTATACGGTTCCTAGGCCCGTCTAGGTACTTCATATTTTTAACGGTCAGCTTACCTGTAATCTACCTGTCTAATAATATAAGTTTTTATATACTTTTATTTTATTTAGAAAGATCACCTATATACAGGCCAATTTATTAATATAATATTTCAACCAACTATATAAAATAGTGTTTAAAACTATTTGGGTTTATATTAAAAATAAACTAGTTACTAGTTACTAGTGGTTAATAAATTTTACCAAACCTATAATTCTTATATAAAAATAGGAATGTTATATCCTCCCCACCTTGTTTTAAATCTCGTCCTCGAGATTTGGGTTATGATATTTCTTTTAGACTTATGTCATATTTTAGTCAAATAAAAACAATATTAAGGTAGATGACACATAATTAAAATATCAAATTTTGTGAATACGAGTTGTACCATAAATAGGACTCAATGGTTCAACTGAATTAGTTCAAGAAATTGATGACAAACGAATGAGATGAAATGATATAATTTCCAAAGTGACTAGGTTCAAGTCAATAGATATTTAAAATGAATGTGAAGGATATTTAGAATCAATAAAATTCTTTATCAAAAGAAAGCTTACTTTGATTGGCAACTGAGGAAGACTTAGAATCGATAGGTTCAAATGAAATAAAAGCATGAAAATGATTAGTCAAATATTGAATTATGATATAAGAAAATCAATGTGCTGAGATGAGTGAATTGCAAAGATACACCAAAAGACAATAGAGTTAGTGTATCATTGTTTAGAGTTCCAAGTTGTTTTAATTGTGAAACAATGTGATACTACACTATTAGTGACCATATATTTTTTTTTATATACTATGTCCTAGAGATCGAAATATAATAAGAACAAGTTGTTTTGGCATGACCAACCATTATATTATATTTGTAAAGCAAATGTAATACATATTATTTGTTACGCATTTTTACTATATTTAAATGGTCACTACTTTGAAATAAATATTATTTTAGTATTTTACTATACTATGTAAAATAACTTATATTTACTATGTAATATATATTACAAAACACCGCAATGAAGTTCTAATATTACAAAATATTTTAGTATTATTATTTTGTAAAATTTATTTATAACGTTAAATGAAAGTTGTAAATAAAAGGGTAAAAATATTTATTATACAAAAGTATTTGTAAAATATTTTGTAAACATATAACACTTAATGGGTCGATTCTGTCACACCCCGAAATTTATCAGAGCATTGGCGTGACTGGACTGGTATCTTCATTGCACAGCGGAAGCAAACAATCTAAGTCTTTTAGAAAATGAACGCCACTAAGTACTCGACTCTTCATGGTCCTCCTATTCCAACTGTGCCTTGTCTTAGAAATGCAACCTGAGAAAGAAACATGCGAAAAATCAACATAAAGTTGAGCGAGTTCATAGTTTATTTGTAAAAGATTTGAAATAAATCTTTTTGAATAACCGGTTTTTGAAGTATTGTTGAGAAAACGAATTTAAAAATCATTTTCTTGTCAAGTTATATGGAAACTTTGTATAAATCAAGTATTCTTGTATGTATCATGTATTCTTGTATGTATCATGTATTCTTGTATATATCATGTTGTTAATGGGTTGCAAGGCCATTAACATGTGACACGACATAGGAAGTCACCAAACCATAGGCATTTTTCTGTAGTCGATTCACGACTGAGACTCAAAAACACTACTTGGTTCTAGTTGTCACCAAGAGTGGGGCTGCCCTACACCCGTTAGATCTAACCTTTTGTTCTGCGGTCTAAGTATGTACACGATTAATGGTGCTTATGGTACCCTATTCGTGACACGATTTCTCGTATCATTCCTCAATTCTTGTATTCTTATCTCACCTCACACTTGGTACTCGTTCTCACCAAGTGTGCTTCTTGTATTTTGTATTCTCAATTCTTGTATCTCTTTGTACTTGTATTTTCTTGGCGTTTAGAAAACTAGAATTCATGTGTATGCATATTTCGAAAAATACGCTTGTTTGAAAAACCGGTATAAAACATAAGCTTTTCGTAAACCATTTGTGTCTGTTAAAACTTGCTTGTAAAATGGGTTAGAAATGTGTAATTCTTGTATGCTTTGCAAAAAGTGCATGTCTTTCCACCCCGAAAACATTTAGAAAAATGTAAACCGTAAAAAGGTGGGGTTATGAACTCACCTGAGTATTCCTGTGCAAAGCTAGCTAATTTACGACTTCTTAATGTCGTTTCCAAGGCTCGACTTGCTAGCGTGCATTCTACAATATTCCTAACACGGAATATCTAATAAGTTTCTAAATAATGTGGTAACAAATCTACGTGTCACCGAGCTCTACCGAATCGTTAATCGAACGATTTGACGGTACGTTGTTAACTTAATGATTAAGTTAAACGTTATCGCCCCGAGTAGTTGTACGTGTATGTAACGAGTGTTTTATGAAAGGAATATATAATAAACTCGTATTATATATAGTATGCCGTTGAGGCGTTTGAAATAAATATAAAAGTTATATTTATTTTTCAAAAGAATCGTCGAGTTATTGTGTTTGAAAATAAATATATAACTATATTTATTTTTTTTTAATATAAAAGCATTCGTGAGGTTCGATCTTCGAAATAAATATATAATCTATATTTATTTTGGTAAAACAACTTCATGTTGTGTTATATTTGAAATAAATATAAAAACTATATTTATTTTTATAAAGGAATTCATGTGATACGATAATTGAAATAAATATAAAAATTATATTTATTTTTTTATAAAACGAATTCGTGTTATACGATGTTTGAAATAAATAGATAAGTTATATCTATTTTATAAAAGAATCGTTGTTTTTGTTTGACGTTTGAAGTAAACTATATTTACTTTCGTAAAATAATTCGTCGAGTTTTCGAAGTCTAAAAATAAATATAATAACTATATTTATTTTGTAAAACGAATACGAGTTGCTTGACGGTTGAAATAAATATATAAAATATATTTATTTTATAAAAGAATTGTCGTTTTCGTATGTGATAAAGCGTCGTCAAAAATGATATACATATTTATATTGGTCCTGATAAAAGTCGCTTTTTAATAAAACATGTTGTATTTTACGGGTTTTCTCGAAAAACGGGCAGAGTTTCCTCTGTTTTTGGACGCCCCGGACAACCAAGTTGTCGTTATTCCTCGAAATTCAAACAATGATCAATATTACTTCAACAATTAATCAAACTATATAACTTTCGCCAATATGTCAAAATTTAACTATAATCAATCGGTTCGAGCTCGTTATCACATAATAAAAGTAAGGAACAATTAACGTAAATACTATTCGTTTTAAATCTTTTTACCGAATCTTTGTGTCGAAACGCCGAAAATAAGTCAGCTGAGTTGACCGGGTCAACTGAGTTGACCGAGTCGAACCGAAACACACCGAGTCGAACTGAGTTGCACCGAGTCGAGACCCGAACCCGAACTGATCTGTTGACTCGCTTGACCGTCTGTTGACTGGGTTGACTCGGTTTGTCCGAGTCAAACCGAGTTATACCGAACCCGTATTGAACCGTTCCGCGAGACCCGAACAAGACTCGAACCACCTGCCCAGATCTGATTCAACATTTGAGATGAAACAAAAGGAACCCAAACCAAAACTCTAAACTGAGCACGAATCTAAAGCCAAAACTGAACCGAAACTCACTTGAATACCCGAACTTGAACCAAATCGAACCCGGAACCGGTGAATCTTCGCCGGATAAAGACAATGTCCGGCGGTCAATGGCACCGACCGCCGGTTATCTCGCTCTTCTCAGCTTTCTCTCTCTTCTCGCCGCCTCTCTCTCTCTTCTTCCTCTCTCTCTCTCTTCTGTTCGGTCGCCGGCGCACCACCACCGGACGGTGGTGGTGGTGGTGCTCTGTTATGTAGATCGAAGAAAAGGGGGTCGGCATCTCAGTCATCATCACCAAATCACATCATCACCGGCGGCGCTGAAATTGTTGCCGGAACAGAGGGGTGAGTGGGGTGGTCCTTTACCGGCGAGAACAGAGGTACTGGAGTCCAATCGGACCTCCGGCTCCGGCTGCCAAAAACGAATCAGAGGGAGTGGGGGTGAATGAGTTGTTGGTGTGTGTTGCCTGTAAGATAATCGGGAGAGAGGGAGAGCTTAGAAGGTGTGTGTTTTGTGTATTTGAGAGGTTGTTGTCTGATAAATGTAACCGAGAGAGAAGGAGGAGATGTTTGGCTCTGTGTTTGATTTGTTATATTTGTGTGTGTATTAATAGAGTTGGAGAAGGATGGTAGGTTTTATTGTTTTGTAAGTATTTAAATTTCATTCAGGTCATGAGTTTTATCCATAGAGTTAAAATCTTTTATAGAGATTTTGTTTAGATTTATAGGAATCTAATAAGATCTTGTAGGATTTGATAATATTTTGTGTAGATCTTATAAGATCTAATGTATTATGTGCAGGCTCAGGCTTGTAGGTTTTGGGCTTGGGCCCAGGGTCCACAAGCCCATCTCATATGCAAGTGGCCCGTAATTACTACGAGGCCCGATGTCGCAATCCAACTCCATAAGCATAAAAATATTCGTGTAACATCCATATTTGTCGGTGTCACCAGTATTTCGTACGTTTTCAGTCCGTTGTCATTTGATGTTTCGCAGAGTCCAAACGAATCTTCATATGCGTACTGTATGGCTGAACAAACGTTTCTAGGCACTCCAAGGGCCAAATTAAATTAATTAGCGTCGTAAACACTATTTATTATCGCGTAATCACGTGTTAATCACATAATTAAGGGCGTAAATTACCGGTTGTCACAGTCTCCCCCTGTTAATAAAATTTCGTCCTCGAAATTTAGACTACGTTAACTCCTTAGAGTTACGTTATGCGTAGAAAATACGAATAGTACCAAATTGAACGATCATGAAGTCGAATCAAGACTTATTCGAATGATGTGAATTCAAGGACGTATCACAAGACGCAAATGAATTCTAAAAATGATTGCATCCATTAAATGAACGTAGAGTCAACAAGCTCAAATGTAACAGTTTGCATGGAACGCTCGATCATGATCAGCCCAAGCTGCAAATTCTACCGACGCCACAAGGTGTCGTAGTGGTCAAGAATATTTCGACAATAGTGGTGATTAAACAAGGATCACCTGTGTTTTGCATAAAACGTTCAATCATGATTAGCCCAAGCTACAAGTTTGAAATGACACCACAAGGTGTCGAAATCAATAAACGACTTAATGGAGTCATAGATCAAACAAATCTACTACGACTCGGAACAATGAAACGATTGTTAAAACGAATTCGAATACGATGTTTTCAATACATCATATGGTGTCTTGAATTGAATATGTGAAATGAACAAGTTCAAACAATTGAATTTGACTTCGGCGCAAGCCGACAATAATTGCATGTATCAACAAGAAAACTCTCGGCATGGTCACAACGAAAACCATGTATGTAACTTGAAAAGAAAAGAAATTTCAAGAGAATGTGTTGACTTGATTACAAAGGAGCCAATAATTTCAATAATGCGGGTCATTCGAATCACAAATCAATAATTAGATTTAGCGAAATAATATTTGGACTTTGATGAAACGCTTATTCGAAACGAAACCACATGCGTAACAAACGATGCATGCGTAACATATGAATTTTCAAGAAATGAAGCAAACGAATATTCGCTATACTGAAAGAAATGATCGTGACACAATGACCATCAAAAGGAGTAGAGATACGAAAATCTACTCAGTAAGTGTGAAAGTCGAAATTTCAATAAAAGAAATTTAAGGACTTTACCCGGGGTTACATGTGACGACCAGTTGTTAGGTGACATCACCATGGAATGTCGAACATAGCGTATTCACCATTATTGAGTTAGGGGGACTGCGGAGACATACGTCTTCTCCTTAGCATGACTCGTGTCGTTTGCAGGACCGCGCACCAACTGCCGCTTCCTGATCGATAGTCGCATGTGACGTGTTTCAACATCCGTTGACGTATAGCTTAAGTCTCACGTATACCTGTGCGCTAGCGTTTCGTTATGCGTAGGCTGCCTGCTCGGGAAGTTAAAACATCATAGACGATATGTATAATTATGTGTGCCCGAATTAGTATTTGCAGTTCCTACGTGATGACCCTTAATGAACTTCAACGTGAGTTTCCGAAGGTCTTAAATGCATGTTTCCTAAACTCTCAGAGTTTTGTGTACTGTATGCGACTGTTTTGTGTACCGTGTGTAAAACACCACACTAGCGTATGTTTGAAAACAAAATTTTGACTGTTTGCTTATCGGCAACGGTTGGAGACCATATTCGAGTACTATGCGTTCTGTATGCATTCAGGTTTTAATATTCTAAGTTCCCAGAGGATAGTGAGGTTAGAGCCTAGGTATCTTTTCAGAAAACCCTATTCGCTGTAACCTATAGCTCTGATACCAATCTGTCACACCCCGAAATTTATCAGAGCATTGGCGTGACTGGACTGGTATCTTCATTGCACAGCGGAAGCAAACAATCTAAGTCTTTTAGAAAATGAACGCCACTAAGTACTCGACTCTTCATGGTCCTCCTATTCCAACTATGCCTTGTCTTAGAAATGCAACCTGAGAAAGAAACATGCGAAAAATCAACATAAAGTTGAGCGAGTTCATAGTTTATTTGTAAAAGATTTGAAATAAATCTTTTTGAATAACCGGTTTTTGAAGTATTGTTGAGAAAACGAATTTAAAAATCATTTTTGTTGATGCAACAAATACGGGACCAAGGATGGTAGCTGGGCTGGTCAGGCAAAAGAGCTGAAGGGTTCAGTTTTGCCTAACGCAGGTCGCGGGGTCCCTCCACGTTTGCAAAACGTGGAAGGAGGTTCACTAGTATGTTTGGATTATTTGCTTTGAAGTTCTTTCTCCAAGGCCGGCTCGGATCCAGAAAAGAAAGCAAATAGAATGAATGAGGTGAATTTGATGAAGAGTTATTTGGAAATGACAAAGAACTCTTTGAATGACCAGAGATTAAGGAATCTCTCTGCTTTTCGGAATGTCTTTGAAGTGTTTATGAGCTGTCTTCTTATAGTGGAAGACACCTCCCGAAATGGTATGGACTATACTAGCGAGACCTGTTTGCTTATGGAGGGTTTCCCCTTTTGGGGTTGAAGGCTTTGGACCCCTGGTTAATAGAGTGTGCTTATGCAGACCTGCTCTGACTTTGTGAGTTGGTGAGCGTGAGTTGGTGGGACGAGCTGTTAGACATGACTAGTTACTGTTTCTCGATTCCCTCAATTTACAGCTTTTCATCCGATGAACCTTTCAACCTTTTAAGCTCTTTGCATATTAATCATTTTGTTTATCCTTGGGCTACCCCCGTCGTCAGCCCCCCAAGTCAGAGGTTTTTGGGGCAGTACACTCAAAGACTTCTGACTTTTATGCATGTCTTTTAAAGGCTTGAAAGGTTCGTTGCTTGGAGGCTTGAAAGGTTTGAGGTAGTTACTTTTTTGAAATTTGAATTTGAAACGATTTGACAGTTGATTTGATTGATATGTGTCAAGCGGCGGATTGGCAGAGATTATTTATTTACCTTTAATACCCCTACTTTACTTTCATATTTATTTTAACAGTTGCAAACTTTCTTCATTTTCCTTACAATCGTTCACAGTTTTTCCTTCCTCAGGTTAGTTTCTCTTCTCCATTTTCACTTTTACTTTGTTCTATCATGGGTGCCCTTAAGGATTTAGCGAGGTCATTCTCTCGGATGACCCAAGAGGAGGTAGACCTATTTTGCCTTGAATATGGTATTGATAAAAAGTTTAATCCAACCGCCCCTTCTTGTGATGTTTCTATTGACAAACCGATTCCGGGTTCGATTGCTTTGTATTGTCGCCATTTTCAATGGTCCAATCTTCGTTACCCTTTCTCGCTTTTTGTTCTAAACTTGCTTGAGTATTACCGAGTATCTTTTGGGCAAGTTCATCCAAAAGGAATGGCTAGGGTTTTGCACTTTGAAGTGCTCTGTCGTGCTCTTGGCTATGATCCATCTCTGTTGCTTTTCCGGAGGTTTTTTCGTTTAGCCAAAAATGGCGATTGGTTTACTTTTGAAGCGACAAAGGTTGATACTTGCCTCGTTTCATCAATGGTTACAACCCTTGGGTCCTGGAAGGATCAATTTTTCTGGGTTTCTGATTCTATCATTCCTTTTAAAATGATATGGAGGCGTCCGGATGCTGTTCTCAATGATCCGGAACCTTCTGAGTCTGATTTGAACGATGCCTTTCTTTCAGCCATTCGGGGGTGCCCTTCGAGGGTTCGTCCCTTTCCCGAACATTTGTTAGTGCTTTTAGGGGTTAGTAATATTTGGGCAAAAGCCGATCGGGATCCGGTGTTAATGAGAAATGGCGTTGGTATGCATTTTCCCCTTTTATGCCTTTTTTACTTTACTTTGTTTGTGACTTATTTTTCTTTGTTTGTTTTTTGGCAGTTATGTCTGCTTTGGACTTCATCAAGAGTGACGACACGTCCGATGTTATTTTTGAAGATGCTCCAACTGTTCCGGGTGAGAATGTTGTGGTGAGAACCTCTGAGCAAAGGTTTGAGGGCACGGGTTATGCTAATGTTGCCAATGTTAAGGGTTTTACCAAGTCTACTGCCCCTAAGTCTTCAAGTCGCCGATCTTCTCGTCGTTTGCTGAAAGCTGGGCCTCAATCCACTTCCACTGAGCCAGTGGATTTGACTGATGATATTGAGGTTTCAGAGTATCAGGTTGAAGCGGGTGTTGAACAAGATAAGGAGTTGGTTGTTCATGGCAAGAAGGTTCGAGGTAAGAAGGTTACCCCTGTTCAAGAATCATCAAGCAGGGACGCTGGAGGGTTGGATCCTGAAGGTGTTTATGTGCCTACTTGGCAAGTGAAGAATGATGATACTTTCAAGGATGCTGCCGTCTGTGAGGATGCTCTTAGTCATCTTGCTCCTCCCTCTGTTCGTGAAACCATTGCTGAGATGGACGATGACTTTATGTTATCTCGCATGGTTCTAACTACTTGCAACCTTGCTGCCATGCTTCCTCAAGGGATTACACGCTTTCGCCAAAGGATGCGGGAGTATGAGGATTTCTCTAAGAAGAAGGACAAAATGAAATCCTCCCTAGCATCGATGAAGAAGGAAGTGGCCGGGTTTGCAGAGAAGGAGGCGGCGTGGAAGAAAGAGGTTGATGATCTGAAGAAGATGCATGCCATTGAGATGGGTGACCTGAGGAAGAGCTTTGAAGCAAATTTGTTGAAGTTGAAGGCTGATCGAGAGGCCTTGTCTGTCCAGCAGCAGGCTTTTCGTGAAGAAAAGGAAGGGTTGAAAGCTTCAGTTGGTCAGGTGACTGCTGACAATCAATGGTTGATCGAGCATGGTTTCCAGCAGGTGGTTACTTACCTTTTGCATTCCAAGGAATTTAACTCTGCCCTTGGTGATGTTTACACAAAGCTGCTGAACCTGGGGAAGCATCAAGGCCTTACTGCTGGCTTTAAACTTCATGAATCTGGACAACCTTTGGAGAAGTCCCCCATGTTTCGCCCCGAGGCTTCTGATATCTTCAAGGCTTCTGTTGAGCAGATGGAGAGGCTAACCTACCCTTACATTCATGAGGTATCCTCTTGCTTTGGTAAGCCTTTGTCTGTTTTACAGGGATTGAAGCCTGAGGGGTTGAATGAGAAGGTTTGTGCTGAGGTTTTGGGTTCTTTGTCGAGGAAGAGGTCTTACTCTGGGGACAGTGATGATACCCTTTCGAGTCTGCCTGAAACTTCAAAGGATGCTGGTTTGGAAACCTCTGCTGTTGGTGGTGAAGAAGGTGCCAAGATGAAGAAGACTAAGAAAGCCAAAAAGTCGAAGGGTGAAGGTTCTAGGCGCTCTGATAACTGACGTTTATTCGTAGCTTTCTTAGCAAACACTTTAATGCTTTGTAATGTTTTAAACAATGTTTAGGTTTTGGGAACCCTTAAGGTTCCTATGGTTGGTTAGGCCTATATGGCCGTTGAACACTAGTTTAATTTGCAAGCCACTAGGGCTTGCTTTGACTATCTTATGAAGGTCTTTTATGGCCTTTCTAACTATGACGTGATGGTTATCGTTGATGTTTTTGTTGGTTCCATTTGCTTGGTTTTGTTTTGTGGGGTTTCAACCCTTCAAGCTTTTTGTACAGTTGCTGATGGGTTGAAGCCTTTAACCTTTCAAGCTCAGTACCTGTTGGTTGAACTTTGGGTAGCTTCTGATTTGGTTTGTATGTTTGGTTGATAGGCTTGTTTGTTTTTATTTTCTTGCCTTGTCTTTGTTTACTTTGTCTTTATGTTTTTTACACTTTAAAGGGTTCAGTGCTGCAGTCACTTTGCCTTAGTGTTTATCATCAAGACGTAGTATCTATCCTTTTCTTTATTTCGTTGTAATTTGTTTGATTTCGTAAGTCTATTTATTGAGTACATTTTTTAGACTTAAGGAACGATTGGTGTAGGCTGTTCAAACCTGTCTATGATACACTGTTGTTTTTCTTTGATAAGTCTCATGGAGTTGTATTGATCTAGGAACTCACCCCTTATATAGGTCCATTCAACCCTTGAACCTATTGAGCGATATGGCCTGGGAGCTCATCCCCTTACATGGCCCTTGCCATGGAGTTTTTTGCTAGGTTCTCAACCTGATATTAGGATAGAAAGACAAGTTTGATAAAGTAACTTCATTCATTCAAGCAACATTTGCTTTTACAAAAGGTTTTTGTTTTGCTACAAACCAAACTTTCTAAACATAGAACTTTCTTAAAGTTTTTCCGTTCCAGTGCCTTGGGAGCCTTTTGCCTTCTAGATCTCCCAGCTTGTAGGATCCTCCTTTGTGTGCTTCGAGGATGGTGTATGGACCTTCCCATTTCGGTCCTAGTTTCCCCTGACTTTCTTTTTTACTTGCTTCGTTGTTTCTGAGGACTAGATCCCCTGGCTTGAACCGTTTGTTCTTGACCTTCTTGTTGTAATAGCTTTCCATCCTTTGCTTGTATTTGGCTTCTTGTATTGCTGCTTGATCCCGGGCCTCTTCTAAGAGTTGTAAGTTCAACATGGTCTCTTGTGTGTTTACCTCGGGATCCATGTTGACAATTCGTTGGGTTACAACTCCTATTTCAACGGGGATTACGGCTTCGGATCCGAATACCAAGCTATAAGGTGTTTTTCTGTGACTTGCTTTTTCTGTTGTTCTGATTGCCCATAAAACGCTAGGCAATTCTTCCAGCCAATTACTTTCGTATCTCCCCAATCTTGTTTTGATGCCTTCCACTATGCTTCTGTTGGTCCTTTCAACCTGACCGTTTGACTGCGGGTAAGCCACTGAGCTGAAGATTTGGTTGATCCTGTACTCCTTGCACCAAAGGCTGAAGGGTTTCTCAGCGAATTGTTTCCCATTATCGGTGACGATTACCCCTGGCAGCCCATAGCGGCATATGATATTCTCCCATACAAAGTCTACGATTTGCTTTCCTGTGATCTTGGCAAGGGGTTTGACCTCTGGCCATTTGCTGAAGTAATCAATTGCTACCAACAGGAATTTTACTCCCCCTTTGCTTGGAGGGAATGGTCCAACAATGTCCATTCCCCATTTATGGAATGGCCATGCTGAGGTTATGGGGACCAAGTCATGTTTGGGACTTTTTGGTATTGGGGAGTGGATTTGGCAGGCATCACATTTCTTCAATTGCTCGACGGTATCCCGATGCATTGAAGGCCAGAAATATCCCAAGTTTATGAGTTTTGCAACCACCGACCTAGCTCCGAAATGAGCTCCACATATTCCTTCATGCACTTCTTTAACCAAATACTTGCTTTGTTCAGGGCCCACACACCTTAGCAATGGTGCAAGGTATCCTTTTTTATAGAGGATTTCTCCTTGCAACACATACTGTCTTGCTTTGATCTTTACCCTTTCAGCTTCTATTTGATCGTTGGGTAGTTTGTTGTTTTGAAGGAATTTCTTTATGGGAGTCATCCAATTTGGATCTTCCTCGGTGACCACATCTTGTACTTCCAATTCGTCAATTGAACGAGCCTTCAACACTTCAACCAACACCTTTTTTGTGAGGTGGGCGAATGTGAGGGACGCTAATTTGCTTAAGGCGTCAGCCTTTTTGTTTTGGGATCTTGGAATCTGTTTGATGTTGCATGCCTGGAAGGTGTTCATTAATTCCTTCGATTTTTCTTTGTACCTTCTCATGTTGGGCTCCTTGGCGACATAGCTGTCGTTGACTTGGCTTGATACTAGTAGCGAATCAGTGAACACTTCAAGCTTTTTGACTTTCATTTCTTTGGCTAGCCGGAGGCCAGCGATCAGTGCTTCGTATTCAGCCTCGTTATTAGTGGTCTGAAAGTTAAACGAAGAGCATATGTGAATTCTAGCCCCTCAGGGTTGATTAGGATTACACCAGCTCCTGACCCTTCAACGCTTGAAGCCCCGTCGGTGAACAGTTTCCAGGCTTCAGGGTTGGAGGGTTCAGTGGTTGTGGTGTTTACTTCTTCAGTCTTTTGGCTTGGGACTTCTACTAGGAAGTCAGCCAAAACCTGAGCTTTGATTGCTTTTCGTGGGACGTAGGTGATGTTATGTTCACCTAGTTCCACTGCCCATTTTGCCAATCTACCTGAGTTTTCAGGCTTTTCAAGCACGTTCTTGACAGGTTGGTCAGTGACCACTTGTATAGGATGTGCTTGGAAGTATCTTCTAAGCCTTCTGGCTGTTTGGACCAAGGCTAGGGCTAGTTTTTCAAGGGGAGGATATTTGGTTTCAGCTAGTTTTAAAGTTTTGCTGAAAAAATAGACGGGTACCTGAGCCTTGTCCCTTTCAATGGTGAGGACTGCACTGATGGCTTCGTCGGCGACTGAGAGGTACACCGATATGAGCTCCCCAGTTTCTGGTGCTGCAATATCTGGTAGTGAAGCAAGGTGCTGCTTCATTTGATTGAAAGCTTCCTCAGCCTCATCGGTCCATCTGAAATCTTTCTTATCTGAACAATTCTTGAGCGTTTTGTAGAATGGTAGAGACCTTTGGGCCAGTTTTGAGGTAAAACGCTTCAAGGCTGCAAGCTTCCCATTCAAGCTTTCAACCTCCTTCTTGGTTCTTGGTGGTTTAGCTTCGAGAACAGCTTTTACTTTGTTGGGGTTGGCCTTGATGCTTTGCTTTCCAACAATATGACCCAGAAATTTTCCTTCATCAAATCCAAACGAACATTTTTCCGGGTTAAGCTTCATGTTGATTTTTCTAAGATTCTTGAAGGTTTCTTGGATGTCATCAAGCATCTGGTATTCCGTTTTGCTTTTGATCACCAGGTCATCGACATACGCTTCCATGTTTCTTCCAATTTGGCTTTCGAAGGCTTTATCGACGAGTCGTTGGTAAGTGGCTCCCGCGTTTTTGAGGCCAAAAGGCATCTTTTGGTAACAGAAAATGCCCTTGTCTGTGTGGAAAGCCGTCTTTTCTTCATCCTCTTCTTTCATGAGGATCTGGTGATAGCCTTTGTATGCATCAAGAAAGCATTTGAATGGGTATCCCGTGAGGGAATCAACCTTAAGGTCAATTTCTGGGAGCGGGTAGCAATCTTTAGGACAAGCTTTGTTAAGATCCTTGAAATCTATACACATTCTCCAAGAGTTGTCGGGTTTCCGGACCATGACAGGATTAGCAATCCATGATTGATACTTAACCTCTCGGAGAATGCCAGCTGATACAAGCTTTTCAACCTCTTGGCAAGCTGCCAGGCTTCTTTCAGGTGCCAAACTTCTTTTCTTTTGAACCACTGGCTTGACATTCGGTGGTATTCTTAGCTCATGTTCAGCAATGCTTCGAGGGATCCCGGTCATGTCTTCGGGAGACCAGGCGAACACATCGCTGTAATGTTTTAGCAGCTTTTCAAGGTATGAAAGAGTATCTTGAGAGAGGTTGGGATTGACCCTTATCCGCTGTTCGGGGTACTTGGGGTTGATGACTAACCCCTGCTTGTCTTTTTCGTCATTAGAACTCTCTCCTTCGATCAGGTAAGCTTCCTGAGAGGGTTGAAGGGTTGCAATTCCTCTCTCAGTGGGAAACTTGACGGTACCATGGCCAACAGATACAACCATGTAAAATGCACATTGTCCGGGCCTCCCTATGATTACGTCGTAATTGGAAGGGATGTTGATAACCACGAAGGTTAATGATCGGGTTCTTTCCTTTGATCCCTCCTTAAGACAGACATCAAGGGTTATTTGCCCCAAAGGCTTCAGGGTTATGTCAGCGATACCCTTTATGGAGGTCCCGGAGGGTTGAAGCCTTGAACGCTCCTCGTTGCTTAGTTGATTGAAAAACTTCTCGAACATGATTTCAGTGGCCGCTCCCGTGTCTATGTATGCTTTGCATGTTTGTAAGGTACCCACGATGGCTTCAACCACAAGGGGACCAGGGAGCGGGTCCTTCCTTGTTGGGGGGAAGCAGACACACTGAAGCTCCCAATCCTCCAACCGTCGCTTCTTGTAAGGGACCTTTTCGTCAGAACATACCATGTTTACTTCCTTCCCTTTGTTTTCAGTCATCTTGTCTCGAACTCCCTTGACCAAGTGGGCAAGTTCTCCTGACTTGACAGCTTCTTCAATTCTCTTTTTCAGCTGGAAGCAATCGTTGGTGTGATGTCCCTTTTCTTCATGGAATTCACAGAACTGAGTGGAGTTCTCGTTTTTCCGACTTTTGGGAAGAGGTCTGGGAGGTTTGAAGTTTTGCTTGACCTCTTCCGTTGCCAGGATTTCTTGAGGAGTTTTGGTGAGAGGAGTGAAACTCATACTCTTATCTCTGCTTGGAGGGTTTCGCCCTTCAACCCTTCGAGGGTCTGAACCCTTTGAGCGTCTGTCGTAAGAGTTAAAGTTTCCTCTCTTTCTGGCTGGGCTGCTGCTTCGCCAACCGGAACCCCTTTTTCTTTGTTCTTTGATATCAACAGCTTCCTCTCCTCGGATGTGAGCCTCGGCTCTTTCAAGGGCTTCTTCCAAGGTTTTGGGTAGAGATTTGTTGAAATCTCGTGTGAGATACTTAGAGGTTATGGCGTTCATAAAATCGGCAACCCTCATTTTCTCATCAGCCCCCACGTAGGTTAGTCCTTCTTTCTTGTACCGTTCAATGAATGCTCGTAGGCTTTCATCATCTCGTTGTTTTATCTGGAAGATCACTGTCGCGTCTTTAACGTATCTCCTTTGTTGGGAGAAGTTTGCTAGGAAGCCTCTGCTGAGATCGTCGAAGCTTCGAATGCTTTGAGCTGGTAGGTCGTTGAACCAGATTCTAGCGGACCCAACAAGAGTCTGCATAAACATTAGGCAGCATTCAGCGTTCGTCCATTTTTCTATTCGAGCAGCGCCAGTGAAGATCTGAAGATGATCTTCGGGATCTTCAGTCCCATCATACGTTCTGATGTGAGCTGGCATCTTGATTTTAGACTGAAAATCATAATTAGCTATCTGTCTAGAAAAGCATGAAAGGTTACTTGGCTTGTAAGGTTTAGCCAGGTCTTCTTCATGTCTTGTACCTACGTTGTTGTTATTGCCATGATTTCCCTGGGTGGCAAGCACCTGATTGATGAAGTGTTGCCAGGGGAAGTTGGCCATCATCTGAGACATCACGTTGGGTATGAGATTGAAACCTTGAAGGCTTCCCGGACCAACTGAGCAACTTACCCCAAGAGGGGTGCTGGCCACAGCACTTCGTGCTAAAGGGAGCACTGATAGGGCTTGCTCCCATGTGGTAGTTAGAGAAGTGGGACAACTGGTCACCGGGGATTGTAGGAGTTGGTTGAGTGTTAACTCGTGTCCTAGAGGAGTACCACTAACAGTTGGTTAGGAAGAGAGAATAGGATGAACAGTGGGGTTTGTCACAGTGGACAGATAAGGGTGAAGGTTTGAAGGGTTGCTAGGACCGGCTTCACTTCTTGTAACGAAGGGTGGTAGAGGTGGTCCAGGAGACAACGTTGGCTCAGGTTCGTCGTAATCTAGACGAATCCTTACACCCTTTTCCCTTTCTCTGTTCACATGTTGGTTAAGAAGTGATCTCAGCTCAAGGAAGTTATGAGCGACCCCCTCGGGGGTAAGTTCAACGCGTGTCGGAGTGTCAGACACACCAACGTTGGGAGACGGAGCTCCAGATCTGGATGGGGTTGGTGTGTTAAAGGTGAGGAACTCGGGTGTACTCCCCGGAGTTGAAAAAGGCGTTGTTATTGTTGTGTGAGCTTGACCACTTCCTGGGGTAGAGGTGTTAGGGATCTGGTTTACCTCTCCCGGAGATCCACTTTCTGACATAGTGGTTTGGAATGGAAGGAGCTACACGTACCAGGTCTCTTTTGAGGAGAAACAGCGGCGTAGCCCCACGGTGGGCGCCAACTTGTTGATGCAACAAATACGGGACCAAGGATGGTAGCTGGGCTGGTCAGGCAAAAGGGCTGAAGGGTTCAGTTTTGCCTAACGCAGGTCGCGGGGTCCCTCCACGTTTGCAAAACGTGGAAGGAGGTTCACTAGTATGTTTGGATTATTTGCTTTGAAGTTCTTTCTCCAAGGCCGGCTCGGATCCAGAAAAGAAAGCAAATAGAATGAATGAGGTGAATTTGATGAAGAGTTATTTGGAAATGACAAAGAACTCTTTGAATGACCAGAGATTAAGGAATCTCTCTGCTTTTCGGAATGTCTTTGAAGTGTTTATGATCTGTCTTCTTATAGTGGAAGACACCTCCCGAAATGGTATGGACTATACTAGCGAGACCTGTTTGCTTATGGAGGGTTTCCCCTTTTGGGGTTGAAGGCTTTGGACCCCTGGTTAATAGAGTGTGCTTATGCAGACCTGCTCTGACTTTGTGAGTTGGTGAGCGTGAGTTGGTGGGACGAGCTGTTAGACATGACTAGTTACTGTTTCTCGATTCCCTCAATTTACAGCTTTTCATCCGATGAACCTTTCAACCTTTTAAGCTCTTTGCATATTAATCATTTTGTTTATCCTTGGGCTACCCCCGTCGTCAATTTTCTTGTCAAGTTATATGGAAACTTTGTATAAATCAAGTATTCTTGTATGTATCATGTATTCTTGTATGTATCATGTATTCTTGTATATATCATGTTGTTAATGGGTTGCAAGGCCATTAACATGTGACACGACATAGGAAGTCACCAAACCATAGGCATTTTTCTGTAGTCGATTCACGACTGAGACTCAAAAACACTACTTGGTTCTAGTTGTCACCAAGAGTGGGGCTGCCCTACACCCGTTAGATCTAACCTTTTGTTCTGCGGTCTAAGTATGTACACGATTAATGGTGCTTATGGTACCCTATTCGTGACACGATTTCTCGTATCATTCCTCAATTCTTGTATTCTTATCTCACCTCACACTTGGTACTCGTTCTCACCAAGTGTGCTTCTTGTATTTTGTATTCTCAATTCTTGTATCTCTTTGTACTTGTATTTTCTCGGCGTTTAGAAAACTAGAATTCATGTGTATGCATATTTCGAAAAATACGCTTGTTTGAAAAACCGGTATAAAACATAAGCTTTTCGTAAACCATTTGTGTCTGTTAAAACTTGCTTGTAAAATGGGTTAGAAATGTGTAATTCTTGTATGCTTTGCAAAAAGTGCATGTCTTTCCACCCCGAAAACATTTAGAAAAATGTAAACCGTAAAAAGGTGGGGTTATGAACTCACCTGAGTATTCCTGTGCAAAGCTAGCTAATTTACGACTTCTTAATGTCGTTTCCAAGGCTCGACTTGCTAGCGTGCATTCTACAATATTCCTAACACGGAATATCTAATAAGTTTCTAAATAATGTGGTAACAAATCTACGTGTCACCGAGCTCTACCGAATCGTTAATCGAACGATTTGACGGTACGTTGTTAACTTAATGATTAAGTTAAACGTTATCGCCCCGAGTAGTTGTACGTGTATGTAACGAGTGTTTTATGAAAGGAATATATAATAAACTCGTATTATATATAGTATGCCGTTGAGGCGTTTGAAATAAATATAAAAGTTATATTTATTTTTCAAAAGAATCGTCGAGTTATTGTGTTTGAAAATAAATATATAACTATATTTATTTTTTTTTAGTATAAAAGCATTCGTGAGGTTCGATCTTCGAAATAAATATATAATCTATATTTATTTTGGTAAAACAACTTCATGTTGTGTTATATTTGAAATAAATATAAAAACTATATTTATTTTTATAAAGGAATTCATGTGATACGATAATTGAAATAAATATAAAAATTATATTTATTTTTTTATAAAACGAATTCGTGTTATACGATGTTTGAAATAAATAGATAAGTTATATCTATTTTATAAAAGAATCGTTGTTTTTGTTTGACGTTTGAAGTAAACTATATTTACTTTCGTAAAATAATTCGTCGAGTTTTCGAAGTCTAAAAATAAATATAATAACTACATTTATTTTGTAAAACGAATACGAGTTGCTTGACGCTTGAAATAAATATATAAAATATATTTATTTTATAAAAGAATTTTCGTTTTCGTATGTCATAAAGCGTCGTCAAAAATGATATACATATTTATATTGGTCCTGATAAAAGTCGCTTTTTAATAAAACATGTTGTATTTTACGGGTTTTCTCGAAAAACGGGCAGAGTTTCCTCTGTTTTTGGACGCCCCGGACAACCAAGTTGTCGTTATTCCTCGAAATTCAAACAATGATCAATATTACTTCAACAATTAATCAAACTATATAACTTTCGCCAATATGTCAAAATTTAACTATAATCAATCGGTTCGAGCTCGTTATCACATAATAAAAGTAAGGAACAATTAACGTAAATACTATTCGTTTTAAATCTTTTTACCGAATCTTTGTGTCGAAACGCCGAAAATAAGTCAGCTGAGTTGACCGGGTCAACTGAGTTGACCGAGTCGAACCGAAACACACCGAGTCGAACTGAGTTGCACCGAGTCGAGACCCGAACCCGAACTGATCTGTTGACTCGCTTGACCGTCTGTTGACTGGGTTGACTCGGTTTAACCGAGTCAAACCGAGTTATACCGAACCCGTATTGAACCGTTCCGCGAGACCCGAACAAGACTCGAACCACCTGCCCAGATCTGATTCAACATTTGAGATGAAACAAAAGGAACCCGAACCAAAACTCTAAACTGAGCACGAATCTAAAGCCAAAACTGAACCGAAACTCACTTGAATACCCGAACTTGAACCAAATCGAACCCGGAACCGGTGAATCTTCGCCAGATAAAGACAATGTCCGGCGGTCAATGGCACCGACCGCCGGTTATCTCGCTCTTCTCAGCTTTCTCTCTCTTCTTGCCGCCTCTCTCTCTCTTCTTCCTCTCTCTCTCTCTCTCTTCTGTTCGGTCGCCGGCGCACCACCACCGGACGGTGGTGGTGGTGGTGCTCTGTTATGTAGATCGAAGAAAAGGGGGTCGGCATCTCAGTCATCATCACCAAATCACATCATCACCGGCGGCGCTGAAATTGTTGCCGGAACAGAGGGGTGAGTGGGGTGGTCCTTTACCGGCGAGAACAGAGGTACCGGAGTCCGATCGGACCTCCGGCTCCGGCTGCCAAAAACGAATCAGAGGGAGTGGGGGTGAATGAGTTGTTGGTGTGTGTTGCCTGTAAGATAATCGGGAGAGAGAGAGCTTAGAAGGTGTGTGTTTTGTGTATTTGAGAGGTTGTTGTCTGATAAATGTAACCGAGAGAGAAGGAGGAGATGTTTGGCTCTGTGTTTGATTTGTTATATTTGTGTGTGTATTAATAGAGTTGGAGAAGGATGGTAGGTTTTATTGTTTTGTAAGTATTTAAATTTCATTCAGGTCATGAGTTTTATCCATAGAGTTAAAATCTTTTATAGAGATTTTGTTTAGATTTATAGGAATCTAATAAGATCTTGTAGGATTTGATAATATTTTGTGTAGATCTTATAAGATCTAATGTATTATGTGCAGGCTCAGGCTTGTAGGTTTTGGGCTTGGGCCCAGGGTCCACAAGCCCATCTCATATGCAAGTGGCCCGTAATTACTACGAGGCCCGATGTCGCAATCCAACTCCATAAGCATAAAAATATTCGTGTAACATCCATATTTGTCGGTGTCGCCAGTATTTCGTACGTTTTCAGTCCGTTGTCATTTGATGTTTCGCAGAGTCCACACGAATCTTCATATGCGTACTGTATGGCTGAACAAACGTTTCTAGGCACTCCAAGGGCCAAATTAAATTAATTAGCGTCGTAAACACTATTTATTATCGCGTAATCACGTGTTAATCACATAATTAAGGGCGTAAATTACCGGTTGTCACAGATTCTATGTGATTACTTATTTTTTCTTTTTTTGAAACCATATAACATTGTGAAATGTATTTACAAATGTTGTAAATAAGTGAAAACGGGGACTATTTAATGTTCTCCTAACCCAACGTAGTTGATAACTACTATATTATTCTTATATGGTTATTTTCTTGCCAGAGTGTTATGGTACATAGTTACCACAAAACATGTGATACACAATTATTTATATAATTTTTATTCGTCCCTCTAGTTCTTGTATTGTCTTATGGAAATATGTTTTCTCTTTACAGTACAAAGTATATATATATATATGTATATATATATATATATTTTTTTATATATAATTAAAATTTATTAAATAAGTATGATGACTTAATTTATATACATTAAATAGTTATTATCATGGTTGGATATTTGTTAGTGCTGCCTTGTTTAAGCATGGGTGATCAGTCCATGCCTAACTAAGGCTAGGCTACCCAATACCGACTCCTGACAATAATCCTAGTATTTTAAATAATACTAACACTATCACTATTAATATATTATTACTAATATTAATTACCAATAATAAATAACTAAATATAAACTTATACCTCAAACATAATTTTATACGTAAAAATATAAATTCTTTACCTTAATGGTTTAACAAGAATTTTAAATATAGGAATACTATATTGTAAATAAAGTAATTACTTATGTAAGTTTCTATATATAATTAATAAAATTTATATTTTAAATTTATATAATATTTTTCGATCAATGATGATAAAGCAATAAATATCACGAAAGGCTCGATTGATGTTGTAAGAACTATTAAGAGATATACTGAAATATGAAATAAATTTGTATATCATTATCTTAGCACATGATTGTGTTAAGATTGCTTATATAGAATAAATCAACAAAGCGGATTTTAATATAAATAAATAAATAATAAATAAACAAATCCGAGATTAGCGCAAGCTTCAGATTTTGTGAAAACGTCACCACAAGGTGATCGTGATCAAAGAAATAATTTAGTGAAGTCGAAGGCCAAGAAAGCATGTTATAGTTCAAGAGAATTGAAGTGCTTGTTGGGTTATTTCGAATTTGAATATGATGGCTAAAAAATATCATATGGGACCTTGAATTGAATACGTATTGCGAGCAAGTTAACTGGGTTTGAATAAAACGAGTTTTAATAAGGAAGTTCGGACATGATCACAACAGAAACCATGTATACCCTTCAAAAGAAAATCGAGTTTTTCCAAGAAATTCATTGAGTCGATATTAAAGAGTCATCGCTTTGTAAACACGCGGTTTACAATGCAAAGATCAAGTATAGCGAAACGAGATTTCAACTTTTGATAAAACAACAAATTGGAATGATGCCCTCTGATGGTCTTCATAACTTAAATGAACCACATGCGCAACAAATAGTGCATGTGTAACGTGTGGATTCACCAAGAAATGAAATAGATCAATATTTGCTACTATGAAAGAAATTCTCATGGTATGATGACCATTTAGGGAAGTGGATATGCGAAAGTCAATTTATTATAGGCAGAAGTCAGAATTGCAACGAAAGGAATATAAGAACTTTATCTGGAATTTCGTGTGATAATCGTTGTTAAGTGACATTACCAAGGAATGTCGAATGAAATGAAATGAAATGAAATAGGGGATTTGTAAAGGTATATGACTTCTTTTGTAGTGCAAATAATTATGACTCTGATTAGACTGTGCACCGATGGTTATGAAATATTGTTCCAACGTACTTCAGCGAGATTAAGATCGTTTGTAAGATCATGTGGCAAAGTGCCGCTTTTTGATTAGTAGTTCTTCCATTGACAGGATTAGCATTGGTGTCATTGCGCCCAATTATATTTTCCAAAGGTCTTGCCTTGGAAGTCGTGTGTGATAAACTTCGACGTCTGTGGACATATAATTTTAAGTTTCATGTGTTTTCTTGTGCACTAGCACAACTTTACATAATTCTTACTAACGTTAATAATTTATGGTAACGCATTTGGAAATTCTTATATTTTTGATGGTCTTCCCAGGGTTTCCAGTATTATTTTGTCGCACGAGTTACGAGGTAGATGATCAAACGAAATAATGTTTGATATTGGAATTATAGATATATGCAAGAGATTCCTGATAAGGAAATCTAGATTTATTATTGACATATATGCTTGTGTTTTATTCCTAACTGACTTTTGGAATTTCTTATAGATATATATATATATCTATGTAATCATATATTTCACATGCTGTAATATACATATCCTTGATGTGCTGAAAGTGGGTTAATTAAAACAACTAAAATTACCCTAATTCTAGACTCTCTAAGCTTTAAATTTATAAAACTAAGACTCTCTAAACCCTAAACCACACAACCGGCAAGTGTACCGATCGGTGTAGTATAGCCTAAGGAAGTCCGAGTATCGAACCCAAGAGACTCTACTGATTACGCTAACGACTATATCTAGACTTAGACTGACACGGACTTAACTAATTGTTTATTTGATGGGGGGGTTTTTCTAAATATCCTAAAAAAATAATTAAAATTATACTAACTAGACGCGAACTTGAACGAAGGTTTTGACCAGAGATGATGAAGACTACCTAGGCTAGACGCAAGCTAAACTCAGAATGGATCTCTATTCGATGATTTTGTGGTGTGGAACCGGGATCTTTGAATGCTAAACCTATTAAGACGCCACTAAGCCCCTCAAACACTCTCAAGGCGATTCTTATGGCACTACCTAGGCTGTTACGCTCACCGGTTTTCTAGATTTCTTTTCCGTCCTCTAGTTTCTTGAAAGTGCCTATGTAAGACGCTCTACTTTGCCGCGCGAACGTCTAAAGCAACTATGGGTTTTAATCTTGGCTTAATAGACAATGGGTTGTTAATTCCTTATAACTACACCGAGACCTATTAATATCCTCGAGCCTTTCCGCGACGAGTCTAGCAGCACACTTGATTTTATTAAATTACCGAATATTGTTTCTAAGGTTACTTACTAGATTTTCACCCTAAAGGATTAGAGATTTATTATGTGATATAGACACTCACCAAAACCTAAAACCCTAGCCCGACTCTATTCCGTGATAAAGACCGTCACCAAGAATCGAACGAAGCAATAAACAATAATCAAACAATCACAAGCACGCATATGCACCAAGTTAAATTCTCAAAGCTTTTACAGTACAAGAAAGATCCACAACCACGCCAAAAACCGAATAAAAATCCAAACTTTATTAAACTATTGTCATCAGCCTAGGTAGTTAAAGGTTTTTAGCCGAATATCATAGTCAAGAACAAGAAGCAAATCTCAAATAACAAACAATCCATAATTATGAGTTCGAATAACATAAAGTATATCAAACTAATAAAAATAATTATTTGCAAACCCGGGATTAAATCTTGATCGTGGCTTGAACCCTCGAACCAACTCTCAACCGTCAGAATTATCCTTTGTTTCTCGTTCGTTCCTTCTTCGTTCGATGTTGCTGCCCTCTATCAATAATATATGTCTCCTATATAATCCCTTCTGCCGTCCCTTTAATAATCTTGATATTGTGTATAACGAACTTTAAGTGGGCCTGGCCCCTCCTAACCGTAGCCCTATGCTTGCTGCCGCCTCTAAAATTGTTCTTGTAGCCGTCCGCTGTGTTGAAAAATAAGTGGTCTCCTCCCTTTTCACTTTCACGTGCCCATATCTATCAAAATAAATGGGCTTCGGCCCTTTAATGTGCCGCCCCCCAAATATTAGTTGCCTCCTTCAATCTCCATATGGGCTTGCGACCCATTCTAACCAATAAGGGCTTGCCACCCTTTCAATAATTGCCGCCTTTAAAAACTTGTGGGCTTGCGACCCAATCAGCAAACTACCCCTGTTGTGCCGCCCAATTAACTCCTTTTCGTCTGATGCTTATGTCTATATGCTCTTTTTATAATATGGCCACAATCTCATATATAATAATAATATAGAGATAGCGGGCTCGGCTCAATCACAGAAAATAGTGACGAATTTCCTTCGGTCATTGGCGCCCCACTCTGTCCAACTGACTGGTCATTTTCATATTACTCGTTTTTGCTCCATTTACACCAGGACCTGCAAAAACACAAAATTATATAATATAACACTAAAACTAAATAAAAACAAATAAAACTTGTACAATAATTATACACTTTACACGGGACAAGTATGTATATTTTATCGCATATCAATCCTTCATAAGGTAAATGTATTTAACAGATTCTTATTTCCAAAAATAAGTCAGATATCAGGTCATGATATTATTTAGGGAAATCTTGTCACTTGTTTGACATACTATGTACCCCGTCTTATCCGGTTCGCGCCGGAGAGGTAATCTCAGTATATCTGGACAAGCTGGAGAGTCTGCTACACCATACCCAGTCTTGTCGGAGAAAATTTTCTATTTCCCATAAATAGTATCTTTTCAAGATTTTAAAAGTGCCTCTTTTATTAGGGCTTTTATCCAGAATTAAGGAAATTTGTATTCCCATAACATATCTTTATTCTAGACCAAGTAATATCAATAAACAAGAATTATGTGTTATTGCTTATTTATCATATCTTGCAATATTCTAATTACCATTCTTATGGTATATCAATATTCATTACATTATACTTATATAAATAATTTATCTTGAAGCTTATATTAAGGCAAATTTCTTAAGTTCAAGTCTAAATATCATCCAGAGTGCTACTAGATAATATTAAGTTCCTAATTCTCCGTTTAAACTTAGGTATTATTACAACACCTAATTGCTTAAACAAGTGGCTTAGCTTATACTAAGGCATCTTTTCTTATGTTCAAGTCTAAATGCTATCAGATGTGTTATCAGTTAATAGCAATCTCCTAACTCTTTTATTTAAGCTTAAGTATTATTATCACAACACTTATAGGCTTAAAGCAGTGGCTCTGATACCACCTTTTCTGTCACGACCCCCGACCCACCAGGGAATCAGGTGCCGCGAAACAGCCCAGTGGTACCGGTGGTTTATTTGAAAATTATTGTAGCGGAAATTTCATCAGGACCGTGAGTTAGGAAAAATATCAGAGTTTAGAAAACACCGGATATTTATTTATTAAATAGATGGGATAAACCCATGTTTTACAAAGGTAGCTTCAATAAAAACAATTTTTCTTAACTTGATTTAATTAATAAAATAAGCCACTTCTTGAAGTCCTTCAGTGCCGGATCCAATTCTTACTCCAATCTACTGTAATTACCTGAAACGCGTTTTAAAAAGGTTTTGTCAGCGGGAAATACTGAGTGAGTTCATTCAGGTTTATACAAAAATATATTTGTTATAATTCACAGTATTAAGAGCGATTACAATGTTTCTACATGTCAACCAACTACCCACAGTATTTGTCACTCGACTAGTTTCAGTGACTGTGGTCATATCACTGTTGGGTCCGTTCACCCACACGTGACGTATATCACTATTTAAGTCCGTTCACCTAAAAGTGTATCATGATTTAGGTTCGCCCACCTAAACTGATAAAGACAGTAGTAATGTGCACAATACTCCACATACCGGCTGTAATTGAAGACTACAAAGACTTAAACACTGTAATTATAACTTTGGAAAATAATTTGGAGTATTGTAAAATAGTTGATAAAAGAGAATGACTCACATTATAAGCATGCAGTATTTAACAAGCTACCTGATTCAATTTCTTCTGGCAATTAGCATCTACTTTGATTGTAAGTGTATGGGGTAGAGTTTAGCCTACTGATAAGACTGATAACCTAATTTAAACAATAATGCACACGAAACTAGGTAAATAACTAATACAGCTTTTACGATAACTCACGAGATTAAACCCTCACAACGAATGACAAAGTGCGATACTTAAACATCCAGCGGATTCGCAACGAATGACAGAGTATAGCCCGAGTTCGGGCGACACTCAAGCATCCTGTCGGAATCACGACGAATGACAAAGTATAAACCCAATTTGAGCAGCACTTAAACATTCATCGGATAGTTTCAATCAATCGGATATTGAATCGTAGCAGCGATCGAGTTAATACCCGGTATCGTAGCAGCGTTTCGAGATTGTGTGTGTTTTGTAGTAACTAACGTATATATCAGCCTACGAAGTAAATTTTTCAGTCGAAATGAGCAAACTGATCAAGCCCCAGGCTAAGGGATTTATAGCCTAAATTGTTCCCTCCCGCGAGTCGCGAATGGTTCCTTTCCCCCTGTCGCGTATCGCGTCGCATGTCAAAGTAGGATAGGGTAGGCTTGTCACTGGTATAGGTCTGGTGAGTCAACATTCGAACGAATTTAAATTTTGACAATGAATTTTGAAGATAATCGTCAATTAAGGAATACCCCCCTGAGTTTTAGGGGTCCAGATCCTAATTCCAACTATTCTGAAAATTTTAGAGATTATGCAGGATTACTTGGGTGTCTCTATTAGGGTTTCCTATTGGGCAAAATAAAATAATAAATAATAGTTTTGGGTGAATCACGAAAAGTAAATAAAACGGTGAGAAAAGAGAATGGACCCACTTTGTAACTTTAGGGTTCAATTAGAAAATCTCCTGGTATAAATTTTGGGTATAACTTTTGGGCTATTAAAAATATATAATGCACTCGTGATAAGTGTAGTACCCCTAATTCAACCTTATCCCGATGTCCCGAGACAGAATCCCAACAAACTTAGTCGGGCAGAGCCCTGACATGAGTTATGGGTTCCAGATCAATCGGGAAGGGTAGCGATGATCGGGAGTTACAATACCTAAAACAGAGCATGAAATATATATATATATATATATATATATATATATATATATATATATATATATATATATATATATATATAGTAGAATATAAAGATAGCGTTTGAGATATAAAGTAGAAAAGGGTCTGCACAAATTTAGTGAAGGAATTATACTTCTATATATAGTGGTTCAAGGTTTGGAAACATGGCATGCTTTGGCTTACCTTAATTTCCTTATGGGACACGTTAGCACAAAACAATACAAGCAGCCATAAAACAATTAAATGAGATTTCAATTATTTTTAATATTTTATATTGAACATGTGATCATGCACACGAAAATGCATACGTAAACATTCATTAAATTGAAAGTTTGAAATGTAAGTTTTATTATTCTATTATTTTATTTTTATAATTAATTCAATTGCTTTACTTATTTGGTATGTATAACTTTTAAAATATGACGTTTTATAAAATAATAGATATGTCTTTGGAACGAGTATATTTTTGTCTACAATTTGAACCAAGTTTCATTAAAAACGGAGTAGGTTCAAATGTAATGTATTTTTATAATTTAATTATTATACGGTTCCTAGGCCCGTCTAGGTACTTCATATTTTTAACGGTCAGCTTACCCGTAATCTACATGTCTAATAATATAAGTTTTTATATACTTTTATTTTATTTAGAAAGGTCACCTATATAGAGGCCAATTTATTAATATAATATTTCAACCAACTATATAAAATAGTGTTTAAAACTATTTGGGGTTATATTAAAAATAAACTTGTTACTAGTTACTAGTGGTTAATAAATTTAACCAAACCTACAATTCTTATATAAAAATAGGAATGTTACACCTAGACCCTATACAAGCTTGACTAAGACTAAGACGCAGGCTTTAGACATTCGTGCATCAACATTTTTAGTCGTCGTTTCGGGATGAGTAAACGTTTATTTCTACGCATCATTGAAGACTTGGAAAACACGTATGATTATTTTAAACAAAAGGCTGATGCGAAAAAGGTACTTGGATTCACCGGTATTCAAAAGTGTACTTCTGCTCTACGGGTCCTTGGGTACTGAAACACGACTAACATCAACGACGAATATTTAAAAATGGTCGAGAAAACAACGCGAGATACTTTGGAGCATTTTTGTAAAGGTGCATTACTATTTTATTATTTTTTTACATGCATTCGTATTTTTTATTATTTACATGCCTTCATACTTTTTAACTTAGGTTAACGTTATATTTTTTAAAAAGGGTTATAGAGTTTTATGGTCCCCGTTATGAGAAGGCCCACTTGGTCCGACCTTCAAAAAATTTACGAGTTCCGTGCTGAGCTCCATGGTTTACCGGGCATGATAGAAAGCTTGGATTGTCGACATTGGCAGTGGTACAATTATCCGACCGCATGGCAAGGTAAACACACACGAGGTGATCAGGACGGACTGACTGTTATTCTTCAAGTGGTTGCCTCACAGGAGCTTTGGGTATGGTCGGCTTAGGGGGGACGGAGTGATATCGGGGAGTAGATGCGGGGAGTGGGGTTGCCGAATGGGGATTGATTCCGGGTGGTGGATCGGTGAGTGGGGAGTAGGAGAGAAGATGGGTGATCGGTGAGTATTCACCAAAGGTGAAGAAGAAGAAATGGAGGAGAGAGAGAGAGAGAGAGAGAGAGAGAGAGAGAGAGGGAGAGAGGAGATAGAGAACCAATCAATTTTTTTTTAATTGAGTGGGTGTTTAAATCATTCCTAGTGTTTGAGTAGTAAATGGGGAGTGGGGGGGGGGGAGTTGATGTAACAACTCTCATTAAAATTATTATTTATTAAATCATTTTGTCCAATAAGAAACCCTAATTGAGATCCCCAAGTGATTCTACGCAAACCCTAAAATTTTCAGAACAATCAGAATCAGGATCAGGGCCCCTAAAACTCAGGGGGGGTATTCCCTATTGACGATTATCCTTACAATTCGCTGTGTAACACCCCCAAAATACCACCTGCGGAAACCCCGCGAGGCGTGTTACACATCAGAGTCTGAGCCACCAATCACATTGAACCAACGATAAATATTTAAATAAAACATGTCATTAATTGCCAAGATTAAATGTCAAACATAATATCATTTCACAAAGAGTTATATAGCGGAAGCATATGATAAGTCGTTTAGCAGTTGTTTCATAATAAAATTCAAAACCAATGTATCAATTATAAGTAATCCAATAGCTTCGATCCATGACCACTCCAGCACTCCCAGATAGCAAGTCCATGTTCCAAGGTTAACGACCTACATTCATGCAAACAAGTGTGTCAGACTACGCTGGTGAGTTCAAGGTTTTGCTAACATGATTTGTTACCAGATGTATATTAATGCGATTCAACGTTGCGTTACGATGTTGCTCATGTTAGATACCCTAGGGAGTGTGCCCATAAGTATCCGGGGAGTGGGTACCCCTTATCGACCGATGCTATGTTGCCTTCGTTAGATACCCTAGGGAGTGTGCCCATATGTATCCAAGGAGTGTGCCTCTAACAACCATAGCCATACCCAGATAATTAGTTCACGCCCGTCCTTACGGCCCGGTGTGAGGTTTCCCACCTAATAGCGCTATCAACTAATTACCCCCATTGCCCTCCAGGCAATCCGATGATAGATCCCATGTTCAATAACCAAAACCGATTAAGTTGTTTACCCAAAGTTTCCCTTCCAAATGTATACCAGTTGTCCCAAACCACCGGGACACATGCTTGAGAAAATGCATTGAACTCACCTGGGGTTGCTCGGTATGATACACGAAGAGTTCAGTTAAGCTACAATGTGATCAACCACGTCCTAGCACGTTTATCATACAAGTCAGGTTTGGTTCACGTAAAGCACGTATGGTTACATAGAGTTAACAAGTTACAAGCATACATAGTTCATGGCACATACACAATTGTCAAATATATCATCACTGATTTATGCGGTTCATAAGAATGGGCTCGCACAAGTCTTAGCAGCCTTGTGCGAGTCACTCGTTGAGGCCCAATGATACTCGGCCCAAATAGCAAAGATTGTCCAACAGATATACACGGCCTAATCACTAAACAGGTAAGTCAAACTTGTGCGGTTCATACACCTTGTGCGACGGAGGATCAGGTTGTGCGATTGGACTGAGTGGTGTGCTAGTGATTTGGGCTTTTAAGGCCCAACAGTTAAACAGACCTCAACCCATGTGCGGTCCAGTAACCCGAGTGAAAACACCTTGTGCGACTGACAAGGCTTGTGCGATTAGGGAGCTTGTGCGGTCGACTAGCTTATACGTTTGGGCTCTTGTGCGATCCAGTTGCCTTGTGCGACTTGACACTTGGGCTGTCCGGCCCAACCGTAACATTTATATGGGACCTTGTGCGATTAGGGTCCCCTTGTGCGACTGTATTTAAGTTCCGGAAATTATGTTCAATCGGTTACATCATGCAACAAGTTTCCTGTTTTATCTCAGTCAATTAACATAATTTCCATCTATTTGATTAACATTCTTTCGATCAAACAAGGTTTTTGTTATGTGTTTCTTATGAACCCTAACCGGCTTAATCAAGAACAAACATCCTAATCATTCTATTCACCAACCCAATTCAACAATACCCATTCAACAACCCACTCAAGTTCACGTGTAACATAATCGATCAGTTGATTAATTTAGAAATCAAGTATCAATTCATCATATAAATCACACACAACATATGGCCAGTTACATGCATTCCTTCGGTTCTTAGATGGATATTATGGTGTCCGATTTACATCAATATCAACACATAAACATCATTCAATCTATCATACACCAAGTATCAATCATACTAGAATCAAGTAAGGATATAACACTAACCGATTGAAATCAAACAAGGGGAGGTGAGCCGAATGAAAGGCAAGATCTTCGATCACCAAGAGTTGTTGCCGTCGGGTGTTGAGAGAGAGAATAAGCACTAGGGTTTTGTGTGAATGAGTGTTGTAACAAGAAATGGGAGAACAACCCTAGAGGTGGGTGTTTGTACGTACAAGAGAAGTGGGCCGGCCCTCACTTGGGCTGCCCCTTGTCCGATTACTAGTGCAAAGCCCAATCGGCTTGTGTAGTTGTGTGTAGTGTTGTGCGATTGGTTCATGTTGTGCGGTTTCGGGTCAAGTAACATAATCACATAATCATAACACAACACATACAAAATAACATTCCATTACCCACAACACAAAATCATAACAATCAATAATTATAATAGTTCACATAAGCATGTATCGTTACACAAAATAGGTTCGAATTACGAGTTGTCACAGTATCCCCAACTAAAAGGAAATTTCGTCCCGAAATTTGGTACGCACTCACTGAGGAAGCTAGGTAAGTTATATCGTTCGTTTACTGGTTTTCCCGAGGTGTCACATCATCCCCCACTTGAATGGGAATTTCGTCCCAAAATTCACTAGTTGCATCAACACTGGGTTTGCTAGGTTTTGACTGGTCTTCGGGGAACAAATGTGGATACTTAAGTTTCATCTGGTCTTCGCGTTCCCACGTGAACTCTGGACCACGTCTTGAGTTCCAACGAACTCTCACAATCGGTATACGGCTGTGTTTCCGAACTTTAACTTCCCGATCCATAATCTCAATTGGTTCTTCGACAAACTGCAATTTGTCATCTATCTTCAGCTCTTGAAATGGTACAATAAGTGTTTCATCAGCCAAACACTTCTTTAATTGTGATACGTGAAACACATCATGGACATTACCCAACTCAGCGGGTAATTCCAACCTGTAAGCCACCTTTCCAATCCGTTCCAGAATTTTGAATGGCCCTACATAGCGAGGGTTTAGTTTGCCGCGTTTCCCAAAACGCACCACACCCTTCCAGGGTGAGACTTTTAAATAACGCGATCATTAACTTCGAATTCCAATGGTTTACTACGCTTGTCAGCGTAGCTTTTCTGGCGGTCGCGAGCTGCGGCCATACGGTTTCGGATCTGCACAATGCTTTCTGATGCCTCAAGCACAAACTCGGGCCCTGTGATCTGACTATCACCCACCTCATGCCAACAGAGAGGTGAACGGCATTTTCGTCCGTATAGTGCTTCGAACGGGGCTGCCTTAATACTTGAATGGTAGCTGTTGTTGTAGGAGAATTCTATCAACGGTAGGTGCTTCTCCCATCCTTTCCCAAAGTCGAGTACGCATGCCCGAAGCATATCTTCAAGTGTCTGGATGGTGCGCTCGCTTTGACCATCTGTCTGCGGGTGATAAGCGGTACTCATGTCGAGTTGGGAACCGAACGACTTATGCATTGACTGCCATAACTCTGAAGTGAAACGCGGATCTCGGTCTGAAATGATAGAAGTAGGCACCCCATGCCTAGAAACCACCTCCTTAAGATACACTGCTGCCAGCTGAGAAAATTTGTCTGTTTCCTTGATTGCCAGGAAATGTGATGACTTCGTGAGGCGATCAACAATCACCCAAATAGTGTCATTCCCAGTCTGAGTTCTTGGTAGTCCTGTTACGAAATCCATGGCGATCTGTTCCCACTTCCAAGTGGGTATCTCTGGTTGCTGCAGTAGACCTGAGGGCTTTTGATATTTGGCTTTGACTTTAGCATAAGTCAAACATTTGCTGACGTAGGTTGCTATATGAGCCTTCATGCTGGGCCACCAGTACGTAGTTTTTAAGTCATGGTACATCTTATCTGATCCAGGATGTACGGAGTAACGTGACTTATGTGCCTCTTCCATTACAAGTTCCCGTAAGTTGCCAAAGAA
This sequence comes from Helianthus annuus, assembly GCF_002127325.2. Lineage (NCBI taxonomy): Eukaryota > Viridiplantae > Streptophyta > Magnoliopsida > Asterales > Asteraceae > Helianthus > Helianthus annuus. Next base: position 60,058,476 of record NC_035434.2, read on the forward strand.
TGGGACCCAAATGCGTCCAGTTACGTAGTAAGCACCGTCTCCCTTTCGTTCTAGTCGTTGCCTCGAGCCGCGTAGAGCTTCAGCTCGAACGTTCTCTGGTTTCAACGCTTCTAACTGAGCGTCTCGTATCTGGGAAGGAAGGTTGGACTGGATTGTGAGTTGCAATGCTTGCACACGCCTAGGTGCATTATCCTTCCTGCTGAGGGCGTCGGCTACGACTTTTTCCTTGCCCGGATGATACTTGATGGCACATTCATAATCGTTCAATAATTCCACCCATCGTCGTTGTCGCATATTCAACTCTTTCTGGTCGAAGATGTGCTGGAGACTCCTATGGTCGGTGTAGATGGTGCATTTGGTACCGTACAGATAGTGCCTCCAAATCTTCAACGCAAATACCACCACTCCTAACTCCAAGTCGTGTGTCGTGTAGTTCTTCTCGTGCACCTTCAGCTGACGAGAAGCATAAGCTATCACCTTCTCGCGTTGCATCAACACGCAACCGAGACCCTGAATCGAAGCATCACAATAAACCACAAAATCTTCGGTACCCTCTGGTAACGACAAGATCGGTGCACTGCAAAGTTTCTGCTTTAACAACTGGAAGGCCTCTTCCTGCTTCGTCCCCCAAGAGTACGCCGTGTTCTTCTGTGTCAGCGAGGTGAGAGGCTGTGCGATTTTCAAGAAATCTCTAATAAACCTCCGATAATATCCTGCGAGACCAAGAAATTGTCGCACCTCAGATGGAGTCTTTGGTGCCGCCCAATTCTTAACTGCATCCACCTTCGCAGGATCCACATGTATCCCTTTCTCGTTAACAACGTGCCCAAGGAAATGCACTTCTCGAATCCAAAAGTCGCACTTTGAAAATTTCGCATACAACTGTTCTCTTCTCAAAAGTTCCAAGATGAGACGTAGGTGGCGCTCGTGATCTTCCTTGTTCTTGGAATAAACTAAGATGTCGTCAATAAACACTATAACAAACTCGTCAAGATATGGCTTACATACGCGGTTCATGAGATTCATGAAAACCGCTGGTGCATTGGTTAATCCAAACGGCATGACCAAAAACTCATAGTGTCCGTAGCGTGTTCGAAAAGCCGTCTTGGGAACATCCTCTTCCCTAACCCTTACCTGGTGATACCCCGATCTTAAGTCGATCTTGGAATAGAAACTTGACCCTTGCAGCTGGTCAAACAAGTCGTCGATGCGTGGTAACGGATAGCGGTTCTTAATGGTCACCTTGTTGAGCTCTCGATAGTCGATACACATACGGAATGACCCGTCTTTCTTCTTTACGAACAGAACTGGGGCTCCCCAAGGCGACGAACTGGGTCGAATGAAACCCCTATCCAACAACTCCTGTAGTTGATTGGACAACTCCTGTAACTCTCCAGGTGCTAGCCGGTAAGGAGCTCGAGCAATTGGAGCCGCTCCCGGCGCAAGATCAATATGAAATTCTACTTGACGGTGAGGAGGTAACCCTGGCAGCTCCTCTGGGAACACATCAGCGAATTCTCGCACCACTGGTAGATCCTCGATCTTATTTTCTTCAGACTGAGCGTTGGTAACTAACGCTAACATTGCAGGATACCCCTTTTTCAGATATTGCTGTGCACGCATGGCCGAGATAATACCAACCATCGTCCCACTACGATGCCCTTGAACTAGTAATGTCTCCCCATCAGGGAGAGGGATACGCACGATTTTCTCTTTACACAAAATTTCTGCTTGGTGCTTAGACAGCCAATCCATGCCTACTACTATATCAAAACTACCGAGCGTAACGGGAAGGAGGTCAATATCAAACACCTGACCCACGAGATCTAGTTTGCACCCGAAAAGGACATCCGAGGCTTCTATCGTCTTACCATCTGCTAATTCTACTACTTGTTTAACTTCTAAAGGTGTTGGGGTTATCCCTAATCGTTGACTAAACTCTAGGGACACATAACTCCAATCGGCACCCGAATCAAATAATACAGAAGCAATACGATTGTTAACAGGAAACGTACCAGTTACAACGTTGCCGTCATTCCTGGCATCCCCTGCTCCAAGCTGGAACACTCTGCCTCGAGCACCATTTCCCCCATTGTTGCCGTTGTTGTTATTGTTTCCAGCATTGTTGTTATTCGGGCGGTTGTTGTCGTTAGCGTTCTGGTTTAACTGAGGGCAATCCCGCTTAAAGTGACCCTCGTCACCACACTGATAGCACCCCTTCCTGAAACCCTGGTTCTGCTGGGGTGGTTGTCCCTGTTGTCTCTGGTTCTGCTGGTTTTGTTGCTGCTGGTGTTTGGGCTGTGGGGCCCTACAATCCCTGGCCTCATGGCCTGCCTTACCACACCTGTTACACATCCGACTACACACCCCGAAATGATGATAGCCACACTTGTTACATCGTGGCTTCTTCCCTGCATACGAACCCTGGCTGTGGCCACTTCCCTGGCCTTGATTGACAGAAGACGACTGGCTGATGCTGCGGTTGTTGTTGTTGTCTGGCCTTTTCTGAGTATGACCAGCACTGGATGCTTTGTCGTAGTCGCTCCACTTCCGTTTGTTATCATTAGCAGATGTAGTAGCAGTGGCTGAAATGCGCGGGGGTAACGAATTGCTCTCGACCTCTTGGTCCACAATCTTATGAGTCAGTCGAACAATCTGTGTTAAATCATTGAGATGGGCTGCAGTGACCAAACTCTTCACACGCGGAGGCAACCCTTTGATGAATAACTCAATCCTCCGAGACATAGGCCGGGACAAGTTCGGGCACATGTCGGCCAATTCATACGATCGCTTCACATACGCTTCGACCTCAGATCCAACCATCTTCAGGTCGTAGTACTCGTTTTCCAACTTCTGGACTTCATCCCGAGGACAGTACTCCTCCCTGATCAGTTCTTTAAAGTCTCCCCAAGTTGTAGCATTCGCTGCCTCGATGCCCAACAACTGTACTTGGGCGTTCCACCATGTTAGGGCACCATCTGCCAAGGTACCCGCAGCATATTTCACCCTGTCCCCAGCGGGGCAGTTACAGATAGCAAACACAGACTCTGCTTTCTCGAACCATCTCAGAAGTCCCACAGCCCCTTCAGTCCCGGTGAAGGTCTGTGGCTTACAGTCCATAAACATTTTGAACGTACACGCAGGCTGGTTGTTGTGGGGTTGCGCTTGCTGACCTAAATGACGGAAGGAAACACATTATAGAAGTGAAAAGACGTGTACGTGGTATAGAAGTAAAGAGTACTTGGTACATTCCGTACCAGCTTGATAGGCTGCTAAGGCCTCAGCCACACGGGTATTGATTAAGTCAGTCAACTCAGCCCGAGTCATGTTGATGTTGCCACGTCCGTGTCCTCGTCCACTCATGATTCTATATGTGGAGATGAACCGATTTAGAAATTCGAAACGAGATGGAAGTCAAGTATCATACTGATATCTATGTACTACCAAGTTTACACATAGTAAGGCAGAACCCTTCTCACGCTCGATAAGCCTCACTGGGACTTGCATGCACCCCGCATTATTATTAAGTGTGCACCCATAATAATAAGGCAATTTGCATGCTTATCTCAGTGCCTCTTAGCTTGCGCTCAAAGTTTCCCCCGTTCAAACAACACAACAGATGGTATCACAGGTCTATGGTTCACATGAGTCGAAGAGTAGTGTCACACTATCAAGTCACTATGATGTTTAATGTCTCATTTCATATATATGTTGTGAGTGTGTGATTGCTAAGCAAGTAATGTATAAAGTGAGAGGGACGAACCTTGCAATCTGGAGCTGAGTGTCATGATCGATTTTCGAAGGTGTTCGGCTATAGTCTGGTTTTACAAAACGTTTTAAAACCTAGTTCACTATAACCAGTGGCTCTGATACCAAACTGTAACACCCCCAAAATACCACCTGCGGAAACCCCGCGAGGCGTATTACACATCAGAGTCTGAGCCACCAATCACATTGAACCAACGATAAATATTTAAATAAAACATGTCATTAATTGCCAAGATTAAATGTCAAACATAATATCATTTCACAAAGAGTTATATAGCGGAAGCATATGATAAGTCGTTTAGCAGTTGTTTCATAATAAAACTCAAAACCAATGTATCAATTATAAGTAATCCAATAGCTTCGATCCATGACCACTCCAGCACTCCCAGATAGCAAGTCCATGTTCCAAGGTTAACGACCTACATTCATGCAAACAAGTGTGTCAGACTACGCTGGTGAGTTCAAGGTTTTGCTAACATGATTTGTTACCAGATGTATATTAATGCGATTCTCAGTATAAATAGAGGGCATTGGGACTTGAATTTCTGCGTTGGAACGATGTTAAACTTCAATTCGTACGCCGAGTTATAGTCTGTTTACTATAAAAACACACACGATCACGAGATGATGCTACGATACAGGGTATTGACTCAATCGCTGCTACGATTTAATGTTCGATCGATTGAAACTATCCGATGAATGTTTAAGTGCTGCTCAAATTGGGTTTATACTTTGTCATTCGTCGTGATTCCGACAGGATATTTGAGTGTCGCCCAAACTCGGGCTATACTGTGTCCTTCGTTGCGAATCCGCTGGATGTTTAAGTATCGCACTTTGTCATTCGTTGTGAGGGTTTAAATCTCGTGAGTTATCGTAAATGCTGTATTAGTTATTTACCTAGTTTCGTGTGCAATATTGTTTAAATTAGGTTATCAGGCTTAGCAGTAGACTAAACTCTACCCCATACACTTACAATCAAAGTAGATGCTAATTCTCAGCAGAGCTTGAATCAGGAAACTTGTTAAATCAATACTGCATACTTATAATGTGAGTCATTCTCTTTTTATCAACTGTTTTACAATACTCCAAATTATTCTCCAAAGTTATAATTACAGGGATTAAGTCTTTGTAATCACCAAATTACAGCCGGTATGTGGGGTATTGTGCACATTACTACTGTTTTTATCATTTTAGGTGAGCGTGCCTAAATCATGATATACACTATTAGGTAGTCGGACCTAAATAGTGATATACGTCACTTTTAGGTGAACGGACCCAACAATGATATGACCACAGTCACAGATCCGGTCGAGTGACAAATACTGTGGGTAGTTGGTTGATATCAGGAAACATTGTAATCGCTCTTAATACTGTAAATTATAACAAATACGTCGTTTTAAGTAAAATGAATGATTCACTCAGTATTTCCCGCTGACAAAACCTTTTTAAAACGCGTTTCAGGTAATTACAGTAGATTGGAGTAAGAATTGGATACGGCACTGAAAGGCATCAAGAAGTGGCTTATTTTATTAATTAAATCAAATTAAGATATATTGTTTTATGTAATTGGGTTATCCCTTATTAAAGCTACCTTTGTAAAACATGGGTTTATCCCATCTATTTAATAGATAAAATTCGGTGTTTTCTAAACTCTGATATTTTTCCTACCTCACGGTCCTGATGAAATTTCCGCTGCAAAGTTTTCAAAAATAACCACCGGTACCACTTGGCTGCTCGCGGCTCCCGATTCCGTCCAGGGTGGGTCGGGGGTCGTGACAGAAGGTGGTATCAGAGCCACTGCTTCAAGCCTATAAGTGTTGTGATAATAATGCTTAAGCTTAAATAAAAGTGTTAGGAGATTGCTATTAACTGGTAGCACATCTGATAGCATTTAGACTTGAACATAAGAAAAGATGCCTTAATATAAGCTTCAAGATAAATTACTTATATAAATATATATAATGTAATGAATGTTGATATACCATAAGAATGGTAATTAGAATATTGCAAGATATGATAAATAAGCAATAACACTTACTTCTTGTTTATTGATATTACTTGGCCTAGAATAAAGATATGTTATGAAAATACAAATTTCCTTGATTCTAGATAAAAGTCCTAATAAAAGAAGCACTTTTAAAAATCTTGAAAAGATACTATTTATGGGAAATAGAAAATTTTTCTCTGTCAAGACTGGGTATGGTGTAGCAGACTCTCCAGCTTGTCCGGATATACTAAGGTTACCTCTCCGGCGCGAACCGGATAAGACGGGGTAAATAATATGTCAAATCAGTGACAAGATTTCCCTAAATAATATCATGACCTGATATCTGATTTGTTTTTGGAAATATGAATCTGTTAAATACATTGACCTTATAGAGGGTATGTATATTACAGCATGTGAAATATATGATTATATAGATATAGATATCTATAAGGAATTCCAAAAACCATAACAATTGATAATTAAGAATAAAGCACAAACATACGTGTCAATAATAAATCTAGAGTTGTTTATCAGAAATCTCTTGCATGTATCTTTAATTCAGATATCAAACATTTCGTTTGATCATCTACCTCGTAACTCGAGCAACAAAATAAACACTGGAAACCCTTTAAGTTAGGACACCATCAAAAGTATAAAAATTTCTAATGCAAGTAAGAAGCATGTAAAGTTGTGCTAGTGCACCAGAAAACACATAAAACTTAAATTATATGTCCACAGACGTCGAAGTTTATCACACGACTTCCAAGGCAAGACCTTTGGAAAATATAAAATGGGCATGACGACTCCAATACAAATCCTATTAGTGGAAGAACTACTAATCAAAAAGCGGCACTTTGCCACATGATCCTACAAACGATCTGAATATCGCTGAGGAACGTTGGGACAATATTTCACAACCATCGGTGCACAGTCTAATCAGAATCATAATTATTGGCACTGCAAAAGAAGTCACATACCTTTGCAAATCCCCTATTTCATTTTATTCGACATTCCCTGGTAATGTCACTTAACAACGGTTATCACACGGAATTCCAGATAAAGCTCTTATATTTCTTTCATTGAAATCCTGACTTTTGCATATAATAAAGTTGACTTTCGTGTTTCTATTTTCCCTAATGGTCATCATACCATGAGGATTTCTTTCATAGTAGCAAATATTGATCTATTTCATTTCTTGGTAAATCCACACGTTACACATGCACCGTTTGTTGCACATGTGGTTCGTTTGAGTTATGAAGACCATAGGAGGGCTTCATTCCAATTTGTTGTTTTATCAAAAGCTCAAATCTCGTTTTGCTATACTTTATCTTCGATTGTAAACTGCATTTTTGCAAAACGATAATTCTTTAATATTGAATCAATGAATTTCCTGAAAAACTCGATTTCCTTTTAAATAGTATACATGGTTTTTGTTGTGACCATGTCAGAACTTTCTTGGACTCGTTTTGTTTACACCAAGTTCAACTGTTTGAACTTGCTCGCATTACGTATTCAATTCAAAGGTCCCATATGATGTGTTGGGATTGAACCCTATCAGAGGAACAGATAATTAAAGCCAAAACTGGATCAGAGCAGTGGATCCTGAATAAGCAGATGTTGATATACAAATCTCTCCCCTTGAGAGTGATTACAACTACTGATGACCTCCTATCTGCTGATCTTGCTAAACTGCTGACCCATAACTGCTGCTCAACTAAAGATCTGATGGAAGACTAAAGTCCTGCTGATTCAATCTACTGCCTTGAGTCAAGCACTGCTGATCCGGACAAGTGCTGCTGGGTTCACAGCAGTAGAAGGTTGCAGCAGTTGTTCTAAAGTCTGTTTTGTAATAGAATATATTAGCAGTAGTTAACACAAGTAGTGTCTGTATAGATCAGAGGTTAGAGTTTGTTAGGAGGTTAGATGTCACTTTCATGGTGACGTCAGCAAAGATGCTCAGTAGTTTGCAAGTGCCTATAAATAGTTCAGTACTTGGTACTGTTCTATCAACTCTTTGCATCATTCATCTTCTTTGCACGAACAAACTACTGAGCTCTGGCTGAGGGGGAGTTTGCATTCTTACATCAATCATTGTAATCGTAGTTGAAATAAATTCAATCTTTCGGTTCTTTGTGTAAAGATGTTTGATAAAAGTATTACTCTCGTTTGATTGTATGCAAAGTTTGTTTTCATTATAATTTCCGCTGCACACTCATCCATCTTCATCTTATTTTCAAACATAAAATACAATCAAAATCAAACTCAGATCCAACATGATGGATTGCAGCTATCATATTCAAAATAGTACCAACAAGCACTTCATTTGTTTTTAAATCATAATATGCTTGCTTGGTCTTCGACTTCATTAATTTGTTTCTATAATCACGATCACCTTGTGGTGACGTTTTCACAAATTTGAAGCTTGCCCTAATCTCGTTACTCGCACTATGCTCGGATTTAATTATTTAATTATTTATTGTGTATTGATATTAAATCCGCTTGTTCGATCTATGTATTATCAGTCTTAATGCAATTGTGTGTTAAGATAAAGGTACCCCAGTTCGTGTTAAATATTCCGGTATACCTCTTAACGATTCTTTCACCATCGAGCGAACATTTCGTAATATTCATTGCCTTCCCTCTTTGCTCAAAAATACTGTTTATTCATTTCTTTTTCAGTTGTAGATCCTATGAAAAAAAATTTTAAAACAAATATTCAGATTTACTTTGTGAACCCTTCGCTTAATTTCAAAATATGGTGATACTTGTTTGATCACTTCTATTATTACCATGTATCAATCACTACGACACCTTCTGGTGTTGGTATGAACTTGCAACTTGTGTTAAATTACTATCAGTCGTTTTATACGGAACTATTTATGCTTTTCGTTTGCACACATTATATACGGATTTAATTATTTATTTGTACTGAATCCGCTTTGTTGGTTTATCCTATAAAAGCAATCTTAACACAATCGTGTGTTACGATAATGATACACAAATTCATATCATATTTCAGTGTATCTCTTAATGATTCTTACATCATCAATCGAGTGTTTCGTAATCTTTATTGCTTTATCATCTTTGATCGAAAAACATTATTCAATCATTTCATTTTCAATCGGAAATCCTATTAGAATTGTTTAAAACAAACATTCGGATTTACTTCATTGAACTTTCATTTGATTTAAAACACGGTGAATTCGTCCAGCCACCGCTATTATTATTTCGATTATTACGACACCTTGTGGCGTCGCAATAAATTGTAGCTTGAGTTAATCTCCCTTTTCACATCTGATATACAAATTTAATTATTTATTTTCTGTTGGTTCATTATCTTAAACAATCTTAATACAATTATGTGATAAGATAAAAGTACACAAATTCATATCGTATTCCTGTGTACCTCTAAAAAGTTTCTTTCATCATTGATCGAAAATTCTATGATATTCATTTTGGTTTTATCATCATCAATTGAAAATCCTATTCGAAAGGAATATCCAAAATTTTATTTCAAAAAGCTTTCAGATGATTATAAAAACGGTAAAAATTGTTCAGTCACCGCAATTATTGAATCATTTTGCGATATCGGTATAAACTTGTAGCTTGCGCTAATCATTATCATATGAATTATTCAAAACCACGTATGTCTTTCGTGTAACTCATCCTTGAAAATAGTCTTAATACAACTATGTGTTAAGACAATGATACACTAAACTCTGTTGTATTTCGGTGTATCCTTGCAATTCACTCATCTCAACCCACTGATTTTCTCATCTATTCGATGATTAACAAATGATTTCTATACTTCTATTTTATTCAAGCTTGTTGATTCTGAATCTTCATCGGTTGACAATCAAAGTGAATTTTCTGTTGACAGTAAATTTTATTGTTTCCAGCATCAAAGCTGCACATTCACAAACTTGTAAACATTCATTGATCATATATCTTTTGGCTTGAACCTAATCACCTTGGAAACAATATCAGTTCATCTCATTCATTTGAACACCTCATCTTTTGAAAATATTTTGATTCGCTTCCTTGAAATTCTCAGTTAAATTCAAAAACGGTGAATTTATTCGGTCACCATAATTATTAAATTCTTACAGCACTTTGCAGTGTCCGTATAAATTTGTAGCCCATGCTAATAATAAACCCTATTCATACTTCATTCATTTGATTCATCATTTTAATAGTCTTAATACAATTATGTACTCAGACCATGATACACTAAATTCTATTATTCTGTGACAACCCTCAATAAACCAGGTATCCGTACGACTTAATTAATAATTAATTACTGCTTAATTACTGTGCTTACTTGAAATTGTGGATAAACTGCTACTTGATTACTGATACATGCACATACCTGCATCATACTTTATTTACTGTCACTACATTATTTACATGCTGAACCTTAGTGACAAACATGATGCACAAAAGCACAGTAGCACAATGAACGGATAACCTACTGAACATGCTGATATAGCCAGCATCAGGCAGACACTGCCTCTAAGGCCTGTATGAGCCCGAGATAGTTTACTACACTAATAGTGAGTGTAGAGATACAAGGGTTGTAGAACTGCGTCTCTAGGAATAAGTTACAGTGACAGGATGTTCCTGAAACGTACTCTAAGCACAAAATTCAGCACTTTAACTAAAAATTCAGCATTTGGTTAACTAATAAAGTACCAAAACATGAGGAAAATATTACTAGACACTTTCCAAAGTGTCGGGAATAAGTTGTGTCACTAAAATTAATAATAACGACACTTTAAAGCTTTGTTAAGCGCCTGAAACGTTCTAAAGTTTGTTTTGTAATAGAATGTATTAGCAGTAGTTAACACAAGCAGTGTCTGTATAGATCAGAGGTTAGAGTTTGTTAGGAGGTTAGATGTCACTTTCATGGTGACGTCAGCAAAGATGCTCAGTAGTTTGCAAGTGCCTATAAATAGTTCAGTACTTGGTACTGTTCTATCAGCTCTTTGCATCATTCTTCTTCTTTGCACGAACAAACTACTGAGCTCTGGCTGAGGGGGAGTTTGCATTCTTACATCAATCATTGTAATCGTAGTTGAAATAAATTCAATCTTTCGGTTCTTTGTGTAAAGATGTTTGATAAAAGTATTACTCTCGTTTGATTGTATGCAAAGTTTGTTTTCATTATAATTTCCGCTGCACACTCATCCATCTTCATCTTATTTTCAAACATAAAATACAATCAAAATCAAACTCAGATCCAACAATTGGTATCAGAGCTTGGACAGTCAAATTTGATTTAACAATCATTTTGACGTAAATAGTTCAGCTCAAAACAGGTGATACTGATCGTTTGTTCGTCGTTGAAAAACAGAGTAAGGATTAGTCACCATTAAAGTTGATTTCTCAGTACCTGTAAAACAACAAGAATGACGTCACAATCTCAGGACGATAAAAACAACATTGGTTCTCTTTTTAAACCACCTATGCAAAAAAGAAATGAGTACAACATCTGTCAGAGGAGGATGGGTCACATCCTCGCTCAACAAAGCACAGGTTGTTGGAAGTCTGTCATCTTTGGTCCTCATGTTCCTACAGTGCCAAGCGCTGAAGATGCTAAAAAACAAGTTCCAAAACCCGTTGAAAATTATACTGAAACGGATTATCAAAAATTTGAACTAGATGCTAAAGCGTTTAGTATCATAGCATCAGCGCTGCCCAACGAAATATATGCTGGATTGTTACATTGTGACAATGCCAAAGAGTTGTGGGACGCGCTTAAGGAACAATTTGGAGGTACCGAAGAAGTCATAGAAAACAATAGGGAAATCCTGAACCAACAGTATGAAACATTTTGTCATGTTAAAGGTGAATCACTGATGCAACAATTTGAGCGGTTCAGTTGTCTCATCAGTGAACTGAGGCTTGTTAAAACCACTTTTACAAACTCAACTCAAAACAGCAGGTTCCTCAGGTCACTGCCAGAAAAATGGACACAATAGCTTTTGTCACCCGAAATTCACCTGAGTTCAAGGATCTGACCTTGACCCAACTCCATGGTCGACTCCTGACCTACGAAAGGGAGTTGAACCAGAAAAGGAAGTTACAAGAGTCAGGGAAAACCGTTGATGATTATTCATTCGGTAACACTGCTCTTCTGGGTCAAGAAGAATCTGGTGGTAGTGGTAAGGATCAGGGTTATGATCACTTCATTGACATAACTGCTGGTGCAAATTTTAACAACCCTGATCCTCACTCTACAGGTTATGCATTCACTGCAAATGAAAACCAGATGTCAGACAATTTAAGCTTTGAACTCAATGATCTACAGCATTTCGACCCCACTGATTTAGAGGAAATGGACATCCTGCACCAACTGGCCTTGCTAAGTGTTAGAACTAGCAAGTTTTATAAAAGAACAGGGTGAAAATTCCCAGGGTTGCATGGGAATCTAAGGGTTGGGTTGGATAAATCGAAAATCAAGTGTTATAAGTGTAACAGGTTAGGACATTTTGCTAGAGAGTGTAGGAGTCAAACAACTGGTCCCATAATCACTCACCCTAGTTCAAATCCTAGACCTCAAAATCAAAACACTGTGCACTATGCCCAATATGCCCCAGCAGCACATGTGAACACTGCTCACTATGCTGTTGCTCCTGTGCCAGTGCATTATGTCCAAACAGCTGCTCCACAGATCCAATATGTTCAAACCCCTGCTCCCCAGGCACAAGTGCAACCTGCACCACAAACCACTGCTCTAGTAGCAAAAACAACCAGATTAACAAAGTTTCTTTACTCAAGAATTTGTTGACTGGAGCAGTATGCCTGAAGACCTCAGTGATGAAAATTTTGCACTCTATGCTTCTAATGTTTCTTCTCATGATGAATTTTGTTTGATGGCATTAGAGTCAATACAGGAGGGGGTTGAATCTGAAGAGGAACAGCTGGCCTCTGAAACACTGGATGAGGTGATTGAAGAAGTGGTTACTACTGTGGCAAATGAAGTACTGTTGGAAGAAAGTTCAGACACCCTGATTGAACCACTGACAGATCCATGGTTCGAAGAGAGAGCTGAAGATGAGGAAAATCCTAAATGTGATTGTGCAATGATGGCTGCTGCAAAGGTATCACCTCAAGTTCTTGAAAAACTGTGTTCTGACAATTGCATTATTGCTTTTGCTAACATCAAAGAGGTGAATGAAAACCTTCGTGATAAAATCTTATCTGATGAAGTCATATTTGAAAGGTCTCTAAAAGAACTTAAAAACAAATTGGCTGAAAAAGAGAAAGAGATTTGCAGCATGAAAGAAGAGCAAAGCATAACCAAAACCCAACTTCAAACCTTGATAGAAAAATACCAAGGTTGCAAAAAGGAGTTAGAGTCCACCCAGATCACATGTGAGAGATGGGTGGAATCATGCAAAGGGTATGAGGTTATGCTTGAGAAACAGATAAAAAGCAATGTGAAATTTGGGGTTGGTTATAGAAAACATGATGATGAAAACACTGCTTTTGAAAAATCTGTTTCAACCACTGATGTAACTACTGAGTTCATCCCCACAAACAAGAATGGCCAAGAAGTGAAAATCACTGACAAACTTGGTAACAAAATCACACTTGACAGACCAATGGGTCCCTCTGCTTTTGAGAAGATTGAAAATCATCAATTTGAACCAAAATGGTCTGATGAGTGTGATATTCTTGAAAATTTCAAGCCAATGGACTTTACATCAACTGATGGTGTTAAAGCTCCAAAAGCTAAAGTCATTCCTCTTAAGGACATCCCAGCAGTGGTCAAAACCTCTGCTGGAAAGGAGTCTGAAAAGAGGAAGAAGAAAGAAAAAATTGATAACTTGTTTTGTGAATTCTGTGAGAAGAGGAACCATCTAACAAAAGATTGCTTCCACTTAAAAGCTTATGATTTAACTAAAACAAGTGTCACTACTTCAGCTGAAAGTTGCAGTGTTTGTGGTAAAACAAACCATAAAACTCAGGCATGTATGTATCTCAAAAACTTTAATGAGAAGAAGAATGAGTACATGGCTAAAACATCCTTGAGTTCATCAGCATCATCACCATCTGTCAAATTCACAAAGAAACAACCACTGTTTGTGCTAGTTCAAACAGCTGTCACAAAACAGCTGAACCAAACAACTGTCAAAAGAGATGTTCAGGTTACTGATGCACCTCCTGCCAATCAGTTCAGAAAAGGCAAGGAAAAACAGTCCTACCAAAGGATTCCACACGTTTATGAGGTCTACAAAAAGCCCTCTAAACCCAGAGTGAATAGGCATCCTTTTGGGTATCAGCAGGTGATTGGGCAAGACCCTCAACAGTGGTTAGCAAGAAACAGTACTAAAACTGTCCAAACCCCTGACTTAACCATTGTTCATCACACTGCATCCTTACCAGACACTGTTGAGACTCCATCCAAAGCCCTGTTGGCTTTGGAGTCCTTAATGAGCTAATCCTTTTCCTTCATGTGCAGGGAGCTTCTGCATGCTTTGATAGCCTTTGGTATGTAGATAGTGGAGGCTCCAGGCACATGACAGGATGTAAAGCCCTCCTCAAAGACTTTAAAATCCATGGAGGGGGTGATATATCCTTTGGAAATAATAGTAAAGGGAAAGTTCTGGGGTCTGGGACAGTGCAATCTGGTAATGTAAAATTTGAAAATGTCAATCTAATAGACAATCTGAAATTCAACCTTCTGAGTGTATCTCAAATGAGTGACAAAGGGTTTGGGTCATTCTTCACAAAAGACTGTTGTAGGATTGTTGGACCAAAAATGGTCAAAAAGATTGAAGCAATAATCAAAAATGGTCAAACTAAACTTGTTGCTCAAAGAAGTGGCAATGTTTATGTTGTTGACATGTCTAAAGAGTGTCCCAGAGCTGATGCCTGTCTGTTCTCAGCTGCCTCTAACAAAGAGACAGAACTTTGGCACAGAAGACTTGGCCCCACACAAATCTTAAGACAATAACAGAAATTTCAAAAAATGGGTTGGTGAGAGGCATACCACAAAAATTGTTTTCATGTTCTGAACATTGCATTTCCTGTTTAAAAGGAAAACAGCATAAAAGTTCTTACAAGTCCATTGAAGAGTCCAAAACAACCCAGTTTTGCAAATGCTGCACATGGATTTGTTTGGCCCAGTTCAAGTCATGAGTCTCAAAAAGAAAAGATATTGTTTGGTTATAGTTGATGACTTTTCTAGGTTTACATAGACTTTCTTTTTGCACTCTAAAGATGAAACTGCAGGCATTTTGCAAGACTTTGTGACACAGGTTGAAAAGCAATTTGATCTTCCAGTAAAAAGCTTTAGGAGTGGCAATGGCACAGAATTTAAAAATAAGGAGTTGGATGCCTTCTGTGTGAAGAAAGGGATTGTAAGGCAGTACAGCATCCCTAGAACACCAGAGCAAAATGGGGTTGTTGAAAGAAAGAACAGAACTTTGATTGAGGCTGCCAGAACTATGCTTGCAGATTCAGGTTTGCCATTAACTTTCTGGGCAGAGGCAGTAAACACTGCTAGCTATGTCTAGAACAGAGTTTTAATAAACCCCAGGCACAAAAAGACTGCCTATGAAATTCTGTATAAAATCAAACCAGTGATCTCATACTTCAAGGTGTTTGGATGCCCATGCTTTATTTTGAATTTCTTTTCAAAATAGTAAGAATGATTTAGCTTTAATAAACCAAGGTGAAATAACTGTAATAAACTGCCTAACATCTGAAACTTTTTCACGAATGTTAGCACCTTGCAAAACACAAGCAGAGGTGCCTGAGCAGAATTTAGCAGCTACCACTGCTCCTCAGGTATCTGCTACTGAGCCTACTGCTCTAGGTGATCAAAGCAGCAGACCAACTATTTTGAAACCCACACCTACAAAACCCAAAAAGCTTTACAAAAAGAAAAATCAAAAACCCCCCAAACCAATCAAAACGGCAACTCTGGAGGATGAGATACCAGAGTTAATGCTTGTGACAACACAAATGTCACAAGAAACCACTGCTGCTTCTTCCTCACAGCAGTTGGTACAAATATCTCAACCCATAACCATAACTCCTCCTGCTTCTTCACAAAAATAACAGGTTGTACACAAAAGGCCACCACATTATGATGCTCTGGATACATTCGTTTCCATCATCCACAGCTCAATGCCCGGAGCAAATCCACTTTCTACACCCACCATCACATCCTCAATTCCACCAAAAACACAACTGCTGTTGGATGCAATTGATTTGAACCAGGCATTACTCAGTCCTTCTCAATCACCTGTCAATGAGAATATACCTCAACAAATGACTGAGCCTGCTGTATCATTCTTTGCTAACCCACCAACACAACCTGAGGAGGTTACACCCATTGAGTTACAAGTAACTCTTTGTGGTAATCCAAGTGAAGCAGCCACTACAACTGTCGAACCCACTGGTTTACAGTTGGACAGTGGTTACATCAATAAGACTTCCTTGGAGGCAATTCCTTTTATAGCACCTCTACCAACCACCAGTGGATTTATTTATCCTACTGGCAACATCAAAAGGTTGTCAAGTGTTGAAGGAAGAAGACCCCAGTACCAAGAAAAAGAGGCATCAGTGGTTAATGTTTGGAGTAAACTCCCTACTTCAACCACTGATAAAACCACTGTTAGTGGGAAATCAGATGATCCCATTAAATTGGGTGATAATTTAAAGTACCAGAAATTGACGGCTCGTGTTGAAAAACTTGATAACTCTGTTGTAGAGCTCAAAGATATGCTCCAACAGTTGTTACAGGTACAAATAGTACAATCCACTGCTATTCCACCTCAAGCACCTGCTCTCCAACAGGCACCTGTTACAAATGAGCTCTGGAATCTATTTCAACCTTTTCTCCATCATCAAGCACAAATAGCAGATCATCAACATGAAAAACATGTTCAAGAGCTGAGAAATGCTATGGAGTCTAGGTTCAAAGACACTCAGGCTGATCTAAAGGCTCTCAAAACTCAGATCCTGCACAACTCTGGCACTGCTCCTCCACCTGTGTTCTTTATTGATCACCTCCCTGAAGATAATGCCAAAAAGGGGGAGAAAATTCAGGAGTGGAGAAGGAAAGGAATAACAGATGGTCTCTACCTTGCACCAGAAAATTCAAATATGACCAAACAGATTCCTTTGCCAGATGGGAGTAAGAAAATTGATGTCACCACAAATGCACTTGCAGAAGCACTTGCATGTGTGAAAAGGGATAGAGAGGCCAAAAAGAAAGCCAGGGTAGATTATCCGGATCAGGGTACTTCAGGGTCAAGAGATGATGAAAATCTTATTGATGAAAAGAAGAAGCCTACAAGAAAAGTAAGGCTACCCAAATCCATTCCAGTCAGACGTTCAAAGTCTGCTCAAAAACCACCACCTAAAACAGCTGTTGTAACTCCTGTTGTATCAGCTGCTGCTGGTACTTCAGTTGTTTCAACATCTGCTCCCACTTCAACACACACTACATCCACTGATTTACCACCATCACCACCAAAATCAATATCACCTCCTGTCAAAAGGCAGAAGACAGCAATTGTTATAACTTCTGCTGTAAAGACAACAGTGGTTGGAACACCAGTTGTTTCAACAGCTGTTAGTCTATCACCCACCACTGCCACTACAACCACCTTTCCATCCAAAACATCATCAGTCCCTCCTCAAATAAAGAGGAGAAGGCTAATTCCTAAAGATGATGTCACTGCACCATCCCAAACATCTTCAAAACCTTTAGCACTTGTCAATATACCAAAACCAGTCCCACTCTCTTCTGTTCCAATGCACAAGCCCTTACCTCCTGCAGGTGTTCAATTTCCTCTTGAACTAGAGGCTGTTAGAGAAGAAATAAAATCTTTCTATACTGAGAATGACCCTGCCAAAAGGAGTTTGCCTTCAATCAAAGGATATCCCTGGCCCAAAAATATTGATGAATATTTGAAGATAAAGGCCAAGCAAGCAGAGGATATCTCGAAAAGAAACACACAAGGGAAATCTAACAAAGAAGTATCAAGATACTACCAATATCTGCTCACACAAGTCAGTTCCTTAGAACGTTTTGCAAAGAATGTCAGTCAACAAATTTCAGAAAGAGCAGCTGAAACTTTGAAGAAAGACTACATTGAAAGCATTATGTTTCACAAAAGATACAAAGGAGAGAGACACATGTACAAAGAGTGGACTGTTCCTGAGCTTGAAGTTGAAGCTGCAAGAATTCAAGACATGATAAAAAGGAAAGTCACTCACACTCCTCCTGATTGGGTAAAGTTCAGAAAGAATATACCTGATAAGCAAATGGAACTGAAGAGAATGAAAGAAGAACTGGTTGTTGCTGATTTTGGTACAAAAAGACAAATTGCTAGATGGAAAGAAGATGTGGTCAGGTCAACCTACAAAAGGTTGGAGGAATTAAGAAAGAAAGATCCAAAAATTCCTCAAAAACCTGACTATCCTAAAGCAGAGGTTTCAAAAAGACCAACAAAGCTGCCCACCAGGAAAGCCACTGCTCCTACTGGTACTGCCTTTTACAAAAGAAGGAAACAAAGCCAGTTAGGAGCTGAAACAGTTCAAGAACTTCTTACTGGAAATGCTGTTGTAAAAGAAGGCTTGTTAAGAACGATAAAAGAAGAACTTGAACAGGAAAACTCTGCTACCACTGCTTAGCCAGTGATGAACAGGCCAGCCTCACCAAATACTTCTGCAAATAAGCATCTCCCAAGAAACCCACCAGGCTCAAAAATACAAAAGTGGGAAACTGCCAAACAGACCTGCGTATTGACTTTGCTCAGGTCTGGTGGAGAAGTGGAGAAAATATCAAGGGAACAAGCTCTTGGCCTGAGTCTTGAAGATTTGCAGGATCTCCTTGATCTTCCACTTAGCATGGATGATGAAGATAGAGATGCCCTTGACTTTGAGTTACAATTTAAAGGTCAGATAAGGGAGCTGTTAATGAGGCAATAAAATGTACACAAATAATGAAGGGTTTTGGCATTATCTGTTCCAGGGGGAGATTGTTGGGATTGAACCCTATCAGAGGAACAAAAAATTAAAGCCAAAACTGGATCAGAGCAATGGATCCTGAATAAGCAGATGTTGATATACAAATCTCTCCCCTTGAGAGTGATTACAACTACTGATGACCTCCTATCTGCTGATCTTGCTAAACTGCTGACCCATAACTGCTGCTCAACTAAAGATCTGATGGAAGACTAAAGTCCTGCTGATTCAATCTACTGCCTTGAGTCAAGCACTGCTGATCCGGACAAGTGCTGCTGGGTTCACAGCAGTAGAAGGTTGCAGCAGTTGTTCTAAAGTCTGTTTTGTAATAGAATATATTAGCAGTAGTTAACACAAGCAGTGTCTGTATAGATCAGAGGTTAGAGTTTGTTAGGAGGTTAGATGTCACTTTCATGGTGACGTCAGCAAAGATGCTCAGTAGTTTGCAAGTGCCTATAAATAGTTCAGTACTTGGTACTGTTCTATCAACTCTTTGCATCATTCATCTTCTTTGCACGAACAAACTACTGAGCTCTGGCTGAGGGGGAGTTTGCATTCTTACATCAATCATTGTAATCGTAGTTGAAATAAATTCAATCTTTCGGTTCTTTGTGTAAAGATGTTTGATAAAAGTATTACTCTCGTTTGATTGTATGCAAAGTTTGTTTTCATTATAATTTCCGCTGCACACTCATCCATCTTCATCTTATTTTCAAACATAAAATACAATCAAAATCAAACTCAGATCCAACATGATGGATTGCAGCTATCATATTCAAAATAGTACCAACAAGCACTTCATTTGTTTTTAAATCATAATATGCTTGCTTGGTCTTCGACTTCATTAATTTGTTTCTATAATCACGATCACCTTGTGGTGACGTTTTCACAAATTTGAAGCTTGCCCTAATCTCGTTACTCGCACTATGCTCGGATTTAATTATTTAATTATTTATTGTGTATTGATATTAAATCCGCTTGTTCGATCTATGTATTATCAGTCTTAATGCAATTGTGTGTTAAGATAAAGGTACCCCAGTTCGTGTTAAATATTCCGGTATACCTCTTAACGATTCTTTCACCATCGAGCGAACATTTCGTAATATTCATTGCCTTCCCTCTTTGCTCAAAAATACTGTTTATTCATTTCTTTTTCAGTTGTAGATCCTATGAAAAAAAATTTTAAAACAAATATTCAGATTTACTTTGTGAACCCTTCTCTTAATTTCAAAATATGGTGATACTTGTTTGATCACTTCTATTATTACCATGTATCAATCACTACGACACCTTCTGGTGTTGGTATGAACTTGCAACTTGTGTTAAATTACTATCAGTCGTTTTATACGGAACTATTTATGCTTTTCGTTTGCACACATTATATACGGATTTAATTATTTATTTGTACTGAATCCGCTTTGTTGGTTTATCCTATAAAAGCAATCTTAACACAATCGTGTGTTACGATAATGATACACAAATTCATATCATATTTCAGTGTATCTCTTAATGATTCTTACATCATCAATCGAGTGTTTCGTAATCTTTATTGCTTTATCATCTTTGATCGAAAAACATTATTCAATCATTTCATTTTCAATCGGAAATCCTATTAGAATTGTTTAAAACAAACATTCGGATTTACTTCATTGAACTTTCATTTGATTTAAAACACGGTGAATTCGTCCAGCCACCGCTATTATTATTTCGATTATTACGACACCTTGTGGCGTCGCAATAAATTGTAGCTTGAGTTAATCTCCCTTTTCACATCTGATATACAAATTTAATTATTTATTTTCTGTTGGTTCATTATCTTAAACAGTCTTAATACAATTATGTGATAAGATAAAAGTACACAAATTCATATCGTATTCCTGTGTACCTCTAAAAAGTTTCTTTCATCATTGATCGAAAATTCTATGATATTCATTTTGGTTTTATCATCATCAATTGAAAATCCTATTCGAAAGGAATATCCAAAATTTTATTTCAAAAAGCTTTCAGATGATTATAAAAACGGTAAAAATTGTTCAGTCACCGCAATTATTGAATCATTTTGCGATATCGGTATAAACTTGTAGCTTGCGCTAATCATTATCATATGAATTATTCAAAACCACGTATGTCTTTCGTGTAACTCATCCTTGAAAATAGTCTTAATACAACTATGTGTTAAGACAATGATACACTAAACTCTGTTGTATTTCGGTGTATCCTTGCAATTCACTCATCTCAACCCATTGATTTTCTCATCTATTCGATGATTAACAAATCATTTCTATACTTCTATTTTATTCAAGCTTGTTGATTCTGAATCTTCATCGGTTGACAATCAAAGTGAATTTTCTGTTGACAGTAAATTTTATTGTTTCCAGCATCAAAGCTGCACATTCACAAACTTGTAAACATTCATTGATCATATATCTTTTGGCTTGAACCTAATCACCTTGGAAACAATATCAGTTCATCTCATTCATTTGAACACCTCATCTTTTGAAAATATTTTGATTCGCTTCCTTGAAATTCTCAGTTAAATTCAAAAACGGTGAATTTATTCGGTCACCATAATTATTAAATTCTTACAGCACTTTGCAGTGTCCGTATAAATTTGTAGCCCATGCTAATTATAAACCCTATTCATACTTCATTCATTTGATTCATCATTTTAATAGTCTTAATACAATTATGTACTCAGACCATGATACACTAAATTCTATTATTCTGTGACAACCCTCAATAAACCAGGTATCCGTACGACTTAATTAATAATTAATTACTGCTTAATTACTGTGCTTACTTGAAATTGTGGATAAACTGCTACTTGATTACTGATACATGCACATACCTGCATCATACTTTATTTACTGTCACTACATTATTTACATGCTGAACCTTAGTGACAAACATGATGCACAAAAGCACAGTAGCACAATGAACGGATAACCTACTGAACATGCTGATATAGCCAGCATCAGGCAGACACTGCCTCTAAGGCCTGTATGAGCCCGAGATAGTTTACTACACTAATAGTGAGTGTAGAGATACAAGGGTTGTAGAACTGCGTCTCTAGGAATAAGTTACAGTGACAGGATGTGCCTGAAACGTACTCTAAGCACAAAATTCAGCACTTTAACTAAAAATTCAGCATTTGGTTAACTAATAAAGTACCAAAACATGAGGAAAATATTACTAGACACTTTCCAAAGTGTCGGGAATAAGTTGTGTCACTAAAATTAATAATAACGACACTTTAAAGCTTTGTTAAGCGCTTTAACGGATTACTATCCAACCGAACAACCGGACTTTACCCGGAACATGAAAATATTGCCATTTACATTGTTTATCTTTTTATGTGCCAGTTAGGGTCCCTGAATACCCTAACACCCACTGTAATGCACAACACACTAATAACCGGGTTAATCCCTAAACTAACTTAACTAACCTAACTATATACTAACTAAATAGTTGAAAACTAACTAGATTACCCCCCCCCCCACAACCGAATCGGTCACTCTGTCCTAATCTTGATTATTATATTCACTTATGTCTAATATCTAAGAGACATTACATCCAATGGTTAATGAACTTGTGAATGGTCTATAAGTTCAAGACTTGGCACAACATAACATTCCCACACTTAAGCTCTCAACAAAACTCTCCCTCTCCTCTCTATAAACTCACGGCCGAACACCCCTCTTTCAACCATCCATCATTCGATCTTGATCTTGCTATTCCAAGTGACTACAAGTGCTAAGGATCACATACGAGGAGGCTTGGTGCATTCGGAAGGCGAAGGACCTCATCTCATTGCTTTTATCCACTCATTTTGCGTCTAGAATCTTCCCTAGCCTCGAGCTAGTAGTAAGTTACTATAATCACACTCTCGATCTATTTTAAAGTGGTTAAAACGATATATGACGGTTAAAACTCGTGAACATACAAAATGATGCGTAAAAGTCTACTAAAAATGCTAAAAATGATGGTTAAAAGCTAGATTGTTGTGTAAATCATGTAGGATTTGTTTTGTGTAATTATTTGGGCCCGATCTATGTTGTGGTAGCTCGGATCATCGTTTAACCCGGATTGGTCATGATCATGGATCATGACATAGAGCTTGTTTAAGTGTAACAAGGGTTAAGTGATGAAACTCTACCACACAAGAAACTTGAACTTGTGTAAAAACGATTTTACTTACGAAATAGTGTTTAAAACTAGTAGATCTACGGATCTACAAGCGGTATTTTCAAAGGACCAAATGTCAAAGAAATCATATTTTTCTAAAGCCGGATCTTACATGAACAAGAATGATTTTTAAACACACAAGTGTGTAAACACTTGTGTAACACTAAGTTTCGACAAAGAACCAGTTTTGTCAAATTTCACAAGAAGTTGTAAAGATGGAATTTCTTTAAAAGCAAGGTTGTTACGAAACCGGATTGATACATACAAAGATCCACTAAAAGTAATGGGATTTACTTCATATTTTTGGATAAACCACAAGTTTATGTAATTTATGTGATTTATATATATTTTGACTGGTTTGATGCATTGAACATTGTTTTGGTTGAATGAGAAAATTGTTGAATTGAATTTTTAAAAGAAAATGATACGCTTGAAAGCGTGGCCACCTCCAGTTACAGGGGAAACTCTGGCGAAATTTTTCCAAAAACCTAACACTTAGAAATATTTTCACTACAAGTGTTAGAAATACATTTTTGACTTGTTTTCGAATTATAGATTTCGCCACGACTTTATTTACAAAATATCGGAGGTGGGATTTCACAAAATAAAACTTGGTAAATATATATTTAGTATATATTTTTCATAACGTCACTTGTTATGTGTTTATGATTATTTTGTGAACTATACTAATATTATTTCTAGGGTAAAAATAATATTACCGTGTTAACGATTCCAAAATAATACTAACGCATTTACGATAAATATTTAAGTTACGACGGTATAGTTAATACCACCCGATCTTTAAGACGTAACTTACGCATTTTAAGAAAATACTTATAAACGCATATTTTTGTCAAAGTATTATTTTGGGAAAATCATATGTGTTAAAATATAATATATTTGAGAAAAATATTTATATTTTGGAGAAAGGATTAAAATATATTTTAAGTGAGACTTAATAATATATTTCGAAATTATACGAACACACGTGTATTAAATCCCCCATCCTTGGGAAGGAAAATAATTACCAAGTATTTACAAAATGTAAACACGAAATAGTTGTCTAACTATTTCCCAAAAACATAAACCATGAAGCTAAGGCACGGCCGTCCGTCTAATAGAATTAGTACGTGTAGGTCGTCGCACAGCTGCTTGATCAGGAGATATACTTGGTAGAGACGCACCACTGTGAGTTCATGTCCCCCTTTTCTCTTAACTGTTTTCAGTTTTTTAAACTGCGGGGGTGAAATACATGTTACAATGTTTACGAATACTTTATACATGGTATGGTTAGCGTAAGGAGGTTTACTACTTAGATCATGTGAGTGGGTAGGCGGAAACTTGAGGCCATTAATCCTCAGGGTAGGACCGAGGGACAGGAGCGGTAGATCTACTTGGGTGTAGCGAGCCCAGCCCCAGGCCCAACAGTACGGACCTCGGGGTGAATGTGTGCCCAATGCATAAATCTGCTAGGTTTGAGTCTTCCTACTTGCACTTCACAGATCTCAATGGCCTTGCAAACCATTGGTGATCTCTTTTTCCTTATTTGCTACATACCAGGATTTTACATACTTACAAAGGTTTATTTACTCACTTACACATGAACTCGCTCAACATTATTGTTGATTTTTCAACTTACATGTATTTCAGGGAATTAAAGGATCTGGCGCGGTATGACACGTTTTCCCGCTGCACTAGTTTCGAGGTCATCCGAGTTTAAGTGATGTGACTTTTTCCTGGACGAGTCACAGTTCTTAAACTGTGTTTATTTTGTGTTGGTATTGTGTCGTTTGAACACTGTTTATGTTGTTAAGATGTAATTTCCGTTAAGACAATGTTGTGGTTCTTTACTTTTCAAACTTAATGGATGATCTTGCATAGTTTTTATTTCATATAGCTTTGTTATGGTTAAGCTATGGTATTAAGAAGTCACACAAAAATTAACCACGCTTCCGCAAAGCCAGGGTGTGACATATTCAGTGTATCCTTACCATTTAAGTAAACAATATTGATTTTCGGGTTGATCATTGATAAATCATTTTTTCATACTTCCATTCACAATTAGAGATTATTAATCTCCCTCAATTGATCAAAGTAGGTTCTTTTCTGACATTGAATTCTATTGTTTCTACAAAAGTCATTTTTTTCAAATTTCATGCCTATCAAATATCTTTTGATTCATGAAATTTAGTCAAACTTGTTAATGGTATTATTTCATCTCATTCATTTGACATCAAATCCTAAATCTAATTTAGTTAAAACCATTGAATTCCAACTATCTTATGATATTAATCTTTTGATTCCATCCCAGAAACCATGATATATTAAAAGAAGTAATGTAACCCCAAGAAGATATCATAGTCCAAATCTCGAGGACGAGATTTAAAACAAGGTGGGGAGAATGTAACAACTCTCATTAAAATTATTATTTATTAAATCATTTTGTCCAATAAGAAACCGTAATTGAGATCCCCAAGTGATTCTGCGCAAACCCTAAAATCTTCAGAACCATCAGAATCAGGATCAGGGCCCCTAAAACTCAGGGGGGGTATTCCCTATTGACGATTATCCTTATAATTCGCTGTCAAAATCAAATTTTCTCGATCCGTCGACTCAGCTAGGCTACACACACACGTGGCAACCCTATGATGAAACGTGTCCAGTCGCGTCACGCGACGCCCCCAGGGTGACCCCTCGCGTCACGCGAGGGGGTCAAATTCTCAGTATAAATAGAGGGCATTGGGACATGAATTTCTGCGTTGGAACGACGTTAAACTTCAATTCGTACGCTGAGTTATAGTCTGTTAACTATAAAAACACACACGATCACGAGATGCTGCTACGATACAGGGTATTGACTCAATCGCTGCTACGATTTAATGTCCGATCGATTGAAACTATCCGATGAATGTTTAAGTGCTGCTCAAATTGGGTTTATACTTTGTCATTCGTCGTGATTCTGACAGGATAATTGAGTGTCGCCCAAACTCGGGCTATACTCTGTCCTTCGTTGCGAATCCGCTGGATGTTTAAGTATCGCACTTTGTCATTCGTTGTGAGGGTTTAAATCTCGTGAGTTATCGTAAATGTTGTATTAGTTATTTACCTAGTTTTGTGTGCATTATTGTTTATATTAGGTTATAGGCTTAGCAGTAGACTAAACTCTACCCCATACACTTACAATCAAAGTAGATGCTAATTCTCAGAAGAGCTTGAATCAGGAAACTTGTTAAATCAATACTGCATACTTATAGTATGAGTCATTCTCTTTTTATCAACTGTTTTACAATACTCCAAATTATTTTCCAAAGTTATAATTACAGGGATTAAGTCTTTGTAATCACCAAATCACAGCCGGTATGTGGGGTATTGTGCACATTACTACTGTTTTTATCATTTTAGGTGAGCGTGCCTAAATCATGATATACACTATTAGGTAGTCGGACCTAAATAGTGATATACGTCACTTTTGGGTGAACGGACCCAACAGTGATATGACCACAGTCACAGATCCGGTCGAGTGACAAATACTGTGGGTAGTTGGTTGATATCAGGAAACATTGTAATCGTTCTTAATACTGTAAATTATAACAAATACGCCGTTTTAAGTAAAATGAATGATTCACTCAGCATTTCCCGCTGACAAAACCTTTTTAAAACGCGTTTCAGGTAATTACAGTAGATTGGAGTAAGAATTGGATACGGCACTGAAAGGCATCAAGAAGTGGCTTATTTTATTAATTAAATCAAATTAAGAAATATTGTTTTATGTAATTGGGTTATCCCTTATTAAAGCTACCTTTGTAAAACATGGGTTTATCCCATCTATTTAATAGATAAAATTCGGTGTTTTCTAAACTCTGATATTTTTCCTAACTCACGGTCTTGATGAAATTTCCGCTGCAAAGTTTTCAAAAATAACCACCGGTACCACTTGGCTGCTCGCGGCTCCCGATTCCGTCCAGGGTGGGTCGGGGGTCGTGACAGTTGACATGGCATGAGATTATTGGATAGAGAAAACTCAAGCACCCTAAAGTGTTTGAATCATATACCCTCCACCCTTACTTTGGTGTTGCAGGGTCATGAAATGATTTAAACGTTTTCGAGAAGTCTCCATTGGTAGAAGACTACATATCTGGTCGAGCTGCCAAAGCATCTTTATATGCAAATGGGAACTACTACTCGCATGGATACTATTTATGCGATGGAATTTATCCGAAGTATTCAATTGTCGTGAAGACGTTCAGGGACCCATACAATGAAAAAAGAGCTCACTTTAAAAAGGTTCAAGAGTCTTCACGGAAGGATATTGAAAGATGCTTTGGGGTTCTTCAACAACGGTCTGAAGAGGCACATTATGAGTTAGCGCTTGGTTTGGTCGAACATGCGTGGTCGGTTCGTTATATTCCAAACGAGGGTGAGCAAGAGTCAGATGACGACGAAGAAGACGAAGATGATGGGAATGGCAAAAGCGAAGACGAGAATAAAAAAAATATTATTAGTTTTAAAAATATTATGTAATTGTGTCCTATTATTTATGTAATTTTTATGTAATTAATAGAATATAATTTGTTTTAAAAATAAAAATAGTAAAGCGTGGAAGTGACACGTGGCGGACAACGCCCAAGGGTGGGGCATTATAGCACTACGCCCATTTCTACACAATGCCCCTTTGCTGACAAGGATGCCACGTGGCGGACAACGCCCAAGGGTGGGGCATTATTCACCCAAACGACTACGCATGGTCTTACTTGTGATGGTTTTTTTATGTTGTTTATTATTTTACTTGAAACTTTGTTAGTTAATGTGATAGGAAGTTAGTAAATAGGGTTTCATTGTTTCAAAATTGAAATTGACCCGACCCGATCTGATCCGACCCGTGAAACTTTATTTGTTTATTTTTACTTGTTTTACATGACCCGATCAAATCTGACCCACTATGAACCGAATTTTTTTTATATAGCTAGGGGCCTAAAATTTTTAACTTTTTTTCGCACCTTAGGAAAAAAATTTTGGGTCTGCCACTCATCCCATTGCAGTTCCCGGAATCATGTCAAGTTTCTATTTGCCATGTAAAGTTACTGTTTTGCGTTTTTTAGAAATGAAAGCATATAAATTTTTTTTGAAATGTAAACTTTATTAAACAAACACACGCTGCCTGTAGGATCGTATGCTGACCCGAACGAGTCGTTCAGAGGTTTACTCTTGCAATTCAGATGCGGAATAATAAGAAAAGCAAGTAGATATAGCTTGTTCTTCCTCCTAACTGTCTTTTGTATTGATTAGAAACGATTTACAGCTCGATCGTCACACCGGCAGAGCTTCGGCGTGGAATACAATGACTCTCCTCCTGAGGATCGCTCAACTCTACCTATATATAGAGTTATGGAACCGCTCATATGGACATGTGACATATGAGCGGTCCAGGCTAGTACGAATAAGCGACCCACTTTGACAAATAAGCGGTCCAAGACTTGTGTGACCCTATAAGCGATCCTAGCAACTAACACCTATTCAGACTCTCGTTTTCTCGTATAACGTGCCCTATGCTATACAATACAATGTAAGACCTGATCCTAGACACTTAGACGGAATCAACAGATGTAGTGCACCAACAGACTCCCCCTCAGATATTGATGGAGTCGCAAATACACTTTAACTGCAAAGCTGTGTCTTCACATCTTCAGACTAGATCAGTCTCTGGGCTTTCACTTTCTCTCTATCTTCAGACTCCCCCTCTCGATTTACTGGCATTCTTTTGTTCTTCAGTAACATCTTCAGGATCTTTTTCTGGCATTCAAACACTCTAATTCTCTTGATCAGATCTCTTGATTCCTTAAGTTCATCAGCATCATCAGTTTGACATGATCTTCAGAATCAGAATCTGATTTTCACAGACTTTTAGAATCGAATATCCTGGCTTTATCAAAAATCTTTAGCATTAATTTCTGAGATCGAAACCTGGCTACCTGCACAATCTTAACCCAGAAATAAATTTTCTAATTTTATCACATATCAGATACTTCTGCACCAACATATGACTCCCCTCAAAACAATCTATGATGAACCACTTGAAGAAGATTAGATTTATCGAGAACAATTTGATTTATATACACACTCTTCCTCAAATATTGCTCATCATGTTTAGCATTTGGGATTTTGAAAATCAGTTTTCCAACATCAGTTGTCGAAAATCTTTTTGACTTTTCAAAAAAAAATTATGCTAAAACACCCAAAAATCTTTTTGGATTTTCTGAGAAACATTATCTGACACCACTAGAAAATAAAAACATAAAGAAATAAACTATCTACAGAAAATATTTTTGTAAGTTCGTGCAAGAGGATCATATCAGTTTATGAGACACATCACCAACACCGTTAAGCTAGATTTCATTTTAAGCTTTAAACAATTTACCTAGATTGTCAGTATGTTTGTCCTCTTAAATTCTCAACACAAATTTCAAACGATTCGAGATACGATATTAATGTTTTAGAGACTTAAACTTAATTGTGTATCACTCCACTTGAATATACTCCCGTATCCAGATCCCAAATATTCAGTCTTACAAGTGAGTATACCACAGCTGATATCTGTAAAGGGGTTAGATGCGAAACCGTGAGAGCTCAGGTCAGAACTTCCGTTCAGCAGAGAGATGACGGCTCGACTTTTGGTGGGTCCCCTTTAGAGGATCTTTTTGCATTTCAACAGCAGCGACTATCAATTTTATTGTTTCATCGGCATGCTGAGGGCGAAGCTTATGTTTCAAAGCTTTAGCAAAAAGTATTATCCGGAGACTAGGTCAGAACTTCCATTCAGCAGAAGTCCCGGGATAATACCCCAGATATCACTGAGTATAAAGACCTAGTATCTCAGAATATGGGACCTTTCAAACAAGATTTCGGGGGTTACCCATATATTCAAGAATAGTTACCCACGAATTAAGCAAGTTTGAATTTAGGTTTATATCTCGTTTCAATTTACTAAATGTGCGAAAATCTACTGACACATCCGCAGTAAGATCGTTTATCGCATTTTGACTTTCCAATTCTTTAGCGTGCCGTGATAGTCCACTGATGTACTATCATTTCCTCTTTTTCGCAACAAAACTCATTTTTAATTTTATCATGTTTTTGGCTTTTTCAAATTTTCAAATGTTTTTGGATTTTCTGAAATTTCCCTACTCCCCCTAAAATGCAAACACATTTTAAAGAAAATTTGAAAACTTCTAGATATTTGACCTACTAGAAATATAAAAAGCAACAACAAACTGTACAGAAACTTGACAACTGACACTGAATCACATCAAATCGCCATTCATTATGCATAAACAATCTGAACTCCCCTTATCACAAATCATTTTCTCATTTAGATTTCAAAACACTTAAGTTTGTTTTCATCAAAATGATTTTTCCGGAAAATGAATTTGTGTTGATAACAACCACTTGTAGATTTATCAATGTTAAAAACGGAGATGTGGTTCATCATCTTGTCTATCTTTTGTCATGAATAGTAAATCAAGTACAAATTAATGTCCCTGATTTACCATTTGCATCTAAGAACCTTCTGTACCGCTTGTAAATGTAATTAACTCAACGTATCCAAGCATCTCAAAATTTAACCACAATTACCACTTGTGGGATCAAGATTACCACTTGTAGATACCCAAAAACTACCAATTGTAGGAATATTACATCTACATCACCATTATATCAATCAGAATGCCGATTCCTGCTTCGCAATTAACCACCTGGAAGCTCCGGCATAGTCCTTTCACCCTGTAAAAACATCTAAACATTAAATCTCAATCATTCAAACAAACATATCATAAACTAGAAAGATGCCGATTCCTGATCCACGATATAAACTTGGGATCTCCGGCGAAGTCCTTCGACTATTCTGGGAAACAAACTTCCCTCCAAGTCTTCTCAGACTTGAGGACTTTCAACTCTTCAGCTGTAGGGTTGTATGTTGCCTTTTTAGTTGCGTAAAAATCTTTTACCCCTTTAGCTTTCCCATTCAACATTTTCCTGAATATCTTTTTAACATTCCCGTTGAATATTTTCTCGACATCAAATTCTTTTTCATCATCATAAAATTGATTTGAAATTTCAATTTTTCCAATTTTCTTTTTAACCTCCACAAACTTCAATGATGGAAGAACCTCATCATATTCTGAAATTTTCTCCACAACTTGTGGCTCTTCTGGCTTTGTGGAACCAGATTCATCGCCGACTTTTTCTTCTACCTTTTTAGCAACCCACACTTGGTTGTCATTTCCTTGTCTTTTGTAAAATTTTGTCTTTTTCTTTGAACATTCTCCAACTTCATTTTTCGAATTTTTAAAAATTTCGGATTTCTCAGATTTTTCTACAACTTTGTCTTTCATCTTCTAAGAAGCTCCTTGTTTTGCTTTGATATCTTTCGAACAATCCGATGCAATGTGACCAGCTTCATTGCATTTCAAACAGGTTTGAGTATTTCTTGGATGAAATACTCCAGTTCCATTCTTTCTCTTCTCAGCAAGAAACTCTTTGTTAGTTTGTCTCCAAAATGGTTTCTGCTGTTCATCTTCCGAGCTTCCACCTGTCACAAATTCAGTGTTTGAATTAGAATTTTTCTCATTTTTATGATTTTCTTGTGGAACAAAACCTAAACCTTTCTTTTTGTAGCTACGATTTTGGTTAGGTTTCTTTGGAAAACCAGGACCAGAATTGTAACCTTTTTTCTTGTTTAGACGTTGTTGAACTCTAGAAGTATATTTTTTTGGTTTATCAAAATTTTTCAAAACTTTTAATTCAGGAATATTAACCTCTATTAGTTTAAAAGTTTTGTTGATTAATTCCGTTTTGATACTCATTATCGGAAACTCTTTGTTGTAATATAATTTGTCAGAACCATTCAAAGTATAAACAACTTCGAATGTTTCATCATTCAAATCTGCCTTTGATAACAAAAATTCTTTACTATAAGACCGTTTAACCGACGAATTTTGACTGTTGACAGACGACTTTGGCTTTTCAGACTCAGATTTCGACTCTGTCTCCTCATCAGTATCCAACACCTGATCGACCACCTTTTTGATTATTTCAGACTCATGATCAGTATCGGATGAGGTAAACGTCACATCAATGTTTTCTGGTAAGATGTCATTTGTGTAGGTTTTAAGCTTTATATTGACTGCTTTTGCAAGTTGCTCCTCATTTGGTTTCCTAGGTGAATACCCATCCCAAATTGGAGGCGGACACTTGTTATAGCTAACGGTCGGTTTCTTACCACAATCTTTCTTTTCTTTCGGCTTCTCATCTTGAAAAGCTTCCATACCTGCAACAGTTGGGTAAACACGATCAATAACATAATCAGAGGTAGAATAGCTCAACAATAACCTCCTAATCCTCTCATTTTCAATCTTTTCAGTTTCCAACTCTTGCTTCCATTTTGCACTTTCTTCAATGTAGAAATTTATAGCTTTTTGCTTCGACATTAAAGTTGCATTCATCATAGTCAACGCCTGTTCTCTTTCTGTGTTTGTCTTTTGGAGACCAGTTACTGTTTTGTTCAACACGTCGTACGATTCCTTCACATAATTGAGATTGAACAATAACTGCTCTTTCTTTTTCTCATACTCAGCTATGATGTCGTCTTTGGCTGCACACTCTTTGCAGGCTTCCAAACACTTCTCGCATGGCTTGACGACTTCAATAATCTTCTCAACTTCGATTGTTTTAATAACTTCAACCACTTTTTCAACTTCAATCACCTTTTCTACTTCTTTCACAAACTCACCAATTTTCTCAGCAACATTTTCAGCATTCTTAACATCACCTTCAGATTCAGATTGTTGTTCTTTAGCAGCTTGTTTCTCTTTCAGTTTCTCCATTCTTTCTGCAAAATAAAAATGAAAACTTTCAGGAGACATATGAGATTTTGTAGTATTTATATGTTTCTCTTCCTCATCATCACTGCTACTATGATCTGGTGATTGATCAAACTGTACAGATTTTTCAGAATCATCATCAGAAACACCAGAATCAGACGGTGTTTTATCAAATACAACTTCCTGTTCTTGAACAGTTTCATCTTGTACAATTTCATCTGAACTATCTGAAACATCCCCAGAGTGTTCTGAAAGTTTATCAGTACTATCTAAACTTTCATCAGATGATACAGACTTTTCATCTTCACTTCTCACATTCTCTCCAATAGATCTCATCCAAGTAGCAAACAAATTTGGCTCTCAGACGATCTTGGCAATGAAAGCTTTAAAACTTCCCTTTTCATCCACGAACATATCCTAACTGAAACCTTCTGGTAGTTTCTCATCATCTTGATCGATAATGCGTTCTGCTGTGGCTTCAGATGATATGTAATCACTCCAGCTGAAATCTACAACACATGCTCTTTTGGAATCTTCAATCTTTCTCCCATGAGCTGTTTGTGGTTCTTGGGATTGGCCGACTTGCTGATAGATAGCTTTGTGGTAGTAATCATCTTTTCCAAATGGATTCTGTGCTCCGCTAGCTTCTCTTCCTTTGCATTCCCGCTTGAAATGGCCCTTCTCCCTGCATCGAAAACAAGTAACTTTAGATTTGTCAAAACCTAAAGTAGAAACATGTGCATCAAGAAAGTCATTTCTCCCGGTAATAGTTTTGAATTTCTCAGCCCGACGAAGAACACTCGCAAGACACCATTTGATATCCATAAGTTCCATTTCCTTGGCGTCTATTTGATCGTAATCCTCTTTGGTGAGCATAGGATTTCCGATCCGACCAGCAACAAGACCTTCATAAGATAACAGAACTGAACCCAGAAGTGCCATGTGGTCTTTAGCAGTGTCTTCAGAGAAGCTTTGACCTTCTGGAAGATTGAGAGCTATGTTACACTGAATTATGTATCCATTTCCGGTTTTTGTACTCTAAGACTGAAAGCTTGTGTTAGTCTCTTTCGGATTCACACTCGGAAACGATGAAAACCCGCTGCTACTTTTGTTCGAACCCTGATCAGCTTTCTCAGATGAATCACCAACACTGAAAGCAGTTTGAATTTTCGGACTTCTTTCAGCTTCAGAAACTAGAATACTACCTTTATAATACATTTTAACATCTTGTTGACCACTAGGATTATTCATGCTCGCGATCTTTTGCTACTCAAGATCCTGACTCTCAATTTTCTCAATAAACTGATCAATTGTAAGT
Organism: Helianthus annuus; assembly: GCF_002127325.2. Lineage (NCBI taxonomy): Eukaryota > Viridiplantae > Streptophyta > Magnoliopsida > Asterales > Asteraceae > Helianthus > Helianthus annuus. The sequence goes on from NC_035434.2 coordinate 60,092,599, forward strand.
TTGTCATAAACACCAATGTTTTTCAGTATCATCAAATATGTTCCCCACTCTTTCTGAGGTAACGCATCAGCCAATTTATCAACCCATTCCTCACGACCTTTTTCAACTCCCAACATCGATAACGAACGCACTAAGTGGCAGTATCTCTCAATTAGCTTTTTAGTATCCTCTCCCGGCAAACTGCTAAACAAATCAAATTCCTTTTTAAGCAATGCCTTCTTGCTTTTGATCAAACTTTCACTACCCTCGAATTTTACTTTAAGAGCATCCCAAATTGATTTTGCAGTTTTGTCGTGTTGTAGCAGAATGAATATATCTTCTTTAGTCGCCTGTTGTAACAAACTGATCATCATTTTCTCTGCTCTGTACATTGCACGTTCTTGTTCTGAGAATTCAGATATCTGTTTAATGACTTGCAACTCTGTTCGAGGCAATGTGTACTTTTCCAATATGCATTCCCACGATCTGAGATGATTTTCCTGAACCCAGTTTTCAAAACGATCCTTCCACCCGTAGTATTCTTTAATACTCATCAGTTTCGGGGGTTTCTGAGTGGTTCCAGTCTCATTTTCCAGGTTCATAGCTTGAGCAATCGCGGCTGGTGATGATGTAGCAAAGGCGTTGTAAAACTCAGAATTCATGATGACTTGGCACGATTTTCAAGACACCTGACAGAAAAGCGATTCAACAATGAACATATAAGCGAACCAAAAAATATCCTTTGGAGCGGTCCAACAACAATATCAATTCGAGCGATCCAAGAATGTTCACAAGAGCGGTTCAAGAGTAAAATTTCGAGCGGTCCAGCAACTTTCCTTGGAGCGGTCCTAAAATGTGTACTTTGGAGCGATTCAAGAATCAAAACTGTACGAATAAGCGGTCCAAAACAATGAATTACGAGCGGTTCATGATGACGTCATTCGAGCGGTCCATATTACGAACAAGTTTTGATCTGTTTTTAAGCTGAATTTTGGTCTAAAACTTCCAAGGGTTTGTCTCGGTACTATAATGCACAGTTTGTGAGCTTTTGAACGAATTTCAACCGTGAAATCTCCTGGAAATGAGAAAAGAAGGTGTAGAAGTGAGAAGAAACAGTGAAATCCGGCTATAATCTGCAGAAAACCTCCTCCCAAGCTCTGATACCACTTGTGGGATCGTATGCTGACCCGAACGAGTTGTTCAGAGGTTTACTCTTGCAATTCAGATGCGGAATAATAAGAAAAGCAAGTAGATATAGCTTGTTCTTCCTCCTAACTGTCTTTTGTATTGATTAGAAACGATTTACAGCTCGATCGTCACACCGGCAGAGCTTCGGCGTGGAATACAATGACTCTCCTCCTGAGGATCGCTCAACTCTACCTATATATAGAGTTCTGGAACCGCTCATATGGACATGTGACATATGAGCGGTCCAGGCTAGTACGAATAAGCGACCCACTTTGACAAATAAGCGGTCCAAGACTTGTGTGACCCTATAAGCGATCCTAGCACCTAACACCTATTCAGACTCTCGTTTTCTCGTATAACATGCCCTGTCACACCCTGGCTTTGCGGAAGCGTGGTTAATTTGGTGTGACTTCTTAATACCATAGCTTAATCATAACAAAGCTATATGAATTAAAAACATGCAAGATCATCCATTAAGTTTTGAAAACCAAATACAATACCATTGTTTTAACGGGAATACACCCTAACAACCATAATCTTGTTCAACAAACAAACAAAACATAAACACAGTTTAAGGACTGTGACTTGTCCAGGAAAGAGTCACATTCCCTAAACCCCGGATGACCTCGGAAACTAGTGCAGCGGGAAAACGTGCCATACCGTGCCAGATCCTTTAATTCCCTGAAATACATGTAAGTTGAAAAATCAACAATAATGTTGAGCGAGTTCATGTGTTTAGTATGTGCGCGCGAATAAACCTTTATAACCATTGTAAGTGTGAATATTTTGTAAACTCTGGTATGAAAGCAAATAAGGAAACATATCAGTTAATGTGTAACCACATGGTCCAACCTGTGGGCGCATGGGAGGGGATAGGACAAGGTCACCACATGGTCCAACCTGCGGGCGCATGGGAGGGGATAGGACAAGGTCACCACATGGTCCAACCTGCGGGCGTATGGGAGGGGATAGGACAAGGTCACCACATGGTCCAACCTGCGGGCGCATGGGTGGTGTTACGATAAGGTCACCACATGGTCCAACCTGCGGGCGCATGGGTGGTGTTATGACAAGGTCACCACATGGTCCAACCTTAGGGCGCATGGGTGGGGTTTGTTATGCTCAAATAGGCCTATCACTTGTATCCCTCGATCGTACTACGAGGACTAATGTTCTTAAGATTTCGCCTACCCAATCACATAACCTAACAGTTCCTTCCGTAGTTGACCATACCATGTAAGAAATATTCGTAATCATAGTAGCATGTATTTCACCCCCGCAGTTTAGAAAACTGAAAACAGTTAAGAGAAAAGGGGGACATGAACTCACAGTCAGTGCGTCGATATACCAAGTACTCCAAATGTCCAACAGCTGTGCAACGACCTACATGTGCTAATTCTATTAGACGGATGGCCGTGCCTTAGCTTTATAGTTTACATTTTCGGGGATACAGTTAGACAACCGTTCCTTGTATATACTTGGTAATTTAATTTTCCTTCCCAAGGATGGGGGATTTAATACATGTGTATTCGTATCATCTCATTAAGTCCCACTTAATATATTTTTACTTCTCATTCCAAAATATAAATATTTTTCTCAAAAATATTATATTTTCTCTTCACTTAATACTTTCCAAAATAATACGTTGACAAAATACGCGTTTATGAATATTTCCGTCTAAAGCGTAAGTTACGTTTTAACGATTAAGTGGTAATAGTAATTACCGTTGTAACTTATACGTTTGTCGTGTAAGCGTTTGTATTATTTTGGGTTCGTCAACGTTTGTAAATATTATTTTTACTCTAAAAATAATATTTATATATTTTCACAAAATAATCATAAACAGTGTGGTGAAAAATATATTTATCGAATAAATATTTATCACGTTTAGTTTTGTGAAAAATCCCACCTCCGATTATTTAATAAATAAAGTCATGGCGAAATATATTTTGAAAACATCTCAAAAAATAGTTTAACACTTGTAAATAATTCTAAGTGTTAGATTTTAGAAAAATTTCGCCAGAGTTTCCCCTTGTAACTGGAGGTGGCCACGCTTTCAAGCGTATCATTTTCTTTTACAAAATCACTTCAACAATTTCTTGATTCAATCAAACGATTTCCGACACATTAAACTAGTTTCAACACATCAAACTAGTTGATTAGTATGTAAACCGCATTATTACATGAACTTGTAGTTTTTCCGAAAACTAAAGTGTAGATCTCCTTATATTTGGTGGATCTATGTGTGAAATAGTTTAATCTTGTAAAAACCCCGTTTTTAGAATAAATCACCCTTTACAACTTCCCGTCATCTTTCTCAAAGATTGTTATTTCGTCGAAACTTCTTATTTCACAAGTGTTTATACACTTGTGGTTTGTAAAATCACCTTTGTTAGTATGTCACCCGACTTTTATAAAACATGATTTTTCTCGACACTTGGTTCTACGAAAATACCACTTGCAGATACGTAGATCCGCTAGTTTTAAACACCATTTTACTAGTAATAATACTTTTACACAAGTTCATGTTTCTCGTGTGGTGGAGTTTCACCTTTTAACCCTCGTACCGACAGAAACAAGCTTATGTCAAGATCTATGATCTTAACAAAGTCGGGTTAAACGATGATAAGAGCCACCACGACGTAGATCGGGCCTCAATAATCAACATGTTCAAATACTACGACTTTTACACATGTTATGATCTTTTATCCAACAAAAATCAAGTTTTAGTAAACTTTATAGATTCAAACGATGGGTTTCCGCATTTTAACCGTTGTAAATCATATTAACCACTTTAGATACGTTCGAGAGTGAGTTTTAAACATTATACCTCTAGCTCGGGGCTAGGGAAGATTCTAGGCGAAAATGAGGTGGATAAAAGCAAGGTGACGAGGTCCTTCCGCTTCCGTTTGCTCCAAGATTCTTTATGCGAGATCCCTAACACTTGTATGTGCTTGGAATGGAAGAACAAGAGCCGAAAATGATGGTGGTGACCCTAAGGGGGTTCGGCCGAGAATTTTAGGAAGGAGAGGAGAGAGTTTGGTTGATGTGTGTTGGATGGTTATGATCTTATGTGCTTATGTGATGTATTTATAGACATAAACAAGTTCCAAATCCAATGGTCATTATGTCCTCTTGATACTAGACACCACAATTAAAATAATCACAATGTGTACTCTTGTGTCTCCTCCTTAGTTGGCCGATCCTAATGGGGGGGGGGTATCCAGTTCGATTTTAATCGCTTAGTTAGAGCTCAGTTACGTTAAGTAGGTTAACTTTAGGGGTTATCTCCGTTAGTTGTATGATGTGTTATAATACGGGTGTTAGGGTAATCAGGGACCCTAACTGGCTCAGAAAAAGACTAATAATATTTCTGGCAATATTTTTATGTTCCGAGTATAGTCCGGTTGTTCGGTTGGATAGAAATCCGTTAAAGTGCTTAAGTAATCTTTTAAGCGTCGTTAATAATATTTTCAGTGACACATCTTATTCTGCAAAGTGTCGGGAATATTTCCTCATGTTTTGGCACTTTATTAGTTAGCTAAAAGCTAGTATGTTAATAAAAGTGCTGTGTTTCGTGCTTAGAGTACGTTTTAGGCACATCCAATCATTACATCTTATTCCTAGAGACGCAGTTATACAACCCTTGTATCCCTACACGCACTATGGGTGTAGTAAAATATTTCTGGCTCATACAGGCCTTAGAGGCAGTGTCTGCCTGATGCTAGCTTTATTAGCATGTTCAATAGGTCATCCGTTCAAATGCTACTGTGCTTTTGTGCATCATGTTTGTCACTAAGGTTCAACATGTAAATAGTGTAGTGACAGTATGTAAAGTATGATGCAGGAATATACAAGTACTAGAAATCAAGTAGCAGTTCATCAGCAATTTCAGTTAAGCACAGTAATTAAGCAGTAATTAATTATTAATTAAATAGTACGGACACCTGGTTTAGTGAGGGTTGTCACATTCTCCCCCCGTTAGAAAAATTTCGTCCCGAAATTTTAAGTTCTGCTTGTAGAAGCAGGGTTCTCAGGAAATAGGTGGGGTTATTTCTCTTTCATTCGGTCCTCACGCTCCCAGGTGAATTCAGGACCATGTCTAGCATTCCAACGAACTTTGACGAGTTTGACACTGCTCCGGCGGGTCTTGTTTACTTTCCAATCCGTGACCTCAACAGGTTCTTCAACGAAATGGAGCGTGTCGTCAACATGAATTTTGTCGGTGGGAATGGCAACGGTAACTTGAGTTGGACTCCTCTTCAAATTGGATACATGGAATGTATCGTGAACCAAATGGAGTTCAGCAGGTAAGTCCAGCTTGTATGCTACTAACCCGATTCTTTCTAAGATCTTGAACGACCCAATATACCTCGGATTCAACTTTTCACGCTTCCCAAAGCGTGCCACACCCTCCCAGGGTGATACCTTCAACCAAAACCATACCTCCTACCTCAAACTCTAGAGGTTTCCTTTTTCGATCCGCGTAGGATTTTTGTCGGTCACGAGCCGCACTGATGCGATCCCGGATCTGTGCAATCTTATCTGTGGTTTCCTGGACTACATCAGGACAAACCAACTGTCTATCACCGGCGTCAGACCAACAAAGCGGTGATTCTGCACTTGGCTCATATAAAGCTTCGAATGGCGCGACACCAATGCTGGTATGGTAGCTGTTGTTGTATGAAAACTCAACCAGGGGCAAATGCTTGTCCCAGCTACCGCCTAAATCCATAACACATGCTCTCAGCATGTCCTCCAACGTCTGGATCGTCCGCTCGCTTTGACCGTCGGTCTGCGGGTGAAACGCGGTGCTCATATTCAACTTCGAGCCAAAAGCTTCTTGGAAGGATTGCCATATCCTTGACACGAACCTTCCGTCTCTATCGGAGATAATCGAGAGAGGTACTCCATGGCGTGTAACAATCTATCTCATGTAAATTTCAGCCAGTTTGCTCGTATTATCCTTTTCTCGGATAGGCAAGAAGTGTGCTGACTTCGTTAATCGATCCACTATCACCCAAATAGTGTCATGGCCTCTTGGCGTTCTTGGCAATTTCGTAATAAAATCCATGGAGGTTTGTTCCCACTTCCACTTGGGAATCTCGGGTTGCTGCAGAAGTCCTGAAGGCTTCTGGTATTCCGCTTTAACCTTAGCGCAAGTTAAACATTTGCTCACATAAACAGCCACATCGCCTTTCATCCTAGGCCACCAATAATAATCTTTAAGATCCTGGTACATCTTATCTGCTCCAGGGTGGATAGAGTACTGCGACTTGTGAGCTTCATAGAAAATAACCTTCCTTAGATCACCAAACAGAGGAACCCAAGTCCTTTTCAAAACATAACGTTCCTTCCTCGTTTGGTACCAATAACTTCTCCATCCCACGGAGATACTCTTCCGCAAGATTTCTTTCCTTGAGAGCTTCTTTCTGCGCGGCACGAATGCGCAGAGGAAAATCGGTTCGAATAACCATCTCCAAAGCCCTAACCCTTATGGGCTTGATCCTTTCCTTTCGACTTAGGGCATCGGCGACCACATTCGCCTTCCCTGGATGATTCTATATCTCACAGTCGTAGTCGTTCAACAGCTCAACCCATCGTCTTTGCCTCATATTCAACTCTGTCTGGTTGAATATATGCTGTAGGCTCTTATGATCTGTGAAGATCGTACACTTCGTACCATAAAGGTAGTGTCTCCAGATCTTCAGTGCAAATATCACTGCGCCTAGCACTAAATCATGTGTGGTATAATTCTCTTCTTGTACTTTCAATTGGCGTGATGCGTAGGCAGTAACCTTTTGGCGTTGCATCATCATACAGCCCAATCCTTGACGCGAAGCGTCACAGTATACCACGAAATCATCTGTACCCTCCGGTAGTGCTAAGTTTGACGCATTGCAGAGCTTGTCCTTCAATATCTGGAACGCTTCTTCCTGTTTGATTTCCCAATCAAACTTCTTATCTTTCTGCGTGAGGAGCGTCAATGGTTGAGCGATCTTAGAAAAATCCTCAATGAACCCTTGATAGTAGCCAGCCAAACCCAAGAATTGTCGAATCTTGGTTGGCGTCTTTGGTGTTTCCCAATTCTTAATCGCTTCGATCTTGGTTGGATCCACGTGGATTCAATCTCCATTTACCACGTGCCCAAGGAATTGCACTCCTCGTAGCCAAAACTCGCACTTAGAGGATTTGGCATACAGCTGCTCTTTCTTTAGCAGTTCCAAAATAGCTCTTAGATGCTGCTCGTGCTCAGCCTTCGTCTTTGAATAAATCAAAATATCATCGATGAATACAATCACAAACTTATCCAAGTACGGCTTACAAACTCGATTCATTAGATCCATGAATACTGCAGGTGCGTTTGTCAGACCAAACGGCATAACCAGAAACTCGTAGTGCCCATAACGAGTTCTGAAGGCTGTCTTTGGGATACTCTCCTCTTGTATCCTTAACTGATGGTATCCAGATCGCAAGTCGATCTTTGAGTAAAAGCTTGAACCTTGCAGTTGATCGAACAGATCATCAATTCTTGGCAGAGGGTATTTATTCTTGATCGTCAGCTTGTTCAGCTCCCGGTAGATGATGTTTATTTGAAAATCATCATCCTTCTTTTTGACGAGTAGTAATGGGGTTACCCCAAAAGGGACTTTTGGTCTGTTATCTTCCTTCTCTACCTATTGCTAAAACTTCTCTGTCAATCCTTGCATCTCCGAAAATGTAAGTCGCTACGATGCATTGACTACGGATGTAGTGCCTGGAATTAAATTGACGCGGGATTCGACTAATCGTTGAGGAGGCGATTCCGGCAAGTCTTCGAGGAAGACTTCGGGGTATTCTCCAATCACAGAGATGTCTTCGGGTTTTGGTTCTTCTCTGCCTGATGATCCGTAGGAGCGTATCCTGCTCCATGAATCACTGTCATTTCTCCGTTCGTCGTCAGGGTGCGGCTGACAATCTCCACTGGGTTGTTCGACAACTAGTCCATCCCAATTATCACATCGAAGCTTCCGTTAGGCTTGTTTTATCGAGAACTGGGTATCTAGGTTACTTACTACTAAAACAACTATATTTCCTGAAGCTAAAATTTGGCAATACTGTCAAATAGAGCGTAACATTGACTATTATGAGACGCACCGATATCCACGCTTGGATTCTATCCCCGCTGTTGAGCTTTCATCCACGTGCCTGAGTGATCTTAGGGCAATACTTCCTGAAATGCCCCACCTCACCACAATTAAAACATGCTTGGCCACAGCCTTGATTGTCACTATCCCTGCCTTGATAGTTGTTGTCGTTATTTCCTCCGCAATTTCCGTTACCATCTTGACCTCTATTTCCATGTTCAGTGCCTTGCCGACATGTTTCCTTGACATGTCCCACCTTACCACAGTTACCACATTTTCCATATCTACACCGCCCGTTATGGGGACGTCGACAGTTGTCGCATTTTGGTAGAATACCCGTGTACTCTTTTCTCTTTTTGGCCTTGTCGTCGCTACTCGACTGGGTACCCAGTTTGAAATTCGCCAACTTCCTCTTGTTGTTCCCAGATGACTCTACATGAGTCTCCTTCTTCTCCTCAGAGGCTGAAAATTTGTCCATCCTGATTGCCTCTTCCGTCAGGGCTACACTTAGATTGATGGCCTCAGAGATTGTGGCAGGCTTTGATGCCGTTACCATGCTCATGATTTGGGGTGCCAATCCCCAAATGAAACGCTCAATCCTTTTAAACTCCGGATCTACCATGTAAGGAACGATACGCGATAGAACTTGGAACTTCTCCACATACTCAGCTATTTTTGGACCTTCCATCTTCAAGTTCCAGAACTCAGTTTCTACCTTCTGGCTTTCTGTTCTCGAACAGTACTTTTTATGCATTAGCTCTTTCAGTTCGTCCCACGATAGAGCATACGCAGCAGCCTCGCCCATTGTCTGAACCTGAAGTTTCCACCATGACAGAGCCCCATCTCGGAACAGCCCGGAAATGTACGTGACCTGATCCCTTGGGGCGCATTTGCTCGCACGCAAAACAGTGTCCGTCTCCTCAATCCAGCGTACGAAGGCTACGGCACCCCCAGTGCCGTTGAAATGTAGGGGCTGGCAGCCTAAGAACTGCTTGTAGGTGCAGCCGTTGGGTGGGTTATCTCCTGGGGTACCTCCGTTGCGCTCGGAGTGATGGGCCTCGTATTGTGCGATGACTGCAGCAATGATTCCCTGAAGTTCCGCCTCGTTGGTGGGTATGCGTACATCCCGTCTTGGAGGCATCTTCCTATGATGATCGTATGGGTCAGGTCATGGTAAGTAAAATGTGCGTAAGTATACAACAATATCAACACATAACATCTCATGTTATAAACAAATCAATCACATAACATCTCATGTTATAGAACATGAACAATAGATCACTTCGATTGCATTGCCACAAATCGAGACCAGGATGTAAGGTTTACAGGTACCCAACTGTATCATACAACATCAATGACTTAGTAGGTGACGACCCTAGGCAGGTCGTGCGATCGCTGGACATGATCAGGAAGCTCTGGTTCGTCCATTTTCAAATTCCAGGACTCCATCTCAAGCTTCTGTTATTCCAGTCTTAGAACCATATTTCTCCTTAATCATTTCCTTGAGCTCGTCCCAGCTCAGTGCATAGGCAGCATCTGTACCAAAGGTCTGAATCTGAAGATCCTATCATGAGAGTGTGCCATCTAGAAATGACCCCGAGGTAAAGGTAACACTCTGTTGGGGTGATCAGTTAGTCATCCTTAGAATGGAGTCAATCTTTTCGGACCAACGAACAATTGCAATGGCGCTCACTGTTTCGTCGAAGTTCAAAGGCTTGCAGTTCAGGAACTGCTTATAGGTGCGGTCAGTTTGGGGGGGGGGGGGTATTCCCCGTAGTGCCATCGCTGCGCTTAGTGCGGAGTGCTTCATGTCACGCATTTGCCTGTGAGATGCGTTTTTGCAGCTCGGCTTCTATCCTTGGCAACATACTGGCGTTTGTGTCATGCCTGGGTGGCATTCTCTTCTGCCGAAATGGCATGAAGTAGGTTAGACAACTCCCCAATTGTCTATGAGATACATAGCACCATAAGCCATCATATACTCACCTAATTTTACACGCAAATATACTCAATGTATGGGTGGGGAAATAAACTACTGAGCCTCCACATAGGCTTGCCAATTTGGCTTGTTGTTTGAAATAGAATAAACTCGAGGCTTCATCGCCTTGGTCATTTGTGTTCGAGTTATTTCCTGCCACATTGGTTTTCATTAGCTTGACCCGCAAAGTCCACCAGGATTTCTGTGCACTACAAGTCGTTATTACGTGGGCCCCCGTAATAATAAATTGTCTTGCACAGTTACCCCAAATTTTCTCTCGTCCAAGCAGATGATCAATCAAGGAGCAACAGCAGGTGCATTGGCATGAACAGGGTCATGCTCTAATGCGGTGTTAGGAGCGACGCCTGGCTCAGGGGCCACGGCTGGCTCCGGATCAACAAACTCCATCTCAAAATCAGCTGGATCAACCATCACAGGGGGTTACAGGATCCTCCAAGGGCTGGCCTAAGCGTATGAACTCAAGGTCATGGTCTGGATCAAAACCAGATGGAAGAACAGGATCACCCTCAATACTGTGATCAAACTCAAAGCTATGTGCGGGAACCGGTGCAGCCGATGATGCCGTATCAGGTTCGGCGTTATGTGAATGGTGCTGCACTCCCTGCATATGCGAAAATGCGAATGTCAGCAACTCAAATGAGTCTGGGACAGGGGAATGGGCATGAGTTTCCCCTGCAGGAGCGTCCGCAAGCAGTAGGCTAATACCAGCAGCAATAGGGCCTCGCCCTCGAATGGGTCCTCCTCTAGTAGATCGTTAATGTCGTCAGAGGCCACGTCGGGGGCATATCAACAATGGGATAAGCGGCAAGGGGGCACAGGAGCAGGGATCACCGCGAGTGGCAAATTCCCAACAAGATGGCCATCAGTAGGCTCTGCTACGACTTTAGGCAGCGCAAAGGGCTGAATGTCGTCATTGTTTGTGCCGGTAGTATCAGAAATGTGCACCTCGTGCTTCGATGTACTATGTCGTCTGATGCTATGGCCATGGGATTCGTAGTGTCCATCTTTCTAGTACAGGATGAAAGCATGGCGTTTGTAACACAAACACATATACGTATAATAATCAATCATATTATCATATAAACATGTTAGTCAATAAGCAATCAAATAATTCTCCTAGTCCCACTAGTCTCCCAGCCTCCCAGACTGACACTCCTAGTCCCACTAGCCAAATTCTTCCCAGTCTCTAAGACTGACATTCCTAGTCCCACTAGCCAAATTCCTTCCAGTCTCTAAGACTGACATTCCTAGTCCCACTAGCCAAATTCCTTCCAGTCTCTAAGACTGCTCTATCATCCACCTCGACCTCTCAGATCGAGCCTCGGCCTCCAAGACCGAGCCTCAGCCTCCAAGACTGAGCCTACTCTTCCTAGTCTCACTAGCCATCTACCTCGATCTCCTAGATCGAGCCTCGGCCTTCAAGACCGAGCCTCAGTCTCCAAGACTGAGCCTAAAAACAAATAAATAAAATGTGCTCAACATGTGTTTATAAAAAGGTTTTGGATCTGGACTTAAGTGGTATGCAGTAAAAATGTTTTCGTGAGAGCCCTAGTGATCATAGTCTAGACTCGAGAAGGAATCCTAGTTCGCTATGATCAGAGCTCTGATACCAAGCTGTCACACCCTGGCTTTGCGGAAGCGTGGTTAATTTGGTGTGACTTCTTAATACCATAGCTTAATCATAACAAAGCTATATGAATTAAAAACATGCAAGATCATCCATTAAGTTTTGAAAACCAAATACAATACCATTGTTTTAACGGGAATACACCCTAACAACCATAATCTTGTTCAACAAACAAACAAAACATAAACACAGTTTAAGGACTGTGACTTGTCCAGGAAAGAGTCACATTCCCTAAACCCCGAATGACCTCGGAAACTAGTGCAGCAGGAAAACGTGCCATACCGTGCCAGATCCTTTAATTCCCTGAAATACATGTAAGTTGAAAAATCAACAATAATGTTGAGCGAGTTCATGTGTTTAGTATGTGCGCGCGAATAAACCTTTATAACCATTGTAAGTGTGAATATTTTGTAAACTCTGGTATGAAAGCAAATAAGGAAACATATCAGTTAATGTGTAACCACATGGTCCAACCTGCGGGCGCATGGGAGGGGATAGGACAAGGTCACCACATGGTCCAACCTGCGGGCGCATGGGAGGGGATAGGACAAGGTCACCACATGGTCCAACCTGCGGGCGCATGGGAGGGGATAGGACAAGGTCACCACATGGTCCAACCTGCGGGCGCATGGGTGGTGTTACGATAAGGTCACCACATGGTCCAACCTGCGGGCGCATGGGTGGTGTTATGACAAGGTCACCACATGGTCCAACCTTAGGGCGCATGGGTGGGGTTTGTTATGCTCAAATAGGCCTATCACTTGTATCCCTCGATCGTACTACGAGGACTAATGTTCTTAAGATTTCGCCTACCCAATCACATAACCTAACAGTTCCTTCCGTAGCTGACCATACCATGTAAGAAATATTCGTAATCATAGTAGCATGTATTTCACCCCCGCAGTTTAGAAAACTGAAAACAGTTAAGAGAAAAGGGGGACATGAACTCACAGTCAGTGCGTCGATATACCAAGTACTCCAAATGTCCAACAGCTGTGCAACGACCTACATGTGCTAATTCTGTTAGACGGATGGCCGTGCCTTAGCTTTATAGTTTACATTTTCGGGGATACAGTTAGACAACCGTTCCTTGTATATACTTGGTAATTTAATTTTCCTTCCCAAGGATGGGGGATTTAATACATGTGTATTCGTATCATCTCATTAAGTCCCACTTAATATATTTTTACTTCTCATTCCAAAATATAAATATTTTTCTCAAAAATATTATATTTTCTCTTCACTTAATACTTTCCAAAATAATACGTTGACAAAATACGCGTTTATGAATATTTCCTTCTAAAGCGTAAGTTACGTTTTAACGATTAAGTGGTAATAGTAATTACCGTTGTAACTTATACGTTTGTCGTGTAAGCGTTTGTATTATTTTGGGTTCGTCAACGTTTGTAAATATTATTTTTACTCTAAAAATAATATTTATATATTTTCACAAAATAATCATAAACAGTGTGGTGAAAAATATATTTATCGAATAAATATTTATCACGTTTAGTTTTGTGAAAAATCCCACCTCCGATTATTTAATAAATAAAGTCATGGCGAAATATATTTTGAAAACATCTCAAAAAATAGTTTAACACTTGTAAATAATTCTAAGTGTTAGATTTTAGAAAAATTTCGCCAGAGTTTCCCCTTGTAACTGGAGGTGGCCACGCTTTCAAGCGTATCATTTTCTTTTACAAAATCACTTCAACAATTTCTTGATTCAATCAAACGATTTCCGACACATTAAACTAGTTTCAACACATCAAACTAGTTGATTAGTATGTAAACCGCATTATTACATGAACTTGTAGTTTTTCCGAAAACTAAAGTGTAGATCTCCTTATATTTGGTGGATCTATGTGTGAAATAGTTTAATCTTGTAAAAACCCCGTTTTTAGAATAAATCACCCTTTACAACTTCCCGTCATCTTTCTCAAAGATTGTTATTTCGTCGAAACTTCTTATTTCACAAGTGTTTATACACTTGTGGTTTGTAAAATCACCTTTGTTAGTATGTCACCCGACTTTTATAAAACATGATTTTTCTCGACACTTGGTTCTACGAAAATACCACTTGCAGATACGTAGATCCGCTAGTTTTAAACACCATTTTACTAGTAATAATACTTTTACACAAGTTCATGTTTCTCGTGTGGTGGAGTTTCACCTTTTAACCCTCGTACCGACAGAAACAAGCTTATGTCAAGATCTATGATCTTAACAAAGTCGGGTTAAACGATGATAAGAGCCACCACGACGTAGATCGGGCCTTAATAATCAACATGTTCAAATACTACGACTTTTACACATGTTATGATCTTTTATGCAACAAAAATCAAGTTTTAGTAAACTTTATAGATTCAAACGATGGGTTTCCGCATTTTAACCGTTGTAAATCATATTAACCACTTTAGATACGTTCGAGAGTGAGTTTTAAACATTATACCTCTAGCTCGGGGCTAGGGAAGATTCTAGGCGAAAATGAGGTGGATAAAAGCAAGGTGACGAGGTCCTTCCGCTTCCGTTTGCTCCAAGATTCTTTATGCGAGATCCCTAACACTTGTATGTGCTTGGAATGGAAGAACAAGAGCCGAAAATGATGGTGGTGACCCTAAGGGGGTTCGGCCGAGAATTTTAGGAAGGAGAGGAGAGAGTTTGGTTGATGTGTGTTGGATGGTTATGATCTTATGTGCTTATGTGATGTATTTATAGACATAAACAAGTTCCAAATCCAATGGTCATTATGTCCTCTTGATACTAGACACCACAATTAAAATAATTACAATGTGTACTCTTGTGTCTCCTCTTTAGTTGGCCGATCCTAATGGGGGGGGTATCCAGTTCGATTTTAATCGCTTAGTTAGAGCTCAGTTACGTTAAGTAGGTTAACTTTAGGGGTTAACTCCGTTAGTTGTATGATGTGTTATAATACGGGTGTTAGGGTAATCAGGGACCCTAACTGGCTCAGAAAAAGACTAATAATATTTCTGGCAATATTTTTATGTTCCGGGTATAGTCCGGTTGTTCGGTTTGATAGAAATCCGTTAAAGTGCTTAAGTAATCTTTTAAGCGTCGTTAATAATATTTTCAGTGACACATCTTATTCTGCAAAGTGTCGGGAATATTTCCTCATGTTTTGGCACTTTATTAGTTAGCTAAAAGCTAGTATGTTAATAAAAGTGCTGTGTTTCGTGCTTAGAGTACGTTTTAGGCACATCCAATCATTACATCTTATTCCTAGAGACGCAGTTATACAACCCTTGTATCCCTACACGCACTATGGGTGTAGTAAAATATTTCTGGCTCATACAGGCCTTAGAGGCAGTGTCTGCCTGATGCTAGCTTTATTAGCATGTTCAATAGGTCATCCGTTCAAATGCTACTGTGCTTTTGTGCATCATGTTTGTCACTAAGGTTCAACATGTAAATAGTGTAGTGACAGTATGTAAAGTATGATGCAGGAATATACAAGTACTAGAAATCAAGTAGCAGTTCATCAGCAATTTCAGTTAAGCACAGTAATTAAGCAGTAATTAATTATTAATTAAATAGTACGGACACCTGGTTTAGTGAGGGTTGTCACATGCCCTATGCTATACAATACAATGTAAGACCTGATCCTAGACACTTAGACGGAATCAACAGATGTAGTGCACCAACACTGCCTCAAACTTAGGCAATCGAAAACAACCTTACAACATTACAAATTTACAAACATACACTAGTCTACCCAAGACGTCTCAATACCTTTATTCCTAGTCTTAAACCATAAAAAACCCATTTTCTTGACCTCCCCAAAAATATACTCTAATTTTACCTCTTTATTCTTGAAAGCATATAAATTGAAATAAAGAAAATGTGTATTTAAACCTGAGTTAAGTGTGTTCATAAATGAGAGTTTTAGTGAATTTTATATGTTATATTAAATTTAAATCAAATGAAACGCATATTAAGTTACCGGAATTAAATGAGATTGAAAATCACATCAGTTCCTTGCACTATTTATATCACTGTTAATATATATAAAATATATACGTATTTCTTCTTGCTAATTATTGATGGCATCTTCAAGGACCTACTTAACCATTCTTCTGTTGTCTCTCACAGTATCACATTCAATATCAGGTACTACCAAATCAAAAATAAAAATTGAAGCTTTAAAAGCTTTTTTTTTTTTTTTTGGTATTTGAAATTTTGAATCTTTTTTGTTGATTTTAGGTTATGAAGATGAAGGGGTGGCAAGTGTTCAACAAAACAAGAGAATTTTGCAATCAAGTCCACCAAGTTGTGTGAACAAATGTGAGAATTGCACGCCATGTGAGGCTACTTTGGTAAGTCCTCCAGACCCTAAGTTGATTGATTACAAGGATCAATCTCTTTGGGGAGATAATTACAATTACTATCCTCAAGTATGGAAATGTAAATGTGGTGATAAACTCTATGAACCTTGATCAAATAATTAAGATGTTATCTCAAGTATTAAGTTATATAATTATTTATTTATTTACATATAATGAAAATAACCGTGTATTCGATTATCTGTCTTTGATTCTGGTTAAGTTAGATATCAACTATGACATTAGTTAATTTGAGTATTGATTGCATATGTTTCACATATTCTTGTATAAAGTATATGTCATACCCTGACTTTTGCGGAAGCGTGATTATGGGGTGACTTACTTGTTATCATTGCATTCAAACATATCAAACAATCTATATGATAATACCAAAGATTTGTCATCCATAAAATGAGTTTAAAACATAACAACATTGTCTAAAACGTAGACTTCAAAATTTAAGTTTTACAAACGAGATGAATTGTGTAAAAGTTTGCTAAGGACTCGACAAAGATAATAGTTGTAATCCAAGTTTGGAAGACGTGTCTCGTCCAGGATTAAGACACACTGGCCAAACCCAAAAACCATGGATGACATCTTTATACTTAACATGACTTGAAATTCCAACGTCCGCCAGATCCATACTTAATTTCCTGAAATACATGTAGTTTGGAAAACATCAACAAAGGTTGAGCGAGTTCATGTGTATGTGAGTCTGTATAAATCGTTAATGTGTGTCTGTATAGATTGTGAAATATGTCTGTATAAATGTATGTCCTTGGTATGTAGCAATAAGGAAAAACAGATCAATTAATGTGTAGCTAATACATTAATAAGTGATATGGCCTAGGAAGCACTCAAACCTGTAACGCGTACTTCATACCGGTCCTTCCGGCGGAACGACATACTCACCACATGCAACCACACGCTGGCCCATGTGTGGGGCTCGCAACACCCAATAGATCTATCACTCATGCCTCTCGGTCCTTATACAAGGATTAATGGTCTTACGATAATAGCCTATCCATTCACGTGATCTAACAGTAAATTCCTTAGCTAATCATACCATGTATAAAAGTGTCTGTAATTGTCTGTAAAAATCTGTAAATGTCTGTAAAAATTGTAACATGTATTTCACCCCCGAAGTATAAAACTGAAAATAGTTAAGAGAAAAGGGGGACATGAACTCACAGTATTGCGTCTTCGGTACTCGTAACCCAAATCTCCTCAGCAAACACAACTACCTACAATGGTCTAACGTCTATTAGACGGACGGGCCATGCCTTGGCTTAGAGTTTAGTGTTTTGAGTTACGTTACTTTGGTATTATGTTGTTAAAATAATAATAATTATTTTAACTTTATTAGAAAAATAGTTAGACAACTATTTCGTATTTATTTTCTCGAATATTTTACTAAGTGTTCGGGTTCTCGGAAAATTTCGGCAGAGTCTCCTCTGTAAATAGAGGTGTCCATGCTTAAATAGCATATCATTTTCTTTTATATATATATCCAATAGTTCATTTTCAATAATCAAACCGACATATCGACAAACAAAACGTTACTTACTTTATTTCAGCTTTATTACTCAAAACCAGACTGTTTTCGAGGATTTTTATAAATTAGTTAACCTTTTCTAAAAATTACCAAATTTTTACAGAATGTCACATATCTCCCAGAGTTTATTGTGTAAAAATATCAAGGTCCAATTCGTTACCCATATTTTATAGAAAATCATTTTCTCGACTGCAATCAGATTTGTTACCTTCTGATCGCAGTTGACGGAAATATTCACTAAAAATCAACCGTAAGTCCGTTTGACGAAATTCCAGTTGGAGGGTCGTCCTGACAATGGTGTCTATCTACTGTAAAAATTCCATGAGTTGATTTTACTCAGGTTTTAAGTTATGACTCCGAAATAACATACTTTTTCTGAAATAAAAATGCAGCTTGAGCTGCTGTCCAAAAATAGTCCTTTAAAAATAGTAAACGGTCTCGAAAAATTACGATTCTAGTGCCATTTGTTTAGTTATTCCAAAATACTCATTTTAGGCTTTAGAAAATCCGTTTTTCGACTTAAAATGATCCCGTTACAGCCTGTTGAAGTTGGCTGGAAATCCAACTCAGCAAGCTGTTTAAGCTTTTGTGTGTGATGAACATTCAACAATCGTAACAAGAATCGAAGTGGAACAAGAGTATGAATGGACTTACTACTAGCACAAGGCTAGGGTTGTAATCTTAGGATGAGATGATAAAGAATGATGGTGAGAAAAGCTTGAACAAGGCTTCTTGGGAGCACTTCAACTTCTCACTTCTATGGAGGATCTTTACAACTTGAATGAGAGCTTGATGGAGAAGAAATGGAGGTATGAAGTATGGTGGTGATGGAAATCAGTTGTGGAGAGAGAGAGAGGGGGGGGGGTATGAACCGAATTATAGAGAGAGGAGAGAGGAGTAGTAGTGCAAGTTAGTAGTAATGATTCACTAATCCTTGGAAACATGCATCTAGCTTATAGGAAAAATTATGACAAGAATTTGGCCAATGAAATCAAGATTTTCTTTACAAAAGATTTAAACAAAATATTCTTTAATAATTAGGGCAGATTTTCGGTTATGGGGGGGGGGCAAAGTGTAAATTTTTGTTAATTAGTAGGTAATTATTAAAAGGTTAAGGGTATTTACAAGTATAGTGGGTGTATGTCATGTTTACATGGTGCATGGGGATTTTTGTGACCATGATTAATTTAAAATAATAAAATAATATTTCTAACAATATTTTCATGTCTCGGGTAATGTCTGGTTGTTCGGTTTCGCATCGTTCCGTTAAAGCGTTTAATTGTCCCGTAAAGCGTCTTTTGTGCATCTTTTTGTAACGAAATTAATTCCAACACTTAGGAAAGTGTCCATTTAGTCAATACTCTGTATAATATGAGTGTGTTAAAAGCTGAATTGTTTCTAAAATGCGGAATTCTGTAATTAAATTGCGTTTTAGGCACTTTCCGGCACTCAAACTATCACCTAGTGACATAGTCTTATGGTCCTCACTTCCCTACACTCCACACTGGTGTAGTGTTTTATCCCTGGCCCATACTGGCCTAAAAATAGTATCTGTCTAAGTGCTGGCATTGTCAGCACGTGTCTGAGATATCCGCTCACTGTGCTAACTGTGCTTTGTGCATCAGGTCTGTCACTAAGAGTCTGTATGAAATAAATGGAGCGACTGTATGTAAAGTGATGCACATGTATGTATGTAACATAAACAGTAAGTAGTTTAAAGTGTCAGTTGTTATCAAGCACAGTCATTAAGCACGTAATTTAAAATTAATTAATTGTACAGTACCTGAAATTTTGAGGGTTGTCACAGTATAAACATTATAAAGTTAACAATTGGAAGACATATATGTGCGTATCAAACTTGAAGAGATAAAACCTTATCAAAGCCAAATGTTAAAAGTTTTTCGGTGGTTACTTCTTTGACCGGATAACCGGAAAATAAAGTCATTGTCCGTCACGATCCGACAATTAAAATACATTCTTTTTAATCTCAAACCCTATCAGTGGTGGACACACCATAACGCAACCAACAATAACATTCAAATACCGTCGTGACTTACTAGTTAATAACCAAAAAACGCATCTCCTCCAACCACCATTTGCAAGTTAACACGTCGCAACGTGCATGCATGGTTCAACGTTTTTAAATCTGATTTTTTTTGTCTGGTTTAACGGTCTACAGCAACCCTAGGGTCCTAAATATTCATTTTATATATTATTTTTTAGGCCCAAGACATTGCTATTCATATTTACTCTTAGTTATGTTCGTTTATCTATGTTCAGCTATCTTCTTTCGTTAATGTTTATAAATTGTTTGTTCATACTAATAACGAACAAACATAAACTTTTGTTCGGTTCGTTTACAGGCCTTAGTCACCTCATGTGCACTCCACATTAAGCATTTTAGATTTTTAACTCCTTAAAAAGTTATTTGTGTAAACATAATATTAAAAAGAATAAATTACAATTTTGGCCCCTGTGGTTATATCACTTGTAGGATCGATGAATCGTCCAATATGAGTCAATCAGAGTCAAATCTGGTTTCTAGAAAGGCGGAATCAGACTAGAAACCGTCAATCAATGTTAGAACAGGAGTAGAAGAGTAGAAAGCCACTTTAAACATGTTCTTCATTCATATAATACGTTTTGGTACAGAGAGAATCCGTCAGCACTTCGGTACAAAATTCTCCAGAAAGTTAAAATGAAGAACACTACTAGCCTATTTATAGGCTTGCCAGACAGCACGAAATAACATATCCAGATCGCACGAGCTGGACTAGCTCACTTCGTGCGACCTAGCTTACAATCATATAAACTTAACATTTTCAAACTATTACATGTAAATGACACGACATAGACTGATGACGCAGGCGATAGACATTATGCATCAACATCACTTTACCCTTTTAGCCCCAAAAGGAATCTTTTAACATCTGAGCCCCCATCGTCTTTTATTCTAACCCTTTTGGCCCCTAACACTAACTCCATCCATTTACTTGGTTAAAAACTTGTCATGTGCCCCTCACATGAGGGGCATTTATGGCAATTCACCTATAAATAATTATTAAAAAGCTAAAAGAAATATAATTAAATATTTGCAAATTATAGTGGGTACCACCCTCACCACACCCTCCCTTCCCTTGCAACTTTCGCTGGTGACGTTCATCTTCTCCGGCGAAATTATTTTTCCAGCGACCAAACACCACTTCATATCTTGCCTTGTCGACTTCTTCATCTACAATCTTCAAGATATATCAAATACATACCAAACAAAAGCAAAATGTCAAATGAAACAATTTGAAATTCTGTATCTAATTAATCTAATTACAAATTTATTTTGTTTTCTGTTTTTCAACAACCATCCACAATCCACCATCGAACATCTCAACAACCCGACCACTTAATCATACACTACACCGAAAAAATCCCTTGTTTCACCATCCTCACACTTACTCCCTTCCCAACACCCTCCTTACAACTAACCCACACTCTAAACACCCTCTCAAACAACCTTGCAATATCGAAATCCGGCAACTTCAAATCCAAATGTTCGACTACCCGCGACACCATTCGACCCAATTCAAACACATCTCACCCCACATTCTCATAAACACTAGTCAAAGGTAACAATTTGTCTTCGGTTATTGTTTTAATCATGGTATTAACCTCATCAAACCTCTGTTCTAAATTAAGTCTTAATAGTATATCTATTATGACATTTTGGGCTAAATAAAGTTTGGTTTCATAGTAAGAATATTCATACCTAGATCCTGATTTGCTTAACCGGACGTTTGTACCGACGAATCCGTCTGCGTTGAACGTTTAATGTTCGAAATTGTTGAAGTCTTGTACGCCGCCGCATGATGAACACTCTTGGTTTCCGGTTACTGGGTTGACAATTAGGGTTTTGGACTTGCAGCTTTTGCAAGAACTCATTGATTTGAAACTGATTTAGGTGTCAATTTTGCGATCAAAGGGGGTACCCTGTTTCACCCCTTTGATTGAACCGACTTTAGGACCATAGGGTGGCGGTGATGCATAGTTAGAGAGAAAGAGAGAGTACCCTGTTTTACCCCTTTGAAGAGAGATAGGTTTTTTTATTTTAGATCTGGGGTTTTTTAAGAGAGAGAAACACCAGAGAGATGTGATAATTGATGGAGAGAGAGTGTGTTCTTGATCTTTGTTATTTATGACAGAAAATGTGGAAACAAAATAACTAAGATGAAATACCAATAATACACTTGCCTTAAATAAACCTAACTGAGTAATTTAACTCAGTTTGGTGTAAAGGACCGAGTCTCATTTAACAGGGGGAGGGGAATGAAAATGAATCAAGAGAGAAAAGGAAGGAAAAGATGCGATTTTTTTCGTGTTACCGAGTTTAATGAAAAGTAAAGGAAAATAGAAGAAATCAAGCATTTTATATATTCCTGAGTTAGGAGGAAAAGAAAAGAAAGAAACAATTTTACCATTATACCCTTTAAACATATAATATTTTTAATAAGATATGATGTTAATTTAGTAATTAATAAGATTTTCTCTTATAATCTCTCCAATACAGGATAGGAGGATAATAATTTTAACAAATTTTCTTCCCCGTTAGACCGTGGGGTATGGTGGGGCGGGGTTTGGGGCATGGGGCATGGGTTGACACGTGAATTATGGGGGCACTCAATACACAAACCCAAGTTCTAGGGGTATGGTGGGCGTGGCTGGGCTGGCGTGGCCAAGCCACTTCAATTTCTTTAATATATATATATAGAACCATTAAAAACTGCATAAACATACATAATAATTACAAAAAGCATAGTATCAAAATAAAAACAATCATTCTTCGTCGTCTTCGTCGGTTTCGAACCCAGGAATCGTTGAAACATGATCTACAAAATCAGATCGAAGGTTGTGATGTATATCCCTTGACTTGATCAAAAATTCATTTGACGCTTTATCTTCGTCTGTAACTGTTACGTTACCTGGTTGGGGGTCATCGTCATCATAGTAGGTAACGACCGCTCTACCTTCATCCTCCAAAATCATGTTGTGAAGAATGATACATGCGTACATCACGTTACCAATCTGATCGTTGTCCCATAGTTGACAAGGCATTGCCAATATTCGCCACCGTTTCTTTAAAACACCGAACGATCGCTCGACGTCTTTACGTGCAACCATTTGTACCCTATTAAACTTTAATCTCTTTGGATCTATGGTACCGTGTCTTGTGAACGATTTTACGAAAACCCCTCACTCTGGGTAAATCCCATCAACTAGGTAGTACCCATACACGTACTCAACCCCGTTTACAAAGAAACTTCCTTTGGGTCCTATACCATTTACCCGATCATTGAAAAGGGGCGAGTGGTTTATAATGGTAATATCGTTATGTGAACCTGGCATACCGAAGAACTCATGCCATATCCAAAGATCTTGGGACGCAACCGCTTCAAGCATGATGGCTGGCATCCCGTGAAATCCACTCGTGTGAGCGCCTTGCCATGCGGTTGGACAAAGTTCCCAAGGCCATTTCATATAGTCTAAACTACCTAGCATCTCGGGTAGCCCATGATAATCTGCTTAATGTTCCAATATTTGTTGCATGTCACTGAACGAGGGCTTTCTCAAATATCTTTTCTTATAAAGTTCTAAAATACAGGAACAAAAGTTGTGAAGACTTTCTCTAGCTACACGTGCAGACATTTTTAAATAGTCATCCATAATGTCCGAACTATTGCCGTACGCTAACTGTCTAAATGCGGCCGTGACCTTTTGCCACGTACTAAATCCTAATTGCCCGGTTACATCCAGTTTTTGTTGGAAATAAAGATACTTCTCCTCAAGATCTGTAGATATCCTTAAAAATAAGTTTCTATTCATACGAAAACGACGCCTAAACATTTTTTCATCATACTTAGGTTCCGCTGAGAAATAATCGCTTACCAACAAATTGTTAGCGGTGTGCCGTTCACGAGCGATGTACCTCCTCCGTTTAGGTTGCGAAGTCTCTTCCTCATCGTCTTCCACGATAGCTTTCACCACCTTCGCGATCGTTTGTAGAAATATTTCCGTACCATCGTCAGATGATGATGACGATTCACTTAAACTTGAAGAACTCATGGCAAGATTGTGTTTTATGTGTTTGATATTGTGTGAGAAAAAATGTTAAATATGGTAAGGGTGGTGGGGGCGGTCAGTTATAGC
The DNA here is from genome assembly GCF_002127325.2 of Helianthus annuus. Taxonomy (NCBI): domain Eukaryota; kingdom Viridiplantae; phylum Streptophyta; class Magnoliopsida; order Asterales; family Asteraceae; genus Helianthus; species Helianthus annuus. The sequence continues at coordinate 60,116,612 of NC_035434.2, forward strand.
ACCGTGATAGGCTCTAACAACGCATGGAAAAATCAAAACATCCACCGCCACCAAAACTTCAACGTGTGATAGGCAATAGTCCGTGATCTTTTCAACGCGTTATGGGATTTTAGTGATGGAACATGTGAGGGGGTGTGAGGGTTTATTGGGGGTGTTGTGAGTGATGACCGATGCCACTAAAAAGGTTGTGAGTGATGGAAAAATAGTTGATGACATGGCGAAACTTGATTGAATACTTGTGAGTTATAGAATTCTATCACTAGTAACTAGGGGTGCAAACGAGCCGAGCCGAGCCCGAGCTCGACCAGGCTCGAGCTCGAGCTCGTTTAACACATGAAAGCTCGAGCTCGAGCTCGGCTCGATTCGAGCTTTATTTCTGAAGCTCGAGCTCGGCTCGAAGGTAATTTTTCAAGCTCGAGCTCGGCTCGGGCTCGACTCGTTTAGTATTTATTAATTAATTTATATTAATTATAATTATTATTATTATACATATAATTTAGTTATTTTTTATATTTATATAAATGGTAATTAATATTATATAAATATATGTTTAATATATTAATAAAAAAATATATAAACAGAAAGCTCGGTTAGGCTTGCGAGCCGGCTCGAGCTCGATAAGCGAAGCTCGGGCTCGGGCTCGTTTACTAAACGAGCTTGTTTTTAGGCTCGGGCTCGAGCTCAAGCTCGTTTAAGCTCGGCTCGTTCGAGCTTTTTTTCGAGCCGAGCTCGAGTAGCTCGCGAGTAGCTCGGCTCGTTTGCACCCCTACTAGTAACTACCCCGCCCCTAATAGTCAATGCCAAGCTTAACCTTCTTAAATGTAAATCATCCCAATCGCCCCATTCAATTGTTTCGTATTTGCTCCTTCTTCATTACTACTGATGATTGAAACCAAACATTGAAAGCCATACCAAATTGAAGACAAACCCTTCAACAGGAAATAAATCAACAGAAGTTGAATGCCATGGTTCAATGTCTTGCAGTTACGACATTCAAAGAACCCTACTGGTAACTATAAAGGGTTTCCTGTCCTGTCCTGTTCTTCATATATATTTTTCCTTCACACTCATGATTTTGCCCACTGATTCTCTCCTTCTTCACAAGACATATTAGACCTTTCTTTCGCCAATTCCTTTTAGTTCGTATCCCCTTATACTCATTGTGCTTGTGAGGAGATAGAAGACGACGCTGTTATGGTCGCCAATAACGACCTTCAGGGTTTCTATTTTGCTGCTGTTCTTGATGGCCATGTGGGTTTCTCTTCTGTCGTCAACTTTCTCAGGTTTGTATTCTGCACACCAGTTTGTGTTTTTATCTAACTCATCATTATAATATGAGACATGTTAATATAGGATATTAATAGGGTAATAAATTATTTAATTTGACAGAAACCAAATTACCACATGTAGGGAATGCCCTGAGCAATGCAAGGAAGTTATCTCTACAAATCTAGGTGAATTGCATTCTGCATATTTCAGTTAGCTAATTACATCGCATGTAGTCGTGTTTATGCTTAAATGGCTTATATTCGCCTTCGGTTTGCAGTATGGAGAAATGGACATTAATATCCCTCAATATTCTCTACAACCTATCGATTTTTCTTTCATGATTAACGAGCGTCAAAGTTATCATGAGAAGCCTAGATGCCACGTACCAGACCTTCATTCACCCCCAATTTCAATCTTCCGAGGATGACGTCACGCGAATTTGTTGGATCAGCAAAGTTACGTCTCAAATCAGGTAATTTAACCCAATCTCTCGGTTTTCTTCATCATTATTTGCTATACCTTTGTTTCTTGTTCTTTGATGTTTGTACATTTGTGTTTTCATCCGAAATTTGATCTGATCTCTGCTGGGTTTAAGTTAATTCTTTTCGGATTTTTGTTTCAGTGACCCCAAATTAGAGATTTGATTCGGTATAATTTTTTAGTGGCTGTGTGCAAGGAGGAAAAAGGTGGCATGTTATCATTAATTTCAACTCATCTAGAAAACTGCACATAATACTTGTGCGTATATAGTTAAGCAGAGACATGTATGCATCTAAGTTCTTTTTTATTTCGAATGGCAGAACTTTACTTTGATTATAGAACTATTTTTTATTTGCTCAACTATGGTAATCCAGTTAATTACTGCTTAATTTCCATTTAATAAGAAACGAGATCTAGAGAGAGGAGACGATGGAAGCTTCTCAGTATTGTGTAATCGATGTTGTTGCGTACTCGTCGTTCTGATGCTATTACATGCCCGTTACTGGTCTAAAACAGTTGTCTTTTGGTTAGGTGATATATAAGTTCTGAAGTTTGGGTTTTCTTAGGACGACAGGCTGGTCCTGATTGTGGAGCCTAAGATATTATTAGACGGTGAACATGGAACCGATAGGACATTCGTGGTTGAAAAAAAAAGTGTGGGCTGAGCCTGAGGTGTTCTTTTACCTGGCTGAGAACAATGTGTTGTTTGAAGGAATCCTTTTGAAGCCGAGCATGGTTACACCTTGAGCCAATTGCAAGGACAAAGCCACACCTCAACAAGTCGCGGATTACACTCTCAAACTTCTCAAACATAAAATCCCACGTGGAGTTCCTGGAATCATTTCAGGTTTCTATTTCCCATGTCAAGTTACTGTTTGCGTTTTTTTTTAAAAAGAGTTAACCGCCATTTCCGTCCCTGTGGTTTGTTCACTTTTGCCATTTTAGACCAATTTTCAAAAATACACCAGTTTCCTCCATGACATACTGGAAACGTGCCACTTCGGTCCAAATATTAAAACCCTTAATTTAACCTGTCTGACTTAACTGAGTTTTAATTTTTGAATTGAAGTGGCATGTTTTGAGTATGTCATGGAGGAAACTGATGCATTTTTTTAAAATTGGCCCGAAATGGCAAAAGTGAACAAACATAGGGACGAAAATGACAGTTAACTCTTTAAAAAATGAAAGCATATAAATTGAAATAAAGAAAATGTGTATTTAAACCTAAGTTAAGTGTGGTCATAAATGAAAGTTTTAGTGAAGTTTATACGTTGTATTAAATTTAAATCAAATGAAACGTATATATTAAGTTACGAGAATTAAAAGAGATTGAAAATCACATCACTTCCTTGGACTATTTATATCACCGTTAATATATATATATATATATATATATATAAAATATATACGTATTTCTTCAAGTTGCTAACTATTGATGGCACCTGCAAGGACCTGCTTAACCATTCTTCTGTTATCTCTCACAGTATCACATTCAGTATCAGGTGCATGGGTCGGTTTTACCTTAAAACCATAACCATAACTGTGATATCGGTTAATGGATAACCATAACCATAATCGATCGGTTATGGCGGTTATGGTTAATCGGTTATGGCGGTTATGGTTAATCGGTTTTGATGATTATAGCGGGTCGGTTGTGGGTGGTTAACCGTGTATTTAGCCTAGCTAAAAATAGCTTAATTTTTTTTAACATGCAATAAATTGTTATTGCATATTTGTATATATTAGTATATTACATAGTATTAAAAAAAATACATATAATCTATAATATTAATACCGATTATTACTGAATATTCAAATAAAGTGATCTGATATATTCCATAAATTCAAATAAACATTTAACCAAAACCGCAAAACGATATGAAATAACCAATAAATACGGAAAAAAATTTTAATCAAAAACATTAAATATCAAAAAACTAGTGAAGAGCGCTAAATCTTACAAAGATTTATTACATGTTGGTTCGGTTCGGTTATGGTGGTTTTGGAAACATTTATAACCATAACCGACCCGCTACTTTCGGTTTTCAAAAAAAAAACCATTAACCGACCCACCGGTTTTTGATTTGTTTCGGTTTTTCGGTTTGGTTTTGTCGGTTAATTCGGTTATGGTTGGGTTTTTTTTGCACACCCCTAGGTACTACCAAATCAAAAAATAAAAATTGAAGCTTTAAAAACTTTTTTTCTGTGGGTATTTGAAATTTTGAATCTTTTTTTGTTGAATATAGGTTATGAAGATGAAGGGGTGGCAAGTGTTCAACAAAACAAGAGAATTTTGGAATCAAGTCCACCAAGTTGTGTGAACAAGTGTATGAATTGCATGCCATGTGAGGCTACTTTGGTAATTCCTTCAGACACTAAGTTGATTGATTACAAGGATCAATCTCTTTGGGAAGATAATTACTATTACTATCCTCAAGTATGGAAATGTAAATGTGGTGATAAACTCTATGAACCTTGATCAAATAATTAAGATGTTATCTCAAGTATTAAGTTATATAAATATTTACATACAATGAAAATAACCGTGTATTCGAATATCTGTCTTTGATTCTGGTTAAGTTAGATATCAACTTTGACATTAGTTAATTTGAGTATTGATTGCATATGTTTCACATATTCTTGTATAAAGTTAACAATTGAAGCCATATGTAGGTGCGTACCAAACTTGAAGAGCTAAAACCTTATCAAAGCCAATTACCTAAATGTTAAGTTTTTTTGGTTAAGTCTAACTAGGCTTGTAATAAACAGAACCTTTCGTCAACTGTCCAATGGAAAGCTCATTTATGTTCGTTAATTTAATAATTAAACAAGCATGAACAAAACTTTTTGTTCGAATGGACATGAACACATGTCTCGTTCATTCATTTGTGTCCGTGAGCGTTCATTTAAGTTTGTTCGTGAACGTTCATTTGTTTATGTTTTTGTTTAGTTTCGTTCGTTAATACATTCATTTAAGATTGTTAGGCCCATTACAATCTAGCGTAGTTTAAGAAATTAAAATATTACTCATTACAATTTAGTCTAGTTACATACATATACAAAAACCTACTTAACACTGTCCAAAATCAATCGTCAACTTTTCCCTTCTGTCACCTGTTCTCTTGATTTCGCTTGAATTGCCACAGTTTCCTTCTCCCAATTTCTCTTCTATTTTGCCTTCTTTAACTGTCATTAGTTCATTACTATTGTGAGGTCTCTTGCATATTATCCATATTCTTCCGATTTCTTCTTAATCGTGCTTTTCTATCTTCTTATCGGCGGTTACTTCTCTGGCCGGATAACCGGAAAATAAACTCATTGCCCGTCACGATCCGACAACCAAAATACATTCTTTTTAATCTCAAACCCTGTCAGTGCTGGACACACCATAACGCAACCAACAATAACATTCAAATACCGTCGTGACTTACTAGTTAATAACCAAAAAACGCATCTCCTCCAACCACCGTTTCCTCAGTTATTGTCACACCCCAACCGATGGCGGAATCATCGGGGCGCGGAAATAGGCGAATCAGATTGCTCAAGAGAATCCATAACAACTAATAAGCGACAATATTTATTTCATTTGTTATCCCATACTAACAATCAATACAATCATGTAAGTTATCACAGATTTCTTGTCCTCTCGAACAATACAAGTCAGACAACCTAGATTTTAGGTGAGTTTCTAGACTTCCTAGCTTGATTTGATGTAGACAGCAACTAAACCTGCAACATACGTTAAAACAACGTCAATACAAAAGTATTAGCGAGTATACAGGTTTTGGTAGAGTAGCGTAAATAGTTAAAAAGTGCGGCGAATTACCAAATACATAAACGAGATACCTCAACATACATGCATACAAGACAGATACTACCAGCTAAGTCTCTCGAGCTGCGATTGCGATTGCTATTCATCCTAACTAGACCCCGTCGGGTACTATAGTACTATACTAGTTAAGGCGGGACCTTGCGAGTATAAGTCCTAACACATATGTAATTACCATCACGTGAAAATATGCATAACAGTTATTCGCAAGTGATAAATAGTTTAATTGTATGATTCGTTTTGATAAATCTGATTTGATAGGAACGTATGTTACACCCAAAAATGCGATAAAAAGGGTTCGAGTATACTCACAGCCGGTGTTCAGCAAGTAAACACAACTTGGTTGGATTAAAGGGAGCGCGTCTGAGATTAGCCTGATTACAGATTGATAGTGTAAGCGTTGAATAGTGCATTAAACGGTGGTAGTGAACCAAGTGTCGGATGGGAATCCGATCGGATGGGAATCCGATCGGATGGCAATCCGACTGGATGGCCAGTCGATCGGGTGGCAATCTATTCAGATGGTCATCCGATCAGATGGCCGTTCGATTGGATTGTTACCTCGTTTGGTAAAGGTGTGTTTGTGTATGATGGTTTGTCTTTTGAAGTTTTCGTTGTAGCATTTTGAAAACAGAGAAGTATCTCTACCCTTCAGGTCGATCGATCGAACGGCGGTTCGATCGAGTGGCGATCCGATTAGTAGGACACTTAGTGAGAACAAGTTCTCAGCAGGTTGTCACTCGATCGGATAGCAATCAGGTCGGGTGGCAATCCTTTGGAATGACAATGTATTGAACATGTCGAAAATTGTTTTAGTGTTGAAGTTCCAAATGTCTCATGGTAGGATGGTCGTTCGATCGGATGGCAGTGCGATCGGACGGTAATCCGTTCGACGTTCAGATCTTTGAAAAGTTGAATTTAAAGTTTAAGTGAGGAACCAAGTGCAAGCCGATCGTCCGATCGGATGGCAATCCGATCGGACGACAATCCGTCCCAACGGCCTGATCGTTTTTGGCACTTGATTGTTTTGAAAGTTTTGCAGTTTTGATCGAGACGGTGTGATATCGTGGTAAACCATAGAAACCCCATCAAGACCCAAGTGACCCGATCGAACAGGAATCACCCTAGTCCGATCAGTCAACTGTTTCAAGACGGTTGTTCATGTCTAACCCGGAATCGGTAGTCTCTTCGATAGAATTTAGATCTTGAACTGACGCATCACTAAGAAAGAGTAGAAGATCAGAACGAGCTCCGATTCTATCGGTTTTGAGTGTATTGAGTGTAAAAGAGTTGAAAGAAAGTTAGAAAAACCATCTTTCAATCCTTTTAAACATGAATATGTGCAGATCTATGTGAAAACATTGTTTAATCTTGTGGAATCATTCAGGTCTGAGTTATTCTTGGTGGAATGAGGCCAAGACTTGAAGTTCATAAGAACTCCATGATGACATCACCCTAGAACACCTCAAATCCACTGATTCCACAGTTAAAAGTTGAGATTCAAAAGAGAGAATGATGAAGAAGTGTGTGTAGATCATAGAAGCACAAGATTTCGGTTGAAAACTTACAAGAATCGTGAGAAATCGAGGGAAGATAGACCCAAAGCATTGTGGTCGAGTGAGAGTTGTCACATCACTTGAACAGTTATGTGACAAGGCTATTTATAGGTAAAGAGGAGAAAGGTGATGGAGTGCCATGGATCGGATGGCAATCCGATCGGGTCACACCTTGATCGGATGGCAATCCGAACGGATGGCAATCCGATCGGATGGCCAATCGATCGGTTGGTCATCCGATCTAGGGCATCCAGTGTGTTGGGTTTCGATGTTTCGTTTCATTCGTTAAACACTGCGATAGTTTGGTTACACATTTTCATACCCACATTCATATATTTATTATAATTAGTCATAGAGGGTCGTATAAATATCCATATATCAAAGTCCGCGTTGCGATAATCGAGTTGCGCGTTTCAAACATGCATTGCGTTGCGACACATCACGGCTTTCGAGGAGGGTAGAATAGGTCCTCACTCAACGTCATCGTGAGTGTTAGTACGTGCGATGCGATGTATTATCGTGATAAAGCATGCGTAATACGCGAAAATACTCCGAAATAGCGATGTATGCGATATAGCCACATTATGATCCGAATCTCTGGTGCTAGGCGTAACGACTAAGCGAGAGCGACGAGTTAAAGTGATTCGTTTAATCAAAGGCGATAACACACACAAGAATGCGATTCCAAAGCATTTTAAATTTTCGAAAAGTCGATTAATTAGGAAAAACTTGTTTATGAAAATCTTCCCACGATGCGGCGTTAACTGTATTGATGTCCACACCAGCGCTATGAGAAGGGTTTTGGTTAGGTTACTAAAAGATCTAAAAGTGATTTAAACTCATCTTACGAAATTTTCTCGCCACACGGCGTCAACTTGAGTCGATTGTCACACCAGTGTTACAAGAAAATCTTGTTTTGTACAAAGGTTTTTGGAAAAAAGTTTTATAGGAAAAGTTGGTTAAACTTTGTGTAAACAAAGCCTTTTTAATAATACCAAAAATTTAATTTTAAGGTCGGCCCCGCATGGCACTTTTCCACGAAAGTTCTACAATATGGCTAAAACACTTATATATAGGAAGTACCAGCGGCATATCCGCCATGTTTTATCCATATGGCTTCCGTCTCGTGAGGCAGTGTCATCTGTGTCGATATAGTACAGACAGATTTGCGATGACTCGATCCAAACGAGAATGGTTGGATCGAGTCTTGAAAGGGCGAACTAAGCGATGAAGTCGTTTTCGAACTCAGTTTAGTGATACGAGCGAGTGCGATAAGTGATGAGCGGTACGCGATAATCGATAACACAAACACCAAATACCAAGCATAGTAAACGAAGACGACAGTGGTAAGCGAAAAGCGAAAAGCGATGAGCGATAGCGACAAGCGATAGCGACAACCATCGAGCGATAAGCGACAGTCGATGCGTTGCAAGCAATGGAGACATGCGATTCGATTAGATTTAACAGCACCACAATTTTCACTAACATTAGCCCAGATGGCCTTTTTCCATGAAAGTCTGCTGATACGGCTAAAACACCACCATGTCTTAGCCCTATTAGTTTCGTCTTGTGAAGCAAGGTCATGAGTGCTAACTTAACGCAGATAACACAGATAACACAAGTCGCGATAAGAGTGTCGAAGCGGTGGGATAGGTGCGAGGAGTGTTAAGGCGAAGAGCGACGAGCGATGAGCGGTACACGTCAAGCGATCCATGATATCCGATTCACAGCAAGCGATACACAGTAAGCGGTAAGCGATAGAGCGATACACACAAAATATGCGATTAACCGAAGACACACCATAAGCGATAACTATCACACCCCGACCGCGTTAAAACAACGAAACCGCGGCGGAAACGTCGGGGAGTGTTGTAACAGAATCATCGTTTCACAACCATGGTAATTAAAAGTTTCGTTTTATTGATTCATTAAGTAAATTACATTGTCTTAAACCAAACAAACAAATTAAACATCGTCTATCATCGTTATTAAGTAACTAAGGCCTTGTCCAGATCCTATATGAACATGCATCCTAGCAACCAACATCATGCAACATCACCTGAAACATATGTAAAAAAACAAAGTCAGCAAAGAAATGCTGGCGAGCACATAGGTTTTATGAGAGTATCGGTTTCATGGCTCGTTTATATGTGGCAGTACCTCATTAGACTACAAGAGTCAAAAGTACAAACCTCGTTTTGAAAAGTGTATTGCAACATGATTAACCAACTCAAATCAAGTTGGTTATAGTTTATAAAATCTCACAACCATGATTCTTAACCCAAAACATTTGTTTAAGTAAACCAATTCGTAAAACATCTTGTAAAAACTCGTTATTAAAACTCGTATGGTTTATATCATTTAGAAAACCTTGTTGTGTGACATCGTTTCAAAATCGTTTCCCAAGTGAACAAAATAATGACACAGAATATAATATGATAAAAGCACTTATATATAAGATGTACCAACGATGTATCTACCATGCTTTTATCATGCTACACCCGTCCCATTATCTAATCACAACCCAAAGCCAATCGTTTACTCAAATCGTTTATCTCGTTTGAGTCGTTTCAATTCGTTTAACTCGTCCCAAAATCGTTTACATTTTAATTGTGAAACTACTTTTGGTCGTCTCGGTAATAACATTCAAACCTTCGTGACTCGACTATCTCGAAACTCGTATTAACAAACGACCAAAGGGTAAGTTAACAATCACAGATTCGGTCGTTACCTACATAACCCCCACACAAAACCATGGGTGTAGTCTGATAACGGGATTTGTCAGATCCTAACCTAATACTGATCGGCTTGATCAATGCTAATGAATGTCATTCGTTATGTAACTACGTCCAATAAGTTTGTTCACATTATCGAAATCGTTATTAGTTTAATATAAACCATCTTAATCGTTTTTGAAACCATCGTTTAAGTATCAAAATCATTTTAATACATATGAATCACCCCAAAACAATTGAAAACAGTAAAAGAGGGGATCTATGTACTCACATAGAAGTGCAAAGTATCCTCAATCAAAAGAACTCAACAAGCTCAGGCAATCAAGGAAATTCAAGTAGCACCTAGTATTCGAATCACTAGTAAATAAATCGACATTTAAATCGGAAGATCAGATAGAATGAGGTCTTGTAAACCAAATGAGTATTGGAACTCATGTGATATGGTTTAACAAAGCCTACATTCTAGATCGGAACCTAACCTAAGTGCTTTCGACCCGTTACGACCCGTTTAGGTAGCTTACGCTACTTTAACACGTCGTTCGCGCAAACGCGCGTTCGAGACGTCTAACTAGTCCTATGACAATTATTATATGCCCTAACATGTTTAAATAGGTTGCATAATCAGTTAAGTGACAAAAGTTTAAGTTACATATGCTTAAAATCCAATTATTTATGGAAAGGGCATTTTGGTCATTTACCGGCATATAAACTACCTATCATACAACTACTTAAACTAGGTGACTATAAGGTATAACCTCGGAAGGTTATTCCCTATGCAATTATGGTCACTAAACATGCTTGGTCGGATCCTAATGATCGACCTCGAAAGTCTAAGCGGTGGTTTAGACCGCTTGACTTACGACTCTAAACAAGCACTAAACTAAAAGTGACGAGCTAAACATGTTGGAGCATGTTTAACTAAGTTAGAAAACAGGTTTTGATATCAAAACAAAGTGTTTTGATACCCAAGAGTAGTTTGGTTGCAAAATACGCATAAATGCGCATTTTGACCGAAACTACGACTCGTCACTACGCCTAGTCAACGTGGTAATCAGTAGGTATAGTCAGTCACAAGGGACTATAACCATCGTGATTACGCTCACGTTGCAAAGTTCAAACAAACTTTGTGTTGACCAACTCGTGGTTAAAGCAGAAAGTAAAACACTGTTTGACTTTCACGCTCGAAAAGCGATAAAAGAACGAAAGAAGCTTACAAAGGGTCCTTGCTAGGGAGAACTTCATCTTAAAATCTCAGGTATGAAGTATTATAACTTCAACTTAGAGAAATCAGATCAAGGGTGAGTAGAAATGGAAGGAGACATGGCTTTATATAGTTTTCGCAAAACCGTTAGGATCGTTTCTTGCTAAAGAGGGAACGATCTAAGACATACATGTGGGCTAGTGGTATTCTAATACTAGGGGACATGTAAAACTATCAAAATCTAGCAGATGGTATCCCAAAACAAGCCTTAAAAACCATTGAAACCTCAAAATTGGACCAGATTCATTGTTTCTGTCTGCAAGTCTGTCGCGGCCCGCATAAGATTCACTTTCATCTTACGCGGCCGCCTGGCCAAGTTTGGCAGATTGTCCAAAATGGTCCCTGCACTTGAGAAACTTGCATTTTGATGCCTTTTTGACACGTTTAAGCCCCGTTAACCTCATTTCAAGGCTCTAAAATGATGTTAAAGTATAGGGAACTCAAAACATGCTCAAAAACATCTCGGATGTCGGTTCGTTTGGTCGTACAGTTGCGTTATTCGGTTAATTACGACGGAAGTCGTAACGAACGCAAAAACGATCCAAATTGTGCGACGAATGGAATTTTAACATGCCAATCACTAAAATAAAATATTTTAGTGATTGCATAAATTTTTGGGTGTCCGGATATATTCAGAACGTAAGATATGCGCGAAAATGCAAACTTATGCACTTTTTAACGCTTTTAGTCCCTATTGATCAAATAAGTTTATTTTAGCATACCGAACCCCTCAAAGCATATTTATAATCTATGTTAAGGATATTTAGGGTATCTTTAACTTATGATCAAGTTCCGGAATGTTCGTTACTATACAAAATCGGTACAGTTTCACAGTTTGACACAAATAGTCCCTACGATCGAACAAACTTGATTTTGACACACCAAACCATCCAAAACTTATTCCTAAGTTATGTGAAGGTTATTTAAGGTATGTTAAGCATATATCACTATTCCAGAGTGTTTGTCGTGTTAAACTGATTACGTTCGCGCATCAGTTTGCGTATAACTTTCTAGAAAGTGATTTAAAGCTTGAAATCGAACTCGAATCAAATCGTAAAATCATCAAACACAAATACATACATAATAACACCAAAACACATATAATAACACCAAAGCACATTGTTTTATTGATGATTAACATTGTTTTACATTGTACATCGATTACAGAGCACAATTGTCACAATAACGATCCATATAATAAGCGATTGAGATTGCGAACACACAATAAGAGATTACGCGAAACACATAATAAAAGTTTGTGATTTGCGAGATAGATTCTAGCGATAATGCGATTGTGAGCGTGTTGACTTACGAAAAGTCTTGCGATTACACGCTCGAGTTGTGATTGAGATTGTTACGCCTTGCGATGTAGTATAGTGTCGAAAATAACCACAATAGTATAATAGTTCTACGTTCCAACTCCACATGGCACTTTCTTCAAAAAACTCGGTTAGCATGGCGAAACACCGTCATGTTTCAACCATGCGCCCCTGTTCCGTGAATAGGGGTTACACTTCGTCAGACATGGTCAAGACGCTTATGTATAGGAAGTACCAGCGACGTATCCACCACACTTAACCATGCCCTGAACATTAAGGCATCATTGAAACTCACTACGATCTCCGTGCACTAACCAAAATAATCCTGTGTGCACCCGTGATTAATTTGATTCTTGCACGTTTATCGTACCTTATCTCAAGAACGCATAGTAGGGGTAAAATACATTATATAGTACATAGTGCTCGCATATAGATTGTGCGCGAGTACAAGAGAGAAATAGAATCCACATGCGTCGAGAGATAGAATAAGTTTCCTCACATAAAAGAAATTGACGGCGATAAGTTGTATTATTACAACAACATTAGAAGCAAAATAACGTTGCTGTGGAGTACTTCTACGGAGACTGCGGTTGTTGCTGAAATTCCTCAAGGTTGCAGTCCTGTGCGACAGTGCTGCGTAAGATGACCATACCAGTTGCAATTTGCGCAATAGCGGCAGTTAGCTTATGGCGGGTGATGATACGTACACGTGAAACACACGGGATGAGCTCCGTTGTAGGCGCGTTTCAACTGAATTGGAGCTGCTTGGAGAGGTTCTAGTTGCGACAGTCCAGTTGTTGAAGAGTCTGGGCTCATGGTCTTTCGTTTACGGCTGGGCTGAGCTTCCTGAGATGATGCGGTATCGTCGGCGGATTCGTCTGATGATTCGCTGGAGATATCGTCGAAGGAATCTTCAGAAGAATCGTCGGTAGATTCGCCAGAGGAATCAACGACAGTTGCTTGATGAGCCTGTTTGACAGGATTCTTGGAGAAAAATCCGTCTAAGACTCGTTTGCTGTTGATTTCTGCAGCCAAGCGGTAGGTTTCTTCGATGGTAGAAGGTCTTGCAGCTTCAACAAAATCGCCCACACATTCAGGCAAGCCGCGGACGTACTTCGTGATGGCCTTTTCTGAAGTGTTGACTTGACTTTGGCAGATTATGCTACGCTGTTTGAACCTTGCGGTGTAGCCAGTATTGTCACCTTTGGCTTGCTTAATTTCCCAAAATTCGTCTTCTAGCTTCTGGACTTCGTGGGGAGGGCAGTACTCTTCCTTCATGAGCTCTTTCAGCTCATTCCAAGAGAGAGCGTAAGCTGCAGAGATCCCACGTTTGTTACGTTCGGCTGTCTACCAGTCGAGTGCTTGCGATTGAAATACCCCGGCAGCGCAAGTAGTACGGAAACTATCGGGACACCCACTCTGACGAAGGGTAACTTCGATAGAATTGAACCACTGGAGTAGTTGGGATACACCTCCTTCACCCGTGAACTCCATTGGGTCACAGGCTTTGAAGTGTTTGTAGAGGAAAGCAGATTGCGGCGTTTCCGTCTTAGAGTCTTCGGAGGTTCGAGAGTTGCTGAGAGAGTGCACTTGAGCGACAATTTGAGGAATGACCTTGGCTACTTCCTTGGCCACAAGCGAGGCAATCCTCTTCTTGGTGCTTCGTTTGGCTCTTCTCCTAGTTGTTTGTCTCGAGGTAGAGTCGTTTGAAGATATCTAGACAGAGAGAGATTTGGAGTGAGATTCGATCATAATGATTTTTGAGTTTTGCGATGCGATTGAGCGCGTTCAAAACTTGATGCAGTAGTATAATAGTAATTTGAAGTCACATAGGAGCCACATAGGAGACACAAGATTCCTAAGTTCTCACACAATGATTTGTTTGTATTTAGATATAGATAGTTGTAGTTAACACTTATACATATACATATCGGTGTAGAATACGCGAGGACGCGTTGGGGGGGGGAGAGTGTAACATCTGTGTCTGAAATCATTGTAAACAGTTCAAGTATGAAAAAACAAAGTTATTTGATCCCAATCTTTGTTTGTTTATGTTTGACATTTTTCATGTTTTGACTTTTGTTCAATTTTAAACTCTATATCACTTTCTGGAGAGTTATACGCAAACTGGTGCGTAAACGCAATCAGTTTAATGCGACAAATACATCGGAACATCAACATATACTTAACATACCTTAAATAACCTTTTACGTCCGTTACGACTTCCGTTATAATTAACCAAACATCGTAACCGTACGGCCAAACAAACCGACATCCGAGATTTTTTCAAGCATATTTCATGTTCCCTATGTCATAACATCATTGTGGGGCTTGAAATTGGGTTTGACGGGTGTTAGAAGTGCCGTTACGCAACTAAACAAGGTGCAGGGACCAAAAGTGTAATTCTGCCAAAGTTGATGGCTTACGGACCGTAAGCAATAACCCTTACGGTCCGTAAGCAGGGGTCAGATGCAGAAACTCGTTTTAACTGCTGTTAACAGCCTTTCAACACTCCAAAGGCCAATGCCTCATGCCAATCTCTAGGGGTGGGGGCATATTGAGTTACCATAACATTCCGACACATGTACGATTGAGATTCGAGCATGGTATTCGATAAACGATCCTAACGGTTGTCCAAATACTATAAATACCCCCCCTTTCTTGCAAAAAACCACAAAATCTGATCTAAAAGCTCTAAGTTGAAGCCATTGCTTCATACCTGAGCTACTTGGATCAAGATTAGCTTTCGGGGACCCTTTGTAAGTGTTCCTTCGTTCTTTTATCGCTTTTCGAGTCCGAAAGTCAAACTTTGTTTAACTTTCTGCGTTGACCAGTTTATGGTCAATGCAAAGTTCGTCTGAACTTCATAACGTGAGCGTAATCACGATGGTTATAGTCCCTAGTGACTATACCTACTGATTACCATGTTATCTGTGACACTCTAGGTTTTTCCGAACGAACACCTTGTAATATTTTGTGTATATAAATATTATTAAATGAAAACGTGACCTTTGTGCATGATATGTTATGTATGTATGTATTATATATATATATATATGAGAGTCGAGACCACGACTCGCAACCACCCGGTTGCGAGTGGGCCGCTTGGTCTCGAGTGGGCCTTTGGGCCGTAACCGGTTTGGGCCGAAACCCTTAGCCTATGTTGAACCTTGTTATATAATCCCACCTTTCCCCACTTCTTTCATTTTACACACACCCACACTTCTCCTATTTTCTCTCAACTAGAAACCCCAAACCAACAACATTCCATCTCTTCCAACTTTCGGTTCAAGCTCAAGAATCTCGGACAAGAATCTCGGACAAGACCATCACTCGGACACTTCATCTTCTCTCATTTTCTTCCTTTGTTTTCGGCTCATTCTTCTTCTTCACAACCGGTTAGTGTTGTTACTATGTGCATGAAATTTATGTATGTTGTATGAACTAGAAATGCTTGGTTAGTAGTATTATGCATGATTTTAGGATGATTTGTGAAGTTTGGCACTATGTGTAAACCACTATGTTTGAATGCTTGATGACATGTTTAAAATGACTAACAAATGGTAGTCTAGGAGTATTTATGGCTAACCATACTATGCTTCATGGTTTCTTGCAAAATGATGATGCTAAACATAAGATTTCGGCTATATATTGTATGTTCTTTGTTCTTGCAATATTAATCTTGTTAAAATATGTGTGATTTTGGTTCATAAATGTATGATTATGTTGACATGAAAACCCTAGAAAAATGATGAATATAGGATGAACTTGTTGAATGTGGTTTGAAGATTCAAAAATGGCAAAGTTTGATCTAAGATTACTAATATTCAGATTAGGCAAAGTGTTAGTAGAAACCTTATTGGTTGTTTCCTAATCTGGGTCTGAATTCTTGGTACAAATCGGACTGATGGTTCTGCATCATCACGTGTGCATGAAAGGGACAGCTTCCGACTCGCAACCACGGCATTACGACTCGAGACCACGCCGTTGCGACTCGCAACCAAAGCGTGACAACTCGAAACCACACGATGCGACTCGAGACTACGACGGTTGCGACTCGCAACCACAACGTGACAACTCGAGACCACGGTTGCGACTCGCAACCACAGCGTGACAAGCCGAGACCACCTGGTTGCGACTCGAGACCTCCTGATTGCGACTGGGCTGTCCACTTTGGTTATTGGGCCATTTTGTGTTAACTTGGACTATCTGTTAAATGGACTATGTGTTGCTGTGTTCTGTTTGACTGTGTTACTGTTAGGGCCGGCCCAATAACCCCATGACTATTTACTTGTATGCATGTTACGTGCCTGTATGTGTTTTTATGTGAATGCTTGTACACCGAACCTGACCTATACCGGTAACCATGCTAGGACGTGGTGACCAACGTGATTGACAAGTAACCTAAACCTACCGAGCAACCCAAGGTGAGTTCACAACTTAAAAGCATGCGTCCCGGTGGTTTGGGACACGAGACTAAAACAACCCTATCCCCTTGTAAAAGGGGATACCATTTACATTCCTTCCCTAGTTATTGGGAACAAACTTACTTTTTCTTCCCTGGTATTGGGAAACCTATTGGTTAATTACTGTTTATACGGATTGCAACTAACGGCACTAAACGAAACTCTATCACTCAAGTCCCTACTACATAATACCGATTAGTCGCCGGGGCCAGGCGAACGGGTTATTAGTTGATAGCGCTATTTAGGTGTTTACCAGCCTCACACCGTGCCCTGGTTTGGGATCGGTCGTGAACTAATGTACTCAGGCATCCGTCAATGATGATAGAACATTGACATCGGGGCATCCTGCGGAAACGCAACGGTTACCTAGTGTTCGGTATTGGAAAAACAGTTTAGTCGCTAACTTTTGGGGTAGCTCCCCATGGCATGTATAAACGGATAAATTAACTGGTGAAACAAGTTTTTGGTAATTAAAACTGGACAACTAGTGAACTCACTCAGCATTATTGTTGACCCCTTACTGCATGCTTTGCAGGTAACCAGTGACGAAGGAGTTTGCTGCTTGGGAACGAGTAGTGTCTGTCCACCCTTGTGTTGGGTGTTACCTATTTTGAACTATGAACTTTGTTTAAACTGTCTTACTCATGCTTCCGCTACTTATTAACTGTTTGAACTTAAAACCTTAAACTCTGAACTTGATATTTGCTAATCTTATGGTTAGTAAGTATTACTTTTGTTATCAATTTTAATTATTCAGTATAATTGGTGGCTGGATCCTGGTCAGTCACGCCCTCGAAGCGGGTGCTATCCGCAGGTGGATTTTGGGGGTGTGACAGATTGGTATCAGAGCCATTGGTTATAGTGAACTTGGTTTTAAAAAGGGGAAAATCTTTTTGGAGAAAACCAGACTATAACCCGTGACTCGCGACGACACTACACTCCAAGTGCAAGGCTCAACACTTTTGACCTCATAGCTCGGACCAGTGTTTACTTGTTTGCTTACTTTATGTTTCCTGTTTTACTGTACGTACTAGTGTGCCTAATTAGATAGATACACCTCTCTCTCTTCTATCTCATTCTCGTTACACTACGGCATCACACTCATACTGTGTTTTCTGGTTATGAAGACAATGAGTGGACGTGGAAGGGGAAACATCAACATGACTCAGGCTCAGTTCACTAACCTGCTCAACACAGTGGCTGCAGCTTTCGCAGCTCACCCTATAGGTAAGCTCGTTGTTTTGGGATGTTTAGATCCTACCGTCACATCGTCTTTTCGCCTCTAAGTCTATACGCTTCGCTTCTCACCCTATAGGTCAGCATGCACCTGCGCAACCACCCGTGTGTACTTTCAAAACTTTCATGGATTGCAAGCCCCTCCCTTTCAACGGCACTGAGGGTGCCATAGGTCTTCTGCATTGGATTGAGAAAATTGAAGCTGTTTTTGCTGTTTGCGAGTGTCCCCCTGCAAATTGGGTGAAATTTGCTACTGCTACGCTTGAAGGAAGCGCGCTTTCTTGGTGGAAGGCGCAGATTCAGATGTTTGGATTGGAAACTGCTAATGCTACTGCGTGGGAGGATTTCAAGGACATGATTAAGGAGGAATACTGTCACCGGGATGACATCCACAAGCTTGAGAATGAGTACTATGAGCTCAAGATGGTTGGGTCGGAAATTGAAACTTACACCAAGCTGTCCAACGATTATGCTGCTCTTTGCCCAAACATGTCTCGACCTATGTATCGAAGAATCGAACTGTACATCAAGGGTTTGGCTCCAGAAATTCGGAGCCATGTAACTTCAGCCAACCACACTACCATTCAGCCGATCGTTCGGCTCGCTCACAAACTTACTGATCAGGCCGTAAAGGAGGGCAGATTGCCCAAAAGGATCAGTGCTACTGTCGGAACTTCTAGTGACAGCAAGCGTAAGTGGGAAGGAAGTCAAAGCAAGGATGCTAACCCCACTCAGGCCCCAGCACAGCAAAGGAAGAATGAAAACAACAAAGGCACTCAGCAACAGGGTGGCTACCGGGGAAGCTACCCTAAGTGCAACAAGTGTAACAGACACCACAATGGGGCATGTAACAAGGGCCAGTGTCAGCGATGCCACAAGATGGGGCACGAAGCCAAGGATTGTAGAAGTCAGTTCCCAGCAAGACAGAATCAGCAACAACCCCAACAGCAACAGCAGCAGGGAAACAACCGAGCATGTTTTAAGTGTGGAGCTGAGGGGCACTTTAAGAAGGATTGCCCTGAACTGAATCAGAATCGCAACAATCAGGGAGCTGGGAACAACAATCAAAACAACAATGCTGGGAATGGTGCTAGAGGAAGGGCTTTTGTGATTGGAGCTGGAGAAGCAAGGAATGACCCCAATGTCGTGGCGGGTAAGTTCCTACTCGATGATCGTTATGTTTCTGTGTTATTTGATTCCGGTGCCGATGCTAGTTATGTATCCCTACGTATTAGTAAGAAGCTTAAGCGTCCGCTTTCGTTACTAAGTTCTCCTCATATCGTCGAGTTAGCTAATGGTAGAAACATCGAGGCCTCACATGTTGTCAAGGGCTGCAAACTAGAGTTGTCTGGTCAGACATTTAGTATCGACCTTTTCCCTGTTACTCTTGGAAGCTTCGACGTCGTTATTGGTATGGATTGGTTATCTAAGCATCGCGCTGAGATCCTCTGTCAAGAGAAAGCAGTTCGTATTCTCCGCCGTTCTGGCAAACCCCTCATTGTACAAGGTGGCAAAGGCGGAGAAATCTCCGGCGTTATCTCTTTCTTGAAGGCCCAGAAGTGTTTACGAAAAGGGCACACCGCTATCTTAGCACTTATCACCAACACGCAGGAAAAGGAAAAGAGGATTGAAGACTTTCCAGTAGTGCGTGACTACCCCGAGGTATTTCCTGAGGAACTACCTGGACTCCCTCCCCACCGTCAGGTCGAATTCCAAATCGAGCTAGCTCCCGGAGCAGCGCCTATAGCTCGTGCGCCTTATCGACTAGCCCCCGCAGAATTGAAGGAACTCTCTACTCAACTACAGGAACTATTGGATAAAGGGTTTATTCGCCCTAGTTCATCACCCTGGGGAGCACCAGTACTCTTTGTCAAGAAGAAGGATGGCACGTTCCGAATGTGCATCGACTATCGTGAGCTGAACAAGGTTACCATCAAGAATCGTTACCCTCTCCCACGAATCGATGACCTATTCGATCAATTGCAAGGATCAAGCTACTACTCTAAGATTGACCTGCGATCAGGCTACCATCAGTTAAGGGTCCGTAATGAAGACATCTCCAAAACTGCATTCAGAACTCGCTATGGTCATTATGAATTCCTCGTTATGCCCTTTGGAATGACCAACGCCCCTGCAGTATTCATGGATCTCATGAACAGAGTGTGCAAACCCTACCTCGACAAGTTTGTGATCGTGTTTATAGACGACATCTTGATCTACTCGAAAAGTCAGGAAGAGCATGAACAGCACCTACGCCTTATCCTCGAACTCCTTCGCAACGAGCAACTGTATGCCAAGTTATCGAAATGCGACTTCTGGCTTCGAGAAGTCCATTTCCTTGGGCACGTGGTTAACAAGGATGGAATTCACGTCGACCCTGCAAAGATCGACTCTATAAAGAATTGGCCTACCCCTAAGACTCCGACTGAAGTCCGCCAATTCTTAGGACTAGCGGGATACTATCGAAGATTTATCATGGGATTTTCAAAGATCGCTCAGCCTCTCACGGCTCTTACTCAGAAGGGTATGGTTTATAAATGGGGTGAAGCTCAGGAAACCGCATTTCAGAAACTAAAGGATAACCTTTGTAGTGCTCCTATTCTCTCGTTGCCTGAGGGCACGGACGACTTTGTGGTTTACTGCGATGCGTCTATTCATGGGCTCGGTTGCGTGTTGATGCAACGCGAGAAAGTTATTGCTTACGCCTCTCGACAACTCAAGACGCACGAAAGGAACTACACAACACACGACTTGGAACTAGGAGCGGTGATCTTTGCGCTTAAGATATGGAGACATTACCTGTACGGTACCAAGTGCACCATTTACACCGATCACAGGAGTCTCGAACATATTTTCAAGCAAAAGGAATTAAACATGCGACAACGTCGATGGGTCGAACTTCTGAATGATTATGAATGCGCCGTTAAGTACCATCCGGGCAAGGCCAATGTCGTGGCAGACGCCCTTAGCCGAAAGGACACTATACCAAAGCGCGTGCGAGCATTGCAACTTACCATCCAGTCTAACCTCCCTACCCAGATCCGAAATGCTCAGATTGAAGCTCTGAAACCGGAAAACATCAGGGCTGAGTCCCTGCGAGGATCGAGGCAGCAACTGGAACAAAAAGAAGACGGCGTCTACTATGTGGCAGGGCGCATTTGGGTCCCACTTTACGGAGATCTACGAGAGCTTGTGATGGACGAAGCCCATAAGTCCCGTTACTCAGTACATCCTGGTTCAGATAAGATGTACCACGACTTAAGAACCACTTACTGGTGGCCTGGCATGAAAGCCCACATAGCCGCTTACGTTGGCAAATGTTTGACATGTGCAAGAGTCAAAACTGAGTATCAGAAACCAGCAGGCCTACTCCAGCAGCCGGAAATCCCGAAATGGAAATGGGAGCAGATTTCCATGGATTTTGTTACAGGGCTACCTAGATCCCAACGCGGAAATGATACTGTTTGGGTGATAGTAGATCGATTGACTAAGTCTGCACACTTTCTGGCCATTAAGGAAACAGACAAGTTTTCTACCTTAGCAGAAATCTATTTAAAGGAAGTAGTCTCCAGGCACGGGGTGCCAACTTCTATTATTTCCGACCGAGACGCTCGTTTTACTTCCGAGTTGTGGCAAGCTATGCACAAATCCTTTGGCTCACGTTTGGACATGAGCACCGCTTACCACCCACAAACGGATGGGCAGTCTGAACGCACCATCCAAACCCTGGAAGACATGCTTAGAGCATGTGTGATCGATTTTGGCAAGAACTGGGAGAAGCATCTACCGCTGGTGGAATTCTCCTACAACAACAGCTACCACACTAGCATTCAGGCGGCACCTTTTGAGGCGCTGTACGGTCGTAAATGCCGATCACCTCTTTGCTGGGCGGAAGTAGGAGACAGTCAACTCACAGGCCCAGAACTAGTGGTAGATACAACGGAAAAGATTTCCCAGATCAGGCAACGCATGGCGGCAGCTCGTGACCGTCAGAAAAGCTACGCTGACAAGCGTAGGAAACCGTTAGAATTCCAGGTCGGGGACCGGGTTCTACTTAAAGTCTCACCCTGGAAGGGCGTGGTTCGTTTTGGTAAACGAGGCAAGCTGAATCCACGATATGTTGGACCATTCGAAATTACCGAGAAAATCGGTAAGGTTGCTTATAGATTGAACCTGCCTGCAGAGCTGAGTGCGGTGCACAATGTTTTTCACGTGTCTAATCTGAAGAAGTGTCTGTCAGATGAAACGCTCATAATTCCTTTCAAGGAACTCACTATTGATGAACAGCTACACTTTACTGAGGAACCGATTGAGATCACGGATCGAGAAATCAAAACCCTCAAACGTAGCCAGATACCCCTTGTGCGAGTTCGTTGGAACTCACGACGCGGCCCAGAGTTTACCTGGGAGCGGGAAGACCAGATGAAGTCCAAGTATCCCCAGCTGTTCCCAAACGAAAACCCCAGCACTGAAGCTACAACTGAATTTTGGGACGAAATTCCAAACTAACGGGGGGATGATGTGACACCCCGTTGAAACACGCTAGCTTGGCAGTGGCTGCCCTAACTTTCGGGACGAAAGTTCTTAAAACTTGGGGATAATGTGACACTCTAGGTTTTTCCGAACGAACACCTTGTAATATTTTGTGTATATAAATATTATTAAATGAAAACGTGACCTTTGTGCATGATATGTTATGTATGTATGTATTATATATATGTATATATGAGAGTCGAGACCACGACTCGCAACCACCCGGTTGCGAGTGGGCCGCTTGGTCTCGAGTGGGCCTTTGGGCCGTAACCGGTTTGGGCCGAAACCCTTAGCCTATGTTGAACCTTGTTATATAATCCCACCTTTCCCCACTTCTTTCATTTTACACACACCCACACTTCTCCTATTTTCTCTCAACTAGAAACCCCAAACCAACAACATTCCATCTCTTCCAACTTTCGGTTCAAGCTCAAGAATCTCGGACAAGAATCTCGGACAAGACCATCACTCGGACACTTCATCTTCTCTCATTTTCTTCCTTTGTTTTCGGCTCATTCTTCTTCTTCACAACCGGTTAGTGTTGTTACTATGTGCATGAAATTTATGTATGTTGTATGAACTAGAAATGCTTGGTTAGTAGTATTATGCATGATTTTAGGATGATTTGTGAAGTTTGGCACTATGTGTAAACCACTATGTTTGAATGCTTGATGACATGTTTAAAATGACTAACAAATGGTAGTCTAGGAGTATTTATGGCTAACCATACTATGCTTCATGGTTTCTTGCAAAATGATGATGCTAAACATAAGATTTCGGCTATATATTGTATGTTCTTTGTTCTTGCAATATTAATCTTGTTAAAATATGTGTGATTTTGGTTCATAAATGTATGATTATGTTGACATGAAAACCCTAGAAAAATGATGAATATAGGATGAACTTGTTGAATGTGGTTTGAAGATTCAAAAATGGCAAAGTTTGATCTAAGATTACTAATATTCAGATTAGGCAAAGTGTTAGTAGAAACCTTATTGGTTGTTTCCTAATCTGGGTCTGAATTCTTGGTACAAATCGGACTGATGGTTCTGCATCATCACGTGTGCATGAAAGGGACAGCTTCCGACTCGCAACCACGGCATTACGACTCGAGACCACGCCGTTGCGACTCGCAACCAAAGCGTGACAACTCGAAACCACACGATGCGACTCGAGACTACGACGGTTGCGACTCGCAACCACAACGTGACAACTCGAGACCACGGTTGCGACTCGCAACCACAGCGTGACAAGCCGAGACCACCTGGTTGCGACTCGAGACCTCCTGATTGCGACTGGGCTGTCCACTTTGGTTATTGGGCCATTTTGTGTTAACTTGGACTATCTGTTAAATGGACTATGTGTTGCTGTGTTCTGTTTGACTGTGTTACTGTTAGGGCCGGCCCAATAACCCCATGACTATTTACTTGTATGCATGTTACGTGCCTGTATGTGTTTTTATGTGAATGCTTGTACACCGAACCTGACCTATACCGGTAACCATGCTAGGACGTGGTGACCAACGTGATTGACAAGTAACCTAAACCTACCGAGCAACCCAAGGTGAGTTCACAACTTAAAAGCATGCGTCCCGGTGGTTTGGGACACGAGACTAAAACAACCCTATCCCCTTGTAAAATTGGATACCATTTACATTCCTTCCCTAGTTATTGGGAACAAACTTACTTTTTCTTCCCTGGTATTGGGAAACCTATTGGTTAATTACTGTTTATACGGATTGCAACTAACGGCACTAAACGAAACTCTATCACTCAAGTCCCTACTACATAATACCGATTAGTCGCCGGGGCCAGGCGAACGGGTTATTAGTTGATAGCGCTATTTAGGTGTTTACCAGCCTCACACCGTGCCCTGGTTTGGGATCGGTCGTGAACTAATGTACTCAGGCATCCGTCAATGATGATAGAACATTGACATCGGGGCATCCTGCGGAAACGCAACGGTTACCTAGTGTTCGGTATTGGAAAAATAGTTTAGTCGCTAACTTTTGGGGTAGCTCCCCATGGCATGTATAAACGGATAAATTAACTGGTGAAACAAGTTTTTGGTAATTAAAACTGGACAACTAGTGAACTCACTCAGCATTATTGTTGACCCCTTACTGCATGCTTTGCAGGTAACCAGTGACGAAGGAGTTTGCTGCTTGGGAACGAGTAGTGTCTGTCCACCCTTGTGTTGGGTGTTACCTATTTTGAACTATGAACTTTGTTTAAACTGTCTTACTCATGCTTCCGCTACTTATTAACTGTTTGAACTTAAAACCTTAAACTCTGAACTTGATATTTGCTAATCTTATGGTTAGTAAGTATTACTTTTGTTATCAATTTTAATTATTCAGTATAATTGGTGGCTGGATCCTGGTCAGTCACGCCCTCGAAGCGGGTGCTATCCGCAGGTGGATTTTGGGGGTGTGACATTATCTAGGCTCAGTGGCGAGTCGTAGTTTTGGCCAAAATGCGCATTCTTGCGTATTTTGTAACCAAACTACTCATAGGTATCAAAACCATTTGTTTTGATACCAAACCTGTTTTCTAAACTTAGTTAAGCATGTTTTAACATGCTTAGCTCGTCACTTTTAGTTTAGTGCTTATATAGGGTCGTAAGGTAAGCGATCTAAAAATCGCTTATACTTACGAACCTGACCCGTTTGGTCGATCATTAAGATCCGACCAAACGCTTTAGGTGACCATAGTTGTATAGGGAATAACCTTTCGAGGTTATACCTTATGGTCACGACGTTTATTTAGTTGTATGATAGGTAGTTTATATGCCTTAGGTAAATTACCAAAATGCCCTTTTTACGCCAAATTCCATATTAAGCATATGTAACATAACTTTTGATATCTAAACTGATTTGGCAACAATATTAGACATGTTAAGGCATATTTTACTTATCATAGGGCTAGTTAGGCGTTCCAAACGCGTTTCACGCAAACGACGCGTTAAAGTAGCATAAGCTACCTAAACGGGTCGTAATGGGTCGTAAGCACTTAGGTTAGGTTTCATTTTAGTATGTAGGCTTTGTTAAACCATATTACACGAGTCTCCATACTCGTTTGGTTTACGAACCCTCATTTTATCCAATCCTCCGATTTAGGTCCGGTATATTAACATAGTTACCTATATTAGGTGCCGTTTGATTTCCGTGATCTCTAGCATTGTTTGGTTGTTACACAAGGACTTCTAAGCAATCTCAAGTGAGTACATAGACTCCTCTTTTACTGTTTTCCAAACTGTTTTGGGGTGAAACACATGTGCCTACTTGTTACTTTCATGCTTTCCATGTTTTCATATCATATGCTTATTATGTTCATTAGTACACTTATAGTACATGATTTCATTGTGTTTATGCTATGTATGTCCATTGTGTGCATACTTAGTACATCGTTTTACATTACATTTCACGCTATGTATGTTCATTTGATTACATACTTAGTGCATTGTTTTCATATGCTTACATTTTTGGTATGACATTTGGTTTGTTCAAATGGGACAATATACATTCATTAACATTGATCACGCCGTTCGTTAGTAGGTAGTGGTACCATAGGACTTGACAACTCCCATTCCTGAACCCTAGGTTTGTTTGGGTGGAAGGAATGGCCGAATTCGATAAACATAACACAGATAGACCTTTAATTCGTTTAAAGGTCTATCACCACAGTCACAAGGCTAGAATGTATGCATTTTCACAATACCGCATAGATGTTTGTATCAGTATAGCATGCATTCGCTCCACAAAACATAACTTTGACTTAAACTATGTTTAATTCAATACCCTGTTTTTGTGCATTGTACCTATGGTTTAGTTGATATATTTCACATGCCATACATGATATTTTTGGATACACATTATATATGATTTACATTAAACATAAACATTTTGACATTGATATACACATTTGGTGATTTACATTAGACATGGACATTTTGATATGGTTTACACAATAACACTTGACAATTGATTTATACATGAACAATTTATATTGGTGGTTGGTTTGGGTAAATGGTTTGAGTAACGAGGCGTGTGTAATATGATACAAACATGGTGGATACGCCGCTGGTACTTTCTATATATAAGTGTTTGTGTAATATTACATATCGTAGCGTTATTTAAATCATTTCAGTATAGACATATTACATTTTACACAAATATCATATTCTTTACAAGACATTATTTTACAAAACAGTTTATTTTATCCAACTCATTTTATTTGGTTATTTCTTTAACCATACTCCTTTCTTTTATATAAATCTAATTTCTTATCGAGTTTTCATATGATTTATAACAGAGAACACTTAACAAGATTCATGACTAATTTTTAATAAACCTTTCTTCTAAAACCCCAGTCATGAATCCTATTTTCACAAAACCTATGTATCTCACAGGCATTTTTTATGCTGACGTACCTCTTTTCACATGTGTTTTCAGGAGCTTTCGCTTAGGATGATGATCGTGACACTAGGGCGGACCTGTACCTTAGAGACTTAAAATAAAGATAGAAGTAGTTTAATTATGTTCTGAACTCTTTATTTCCTGTTTTGAGACAATGTAACACTCTTGTTTGATAAATAAAATGTAACTTTAATTTCCATGGTTGTGAAACAATAATTATGTTACAACACTCCCCGACGTTTCCGCCACGATTTGATGTTTTACGTGGTTGGGGTGTGACAGAGAGCGAGAGCGAAAAGTTAAGCATTAGTTTTGTTGCGATCTTTTGGTTTTCGTTTTAGATTGCGATGGCTGTGCGTGTTGTGCGTTTGCAAAAGCAGGGAGCAAAAATCGATAAATCGAGAAATCGGTAAAGCATAAAGTTTTAAGTCGTAAACACATAAGCGTAAGTAGATTCCATAAGCGTAAAATCGACGATTCGTAAGCTAGAAAAATAGATAGAGTGCCTCGGGTGTTTAGGCGTCGACTGCCCAAGGTAACTCGACTATACCCAACAAGTTCGTGCATGCGCGTCGCCCTGGAAGACTATGCTTCCACTGGGATGCAGCTCATGGCATTCGTCCTCCTAGTCATCACGTGGCTCGAGTCATCGTTATGGTCGAGTCCTTGGTGAGAGCTTTTGAAAACCATTTTATAGAGAGTGGAACGGTTTATTAAGATACGGGTTTCACCCTTGTCTTAATAACTTCGCTCCTAACTGTGGTCGTGCTCTTTGAATAAATTCGGGAGTTCCACTAGATTCTGAAATGGAGACTTTCGTTGAGTTATGGATGTCACTCCTAGCCCAACGGAAAGTTCTCGTGCTAGAAAAATGCGCTAAGTGATCGATCTTATTGAGAGTTCTTGGTTTTCACGCCTGATCTCGACTGGACCACTCGGTTGTGTTATGCGAGTATTTTCGAAAATGTGTGTATTATGTTGGCCTTAGGAAAGGCTAAGTAATATCCTAGCCTTAGGGAAGGCTCTTTGTGTGAATTAGTAGTATGCGGTGTTCACGCGAAGTTGCAGTTTTTAGCGGATTCGAATGGGAGTATAAAGTAGGCCCGTACAAATCCTACTGGGTTCATACGAGTCGGCCCGTTGGTACTTAGACTATAGACTAGGTCGTTTCTAAGACGACAAACCCGGACTAGGTCGTGTATTTCCTAATTCCCTATAGTTATGCTCTGATACCAATCTGTCACACCCCAACCGATGGCGGAATCATCGGGGCGCGGCACTAGGCGAATCAGATTGCTCAAGAGAATCCATAACAACTAATAAGCGACAGTATTTATTACATTTGTTATCCCATACTAACAATCAATACAATCACGTAAGTTATCACAGATTTCTTGTCCTCTCGAACAATACAAATCTGACAACCTAGATTTTAGGTGAGTTTCTAGACTTCCTAGCTTGATTTGACGTAGACAGCAACTAAACCTGCAACATACGTTAAAACAACGTCAATACAAAAGTATTGGCGAGTATGCAAGTTTTGGTAGAGTAGCGTAAATAGTTAAAAAGTGCTGCGAATTACCAAATACATAAACGAGATACCTCAACATACATGCATACAAGACAGATACTACCAGCTAAGTCTCTCGAGCTGCGATTGCGATTGCTATTCATCCTAACTAGTCCCCGTCGGGTACTATAGTACTATACTAGTTAAGGAGGGACCTTGCGAGTATAAGTCCTAACACATATGTAATTAGCATCACATGTAAATATGCATAACAGTTATTCGCAAGTGAAAATAGTTTAATTGTATGATTCGTTTTGATAAATCTGATTTGATAGGAATGCATGTTACACCCAAAAATGCGATAAAAAGAGTTCGAGTATACTCACAGTCGGTGTTCAGCAAGTAAACACAACTTGGTTGGATTGAAGGGAACGCGTCAGAGATTAGCCTGATTACAGATTGATTGAGTAAGCATTGAACAGTGCGTTAAACGGTGGTAGTGAACCAAGTGTCGGATGGTAATTCGATCAAATGGCAATCCGATCGGATGGCTAGTCGATCGGGTGGCAATCCGTTCGGATGGTCATCCGATCGGATGGCCGTTCGATTGGATTGTTACCACGTTTAGTAAAGGTGTGTTTGTGTATGATGGTTTGTCTTTTGGAGTTTTCGTTGTAGCATTTTGAAAACAGAGAAGTATCTCTACCCTTCAGGTCGATCGATCGAACGGCGGTTCGATCGGGTGGCGATTCGATTAGTAGGACACTTAGTGAGAACAAGTTCTCAGCAGGTTGTCACTCGATCGGATAGCAATCCGGTCGGGTGGCAATCCGTTGGAATGACAATGTATTGAACATGTTGAAAATTGTTTAAGTGTTGAAGTTCCAAATGTCTCATGGTAGGATGGTCGTTCGATTGGATGGCAGTCCGTTCGGACGGCAATCCGTTCGACATTCAGATCTTTGAAAAGTTGAATTTAAAGTTTAAGTGAGGAACCAAGTGCAAGCCGATCGGATGGCTGTTCGATCGGGTGGTAATCCGACAGGATGGCAATCCGATCGGACGTCAATCCGTCCCAACGGCCTGATCATTTTTGGCACTTGATTGTTTTAAAAGTTTTGCAGTTTTGATCGAGACGGTGTGATATCGTGCTAAACAATAGAAACCCCATCAAGACCCAAGTGACCCGATCGAACAGGAATCACCCTAGTCCGATCAGTGAACTGTTTCAAGATGGTTGTTCATGTCTAACTCGAAATCGGTAGTCTCTTGGATGGAATTTAGATCTTGAACTGACACATGACTAAGAAAGAGTAGAAGATCAGAACGAGCTCCGATTGTATCGGTTTTGAGTGTATTGAGTGTAAAAGAGTTGAAAGAAAGTTAGAAAAACCATCTTTCAATCCTTTTAAACATGAATATGTGTAGATATATGTGAAAACATTGTTTAATATTGTGGAAATCATTCAGGTCTGAGTTGTTCTTGGTGGAATGAGGCCAAGACTTGAAGTTCATAAGAACTCCATGATGACATCACCCTAAAACACCTCAAATCCACTGATTTCACGGTTAAAAGTTGAGATTCAAAAGAGAGAATGATGAAGAAGTGTGTGTAGATCATAGAAGTACAAGATTTAGGTTGAAAACTTATAAGAATCGTGAGAAATCGAGAGACGATAGACCCAAAGCGTGCTCGTCGAGTGAGAGCTATCACATCACTTGAACAATGATCTGACAAGGCTATTTATAGGTGAAGAGGAGAAAGGTGATGGAGTGCCATGGATCGGATGGCAATCCGATCGGGTGACACCTTGATCGGATGGCCATTCGATCTGTTGGTCATCCGATCGAGGGCATCCGGCGTGTTGCGTTTCGACGTTTTGTTTCGTTCGTTAAACATTGACATAGTTTGTTACACATTTTCATACCCACATTCATATATTTATTATAATTAGTCACATAGGGTCGTATAAATATCCATATATCCAAGTCCGCTTTGCGATAATCGAGTTGCGCATTTCAAACATGCGTTACATTGCGACACATCACGGCTATCGAGGAGGGAAGAATAGGTCCTCACTCAACGTCATCGTGAGTGTTAGTACGTGCGATGCGATGTATTATCGTGATAAAGCATGCGTAATACGCGAAAATACTGTGAAATAGCGATGTATGCGATATAGCCACATTATGATCCGAATCTCTGGTGCTAGGCTTAACGAGTATAACGGGTAGTAACAACGCACGAACGTGCGGGTTGTTAAAGTTATGACTATTTTTTCGGTTTAACCGGTCTGCATTTTCCAAAATTAACACGTCGCAACGTGCATGCGTGGTTCAACGTTTTTAAATTTGTTTTTTTGTCTAGTTTAACGGGTCACCGCAACCTTGGGGTCCTAAATATTCATTTTATATATTATTTTTAGGCCCAAGACATTGCTATTATATTTACTCTCAGTTATATTCGTTCATCTATGTTCAGCTACTTTCATTCGTTAATGTTTATAAATTGTTTGTTCATACTAATAAAGAACAAACATAAACTTCTGTTCGATTCGTTTACAGGCCTTAGTCACCTCATGTGCACTCCACATTAAGGCATTTTAGTTTCTTAACTCCTTAAAAAGTTATTTGTGTAAACATAATATTAAAAATAACAATTTAAACCTACAGTTAAAAAGCAATATAGTATACTAAATAGTAGGTTCCACTTGTCTCTCCTTAAGATATTTTTTAAGTTTAATGTCACCCCCTCAAATTTCACTTACGGAGTATTACCACGAGACGTGCAACTGATCAGGATCATGCACCAATCATATTAAACATTCAGATAAAATAAAAATAAAGTAAACCCATCACCAATAATATGATTAGTGACAAGTATTCAAAGTCTAAAACATTGTTTAACATTATCAACGGAAGCATATAGTTTAAATTCACATCAATTATTTGAAATTCATAATTATTAAATAAAAATCCCAGCAACGATTCTATGCAACCACTACACTCCTCCATGCAAGCTCCAGCGCAGTACTTATGGACCAGCAAAGCAAGTAATAGGGTGTCACCATAAAGTTGGCGAATTCACGGTTTTTAATTGTTTTATCCAAAAACATCAGTTATTAAGTTACCCAGTTATAAAGCATGTCATGTGGAGCTACCCCATCGTTAAGCTACTAAACTGTGTGGTACCGATACTTTGACTGTTAAGTTGTTTTTGCCCCAGGTCAATGTCTATCATCATTGACCAGTGCCAAGGCGTAAAAGTTCACGCCCGTCCTCTCTGGCACGACGTGAGGTTTGTCAAACCTAATAGCGTTATCAACTAATTTCCCGTTCGCAAGGCCCCGACGATTAATCGGTATTATGTACGGGGACTTTTATGATAGAGTTTTGTTTAGTCCGCTAAAGTCATGAATTATAAATACCTTTTAACAGTATTCCATCCCTTGGAATATTAGGTTCCCAACCACCGGGAATACATGCTTTTAGTGAAAATGTGAACTCACCTTTGCTTAGCTCGGCAGATTAAATTACTTGTTTTAAGTTGGTCAACCACGTCCTATTATGGTTACCAATATTTATTAGGTTTGTATACAAGTAATTCACGTATTTTACTACACGTATCTAACAAGTTGTAGGCTAAGTAAAAAGCCATTACGTAACACGTATGTCATAACAGTTAAACACAAGAACATAGATCCTTATCAAGAGCCCATAGATGGAACAATATCTGTGTGTGGCCCATTATAGGCGTATGGCCCAACACAGTGTACGACCCAAAGTAAATGTGCGACCCAATATGAAGTGTGAGGCCACTTGATACTGTGCGATCATGCAAGGAAGTATTGTACATTGTGCATCAGGTAATTGTACAGTGAGAATGTGCGGTCCAAAGTGTGCGCCTTGCATAATTCCTTCTGTACGTTGTATGTCGCAGCCCCCGACCCCTACCCCGGGAGCGGGAGCCGCGAGACACAGTTTGTGGTATTGGTGTTTGTTAATTTGGCAGCGAAAATGAGACATCAGGACCGTAGTTAGAAATAATTTCAGAGTTTCAAAACACCAAACTTTTATAATAAATAAATGGGATAAAGCCCATGTTCCGTTGATAATACATGTATAGGGATAATCCCTAGTTGCTGAAAACATAAACTTTTATTTAGGTAACTTTTATAGCCACTTCTTTAAGAATTCAGTGCTCCATAGCTGGCTTCTCATAGCTTCACATTAAATTACCTGAAACGCGTTTTAAAAAGATTTTATCAGCAAGAAATATTGGCGAGTGTATCCCAGTTTAATCAAAACAGGCTTTTATAACTTTACTGTATTGAGAGTGATTACAATGTTTATATCTACCAATATACTCATTCAGTACTTGTCACTCGACCGGATCTGTGACTATGGTTATATCACACATTGGCTAACCCGTTGTCCAATGGTGACGCTTATCAAGTAATGTATACAAAACCCCATAATACCGACCGCAATTGTAGAATACAAAGACTCAATCACTGTAAGTATACTTGAAAATATTTGAGATTTTGTAACACAGTTTGGTAGAAAAAGAGAATGACTCACTTTGTAGACTTGGGTAATTCTATAGCTTCATGTTGCTTTTCCTGATTATTTTCTATTAAAAACATACAATGCACACGTGCTAGTAAGATAACCCAAGTCACTTAGCTATACAACACGAGACAGAACTGCAACGAACTTAGTCAGGCAGAGCCTCAACATGCGTTACGGAGCCCTAGATCAATCGGGTAGGGTAACGAATTAGTGATTAGGGGTTAAAACAAGTTGGGGGTATAATACCGAGCTTCGTGTTTTAGGGGTATAATACCGAGCTACTTTTAGCTATAATAGGGGCTGAGAGAGAAAGAAGATTGAACAAGTTGAAACTGAGGCTGAAAGCCTCCATTTATAGGCTGAATTCCGGCTCGCTCGCGCCCTGCGAGCCTCCTTCTTCTCTCTTCCGCGCCCCGCGAGAGACCGCCTAGCTACGGCTAGGGTGGTCTTCTCACCACTTAGACTTGCCACATTCGGGGACACGTGGCATCAAGAGACTCCGACAATTAATGGGCTGTCGCGCCCCACGACTCGCACGACCAAAATGGTCATGGCCCGCTAGCGATACGTATTTTATATTTTGTTTGATTTTTATAAAACTAAGGTTATACAGGTTAAATTTTAGCGTATACGGGGTATAATAGGGCATTTTATGAGGGTTGTTATATTGTGCATCAGTGATTGCACATTCAGGAGTGTGCGACCACTTGAGTGTGCGGGTGCTGTGTCTGAGTTGTACACCATGCAAGTTAAAGTGTACGTTTCAGGAGTGTATGGTTTCAATTAAATCCTGCCATAGACTGCGGTGTCCAACCGTAGTCTACGGTTCATTTCTATTGATCAAACAATTTCTCATGAACACTAATATCATGAATCAAAACAGACAAACAAAATACAACTCTTAACATCAGTCCTCATAAATCCTTAACATCATTTTCAGTGTACACAAATAGGTTTAGTCAACAATCCATACAATGAACACCAATAATCAAACAAGCAAATCATTATCAACAATCAGTTAGACAATTATCAACTAGATCTAACTCAGTACCCTTGATAATCATATAAACAATTTGTGAATATCCTAACATACATTGTTATTGAAAACATTAACATCCTAGAATCATGGTTTATAATAATCTATTAAATTTCTATCATATATATGAACCCTAGATTTGATTAACCTTCACAAACAATTCTAGATCCACAAGAACAGTTATTATTATAATAATCTCATTGAAACATGCATTAGAACACATTATTCATACCATCATTCCATGTTTAATAGATTTTTACTAGCATCTATAGATCATATTACATCTCATAATCACCAATATAACTCAAATAGTGTCAAATAAAATGAAGAAACAAAAATCTATCATGTTGGAATCATACTAACCCGAAGATGGGTGAATCAAAGAGTGTGCGAGAATAGAAAAGAGATCTTCAAAAGGAGAGAGGAAGCTTCAAGGGGAAAGCTGCTGATGTTTGTTGAAATCTTCAAAAGAGGGAAGAGAATGCTAGGGTTTCCCAAAAAGATAGGAGAATGTTTGCTGAAAAGGAGGGGGACAGTGCGACCGGATATATAAGCGCACAGTGGAGCGCAGCTGGAATGGTGTATGAGCACAAGGGTGTGCGGCCATGTGTAGTGTGCGACCAGTTTAATATATATATATATATATATGTACAAACAACTCACTAGCTCATATGTATATATAAACCAACTAAATATATTTAAGCATGTTTATCAGTTTCATACAACTACAACATATAGTGGAATGCGAAAGGAAATGACACGAAGTTAAAGGTACGGGTTGTCACATTATCCCCATGTTGAAAGAAACTTCATCTCGAAATTTAGCATACAGTCACTGAATAAGCTAAGTGTTTTCGGGGTGTCACCGAACCTGTCAAAGATTGAAAAATAGACGTGTTGTGGCGGTCCTATCAAACATGAAAAAATAGTCAAAAAAAACTTTGAAACCCACACGTACGTTACGGTGCGTTTACTCGTAAAATTAGAATGAAACGTAAAACAAAAATTCGCAAAAGATGAAAAATACGTGGATCAAAGTTGAAAACAAAAATGTATTGGAGTTAAATTGCAAAAGATGAAAAGTTTTGGTTTTAAAGTAAAAACAAAAAAGTTAAATGCAAAAAATGAAAACCTTTAGGTTAGAAGTGAAAAATCAAAAATATTTTTTGAAAGACTCCCTATGTTTGGAGTACATTCCAAGAAGCACGAACATCTTGCTAATTTATAATATGGTAATGCTAATTTATAATTTTACAATCATAAAGTACAACCATACTTCTAATTATGATGAGATTAGTAATGAATTTTGTCTTTTACTTTGTAATTTCAGTTACACCCTTTTAATATAAAGAGTAAACTGTCAAAATGGTCCCTGAGGTTGATCACTTTTGACACATTAGTTCAAAACTCAAACCTTTTGAATCCGGGTCCCCGTAGTTTCAATTTTGTTGTCATTTTCATCCAAAATCAAACTCCAGTCAGATTTTTCACTTAACATCCAACTTTTTATGTCTTTTTCCTCCCTTTTAATGAAGGACATAATGGTCTTTTAACGATTTATAATAATGAATTAAAAAAATCTGACCATTTTGCCCTTCATTAAAAGGGAGGAAAAAGACAAAATAACTGAATGTTAACTGAAAAATATGACCAGATTTTGATTTAGATGAAAATGACAACAAAATTGAAACTACCGGGACCTAGATTCAAAAGGTTTGAGTTTTTTTACTAAACTAAGTGACCAAAGCTTAGGGACCCTTTTGGTAGTTTACTCTAATATTAATACGTAATGAATTTTTTCTTTTACTTCATAATTTTATTTACACCCTCTTAATATTAATAAGTTCATTATACGACCCCTCAGTTTTAATAAAAAATATATTTTCGTCTTTTAACAAATTTATACAACATCTAAACTTTAATAAAGTTATCGATACCCTCTACACTCTAAGCTACAAAGGTTATTAACGACATCCATGTTTCATTTTTCTTATATAAAGTCACGTATGATACTGTAATAAAACAAACCAATACACTGAACTATCGACGCAACGCACGAGGTTAGATTTGTCACACCCCCAAAATACCACAAGCGGAAACACCGCGGGACGTGTACGTACCAGGATCCAGCCACCAATCACATTGAACTATAACAAGATATTAAATAAAGGTTTCCATTTATTTCATAAAGTAAATTCAAATCACAACTTAAAACCAATACGTTCAGCGGAAGCATAATGTAAATCGTTATTCAAGTGTTTCAAAACAAATGTGCAAAACCAATGAACATATATCCAAGAGTCTCGACCCATGACCACTCCAGCACTCCCAGATGGCAAGTTCCATAACCATGAATCTAACGACCTGCAAGCATGCAGACAACTGTGTCAGACAACGCTGGTGAGTTCAAAGTTTGTTAAAACGTTCAGTTACCTAGTATAAGCTTAAAGCATTTCAAAATACAATGTTGTTAATAACTCGATTACCGCAAGATGGCTCCAGATTATTTGCCCTTCCCCAATGCTCTATCAAACATTGGTCGAGTGGTTAAGGTAATTAGTTCACGCCTGTCCTCCCCGGTATGGTGTGAGGGTGCCAAACCTAATAGCGCTATCAACTAATAACCCTGTTGCTTCCCCGGCAACCATTTCGGTAGAAGATGGGACTTAAGTGATAGATATGAGTGTACTAACCAACATCCCGAGTTTAACATTCCAGTCAAACCCATTACCCAACATTCCTCCCCGGAATATTTACCCGATGTCCCTCCCCGGGATGCATGCTTGAAAAAGAGCAGTGAACTCACCTTAGGTTTGCTCGGTAAGACAAATTACACGTTCAATTTAATCAATCAAAGCCTATAACATTTACACATACTCAATCAGTTTGTATGCAAATTATTATCCACGCATGTAATCTAACATTTTACACCAAACATACACAATTAATATTTCATACGAATACAAGCAAATAGTAATCCGATCTTAACACGGTGTGGCCCATTTAGTATAACAGGCCCACACGACAAGAGTCCCAAAGGGATTTGTGCGATCAGCTTGGTCTTGTGCGATCAAACCCTGATTCGCGGCCCAAGACCATTCAGGCCCAACACAGTTGTGCGACCCAGAACCCTCTTGTGTGATCCAATACCCCTTGTGCGATCCGGACCTCTTGTGCGATCCAATACCACTTGTGCGATCTGGACCTCTTGTGCGATTGGGTTTCAGCCTAATGACATGTATGGCCCAAGCACTTGTACGATTGGGGCCATGTTGTGCGACTAGAACTTGTGCGACCCAAATATAGGTAGTTACACTTTCCTTGATTCATGCTAAATCTGTTTCATTCCACAATTTCAATCATTCTTTATTGGCAGTTACCATGATCATCAACATTCCATTTAATTTGGTTAACATAATCATTCTACCACTCAAGTTCATCAAACCCTAGTATCATAATCATGCTAATATATTGCTAACAAGATCGCTACACCGAAATTAATTTCAATCATTCATGGATTCATCAAGCAACATTAATCATCTTATCATTACCCTAGAATACCAATTATCATCATGTTAGATCCTCGGGTTTCTAGTGCACATGAGCCCTAATCCATCGATCATCATCATATTTCTAGATCGAATCCAATAACTAATTATCTTGCCATGTTCAACCAACTTCTACCATCATACAAATCTTGTTTAACAAACAGTAAACAATGATATATCACACAACACACTGTAGCATCATGTCACCAAATACAAGAAGAAATTAAATCAAACAAGGGTATTCATTGTACAAACCGAACACGAGATGGAGTTGAGGAGAATTTAAGGCCCTAATACGTATTTGACAAAAAGTCGCAGCGGAAATTCGTGCCATAAAATTTCTTTCATTACAAACGTCTTGACTTACTTGAAAGTCCGTTTTAATATGTATTTTTACAAAAATAAAGTATAAGCCCTGTTTACTAAAGTACATACACAATTATTCCCGTACAATCTATCTTGTGACTCGATCCTTGATCTCTATTCCTCATGATAACTGCCCGTGATTCGAACAACCTGCACTCACCACATACATTCATTACATTAGTACACTGTATATATAAACAAGATTCATTCTCGTACAACTTTCCATTTCTTTATCTTTCATAATCTTTAAGCATTTCATCTGCGTATCCATATCCTGGTGAGGCTCCAGTAATGTACCTGCATTACTTTTCATTCTCAAAGAACACTATTAATAACGTATTACTCATACATTCTTACATGCATATATACATTCTTACATGCATACTTACACATCTACATACATACATACCTTCCTATATCTCTACATACATGCATACACTCATACGTACCTTCATGTATTCCTAATACACATCTACATACGCACATTCATTACTACGTCTCCACATACATACATATACACATACGTATCTTCACATATACATAAATACACATCTACTTACGCACATACATTACCATATACACGTTCAAGATCTTACATACTTCTTATATACCCATACATTAGTTGCATGGTACTTAGACTTAGATTCATAGCCCATCAACGTCAAAGGAACGACCAAAATCATGTTTGGGAGGCCCGCCGTGGTCCACGGATAACAAACCGAAGCCTACTATACCCAAATTAACTTAGATAACAAATTTCAGGTTTTTGAACATGGGGATGCCGTCGGCGACGGCCCTAGGGGCGTCGGCGACGGCCCTTGCAAGTGCCCGTAGCCCAAAACTTCCGTAGACAGCCAAATAACCCGTCAGCCAAAAACTGACTTTCTAGAGCCCGTCGACGACGCCCCTAAGGCCGTCGGCGACGCCTTCTAGAAAATGCATTTTTCTACAGCTCCGTTTCGTCATCCGAAAACGCTAAAACTTGCTTAACTTTTAAACCGTTTACCCGTTTGACCTCCCGTTTCTTCCCACATGACCGTAAATTGGTATCCTATCATGTGAACTTGAAATACTATGTCCGGATTAAGAAAATTCTTAACTTACGCACTATCGACTTATTACCTTTTTACAAGTTTTGACCCGTTCCTGCATTTATCTCAAATAATCTGATTATTTGACCCCGACTCCTCATATACCTTATAATTTCAACGTTATTTATCGTAAAGGACTGAATTCTTGGATGTCTCGCCTCCTCTTATCACATTTTTGCTCAAAAGCTTATTTTGACCCGTCATGGGTATTTACGCATTAAGTGGTCTATGACATACAAAACCATACTCCCCACTTTCATACTTGACCAAAACATTATACTAATCGAATAGCTTGTTTCCAATAGACATTTAAGGTCGTTTGCCTGTTATACCTATCAAGGGCGTTTTTGTCAACATTGCTCCATCCTTTACAACCAAGGACTTCCTTGCGTATTTAACCAATCCTACCACTTAACGACAATTCTAACGCAGATACCTTACTCGGATCAAAGATAAGATCCGTTTAATACTTCATCGATTTCATACAACTCATTGTTATTTGACCTCAATTATCATACCTAATAAGTCACACATAATTTTACATAAACAACTAAGAAGTGATTACGGAAATCACTTACCTCATGCGTCCATGCTCGTGTCCGATCTCTTGCCTCCTCTTGGCCCGTTAACACCTCGTGCTTGAGCTCATCTCGACGTGATTCCTATACTTCCATTTCATCGAAATCACGCTCTTATTAGCATACTCATTTGTACATGTTAACGATCATTAGTCACGCCCCGCTTGCGGTATGCGCATATAATGTGTATATGTGTGGGCGCTTGGGGGGCAAAAGTGAAAGTGCACTAATTTTAACATTATTTTACTAATTTCGTGAAAATAACGTTAAAAGAGGGGGATGGTTAATCATGCATCATGTGGTGGCGTTGATAGCCGAAAGACAAGGGAGTACATGCACTAATCGGCCTTTGTCTTAAGTGCTGAGTGTTATGTGCCTTATGTCCAAGGCTTGATGCAAAACTACTATTAAGCCGGGGGTCTCATTGGAAGCAGCCTCTCTATTCCTACGGGGTAGAGGTAAGGCTGTCTACATCTTACCCTCCTCCGACCCTACCTTAGCTATGCTATTGGTGGGATTTACTGAGTATGATGATGATGATGATGATGAGTCATTTCTAACAAACATAACTCATATAGTCATATCCATATCCGTTTGCACTCATGTTATTCATCATGTCATTACATTTAACACGTATTGCTATAACATGTACCATACGACTTCTTATAATCTTACCTTTACGACAACGAGTCAATTCATGTTTCTTATACTTAGTTGACTTTCAAGAGTCACTATTAACCATATTTAACTATCGACTTATCATCATATATTCGTAACATCATAGTCGACTATACGGACGACACTATATACATTTTATCATACGATTAGTGAGCGTACCACCTTTTAAGCATAACGTACAACTAGTTCATGCACTATCTTCTAAATTCATACATAGTTCATCAAATCCTTCTACTAATCAACATGTAGTATTTACAATTAAACATCAAACATATTACCATCACATTTTATTCAATTCATCTAACAACAATTCATCATACCCACATATTACATCAATCTTTCAACAAGAATTGGACATAGATGGTGATTAAGTCATCATCATCACCATGACTAATGGGTTTCACCTCTAAACATCAAATTAACACAAGCCATACATAACCTATGTTCTATATGATGATTCTAACCCTTATACATCATCAATTTCATATTAACTCACGGATTAAAACATAACCCACTTCCTACATGATCACCAATCTTAGTTTTGAGACATACCTTATGATCCCCTCGTGTTGGTGATCATTATTCCATGTTCGGTTGTGAATTCGGGCTTCAATTAGCCTTTCACTTTGATGGATTAGATGAAGTTAGGGTTAGAGCTCCTTGGAGCTCCTGAACGTTCTTGAACACACACGAAGTGTGTGTTTATGTGTGTGTGGTGATCTTTTATTTAATAAACTACAACTTATCCCACTTTAGTCCCTTGTGTTTGCCACTGAAACATAATTGGCATAACTTTCATCTTTTAATAGCTTTTTCACTATACCCCTTTAACTAGGTTAAATAACCTAATTATTTATTTCATGACGTGTCATATAGGAACACACGACAATTATAAACCTTCGGATTTTGGGGCGTTACAAGTCTACCCACCTTAAATGAGGTTTCGTCCCCGAAACGTTTCTTACCTTTATTTAACACTAATTATTAATCGTGCAAACCCAAGTCTATGGCTTGTTTCTAACTTCCTATTTAAGCATATTACATTCGTATATTCACTAATCGAAATAAATCGATTTATTTCATACTACTCATACATCATATGCTATCTTTCATTTTGTTCACTATGAGCCATCCTAAACATTCCATTACTATCATTACTTCCGATTACCTTTAAGCTCATAGGAGGGGTCGATATATTACCATATGCATACTATAATCATTCAAGGACTTATTATTACAACTAAAATCACCCTTCTTCAATTTAATTATCCGTATTTAAATCACGAAGACTAAGCATTATTTCCATGGTTACTATTGTTATTTATGCCATGCGTATCTTTTCTACAATGTCTTGTTCAAATGAACATGGCCAACAAGCCGAGCATCAAAGTTAGCATTTCTTAACGATACTTTCCGTCTCTTATATTCTATCAGAATTTTCACAGTTACGAGCATTCAAGTTCAATACCACCCGACGATCATCACGAACATTTTGAAATTTACTCCACATTTTGCATTACGGTTTGTATATATACATTCTGTTCTGATACATCCATCTCTAGTCGAGTTATAACCTCCTTTTAAAGTTACAACCCTTTTTATACATACCTGACGGAAGCAGATTCCATTGATTCGTTATCCTTATCTTACGATGATCATTCCTTTCCGATTGGTGACATTGCGTGTCCATTCATCAAGCTCACCTATGAGTACAAAACTTAACATATCAAAACATTAACTACCGAGTTTAAATGGCGATCGCCATCTGACCCGTATGACCCATTTATCCTTTCGACCGTTCTTGCATGCAACGCATTTGCATAAATATATTCATATATCTTTGGATCTGAGTTTGATTCTGATTGTATTTTGTGTTTGTAATTAAAATGAAAGTGGATGAGTGTGCAGCGGAATTATGATGAAAACAAACTTTGCATACAATCAAACGAGAGTAATACTTTGATCAAACATCTTTACACAATGACTCGGAAGATTGAATTTATTTCAATAACGATTACAATGATTGATGAATGAATGCAAACTCGGTACAAAGTACTGATCTATTTTTAGGCACTTGCAAACCACTGAGCATCTTAACTGACGTCACCATGAAAGTGACATCTAACCTCCTAACAAACTCTAACCTCTGATCTAAACAAACACTGCTATGTTAACTACTGCTATTACATTACATTACAAAACAGACTATTGATCAGCTGCTGCAACCTTCCACTGCTGTGAACCCAGCAGTACTTGTCCGGATCAGCAGAGCTTGACTCAAAGCAGTAGATTGAATCAGCAGGGCTTTAGTCTTTCATCAGGTCTTTACTTGAGCAGCAGTTGTAGGTTAGCATTTTGCAAGATCAGCAGATAGGAGGTCAGCAGATGTTGAAATCACTTTCAAGGGGAGAGATTTGTATGTAATCATCTGCTTATTCTGGATCCACTGCTCTGATCCAGTTTTGGCTTTAATTATTTGTTCCTCTGATAGGGTTCAATCCCAACAATCTCCACCTGGAATAGATAATGCCAAAACTATTCATTATTGTGGACATTTATTGCCTCATCAACAGTTCCTTTATCTGACCTTTAAATTGTAGTTCAAAGTCAAGGGCACCTGTGTCTTCATCATCCCTGCTAAGTGGAAGATCAAGGAGATCCTGCAAATCTTCAAGACTTAGGCCAAGAGCTTGTTCCATTGACATTTTCTCCACTTCTCCACCAGACCTGAGCAAAGTCAATACGCAGGTCTATTTGTCAGTTTCCCACTTTTGTATTTTTGAGCCTGGTGGGTTTCTTGAGAGATGATTATTTGCAGAGGTATTTGGTGAGGCTGGCCTATTCATAACTGGCTGACCAGTATTAGCAGTTTGATCCAAACCAAGAGTTTTTATGATCATTTTCTTTAAGCCTTCTTTTACAAGGTCATCTCCTTTTATCATCTCTTGGATGGTTTCAGCTCCCAACTGCTTGTGTGACCTTCTTTTATAGATGGCAGCACCAGTTGGAGCAGCGGCTCTCCTGATTTGTAGCTTTGATGGTCTTTTTGAAACCTCAGCTTCAGGATAGTCAGGCTTTTGAGGAACTTTTGGATCTTTCTCCCTTAATTCCTCCAACCTTTTGTAGGTGATCCTGACCACATC
This sequence comes from Helianthus annuus, assembly GCF_002127325.2. Classification (NCBI taxonomy): domain Eukaryota; kingdom Viridiplantae; phylum Streptophyta; class Magnoliopsida; order Asterales; family Asteraceae; genus Helianthus; species Helianthus annuus. The sequence continues at coordinate 60,160,235 of NC_035434.2, forward strand.
TTCTTTCCATCTAGCAATTTGTCTTTTGTTTCCATATTCAGCAGCAACCAGTTCTTCTTTCATTCTTTTCAGTTCTACCTGTTTGTCAGGTACATTCTTTCTAAACTTTGCCCAGTCAAGAAGAGTGTGAGTGACTTTCCTTTTTATCATGTCTTGAATTCTTGCTGCTTCATTTTCAAGCTCAGGAACAGTCCACTCTTTGTACATGTATATCTCTCCTTTGTACTTCTTGTGAGCCATGATGCTTTCAATGTAGTCTTTCTTCAAAGTTTCAGCTGCTCTTTCTGAAATTTGTTGACTGACATTTTTTGCAAATTGTTCTAGGGAACTGACTTGTGTGAGCAGATATTGATAGTTTCTAGAAATTTCTTTGTCAGATTTCCCTTGTGTGTTTCTTTTTGAGATATCCTCTGCTTGCTTGGCCTTGATCTTCAAATATTCATCAACATTTTTAGGCCAGGGATATCCTTTTATTGATGGCAAACTCCTTTTGGTAGGGTCATCCTCATAGTAAAAAGATTTTATTTCTTCTCTAACAGCTGCTAGTTCAAGAGGAAACTGAACACCTGCAGGAGGTAAGGGCTTGTGCATTCGAACTGAAGAGAGAGTAACTGGTTTTGGTATTGTGACAAGAGCTAAAGATTTTGAAGATGTTTAAGATGGTGAAGTGTCATCATCTTTGAGAATTAGCCTTCTCCTCTTTGTTTGAGGAGGGGCTGATGATGTTTTGGATGGAACAGTGGTGGTGGATGTAGTGGCAGTGATTTGTGATCGACTAACAGTTGTTGAAACAACTGGTGTTCCAACCACTGTTGTCTTTACAGCAGATGTTGTAACAACTGCTGTCTTCTGCCTTTTGGCAGGAGGTGATTTTGTTTTTGGTGGTGATGGTGGTAAGGCAGTGGATGTAGTGTGTGTTGAAGTGGTGTGTGTTGAAGTGGGAGCAGATGTTGAAACCACTGAAGTACCAACAGTAGTGGGTACAACAGGAGTTACAACAGCTGTTTTAGGTGGTGGTTTTGGAACAGACTTTGAACGTCTGTTTGGAATGGATTTGGGTAGCCTTACTATTCTTGTAGGCTTCTTCTTTTCATCAACAAGATTTTCATCATCTTTTGACCCTGAAGTACCCTGATCCGGATAATTCACCCTGGCTTTCCTTTTGGCCTCTCTATCCCTTTTTACACTTGTGTCACACCCCGATTTTCACGTGTCTCACCGGTGGGCCCGGTGGGGGATTACCGTGACGTAGTTGGCAACAATATAGTCAAACCACACAATATATATGAATGCACAGCGGAAGCAAAAGATAAATATATTATATTCCGAATAAAAGTAATATCCAAGTATTACAACGGAAAGTAAGGGATCCACAGGCAGATCTATAAACATTGTTCTACAGACTTTAGACGCCTAGAACTTGCAAGATTCCTTATTAATGTCCTGAGCAGCTTCCAGCCTATTACGTACTTGTACCTGTCACTTAGACTTTTGAAAATACGTCAGTTTTCACTGGTAAATACACTCAACTGACTCATTTGAAAAGAGTTTAGGAAAATTGATTTAGATGCACCAAGCACAAATTATTTTGACACTTTGATTAAAATGCACAGAGGCAAAATTAATCTTTTATAACTTGAGACAATCATCATTATAATCTTGTATACAGATTTACATGTTCGTTGTACGTTCAGGGAGGGCCCGATGTAGAAACCGAGTCAAGATTAACAGACACGTCACAAGTATAGGCCCACTGAGCGTGAGATACCGTTTCCCTTATGCAACTGTCAGGTGTATGCCTACACCCGTGCATAAGACGTGACCATTTTTTAATACAATGATGTCGAGGATATCCGGGTCATGGTCATTAACCCCTAAAGGCTTTTATTTCAAACAATACAGATCAAACCGGGTTACCTCAATAATTTAATCACAATCCGATTAAATATTCAATACCCGACCAAGCGGTATTATTATACCGTATCCCAAGCCCGTATAGGGAAAATAAGTTAAGAGTATTTACCTGAGCTAGCTCCTGTCTTAAATAGCAAGAATAATAACTCAGCCGTATTCACTTAAGTAAGCGTAGGTACAATTTACCGGAAGGCTCTAGTCTGGAACGATGGTATAAATAACCAATTAGAATGCTAACGGGTCTTTAATTAAGCCTAAGCTTAGACCGGTTAGTCTTAAAGAATTGTTACGGTTTAATCGCGTGAAAGGCGAAAACCATGAATGGAGTGTGATTTTGACCCAACAAGTTTGAAGACTTGTTTCATATGAGTATAACAATCATACTCTGGATTTTGGGGTTAAAACAATATAGTTTGACCCGTTTCGGCTAAATTATGTAAACTAGTTACATAAGCCGAACCGTGCGTGCAAAAGACGCAACGGTATCCGTTAGAGTCCTACACTGTTTTCCTAAGTCAATATACTTTAAAGAGGTTGTGGTATCAGTAGGATACCTTCCATAATGCCCGTAACGAGTTTAAGTTAATAATATGCCCCGTAGGGGTATTTCGGTCTTTTTAAAGATTATAAAAAGGGTTTCTGAGTTCTACAGGAAATCTGAGTTTCCCGAACAGTTTATAAAGTCCAAAATACTTTATTTATTATTTAAAATCAGTAGCAACTGGAATCGGGTCAAAAGACCTTGTAGAACTCAAGTTATGGCCGAAAAGGGTATATTCGGTATTTACAGAACCGTTGCCATAACCACAGGTTATGAGCAGGTTAAAAATAATTAAAAATCTTTAAAAATCCCAAAATATTATTTTACAACAGTGAGTAAAAGGTTTGGTGTCGAAATCCGGGTTTAGATAGGCGTTATGCTAATCGCGCCGTTTATTACAAAAGTTTCTTTTAAGTGCGCTATTTAGCATAACTCCTATTCTAGACCTCGGATTGGCGTGAAAGTTTAGGGACATCCTTAGAATTTAGTAAGCAAGGTTATGGTCCCTTCACGTGTCCGCAATACTCGTTTTATTTTGACAAGGCGTTACGGTCAACTTTTAAGCAATTAACGGAAATGCGTAAAAGACTCGGACAAACAACGAACCGGTCACAGAGGGTGATACCATCACGTGACCTGGTCCTAAGAGAGTCCTAAGGCATATCTATATTGCACTAAAACGGGTCAGAACTGAAGTCAAAGTAAAAGTCAAACTTTTGCGACATTTGGCTCCGAACCGGGTAAATATAGCAAATGGCCGAATCAAACGAGCTTAGACAAGTTAGTATACTTATTATCATGTTTTATGAGTGTTCAAACAGGTTACATATCACCTACATTATAGATTATGCAAGAATCGCAAAAATGGCTTTCTGTTGACTTTTTAAGTATATGTTTGACTCGATATTTGGCCTAGTTAGAGTGGTGATCAGGGGGAACCCTTTTAGGGGTTTATTACCCACATAAATACCAACACATAACTACTTTTGATTCGACAATTCACTGGACCATTCGTGATTTATCGCAAAGTCAATCGTTAGTTACGACGGATTGACTTTTGAGCTAAACTAAGCAAAAACTAAACCACAAAAGGGTTAGACAACTTACAGAAGCTTGTGCACGACTTAGGAATGTTAGAAGAAAGCTTGTGAGCTTCAGGAATGATCAGAAGATGTGTTTTGAGGTGTGTTTCATTTGTGAACTAAGAATGGCCTTTTATAGTGAAAATTTCACCACAACTCCTTGACACACAAGTCTACCAACTGACCACAACCTTCCAACATGTGTTCCAAATGCTTAGGGGTTGTTTAGGGGTCAATTGGAAGGATTTAAATGCATCTCATGGCGTTTAGAAGGCTGAACAGCCAAGTTAAGCATTTTTCTGCACCTGGGACCTTCACGCGGCCCGCATGAAAGATCAGGCAGGCTTGTACGCGGGCCGCCTGGATCTTCATGTCAGGACGTATATTTGCAGAAGGCTCGCGGCCCGCGTTAACTTACTCTAAACGTTTACGCGGCCCGCATTAGGTCTATTTTTCAAGATTTCTAAATCTTTTGTAATGATTAACGAAATCTTCGGTAATTAATAACCTGACCTTTCGGGTTTGAAGGGGTAACTTTGCGATATGGCCCTCGGTTAATTACAATTAAGGGCCTCGTGCCATTTACCCGCATTGTTAAGTCCCCGGTTAGTTTGTTAATTATCCGGAAAGCCTTAACTCTCATTGTTGACGCTTTTAACCCCTCTCGTGCGAATTCGATCATAACTTTCTCGTTCTAAAACGGAACTTCGTGGAATTTATATAGTACATTCTAGTGAGCGTATTTTAATGTTACAAAGGCTCGGCTATGTCAAAGGGTCACTCAGAGGTATAATTAAACATGTTGACACAGTTAACCCCTGCAGCTTGTAATCTCTCACTTTCTTCCGCGTTTCGCTTCCGTACGATCCATGATTTATTCGTTTGAAGTTACGAGCATCGCTTAGGGTTACTATACAGTATATTTACCCTTTATTGACATTTATAACCCTCGAATTTACTTACTTTCAAGGTTTGCCAACTTTAGTCCTTTATTTAATCTCTAATGCCACTTGTAAGCCCATGACACGTGTTAACACATTATTGGACACAAAAATTTCGAGGTGTTACATCCTCACCCCCTTAAAATAAATCTCGACCCGAGATTTACTCAAACAAATAAGGGTATTTTTCTTTCATCGTGGCTTCAACCTCCCACGTGAATTCGGGACCTCTACGGGCATTCCACTTGACCTTTACTATAGGTACATGCTTCCTTCGAAGCTTCTTTACCTGTCGATCTTCAATCGACAAAGGCTTCTCCACAAATTTTAAGCTCTCATCTATATGCACATCTGTGTGTGGGATCACCAATGATTCATCAGTGAAGCACTTCTTCAGATTGCAGATGTGGAACACATTGTGAATTCCACTGAGCTCTTCAGGTAAGTTCGGCTTATAGGCAACTGACCCGACACGTTCGATAACCCCGAAAGGTCCTATGTATCTCGGGCTTAGCTTGCCTTTCTTACCGAAACGCATCACCCCCTTCCAGGGTGATACTTTAAGTAAAACTTTTTCACCAACTTCGAAGTGAAAATCTTTACGCTTCGGATCTGCGTAACTTTTATGTCTATCCCAGGCAGCTTTGAGACGGTCTCGAATCTGGACAATCTTGTCCGTCGTTTCGAAGACTATCTCTGGTCCAGACAATTGGACATTTCCAACTTCCGCCCAACAAACAGGCGATCTACACTTTCTACCGTATAATGCCTCGAAAGGCGCAGCCTTAATGCTGGTGTGGTAGCTATTGTTGTAGGAGAATTCGATTAGTGGTAGGTTCTTATCCCAACTACCACTCAAATCGATAGCACATGCACGTAGCATGTCTTCTAACGTTTGAATAGTACGCTCTCTCTGACCGTCTGTCTGAGGATGGTAATCCGTACAAAAATTCAAACGTGTGCCCAAAGATTGCTGGAAAACTCTTCCAGAAATGCGACGTGTATCTAGTATTCCGATCAGAGATAATAGACACAGGTATACCATGCAAGGCTACAATCTTATCAACGTATAACTAGGCTACATGTCGGAGCTATAAGTCTCCTTGATGGGTAAGAAATGAGCTGACTTAGTCAGTCTATCGGCTATAACCCATATCATGTCATTTCCTTTACTCGTCTTGGGTAACTTGGTAATAAAATCCATAGTTACACATTCCCACTTCCATTCGGGAAGTTCAGGCTGTCGTAGCAAACCTGACGGTTTCTGATGCTCGGCTTTGACTTACGCACATGTCAAGCATTTAGCTACATAGGTGGCTATAGACTTTCTTTTTTTTTCAAGCTTATCCACCAATAATTTGCCTTTAGATCCTGGGTAGCTGATGGCAAATTCTTAACCGTTGCTTAATTAGGGTTGCGGCAATTACTATATAAGCAATATGAACCGTCTTTCTTATTTAATAATATAAAACCTTCAGAATATTGAGTCAGGCTATATGAGCCTATGTCTTAAAACCTACTTAATCAAGGTTTCGATTTTTCCATAATCAATATGGAGTTTTCACAATACTCCCGCCCACAGCGGGATGCTAAATCTTAATTACACCTGCCTCCCAGGAGGTAAGCAGGGAAATTTATGTGGAAATAATCAAGATGTAAGGAGTTACAGAGCTTTTCCATAATTCAGGCTCTAGTTCATCCACCATTGCTCGTGTCAATTAAGTGACACATTTATGTTATAAGTACACGAATTCCTTAATCGGGAACCTTTATTTGAACAATTCCCTTCTGGATATCTTCTTTGAATACTACTAGTCGACATTAGTACAATATAACCATTGGGATATCTCAGGGGTTCCATGTATTAAACCTCCATACTGATCAGGCATGGAAATAATCTATGGGACACACTAGGATACGCCAATCCTCATACGGTACGTTTATCAAACACAGTTTGGCATTCGCATGCGATAGAAAAACAATGAGAAAATAGTTAAAATAACATATGTTGTCGTACTCTATGCGAAGAAAGAGTACTCCTAGATTTTTCGGAAGGATTCCTTGCCGATACTAGAAGAATCGGTTAATTTGGTTTCCTTGGTAAGTTATACCTTGCGAATAATATAAAAGGTTGCTAAGCTTATGGTTTATGAAAGGTTTATTGGTATCCAATCCAAAATAAAACTCTTAGCATTTAAATTTCTGATAAAAAGATAGGGAAAGTACCTGAGGCCATTATTTATGAACTAGCTCAGGTATTTAGGCGCTTCCATTCTTAGGCTCTTCTTCTTTAGCCGCATTTCCTTTGACATATTTAGGGCACGTGGTCTTGACGTGGCCCTTCTCATTACAGCCGAAGCAGACTGCATTCCCCATGTCCCCGCAGTCCAACGTTGTATGTTCCCCCGATTTGCAGATCCCACATACCCTTGGTTGTGATCGGGATTTTGGTTCGAACCTGCACCTCCCATAGTAGCACTTCTTACAGGTCTTGCATACCGGTTTCTGGTTGGACTTTCGTTTGTTCTTCTTTATAGAGCTCTGGGAGTTATTTTCCTCCCTTTTTCTTTTTAGTTTATCTTTGGCATTTGAGGTATGAACAAGGTCCTCCTTATGAGTAAGGAAATGTGGTCCTAGATAAAATTGGGAGCGAGTAGCTTGGGGCTCCTTGAACTTTCTCATAGTTTTCTTCACAGCCTTTCCAACGGTTGCATCTACCATAGTTTGGAGAACGCTTTCAGAAATTCTAAGGCTCACAATTGTAGCTTCATCGGCATGTGTTACATCATTCATAACACGATCGACGGCTGTCTCCTCTGAGTTTGCCATTTTCGATATTGGTCCCTAACACCAATAAAATAATTTCTTAGCTGCAATCCAACAACTGCTATTCTTTATCCTGATGGCCTTAACATATACTAACCATGGTATTTATAGACCATATAGGCTAATATAGTACTAACATTCTCAATGAATGTTATTTAATATATATTCATTATGTTTAGCCTAGGTCACGAAAGACCATCAATGGCATTTAAGGTTTGGGCCTAATTCATCATCTTTTTGACAGGGGATCAAAACGTCACATCTGTCTTTATTATATTGATGAATTTTGGATAGCTTGAAAGTTTGCCATAAGGATATCAGAAAAGAGTGATTCCTAATAGATACAAACATCAATCTAGGATTTGTTGGAGCGTTTTCTTAAGTATCAACGACCAATTTTCCATTTCGTATTAAATGGTCGGAGTCCTGCTATATATTTATCATACTGCACCGTCTCCTGGGCGTTCATCCTGAAGACTCATGCGTTTGTTCTCTTGGCTTCTTCGGGCTTCTTCTGATTCCTAGGGCAGTTGGTCTTGATATGCCCCTTCTCGTTACAACCATAACATGTTGCATCTTTTAGCTCCTTGCAATCCAGGGTTTTATGTTCCTGAGACTTGCAAATCCCACACGGTAGAGGCTGAGATTCAAATCTGCATTTCCCGAGGTGGTATTTCCTACAGGTTTCGCACTTGGTCTTCTCAACCGACTGCTGGCTGTCTCTTTTAAACCCGGTACTCTTCCTATCGGAGCGATGAGAATTCTCACCCTCCCTTTTTCTCTTTCCATCTTCAGAGGCCTTGGCAGCCATGTTTCTGACTACATCAAGTGTAAGAGATAGCGACAGGTCTGCCGCTGACCTGAACGTAGCAGGCCTTGAGGCCTTAACACTGGCCTTGATTTCTGGGGCTAAACCCCCAATGAAGCGAGCAATCCTCTTAGGTTCTGGTGTTACTAGGTAAGGAACTAGTCTGGACAGGGTATTGAAATTGGTAAGGTAAGCTTGACAATCTAAGTTTGTCATAACTAATGATAAGAAATCTGACTCGATCCTCTCCACCTCGTGTTGCGGGCAGTAGTTCTCCATAATGAGAGCAACAAACTGTTCCCATGACATGCTGTAAAGTGGGCTCTTCCCAGCGGCTTGAATGAGAGCTTTCCACCATGCTAGCGCCTCTCCTTTGAACGACTGGGATACATACTTCACTACATCCCTTTCAGTACAACCGCTGATGTCAACCACCACGTCCATTTCGTCCAACCAGACCATACAATCTACTGCTCCTTTCTCCCCAGTGAAATCCCGAGGTTTGCAGGAAACAAAGTATTTATAGGTACAGGACTTGGTACGTGGTTCATTATCGAACACTTGCTTCTTGGATGGAACACTGTGTTCATTTGATGAATGACGATCGTCGTTCTTCTTTGGTCCTTCATTCTTATAGGGCGGCTTGTTATGAGGCTCTGAATGAGTTTTAGGGACAGATTTAGAGTGAGGTATAGATGAGGCTTTACTATTAGTCTCACTATACTCCCTAAATCGCTCCTCTACAGCTTTAGATACCGCTGAATCAATCAATGTACGAAGCTCTCCTCTGGTTATATTAATCCTTTCATCATCGCGGTTTTCCAGAGGGTGACTGTTCTCTTCCTTTGACTTAGCCATGTAGTTTTATATGCTACATAAAATCAAACAAGGGCAAGGTTTATACGAAAGCTCTTACAGTTTTATCGTCTTAAACGATTTATTAACCATGGTAATATAAACCATATTGGTTAATTTGTTAATTATATTTAATTATCATTTTCATTATAATTTATCCTAGTTATAAAACATCAAGGATATTAAGGTGGCGCAGAGGGCCTAGTCACAAGGACAAATTTTAAATCATAAGCCATGATTTCAGAGAATCAAGGCCTTTAATATATTAGTACAACAGGCTTAGTCGCAAGGACATATATAAATTATATGCTATGATTTCAGAGAATCAAAGCATTTGAGGTTTGAACCTAGTTCATTACCTTTTTCTGACAGGGAGTCATAGACCTCACTGCCTTTTGTTTTATATGACAATTAGCATGGCCCGTAGGCACTACATCACTAATGGATGCTTAACAAGTTTGGCCCGTAGGCACTACATCACTAATGGATGTTTAATAATGATCATTTTTATTGACGATTTAACCCATGATTTTCCAATCATTAATTTGGGCTTTGGAATCCTTAGAAGGATTCTTATGTGCGATTTTAACGAATCACATCTGACAAGGACGTTAACATGTTCACAGAGGTTAACGGGGAGTATGAATCTTTTAATCAGGTCTTACCATCTTGGCCGGGTCTTATAGTGACACCTGACTAGGTTTCACTCTTAAGATTCTTAATTAGTGATTTGAATCTTTTTAACAGGTCTTACCATCTTGGCCGGGTCTTATAATTGACCCGAAGGCTAGGTTTTGCCCTTTTTAGATTTTTCCATTTTATTATAATGGTAGATCTTACAAAAGGAAATATTATTCTTCCATTTATTTAATATTCTTGTTTAGAATGAAAGTTTAAATTTAATCATTCCACTTTATGAAAATCAAAGTATAAGGTTGCCCTAAGCGGGACTTGAAAGGAATAAGGTTATCCTCGTAGGGGTTGAAAGATAATTATGTCCCTATAAGGACTTATTAAGGAAACGATCTTCAGCAAGAGGAGTTTCTTCTTCATTCATTTCTTGAACGCTTTCTCCTTGGTTGCACGTTTCATCCTGGTCGCGGTACGAAGCTCAGCATTTCCGGGCTCCAGATGTGGAGAATTCTTATTACGGCTTCTTCGCTTGGCGACGTATCCAATATATTTGGAAGTAAAAATTTTTAGATTGGGATTGAGAATATTCCTAAGTTAAGTCTAGACTCGAATATGTGCAATTGTGTCATTGAGATTAAACACAAAAGGATAGTGTTTAATTCACTCAATGTTGGCTCTGATACCAACCTGTCACACTCCGATTTCCACGTGTCTCACCGGTGGGCCCGGTGGGGGATTACCGTGACGTAGTTGGCAACAATATAGTCAAACCACACAATATATATGAATGCACAGCGGAAGCAAAAGATAAATATATTATATTCCAAATAAAAGTAATATCCAAGTATTACAACGGAAAGTAAGGGATCCACAGGCAGATCTATAAACATTGTTCTGCAGACTTTAGACGCCTAGAACTTGCAAGATTCCTTATTAATGTCCTGAGCAGCTTCCAGCCTATTACGTACTTGTACCTGTCACTTAGACTTTTGAAAATACGTCAGTTTTCACTGGTAAATACACTCAACTGACTCATTTGAAAAGAGTTTAGGAAAATTGATTTAGATGCACCAGGCACAAATTATTTTGACACTTTGATTAAAATGCACAGAGGCAAAATTAATCTTTTATAACTTGAGACAATCATAATTATAATCTTGTATACAGATTTACATGTTCGTTGTACGTTCAGGGCCCGATGTAGAAACCGAGTCAAGATTAACAGACACGTCACAAGTATAGGCCCACTGAGCGTGAGATACCGTTTCCCTTATGCAACTGTCAGGTGTATGCCTACACCCCGTGCATAAGACGTGACCATTTTATAATACAATGATGTCGAGGATATCCGGGACATGGTCATTAACCCCTAAAGGCTTTTATTTCAAACAATACAGATCAAACCGGGTTACCTCAATAATTTAATCAAAATCCGATTAAATATTCAATACCCGACCAAGCGGTATTATTATACCGTATCCCAAGCCCGTATAGGGAAAATAAGTTAAGAGTATTTACCTGAGCTAGCTCCTGTCTTAAATAGCAAGAATAATAACTCAGCCATATTCACTTAAGTAAGTGTAGGTACAATTTACCGGAAGGCTCTAGTCTGGAACGATGGTATAAATAACCAATTAGAATGCTAACGGGTCTTTAATTAAGCCTAAGCTTAGACCGGTTAGTCTTAAAGAATTGTTACGGTTTAATCGCGTGAAAGGCGAAAACCGTGAATGGAGTGTGATTTTGACCCAACAAGTTTGAAGACTTGTTTCATATGGGTATAACAATCATACTCTGGATTTTGGGGTTAAAACAATGTAGTTTGACCCGTTTCGGCTAAATTATGTAACCTAGTTACATAAGCCGAACCGTGCGTGCAAAAGACGCAACGGGTATCCGTTAGAGTCCTACACTGTTTTCCTAAGTCAATATACTTTAAAGAGGTTGTGGTATTAGTAGGATACCTTCCATAATGCCCGTAACGAGTTTAAGTTAATAATATGCCCCGTAGGGGTATTTCGGTCTTTTTAAAGATTATAAAAAGCGTTTCTGAGTTCTACAGGAAATCTGAGTTTCCCGAACAGTTTATAAAGTCCAAAATACTTTATTTATTATTTAAAATCAGTAGCAACTGGAATCGGGTCAAAAGACCTTGTAGAACTCAAGTTATGGCCGAAAAGGGTATATTCGGTATTTACCGAACCGTTGCCATAACCGCAGGTTATGAGCAGGTTAAAAATAATTAAAAATCTTTAAAAATCCCAAAATATTATTTTACAATAGTGAGTAAAAGGTTTGGTGTCGAAATCCGGGTTTAGATAGGCGTTATGCTAATCGCGCCGTTTATTACAAAAGTTTCTTTTAAGTGCGCTATTTAGCATAACTCCTATTCTAGACCTCGGATTGGCGTGAAACTTTAGGGACATGCTTAGAATTTAGTAAGCAAGGTTATGGTCCCTTCACGTGTCCGAAATACTCGTTTTATTTTGACAAGGCGTTACGGTCAACTTTTAAGCAATTAACGGAAATGCGTAAAAGACTCGGGCAAACAATGAACCGGTCACAGAGGGTGATACCATCACGTGACCTGGTCCTAAGAGAGTCCTAAGGCATATCTATATTGCACTAAAACGGGTCAGAACTGAAGTCAAAGCAAAAGTCAAACTTTTGCGACATTTGGCTCCGAACCGGGTCAATATAGCAAATGGCCGAATCAAACGAGCTTAGACAAGTTAGTATACTTATTATCATGTTTTATGAGTGTTCAAACAGGTTACATATCACCTACATTATAGATTATGCAAGAATCGCAAAAATGGCTTTCTGTTGACTTTTTAAGTATACGTTTGACTCGATATTTGCCCTAGTTAGAGTGGTGATCAGGGGGAACCCTTTTAGGGGTTTATTACCCACATAAATACCAACACATAACTACTTTTGATTCGACAATTCACTGGACCATTCGTGATTTATCGCAAAGTCAATCGTTAGTTACGACGGATTAACTTTTGAGCTAAACTAAGCAAAAACTAAACCACAAAAGGGTTAGACAACTTACAGAAGCTTGTGCACGACTTAGGAATGTTAGAAGAAAGCTTGTGAGCTTCAGGAATGATCAGAAGATGTGTTTTGAGGTGTGTTTCATTTGTGAACTAAGAATGGCCTTTTATAGTGAAAATTTCACCACAACTCCTTGACACACAAGTCTACCAACTGACCACAACCTTCCAACATGTGTTCCAAATGCTTAGGGGTTGTTTAGGGGTTAATTGGAAGGATTTAAATGCATCTCATGGCGTTTAGAAGGCTGAACAGCCAAGTTAAGCATTTTTCTGCACCTGGGACCTTCACGCGGCCCGCATGAAAGATTAGGCAGGCTTGTACGCGGGCCGCCTGGATCTTCATGTCAGGACGTATATTTGCAGAAGGCTCGCGGCCCGCGTTAACTTACTCTAAACGTTTACGCGGCCCGCATTAGGTCTATTTTTCAAGATTTCTAAATCTTTTGTAATGATTAACGAAATCTTCGGTAATTAATAACCTGACCTTTCGGGTTTGAAGGGGTAACTTTGCGATATGGCCCTCGGTTAATTACAATTAAGGGCCTCGTGCCATTTACCCGCATTGTTAAGTCCCCGGTTAGTTTGTTAACTATCCGGAAAGCCTTAACTCTCATTGTTGACGCTTTTAACCCCTCTCGTGCGAATTCGATCATAACTTTCTCGTTCTAAAACGGAACTTCGCGGAATTTATATAGTACATTCTAGTGAGCGTATTTTACTGTTACAAAGCCTCGGGTACGTCAAAGGGTCACTCAGAGGTATAATTAAACATGTTGACACAGTTAACCCCTGCAGCTTGTAATCTCTCACTTTCTTCCGCGTTTCGCTTCTGTACGATCCATGATTTATTCGTTTGAAGGTACGAGCACCGCTTAGGGTTACTATACAGTATATTTACCCTTTGTTGACATTTATAACCCTCGAATTTACTTACTTTCAAGGTTTGCCAACTTTAGTCCTTTATTTAATCTCTAATGCCACTTGTAAGCCCATGACACGTGTTAACACATTATTGGACACAAAAATTTCGAGGTGTTACAACTTGCAATTGCTTCTGCCATTGCATTTGTGGTCACATCAATTTTCTTGCTTCCATCTGGCAGAGGGATCTGTTTGGTCATGTTTGCATTTTCTGGTGCAATGTAGAGACCATCCTCTATTCCCTTCTTTTTCCACTCCTGAATTTTCTCCCCCTTTTTGGCATTATCTGGGGGAAGTTGATCAATGAAGAGAACTGTTGGAGGAGCAGTGCCAGTGGTGTGCAGGATCTGAGTTTTGAGAGCCTTTAGATCAGCCTGAGTGTTCTTGAATCTTGACTCCATTGCATTTCTCAGCTGTTGAACATGTTTTTCATGTTGCTGATCTGCTATTTGTGCTTGATGATGGAGAAAAGGTTGAAATAGATTCCAGAGCTCATTTGTAGCAGGTTCCTGTTGTGGAGCAGGTGCTTGAGGTGGAACAACAGTGGATTGCATCTTTTGAGTTTTCAACACCTGCTGTAGCATGTTTTTAAGATCTGCAACAGATGTATCCAACTTTTCAATTCGTTCCGTCAAATCCTGATATTTTAAATCATCACCCAATTTAATGGGATCATCTGATTTCCCACTAACAGTGGTTTTATCAGTGGTAGAGGTAGGGAGTATACTCCAAACATTAACCACTGATGCCCCTTTTTCGTGGTACTGGGGTCTTCTCCCTTCAACACATGACAACCTTTTGATGTTGCCAGTAGGATAAATAAATCCACTGGTGGTTGGCAGAGGTGCTATAAAAGGAATTGCCTCCAAGGAAGTCTTATTGATGTAACCACTGTCCAACTGTAAACCAGTGGGTTCAACAGTTGTAGTGGCTGCTTCACTTGGATTACCACCAAGAGTTACTTGTAACTCAAGGGGTGTAACCTCCTCAGGTTGTGTTGGTGGGTTAGCAAGGAATGATACATCAGGCTCAGTCAGTTGTTGAGGCATATTCTCATTAACAGGTGATTGAGAAGGACTGAGTAATGCCTGGTTCAAATCTATTGCATCCAACAAAAGTTGTGTTTTTGGTGGAATTGTGGATGTGAGGTGGGGTGTAGAAAGAGGATTTGCTTCGGGCATTGGGCTGTGGATGATGGAAACGAGTGTTTCCAGAACATCATAATGTGGTAGCCCTATGTGTACAACCTGTTCTTTTTGTGAAGAAGCAGGAGGTGTTTTGGTTATGGGTTGAGATATTTGTACCAACTGCTGTGAGGAAGTAGCAGCAGTGGTTTCTTGTGACATTTGTGTTGTCACAGGCAGTAGCTCTGGTATCTCATCCTCCAGAGTTGCCGTTTTGATTGGTTTGGGGGGTTTTTGATTTTTCTTTTTGTTTGGCTTTTTGGGATTTGTAGGTGTGGGTTTCAAAACAGTTGGTCTGCTGCTTTGATCACCTAGAGCAGTGGGCTCAGCAGCAGATACCTGAGGAGCAGTGGTAGCTGCTAAATTCTGCTCAGGCACCTCTGCTTGTGTTTTGCAAGGTGCTAACATTCTTGAAAAAGTTTCAGTTGTTAAGCTGTTTATTTGAGTAGACTCGCCTTGATTTATTGCAGCTAAATCATTCTTACTGAATTTCTTTTCAAAATAGTAACTTAAAAACCTTGGAAACAGTAAGAATGACTTTGTTTCAACATTATTAACCAAATCTTTAAAGATTTCCCGAGAGTAGTTAAAATTTTCTTCTTGAAGAATTGCATATCCCAGATTTTGAATCTTTAAAGGGATTTCATTGAAAGAAGTGGTCTTGTTTGAAACACATAGTAGGAGGGTATGAAATAAAAATCTGGTTGGTGAAGGAAAATAACCTTTTTGTAAGGTAAGTTTCTTCATCATTGTGGCTTCATACCCTCTTTCAATGAAGTCAGTTTGTAACTCGTTTTTAGTGAAAGAAGTTTTACCTTTCTGATCATCGAGTTGAAAGACCTCTGAAATGGATTGTGGCGTGATTTGGATAGCTTTACCCTTTATAGAAGAGTGTATGGTGGTTGCAGTGTCTCCTTATTTTTCAAGGGTTGCATTCTTCCAGAACTCCCTTTGGGTCTCCAAATAGATTGATGCATTGGCGGTGAACAAAGTTTTGTACTTTGATTTTGCCATGATGTTAATGATGGAATCGAAGACATCGGTGGTTCCTGGTTTTGTGAGAAGACCCAGGAGATTGTGAGATGATTTATATGGGATTTCAGTGGAGATTGCCTTTTGAGAGGCAGTTTTCGATGATGATTTGGATGTGGGTTTTGCGGATGGCTTCGATTTTGTCATTTTTTAATAGAATGATCGAAGAAAGTTGTGAAAGATGAGATGAAAAACTGCTTTGAGAAGAGAATTTTTGAAGAATTCAATTCGACAGTAAAACCCTGTTTTGGTGGTGAGTGGGGGATTTTTATAGGGAAGAAAGTGAATGCTGACGTGGCAGCCGTTACAAAAGGTCTGACCACTATGTACTGCCCACGTGACAACCCCTGGTGATAGTGAAGGACAATACTTTGATGAAAGTGAGTGATGAGGGCAGTGGTAAGGAAGCTGTGGATGATTTTCACTATCAGTGGATAGCATATCAGTGGATAAGACACTGCTTTCGAACAACAGAGATTATCAAAGGAATGAGAGAGCAGGGGTTGACTTTCAGCAGTGGACAGACTTTTGAAGTAGAGCAGACTTTTGAACAATCAGTGGTAATGGCAGACTTTTAAGGATTTGAATGAAAATTTCATTGTTAGCTATTTTTAAGGATGGATTTTTGATTTTCTGAAAACATTTTGTTGCTTTTATTCAAAGAAAAACAAGATGTTGCTTGTTATTCCATGTTCAGCATCCCAATCCTAGAGACCAAGCTTTCAAAAGTGGCTGTATCAAGTGCTTTTGTGAGCACATCTGCCAGCTGGTCTTTAGTTGGGACATGATGCAGAGAAATCAAACCTTTTTCATAGCAATCCCTCACAAAGTGATGTCTGATGTCGATGTGTTTGGTGGTAGAGTGGGAAACTGGATTTTTGATGATACTTTCTGCTGCCTGGCTGTCCAACATGAGTGGTGTTTTTAAGACAGTGATACCAAAATCCAGTAACTGATTTTGAAGCCACAAGAGTTGGGCTGTACAGCTTGCAGCAGCAATGTATTCAGCCTCAGCTGTGGATGTTGAAACTGCTGCTTGCTTTTTGCTTTGCCAAGAAACTAAGCAGTCACCTAGAAACTGGCACCCTCCTGAAGTGGACTTCCTTGTGGTGTGACATCCAGCAAAGTCACTATCTGAAAAACCTGAAAGCTTGATATTCCCATTAGCTGGATACCAGATACCAAGTGTGGGAGCACCTTTTATGTATCTGAAGATCCTTTTTACAGCAATGAGATTTGATTTTTTGGGAGCTGATTGACTTCTTGCACAGACACATGTTGCAAACATGATGTCTGGTCTAGATGCAGTTAGGTACAATAAAGACCCAATCATGCTTCTATTAAGTGTTTGGTCAATCAGCTCATCCTTGTCATCAGACATGACCAGCTTATTTGTTGCCATGGGTGTGCTACATGGTTTACAATCATTCATATCAAATTTGGTCAAAAGTTCTTTAGCATATTTGCTTTGATGAATGAAAGTTCCATTTTGCATTTGCTGTACTTGGAGACCAAGAAAGCATTGCAGCTCACCCATTGCACTCATTTCAAACTCAGCTGTCATGAGTTCTCTAAACTCTTCACACATTTTGTTACATGTGCTTCCAAAAATAATGTCATCCACATAAATTTGGACAATCATTAAATCCTTCCCTCTCCATTTAAGAAACAGTGTTTTATCAATGGTACCTCTTTTGAAACCAATTGAGAGTAGGAAGTTGTAAAGAGTTTCATACCAGGCCCTTGGTGCTTGTTTCAGGCCATACAAGGCTTTGTTTAGCCTGTAGACATGATCAGGATAAAATGGATCCTCAAAACCTGGAGGTTGACATACATACACCTCTTCTTGAATTGTACCATAGAGGAAAGCACTTTTGATATCCATTTGAAACACCTTCATGTTGTGGTTGACAGCAAAGGCCAGGAACAGTCTAATGGCTTCCAATCTTGCAACGGGGGCGAATGTTTCATCATAATCAATCCCATCTTCCTGTCTGTAACCTTGAACCACAAGCCTGGCTTTATTCTTGACAACAATGCCCCTTTCATCAGTTTTGTTCTTGAAGACCCACTTTGTGCCAATGGGACTAACCTCTTCTGGCAGTGGTACAAGCTCCCATACTTGTTGTCTTTTAAACTGTTGGAGCTCCTCTTGCATGGCTTCTACCCAGCTGTTGTCTTTTAGTGCCTTTTGGTACTTGACTGGCTGATGGAGTGATAGAAAACCAGCAAAAAGACAAATGTTTTGGGTTTGGCATCTTGTGAGCACCCCTTCATTGATGTTGCCAATTATTTGATCAGGTGGATGAGATCTCAAGAAGATTAAATCTCCTTGGTATGGTATGATGGCATTTGTTGGTGAAGGCTGCAAATGTGTATCATCTGAGCTAACCACTGCTGGTGACTTTGATGACCCAGCAGTGGCTTCAAAGGGTGGTGGAATAGGAGGTAATGAAGTGGACAACTGCTGACTTTTATCCACTGTTTAAGGACTTTTGTCAGCAGTGTTTGAGGATGTGGAAGCAGTGGTGGATGGGCTACTTTGGTCAACAACTGTTGACGTAGCAGTGGTTGAACTTTGACAACTGTTTTGAACAGCTGGTGCTTTTCCCTTTGTGGCAGACCTTTGAGGGATGATGATTTCATACCCATAGTCTGGTGTTGTATCCTCTGATGGACCTGCACTGTTAGTCTTGACAGCAGTATTTTCAAAAGTAAAATTTTCAAGATCAAACAGATCTGCAGGATTTGCTGGGATTTTCATTGATAAAAGTTCATTGAACTTTACATTCAAAGTCTCCTCCACTGCCTTGGTCCGTGTATTGAACACTTTGTATGCCTTGGCAGTGGTTGAGTATCCCAGATGATAACCACAATCAATTTTGGCTGCAAATTTTGAAATGGAATCTTTTAAGTTTAAAATAAAGCATGGGCAGCCAAACACCTTGAAATATGAGATCAGTGGTTTGATTTTATACAAAATTTCATAAGCAGTCTTTTTGTGCCTGGGGTTTATTAAAACTCTGTTCTGGACATAGCAAGCAGTGTTTACTGCCTCTGCCCAGAAAGTTAATGGCAAACCTGAATCTG
This sequence comes from Helianthus annuus, assembly GCF_002127325.2. Lineage (NCBI taxonomy): Eukaryota > Viridiplantae > Streptophyta > Magnoliopsida > Asterales > Asteraceae > Helianthus > Helianthus annuus. The sequence goes on from NC_035434.2 coordinate 60,179,124, forward strand.
CAAGCATAGTTCTGGCAGCCTCAATCAAAGTTCTGTTCTTTCTTTCAACAACCCTATTTTGCTCTGGTGTTCTAGGGATGCTGTACTGCCTTACAATCCCTTTTTTTACACAGAAGGCATCCAACTCCTTATTTTTAAATTCTGTGCCATTGTCACTCCTGAAGCTTTTCACTGGAAGGTCAAATTGCTTTTCAACATGTGTCACAAAGTCTTGCAAAATGCCTGCAGTCTCATCTTTTGAGTGTAAAAAGAAAGTCCATGTAAACCTAGAAAAGTCATCAACAATAACCAAACAATATCTTTTCTTCTTGAGGCTCATGACTTGAACTGGGCCAAACAAATCCATGTGTAGCATTTGCAAACACTGGGTTGTTTTGGACTCTTCAATGGACTTGTATATGTTGTTTTCCTTTTAAACAGGAAATGCAATGTTCAGGACATGAAAACAATTTTTGTGGTAGGCCTCTCACCAAACCATTTTTTGAAATTTCAGTGATTGTCTTAAGATTTGTGTGCCCCAGCCTTCTGTGCCAAAGTTCTGTCTCTTTGTTAGAGGCAACTGAGAACAGACAGGCATCAGCTCTGGGACACTCTTTTGACATATCAACAACATAAACATTGCCACTTCTTTGAGCAACAAGTTTAGTTTGACCAGTTTTGATTATTGCTTCAATCTTTTTGACCATTTCTGGTCCAACAATCCTACAACAATCTTTTGTGAAGAATGACCCAAACCCTTTGTCACTCATTTGTGATACACTCAGAAGGTTGAATTTTAGATTGTCTATCAGATTGACATTTTCAAATTTTACATTTCCAGATTGCACTGTACCAGACCCTAGAACTTTCCCTTTACTATTATTCCCAAAGGATATATCACCCCCTCCATGGATTTTAAAGTCTTTGAGGAGGGCTTTACATCCTGTCATGTGCCTGGAGCCTCCACTATCTACATACCAAAGACTATCAAAGCATGCAAAAGCTCCCTTGGCAGCATCCATCATTGCACAATCACATTGAGGATTTTCTTCATCTTCAGCTCTTTCTTCTTTCTCACCTACTTTTTCTTCTTTCTTTTCTTCCTTGTTCTCTTCGGACCATGGGTCTGTCAGTGGTTCAATCAGGGTACCTGAACTTTCTCCCAATAATAGTTCACCAGCCATAGCAGTAACCACTGCTTCAGTCACCTCATCCACTATTTCAATACTCAGTTGTTCCTCTTCAGTTTCAACCCCCTTCTGTATTGACTCTAATGCCATCAAACAAAATTCATTATAAGAAGAATCATTGGAAGCATAGAGTGCAAAATTTTCATCACTAAGGTCTTCAGGCATACTGCTCCAGTCAACAAACCCTTGAGTGAAAAAACTTTGTTGATCTGGTTGTACTGCTGCTGGAGCAGTGGTTTGAGGTGCAGGCTGCACTTGTGCCTGAGGGACAGGGGTTTGAACATATTGGATCTGTGTAACAGTAGTTTGGACATAGTGCACTGGCACAGGGGCAGCAGCATAGTGAGCAGTGTTCACTTGAGCTGCTGGGGCATACTGGGTATAGTGCACAGTGCCTTGATTTTGAGGTCTAGAATTTGAGCTAGGATGAGTGATTATGGGACCAGTAGTTTGACTCCTACACTCCCTAGCGAAGTGTCCCAACCTATTACACTTGTAGCACTTGATTTTCGATTTATCCAACCCAACCCTTAGATTCCCATGCAAACCTGGGAATTTTCGCCCTGTTCTTTTGTAAAATTTGCTAGTTCTAACACTTAGCAAGGCTAGTTGGTGCAGAATGTCCATTTCCTCTAAGTCAGTGGGATCAAAATGTTGTAAATCATTGAGTTCAAAGCTTAGATTGTCTGACATCTGGTTTTCGTTTGCAGTGAATGCAAAACTTGTAGAGTGAGGATCAGGGTTGTTAAAATTTGCACCAGCAGTTATGTCAATGAAGTGATCATAACCCTGATCCTTAGCACTACTCCCAGATTCTTCTTGACCCAGAAGAGCAGTGTTACCGAATGTATAATCATCAACGGCTTTTCCTGAATCTTGTAACTTCCTTTTCTGGTTCAACTCCCTTTCGTAGGTCAGGAGTCGACCATGGAGTTGGGTCAAGGTCAGATCCTTGAACTCAGGTGAATTTCGGGTGACAAAAGCTATGATGTCCTATTTTTCTGGTAGTGACCTGAGGAACCTGCTATTTTGAGTTGAGTTTGTAAAAGTGGTATTAACAAGCCTCAGTTCACTGATGAGACAACTGAAACGCTCAAATTGTTGCGTCAGTGATTCACCTTTAACATGACAAAATGTTTCATACTGTTGGTTCAGGATTTCCCTATTGTTTTCTATGACTTCTTCGGTTCCCCCAAACTGTTCCTTAATCGCGTCCCATAACTCTTTGGCACTGTTACAGTGTAACAGTCCAGCATATATTTCATTGGGCAGCGCTGATACTATGATGCTAAACGCTTTAGCATCTAGTTCGAGCTTTTGATAGTCGGTTTCGGTATAATTTTCAACTGGTTTTGGAACAAACTTTTTAGCATCTTCAGCGCTTGGCACTGTGGGAACATGGGGACCAAAGACGACAGACCTCCAACAACCTGTGCTTTGTTGAGCGAGGATGTGACCCATCCTCCTCTGCCAGATGTTGTACTCATTTCTTTTTAGCATAGGTGGTTTAAAAAGCGAGCCGATATTGTTTTTATCATCCTGAGATTGTGACGTCATTCTTGTTGTTTTACAGACACTGAGAAATCAACTTTAATGGTGATTAATCCTTGCTCTGTTTTTCAACAAACGAACAAACGATCAGTATCAACTGTTATGAGCTGAACTATTTACGTCAAAATGATTGTTAAGTTAAATTTGATTGTCCAAGCTCTAATACCAATTGTTGGATCTGAGTTTGATTCTGATTGTATTTTGTGTTTGTAATTAAAATGAAAGTGGATGAGTGTGCAGCGGAATTATGATGAAAACAAACTTTGCATACAATCAAACGAGAGTAATACTTTGATCAAACATCTTTACACAATGAATCGGAAGATTGAAATTATTTCAATAACGATTACAATGATTGATGAATGAATGCAAACTCCCCCTCAGCCAGAGCTCAGTTGTTTGTTCGTGCAAAGAAGACGATGATGCAAAAGAGCTGATAGAACAGTACAAAGTACTGATCTATTTATAGGCACTTGCAAACCACTGAGCATCTTAACTGACATCACCATGAAAGTGACATCTAACCTCCTAACAAACTCTAACCTCTGATCTAAACAAACACTGCTATGTTAACTACTGCTATTACATTACATTACAAAACAGACTATTGATCAGCTGCTGCAACCTTCCACTCCTGTGAACCCAGCAGTACTTGTCCGGATCAGCAGAGCTTGACTCAAAGCAGTAGATTGAATCAGCAGGGCTTTAGTCTTTCATCAGGTCTTTACTTGAGCAGCAGTTGTAGGTCAGCATTTTGCAAGATCAGCAGATAGGAGGTCAGCAGATGTTGAAATCACTTTCAAGGGGAGAGATTTGTATGTAATCATCTGCTTATTCTGGATCCACTGCTCTGATCCAGTTTTGGCTTTAATTATCTGTTCCTCTGATAGGGTTCAATCCCAACATATATATATATATATATGAATATATTTAAACATAACTTGAATCATATCACTTAAGGAATATTTACTTGTTTGGTCCGTAATTACTTACACATTCGGATATTTTCATTCCTATCGTTCTTTTGTTCATTTGCTTTACGTTTACTTATTTGACTTGTTTGACGCATACATGGTCAAGCTACCGACTTCTTCTTATGTAGACTAGTTCCGTCTTTTGTATCTTAAATCTGTTTCGCGGATTCGAACACATTATTCATACCTTTCGTACCTTTATGTTTTGAATCCGTCTCGTAGATTCAAACATTGCATTCACATCTTTCATTCTTTGAATCCGTCTCGCGGATTCAAACATTATTCATGCGTTTCATTCCTTTAATCCGTCTCTTGGATTCAAGCATTGCATTCATATCTTTCATTCCTTGAATCCGTCTCGCGGATTCAAACATTGCATTCACATCTTTCATTCTTTGAATCCGTCTCGCGGATTCAAACATTTCATTCATACAGTGTTGATCCGTATTTTCTTACGGATTCAACATTCTTCATTCTTATCATTCGCACTTTTCACTCTTACGTAGTACTCTCAATTTCCCGATAGTCTTACTACCCATTTCACCCATACGCCCACCTGCTACCCAATTCTAATGGACATACCTGTAACAATTATCGCAGTCTCACGAACGTCATACGTTTCTTGTGAACTGGCCAGGTACACAATCCACGTACTAGTTTTGTGTCTTCGCGTAATCGCCACATTATGTCCGAAGAATTAAGTTTCGGCACGTGTTACATTTTTAAAACTTCTTTAGCATGTCGTTATTATATTCATTTAAAATTTTCTTTCACTTACTTAATTATACCATTTCATACATCCACGCGTTGAGTTTACGTACCAGGGGTCTTTTCGTCTTATTACTTGCCTTGATGCCGGTCCTAGACCGCATTCACGGATCCTCCCTTCCGAACAATTGTGCTTACCCTTCACATAACATACTATTAGTCCCCTTCAAATACATAATCTGATACATACTTACCTTTGCTTCTACCTTTAGATCTTGATCGAGTCTCGGATTGTACGGGTTTCTTGTTACAAGAGCACACAGGTATGAGTTCAAGTATTCATCTCCTCATACTTGATTTCACTCAACCCATTGCTCTAATACCAACTTTTAAGCATAACGTACAACTAGTTCATGCACAATCTTCTAAATTCATACATAGTTCATCAAATCCTTCTACTAATCAACATGTAGTATTTACAATTAAACATCAAACATATTACCATCACATTTTATTCTATTCATCTAACAACAATTCATCATACCCACATATTACATCAATCTTTCAACAAGAATTGGACATAGATGGTGATTAAGTCATCATCATCACCATGACTAATGGGTTTCACCTCTAAACATCAAATTAACACAAACCATACATAACCTATGTTCTATATGATGATTCTAACCCTTATACATCATCAATTTCATATTAACTCACGGATTAAAACATAACCCACTTCCTACATGATCACCGATCTTAGTTTTGAGACATACCTTATGATCCCCTCGTGTTGGTGATCATTATTCCATGTTCGGTTGTGAATTCGGGCTTCAATTAGCCTTTCAATTTGATGGATTAGATGAAGTTAGGGTTAGAGCTCCTTGGAGCTCCTGAACGTTCTTGAACACACACGAAGTGTGTGTTTATGTGTGTGTAGTGATCTTTTATTTAATAAACTTCAACTTATCCCACTTTAGTCCCTTGTGTTTGCCACTGAAACATAATTGGCATAACTTTCATCTTTTAATAGCTTTTTCACTATAACCCGTTAACTAGGTTAAATAGCCTAATTATTTATTTAATGACGTGTCATATAGGAACACACGACAATTATAAACCTTCGGATTTTGGGGCGTTACAGAGAAGCTCGAGAGAAGGGGTTGCCGTCTAGTTCGAAGAGGGAGAGGAGGGGATTAGGGTTGTTGTTCGTTTTTGTGTATTGACGAGCTTTTCTGAAGATCGCGCGCTGCCGCCATACGATTCCTGATCTGAACAATCTTCTCTGAAGTTTCAAGTACAAGCTCCGGACCTGTGATCTGGCTGTCACCCACCTCAGCCCAACAGAGAGGTGAACGGCATTTCCGTCCGTACAATGCTTCGAACAGAGCTGCCAGGATGCTGGTATGGTAGCTATTGTTATAAGAAAACTCTATCAGTGGTAAGTGTTTCTCCCAACCCTTGCCAAAATCAATCACGCTCGCAGCATGTCTTCAGGTGTTTGGATGGTTCGTTCACTTTGACCATCCGTTTGTGGGTGATAAGCAGTACTCATGTCGAGACGTGAGCCAAACGATTTGTGCATTGACTGCCACAAATCTGAAATGAAACGCGGGTCACGATCATAAATAATAGAGGTTGGCACCCCGTGCCTAGAAACCACCTCCTTCAGGTAGACAGCAGCAAGTTGTGAGAACTTATCCGTTTCCTTGATTGCTAGAAAGTGTGCTGACTTCGTGAGACGATCAACGATCACCCAGATGGTGTCTTTTCCGTTTTGAGTTCTTGGCAAACCTGTGACGAAATCCATCGCAATTTGCTCCCATTTCCACATGGGTATCTCTGGTTGCTGAAGTAGGCCTGAGGGTTTCTGATACTCTACCTTGACTTTCGCGGAAGTCAAACACTTACTCACATAAGTCGCGATGTGGGCCTTCATCTTCGGCCACCAGTACAAAACTTTGAGGTCCTGGTACATCTTATCCGAACCCGGATGAACAGATTATCGAGACTTGTGCGCTTCGTCCATCACAAGCTGTCTAAGATTTCCAAACAAAGGAATCCATATTCGTTCCATGAAATAGTGAATGCCGTCAGATCTCTCTACGAGTCGTTTCTCCATGCCCCGCAAATATTCAGCTTCCATGTTTTCTTTCATCAAGGCTTCAGTCTGAGCAGAACGGATCTGACCAGGTAAATTAGAATGGATAGTGAGCTGCAGAGCGCGGACACGCTTGGGTTTCGTTTCCTTTCGACTAAGGGCATCAGCCACCACGTGTGCTTTTCCGGGATGATACTTGATGGCACAATCGTAGTCGTTTAAGAGTTCTACCCAGCGACGTTGTCATATATTCAATTCCTTCTGATCAAAGATGTGCTGAAGGCTCTTGTGATCGGTATAAATAGTGCATTTAGTACCGTACAAGTAATGCCTCAAGATTTTTAGCGCGAAGACAACGACCCCCAATTCTAAGTCGTGAGTCGTGTAATTCTTTTCATGAATCTTCAACTGCCGAGAAGCGTAAGCTATCACCTTTTCGCGTTGCATTAGCACACAACCGAGACCTTGAATAGAAGCATCACAATATGCCCAAAATCCTCGGTACCTTCGGGTAAAGACAGGATCGGTGCACTGCAGAGTTTTTATTTCAAGAGTTGGAAAGCATCCTCCTGTTTCATTCCCCAAGAATATTCTACGCCTTTCTGTGTTAGTGTGGTGAGAGGTTGAGCAATCTTCGAGAAGTCTTTAATAAACTTGCGATAGTACCCAGCGAAACCAAGAAATTGTCGCACCTCCGAAGGGTTCTTCGGTGCCGCCCAATTTCTGATAGCATCGATCTTTGCAAGATCCACGTGTATCCCTGATTCATTCACAATGTGCCCAAGGAAGTGTACCTCTTGAATCCAGAAGTCACACTTAGAGAATTTCGCCTAGAGTTGCTCCTTCCTTAGGAGCTCCAAGATAAGACGCAAGTGTCGCTCGTTATCTTCCTTGCTCTTAGAGTAGATTAAGATGTCATCAATAAACACAATGACGAAATCGTCAAGATCCGGTTTGCACACGCGGTTCATGAGATCCAAGAACACCGCTGGTGCGTTAGTTACCCCGAATGGAATAACCAAAAACTCATAGTGGCCATATCGCGTTCAAAAAGCCGTTTTTGGAACGTCCTCCTCTCGGACTCTCATCTGATGATAGCCCGATCTTAAGTCGATTTTCGAGTAAAAACTTGACCCTTGCAACTAGTCAAACAGATCGTCGATGCGTGGCAAAGGATAACGGTTCTTGACTGTCACCTTGTTGAGCTCTCGATAATCTATGCACATACGAAAAGACCCGTCTTTCTTCTTCACAAACAGAACTGGGGCTCCCCAAGGCGAAGAACTGGGTCGGATAAAACATCTATCCAATAGTTCTTGGAGTTGATTAGACAGTTCCTGCAGTTCTCCTGGTGCAAGACGATAAGGGGCGCGAGCAATCGGGGCTGCCCCGGGTGTGAGGTCAATCTGAAACTCCACCTAACGGTGTGGAGGTAAACCAGGAAGTTCTTCAGGAAATATATCAGGAAATTAACGGACAACAGGCAGATCTTAGATTTTCCTTTCTTCAGACTGAGTGTCAGTAACAAGTGCTAAAATGGCAGGATAGCCCTTACGTAAACACTTCTGGGCTTTCATAGCTGAGATGATGCCAACCATTGCACCACTACAGTGACCCTGAACCAACAAAGGCTCTCCACTAGGCAGAGGAATACGCACGATTTTCTGATGGGACTACTGCCTTTGCTGTTGCTGATGCTGCTGGTTCTGCTGCTGCTGTTGTTTTGGGAACGAAGCTCTACAGTCCTTTGTCATATGGCCCACCTTATCACACCTATGGCACGCTCTGACACACGATCCGCGATGATGATAACCACACTTGTTGCACTTTGGCTGCCTTTCCTCGTAGGAGCCTTGGTTCGGATTGCTACTCTGACCTTGGTTAACATAGGAGGACTGACTAAAACTACGATTATTACCGTTGTCTGGCCTTAATAGCGACTGATTCGAGTTGGACACCTTGTCCGTATAATTCCACTTGCGCTTGTTATCACTAGCAGGGGTGGTAGTAGCAGTAGGAGCAGCAGTAACACGAGGCGGTAGCGAACCACGCTCGATCTCTTGGTCCGTAATCTTGTGTGCTAAACGAATGATCTGAGGCATATTGTTAAGATTTGCAGCAGTGACCAAACTCTTAACTTACGGTGCTAAGCCCTTGAGGTACAATTCTATTCTTTGAGGTGGTGGTCGTGATAAGTTAGGGCACATGTTTGCTAACTCATGAGATCGTTTCGTGTAAGCCTCGATCTCTGATCCCTCCATTTTTAGGTTATAGTACTCGTTCTCGAGCTTCTGAATCTCGTCACGAGGACAGTACTCCTCTCGCATCAACTCCTTGAAATCATCCCAAGTAGTTGCATTAGCCATTTTGATACCCAACATTTGCACTTAGGCATTCCACCAAGTTAAGGCACCATCCTCCAATGTGCCTGTAGCATACTTCACCCGGTCCCCCATGGGACAGTTGCACATAGCGAACACTGACTCAGTGACGGGTGGTCCATGGGACAACCCTTAAGTGTGTTAAAAGACGAGTGAATCCCTCATTTGATCATGTAATTGTCTTGAATTAGATAAATACGGTTGCTTATGTTTCAGGTACATTCGGAGCTTAAAATTGTGGAAATGAAGCTTCGGAATAGGCACGGTTGGATTAGAGATTGAAAGATGGAGCATACATGAAGAAAATAATTTATTAGAACTGAAGAATTAAGAAGATAGCATGATAGAGGACGGAATTACGAGAACGGAGGCGAAAACGGTGAAGAAAACGGAGTTGAAACGAAAAAGTTATGCTGAAAACAAAATTTCATGCTGAAGCCTACCGTAACTTACGGTGGTACCGTAATTTACAGTAGACCCCAGCATTTTTCGTCCACCGTAAGGCAGTAGAGACCCACCGTAACACTTTTTGGTCCACCGTAACTTACGGTGGTACCGTAATTTACGGTGGAGATGACGGAGAAATGTGTAACTGCCCTATTTTATGATGTTTTATTGTGTCTTTTCAAAGGCAATCATTCCCATTCGTTTTATAACTCCTAAGGGGCGAATTTGGGGTGTTCTAAGGTGTTCTTGAGTGATCTAAACATGAAGACTTTGTTTTTGATTCCAATGGACAAAGGTTCGATTGTGATGATGGTTCATAACACTATGAGCGGCTAGGTTTGCTTGGTGATCGTCTCGGATGTAAGGTTTTATTTGTGACAATTATGTGTGTTCTTTAATTTCTGGAATATTAGACTGTGCATGTGTTGTTAGTTTATTATGGTGTTTGATTGGTTGTTTGTAAATTGTTAATGTATGTTTGATCATAGTTCTAAACCATACATTCTTGGTGCCGTTGGCAATCAAGATATCATGGGAGGGATTAGGGTTGGATATGTGTTGATTGGTCATCGGGTAACAACCTCGCGTTCTAGGAATCCGAGTACTTAGTTCCCTTTCATCACAAACAATTGATCTTACATGAGCCATGTCTATATGGTTCTTTCCAGTTGAACATGAACGTTAGTTGTCCCTTAAAACCTGAAACTCGGGATGATCACTATCCTCTTATCTTGTTACAAAACTTAACCTTGATTTGTAATCTAATTTAGTTTAATTTAGTTAATTAAAACCAATCAACCCAAACATTGAAATTTATTTTTCTTTCAATTTAGTTTACTTTAGTGAAGTTAGACATACATCGAGATAGCACATATTCCACAAACTCCCTGTGTTCGATACCCACTTACCGCTAGCTAATTAGTTGTAATTGGATTAAATTTGATTGTGACCGCGACATCACGTCACTCAGCTTTCTCAAACCAACGAAGTAGCCCCACAGCTCCTTCAGTCCCACTGAATGTCTGTGGCTTACAATCCATGAACGTCTTAAACGTACAAACAGACGGGTTGTTTTGATTCTATTTCACTTGTTGACCTAAAGACGAAAGATAATACAACACACGAGTATGAGTCGAGTACATGACACAAGAATAAAGAGTATTTGGCACACATCGTACAAGCCTGATAAGCCGCTAGGGCTTCAACCACATGAGTGTTGATCTAGTCGGTTAATTCGGCCTGAGTCATAGCAATGTTGCCACGTCCACTGCCGCGGCCACCACCACGTCCACCATTACGTCCACACATGATTCTATATAAGAGGAGGGAAAGGTTAAGGGTCGGAATTGAGTAGGAGTCAAACATCACAATGACTTCTATAAACTACCAAGTTTACATCAGACAACAGAGCGGAACCCCTTTCACACTCGTTAAGCCTCGTTGGGACTCACATGCACCCCACATTACTATCATGTGTGCACCCATAATAACAATGCAATTTGCATGTGTATCTCAGCTCCTCCCAACTCGTGCTAAAAGGTTCCTCAAATTCGAGTAGCAAGACAAAAGGCATCACAAAACATGATTCATGAAAGTCTAGAGGAATGTCGCATTATGACTCTATCAACCACATAACATAGGCAAGTAACACATGAATTCAGTCTGTAGTGCTAAGTGTGCAATCACATGCAACATCATACATAAAGTGTACACTAGATATGATATGCAACAAGTAAACGAGAGACGAACCTTGCAATCTAGAGCTGAGTGTCATGGTCGATTTCAAAGCTGTTCGATTATAGTCTGGTTTTATAAAAGCGTTTTAAAACCTAGTTCACTATAACCAGTGGCTCTAATACCAAACTGTCACACCCCTAAAATACCACATGCGGAAACACCGTGGGACGTGTGACGTACCAGGATCCAGCCACCAATCACATTGAACTATAACAAGATATTAAATAAAAGTTTCCATTTATTTCACAAAGTAAATTCAAATCACAACTTAAAACCAATACGTTCAGCAGAAGCATAATGTAAATTGTTATTCAAGTGTTTCAAAAAAAATGTTCAAAACCGATGAACATATATCCATTAGTCTCGACCTATGACCACTCCAGCACTCCCAGATGGCAAGTTCCATAACCATGAATCTAACGACCTGCAAGCATGCAGACAAGTGTATCAGACAACGCTGGTGAGTTCAAAGTTTGTTAAAACGTTCAGTTACCAAGTATAAGCCTAAAGCATTTCAAAATACAATGTTGTTAATAACTCGATTACCGCAAGATGGCTCCAGATTATTTGCCCTTCCCCAATGCTCTATCAAACATTGGTCGAGTGGTTAAGGAAATTAGTTCACGCCCGTCCTCCCCGGTACGGTATGAGGGTGCCAACTGCCAAACCTAATAGCGATATCAACTAATAATCCCGTTGCCTCCCCGGCAACCATTTCGGTAGAAGATGGGACTTAAGTGATAGATATGAGTGTATTAACCAACATCCCGAGTTTAACGTTCCAGTCAAACCCATTATCCAACATTCTTCCCCGGAATATTTACCCGATGTCCCTCCCCGGGACGCATGCTTGAAAAAGAGCAGTGAACTCACCTTAGGTTTGCTCGGTAAGACAAATTACACGTTCAAGTTAATCAATCAAATCCTATAACGTTTACACATACTCAATCAGTTTGTATGCAAATTATTATCCACGCGTGTAATCTAACATTTTACACCAAACATACACAATTCATATTTCATACGAATACAAGCAAATAGTAATCCGATCTTAACATGGTGTGGCCCATTTAGTATAACAGGCCCAAACGACAAGAGGCCCAAAGGGATTTGTGCGATCAGCTTGGTCTTGTGTGATCAACCCCTGATTCGCGACCCAAGACCATTCAGGCCCAACACACTTGTGCGACCCAGAACCCCCTTGTGCTATCCAAGACCCCTTGTGCGATCCAGACCTCTTGTGCGATTCAAGACCCCTTGTGCGATCCGGACCTCTTGTGTGATTGGGTTTCAGCCCAATGACATGTATGGCCCAAGTACTTGTGCGATTGGGGCCATGTTGTGCGACTAGAACTTGTGCGACCCAAACATAGGTAGTTACACTTTCCTTGATTCATGCTAAGTCAGTTTCATTCCACAATTTCAATCATTCTTTATTGGTAGTTACCCTGATCATCAACATTCCATTTAATTCGGTTAACATAATCATTCTACAACTCAAGTTCATCAAACCCTAGTATCATAATCATGCTAATATATTGCTAACAAGATCGCTACACCAAAACTAATTTCAATCATTCATCGATTCATCAAGCAACATTAATCATCTTATCATTGCCCTATGATACCAATTATCATCATGTTAGATCCTCCGGTTTCTAATGCACATGAGCCCTAATCCATCGATCATCATCATATTTCTAGATCAAATCCAATAACTAATTATCTTGCCATGTTCAACCAACTTCTACCATCATACAAATCTTGTTTAACAAACAGTAAACAATGATATATCACACAACACACGATAGCATCATGTCACCAAATACAAGAAGAAGTTAAATCAAACAAGGGTATTCATTGAACTAACCGAACACGAGATGGAGTTGAGGAGAAACTCGAGAGAACGGGCTGTCGTCTAGTTCGAAGAGGGAGAGGAGGGGATTAGGGTTGTTGTGCGTTTTTGTGTTTTGAGACTTATGGGAAACACATCACTCAAGATGGATGTGTATGCGCATAGGGTGAGCCGGGCTCACTTGTTTGGGCCGTAGGCTAACACGCGGGTGGGTTGGGTTTTTGGGCCGAGAACAATAGTGCACAAAATGAAGGTGTGCGGTCAAAGGTAGGGTGTGCGGCCCAACGATGTTGTGCGATCATGTTCCAATTAAACCAATAACACTTACATTCACACAGTTAAACATTTCATTCAATTACATTCGTACTAACACATAACATTTAAATTCATAACATTCCCTTGCAATCAAATCATATCAATAAGTCACATCATCCCCAACTTGAAAGAAATTTTGTCCCGAAATTTGACAAGTAGTCCCACAGTGGTGAAATGAAGTGATGAATCAAGGTGACCGTGGATTTTCCTCGGGTGCCACATCATCCTCAACTTGAAAGGGAATTTCGTCCTAAAATTCACCCGTTGCATCAGGATTAGATTGGTCAGTTGGGAATAGTTGAGGATACTTGAGCTTCATCTGATCCTCGCGTTCCCACGTGAACTCCGGTCCACGTCTCGAGTTCCGACGAACTCTCATGATCGGGATTCAACTATGTTTACGGACCTTAACCTCTCGACCCATAATTTCGATGGGTTCTTCGACAAACTGCAATTTGTCGTCGATCTTTAGTTCTTGGAGCGGTACCTCAAGTGTTTCATCAGACAAAGACTTCTTCAGTTGCGAAACTTGGAAGACATCATGAACGTTACCCAACTCAGCAGGTAACTCGAGCTTATAGGCCACTTTACCAATTCGTTCCAGAATTTTGAATGGTCCGACATAACGCGGATTAAGCTTGTCGCGTTTCCCAAACCGTACGACACTCTTCCAGGGTGAGACTTTCAACATGACACGATCGCCTATCGCGAACTCCAAAGGTTTCCTTCGCTTGTCAGCGTAGGTTTTCTGACGGTCGCGCGTTGCCGCCATACGATTCCTGATCTGAACAATCTTCTCTGAAGTTTCAAGTACAAGCTCTGGACCTGTGATCTGGCTGTCACCCACCTCAGCCCAACAGAGAGGTGAACGACATTTCCGTCCGTACAATGCTTCGAATGGAACTGCCTGGATGCTGGTATGGTAGCTATTGTTATAAGAAAACTCTATCAAAGGCAAGGGTTTCTCCCAACCCTTGCCAAAATAAATCACGCACGCTCGCAGCATGTCTTCAAGTGTCTGGATGGTTCGTTCACTTTGACCATCCGTCTGTGGGTGATAAGCAGTACTCATGTCGAGACGTGAGCTAAACGATTTGTGCATCGACTGCCACAAATCTGAAATGAAACGCGGGTCACGGTCAGAAATAATAGAGGTTGGCACCCCGTGCCTAGAAACCAACTCCTTCAGATAGACAACAGCAAGTTGTGAGAACTTATCCGTTTCCTTGATTGCTAGAAAGTGCGCTGACTTCGTGAGACGATCAACGATCACCCAGATGGTGTCTTTTCCGTTTTGAGTTCTTGGCAAACCTGTGACGAAATCTATCGCAATTTGCTCCCATTTCCACATGGGTATCTCTGGTTGCTGAAGTAGGCCTGACGGTTTCTGATACTCTACCTTGACATTCGCGCAAGTTAAACACTTACTCACATAAGTCGCGATGTGGGCCTTCATCTTCGGCCACCAGTACAAAACTTTGAGGTCCTTATACATCTTATCCGAACCCGGATGAACAGATTACCGAGACTTATGCGCTTCGTCCATCACAAGCTCTCTAAGATTTCCAAACAAAGGAATCCATATTTGTTCCATGAAATAGTGAATGCCGTCAAATCTCTCTACGAGTCGTTTCTCCATGCCCCGCAAATATTCAGCTTCCACGTTTTCTTTCTTCAAGGCTTCAGTCTGAGCAGAACGGATCTGATCAGGTTTTGCTACGTATTTTACTATGGATGTTGCGATGGATATTAGTAAATTATTTCTTGAATACTTTTTTTTTTCTTAATTTGCAATGAATTTTTCTATGTATTTGCTACACATTTTGCTACGTTAGTTTTTAAGAAATTTTATATAGATTTTGCTACCAATTTCTCTACGGGCTCTATTTACTTACCATTTTGCTACCGTTTTTTTAAATCTCAGTTAGTTAGTTTTTAAATATTTATTTTTATGATTTAGCTAAGGACTTTGCTACCAATTTTACTAAGTTTTTTTATTATATTTATTTTCACAATTTTGCTACGGATTTTATTTTACTTTTTTTAGTTTATTTCTAACTACTTATTTTCATGGTTTTGCTACGGATTTTGCTACCGGTTTTGCTACATTATATAGTTTATATTAATTTTGTCAATTTTGCTACGGATTTGCTATGAGTTTTTCTACGAAATTCATTTGCGACGGAAGTTCGTAGCTAATCCGTAGCTAATTCGTAGCAAAATGTGTTCCTAGCTAATCCGTAGCTAACTCGTAGCAAAATTTGCCACCATTTTTTTCCGAAGCAAAATTTCATAGCAAATGCCTCTTTTTGTAGTAGTGTTAGTGTTCTGTTAGTGTAACACCCGTCTTAATAAATCGAGATTACAATGATAAACGAAGCATTTTACAAGAAAATGCATCTATTCAAAAAAACTTTAAGAGTTATTATACTTACATGTTTTATACATTCAAAAGATAGTATCATTTGTCTACATAAGTAGTTTTAATCATAAATGAACGACATCATCGCGGAAGCTTAAAAAAACGGGTGTTCGGTTCTTGATACTTGACTTGATCATCATCCGAATGCAACTTATGATCACCTAAATTCAAAACCAACATAAAAGTTAGTTTTGATTACTTAGAAACATATTAAAACGAGTTCCATGGGTTAAACAAACAGAAACTAAACAATTTGCAGCAATTTAAGCCCTCGCGGGCCGCGAGGAATTTCTCCTCGCTCTGTCGCAGGCCGCGACGGCTGTCGCGCTGTGCGACTGAATTCCGGGTGTAGGTCGCGTGACGCGATGCCCCTAATTCGACAGACTGTTTGGTTTATTGCTTGCTGCAGATGCCCAGCTATATTTTTGACCAAATCTCAACTTAAAACCATCATAACTTTCATTCTAGAAGTCCGTTTTGCGTAATTCTTTTTCCTACGCGTCCGTAATTTAATTACGGACTCGGTTGTCATCTTTGTTCGTATCAAAATCAGATTTATAAGCTTAAGGCTTATAAATCCCTTTTTATGATTATTCAACCCGTTTGTTTATAACCTCACACTATAAGCTTATGTGACAAAGCATGCCTTGTCCTTTCTACCCATTCCGAACTAATCAAACTTTAGCGTTTTCGTTCTCACTACAAGGTTTGCGTACGCGTTTACATTCACATATTTATTTGTATCTTTCTAATCACTTAATCCACATTTAACTTCTTAATTTATTTTGACCCGTTTAGTGGACTTTTAGGCATTTAAGCATCAACTCGCTATTTTCCTTTCGCACCTCGCGTTTCCATACTAGTTATCTACTTATCTTCCACCACAACTATTTTTGTGGTGGATATAACATAAGGAACCCAAAATCCCAAATTTTACCCTTCAACTAGTCATTTTACGCAAACGACTCATTTTTTAGGCGTTCGACCCAGGGATGTTTTTTCCTACAACTTTTATATGTATCTAAGGATTTCATAATCAGTAAACAAGATCATAAGCAACCTCTAAGGGTCGTTTGCCCGGTTTACCCATCAAGGGCCTTTTTGGTCAATTTTAGTCCTTCATTTTTACGATGAAGGACTTGCACTAAATATTCGACCAACATTGAATTTTTAACTATACGGCTATTTATGCGTACCTGGCCCCAGGTCAACAAATAGACCCGATTTATACCTCGCTTTAATTACCACATATTCTATGGCGACGCAATTATCCGAATTGTTAATCGCTCCTGTTAACATAAAACTTGACAACCACATTAGTCGATATTGTCAAATGGCGTTATCACACCATTTGACCCATTTGGCCTATATGACCAAACATTTACTTATGTATCAAAACATGGTTTTTAATTACCAAGTTGCCCATCCGACCCATTTCGGATTTTTCTTTCATTAGACCCCTTTTTATCATAAACCAAGGTTTTTATCAATTTTGTGTATGTTCCGACTCGTATCAATCGCATCGGAAATCCATATTTCCAATATTATCTTTATCGAGTTTATAACTTATAGAATAAATAAATATTCTACAAAAAGGTATAAGTTTCACTTACCTCACATCCGAGCCACGCTTTTCTTTTCGTACTTGATCCGTTTGACCCGCTTCCTCTACAAGCTTCCACCTAGCTTGTTAAGCGTCAAACTATCATCATAATTTGTAAGATGGTTAGTTTAGTCATTGTCAATCACGACCATTCCACCTTACATATTTTCTATCAAAATTATCATTCGATCTAATCATTGGTCGGGTTGACTTTTTAAAAGTCAATTGACTTATCAACATATTCAAATGCACATTTGGTTCATTGAACTCACTTAAGCATATTTCATCCGAACTCTTAACGAAATCAAATTTTACATACTAACTAGTAGGTAACATGATTTCAAGCATCTATATCATGATTATATTATCGATTCATTTATATCATCCAAAACCCATTTCATGACAAGTATGATCATGTATCCAATTTCCTAGTTTAAATCAAACACTTTCTAATCCTCATCATGTATGATGATTCTAAGCATAGTTATATCATTAATTTCATCATAACATTAAAACCCACTTATCTAAGTGTGGTCATTCACCTAAACATTCAAATCATAGCTTATATATGTAAGAATTTCACTTAGGGTTTTGTTCCTAAGCGATCATACATCTCAATTTCGACCATAGCTACTACGATTCATACATAAATCGAATTCTTCTAATATTAATCAAATTTCACAACTTCATAAATGTCATAAAGTCGACATACCTTACGATCCCCTTGACTTGGTGATCGTTTGTACGCGTTCATGCATTTGATTTGAGCTAGTCTTGGCCTTCAATTTGGTGAATTTGGGTGAGCTAGGGTTTGGAGTTCTTGCTTCTTCTTCTGATCGTATACACGCACATGCACACATGTGTGTGGTGTTTTGATTTTAATAAAAATCAAGTTTCAATCTTCCTCTTTTGGCCCCTATAGTTTGTAACTTTGTAAAAAGGGTTATTACCCAAGTTTTCTTCATTGTTTTAAGGCATATATTTAACTAGGTTGATATTCCTAGTTACTTGGTGGGTTTCGGGGAAGTTATAACCCGTGTTATTTTAAGTCTCGTTAACTCGGGCCTCTCGTAACTTTATTTACTCATAAACATTCTTTCACCCCTTTTTATTTAACATTAGATTTATTTATTTAAAAATCCTAATATTCACCGGGTAAATTTTACCACTAACGGTACTTTACCCGTCTTTTAGTATTAACGTGGTTTGATTATCAAACCCATTTTCGGGGTGTTACAGTTAGTCAGGGTCCGTTGGTGGCCAATATGTGAATAGTTGGGACTGCTAGTGATTACTTTTGAAGTTGAGACTATTAGCGGTAAAAGACGAATAGTTGGGATTATTGAAATCCAATATTCCTATCTTTTACCAACTCTAATAAGTTCTAAACGTATTTAATTCGTCTGTATAAAACTTATATCTTTATAGAACTTGTTTTAATGATCGTTATTAACTTTATGGATTTAAATCATTTCCACATTTTCATTTTTTTTTTTTGAACGGTAAACTTCATTAAACACAAAAACAACAAGCCAACCCACAGACCGAGAAGACCACAAACGCAAACAGAAAATTACATATTAACAAATTTACACCACTCAACCCAAGAAACCTCCTTGTACTTCGATCTATTATGGAACCACAAAAATCAAAATCTTTTATTTGGCTGCAAATGTTATCGATCTTAACCGAGACTCCGTTGAACCTGGCTTCATTTCTCGAGAGCCATAAACACCAGCAGGCAACAGTAATGATACCTCGGAACGCTTGTTTAGCACCACCCGATAAACCCGAAAACGAAAACCATTCCAGCAGGTCCTTAACCGAGAAGATCAGGAAGTTGGGGACTTTACACCATGCCGTAATCCAGCTCCACACCCTCACTGCCACCGGACACGATGTGAAGATGTGTTCCACCGATTCATCACACCCATTGCAAAGACTGCAAACGACACTATCAACCATAATGTTCCTATTTCTGAGAGCCAAACACGAAGGAAGCTTACCCATTTCCGCCCTCCACACTAGAATATTACACTTTAGAGGAACCCATTTACACCACTACATAACAAATCTGTTTCTAACATCCAAACCAAAAGACAGGAGCTTTCTAACACTAGCAATGGAGAAGATACCTTTGGAGTCGGCATTCCAACGCCATCTATCTCTACCTCCCACAAAAACAGCCCCCTGACCCAAAACAATCAATTGCTGAAAATCTATAATCTCCGACGGCGAATCCGGAGCCCTCTTCCACCGCCACCTGAAAACCCGACCCGAATCGTCTTCCATTATACGATCAGAAACCTTGCATTTTTATCCACCTCCAAACGAAAAAGATCCGGATACACAAGCCTTAACGGCTCATCCGCAAGCCACGGATCCAACCAAAATGAGACCTCTTTACCATCACCAACAATACCTTTAAGACAACTACGCATCGGGGATCTGTTAATCCTGATTTTAGAGAAGAGTTTCGCTATGTTACCCCACACACCCCCAAGAGATGCTCTAAACGGAACACACTCCCAAGATTTTCTATTCGCATGTAAGGACTTGATCACTTTTCTCCAAAGATTTAAAGGCTCGGCCTTATACCTCCACCCCCACTTAGAGAGTAAAGCAATGTTAATATCCCCCAACCTACTTAAACCCAAACCACCACGATCCTTAGGGGACGCCGCCCGATCCCACCCAACCCAATGCATCTTTTTACCAACACTAGAACCTCCCCACAAGAATCTCTTGATAACAGCTTCCAAATCAGAAATAACTTTTATGGGAGCCTTATACAGGGAGAAATAATAAGACGGCAAACTTTCTAAAACTGATTTAATCAAAATAACTCTACCTCCAATTGAAAGAAGGTTTGATTTCCAAACTGAGAGACGCCTTTCAAAGACTTCGTAAATAGGTCTCCAGTTGTTAATACGGTCCGCATTATATTTTCATAAAACTTGTATTGTTTGATAAAACTTCGGTCTAGTTTTATATAATATGTGATTAAACTTTAAAAAAGGGGTTTAATTTTTAAGTGTCCTTATTCGGTCTAGTTATATATATAATATGTGATTATAAACTTAAAAAAAATAAGTGTCCTTAATGTCGATGCATCTTATATATCAAAAGATGTGACATCATTTTAGATTGAAAATTCGAATTTTGACTTAACTAAATTGCCTAAACATATCATGGTGGATCCCAAAATCAAACCGTTAATCGACAATGGTTCTTCAACTGGTTGGTTTTTTATAATTTGTGTAGCTCTTAACGCGTTCAACTGGCTATATAAATTTTATCCAAAGCATATTTATGTAATTACAAAAATTGCTGCATATTTTGTGTCAAAACTTGAAAGTTAAAGAGAAACTTTTGTTATGTTCCATATCTTAAACATTTTCATTTTATAGCATTTGTTTTTTGTCATTATTTTTGTAATTTTATGGTAGTAATTTGAAAAACACAAATAAAAACCTAGCAACGAGTCATATTCATGTCAACACGTGAATGCGCAAGTCGTGTAGTTCATTTGCCTAACCTAATTTTCAGTTTCTTGTCGCGTACAACTTTGTGTCAAGCACAACCCACCAACTATAAACACAACTGGTTTAACACACATAATATTTATAGACCGGTCCAAATATAAAAGAAATTCCAAAACGAAAGCTAAATCAGCATGAGTTCCATTTGGTTCTACTTGATAGGGGTTCTTTACTGACCTGGGTATGGGTATGTCCGGGCATGCTTTTTTGGGTATTGGTAATAACTGGGTCAGGTCGGGTATTGGTCCGAAAAACCATACCAATGTAACCAGTTCTGGGTAGGGTTCGGGTATGTGTACCCTATACCCGAGTATCAAAATAGTTAAATACCTTAGCTTCAGGCATCAAAAAGACCAGTTTGCCCAGTTATTTTTCGGGTATAGATCAAGTTTTTTAATGGGTTGCACATGTTTCTTCTTCCGAGTCCATTTTTTACATAAAATTCAAAATCAATATGGTAAATATAAATAAATAACATAAAAGTGCATGTATACTTGAAAGTAAATCTATTACAAAGATAAAAAAAAATCAAAAAAGATAAATTTATATATTGTGTATTGAAAATACCCAGATCGTGCATGGAAAAAACCTGGTTTCAGGTACGGATCCGGAACCGGTTTTCGGATGTTTGAATCCGGTTTCTGGTACGGGTTTTTGTATTGAAATGCATATCCTATGCGTACCCTATGGGTAGGGTCAGATACCGGTTCCAGTATCCAATACCCGGGTATAAGAAACCAAATTCCAAGTTTATTTATCTGGTTTAAGTCTGGGTTCGGGTGTTTTTTGCACCACTATTACTTGATAATTACTATATTATACAAAAAGCAACATAGGGGTGTCTTTGACGCACGTCGCAACGTTTTATAGAAAGGAATCCATTCATTTTAATTAGTAAGTGCAGTTACGTCGCATACATGACATACATGACGCACCGTTTGAATAAAGAAAATACCCATAATTTCCCTCACGTTATGCCATATCATAATTTACAATAACACGTCATTTACGTTATGGCTTATGACGGTTACTGGCCAACCATCGCATCGCTCCGTCAATGTAACGGTTTCCAGCCAACCTTAGCATCACTTCGTTAACAAAGAACAGAAGGCAACGGTTCTCCGGTCGCAATGACAAAGTTTTACCTCTGGCGATATTCAATGCCACGATCGGCAACGACACGCACATCAATGACGAGAAACCATAACACGCATCATCTGCATGTTTCAGGTTTCCTCAAATCATAACTCTTATCGAGTAATCAATTAGTTTTCCGGCGACGTGAAGGCTTTACAGGAAATCACATTCACAATACAGGGTGGTTTATCGATTTACGGCAACAAGAGAAAAAAATGGAGGCGCTGGCATGCTCCGGCAGCGGCGTCAGCGCCGGTGTTTTCTAGATAAATCTGGTGAGTAGACATGAAATCATGGTCGGATCAAGCAACGGCAGTAACATAGAAACCCCATTTTTTCCGGAAGTTCGATTTTGCGAACGGTGGCGGCGGTAGTCGCGTGTCTGCGCGACGACGACAGCAGGTCACCGGTGACGTCGAGTCGGATCACGACGGTAAATGAATGGAGTCACGGAAGGCCGGAAAAACTGTGATGGCGGAGTGTTTCCGGTGTGGGGACGACGTGTAGTGGCAT
Organism: Helianthus annuus; assembly: GCF_002127325.2. NCBI lineage: Eukaryota > Viridiplantae > Streptophyta > Magnoliopsida > Asterales > Asteraceae > Helianthus > Helianthus annuus. The sequence continues at coordinate 60,201,579 of NC_035434.2, forward strand.
ACGGAGACCGTGACGGTTAGTAGTTTGGTTGTGTTGTGGTAGTGACGGGCAGTGGCGGTGCTGTTGTTGTGGCGGGCCGGTAACGGTGCAGTTTGGTGCCCATTGCCGGTGGTGGTTATTTTGTTTTGGGGGGTTGGCGTGTCTGGAATGTAAATTGTAAAAAGTATAAATTATGCCAATGATCTCTAGATCAAGTGGTGGAGGGCTTGCATTTCTCTTGAGAGATGCAGGTTCGACTCCTACTTGGTGCAAAATGAGGCATTGGTGGGCAATGATAGGAGACCCAGGGAAACCTGGGTTGAATCCTTGAGCCAAACGGGTTTTACCGGTAATTTCACCGTCGTGCCTACGGGCGGGTGGGTTACCGGGTTTTTCCCGGAATTGGTGGTGGACTCGGGTTACTCTCGGAGTACTCCGTTTGTTCAGTGGGTACCCCGAGAGTGCTCGGGATTGAGTTTGTTGGCCGTTCAAAAAAAAAAGTATAAATTATGGTTAAGGAAATGGCTTCAAGTCCGTTTCTAAAGATTTAATATAATTACACTAAAATATATTTAAATAACGGTAAATAACTTTTATGAAGATTGACGTGTCCCAGCTCCCATCCCAACATAAAAGCAAATTTTATTTAAACGTTTCATATTTTAAAAAAAATTAAAATCCACTTATTAAAGAAACAATTTTTTAACCTTAAAAAAGGGTTAAAAAGAGTGATACATTTAATTTAAACATAAATCAACCAATAGATTAATATTTAAAGTTGTGTAATATATGTATTAAATATTTTATAAAATATAAAAATAAAAGTTAAATACAGAAAATGTACTTTCAATAAATAATCATAAATGTAAGGTTGCTAAAACTAATTTATTATCGAAACAATACCATTATTCATTTTTATAGTTTCCAGTTAATGTAAAACACGAATCTGTTTGACAATCGATTTACAACTTATTACACATCAAAACCTATAATTATCCTACTTAAGATTCCACATCAAGAACCGAAAATTGATGGATGTCGGAACCGAGATCATGGTTTATGCCGAACTTTGTTTGGTACTAAAAATTAATGGATATCAGAACCGAGATCGTAATTAAACATAACTTAGATATAACGATCAACATGGTATTGTTGAGAGTAAGAAATATGAATTACAGAAAATTGATGTCAATTGATTGTGTTTTCATCCCATATTAATTAGTTCCTGATTATATCTTCTGATTCAATCCAATTTTTTTTTGTTAATAATTCAAATTAATCCATATGACATGAATACATTAGCTTTGAAAGACATTTTAAATTGCACATTACGCAAAACCATATAAATTATACAACATATTTTATCTTAGCTTTAATATTTTATCTTAGCCTTTTTCAATATCCCGCCGCAACGCGCGGGTGACGTCAACTCGTTACAATACAAATGATAGAAGCTAACAATAATTTGCATAGAAGTCCAAAAGTTACTGATACCAAGTATAGTGACTATAATTTTAAACTTACTGCTTACAAAATGCATGCTTTCTAAAATAATGTTTTTATATTAAAAGAAAGGGAAAATCAAAACTGTTCATTTCTACTCAAATACTAATTTGAACGTACAAACTTTATAAAAACATAATGTTACACGTTATAAATTAATCAAAACACACCGCATGGACATATATGTCCCGGTTTTGAACTTAAAATTTTAATTTCAAGGCGTTACAAATTGATAATTGAGTGGCTAGCAACTACTCAAGCATGAAGACGCCTCAGCCTAAACAAAAAAAAATGGTGTGTTTTTGTGTAGGATGTGACGATTTCACCCTCCGCCCAATCACGTCTTTAAAAAAAATACCAAAATGACAATTTATGTAAAAAAGAGTTGTTCAAAATACTGATTTTTGTGATTTAATTTCCCTCTTAGGATTTTAAACTTTCTGCTAAGAAAATGTATGCATTCTAAAATAAGGATGGGATATTAAAAGATAACCTACTACAGTCACTAAAAGTATGTTGTGGTCAGAAGTATGTATAACCTTAAATAGTGTAAGGTCTTGATCAAAGTGGGTACTTGTTTTGGATCAGAACTTTCATCAACTGGAGCAACCTTTGTTTAACCATTACTCTTCCTTACACATACCCTCCAAATCTAGGACCCTTACCCTTGTAGACCAAAACATTAAATGACTCCCAAAATACAAAGTTATTTTTCAAAGTGTTATACAATTAGGGTATCACAGGAGGTACCCCTCACCTAGAGAGGTTGTGGGTTGCAATTATAGATACAGAAACATGTACATATATGTGAAGGATTAATTATGCAGGCTTTATGCATACATAAATGAAGCATAATATGCATGCATATTAACTCATTACAACTCATCAAATGCATTTATACAACCATAATATTGGACCAGAAATTTACTCCTTTAATTTCATTCTTCCCTTTCTTGGGACTCAACTTTCACTTATATTCATTACCATATAATATTCAACTATAAATAAAATTCATTGCATATATGTATCATGCACATTCATTTTTATAAAAAAAAAAAGTGTATAATGTTATGTTGGCGAATATAAGGGGTAGTGTCATTAATTGAACTTTTTTTTTCACAAGTACATGTATTGTAGACAAGTGTCGGGACTTTGATATAGCAAAAACAAGTTTAAAGAACTTTTCATGGTTTTTTACGTGTTTATAAACTTTAACATGCCAAAATACATTGAGGGCCTTTTCATGAAAATATGAAATATGTTGGTTTTTTATGATATTTACCCTTCGTTCATAATCAAAGTAAAAATGGTCATAAATTACCGACCATTGACAGGGGTTTAGGTTCATGCATAGGATACATACTTAGGTTGCCCCTACGCATTACTAGTCTATAAGCATTGACTTATCCGTAGATGTATTTCACGTATCCGGTATCATACATTTGCCCCTACGCATTACTAGTCTATAAGCATTGACTTATCCGTAGATGTATTTCACGTATCCGGTATCATACATACACAATTACATGCATTGTATAGATATCTGGTATCATACATACACCATTACATGCATTGTATAGATTAGGGATGAGCGTGAAACTGGTATTTGAAGGTAAAATTCGGTATTTTACCGGTACCGATACCGAAAATGCCAAAAAGTGGGTACCGGTACTGAAAAAATTCGGTATGAAAAATTCGGTATGCTCATCCCTAGTGTAGATACATGTATATTTACATAGATATCATGTTTACAGACAAATGCAAACCAAAAAAGATTTGTTAAATAATGACATACAAATGTAAACCAAAAAAGACTTGTTAAATAATGAATTATGAAGTCTGAAAGTACCATGTTGCCATTATAACCCGGCATATAAACAGGTAAACGGTGCAAAAGCTACCTCGAGTTCAAAAACCAAGCAAAAGTAATTACAGTTTATAAAGTAATAAAAATGAAATTAATGAAATAATTATTCATACTAAATAGCACTCTCTCCAATATTCTTATTTCTGAGCACAAATCCAGATGCACAACAGTAGTATATATTGGAACCTGAAGAACAAATTCAAGTGTCACCAAAAATTCCAGTTTTTTTTATTCTTTAAAAACAATATTTTATGGGGTTTTTTATGTTAAATAAATTCATCTAAATTACGACAATAGATCAATATTTAATAACAATATAACAATAAAAATAAATATAATAACTAAATCTTTAATCAATTAACATTGTTTTAATCATATGACAATAAGATCAATATGTAATAACAATATAACAATAGAAACAAATATAATAATAATAATAATAATAATAATATTAACAAAATAATAATAATAATAATACAACAACAACATCAACAACAATAACAGTAACTAAATGGTCTTGAATCAAATAACATTGTTTTAATCATAAAATAGCCATAATGGTTCATCACAAGTCTGTCACATTTTCTTACATTTTGTTTGTTTGATACTAACAGCAGCTACATAATCAATGTGTGATGATCATTAACATCAAAGCATGCAAATGCACATGTAAATTAAAGTACCAATTTTTCAAGATCTTGGTGGTGGGAAGAATTGTGTACCAGCCATGAAAGCATTGAGTGGAGTTGGATATATGGTGGAAACATCAATAGAAGTGACATTTGGTTCCCCGCTGGTGGTGGCGACAGCTCCCATGGTGCCAGAGGTGATGAGGTTGAGTTGTTGATGTTGACCGCTCGCTCCATCACCTCCAGCGGAGGAGCTGTCTCCACCAGCAGGGTGGTTGTATCGACCCTCAACACCATGGTCATAGAGAATCCCTTTGAAAACATGCCCCCCAATGTTAACCGCGGTCTGGTAAGCCAGCTGCTCCTCTGCCTCGTCCATTGCACTCACTCTAACGCACCGGAATACCGCCGGAGAACTCACTTCTGCCGGGAAATGACCCATTTCTATAGCTAAAATTTAGAAAATGGTAAGTACAAATACATTCATATAATGCAAAACTATTTTAAAACTTTCTTGGGTTTGGTATACTAAAGTCAACCCTTTCACCAACACACAAAATTCTAGCAAACTCAGTGCACGAGGCTCACACAAGTGCAAGACTCGAGTCTGATGTATGCATTCTTACCTTGTAGTTCTTGTATCAGATTGTTTCCATGACTCGAACCCGTGATCTAGAGGTTTATCCAGTTATATGACAATAACTCAAGATTCGCTCAAACACATAAAATTCTATATGATGCAATATTTCAATGCACACACAGTTGCATACAGTGACACACACTACATCTACATGTACATATCCACACTCCATAGATTTTTAATATAGATTTAGGGTTATATATGTAGAATACACACACCTACACACAGTAGCCTTGATTTCAAAGCCTACAAGTCTTGAAATATGAAGCTAATCTATGTATACATATGTATATATACACACACAAACACATCAAATCATGAACAAACATTGGTAAAGAAAAACCGTGTGATCTTTATCTCCAAACCCCAATAATTGAAACAAAGAATAATTTGAGGGTTTTGTTTCTTTCTCCAAAATGTATAAACCAAACACACAATCTTTTACCTGTGTTATGATTAATTGTAGTTGACAAATTTGCCACCACCCCACCACCACTACCACCACCACCTCCTGCAGCGGCGACAAGCTGCTGATCTTCCCGGAATCTTTTCGGATTCTGATCAACACCACTACCACTACCTCTCATCATCAAACTCAGCTGCTGATTACCCAACTCGTGTTGTTGTTGCTGAGTCAACAACCCGAGTTGCTGTTGGCGTTCCCGCCGTTTCGCGGCGGGAACCCACGTGCTTTTCACGTGTGTTTGACACTGAAACCCTCGGCTTTTACAGCAAGTTCTGCACCGCATGTGTTGACAATCTTTCTTTGCTTGGTTCCCGCAGTCTTGACAGTTTACGCTGTTCCCACTGTGATCCCCGACTCCTCCGATCCCCCCGTACCCACCTTGCCTCATCACTCTCCACGAAGACGCGTACAAATTACTATTACTTTTACTATTACTATTACTGTTATTGTTACTGCTATTGGTGTTGAGGCAGATATCCTCAACACCTATAGCACTAACCTTCCTCCTACTCCCAACACAACCACCCGTGCCTCCTAGATCATAATGCGAGGGAGCGGGTGATTGCTGGAGTCGGTGCTGGTGAAGCTGGTAATATTGTTGCCATAGCTCGAACCCTTTGTTGTAGATCTCCTCGTTTTTGAACAAATATAAACTATTTGGTGTGATTACACTATCTTCTTGCTCTTGCTCTTGATTTTGATTTTGATTTTCAACATGTTCTTGGTTATCTTTGCTACTGATCCCAAACGCCCCACCTAGTGAGAAAAAACCAGACATCTTCCAAACCCAAAATTCTCCAATATTTTTTGACTCAAATCCATATCCAGAAAAAATGAAGAAACAAAAAGGGTTTTAAATTTAAATTTTAATTAATAATAATCTCACAGTTCACGGAACCAGTAGGGTTGTGAGAGTGCACCTACTTAAACATCTAGGGTTTATAAAATACCAAAAAATAAAAAATAAGTGTGTGAAAAAAAGGTGTAGTGTGTGTGAGAGAGAAAAGAAAAACATAAACAACATAAACACAGACTTTAAGTATAATAATTATTATTATTATTATTTTAGTGTAGTGTAACAAAAAGGGTGTTGGATCATTCATTTTATTTTTTAATTTTTGTTTTCTTTTAATCTTCTAAATGGTCTGTCTTTTTGTTATTTGGATGCATTAAAATCACGCCCTGCAACGCCGCCATAGGTACTGCAAACAGCTTACTCTGCTACCTAAATTTAATGGGTTTCTCTCTCTTCTTCTCTTGTTTTGTTTCTCTCTCTAGAATAGAAGAGAAAATCTATGTGATCTCCCAATATTTCCTCTACAGTTGTCTGGCAGTTGCAAACAAAAGAGTGGGTTAATCTGGTCCGTTAGATTCCAATCACACGTTCATTATGCTATCCACTTGGCATCTCATCAGCTTTTTCTTATTCGTCCTTATACCGGAAAACACGCTCTGCTTTTCTTCTTTCCTTTCTTTTCTTTTTAGACCCCCCGTAACGGGGCGTTTTTTTTAAAAAAAATTGCCAAAAAACGCTGCATAACGCCGGAACCCCCATTACATGGGGCGTTTCCGGGCGTTTTTTTTGAAAAAAAATGGCTCCGGCGTGATTTTAAAAACGCTGTGAATTCGAAAGATGCCAAAAATTCGACCGTTTGGCAACGGTCAAAAACTTATTTTTTTTTTTTAATTCTAAATTTTACCCACTATATATATATCATTCCATTTTCTCCAATTTTTTATAAAATTTCTACTACTTTCTCACCCACTCTCTTCTATTACTTTATAAAAAAACCTCCACTTTCTCCTATTTTTTTACAAACATGCATCCATACCGACCCCCGTTTGGTGGCCCCGCAAGACCCACGAACCCGAACACAACCCAACCGCAAACCCCGTACAACCTACAAGACATGGACCCGAGCTTTTTAAGTTACGCGGCTTACTTGAGTGGCGCCCCTCCTTTTGTTTCTCCCACCTACGGCTTTGGTCAAGCCGGCGGGTCGCAACCGTCACAACCCGAACCCGAATCCGAACCCGATGTCGAGGTCGTGCCGGAGTCGCAACCCGAACCGGTGCAAGACAAATCGAAACGCGGCAGAAGGTCGCATAAAAAGAAGGAAAAGGATGAGCCTCGACGTGCAAAAACAACCATTAAATGGACGAAGGACGAGGAATACACGTTGACTCGGGCGTGGCTCGATATTTCGGAGGACGAAGATACCGGTAAGTTATTTTTTTTTTATTTTTTTTTTCTGTTTTTTTATATTCTGTTTTTTTTTCTGTTTTTTTTTCTATTTCATATATTCTGTTTTTTTTTTCTGTTTTTTATATTTTAAATTTCAACTTATATTTTTATTTTTTGTTTTTAAATTTGTAGCAAACTTTCAAACGGGCCCCGTTTTTTGGGATAGGGTGCGTGCACTCTTTTATAGCTCGTGGGGTCAAGGCGAACATCGGGACAAGGATTCAATTTCTAGCAAATGGACCGACATCAACAACAAATGTCACGCGTTTCAAGAAGTTTACCAACGAAACTACGATAATCGCCCGAGCGGTGAAAGTGACGTCGGGGTTTTAACAAAGACTTTGGAGGAGTTCGATAGGACGAAAAGCCCTTTCACGTACTATAAGTGTTGGGAGCTACTACGAAAAAGTCCAAAGTGGGCGCTTGTTAATCCAATGACGACAAGTAGTAGACGCCGGGCTAAAAGGTCAAAAACATCATCCTCCGCCGACCCGTCAACTCCGACATCCGATGCCCGTAATGTTGATTTAAATGAAACGTTGGACGTTGACGAGCAATTTCAAGACGAGTTGGCCCGACCCACCGGTAGAAGAAAGGGAACCGGGAAAAAAACGGTCGAGTCGTCTTCCGATCTCGGCCTAAAGGATGATTTCGAGGAGATGAACCGTCGTCTCCAAGATATTCACGACCTCGGCCACAAACGTTGGGAGATTATGAAAGACCGAGTAGTTGAAACCAAAAAGTTCAACGAGTTGCAAGAGGCGCGACAAATGGAAAAGGACATTGAGTTTTTGTCCAAACCGATCGACCACCTCCAAGGCGACGCGTTGATCTTGGCTCAAATGCGTCGCCAAAAAATACGTGAAAAATATGGACTTTAGATCATCTAGTTTTTTTTTTTTTCTGTTTTTTTTTCTGTTTTTTTTTTCGGTTTTTTTAATTTTCTGTTTTTTTTTTTGTATTTTTTTTCAAGTATTGTAATTTATATTTTAAATTAATGAAGACTTTATCTTTTATATTTAAAAAAAAAATAATTGTCAAATGATTGAGTGGGCATTATTGGGATAATGCCCCACTACACCTTTTTTTCTATAATGCCCAAAGTATGACTAGGCGACACGTGGCGCATAATGCCCCATGTTGGGGGCATTATTCTTGTTTACCATTACGCATGGTCTTAAGAAAAACAAACTCTTGTTACATTCTTTTTAACTTGATTTTGCAAATAATCTAATCATAGATTTGGGTTTGTTTTTTTATAAAATGTAACAAAGTAGAAAGAAGGAAAAAAAGACATGGGTAAACTTTACAAATCCAAATTAAAATCTCGCCACTCATTCTAAGAAATTGACTTAAACTTTCATCTTTTTATCACGTCTTGAAAAGAATTTTCCTTTATCTGTTCTAATGTCGTTTGTATCCCACCCGATTTTTCTTTAAAGATTCTATCATTTCTAACTTTCCATAAACTCCACCCACTTTGCAGAGTTATTGCGTGTATTGCTTTCCTCTTATTGCAACTTTGAAGTAGTTCGTTTGCTTTCGTAGTAAGTTACATATTGTGATTTTCATGTTAGTATTTTCATCATGTTATTGCTAACTTTGAATTATGATCTTTGTATATTAGTGACGGTGATGGTGATATTTAATAAATAGTAAAATGTGAAAATGGTATCTGAGTTTAGGCAACTTTTGCTACTTCAGTGCAAAAATAAACGTTTAACGTTTTGCATTTGGGTCCCTGAAGTTTCATTTTTGTTACCATTTTCATTTAATTGACAAACTGTGTTAGAATTTTCCGCTAACTACTCCTTTTTTTGGTTTTCTCATATAATTGAAGGGTATAATCGTCATTTTATGCCATAAGATATTTTAATTAAATGAGGAAAAGCACAAAAAAATGGAGAAAGTGACAGAAATTGTAACCCACCTTGTCAATTTGATGAAAATGGCAACAAAAATAAAATCACAAGGACTCGAATGCAAAAAAAAAATAAAAAAATAAAATAAAAAAATAAAAAATAAAAAAAAATTGACTCAGGTGACAAAAATGACTTAAACTCAAGGACCATTTTCGCATTTTACTCTTTAACATAATTCTATATTACCATCGAGAAACATGTATGTTAAACGATAACGACGGTAGCTCAACAATGATTTGAGGCATATGTGGTAAGATTGAAAGACACGTTAGCTTGGTCACACAGATATTTTACGCTAAGGTCAATATTGTATCATAAATCTATAACTTGAGTTTTTCCTTAATAAATTTGTAAGATGTATAAATTGCTACTTTGGTTTTTTAAAGTCTTCAATCTTTTTATTATGAGATTATTATTCAACCTTCTTTTTTAATGTTGATAGTCATGGAGTGTTATGTGAGAGCCTTTTTTTTTACTTCTTATGGTTATATGCATGGCCGGCTCTGAGGGTGGGCGGGGAGGATCACCGGCCAGGGTCCGATGTTTCGAGGGACACATTTTTTATGAAAAAAACCGATATGTATATGTAAAATATTTTTTTAATAGGGTACACCCATACAAACACCAACATAAGCCCCATTACAAAACTATTCTTATGGTTTAGATTAGTTATTAACCCCTTTGACATTAGGTTTAGACCTTTAGTGAGCCCAATACCCAATTTCGTTAAGGCCTAAGGGCACATTTTTTTGAGCTCGAACAGGGTACACGAATTCTCAGGGCCGGTCATATGGATGAGTTTGTCTAGCACAAAGTTCTTTTTAAAATTCACGAGTTAAGTTGTTTAAAGTTAGCAACTTAATTTAGTGTCTTTTTTAATGCCTGGTATGGTTGTATTTTTCGATTTACAAGCTTTAGGAAACGACGTTGATGTGCTCAATTTGGGTAAATACGGTAGGGATAATTAGCGATTCATGTTTACGTGGAACATGTAGAAATAAAGCTAAAGACTTACTTCACATCACCGTATGCTTCAAAGATTGTTAACTGAAAGAATAGAGATTAGGCAAGTACTTCTAAACAAAAGAAACTAAGTTCCAAATCATGTACTAATAAGTTATTTTTGAAATTGAATGAAGATGATGGTTTTCTTGTTAGGCAAGTGCATAAGGGTGGTTGTAATGTTGACTCTCTCAAGATGTTGATGAACAATGTGAGGTTCCTGATGCTCATCAAGAACATATTAAGTTTCATGTTGCTCATAATGAACAATACGAGGTTGCTTATAGTAATTACAAAAAAACATATATAACTTGTTGCTACATTATTATATATATCAATCCATAACATCACATGCGTCAGTTGCCTTTTTTGGTTTTGAAGTTTTGCCATAAGTGATTAAAAGTGGCTTCTCAACTTTTTTATTCTTAATGTGAGTTTTTTCCTCTCAAGTTTTAAAGTTGTTACTTTTGACCTCTACTTTTTAAAAACTTTATAAAATATCACTTTAACCTCCTCGACTTTCTAATAGGTGTCAGTATACATTTGAGTTTGTATACTTTGTACGTTACGTAAGTCACTTCTTATAAATTTGTTATTTTTGTTTTACGTTTTTTCTCTGTTTTGGTCGCCGTTGGTTTGCTGCCTAACACGTTTTTACGCCTCCTCTCATAAAAATGGTAGTGCAGTTTTACTGCCCCGCCCTGCAACGCGGGGGACTAAATACTAGTTAATAACAAAAATAAATATTCGATCACGTTGGTCAAGATTTGTTTGACTTCACTTTTGTATGTGGTATGGGTAGTGATGTTGATGTATTGAATGAATTTCAGGTCTGATTTATGTAGGAGACCGTTCACAAAATAAATAAAATAATAATTTTCTACTAATAACCAGTCTGATTACAATACATAAAGAGGAACAGAACTAAACAGAAAGAAATTACAATACAAGAAATTGAATTAAAGTAAGAACAGATTACAAAGAAAAATATGGAATAAAACGAAAAAAAAACCAATGGTGACTGAGGCACGTGAAGATCACGCTTCCCTTAAAACAGATTTCGGGCCACCCAGGTGAACCCGTCTGTTTTCCAGGGTACAACAGCCTAAGTAGATTGTATTGCCGGGATTAGCCTAGCACCTGAAAAAATACCTGAAACAAGAGTTCTCAGGGATTCGAAGTTAGGAAATTCTCTGTGTGTGCTATGAACCATACGAATGTGTAATTTTCAGTGTGTCTTAGACAAAGCACACAACTTGTATATATTCCTATTTAGAATTCTAACTGAAATGTTATATTGAATACAAAATTCAATAACGAATTCAATGACAATGATGGTCATATTGAATACTGAATTCAATAAAAATTAAGTCTTATATTCAATGAGAACTTAATTCACCTTAACTAGTAGGAATCTAAACAGTCACCAGACCACTTGCTCAAGCCACACGAACCAAGACGCATCTAAAAAATAGTAAAGGCGGCTCCAAGCGGCGATGCGAGCGTGCGAAGTGTGCCATCAAAGCGCCACATTGCGCCCATCGCCCTCGTCCCGGTCCCGGTCCCGTGCCCGGGCGCGGGCGCGGGTCGGGTGCTTCGCACCCTCCTGGCTACCACTAGGTGTGAGTTGTCGTACAAGAATACATTCGTGTAGAGAATTCTAATTATAAATCCACAAAAGATTTATCTCTCCACCTATGTGGGACAAGCTCAATTTCCCACATGTTTATGGTTCCAACACACAAACTTAATGCACAAGATCTCTCATTCATCTTGGCTTAATTATTAAATAATCATTATATTATCTCATAATATAATATTATTTATAAAATTCCCAACAATCCCCCACATGAATGGAGATCGTCCCATACACTCAAGTGTCATGATAAAATTTCAGCGGTTAAGTAATGCAGGATAGGTAGGTTTCCCTTTGAACCCTCCTTTGTGACATATACTTAGTCTCCTAGCGGTTAGTAGACGCGATGTCCTTGAACCAACCCCTTTTTACGTAGACGTTATTACACATCACACATTACTCTTCCTGGTCTGGCTAACCCCTCATAGTTGTGTCTGTTATGGTCATGGAACACCATCCTGGTTCTGCGAGAGCTCTAGGAATTGTACCCCCAATTCCATTCGAAGCGACCCCACTTCTCTCTAACATAGGTGATTTACAAATCATTAAAAGCCATATGCTTAACCTTTCTTGATATCACTGAATTTAAGTAGGAATGGAATAGGAAGTTTGTAACTCCCTTTCTATGTTGAGGTACTCCCCCACAGTGACCTCAGTTCGTACAGTTAGGTGGTTCTATTGAACCAAGATCATGGGATCTCCAATCTTCTAGGATAGGTTTTCCGTTGTACAAACTTACTCCAAGGGCTTTAAACCCATTCCCATCGACGACTTATGTACTACCTCTCTGCTTAAGCCTTTTGTAAGCGGATCCGCGATGTTATCCTTTGACCTCACATAGTCAATCGTGATAACTCCAGTTGAGAGTAGTTGTCGTATCGTGTTATGCCGACTTCGCATGTGCCTTGATCTGCCATTATACATTGCACTTTGAGCTCTACCAATAGCTGATTGGCAATCACAATGTATGCAAATAGCAGTCAAAGGCTTAGGCCATCTTGGAACATATTCCAAGAATTGACGCAACCATTCTGCCTCTTCTCCAGCTTTATCTAACGCGATAAACTCAGATTCCATCGTGGATCTAGCTATAAGAGTTTGTTTGGACGACTTCCAAGATATAGTCGCTCCTCCAAGGGTAAACACATAACCACTTGTAGATCTAGAATCTTTCGTATCAGATATCCAGTTGGCATCACTGAATCCTTCCACAATAGCTGGATTTTGGCCATAATGCAGTCCATAATTTCTCGTGTATCTCAAATACCTTAACAACCTTGTCATACCCTTCCAGTGATCTGAACTAGGATTACTAGTATATCTACTTAGCCTACTCACAGCATATGCTAAATCTGGTCGAGTACATGACATGAGATACATAAGACTGCCAATGATCCTTGAGTATTCCAATTGAGCAACACTCTCGCCTCTATTTTTTGACAAATGTTGAGAGGTATTAATTGGAGTTTGAGCTACACTCGTGTCCCCAGGATTGAAATTCTCAAGAATCTTATCCACATAATGAGATTGACTTAGCACCAAACCAGTTTGGGTTCTAATGATCTTTACTCCAAGAATCACATCAGCTAGACCCATATCTTTCATGTCAAATCTCGCTTTCAACATGTCTTTAGTAGATCTGATCATCTTATCATCACTCCCAATGATAAGCATATCATCTACATAAAGGCATAAGATCACATAACCCTTAGAAGTGTCTTTCACATAGACACATTTATCGCATTCATTTATTTTGAAACCACTGTTAAGCATAACTTGGTCAAATTTTTGATGCCATTGTTTTGGAGCTTGCTTCAAGCCATATAATGACTTGACGAGTTTACACACTTTGCCCTCTTGGCCAGGAGCAGAAAAACCCTCTGGTTGCTCCATGTAAATCTCTTCCTCTAATTCCCCATTGAGAAATGCAGTTTTTACATCCATTTGATGTATTTCCAAATTTCTCAAAGCTGCAATTGCAAGCACAAATCTAATTGAGGTTATTCTGGTCACAGGCGAGTATGTGTCAAAATAGTCAAGACCTTCCTTTTGTCTAAACCCTTTGATCACAAGCCTTGCTTTGTACTTGTCGACAAAGCCATCAGCTTTCATCTTTTTCTTGAATATCCATCGATATCCAAGTGGCTTGCACCCTGGTGGAAGATCTACTAGCTCCCAAGTATGATTCTGCAAGATAGAATCAATTTCACTCTTGATGGCTTCTTTCCATTGAGGTCCATCTGAAGAGGTAACTGCTTCTTGATAGGTTTGAGACTCACTCTCAACTATGAATGTAAGAAAGTCAGGCCCAAAGGATTTCTCAGTCCTTTGCCTTTTACTTCTTCTTGGCTCACCCTCTTCAACCTCTAATTGTTCTTGAGTTTCCTCTCGAACAGTCTCATCAACCATTGTTGATGAACTTGCATGATTGGTTGTTGAAGAACTCGCATGAGTTTGTACTAACATTGGAAACTCTTCTTCAAAGTAAGTCACATTTCCTGGCCTTGTCTCTATGATAGAGTCCTTGTGCACATCAGGATTCTTGGATTCATATACAAGAAAACGATGTGAGCTACCGTTTTTGGCATATCCAATGAAAATACAATCAACAGTTTTTGGCCCTATTCTAAGTGCCTTAGGGGGTGTAACAATCACCTTGGCCAGGCACCCCCACACTTTCAAGTATTTATAGGATGATTTCTGTCCCCACCACAACTCATGAGGTGTTATGTCCTTATTCTTGAAAGGTATTTTATTTAACAAAAAATTAGCCGACAAAATGGCCTCCCCCCACATGTCCTGGCTCATCCCAGAACTTATCAACATGGCATTCATCATTTCTTTTAGTGTACGATTCTTTCACTCCGCGATGCCATTTGATTGGGGTGTATAAGGAGGGGTACACTCGTGTATTATGCCACTTTTTGCACATAATTCCCTAAATGGTGAAACATATTCACCTCCTCTATCACTTCTCACACGTTTTATTTTCTTGTTGAGTTGATTCTCAACTTCAGCTTTATACAAGATAAACTTGTCAATTGCTTCATCCTTACTCTTAAGTAAGTAAACATAACAATATCTTGTATTGTCATCAATAAAGGTAATAAAATATTTATTACCACCTCTGGTAGGAATTGATTTTAAGTCACACACATCAGTGTGAATCAGATCAAGGGGTTTAGTTGTTCTTTCAACTGATTTGAAGGATGATCTTGTTTGTTTGGCTTCAACACATGTTTTACATTTTGTTTTAGAGTCAATGGCAAAAGTTGGTATGTAATCTAATTTAATTAAACGACGCATCGAATTAAAATTTACATGACCAAGACGTCCATGCCAAATATTAGGAGACTCAACCAAGTAAGCAGAAGTACTAGCACTTTTATTTATGTTTTTCTTAACAGCCATTACATTAAGTTTAAACATGCCATTCTGGGCATAGCCCTTTCCAACAAACATACCACGCTTAGTTAAAACAAAATTATCACTTTCAAAAACCAAACGAAAACCATGCTTGTTAAGCATCCAACCCGACACAAGACTCTTGCGTAGGTCTGGAACATAAAGCACATTCTTCAAAGTGAGCTCTTTCCCAGAAGTCCACTTCAAGATCACATCACCTTCTCCCTTGATATCAGCTGTAGCAGCATTACCCATGTACAACTTTTCTCCCACCACATCTTTAAATGTATTAGAGAGGGTCCTATCTGGGCACATATGGCGGGTTGCCCCAGTATCAACCCACCACCCTTTTGGCTCATTACCCACCAAATTTACCTCCTCCGCCATGGCAGTGAGGTCTGAAATCATGGCCACTAATGGCATACCATCATCATCATCAACTATAAGAGTCGTGTCACGTTTAGGCTCTTTACATTGGTCAGCACGGTGACCAGTTTGTCCACAGTTGTAACACTTCCCTTTAAAGGGACCAGCCTTCTTCTGCACACCACCTTTCTTTGGCCCAAGGTCAACACCTTTGTTCTTCCCATTTTCCATTGAACTTGTGGCCTTTGTTACCCTTGTGACCCCTTGAGGATTGACCATGTTCCACAAGGTTCGCTTTTGCAGAAGCTTCAACTTGACCTCCTTTGTGTGCTATTCTGTTGTCTTCTTCAATACGAAGACGAACCACAAGGTCTTCGATAGTCATTTCCTTTCGCTTATGCTTAAGGTAATTCTTGAAGTCCACCCAACTAGGAGGCAATTTTTCAACAATTGCTGCCACTTGGAATGTTTCACTCAGATTCATCCCTTCTGACAGAATATCACTAAGAATAATCTGCAGTTCTTGGACTTGACTCATCACAGTTTTTGAATCAATCATTTTATAGTCCAAAAACCTAGCCACAACATACTTTTTAGTACCCGCATCCTCAGTCTTGTATTTCCGTTCCAATGACTCCCATAACTCTTTGGTAGTTGGAACCTTGAGATACACGTTATACAGGGCGTTTGATAGGCCATTCAACACATAGTTGCGGCATAGGTACTCAGAGTGTTTCCACGCATCAATAGCACTCACAGATTGGATATCAGATGTCCCTTCTACGAGAACAGGAGGAGACTCTGTCAAAAACCTCGCAAGGTTTAGAGTGGTCAGATAGAACAACATCTTTTGTTGCCATCTCTTAAAGTTCAAACCAGTAAACTTCTCTGGTTTTTCAGCATGGTTAGCAACTGCTTGAGCCGCTTGGGTACCAACCAATGGTCCCATGGTAGTGGATGTGGATCCAACAGTGGTTGATGTGGTTGCTGCAACAGTAGCCATTTCTGAAAACAAGAATAAAAATTCAATCAGTTTATAGCAGAAACAGATTGGTTTACAGAAAACCAATACAAACTACAAAAGTTTGCTAATGAACAAAACAAACTGTTTATAATTTTTTTTAACCAAAACAGTGAACGGGTTTTAAAAATCTGTTTTAAGCTTGTGGGAGACCGTTCACAAAATAAATAAAATAACAATTTTCTATTAAAAACCAGTCTGATTACAATACATAAAGAGGAACAGAACTAAACAGAAAGAAATTACAATACAAGAAATATTAAATTAAGAACAGATTACAAAGAAAAATATGGAATAAAACGAAAAAAACCAATGGTGACTGAGGCACGTGAAGATCACGCTTCCCTTAA
Source organism: Helianthus annuus (assembly GCF_002127325.2). NCBI lineage: Eukaryota > Viridiplantae > Streptophyta > Magnoliopsida > Asterales > Asteraceae > Helianthus > Helianthus annuus. The sequence goes on from NC_035434.2 coordinate 60,218,610, forward strand.
AACAGATTTCAGGCCACCCAGGTGAACCCGTCTGTTTCCCTGGGTACAACAGCCTAAGCAGATTGTACTGCCGGGATTAGCCTAGCACCTGAAAAAATACCTGAAACAAGAGTTCTCAGGGATTCGAAGTTAGGAAATTCTCTGTGTGTGCTATGAACCATACGAATGTGTAATTTTCAGTGTGTCTTAGACAAAGCACACAACTTGTATATATTCCTATTTAGAATTCTAACTGAAATGTTATATTGAATACAAAATTCAATAACGAATTCAATGACAATGATGGTCATATTGAATACTGAATTCAATAAAAATTAAGTCTTATATTCAATGAGAACTTAATTCACCTTAACCAGTAGGAATCTAAACAGTCACCAGAGCACTTGCTCAAGCCACACGAACTAAGCGTGCGAAGTGCAAAGTGCGCCATCAAAGCGCCACATTGCGCCCTCGTCCCGGTCCCGTGCCCGTGCCCGGGCGCGAGCGCGGGCGCGGGTCGGGTGCTTCGCACCCTCCTGGCTACCACTGGGTGTGAGTTGTCATACAAGAATACATTCGTGTAGAGAATTCTAATTATAAATCCACAAAAGATTTATCTCTCCACCTATATGGGACTAGCTCAATTTCCCACATGTTTATGGTTCCAACACACAAACTTAATGCACAAGATCTCTCATTCATCTTGGCTTAATTATTAAATAATCATTATATTATCTCTTAATATAATATTATTTATAAAATTCCCAACAATTTATATATTAACCGACCGAGTACTTCTTGAATTTGAACAATATATAGATGATGTTGCTCAGATTGGTACGGATGTTGTTAGAGATATTATTGTTGACTGAGTTGAGTTCCGCTCAAGAGGGTCATTTGATTTTATCATCCTCAATTATTCGTTATTGGGCGCTGCCACTTCTAACTGACACTTTGATCTCCGTCCCTCTTAACATAACACTTTATGTGTTGTGTCACTCCCAAACTAACGAGATAGTAACCATGTTAGTTTTTTTTTTACAGATGTGACCATTTTTTGCTGACGTGGCATGATGACGTGTAAAGTACTATATTTTTTTAAATATATATGTTTTTCTTTTAAAATCTGACTAATGAAAAAAATAAAAACAATTTCTTTTAATAAAACTCCAAGCCCCACCCCCTCCTCTCTCCTCCCCTAAACCGCCATCACCGCCACCACCTCCTATCACCACGAGCTCCTGCATCCTACCACCACAAGCTCCTGCTGCCACCACCACCACCTCCTACCACCACGAACTCCTGCCTCCTACCACCACAACCACCTCCGTCACCACCATCAACCACTACCACCATCATCTCCCATAACCACCGTCACCTACACCACCATAGATCAAAGCACAAATCTCGCTGGAAACCATAAAAATTGTTGGAAAAATGGACCGGTCTGATTAATTAACGCGGCCGACCGAGTTATGACCCGTAAGAGTTACACCGTGGGCAACGAACTAAAATCCACTTAATTAGTTTAACTGGTAATTACGAACGATGTGTGAAATGGATCATAATTATATTTATGATCGTGAGTGGATTTGTATTATTAATACTCGTTATTAATAATATAATTGTTTATCTTAATTAATAAACTTGTTGCGGGTATTAACTGAGAGACGGGTACATGGACCGGGTGAGACAAGTACACTAATCTCGCCACTTGTCGCACATGCACCCTTGTTGCGCCACTTGTCGTACATGCACCCACGCTACGCCACTTGTCGCGCATGCACACATGCATCGCCACTTGTCGCGCATGCATAACCTCTTCGCTACTTATCGCACATGCATGTGCATGTCCACCACTTGGCAAACATGCATGGACCTCCATATTCTATATAAACGAAGCATGGAGTTCAAGAATGGGGTTAGAGTTTGTTGGGATCGAACCCTACAAAGGAACAGTTGATTAAAGCCAAAACTGGATCAGATCAGTGGATTCAGAATAAACAGTTGTTTGCATCAGTCTTCCTCCTTGATTATGGCCTAACATCTGATGACTTCTAAGTACTGCCTTCCACAAACAACTGCTGATCACTAAAGACTGTTGAAGACAAAGCACTGATGCTCAATCTCCTGTCATGGTTCAAGTACTGCTGAAGACACAAAGCACTGTTAGGAGTATAACAGTGGAATGAGAAGTAGTAGATTACTTTGTATTTTGTATTTAACTTGTAATCAGTAGTTTAGTCTAGCAGTGTTTGTAATAGGCAGTGGTTGTGAGTTGTTAGGAGGTTAGATGTCACTTTCATGGTGACGTCAGCAAAGATGCTTCAGTGGTTTGTTCTGTACTATAAATAGAACAATACCCTATACTGTTCTATTAGCTCTCTTCTTCACCAAGTCATTCTGTACGAACAAATCACTGTGAGCTTAGGCTGAGGGGGAGACTTTGTGCATGCATGCAGTAGTGTTGATTATTGTAACTAAATGCAATCATTCGATTCTATGTTAAACATGTTTGCTGAAAATTGTTCTCTCTTTGATTGTGTTGAAAGTTTATTCATCTAATTCCTTATAATTATTTCTAATTCATCTTCATTTAATTAAACAAACACAATCTTATCAAACTCAGATCCTAACAATTGGTATTAGAGCTAGGACAGTCAAACTTGATCTAACAATCATTTTGACATAAAAGTTCAGCTCAAAATCGTTGATACTTTTAATTGTTCGTTTCATTGTAAAACAGAGTAAGGACTAATCACGTACAAAGTTGATTATTCAGTACCTATAAAACAACCAGAATGACGTCACAATCACAGGATGTTAATAACAACATCGGTTCACTCTTCAAACCACCTATGTTGAAGAGATCTGAATACAACATCTGGGAGCGAAGGATGGGGCACATCCTAGCTCAACAGAACACCGGATGTTGGAAGTCGGTTATCTTTGGACCACATGTTCCAATGGTGCCAAGTGCCAAGTGCTAAGGATCTAAAGGTCATGGTTCCTAAGAAAATTGAGAACTACACTGAACAGGATTTTCAAAAAATTGAACTGGATGCCAAGGCATTTAGCATCGTTGCATCTGCACTACCAAATGAGATCTATGTTGCGCTGTTACACTGTAACAGTGCCAAGGAATTGTGGGATGCACTTACAGAACAGTTTGGAGGGACTGAAGAAGTAATTGAAAATAACAGGGAAATTTTAAACCAACAGAATAAAACCTTTTGTCACATTAAGGGTGAATCATTAACACAACAGTTTGAGCGATTTAGCTGTCTCATAAGTGAACTAAAACTTGTTAAGGTTGAATTTGCTAATGCAAGACAAAATAGCAGGTCTCTTAGGTCACTTCCTGATAAATGGGACACAATTGCTTTTGTAACCAGGAATTCTGTTGGGTTCAAAGATCTGAGCCTAACCCAGCTTCATGTTAGACTCCTGACCTATGAAAGGGAGTTGAACCAGAAAAAGAAGTTACAAGAGTCTAGAAAAGTTGCAGATGACTACTCATTTGGCAGCACAGCTCTTTTGGGTCAGGAAGAATCTGGTAGTAGTAAGGATCAGGGTTATGATCATTACATTGACATAACAGCTGGTGGAGCTTTTAATAACTCTGATTCTTACTCAACCAAATATGCTTTTACAGCTAATGGAGAAAACCAGAATTCTGACAATCTGTGCTTTGAACTCAATGATATCCAGCATTTTGATCAACTGATATAGAGGAAATGGACATATTACACCAACTTGCACTGCTGAGCGTTAGAACCAGCAAGTTTTACAAAAGGACAAGGAGAAAATTCCCAGGGTTGCATGGGAATCTAAAAGTAGGGTTGGATAAATCAAAAATCAAATGCTACAAGTGCAACAGGTTAGGTCACTTTGCTAGAGAGTGTAGGAGTCAAAACAGTGGACCAATTATCACACACCCTAGCCCAAGACCACAAAATAACCAAAACACTGTGCAGTATTCCCAATATGCCCCTGCTGCCCATGTAAACACTTCTCATTATGCAAATCCTGGAACCGCTATTCCTGTGCAGTATGTCCAAGCTATTGTTCCTCAAATTCAGTATGTCCAAGCCCCTGTTCCTTAGGTTCAAGTGCAACCAGTTGCACCTCAACAAGCTACACCAGTAGTGGTTCAACCAGATCAGCAAATCTTTTTCACCCAAGGCTTTGTTGACTGGAGTAGCTTACCTGATTAGCTAGGTGATGAACATTTTGCACTCTATGCTAACAATGATGCTTCTAATGATAATTACTGTTTTGTAGCATTAGAGTCTATACCAGAAGGGCTGGAAGCTGAAAAAGGACAGTCAAATGAAGAAACAGTGGATGAAATTGCTGAAGCAGTGGTTACTACTGTTGCTGGTGAAATACTGTTGGGAGAAAATTCAGAACTCCTGTTGGAACCACTGTCTGACCCCTAGTCTAAAGAAAAAGAGAAGAAACAAGGTGAAAAAAAAGAGAAAGTGCCAGATGAAAAAGAACATGTCTGTGGTTGTGCCATGATGGCTGCAGCTAAGGTATCATCTCAGGTTCTTAAAAACCTTTGTTCAGACAAATGCATCATAGCATTTGCAAACATTAAAGAGGTGAATGAAAACCTTAGGGATAGAGTGTTAAATGATGAAGTACAATTTGAAAAGTCTTTAAAAGAATTGAAAATCAAATTATCTAAAAAGGATAATGAAATTTGCAGTCTCAAACAAGAGCATAGCATAACCAAGGACCAACTCCAGACCATGATAGAAAAATATCAAGTTTGTAAAAAGGAGTTGGAAACCACCCAAATCACTTGTGAAAAATGGGTGGAATCTTGCAAAGGTTATGAGATTATGCTTGAAAAACAGCTTGAAAGCAATGTAAAATTTGGCATAGGATTTAGAAAAAATGACCAAGTTGAAAACACTGTTGCAAATCAAACTGGTTCTGTTGAAATCATACCCACCAACAAGGATGGCCAAGATGTTAAAATAACTGATAAACTTGGTAACAAGATCACTTTGGAAAGATCTGTGGGGTCCTCAATTTTTGAGGAGATTGAGAAATACCAATTCAAACCCACATGATCTGATGAGTGTGACATCCTTGAAAACTTCAAACCCATGGACTTCACAACTGTAGATGGTGTCAAAGCTCCTAAGGCCAAGGTAATTCCTCTTAAGGACATCCCAACGGTAGTTCAAAACTCTAGTACTAAGGAGTCTGAAAAGAAGAGAAAAGATTAAAAACTTGTTTTGTGACTTTTGTGAAAAGAAAAATCACTTGACCAAAGATTGTTTTCATTTAAAAGCTTATGATCTTAACAAAACAAGTACCATTGTGCCTTCAAGCAGCTGCACCATCTGTGGTAAAACAAACCATTCTACTCAGCAGTGTGTGTAATTGAAATCCTTTGAGGTCAAAAAGGAAGAGTACATTTCAAAAACACCAATGAGTTCATCAAAACCACAAGTCAATAAACAACCACTGTTTGTGCCACTTCAAACAGCTGTTACAAAACAGCTGAACCAAACCTCTGTTAAAAGAGAAGTTCAGGTGACTGATGCACCCCCTGCTAACCAATACCAAAGAGGTAAAGGTCAACCACCATACCCAAGGGTCCCACATGTTTATGAGGTTTACAAAAAGCCTTCTAAACCAAGAGTGAACAAACATCCCTTTGGGTATCAACAGCTGATAGGACAGGATCCCCAACAGTGGTTAGAGAAAAATAGTTCTAAAATTGTCCAAACACCTGAGCTAACAACTGTTTATCCACCTGAACTTAGCACAGACACTGTTGAGACCCCATCCAAAGCCTTATTGGCTTTGGAGACCCTCCTGAACTAATTATTTACTTGATGTGCAGGGAGCTTCTGCATGCTTAAATAGTCTTTGGTATGTAGATAATGAAGGCTCCAGGCACATGACTGGATGTAGAGCCCTACTCAAGGAATTCAAAACTCATGGAGGGGTGATATATCTTTTGGATATAATAGTAAAGGGAAGGTGATGGGTTCTGGTACAGTACAGTCTGGAAATGTTAAGTTTGAAAATGTCAATCTGATAGACAATCTAAAATTCAACCTCCTTAGTGTCTCACAAATGAGTGATAAGGGCTATGGCTCATTCTTTACTAAGGATTGTTGTAGGATTGTTGGACCAGAAATGGTTAAAAAGATTGAAGAAATAATAAAAAATGGAAAAACCCAACTTGTTGCTCAAATGAGTGGCAATGTTTATGTAGTTGATCTATCAAAAGAGAGCCCTAGGACTGATGCTTGTCTGTTCTCAGCTGCCTCTAACAAAGAGACAGAAATTTGGCATAGGAGATTGGGGCACACAAATCTCAAGACAATCACTGCTTTGTCAAAACAGGGGTTAGTAAGAGGTCTACCTCAAAAACTGTTCACCTGTCCTGAGCATTGTGTTTCTTGTTTAAAAGGAAAACAACATAAAAGCTCATTTAAGTCCATTGAAGAGTCCAAAACAACCAAGTGCCTGCAAATGCTGCACATGGATCTGTTTGGCCCAGTAAAAGTCATGAGTCTTAAGAAGAAAAGATATTGTTTGGTAATTGTAGTTGACTTTTCTAGGCTTACATGGACTTATTTCTTACATTCCAAAGATGAGACTGCATGCATTCTGCAAGACTTTGTTAAATAGGTTGAAAAGCAGTTTGACTTGCCAGTAAAAGTCTTCAGGAGTGATAATGACACAGAGTTCAGAAATAGGGAGTTGGATGAGTTTTGTGTGTTAAAAGGAATTGTAAGGCAGTGCAGCATTCCAAGGACACCAGAGCAAAATGGGGTTGTTGAGAGAAAGAACAGGACCGAGGCTGCCAGAACTATGCTTGCTGATTTAGGTTTGCCATTAACCTTCTGGGCAGAGGCAGTAAACACTGCTTGCTATGTCCAGAACAGAGTTTTAATCAACCTCAGGCATCAAAAGACTGCCTATGAACTTCTGTATAAAATCAAACCACTGATCTCATACTTTAAATTATTTGGCTGCCCATGTTTCATTTTGAATTTAAAAGACTCAATTTCAAAATTTGCAGCCAAAGTAGACAGTGGATATCATTTGGGATACTCAACCACTGCTAAGGCCTACAAAGTGTTTAACACCAGGACTATGACAACGAAAGAGACTTTGAATGTAAAGTTCAATGAACTTTCTTCAATGAAAATCCCTGCAAACCCTACATAATTGTTTGATCTTGATAAATTTACTTTTGAAAATGTTTCTGTCAAGACTAACAGTGCAGGTCCATCTCAAAATCCTCCATCAGACAATGGGTATGAAGTGATCCTTCCACTACAAACCTTCAAATCCATTGCCAGAGCATCAGTTGTTCAAAACAGTTGTCAAAGCTCAACCACTGCTACATCAACAGTTGTTGACCAAAGTAGCCCTTTAACCCCTGCTTCCACATCATCAAACACTGTTGATAAAAGTCCTCAAATAGTGAATAAAAGTCAACATGTTTCCACACCAATTCCACCTATTCCTCCACCTCCATTTCAAGACACTGTTGGATCATCAAAGTCACCAACAGTTGTTAGCTCAGATGATTCACATCTGCAGCCCTCACCACTAAATGCCATTGTTCCATACAAAGGAGATCTAATCTTCTTGAAGTCTCATCCACCAGACCAAATCATTGGCAACATCAGTGAAGGGGTGCTCACAAGAAGTCAATCCCAAAACATTTGTCTTTTTGTTGGTTTTCTATCTCTCCATCAATCAGTCAAGTACCAAGAGGCACTAAAAGACAACAGCTGGGTAGAGGCCATGCAAGAGGAGCTCCAACAGTTTAAGACAACAAGTATGGGAGCTTGTACCACTGCCAGAGGGTGTGAGTCCTATTGGCACAAAGTGGGTCTTCAAAAATAAAACTGATGAAAGGGGCATTGTTGTCAAGAATAAAGCAAGGCTAGTGGTTCAAGGTTTCAGACAGGAAGAGGGCATTGATTATGATGAAACTTTTGCCCCTGTAGCAAGACTGGAAGCTATTAGACTGTTCTTGGCCTTTGCTGTCAACCACAACATCAAGGTGTTTCAAATGGATATCAAATGTGCATTCCTCTATGGTAAGATTCAAGAAGAGGTATATGTTTTTCAACCTCCTGGCTTTGAGGATCCATTTTATCCAAATCATATCTACAAGCTAAACAAAGCTTTGTGTGGCTTGAAACAAGCACCTAGAGCCTGGTATGAAACTCTTTCCATCTTTCTTCTTTCCATTGGTTTCACAAAAGATAAAACTGACAAAACACTGTTTTTAAAATGGAGAGGGAAAGACTTGATGATTGTCCAAATTTATGTGGATGACATCATTTTTGGAAGCACATGTTCTAAAATGTGTGAAGAGTTTAGACAACTCATGACAGTTGAGTTTGAGATGAGTGCAATGGGTGAACTACAGTGCTTTCTTGGTCTCCAAGTAAAGCAACTGCAAAATGGTACTTTCATTCATCAAGGCAAATATGCCAAAGAACTTTTAACAAAATTTGATATGAATGATTGCAAACCATGTAGTACACCCATAGCAACCACCAAGTTAGTCATGTTTGATGAAAAGGATGATTTGGTTGATCAAACTCTTTATAGAAGCATGATTGGGTCTTTACTGTACCTAACTGCATCTAGACCAGACATCATGTTTGCAACATGTGTTTGTGCAAGATCCCAATCAGCCCCTAGAAAGTCAAACCTTATTGCTGTAAAAAGAATATTCAGATACCTCAAAGGTGCTCCCACACTTGGTATCTGGTATCCAGCTGATGGAAATATCAAGCTTTCAGGTTTCTCAGACAGTGACTTTGATGGATGCAATACAACAAGGAAGTCCACTTCAGGAGGGTGTCAATTCCTAGGCAAATGCTTAGTGTCTTGGAAAAGCAAAAAGCAAGCAGCTATTTCAACATCCACTGCTGAGGCAGAGTATATAGCTGCTGCAAGCTGTACAGCACAACTGCTATGGCTTCAAAATCAACTGCTGGATTTTGGTAAAACTGCCTTAAAGACACCTCTCATGTTGGACAGTCAGGCAGCAGAAAATATCATCAAAAATCTAGTTTCTCATTCAACCACCAAGCACATTGATATCAGACATCAATTTGTGAGGGATTGCTATGAAAAGGGTTTGATTTCTCTGCACCATGTTCCAACTAAAGATCAACTGGCAGATGTGCTAACAAAAGCTTTAGACTCATCCACCTTTGAAAGCTTGATCTCTAGGATTGGCATGCTGAACATGGAATAACAGGCAAAATCCTATTTTTCTATGAATAAAAGCATTAAAATGTTTTCAGAAAATCAAAAACTCATCCTTAAAAATAGCTAAAAATGAAAATTTTCAATAAATCTTAAAAGTCTGCCATAACCACTGTTTTGGTTCAAACATCTGTTCTGCTAAATGGTGTCCACTGCTGAAAGTCAACTTCTGTTCTCTTATTTTCCTTAATAATCACTGTTGATAAACTTCAGTGTTTTAATCAACTAAGCTATCCACTGATAGTGATAGTCAGCCACTGTTTTCATTTTTACCATTGTAAACCACTGATATTGTTCCATCAGTGGTTTCCTAACAACTGTCATCCATTTTCATCAGAGGTTGTCACGTGGACAGTACTTAGCCGTCAGATCTTTTGTTACCGCTGCCACGTCAGCATACATTTTTTCTCCTATAAAACCCAGATCAAAACCCCAAACAGGGTTTTCATAGTCGAATCGAATTCACAATTCCTTTCAAAAAGCAGTTTCTCCCAAATTCTCTCTCAAATCACTCATCTTCTTCATTCGTTCTTAACCATCTTCGATTCATCATGGCTCTCCCATTCAAAACCCCTCATAACTACCTGTGCATACTTGAAAAACCAAGTCAAAGCACAACCTTCAACTCCATGATTGATGCACTTTCGTCTTCAAAGTACAAAACTTTGTTGACCAGTAATGCTACTATTTACCTGGATACCCAACAAGAATTTTGGAAAAATGCTAAACTTGAAACTAAGGACAAAAAGCCTAAGCCATCACTTCATCAATAAAGGGTATTTCCGCTACCATTACACCTCAAACCATTTCGGAGGTTTTTGAACTCGATGATCTTACAGGTAAAAGCTCTTTCCCAAAAACAGAGTATCAAACTAATTTTCTTGATAGAGGGTATGAAGAAGAAATAAAAAAAGATACTTTACAAAAGGGCAGTTTTCCTCCTACCACAAGGTTTTTATTTCATACCCTCCTCATGTGTGTGTCAAATAAAACCACAGCTTTCAATGAGATATCATTGAAAATCCAATACCTGGGTTATGCTATACTGAATGTAGAAAATTTGAACTATTCCCAGGAGATTTTCAATGATCTAGTCAAAAATGTTAATAAAAAATCATTTATATTGTTTCCAAGATTTTTAAGTTTTTATTTTCAAAAGAAATTTTCCAAGGAGAATGCCCATGTGCTTATCCAAGGAATCCTTTTCAAATAAACAGCCTAACTTCTGAAAAATTTACAAGGCTGTCAAAACCTTCAAAAATACAAACAGAGGCACCTAAGCAGAATTTAGCAGCAACAACTGCTCCTCAGGCTCCTGCTATTGAGCCTACTGCTCAAGGTGATCACAGTAGCACAACCACTGCTGTGAAACCCACACCTAAAATCACCAAAACACCCAAAAAGAAAAATGTTCAAAAGCCCCCCAAACCCACCAAAAAGGTAACTCTGGAAGATGAGGTCCCAGAGGTTATACCTTTGACAACACAGTCACCAATAACCACTGCTGCTACTTCCTCACAGCAGTTGGAAGAAAGACCTCAACCTGAGCCTCAAACTCCTCCTGCATCCTCTCAAAAGGATCAGGTTGTATCCATAGGGACACCACATTATGATGCTCTAGATTCACTTGATTCCATCATCCACAGCCCTCCTCCTGGGGCAAATTCGCTTTCTACCCCTATCCTCACTGCACAACTTCCACCATCCATGATACCTCTGTTGGATGCACTTAATATATATAGCCCAGACACAAATGAGTTCTTCTCAATCACCTGTCAATGAGAATATGCCACAACAAGTGACTGAGTCCGGTGTCTGTATCTCTACTACCCACCAACAGTTGAGGAGGTTACACTGCAGGAATTACAAGTAATTCCTGTCAGTAGTTCATGTGGAGCAGCTACTACATGTGTTGAACCCATTGGTATACACCTGGACAGCAGTTTCATAAGTCAGACTCCCTTGAAGGTAATTTCTTCTTTGGGAACCATAGTGTCCACTGGTGTGCTTCCTTTATACACTGGTTCACTTAAAATGGTAACCTCTGCTAAAGAAAGAAGTCCCTAGTTCCAAGAAAAAGGGGCATTAGTGGATGATTTTTGGGAAAATTTCCCAAAGTCAACCACTGATACAACCACCACTGGTGGGAAATCAGATGATCCCATTAACTTGGATGATGGTTTAAAATACAGAGAATTGACGGAGAGAGTTGATAAACTTGACACATCTGTTGTAGAAATCAAAACCATGCTGCAACAATTGTTACAAGCTCAAAAGGCAACACCCACTGTTGCAACATCTGCAACATCTGTTCCATCTCCTGCTGAGCTCTGGAATTTATTTCAACCTATGCTTCATCAACAGAGACAATATGTTGATCAACAACTTGAAGTTCAAATTCAAATGATTAGAAATTTGATGGAAGCTAGGTTCAGGGATACACTGGCAGATATCAAGGCAATTAAGGCCCATTTACCACAAACCACTGGCACTGCTCCTCCTTCAATCATCTTTGTTGAAAATCCTCCTGATGATGCCAAAAAGGGGGAGAAAAAGAAGAAGGGATATGAAGACAGTCTATACATTAAACCAGATCCATTGTCTAAATTGGTTGTGGAAATCCCAAGGCCAGATGGTTCCAAAAGGTTGATGAGCCTCAAAATGAATTTGTTGCATTAAAAACAAACATGAAAGAGTCAATAGAAATAAAAGGGTCTAAAAGGTTTGAGCAGGAGAAGAAAGTTTTGATGGAAAAGGAAGAGCAGGGTACTTCTGAACCCAAGGAAGAGCAGGAAAGTTCTAAACCTAAAAGAAGACAGCCTACTAGAAAAGCAAGGCAACCCAAAACCACACCTTCCAAAACCACAAAACATACTCCTCAAATCCCCAAAAGTTCCTCTCATCAAACCTCCAAACCAATAGATGTTAAGACACCTGTTGTATCAACAGTTGTTGGTACTCCAGTGGTTTCAACAGATGTTAACCCAACACCTGCCATCACTACCACAATCCACACCCAATCCACTGCCATACCAAAAACAACATCACCACCACAAAAACCACCTGCTGAAAAGCAGAAGACAACAGTTGACACATCAACTGTTGTAATGACAACAGTTGACACATCAACTGTTGTAATGACAACAGTGGTTGAAACACCAGTTGTTTCAACAACTATTAGTCAATCACCCATCACCTCAAATGCCTCTTCACAAGCCATTGTCCTCTCAGCTCCAAAAACTCAAACAAAAACACCTTCTCCCAAAAAGGTATATACAAGAAAAAGAAAATTTCAGGTGCATGATGATGACATACCAGCACCAGTTCCCCTTTCATCTGCCCCTTATAATGTCACCAAACCTCAACCTTTCATTCTTCCAAAATTGGCCAACCCAATCAAAGATCCAATAGCTCTTCAAGGATATGACCCTGCTGATGTTATACCAGTAGCTGCCAGTTATCCACTAGAACTTCATGCAGTAAGGAATGAAATGAGGCAGTTCTACACAGTGGATGATCCTTCAAAAAGGAGATTCCCTTCTCTAGTTGGTTATAGAGATCCAGCCAACATGAATGAGTATTTAAAACTCAAAGCTAGGCAAGCTGAATCAAGGGCTAAACTTGAATGCAAAGGGAAAAGTGACAATGAAATCTCAAATCATATGCAGTTCTTGCTTACCAAAGTTAGACAATTGGAAGACTATGCTAGAGATTTGAGTAAAGAAATGTCAAATTTACCACCAGAAGCTGGCCTACAAAAGGATCTTAGAAAAGACATTCTGGCACTAATCATTAGTGAAAAGTTCTACCCTGCCAAAGAAGAACAATTCCAAGATTGGCCACTTGTTGCTCTTAAAACATAACTAAATAGAATTGAAAGAATAAAAAGAGATCCAGGCATGAAAAGGTCAGCACCAAACTGGAGTAAATATAAAAAGGCTATTGATGATCTTACTTTGGAGTATAAAAGAAAAAAGCAAGAGTTGGTTGATGCAAAGGTTGGAATTGCCAAAGCCATAACAAAATAGACAAGGCAGTACACTGATGAGGCTTATGAAACGCTAAGAAAAAGGAGAGAAACAGATCCTAGCCTTCCAAAGAAGCCTGATTACAAAACCACTGATAAGTCAAAGCAGCAGGCCCACACTTCTGAACCACTGTTCACATTAGGGGTGCTAAACGGGTCGTGTTCGCGGGTCGGCGGGTTCAACCTGACCCGAACCCGAAAATTTTAGATGAACCCGAACCCGAAAATCGTGCCATACATATGAACCCGAACCCGACCCGAATATTCGCACACTGACCCGAACCTGACCCGTTCAACCCGAATTTTTTAATACTTTATTTTTTTCAGCAAATTAATATATTAAAATTAACAATACTACAAAAAAAACACAAATTTATATACTAAAATTACATTAAAATCATAAAAAATTATGTCAACTTCCATTTTTAACTTATATTTATAGCATAAAGTACACACCCAATTTAATTTATAATATAAAACATATTTTAAAAAATATAATATAATAGAAATGGGTTAAACGGGTCAACCGGCCAACCCGACTGGGTTGACCCGAACTTGACCCGTTTAGCTAAACGGGTTCGCGGGTTCAACCTGAAACTGACCCGAACCCATTTAGACTAAACCCAAACCCACGAATTTCATGTTAGGTTCGTGTCGTGTTTTCGGGTCGTGTCAGAAATTCACACCCCTAGTTCACATAATCAGATACCTCTGTCATTGTGTTAAACCAAAGAAAGAGGCAAAAGCTAACTGATGCAAAAGAGAAAGAACAAGAAGCTGTGTATTTTAAAGAGGTTATCAAGAGAATGGCACTAGAAGATGATAGCTCAGCAAAGCTTCAAGATATAGCCAGCAAAGTTCTGAGCAGGCCTCCATCTCCAAACTCATCTAAAATAAAAACTCTCCCAAGAAACCCATTGGATTCAAAGATACTAAAGTGGAAGTCTGATCAAAAGACCCACGTATTGACTCTGCTCAAATCCAATGGTGAGGAGAAGCACATATCAAGGGAACAAGCACTTGGCCTGGGTGTTAAAGATCTGCACGATCTCCTTGAGCTTCCACTGTGCAGGGATAAGGATGATACAAAATCCATGGACTTTGAATTACAATTCAAAGGATAAGTCAGGGAATTATTGACGAGACAATAAAAATCTAGAATAATGAAGAGTTTTGGCATCATCTGTTCCAGGGGGAGATTGTTGGGATTGAATCCTACAAAGGAACAGTTGATTAAAGCCAAAACTGGATCAGATCAGTGGATTCATAATAAGCAGTTGTTTGCATCAGTCTTCCTCCTTGATTATGGCCTAACATCTGATGACTTCTAAGTACTACCTTCCACAAACAACTGCTGATCACTAAATACTGTTGAAGACAAAGCACTGATGCTCAATCTGCTGTCATGGTTCAAGTACTGCTGAAGACACAAAGCACTGCTAGGAGTATAATAGTGGAATAAGAAGCAGTAGATTACTTTGTATTTTGTATTTAACTTGTAATCAGTAGTTTAGTCTAGCAGTGTTTGTAATAGGCAGTGGTTGTGAGTTGTTAAGAGGTTAGATGTCACTTTCATGGCGACGTCAGCAAAGATGCTTCAGTGGTTTGTTCTGTAATATAAATAGAACAGTACCCTGTACTGTTCTATTAGCTCTCTTCTTCACCAAGTCATTCTATACGAACAAATCACTGTGAGCTCAGGCTGAGGGGGAGACTTTGTGCATGCATGCAGTAGTGTTGATTATTGTAACTAAATACAATCATTCGATTCTATGTTAAACATGTTTGCTGAAAATTGTTCTCTCATTGATTGTGTTGAAAGTTTATTCATCTAATTCAGCTGCAATTATTTCTAATTCATCTACATTTAATTAAACAAACACAATCTTATCAAACTCAGATCCTAACAGCGTTTTTGCACAAGAACTCTAAAACACTCACACCACTCCGTCGCCGCCGCTATCTGGGGCTATACCCGCGTTCCATCAGTTCGGGTCACTAGCACGTGTTCGTTGAACCTCAGTGTCTTGATCGGTTAGTTATTAACCGAGGTATATCTTTCTCATCGGTAGTAAATATCCTTATCGATGTGCTCATATTTGCATGTAACCGGATCCTGTCGGGTTTCGTTTATTATTGATCACTTGTTTATTTTTCTGCTGCGTTTTATTGATTAATTCGCTTAATGAATTGATTATTATTTATTGAACCGGGTTTTAATAAATAAATTTTTAACTAATGAGCCTGGAAACCCAACAGTGGTATCAGAGCCTTGGTTACAATATACAAGTCGGTACCGGTGTTTTAACCAGAACTAGAACACAAACTTTAATTATTTTAAGGTTTTCGATCTAAATAATTTTTGTTAGTGCACCTACGTCTGCTGACTACGTCTTACATCGAGTCTTGAAGTTGAACTGTTTGGAAATGGCAAGAAAACCTAGAAATAGTAGTTTTGTATAGGATCGCTTATATGTACACATCTAGGACCGCTCTTGTGTCAGTATAGATTATGGACCGCTTTTATGTCATCATGAAGGACCGCTTTTCTGTCACTGTTGGACCGCTCATACGTACATGTACGTATGAGCGGACCAGAAAGTCTATATATAGGTCCACATGAGCGGTTCTAAAACACATAGTTGATGGTGTTTTGTTCCGGTACTCTGCCGAAGTGCTGTCTGATCGTGTAATCTTGCAAGTAATCAATAAAGCAGCAATATTAAAGTGAATACAGCTTCAATAGCACCGAATTATTAGTTTCCGCCTCTTAATTCGGATACGAACTTCTCTGAACGACTCAAACAGGTCGAAGATCGATCCTACAAGTGGTATCAGAGCTCAGGAGGAGGAGTTCTTGCCATTTTAGCTGCATTTCTTCTGATTTTCTACACTTTCTTCACTTTTTCAAAATTTTTCACGGTAAAAACGGCTCAAAATCACACAGTGCACTCGGAATCATGAATTAACAAACCCTTAAAGTTTTCAGAACTAAAATCGACCTAGAAAGTTGTTTTTTAGGTGGTTCGTTCTTTCAGATTCGCGAAAAACGTGACATCAGCATCTGAACCGCTCCAAAATATCTCTTTGGATCGCTCAAAAGGAAAATTTTTAGTTGGGTTCGCTCGAAAACTCATTTCTGGACCGCTCGAAATAACTGCTGAACCGCTCGAATTGACACTGTCTGGACCGCTCGAATTGACATTGTCTGAACCGCTCGAATTGACATTGTCTGAACCGCTCGAATTGATACTGTCTGAACCGCTCAAAGTGACACTGTCTGGATCGCTCATACAAACAGCTTTTGGACCGCTTATTCGGACATTTATCATATAGTTGGTTCGCTCGACAGATAAATAATTGTTTTCGCTTTTGGGACAGTCCGCGTATTTGAACAGTTTTGTCAAAGATCAGGAAATTGTTGTGAATTTGTGAACGATTTGAACAATGGATACTGAATTTTATAATGCTTTTGCTACCCCGGTCTCGATTACTCAGAATGCTTTGATTAAAAATGAAACCGGAACGTCTCAGAAACCACCGAAACTCATGGATATTGATGATTACAACGTGTGGTAGGAACGATTCGGAAATTGGGTAGAAGCCTATCATCTTGATGCGTGGGAACACACCGAGGAACAATATGTTAAACCCACAAAGGATGATGTTGTGAATGGTACTCCGTTAACACTTAGAGAAATGAGTGCAACAGACAAAAAGAAATATCGGGATGAGAAACTTATGGTGAGTCTGCTTCAGCAAGCTATAAAAGAGGATATCTTGATTCTGCTTCAACACGATGGAACTGCGTATTCAATTTGGACAGAGTTGGAAGCAAAGTTTATTGGAAGTGATGATATTCTTTAAGAATAAAAAATCTCTCATGAAGAAAGAATTCGATTTGTTTCGTGGTTTAAAATCTGAAAACACCAAGCAGATTATTGATAGATATTGTAACTTGGTGAGAAATATGACAAAGTTAGGTATTAAGAAAGATACTGATGAGTTAATTGAAAAACTTGCAGATGCGCTTCCACACGAAACATGGGGAACATTTCTGATGATGCTAAGATCTAACAGAAATGATTACAGAGCTATGACTTTGGGAGATTTTATCAAGCATTTGGAAGCCCAAGAGTTGGAGCAGAGAAAGATCGCTAGGATGAAGAACTATGATGGAGAACAGGATATCAGTCTGTACTACAAGCATGGTGCTACTGATTCAACAAAGTTTTCTCCTAAGATCGAAACTGCTTACAGTGTTAAAGATTCTGCTGAGAAGACGGCATCACAAGGATCAAGCAACAGCACAAGATTTTCATTTTTCAATCCTAACATCTCTGTAACAAAGAATGGTAGAAAACTTCAGTGTAACATTGTATTAAGCCTTGAAAATGATCAAGACTACACTGAAGAGATTGCCAAAAATCAAATGTCTTTGTTAGGGATGATTTTAGAGTCTTATAGTTGTTTTGTTGCAGGAAAGATCGGAAATCCAATGCTCACGAAAGAGGATTACGATCAAATTGATGCTGAAGAAATGGAATTGATGGATATAAAATGGTGTATGGCAAGTGTGATGAGACGCGCTGAAAAGTTCAAACAAATTACTGGCCGTGATGATTTTCGAGATGCGAACGTTTCAGCTTTGGGTTTTGATAAATCCAAAGTTACATGTTTTCGTTGTAGGGAGAAGGGGCATTTCAAGAGGGAGTGTAAAAACCGTGAAGCTACCGGTGCCCAGAATCCTTTCGGAAACAATGATTATCACAAGAAAGCCATTTATCATCAAATCACTCAACCAGCACAACAGCATCAGGCACAAACGGCTCATGGGAGAGATGTGGTTGATAAAAGGGCATGTGTTGTGAGTCAGGGAAAATATGATAATTTTACCTGGGAAAAGTATCTACAGAAAGAAAGCAAAGTGTGTTTAGCTGAACAAGATGACGAGAAGTTAGCTGAAGGATTTATTTGGGATGATTTCTGTCCAGATAAAGACTTTATGGCCAAAAATATTTCTCATGCTTTCTTTGCTAATGCTTATGATTTGAAATGTGCAGAAAAGTCATGGAAGCTGCTGAAGAAAAACGAAGAAAGATCATAGAGGAGGCTGAAGAGGAAGAGAGATTGAAGGAAGAAGCAAAAGCTGATAAATTGAGAAGAGCTCAATTTTTAAATTCAAGCAGGACAGTCAAAGAGGTTCCTGAATTCGAGATTAAAGTGGATGCTGAACCGGTCATGGTCAAAGAAAAATGCATGAACTGTGATTCGCTGATTAAGCAGAATAATGAGCTGTTGCACAACATTCACAAATTAAAAGAATCGTATGATACTATGAACAGAGAAATCAACAAATATACAGATTCTGATGGTGAACAAGCTGAAGCTATGAATACTTTGAAGATAGCTTATATGAGACAGCTTGATACGGCGAACTTTAACATAAAGAAATGTGCAGATCTCGAGCTTGAGTTGGCAACACAAAAGATAGAAACTGAGAAAATTAAAAAATTATTAGACAGTTACTCATGTTCTACTTTTCTTGTTGACAGGATTTATCCGGTGGTGAAAGATTTGAAAACGTTCAAAGAACAGCAGACATCGGATGAAGAAAAGTGTGTGACAAATAAAGAAGAAAAATTGAAAGCTTCTGGTAAGAAACCGAGTGTATCCTACAATAGATGTCCGCCCCCGGTCGAAAATGGATATTCACCTCGAAATCCAAATTCAGAAAGAGTTAATAAAGCGATCAATTTGAAATGGGAGTCTGGGTCGTCGGATAACTTACCAGAAAGTATTGATGTCACATATACGTCATCAGATACTGATCATGAGTCAAAGTTGATAAAAAGTATGGTCGATCAGGTGTTAGACACAGATGACAATGAGGAATCAAAACCAAAGTCTAAACCCGAGTCAAAGTCTGGGTCCAGTGCGTCAAAGCCAACAGTCATAAAGGACAAACGGGTTTATGATAAAGAATTTTTACTTTCAAAATCTAATTTGAATGATGAATCAGTCAAAGTGGCATATACTTTGAAAGGTTCTGACAAATTATATTCTGACGAGAGTTTTCCAATAAGAAGTGTCAGACTTGAAATGATTCAAAAGGTTTTCAAAATAACAGAAATTAATATTTCTGAAATAAAAGATTTCAATCTTAATGGAAAATCTAAACAATACACTTCAAGAGATCAACAAAGAATCAACAAGAAAATGGGTTACAATTGTGGTTATAGTTTCCAAAAGAAACCAAACCATAATCGTAATTACAAAAAGAAAGGTCTTGGTTTTATTACACAGAAAAACTATAAAAATGAAAAAGTTTATAAACCAAAAACAATGTTTGTTGCAGGAAAAACTACAGAAGCTGAAAAAGAAAAATCATTCAGAAATCAAATGAATCAAGAATTCCTTGCTAAGAAGCAAGAGGACATGAAGAAGAAGGAAGATCCGAAGAAGGTTGAAAAGAGATCTTGTTTTCAGTGTAAAGCTGTGGGTCATGTTGCGAAAGATTGTCCAAAGACATTTCGACCAAAACAAGAAGTCTCAAGAAAAATGAAAGAAAAAGTTGTTGAAAAGACTAAACTGTCAACCCGGAAGTTTACTGGCTTTGAAAATTCAACTTTCGAAAAAGGAGAATGTTCAAAGAGTGCTTCAAAAAGGAAAGAAAATGAGCCAAATCAGAAATGGGTTGTGAAAGGTTCAGGTAATTGTTCTGGTGATGAATCTGATTCCATAAAATCAGAGGAGCCACGTGTTGAAAAAGAGATTGTAAAGAAAATTCCTAAGTGGACGATGTGAATTTTCCGCCACTAAGTGCTAAAAATTACAAATCTAAAATCGGAAAAGTTGAAATTTCAAATCAATTTTATTCTGACAAAAAGAAAATTGATGTTGAAAAAACTTTTAACGGAAATGTAAAACGCATCTTTGGAAAAATGGTCAGTGGTAAGGCCCAAAGCATTAAGGATTTTTATGCTTCCAAAGGATGGGTTTACAAGTCGGTTAAAAAGAACGATGAAAACGATGAGGTTACACCCAAGGAAGGTCAGGCTTGGGTGGATATATTTTTTTCAAGAATAAAATCCTGACTTGTCGGAGATCCCAAGATGGTATCGTGGATCATGTATCGGCATTTTTCTAAATCTGTGTTTGAGAAGTTGCAGGACTGCCGGAACTCCCAGGTTTGTAAGCCCTAGTAGGAATCGGCACTTTGAAAATTCAACCAAATGATGGTAATTGGTTGAAAAACAGGTTTGAAAGTTTTTAGTTGTGGAATGGTGTTGCTCTTACAAGTGGTTAAATCAAGGTCATTGAATTGAATTTGATTTAATTATCATTCATGAACTTGGTAAACAATGTGAAGATTTTGCCCCATTTTTACAAAAGGTAATAGCAACTAAACTTATTTTCCGGAAAAACCATTCTGATTAAAATAAACTTAAGTGTTTTGAAATCATTATGGGAAAATAGTTTGTTGTGAGGGGGAGTTCTGATTGTTTAAGCCAAACAGATGGAGAATTGAAGTGTTTCGATATCAGTTGTCATATTCTGTACAGTTTGTTTTCAATTTTCTTTAGATGTATTTGAATTTTAGGGGGAGTAAGAATTGTTAGAAAATCCAAAAACATCAGAAAATTTGAAAAAGACAAAAACATGATAAAATGAAAAATGAGTTTTTGTTGCATAAAAGAGGAAATGATAGTACATCAGTGGACTATCACAGCACGCTAAAGAATTGTAAAGTCAAAATGTGATAAACAATCTTACTGCGGATGTGTCAGTAGATTTTCGCACATTTAGTAAATTGAAACGAGATATAAACCTAAATCAAACTTACTTAATTTGTGGGTAACTATTCTTGGATATATGGGTAACCCCCGAAATCTTGTTTGAAAAGGTCCCGTATTCTGAGATACTAGGTCTTTATGCTCAGTGATATCTGGGGTATTATTCCGGGACTTCTGCTGTATGGAAATACTGACCTAGTCTCCGAATAATACTTTCTGCTAAAAGCTTTGAAACATAAGCGTCGCCCTCAGCAATCTGATTAAACAATAAAATTGATAGTCATTGCTGTTGTAAAAAAGATCTTCTAAAGGGGACCCACCAAAAGTCGAGCCGTCATCTCTCTGCTGAACGGAAGTTCTGACCTGAGCTCTCACGGTTTCGCATCTACCCCTTTACAGATATCATCTGTGGTATACTCACCTGTAAGACTGAATATTTGGGATCTGGATACGGGAGTATATTCTAGTGGAGTGATACACAATTAAGTTTAAGTCTTTAAAACATTAATATCGTATCTCGAACCAATTGAAATTTGTGTGAAAATTTAAGTGGACAAACATATTGACAATCTAGGTAAATTGTTTAGAACTTAACATGTAATCAAGCTTAACGGTGTTAGTGATATGTTTCATAACTGATATGATCCTCTTGCACAAACTCACAAAAATATTGTTTGTAAATATTTCATTTCTGCATTTATTTTCATTCAGAAAATTCAAAAAGATTTTTGGTGTGTTTTAGCATAAATTTTGAAAATTCAAAAAGATTTTCGACAACTGGTGTTGAGATGCTGATTTTCGAAATTCAAAGTGCTAAACTTGAAGAACTGGTTTGGGGAGTGTTTGTGTGTAGATGGTCAAGTTGTTTTGATAATAACCAGTTATAAATTCTTGAATGCAAAATCATTACTGTTTTGGTTCAACATAGTTTCTAAATCGTCGAAAAATTTTAATCTTTGTAGAAACTTATAGTTGAGTAGAGATTGTGCAGGACTTGAGCCAGATATTGATCCTGAGAGAAAATGGAGTTAGGTATCGATCTGGAACCTGATGGGAGCCTGTTAACGATCTTAGAACCAGTGAAAGTTTGAATTCCAGACCACGATCCCAGCTATGTGAGAGGGGGAGTCTGAAGACACCGTGTCAACGGCTGAGAAAGAAGAGTTTGGAGTTTGAAGATAAAGAACGAGGATTCTTGGAACGACAGATATTTCAGAGGCAGATTGTTGACTGATGAAGATTGTAGATAGTCATGTGCGAAGACTCTATCAAGACTCCGTCAACATCCGAGGGGGAGTCTGTTAGTGCACCTACGTCTGCTGACTACGTCTTACATCGAGTCTTGAAGTTGAACTGTTCGGAAATGGCACGAAAACCTAGAAATAGTAGTTTTGTATAGGATCGCTTATATGTACACATCTAGGACCGCTCTTGTGTCAGTATAGATTATGGACCGCTTTTATGTCATCATGAAGGACCGCTTTTCTGTCACTGTTGGACCGCTCATACGTACATGTACGTATGAGCGGACCAGAAAGTCTATATATAGGTCCACATGAGCGGTTCTAAAACACATAGTTGATGGTGTTTTGTTCCGGTACTCTGCCGAAGTGCTGTCTGATCGTGTAATCTTGCAAGTAATCAATAAAACAGCAATATTAAAGTGAATACAGCTTCAATAGCACCGAATTATTAGTTTCCGCCTCTTAATTCGGATACGAACTTCTCTGAACGACTCAAACAGGTCGAAGATCGATCCTACAATTTTAAGGGCAACTTTAATTTTGGTCAATATTTTTTTTTTGCTTGACCAAAAGATTTCCCAATTTATTTTGTGACTGTTGTCTTTTGGCTTCTTCAAGATTTTTCTCATAATAAGAAACATCTTTTAGCTTCTTGTTTTTTTCACTCTAAGGCGTAGTGTCCCTTTTGTTTGCACTTGTAACACACTACTTCTGCTTTTCCCTTTTCTTTTGATCTTCCTTCCACCCTTCCTCTATCCCTTTTCTAGTATTTGTTGCTTCCCCCTCTCAGCCTTTACTCAAATGTCTTGGTGAGAAATGCAATTGCCTCAGAAAATGCTGAAAAATCTGAAGAGGTATCAGAATTTTCTTGGCTTATGTTTTGACGTTGAGAGATTTGTGGATCAGAATTGATTTTTCTTTGTGAGTTGGAGATAAGAGCTATAGGTCCTCCTCTTTGTGTAGAGTTTTCATAAGTTTCTTCCTCACTTGGAACAAGAATGCTATAGAGATCATGTAAACTCATGTATCCCAGCTCTAGGGTGGATGCTAACGTCATTGTTAGATTTCTCCATTCCCTGGGTAGAGCGTCCAGAAATGTTACATTTATCTCATCATCAAACTTTTCAATGCCAATTTTTTGAGGTCGTTTAATAGTTTAGCAAATTTGTTATAAGTTTCAGAAAGACTCTCATTTGGAAGACTTTTAAACCTTTCATAAGAAGAGACACGATTTGTTCTTTTGTTTCTTTTCATTCTTTCTCCTCCTTCGCAAAGATTTTCCAACTGATCTCATATTTTCTTGCTGATGCACGTGCATCTACTTGAGATAATATGTTGTTAGGAAGTGCCATAATCAAAAGTGATTTGGCCCTTTCATCAGCTTCCACCTTATCCTTATCCTCTTTGCTCCAATTTCTTTCATGTTTTGGAACCCAAGAGGTAGGTATTTTTGGTGTTTACTCAGTTGCTGGAACCGCTGGAATTTCAACACTAGGTATATGTGTTCCTCTCTCAATAGATTGAAACATAGCTCGATTATGTCCATTTAGAAAGTTGATCATCCTGATTCTCCATTGGGGGTATTGTTGGTGCATACATCTGTCGACTTCGTCTTGTATCGAGTCTTGGATTGTATTGTATAGATTAGGGCACGTTTTACGAGAAAATAGGAAAGTGTATGTGTATAGGAAGCTGATTTCGCTCCTAGGTGCATAGCTGGTGATTTCGCCCGAAATTATAACCTTGATTTCGCTCCTAGTGTCCTGTGGTGTTTGGGGCGAAATCACAACACTATATATAGGTTAGTCTTGAGCGAAATCAGTAACTATTGTCTGGTATTCCACGCCGAAGTGCTGCTGGTGTGAAGACTGAGTGTAATTGAATTCTAATCAATACAATCAGTAGTTATAGTGAAGAATCAGTTGTTTCTAGCTTTGTTTCTTGTTTTCCGCACCTGAAACAGAGTAAAACTCCTCTGAACGACTCATTCGGGTCAGCATCGCGATCCTACAATTGGTATCAGAGCTCAGGAGGAGGAGTTCTGCAGAGATTAGCTGGAATTCATCAAGTTTTCTTACTTCTACACCTTCTTTCTTCACCAGAACGAGATTTATGGTCAAAACCTGCTCAAAATTTCACAGATTATAGATAATTGAACATAGATAAATCCCTGAAAGTTTGAGACCTAAAATCGGACTAAAATTGGACTAAATGAACCTGCAATTTGATTTCGCTCGAAAGGAAACTCTCTGATTTCGCTCGAAGCAAACGGGTTTCGCTCCAAAATCTCTTGGTATTTCACTCCAGATTGCAAATCAAGGGATTTCGCTCCAAAGTTTAACCTAATTTCGCTCCAGAAGTTCAAAACAGCCTGTTTTCGCTCGAGATTGACTGTTAATTTCGCTCCAATTTGCCATAACCTGTGATTTTGCTCCTGATAATTTTCTAATTTCGCCCCAAGCCTACAAAACACTGATTTCGCTCCTGTGGTTATTGGGATTTCGCTCAAAGCTGGTTTCTTGTTAATTTCGCTCCAAAGTCACTGTTTTTGAACATCGTGTTGACAAATCATGGATACCGAGTTCTACAACGCGTTTGCAACACTGTCTGCTCCAACTGTTATTGCACAAACCATGAACTTAAAAAATGAGACGGGAATTACCCAAAAGCCCCCGAAACTGATGAGTATTGAAGAATACTACGGGTGGAAAGACAGATTCGAAAACTGGGTTCAGGCAAATCATCTTAGGTCTTGGGAATGTATTTTGAAGAAATATGTGTTGCCTCGAACAGATTTGCAGGTTATCAAAGATTTATCAGAGTTTACTGATCAAGAACAGAACATGTACAAAGCCGAAAAGATGATGATCAGTCTGTTTCAACAAGCCATCAAAGAAGACATCTTCATTCTGCTACAGCATGACAAAACTTCAAAGTCAATCTGGGATGCTCTTCGTGTTAAGTTCGAGGGTAGTGAGAACATGATAAAGAACAAGAAGGCACTGCTAAAGAAAGAGTTTGATCTGTTCAGTAGTTTACCGGGAGAGGATACGAAGAAGCTGATAGAACGATACTGCCACCTAGTGCGATCCATGTCAATGCTAAGTATTACAAAAGATCATGAAGAGTGGGTAGACAAGTTGGCCGATGCATTACCGCAGAAAGAGTGGGGAACGTATTTGATGATTCTGAAGAATACGGGTGTTTATGATGGGCTAACGATTTCTCAGTTTATTGAAAAGATTGAAAGTCAGGATCTGGAACAGCAAAAGATCGCGAGGATGAATAGTCCGAGTGGTCAACAGGATGTAAAGATGTACTACAAAGGTAGTGTTCCGGTTCCAGAAGCTGAGAGAAGTCCGAAAATCCAGACTGCATTTAGTGCTGGGGATTCAACAGAAAAGGTTGATCAGGGTTCAAACATCAGCAGCAGTGGATTCTCATCATTTCCAAGTGTCAATCCTAAAGAGTCAAATACAAGCTTTCATTCTCAGAGCACAAAGACAGGAAATGGTTATGTGATTCAGTGCAACATCGCTCTAAATCTTCCAGAAGGTCAAAGTTTTTCTGAGGAAACTGCTAAAGACCACATGGCTTTACTTGGTTCTGTGCTTCTTTCATATGAAGGTCTAGTTGCTGGCCGGATCGGAAATCCTATGCTCACAAAGGAGGATTATGATCAAATAGATTCCGAAGAGATGGAACTGATGGACATTAAATGGTGTCTAGCGAGTGTTCTCAGACGAGCTGAAAAGTTCAAGCTTATTACTGGGAGAAATGACTTTCTCGATGCTCATGTATCTACTTTAGGTTTTGATAAATCTAAAGTTACTTGTTTTCGATGCAGGGAGAAAGGCCATTTCAAGCGAGAGTGCAAGAACAGGGAAGCTAGTGGTGCTCAGAATCCATTTGGAAAAGACGACTACTATCGCAAAGCCATTTATCAACAGGTTGGTCAACAGCAAGAACCGCAAGTGGTTCATGGTAGGAAGATTGAGGATTCAAAGAGAGCATGTTTGGTAGATTTCAACTGGAACAATTACATATCACCTGAAAGCAAAGCGTGTTTAGTCGATCAAGATGATGAAAGACTACCTGAAGGCTTCAGCTGGGATATGTTTGTTGATGAAAAAGGAGAATTCAAAGCTTTCATCGCTAAGATTGTTAGAGAACCAGGCATGTTTGCCACATGGATGAAGTCTATCGGTGAGACTGTGAAGAGTATGGAAGAAGAGTCTGTTGCATCTGATGAAAGCTCAGAAAATGCTGATGAAAATTCACAGATTTCAGATGAGAATGTACAAAATGATGTTAGCTCAGAAAAAGAAGTTGTCTTTGATCAAACACCATCTGATTCTGGTTTATCAGATGCTAGTTCTGAAAAATCTGTACAGTTTGATCAGTCACCAACTGATGATAGCAGTAGTGATGATGAGGAGGAAAAACATATTAATGTTGCAAAATCTCATTTATCTCCTGAAAGTTTTCATTTCTATTTTGCAGATCGTATGGAGAAGCTGAAAGAGAAACGAGCTGCAAAAGAACAACAACAAATGAAATCCGAAGATGTTGCTCAGAATGAGAATGTTAAAAGTGCTGTTGAAGCTAAGAAGGTGACTGAAGCAGAAAAGGTGGTTGAAGTGGTGAAAACAATTGAAGTTGAAAAGATTGTTGAAGACATCAAGCCTTGCACGAAGTGTTTGGAAGCATGCAAGGAATGTGCAACAAAAGATGATGTGATTGCTGAGTATGAGAAGAAGAAAGAGCAGTTGCTGTTTAATCTCAACTATGTGAAAGAATCTTATGATGTCTTGAACAAAACAGTAACTGGTCTTCAAAAGACAAATTCTGAAAGAGAACAAGCACTAACGATGATGAATGCAGTCATGATGTCGAAGCAGAAAGCTATAAACTTCTATATCGAAGAGAGTGCAAAGTGGAAGCAAGAGTTGGAAACCGAAAGGATTGAGAATGAGAGAATCAAAAGATTATTGCAGAGTTATTCTAGTTCTGATTATCTTATTGATCGTATTTACCCAACTGTTGCAGGTATGGAAGCTTTTCAAGATGACAAGCCAAAGAAAAAGGATACTGGTAAGCAACCGACTGTTAGCTATAACAAGTGTCCACCTCCGATTTGGGAAGGGTAGTCTCCTAGAAAACCAAACGAGGAGCAACTTGAAAAAGCAGTCAATATAAATCTAAAAACTGACACAACTGATGAATTACCAGAAAACATTGACGTCACGTTTACCTCGTCTGACACTGACCATGGGTCTGAGTTAATCAAAAAGGTGGTCGATCAGGTGTTGGATACTGATGAGGAGTGCGAGTCAAAGTCTGAGTCTGGAGGGTCAAATTCGTCAGTCAACAGTCCAAAGTCATCGGTTAAATGGTTTTATAGTAAAGAATTTTTGTTATCAAAGGCAAATTTGGATGATGAAACATTTGAAGTAGCATACACTTTAAATGATTCTGACAAATTATATTTTGACAAAGAGTTTCCAATAAGAAGTGTTCGTTTTGACATGATCAAAAAGGTTTTCAAAATGACAGAAATTAACATTTCTGAAATAAAATATTTAAATCTTAATGGAAAACCTAAAAAATACACTTCAAGAGTTCAACAACGTTTAAACAAGAAAAAAGGTTACAATTTTGGTCCTGGTTTTCAAAAGAAACCAAACCAAAATCGTAGCTACAAAAAGAAAGGTCTTGGTTTTATTCCACCAGAAAATCATAAAAATATGAAAAATTCTAAAACAAAAACAGAATTTGTGTCAGGTGGAAGTGCAGAAGAGGAACAGAAGAAACCGTTCTGGAGACAATCAAACCAGGAGTTTCTTGCTGAGAAGAGAAGGAATGGAACTGGAGTGTTTCATCCAAAGGAAACTCAAACCTGTTACAAATGCAATGAAGCTGGTCACATTGCA
The DNA here is from genome assembly GCF_002127325.2 of Helianthus annuus. Classification (NCBI taxonomy): domain Eukaryota; kingdom Viridiplantae; phylum Streptophyta; class Magnoliopsida; order Asterales; family Asteraceae; genus Helianthus; species Helianthus annuus. The sequence goes on from NC_035434.2 coordinate 60,246,865, forward strand.
TGGAACTGCCCGAAAAATGTCAAGACAAAACAGGGAGTTTCTAAGAAATTGAAAGAAAAAGTTGTTGATGTTGAACCTCCAATCGAAAAATTTAAGATTTTTGAAAACTCAACTTATGAGGTTGGTGAGTGTTCTAAAAAGAATGTTTACAAACAGAGAGCCAAAGACAACCAAGTGTGGATTGTTAAAAAGGTTGATGAGAAAGTCGGCGATGAATCTGGTTCCACAAAGCCAGAAGAGCCACAGGTTGAGACAAAAATTTCGGTGAATGATGATGATTTTCCATCACTGAGATTTGAAGAGGTTAAACAGAAAGTTGGCAAAGTAGAAATCTCTAATCAGTTTTACACCGAGAAAACTAAGTTTGATGTCGAGAAAACATTCAATGAGAATGTAAAGAAAATTTTTGGGAAAATGCTGAATGGGAAAGTAAAGGGGGTTAAAGATTTTTATGCAAATAAAAAAGCAACATACAACCCCACTGCGCAAGAATTGAAAACCATCAAGTCTGAAAATACTTGGATGGAAGTTTGTTTCCCTTGAAGTCTTAGGACTATGCCGGAGAACCATCAAGTTTATATCGTGGATCAGGAATCGACATCATTCATGTTGTTAATGAATTTGTATGAGAGTTTTTGAAGATGTTTGAATTTTTACAGGTGAAGGACTACGCCGGAGCTTCCAGGTTAGTAAGTGTGAAGCAGGAATCGGCATCCTGATTGGTAAAGTGATTTATGTAGACGTGACATTCCTACAATTGGTATTGTTTGGTTATACCTACAAGTGGTATAGTTTCGGATATACATACAATTGGTACAGAGGTTGCTTCATTGCAAAATGGTAAATCAGGGACATTAAGTTGTACTTTATTTACTACATATGGGTAAAGGACAGAGATGATGAACCATATCCCCAAATCTATTCTTGTTGATTCTAGAATTGGTAAAAACAAACTCACTTTTCAGAAAAATCATTTTGATTAAAACAAACTTAAGTGTTTTGAAATCTAAATGAGAGAATAGTTTGTTGAAAGGGGGAGCTCGGATTGTTTATGCCTTAGTGGATGGCGAATTGATGCAATTCGATGTCAGTTGTCAAGTTTCTGTATAGTTTTAGAATTGGGTCAAGAGCTTAGTTTATTTTCAGTTTTTTCTTTAATGTGTTTGCATTTTAGGGGGAGTAAGAAATTTCAGAAAATCAAAAAAACATTAGAAAATTTGAAAAATACAAAAACATGATAAAGTCAAAAACGAGTTTTGTTGAGAAAAGAGGAAATGATAGTACATCAGTGGACTGTCACAACATGCTAAAGAATTGGAAAGATTAAAATGTGATAAACAATCTCACTGAGGATATGCCAGTAGGTTTTTACACACTTAGTAAATTGTGACGAGATATAAACCTAAAAATTCAAACTTGATTATTCTGTGGGGAACAACTTCTTGGATATATAGGTAACCCCTGAAATCTTGTTTGAAAGGTCCCTTATTCTGAGATACTAGGTCTTTATGCTCAGTGATATCTGGGGTATTATCCCGGGACTTCTGTTGTATGGAAGTACTGACCTAGTCCCCGGATAATGCTTTCTGCAAATGCTTTGAAATATAAGCTCGCCCTCAGCAAGCTGATGAAACAATAAAATTGATAGTCGCTGATGTTGTAATCAAAAGATCCTCTAAAGGGGACACACCAAAAGTCGAAGCCGTCATCTCTTTGCGTATACGGAAGTATCGACCTGAGCTCTCACGGCCCTCGCATTTATCCCCTGATAGATATCATCTGTGGTATACTCACCTGTAAGACTGAATATTGGGAGCTGGATACGGGAGTATATTCAACTAGTAGGACACACGAATAAGTTCAAGAGCTTAAGACAGTAACATCGTATCTCAGATCAATTGAACTTTGTGTGAAAATTTAATTGGACAAATATACTGACAATCTAGGTGAATTGTTTAGAGTTTAAAATGTAATGTAGCTTAACGGTGTTCGTGACATGTCTCATAAACTGATATGATCCTCTTACACAAACTCACAAAAATATTGTCTTTAAATATTTCTTTTCTGCATTCCGTAGATTTTACAACTAGTGTCAGTTATTTTCTTTCAGAAAATCCATAAAGATTTTGTGTGTGTTTTAGCATAAAATTTAAAAAAAAAAATCAAAAATATTTTCGACAACTGATGTTGGAGAGCTGATTTTCAAAATTCCAAGTGCTAAACATGATGACATTGTTGTGAGGGTGTGTTTTGAATGTCAAAATATGTTTTTTAAATCAACAATTGGTTCATCAAAGAGGAAGTGTTTATGAGAGGGAGTCGTTGTTGGTTCATACGTTTATATTCAAATTGTTAAATGTGTATAACTTACTTTGAGGAAGAGCTTATGCAGGTTAAGATGAGCCAGGTTATTCGATTCTGAGTCCTGAGCAGAGCAAGAGCCAAGTGACGATCTTGGAACATGAAGTCAGGATGATCGATACTGAGAAGTTTATGTGTTAAAGAGCCAGATTACGATACCTGAAGACTCTGTGGATAGAGCTTGAGCCAGGTTTCGATTCTGTGTTCAAAGTTAAAGCCAGGCAATAATCTTGGACCTGTGAAAGTCAGACAACGATCATGTAGCAGATGTTGCTGAAGAACAAAGAAATGCCAGCACATTGTTAGGGGGAGTCTGTTGATGAAGAAAGAGAGAGAAAAGCCCAGAGGCTGATCAAGACTGAAGAAGTGAAGACATAGCATGGTCAAAGACTCGACGACTCGTCAACATCTGAGGGGGAGTCTGTGGGTGCATACATCTGTCGACTTCGTCTTGTATCGAGTCTTAGATTGTATTGTATAGATTAGGGCACGTTTTACGAGAAAATAGGAAAGTGTATGTGTATAGGAAGCTGATTTCGCTCCTAGGTGCATAGCTGGTGATTTCGCCCGAAATCATAACCTTGATTTCACTCCTAGTGTCCTGTGGTGTTTGGGGCGAAATCACAACACTATATATAGGTTAGTCTTGAGCGAAATCAGTAACTATTGTCTAGTATTCCACGCCGAAGTGCTGCTGGTGTGAAGACTGAGTGTAATTGAATTCTAATCAATACAATCAGTAGTTATAGTGAAGAATCAGCTGTTTCTAGCTTTGTTTCTTGTTTTCCGCACCTGAAACAGAGTAAAACTCCTCTGAATGACTCATTCGGGTCAGCATCGCGATCCTACAGGTATTCCTCTTTGACTAAAGTCGGAGGTTTTGGCATAAACCCAATATTGAAAGCATTGTTTCATGTTTGAAAGTTTGCGATATTTATATAAAGAAAAGTTACAGAAAACTTTGAGGAGTTGATCATTTCAAAATAGTTTATTCAATCTACTCTGATATCAACTGTTGATCCTAGATAACAATGCTCTTTTCTAAATTTGGCAAGTGATTTCAACAAATGTGAAAGTAGTGTGCGGAAATAGAAATCAAATTTTCAAGAAACACAACTACAGATTTTTCAAGTTTATATCACTTTGTAACAAGGTTTACAAGGTGATTGTGAGGTTATTGGCTAGTACAAACGAATACTTTAAGAATTTTGCAATGAAGGGCAGTGGAGTTTTTGTAGTAATAAATGTTTGTCTTAACTCATTCTCCCTTCGGTGTTGGGTTCTCTATTTATAGAGAATGTTTGACATGACTAAACATTTGTTTACTCATGCACTTGTTGTGGCAACTGTCAAAATTCCGAGTATCCGTACAAATATTAAACAATGATTAGTGCTTAATGACTGTGCTGAATTACAATTAATGACTTGAATTGCTTTCCGATTATTGCCATATACATACATGTGCATCATATATTGCAAATGACATATCATTGCCGCATGCAAACTTTGTTGATTCGAATGATGCACGAAACACCGGCAGCACAGTTATCAGACAAATCAGAAAAATGCTGACGGAGTTCAGTACATAGACATATATGGTATTGAGATACAGAATGGGCCAGAAACCAAGAGTTACACTAGTATAGTGTGTAGGAAAGTAAGGATCACAAAACTGCCTTCCTAGTAATAGTTTAAGTACCGGAAAGTGCCTAAAACTTACATAAACTGCAGAATTCTGCAGAAATTAGCAAAATTCAGCATTTAAACACTCTAATATCATGCAAAAATATGGTTAAATGGTCCTGAATGCTTTCCTAGGTGTCAGGAATCAAAACTGTCACAAAAGGTAACATAAAGCACACTAAACTGCATAGTTTAGCACCTTAACGAACCGGTAACCAACCGAACAACTGGACACTACCCGAAACATCAAATTTTCACTAGAAGCATTGTTTTAACATTACCAAGCTAGTTATGGTCCCCGAACATCATAAAACACTATATAACATCTAGTAACTAAATAACCTAACTAATTCACTTAGATTTCAATTATAACCCTAACATACCATTACATTTCAACTCTACACCCCCCTCCCCCCCCCCCACCTACGGCCCCAACATGGTGGCCCCACTTGTGATTTTCTTTGATTATAATATTAGATCATGTCTTGACTTTACTAAACACATGAACCTTTGGATTATGCAAAATTGGAAGATTATAAATTAGACTTGTAGTTCTTCACTTTCATTTCTCATTCCACACAACACACCAAAACTCATTTCCCTCCCTTCCTCTTGGTTCGGCCGAGATCACCAAGCACCACCACCCTCACCTTCATTCAACTTCCATCCATTCTTTTGATATCCAAGGGTGTAAGAAGCTTGTTTAAGGAGCTAGGAGCTTGCGGAAGTTGAATGACCTTTTGCAATTGCTTTTATCTACTCCCTTTCATCTAGTGATCATCCCTAGCCTTGAGCTAGTAGTAAGAACACTCTACACTTCATTTTACATCTTATTTTGGTGGTTAAAAGAAGATACAAGTGGTTAATCTTAAAGAACACTAAGAATCTTGAACTTGAAACTTGAACATAAGCTTAAAATCATAAGAATACACATTGTTTATGTGTTGTTATGCTTGTTGAATGTTGTTTGCTCATGTTTTTGATGTTGATCATCATATGATCTTGCTAGATAGTGATTAAAGACATAATCTAGCAAGATGAGAGGATGAAAATGTTAAAGATCCATAGATCATCCTCATGTGAATCATGAACTTGAAAGTATAAGTTGTTTTTCTTGTAAAGTGATGAACAAAGTGAGTGTAAAGTCTTGTAAATCTATGATTTCTAGAATGATTTTTCAAGAAATCAAGTTAAAAATACAAAGTTTACTTAATCTTGGTTCTCAAAGAAATTAACCACATTTTTAGTGGTTAATCAAGTGTAGGATCATGTATTTAACAAGAAAAAAATCCAAGAAGAAATATTTTTAAAAAAATGATTTACAAGTTGTGAATATCTAATTTCTTCAAAAATGAAGTTTTTAAATAAACAACCACACTTTAAAGGGTAACCAAGCTTACTAAACACACTAGTAAGTCACTACAAATTTTTATAAATTTTCAAGTTCATGAAATAGTAATTTATGCATGACAATGGCAAATTGGTAAGTGTTGATTGATTTATTGTTGCTTGTGTTGATTTATAAAAGAAAATGATATGCTTTGAAAGCATGGAAACCTCCATTTTTAGGGGAAACGATAGCAAAATTTTTCTAGAAATTTAACACTTAGAAAAATATTTTTAAACAAATATTTACAAGTATATTTTTAACCATGAATTTTCATATAAAGTTTGCCATAATTTTTGTTACAAAAAATATAAATATTGGAGGTTGGTTTTTGTAAATAAAAATGACTAAATATGTATTTAGGAAAATATATATTTAGAAGTCACCATGTGTGTGATTATTTGTATATTATTTGTATTAGTTATATTATTTTAGGACTTGAAATAATATAACTCATCAAAATACCAAAAATTACAATCCAAAATATTACCAAAATTCCAAGAAATAAATATACAATTTATACCCAAAATATTGGAGAAACCGAACAAAGGAATATAACTCACAAAAATATTCGGGAAATTTTATTCGTAAGTATATTTTGGTAATTAGTATTTTGGACACAAGAGAACAAAAATATGATTTTTACAATTATTACAAAATATATCATATTTTTGACAAGGAGAAAATATATTATTTTTGGCAAGTAAGTAAATATATATATATATATATATATATATATATATATATAGGGAGCCGCTAGAATGAGAACCACCTCGAGTTGTAAGAACCGCGAGAACTACACCCCACGGAGCGCCGTTCGCCATGATTTTTTTTTTACAAGTAGATGTGTATATTATAAACACAGCCGTAAAAAATCATGGCGAACGGCGCTCCGTGGGGTGTAGTTTTTTACACCACAAGTTTGGTGAAAAAAAAAAGAAAAAAGAAAAAAATTAAAAAACACCAAACTTGTGGTGTAAAAAACTACACCCCACGGAGCGCCGTTCGCCATGATTTTTTACGGCTGTGTTTATAATACACACATCTACTTGTAAAAAAAATCATGGCGAACGGCGCTCCATGGGGTGTAGTTCTCGCGGTTCTTACAACTCGGGGTGGTTCTCATTCTAGCAGCCCCCTATATATATATATATATATATATATATATATATATATATATATATATATATATATATATATATATATATATATATATATATATATATATATATATATCTTGGAATTATTAGAAGATGTATTATTTTTTGGAAGAAAATATATATTTTCTCAAACAAACATGAAATACATTATTTTTGGGAGAAAATGTATTTTCTTAAATAAACTTGAAATATATTATTTTTGGATGAAAAATGGATTTATATATATTTTCTAAGTTAGACTTGGAAATATATTATTTTTGAGACTTGTATGAGATTTATAAATATTTTTGCCAAGGGAAAAGTTATAAATAATCTCTCTATGTAATATTTCCTAAAATATATATTTTGGAAATATATATTGATGTATTTTTTTTAGAAATATTATTCCAGAAAAGTTAATACAAAAATTAAGAATAAAAATACTTAATAATTACAGGAAAATACGTATTCTCGTATGTATAAATACACACCGGAATACACCACCGATACTTGGCAAAAATATACAAGTATAAGAGTACGAATACAAATACACCCATCCTTGGGAAGGATATATATGCATAAATACATGAAAGTAACAAGTTAAAATATATTATTTTAACTATTATTCCAAAATTTAATAAATATAATTTAAGTTAAAATATTTATTATTTTAACAAATAAATATATAACTTGGAATAATATTGAAGACACAATGAAGCGTAACTCAAAGACACTAATTAATACTAAGTCAAGGCACGACCCACTCGTCTAATAGATCGTAGTACGTTGTAGGTAGTCGGGTACTCCAGAGGAAACTTTGAGTTACAGTCGGATTGAAGAATGCAAAACCGTGAGTTCATGTCCCCCTTTTATTTTAACTGTTTTCAGTTTTATAACTTCGGGGGTGAAGTACATGTTACAAACTGTTAACATACGATTACATTTGGTATGGTTAGCTAAGGAAAGGTACTGCTAGATCATGTAAGTGGTGGGTACCACATTTAAGACCATTAATCCTCGTTGTAGGACTGAGGGACATGAGTGATATATCTATTTGGGTGTAGCAAGCCCACACCCATGTGGACCCGGGGTTTGGCCCATGAGGTGACTATGTCTTCAAATTGAAGCCCGGTGCAAAATCCGCTAGGTTTGAGCCTTCCTGCATCACGTCACACATATTAATGGCCTTGCAAACCGTTAATGATCTGTTTTCCTTGTTTGCTTTCATACAAGGGTTTTACGAATACATACTTACTTATGATGATTACAAAGTTTATTCGAGCTCACACACTAAACAATGAACTCGCTCAACTTTTGTTGATGTTTTCAAACTACATGTATTTCAGGAAACTAAGTATGGATTTGGCGGGCGTTGAAGTTTTCAAGTGCTGTTTGGAATAAAAGATGTCATCCGGTGTCGAATGGTTTGGAGTGTGTATACTATCCTGGATAGGATACATATCTCAAAGCCTAGTTTTCATTAGTATCTTTTGTGAAGTCCTTATGGAACTTAAAACTTGTTGGTGTTGTATTCTGAACGCGAAGTCTGTGTTTTGGCATTTAAAACAATGTAGCATGTAATGTTTTTAAAACTATCTATGGATGAACAACTTTAGTTTTATCATATAGATGTTTGTTATGGTTGAATGCAATGATATTAAGCAAGTCAGACATAATCACGCTTCCGCAAAAGTCAGGGTGCGACACTTGTCTGCATAAAGTAGCTTTCTGACATATTCATTGAATCCATCCAAAGGACACTTGCTACTTTACTATGGTGGCAGAGCCTTATCTCTTTGACAAGTTGATTCATCAGATTTTCTGATGAATAACTTACCAGAAATCTGTTGACTTGGTCACCAGAATTCTGATGAACAGATTTCACTAGATGTTGATGATAAATACCAGATTTATCCTCAGACTTATCAGATTGATTCTTTATGTTCGTCCTTCTTTGCTTGTAATCAATTTATGATGTTTGTTAACGATGCAGTTTGTCTTTCTGTTTGTCTTGTTATCTTGTATCTTCTTCTTGTATAATCTCTTGACTTTATCATCTTCAGGACATAATCAGAATGTTCATATTTTTCTTCAACACTTGCAATAAGTTTCCTAACATTACTCCTCACAATATTACTATTCATCTTCCTTTGATTTTTTTTTCTTTTCTTTGCTACACATTTTTTTTTACCTTTGACCACTTGACTTTATATCTTTTACACTTGTAACTGTAATAGTTTCTCATCTTTAACATAAGACCCATTGTTTTTATCTTTTATACTTTTAACCCCGTAGTTTTAATCTTTTACATGCTTGTCACACACATTTTTCATTTTTAATCTTATCACTTTTTCAATTTTTACTTTGGTCTCCTGTACTTTACATCTTTTGCAAGGTGCATATGAGGTTCAACGTTCTTATGTCTATTTTTACGGTTTAGCTGCTTCGTCAAAACTCTCGAATACTTAGCCGACTTAGTTATTCTTTTTTCTATCTTTTACTTTTTCTTTCTAATTTTTGCGAGTTAACACGTCACACTGTACATGCGTGATTCATTGTTTTTATGTTTACTTTTTGTTCAATTTAATAGTCTCGCTGCAAAACGCGGTCCTAAATTCTAGTATATGTTAATTACCAACTTGCTTATGCAATGTTGGTTTTACCCATTTGTGCTTTGTAATTTTTCTCCTTTATTTTTTTTTACTTTCAACCGCTATACTTTTCATCATTTCCAAACTTGTTACAAAAAATTTTTCATTTCTTAATCCCAAACGCTTTTTCACTTTTAAAATTGGTCCCCTATACTTTTCACCTTTTACGCATTTTCCATTTTACGTTGTCAGTCTAAATTTTACGAGTTAACACACCGCATCGTGCGTGTGTGATCCAATGTTATTACGTCTATTCTTTGTTGGGGCATTTTATATACCACGAAAAATCTGAGAGGCGTGTGATTACTTTCAGATCAAACTATTTTGGTGGTTCTCCCAAATAATTTAATCGGATACAACTCAGAATTACGAGAAAAAGAACTCATATGTGTGTGTTATTGAATGTGTATGAACCAGAATGAGACCAAAAACCTTGATTTCGAATTGGGATGATCATGCAGATAACTGCCACTAAGTAATTATTATTTTAATTTAATTGCCTCAAAAAATGCCTTTATTTTTCATCTCGAAAATAAGGGTAATTTTAAGAAAATAAATTTTATAAGGCATTTTCTATAAAGCTCGACTCCAAGGGGCTTTGGCCTTTGGACCCCGCCAGGGGTTGTCGCTCCTTGGATACTGCTCTCAGTGGCGCTTTCCCCGGACCCCTGCTTTCGGGCTCCGCCTGAACACTCAAAAATATAACAACTTGAACAAACGTGTACTCCCGCGCCTCCTAACTTGTTCGAAGTGTATTATAATTCACTTTGATCAGCAAAGTTAATCCGATTACACTAAAATATCTAACATTCTTTCCCATTTAACGGCCCTGACACAACACGCGGCACGCCAGTCCTAGGTCAACTTAGTTACTATTTTTTGTGCTTTATGTTTCAGTCTAATTTCTATACATTAACATGCTGTAACGAGCATGTGTGGTTCAATGTTTTTACGCCAACTTTCGTTGGGTTTTTTATTTCTTTTATTTTATAAGCTCTTCTGGTATGATCGATTAATAGTAGTTTTAATTAAATTTCCTTGAAAACATGTTTGTCCACTCGAAAGTCGAAACCCATGCAAGCAGATCTATCAACTAAAAGTGGAAACAGTGTGTTTCAAAACTATACCTAATCACCATCCAATCAATCACTCATTTGATTCAACCAGACGGTGCTCCTTTGCTTTTCACTGTCACTACCTCAACGGCTGTCACCTTAACACACACTGCAGTAAACTTTCGTGTATTTTCCTTAAGGGTGAAGGGGGCACCCCTAATTAAGTGAGGGAAAACTTTTTTTAATTTAATCATACGTTGCCATGTCATTTTCCCTCTATAACTTTCCTCTTGTCCAAAAACGTACGGGGTGCACCCCTCTTAGGGGAATTATTTTTTTATTAAAAAAAAAAAAGAAAATTTTTCATTGGTCCATCAGTTCCCTATCTTCTCCCTCTCTCCTTCCTTTCTTCGGTGACTCCCCACCGATTTGGCCCCCCGATTTCCCTCCCCTCTTGGTTGGCAGCACCTTACCGCTCGGCAACTTTGGTCCCCGAAGGGAGTCACCGAGGGTGCCCCGCATAGCCTAAGGCTATGTAGTATGGTAATGGTCCTTCCTTAGAAGATGATCCGTCACGTATGATTCACGTAGGATGGGTGTGAGGATGGGGCAAAGAGGATGAAGGTATGAAAATAGGGGGATGAACCTAAAATGTATATGTATATATTGTATGTATAGGTGTGTGTGAGAGGGGGAGGGGTGGTTTTTGTCATCTTGTGGATCGGCTCCAACGTCAAGAAGAGGACGCCAAGGACGAAGCTAGGGGTAGGGGGGACGGTGTTGAAGCGGCGCCAGACCGAGGACGGAGGGGGACGACCCCCCATACCGTCTAGCCTAAGGCTGGGGTGTGGTTTAAAGCACGTAAGTGCTTTATAGTACCACGTCAGAGATAAGTGTCATTTCACATAGGGGGCCTTAAAACCCTTCCTTTTAACTTGTTTGCAATGATTTAAAGTCTCTTTAAACTTCCCCTACTAAACAAAATACAAAAAACAAAAATAAAGAGAAAAAAATTGATTGGCTGAAAATAATGGGTCCCACCAGTCCCTCCCTTTAGCGCTTGTTACTGAGCTGTGGAGGATCGATGGCACCCCCCTTTTGGCGAACAGGGGATGAACAACGGGCGCTAACAACACTGAGGTGGCCAGGTACGGTATACCACACCCCTACCCCTGGCCTAACAATCTGTACATTATTTCATGCATAAAAACGTAAAATATATCTTAAAATAATATTTTTTAATTAACATATATTTTATTTATGAGAAAAAAGGCAATGCCTCAGTATTCCATTTTTTATTTTCAGGTAACCATCTTATTGATTTATCGTTTAGTTTTTATAAAAAGCTAGTTTAATTATGATATATATTTCTTTTACAATTTGTATGCAAGGTAAAAATACATTTTTTATTTGGAAATCTTTCTATGCTAATAAACAAAAATCCTTTTTGGATACGTGTCATTCTCTGGTAATTTCTCACCCTTATTTTTCTATTTATCTCTTTTATTAAATAATAATATTATTAAACATCAATTTAACTAATTCTATTTATCTCTTTTGTTTTCATAATCTGAAATTGATTTCTTTTTTAACTCTAAAGTTTAATCTTTGGCAAGTTAAGTCTAAAGTTTCAATCTTTGGTATTTTAACCTCTTTGATTAATTTGATTTTTCACTTCTAATTCAAAAGTTTTCATCTTTTGCAATTTAACCCCTTTAATTTTGTTTTACTTTAACCCAAAGCTTTTCATCTTTCGCAATTTAATCTCAACACTTTTTTTTTACTTTCAACTTTAGTCTCTTATATACTTTTCATCTTTCATAAGTTCTCCGTTTAATGTGTCGTTCTAAATTTCCGAGTTAACACGTCGCAACGTGTGTGGGGTTCAACGTTTTTTCATCTATTTTTTTCCTGTTTGACATGTCTGTCGCAACACGTCTATTTTTCCCGTTTAATAGGTTTGTCGCAACGTGCGAGTCAGAGATCGACTTAGTTATTTTTTTCTCGGTTTTACAGATAGGCTCGTGGTCATGTGAGAAACATTTGCCTTTCATCTTACATGATATATATATATATATATATATATATATATATATATATATATATATATATATATATATAACTAATGAATCCCCCGCCGCATTGCGGCGGGTGGTAATTCTAGTATATAATATTAAAGATTAGTGTTTGTTGTTATTATTTATTTGGAAATATATAATATTAAGATTAGTGTTTGTTGTTATTATTTATTTGGAAATATATAATATTAAGATTAGTGTTTGTTGTTATTATTATTATGGGTCAGGATTTAGAGAAAACGGTAGAAAGTGTAAGAACGGTGAGAACACTTATTGATCATTCGATCAAAACAATCTATGGACTAGATTGGTGCGGTGGCATTTTAGTAAATAACACCAATTTTATTACGTGGACGCGCTTCATTAAGGGTAAAAAAGTAAAAAACCATTTCTCACATAAAACGACATTGAAAAATAAAATGCCAAATAAATACAAAACGCCAATTTTATCACTGCGTACTTTTTTATGTGTTTTTATTTAAGCTCTCTGGCTACAAAAACGCCAAAAATATGAAACGCCATTATATATAACGCCAAAGCTTACATCCGGATAAATGTTAATTACATTTTTTGTTATAAAAATAACATCCCGCCTAAACTACGCGCCAAAAAAAAATTCTATAAATATAAACGTCTCACCACCTTCCGTTTGTCACACCAAAAAAACACACAAAAACACACAGTGGTTGCTAAAAAAATTTACAAGTCAATGTAAAACGCCAAAAAATACGACGGCAAACATCTTTTCTTTGATACTCAGTAACGTTCTGCATAAAGCTTCATTGAATGATTTGTTACGTGAGTGTAGTAAGATTTTGCTGCATGAGATGGACAAAATTGAAAAAAGAGGGACTGATGACACCCATATGTCATACTGTCATCTTTGTTTCTGAAGAAGGTTTAGATGATAAGAAGAGACCTATACCAGTGTAAATGTTACTTTGGCCTTGATGATTATAATGAAGACGACAGACAGATAGCATCCACCCACACGGGGTCGATCTATGTCTCCAACATCCACAAAGACACTTCAACACATGAACAAAGAAAATATACAACGCCAAACCCAAAACGCCATTTATTTGTCACATTTCTTGTAGTTTCAAAACAAAAAAAAGAGACTGATGACACTAAAGATTTAAAATCATAAATTGCTTCTACTTTTTTTTTAATTTTCTTTATCTATTGTTTGTTTTGTAATTTCAGTTAATAAACAACAAAAGAATATTAATGCTATAATGGAAAATATAATAAAACGCAAAAATGAGCAAATGCGTGTAAAACGCCATAATGCCATAAAAACGCCCCCAAAAAACTACCAAAGTATAATAAAATTAATTTGAACAACTAATATTATAAAAAAAAGAGTGAAACAATGTGCAAAGAATATAAAACAAAAGAAGTCCAATAGTTGTCTAACCGCCATTGGAAAACAAAACGCCATAATTACAGCCGTCAAAGATTTGACGTGTTACACCATAAAAACAGTTGAGTCTGAAAACAAAACACGGTAAACTGCAAAAAAATTAAAATGAAACGACGGAAAACATAATTACTAACATTTATTATATTTATTTATCTTTTTCAAAACGCCATAATTATCTGTCATACGCGGGAAAAAAAAGTCAATATAAAAGAAGACCATGAGAACCCAAGCTCAAACACGCCAAAAATTTGACTAAAACGCCACATATTGTCCAAAACGCCAAAAAAATTAAAAATGGCTAAGGTTATTGCATGGAGATTTGAAATGAAAGAGAAACGATTTATCATAAAGTTCTCTGATAGCAGAAGGGTAAAGGTAAGGACAATCAAAGCCATGCTTAGAATGAATGAAAAGGTTCAGAAGGATATCCTGACCCTCGGGGTTCCAATAGACAACGATTGTGAAAGAACGAGAACTGTAATAAAAAGACTGAAGAGAAAATTTCTGGCAGAAGATGATGATGATGATATTGACGATACTCCTATACCAAAACTTAGCAGTTGGGTATTGCATGAGGAAGAAGGAACACTTGAAGTGACTTATAAAAACGGGGTGCAATATTCAAGGCCAATGGAAGAAATGTTGAAAATAGGGTTACTATCTATCATTGAACAACTCTGTTATTTAACACCTTCAAACGATCCAAAATCCAAGAATGTAGTGATATTCAAGAATAGGCTGCAGCACAGAAGAGACGAGCTAATGACGTTATACGCAAAAATGAAATTTGATGATGAAGAATCTGAAGAAAGTGATGAACAAAGCGATGGGTACATCTCTGATGTAATCCCACCTACGGAAGACTATTAGTTTATTTTGATTTTCGTGTTATTGTAGTTTTATAAAATATTAATCTATGGTAATCAATTATTAACAAAAAGATACAAAATGCCAAAAATGACATGGAAAAAGCCATAACGCCAAAAAATTAACTATGTGACATAAAAATAATTAATTCAACGAGAAGAAATCTGAGAAAAAACAGTAAAACGCCAAATAAATTAATAATTCTACATAATGCCAAAATTATCTTGCACGCAAAAAATAAAGCAGCATGTCAACCGCGAATATCGTGAAAGGAGAAGAATACTAAAAGACAAAAAAAAAACCCTCGGACCCTTATCATGCCCCGTGCTACGTGTTCGGCCAGAATGCGTTCTCACCGTTCTTACACTTTTTATCGTTTTCTCCTGATCCCATTTCTTGTTATTATTATTTATTATTATTATTTTATTATTATTACTATTATTATTATTATTATTGGTATATATCTGTTTTAAATAATACCATAAAAGGGATAATGCTACAGTGACGAGGTACTGTTTTAAAGTCAACACCTCTGGTATAACAAAAAGGGTGACGTAAGACATTTCTAAGAGCCACACATCATGGATTCATGGGCATGTTCTTTTTTCTAAATTGTAAATAAAAGATAAAATAATAAAGTTTAATAATCAATTTATATACTATTATTTTGAAACATTTGTATGCATCTTTGGTTATAATTTATGCTTAAAATAGTTGTACTTTAATTAAATAATAGTTTTATTACCTTACCATGTATGCATGTTTGGTTATAATTTATGCTTAAATAGTTGTACCTTAATCAAATAATAGTTTCATTACCTTACCATGTATGCATGTTTGGTTATAATTTATGCATAAGTAGTTGTATCTTAATCAAATAAATATACCATTCTTTTGGAACATTTGTATGCATCTTTGGTTATAATTTGTGCTTAAGTAGTTGTACCTTAATCAAATAATAGTTTCATTACCTTACCATGTATGCATGTTTGGTTGTAATTTATGCTTAAGTAGTTGTAGCTTAATCAAATAATAGTTTCATTACCTTACCAAATTCAACATGTTTTGTATGCATGTATGGTTGTAAATTATGCTTAAGTGGTTGTAACCTAATCAAATAGTGGTTTCATTATCTTACCTTATTCAATTGGTTTGATCCGTTCAAAGTTGTGTTTTTTATTTGTAAATTATTATTATTTATAATAATCTAATTAATTTAGCCAAAATCTTGTATAAATATAATTTGCAACATATTAATGCAATGGTTGTTGTGATGTATGCATTATGGTTTGTATAGTGGTAATGATATATATTATATATAGATTACGATGAACCTGACAAAAGGGAAAAAATAGACGCAGGTTCATCGTAACGCACGAGTCCTAGATCAACTTAGTTATTTTATTCTATGTTTTACGTTTTGGTTTCATTTCTTCGCATTAACACGCCGCAACTTCAGTGTTGGTGGTTGCTGACGGTGGTGTGACATTAGTGCTCGCCCCCGCCGCGACGCGAGGGTGCTTAATACTAGTTTTTATTATTTTTTTAACAGCAAAAGAGCAACTATATAACACAACAAAGGACTAGCAACTATATAACCTAAGGTAGCGTTCGTTTCATGGAATGGAATGGAATGCAATTGGGAAGCTTTTCTTTGTAAAATTGATCTTGGTTTGGGGATGGAGGAATTTGAAATCCAATGAATTTCTTTAATCAATGAAATTTGTGACTATTTCAACATTCCATTCCATTCCTTCATTAGAGTGAAGGATTTCTAAGGAATGTTGAAATAGTCACAAATTTCATTAGAGTGAAGGATTTAAATTCCTCCCTCCCTCAACCAAGATCAATTTTACAAAGAAAAACTTCCTAATTTCATTCCATTTCATTATATGAAACGAACGCTACCTTACAGCATTGATTTCAATCTAACCATAATAATTTTGCTCTATGTTTCATCTCCAAAGGAAAGATAGCACATTGACTTCCTTCACAATTTTCCTCATGCAAACTCCTTGTTTATGAACTTTTTTTTTTCATTTCTTCCTTTCTACAAGAAATGAATTCTTTTTTTCATTTCTTCCTTTCTATAGTAAGGAATACCACATGTAACATCTTATATCCTCTGCTTAGGTAATACCTCACCAACCTTTGATAGGCTCGGCTCACCCATCTCAATTGATAAATTATTGAAATATCTATCAATTAAGCAAATGTTCTTCCATGGGCCCGATACACTCAAATTATTATCCATTAGTCCTTTTTTTTTTGAACGGCGAAATCACTTTATATATATATATAAAGAGCCAGCAAGAAGCTGAGGAAACAAAAAACGAGAACAGACCAAAAACGTCAAAACGACAAAACAGGGGACAGAAGAAAAGATTACAAGATGGCCAAAATATCAAAAGACTTCCATTTGACCCAATCCAGATCTTGAAGCTTCGAGCGATTCCCCATCCATAAAAAAGCGTCCTCTTTGATTAACTCCACCGTAGCCTGAACCGGAATGAAGCGGGCTTCAAAAATCATCTCATTTCTCGCCTTCCAAATCCTCCAAACCGTAGCCAAAGAGACCGTGTAAACAATCCTTTTCCATCTTTTCCCACCTGGCCGACTATGAAGGAAAGAAATAAGCTCCTCCAAATAATGAACATCAGTGGGAAAATTGATTCTCATCCAGACTAGAATATTCCACCATATGCTTCTTGCCCAGAGGCAATTAACAAAAATATGGTCCGGGTCCTCTTCGCACATGCCACATCGCGGACAAGAGACATCCGCTAGTTGAACTCCCCTACGGCTCAAACCCACTCTAGAAGCAACCTTGCCCAACATCCCTCTCCACAGGAGGTAATTCACTTTAGAGGGAGCCCAACAATTCCAGTAAAAAACCAACTGATTAATATCCACTGACCCGTTAAAAGACTCTATATCCAACCGAACCTGCTTAATAGAGAAGGCACCATTAGACACCGACCGCCACTTCCAGGAGTCACCATCTCGGATCAGAAAATCCTTAATGTTGATACCCACTTTAGCCAACGACAAAGCCACCGAGCCGATATCTTTCCAAATTCCTGGACAGGACTTCTTCATGTGGATATCCGACGGGATAACATTACCATTCCCTCTATGAATCGCTCCAATCACCCGGGCCCACAGAAGATTAGGATCTGAGATATACCTCCACCACCACTTAGCAAGCATAGCCCAGTTGAAGTTTTGAATGGCCCCGAGACCCATACCACCCCTCTTTTTAGCTTTCAAGATATAATCCCAACGGATCCATCTCATCTTGTGGCTCGAACTCGACTTACCCCATACGAAGTCCCTTCTGATCTTCTCTAACCTATGAATAATGCACTTCGGGGCTGCAAAGAGGGATAAGAAATACGAGGGAAGGCTGCCAAGAACCGATTTTGCAAGAGTCATACGACCTGCAAAGGAAAGATGATTAGCTTTCCACTTAGAGAGCTTAGCCGAAAACCTCTCCAACACTGGTTTCCAGTACTTAGCACGTTTCATATTCGCCCCAATAGGAATACCGAGATACATAAAGGGAAGATACCCAGCTTCGCACTTCACCAAAGAAGCATAATGGGCAACCTCCGAGTCTGGAACGTTAATCCCATATAACTTGCTTTTATTGCGATTGACTTTGAGACCGGTGACAAGACTAAGCCATCTCAATAACCTATTTAAAGCAAGAACATTTAGTTCTGACCATTCCCCTATAAACAAAACATCGTCTGCATAACAGAGGTGAGAAATATATGGACCGCCGTTAGGGAGCTGACACCCATTAAACAAACCCTGACTACACGCCCTGTTCAAAAGTAAAGGGATAATCTCCATGGCTATGACAAAAAGGAACGGGGAAAGGGGATCACCTTGCCTTAATCCTCTTTTAAACTTGAATTCCGCGGTGGGAGAACCGTTCACCAAAATAGAGCCCATACCCGATTGTAAACATCCTTTAATCCAGCCAACCCATTTCTGAGGGAAATCCATCTTTTCCATCATCCTAAGCAGAAATTTCCAATTTAAAGTGTCATATGCCTTAGCAAAATCCACTTTAAAAATTAAAAGTTTCTTTTTCGACTTCTTAGCCCACGCCACCGTTTCTCCCACAATAAGAGGCCCATCGAGAATATAGCGATCTCCCACGAAAGCTGATTGAGAATGAGACGCTAAATTATTGATCACCGGCTTCAAACGGTTGGCCAACACCTTAGCTATGATTTTGTACAGCGAACCGACAAGAGAAATGGGGCGAAAATTGGCCAACTCAATCGGATCACGGCTTTTAGGGATGAGAGCAACAAAGGAGGAATTACATCCTTTGCTAATAGTGCCCGAAGAGTGGAACTCGTTCATCATACCCAGTATCCACGGTTTAACTTTTCCCCAGAAGGCTTTGTAGAATTTAAGGGAAAAACCATCCGGCCCCGGAGACTTGCTACCATCACAACTCTGAACAGCTAAAAAGACTTCAGATTCCGAGAACCCTTCACAAAGAGCTAGACCCAAATGATCAGAAACACGGGGGAGACCAGCTTTATCAAAATCGGGCCTTCTTCTTATGGGTTCAGCAAATTGCTTTTTGAACCAGCCTCTAATGGCCTCCTTTAACGCCAACGGATCTGAAACTAGAGAGCCATTAAACGACAGGCAATTAATTCTATTTCTGGCCAAGTTAATAGAGATCGCTTTATGGAAGAATCTGGTGTTATCGTCACCAAACCGCAGCCAATTTATTCTGGCTTTCTGAAAAAGATCCGCGGACTTCTTGGATTCCAGTCTACTTACTTGAAGCCGAAGATCGATCCTAGATCTCTTTTCTTCACCTGATAGAGAGCTAGAGGCCGCTTTCTTTTCCAACCAATCAATCTTGTTCACCATCTCAGCCAAAGATTTATTTTCATTGATTTTAAGCTCTTTTCTCCATTTTTTAATATCCAATTTAAGGGATTTCAGCTTACCAGCGAGAGCAATATCCCACCGCCCACCAGAATCAACCAAGCCAAAAGCTTTATCAACTAAAAAAACCAACTGTTGCTCCCCAAGCCAGGAATTAAAGAACTTAAACGGCACCGGACCGAAATCTACCGAAGAGCATGACAGAGAAATGGGGCAATGATCGGAAAGACTTCTTTTGTGAACTTCAAGCATCGCTTTCGGCCACATAGACATAAAACAATCATTCACCAGAAAGCGGTCAAGTTTGCTCATTTTTACGTCTTCGTGACCAGAAAAAAACGTAAAATTCCCACCTGACATAGAATATTCCAAAAGCCCGGCATTCGAAATAAAGCCATTGAAAGCGTCAGCAAGCCCTTGATCAAATCTAGAGTTGACCCTCTCATCTTCCGACCGCACTTCATTATAATCCCCCAACAGAATCCAACAATTATCATGGGAAATCAGCTCCGAGAGCTCCCCCCACAACGATTTCCTTAGACCCGGGTCATTAGGGGCATGCAGATTGACAATATTAAGCAAACCATCGAATCCCGCCATGTATCCAGAAGTTACTAAAAAGCGTTGATGTTTAAATACCTGCACAACTTTGAAGAAGTCTGTATTCCAAAAGGACACCAATCCACCAGATCTCCCGACCGACTCCACCACCGCGAACTCCAATTTGGACTTATCCCAGAAACGACGTAAAATCGATTCAGAAAGAAGATTCAGATGAGTCTCTTGAAACCCGATAAAGTCTGCTTTTAATTTGCTATTCAAAGACCGAATCCAAGGCCCTTTTCGCGGATCGGAAACCCCATTAATGTTAACGGATATAAAATTCATTGAAGACTAGCAATTACCGTCTCTCCACTAACCATCTTCTTCACTTGGTTCTCAAAACCCTCCGTAACGATACCCAGACTGGCGCCGAAGGCCAACGTATGTGCCACCTCCTCATCAAATTCCGATCGGACTCTGGCCTCGTCGGGTCCAGCATCAAAATCCTTCCCCACCTCAGCGGCCAGATCACTACCACCGCCCAACTCCTTCTCCTTCCTACCGCCCTGCTCTTTCTCCTGTCTGAAAACATCTTCTATATTAAAAGGATCTGACCCTAAAGAGGAATCAGCATCAGCGACAACGTTAAGATCTGGGACACAGATAACAGGCTCCTGGGCTAAAGGTTTTAAAAATCGTTTGGGCCTCACAGTAATGAAACTGGGCCTACACTCCTCAGATGGGCTGGGAAGACCATTATCTAAATTAGACAAAGGCTCACCAGGCCCCACGTTGACATTTTGAAAACTCGATTCTCTCTCCTCATTAAATACAGAATGCGGCTGGGACAAATCACCATGCACGTCTCCCTCATCATGAACCTCCTCGAAAACATGCACTGAGGAACCAACCGAATTCCCCATGCAATCGTCTGGACCATCCGAATTCCCCATGCAACCAACTGAACGGTCTTCCCTGAAACTTTTCGAATTCTCCTTACTAGTGGCCGGAGAATCACCAAACTCCGACGACTGATCCGCCGACTCCGACACAAGCACCTCCCCTTCCAAAAAAGACGGACTCCATTGACCAACAATTTCTTCAACCCACACCGGGATATTATTCTCTTTCCACTGCAGGTTGAATTCCGCAGAAAATCTCTTACCCGAATGCACCAGAATGGCAAGACGTTCCTCGGACACATTCCCATCATTCACCTCCGCTTCCGATTTCACCAAAAGTTTACCGCATCTTTCGCCTATTTTATTGAACACGGTTCGATCCCACAGGCTAACAGGAACGCCCAGAATCTTAACCCATGCAACTCTTTCAAAAACGGGGGGAATACCTTCCCAAATATAGAGCCTAGAGAACCATCTTTCCCATATTTCGACTTTATCGCACCGGAACTCTTCTGCCTCAGCAGGACTGCTGAAACAGAGAAGAACTTTTAAGCCTCCCAGATATTTTAATCCAACCCCTTCCTCTGTAATCCCCATTAAGAGATCCTTAAGATCATTCAGAAAGTCAATGTCTTTGACCTCCCCGACAAGAGACTTAAACTCTAAAGATTTCTTCAATTCTGAGTTCATAGGAGGGAGGGGAATGGACCCCCCCGGGACCTCGATGATCGACTTCGAAACCACAGCACTGTAAGACTTAGAGCCGTGAGCTATCGGATCCATTTTACCAGCCACCCTAGGCGCCTTCTGAGGAGGGTTTAAGCCATCGAGCCTGTTGAAAACCGAGATCCGAACCTTATTTTGCCGTTCAACTTTGGAGCCATCCCTGTTGAATCTCGCAAGATTGACACCAATAATAGCCCCATCAATGCGGACTTCCTTCAGTTTTTCTATCCACCAAGCCGAGTCCGTAACGTTGGAAAGTTTAATAAAGCCGAACCGATTTCCCGCTCTATCTTTCTTCACCGGAACGAAGGCATCTTCAAGGTTATCAAAATGTTCAAACGCTTTCCATAAAGAGAACTTATCGCAAGAGTCTGGAAGATTCGAGATGAAAAATGAGGTGGCATTCTGCAGTCTAGCTTCTCTGTTGCTGAATAATTTCTCCTTCCTATAGACCTGCTTATTCAAGACAGTATTCCAGCTATCATTTAGAGGTCTCCACACTCTCCTCCCCATGGCAACCTATTATCCATTAGTCCTTAATATTCATTATTGTTTGACCAATGAAATGCCTGGTCCTCACTTTGGTTGGTTAAATCAATTTCACTATAACGGAAAACTAACTTCATTTCCCCATAACTTTCATTAATGTCGTTTACTATATTATATTTTTTTTTTTGAAAGGAAACTTTTATTCACACCGGCACACCCTCAAAACAAGGGCAGCCAACAACAAAAACAAAACCGATTACATAAAAGAAAAAGAAAACCAATTCTCCCAAGAGACCTCCCTATCCTTAGATCTATTGCTATACCACAAGTACCCAAGCGCCTTAATATCTTGAACTATACTAGCGGCCGAACTATACTTATTAGAAAATCTTCTATCATTCCTCGCTTTCCAAATACACCACCAACCGACCATGACAGTACCCTTTAAAATATCTTTCGCTTTACCGCCCAGACCTGAGAAATCATGAACTTCCAGCAAATCTTCTAACGAAAAGGCAAAAATTGGGCTAATTTTACACCACCGGCTAACAAGAAACCAGACCTCCGAAGCCACCGCACAAGATCGGAAAAGATGATCCGCTGTTTCCTGACCATCACCACACAAAACACAGCTCTCGTCACCATATTATAAATGGAGTAAAAAATCATTTTTTTAACGGCAAATTTGGATCACTGACGGACCACTGGAGTATCATCGTGCCACCAGCAGAACCACCCAATCATATCCATCTCCACTAGGCAATAATGCTTATACACCAATTCAGGAGGAAACCCAATAAATCTGGGAAAAACTCCCTTTGTGGGAATCGAACCCATGACCTAATGGTTATAAGCCTTGTTTAGACCATGGGTGTGGTTCCCTTTCCCCATGTCCGTATCAGCACCATATCACTCTCCCATTCCATCTCATCATCCTTCCCCAAATATGGTGTATGGTTCCCTCTTCTTCCATCTCCTCTCTTCCATTTTTTTAATATTTTTTACTTAATATATTTTAATTTTTAACGCATTTCTTATTTGTCTAAAATGTGTTTTATTTATAATAAATCCAAGTATTTTTAAAGAAAATTCAACTTTATATAATAATTCTAGAATATTGCAACTAAAAGAACCACAAACTCCATACTAAAATCATAAATAAACCTACGTAAACCACTACTCGTTATCAACGTGAATGGAAGTTATTCCAAATATAGTCGATTAAATCCGCACATAGGTTTCCATGCACGTGCTCACTGCGTAGCGCCCACAAATTTGATTGTTGTTGTTCTTCGTCAACCAGCTCAACATTCTCATGAACGTCTTTTGGATCGTATTCGCATGTTGGTCGACCATCATCTTCAATAATTAAGTTATGAAGTATTAAACAAACATACATAATGTATCTCAATTTTTTTGTGGTTCAAATGCACGAGCCGATTGTTGAATTATCCCCCATTTTGCCTTTATCACGCCAAGCAACCGTTCGACATCTTTCCTTGCCGATTCTTAGCACTTGGCAAACTTTTTTCTTTTTTCATCACCCGATTCAGGAATAGTTTTAACTATAGCCGTATAGGATGGGTATATACCGTCGCCTAGTAATAACCATGCTTGTATGAAACCCCATTGAGCATGAAAGAAGAATCAAGACCCGTAACTCTAATAATATCGTCGAAAATATGAGATCTTGCAAGGACGTTTAAATCATTGTTGGAACCTACAACCCAAAAAAAAAGCATGCCAAATCCATAAATCTTGTGAGCAAGCGGCCTCTAAGATTGAGGGATAACCTATATCATCACGCGTATATTGACCGCGCCATGCAGTAGGTCAATTACGCCATTGCCAAATAGTACAATCAATGCTTTCTAGCATCCCAGGAAATCCATGTCTCTCTTCATGGAATGCATAAAGCTTTTCGATATCCTTCTTCGTTGGCCTACATAAATAAACCTTGCTATACAGGTTCACAATACCTTTGGTAAATTCATAGAAACACTCCCGACTCATTCTCTTTGACATCCTCAAATATTCATCACCTTAAACACTAGCAGTGCCATACGCTAATTGATGAAGTAGCGAAGTGCATTTTTTGAAACGTACCCCTTCTACCTCTAGCATCATAACGCAATATGAAAAAATCATCATAATTAGCCAAATCATTGGCAATACGTACAAACAATCGTCGACTCAATCGAAACCAACGCCTAAACAGTTCGTCAGTGTACACACAGTTTTTAGCAAAATAGTCACAAACCAAACGTTCATTAGCACCTTAAATAACGTTATAAACTAAGTTTAATAAATTATTCAACACAGTCCTAAAAATAAATAACAAAACTTTCAAAATAAAAATTGTGTAGAAGTAAATATACCTTCGTGATCTCTATTTAACGGCGTGGCCCTCGTTCTTGGTCATGACGTTTCTTCGTCTTCACCATCTTCTTCCATCTCGGCAACAATTTTAGCCGTCTCAAGAATCATGCTAAGAAAAAAATCCCGTCATTTTCCTTGCCCGATGAAGAACTCATGGTGATTATTTTTTAGAAGATATAGATGAATGTGAGAGAAGAAAATATAAAAGATTGAGAGTGTGGTGAGCTTTTTTAAAAATTATAGGTGAATGGGAGAGAAGGAAATAGAATGTGGTGAGTTTTTTTAAAAAAATATAGTTGAATGGGAGAGAAGGAAATATAAAGGTCAATGTAGATCCCAATATCAATCCGGATCACAGTGGTTGATTGTTTTAGTCCAAATCACCTATTGATGAAGTGTTTGAACTATGAAAAAGTTAAGAATAATCAAGAATGAAGATGAAGCTAATGGATTGATGAATACAACAAGTGTTGTATTGAATCCAAACAAGTATATAAATCAATAAAGCACCTTGGAAATCTGATTAGAGCACAATATCAAAAGATTGAATGTAAACAACACTTCATTCACCAAAGAGCCAAAAGCTTGGCTAGGGCTACAATGCTTGGGTATATATAGATCCTGACTTGCCAGCATAATTATAATTATGCTGGAATCTTAACTACACCAAGTCAGATTTGCTAGTTTCAACTAATTACAAAATAAGCCCCTAGACTTTAAAATAAGCTACAAACTATAATTAAACTAATCCAGTACAAGTATGAATGATCTCAAAAGTTCCAACAATACCCCCCCTAGATCGTTGCATACTTGTCTTTTCATTCTTCTGTAGTTTCCACTGGATTGTCTGTAGCTTTCTTTCAGATTCTGGAGGGACTTCTTCATGCCCTGCTGCTTCTGGTGTGGCCCGAATTTCAATTGTTGTGACGGGAGTTTCTTGAATTATAACAGCTTCACTTGTTGGTGGATCCTCCATAGTGGCCTCATATGTGGATGAGGCCGGAGGTGATGATGTTGTTTGAGAGGTTGTGGTGGGCTCCATTTGGCCTAATGGTCGGGTGTGAACTAGTGGGTCTGGAATAGCTGGTCCTAGGTTTATTGGGAATTGGGCTGTAGCAGGATAGGAAAAGAGATTATCGTTGATAGGCTCTAGAACATCACAATTATCCAGTAGGCGGTCTACTTCGTCCTGGAATGTGATTTCCTCAGACTGTTTAGAGCTTTCTCCGATCTCTATTCCCTTTTGCTTTAGGTCTATCCCTATTTCTACTGGCTTGGAACTTTCTCCGGTTTCTATTTCTTTTCCCTTGCTCACAGTCACAGGATTTTCTATTCTAGGGATTCTCCTAGGTTTCCTTCGGCGCACCTTTCGCCACCCTACATATCTTCTCTTCTTTTTAGGTTTTGCTTTTTCCAGCGGTGGAGCTTGGAATTCTAGCGGTTCCTCTATGTCAGCAATGTAACCAGTGAAGTTGTGGGAGACTTCAATTGGCACAGGATAGAGGTTGAGATTCTGAAATGCTTCCGACATCTCATTCATGCTGTACGGCATATATGCAAAAATGCACAAAATGCTAAGTTAAAACTTTGGAACAAAGCTTAACAAATAAACATTTTTATTGCACACCAATTTGTACAACATAACAGCAAACAGAACATACTCAGATCTATTTATTTATTTACTAGGAAGTACTTATTTCTAGATTTAAAGTTTAAAAATTTGCATTTTCTGCCACAGTAGCGAGCAGATACAGGTTTGCCCATTTTTCATCTAAGTTATTTTCCCTTGGTGGATTATTACTAATTTCCTGAATTTCTGGGTTAAACCTCACTCTCTTGGTTCGGAGTTTCTTTTTCTCTTGACCTTTTCTAAGGATTGAATTCCTTCTCTCCGGTGTAAGTGGGTTTTCATAATTTGCCTTACGGACAAAGATTCCTTCTTCTAAATTGACGGAAGTTTTGGAAGAAGAGGTTCCCTGTTCTTTAGGTGTACTATCTAATTTGCGGTAGATAGCAGAAATCTTTTGTTTACCCATACTGTAATTTTAACAATTAATCAGTTAATAAGCATATATTCATAGAATGACAAACAAACATTTTCCTAATTAAAATAGTGAGCTTAACCAGTAAGCTTAAAACAGTGGCTCTGATACCACCTTTTTCCTGTCACGGCCCCCGACCCGGTTTGACCCGTTTCAGGAGCCGCGGGACAGGAACCCCGTGGTATTTAATTTAGGCGACGGCGGAAGTCTTTTTAAAACAAGATCTTTTAATCATTTAAACTGCCCGTTTCATAACTTGGAGCATTCGTTAATTTGTGCTTTAGAATCTTAAAAGCTTCCTCTTGTCTAGATCCCCATTCAAACTTAACGGCCTTATAGGTTAGCTTAGTTAAAGGTACAGCTATCCTAGAGAAATCTTTAATAAATCGTCTATAATATCCAGCTAAGCCTAGAAAACTTCTAACTTCCATAGCCGTTCGTGGAGCTTTCCAATTCGTGATTGCTTTTATTTTAGCAGGATCTACGTGAATTCCTTCGTGATTCACCATATGACCTAAAAATTGCACTTCTTGTAGCCAGAATTCGCACTTCGAGAATTTGGCATAAAGCTTTTCTTTTCTTAACAATGTTAAGAGTGCATGCAAGTGCTCACAATGTTCTTCCTGACTTTTGGAATAAATGAGTATATCGTCAATGAACACGATTACAAATTTATCCAAGTATGGTTTACAGATCCTATTCATCATGTCCATAAATGCAGCTGGAGCATTTGTTAATCCAAAGGGCATGACTGTAAACTCATAATGACCATACCTAGTTCTGAAAGCAGTTTTAGGTATGTCCTCCTCTTGTACTTTCAACTGGTGATATCCAGATCTTAAGTCTATCTTAGAGAAATACCTAGCTCCTTGCAATTGATCAAAAAGATCATCAATCCTAGGTAATGGGTATCGGTTTTTAATTGTAACCTTATTCAATTCCCTATAATCGATACACATTCTCATTGATCCATCTTTCTTTTTCACAAACAACACTGGCGCACCCCAAGGGGATGAACTCGGTTGTATAAATCCTTTGCTTAGTAATTCATCTAATTGCTTTTTCAATTCTAGCATTTCAGTAGGTGCTAATCGATAAGGTGTCTTAGCTATTGGTGCAGTACCTGGAATTAAATGAATTCTAAACTCTACTTCCCTATCAGGTGGTAACCCAGGTAATTCTTCTGGAAAAACATCTGGGTATTCTGAAACTATAGGGATGTCCTGGAGTTCCTTACTTTTAGTGTTAATGATTACAGAAATCATATACACCATTCCTTGTTTCCTTGAATAACTAGCCAATTTCATTATTGAAATGAATTTCAGTGGCTTTCGAGGTTTGTCTCCTGTAATTAGAATTACTTCTCCTGTGGGGGTACGGATTTCTACGGAATTCTTATCACACAGGATTCGAGCATGGTTGGCTATTAACCAATCCATTCCTAATACCACATCGAATCCGGCTAAATTCATAGGTAACAGGTTTGCAGAAAACTTATGACCTAATAATTCTATTTTTTACTTCTTGCAAAACCTTATCTATGTTGACAGAATTTCCATCTGCCGTTTCAACAGTATAAATCTGCCTAAGGGTAGTTAGAGGTAAGTTAAGAGCTTGACAGAATGCCGTATTAATGAAACTTTCGTTTGCACCAGAATCAAATAATACTTTTGCATAGACGTTATGCACTAAGAACGTACCCGCTATCACGTCTGGAATGAGTTCGGCTTCTTGAGTGGTCAGCTGGAATGCGCGAGCATTTTTCTTAGTAGTTCCTTCAGTCGTTTTAGCTCTACTGTCTGCTGGTTTAGCTAACTTAGGACATTCAGACTGGAAGTGTCCCGTTTCTCTGCAGTTATAACAAACTTTTGTTTTCCTTCTGCAGTCTTCTTCCCGATGTCCTTTCGCCTTGCAGAAGTTGCAAAATATATTGCACTGTCCATAGTGTTTCTTTTTGCAATTTCTGCAGAAAGGAGGTGACGAGGATTGCCCTGTTCCCCTCTTTTTGAACTTATTGTTACTATTACCCACGCGAAATCCTTGGGTAATCTTCTGAGCCAATTCCTTCTTGCGATCTTCCTCTCTGGTGCGGACTAGTTCATCGGTTAAGGTATTAGCTAATTCCACAGCATCGTCAATCGTGCGTGGTCTCGCAGCTTTAACGATGTTACGGATTTCTCCAATTAATCCCCAAATATAACGGAAATAAGTACCGGTTCTGGCGAAGCCAGGGATGGTACCACTCTCGCATATTCGAAGAAGGTCGAAGTATATCCTCGACAGTCTACACCTAGCATACGATGACTTAGGAACTTGTTTGCCATTTGTTCCTTCTCGTATTCGGGACAAAATTTTCTTTCGACAAGACTCTTATATTCTTCCCAATTCATCGCATAGGCCACCCTTCTTCCTTTTGCTTGTAACACCGTGTTCCACCATTCTAGCGCCCCTTCTTTGAACAAGTTTGATGCATACATCACTTGATCTTCTTCAGCACATTTACTTATTGCAATTACTGCCTCGGTTTTCTCTAACCAACGCAGTGTTGCAGTTGCCCCTTCATTACCTGCAAATTCTGCGGGTTTACAGGCAAGAAATTCTTTGTAAGTGCAACCAGGCGTTGCAGCTTTCATTCTCTTAAGGAGTGGGGCCCGTTGCGGATCATGATCGTCATGATTGCCGCCTCCATTTATGCTGTTACTGCCGTTATCCTCCGGAATACGTTTACTAGGAATTAATTGTGATTCAGCAGGTTTCTAAACAGCAGCCACAATTTCTGGAATAGCATTGGCTATCCCTTGAGCAATAAAGTGTTCAATATCTTGTCTAGTTATATATTGATCTTCCTGATTTTGCTCAGACTGATTTATTTCATTATCTGGTTCACTATTAGCGTTTTCCATCTGCTAATTAATGTTAATAGAAATTATTAGTGCCTAATTATTGATAACAAAATCACAGATAAACACATAGATCAGTATAACATGCAAACATAGTCAAAATTGTCGATGCCTCGACTTCTGTTTTGTTTTATATATTATACCTGCTTCAATACACATTTTTATCTTACATTGTTTTATTGCCCATTTCACAAAGTCAGTTTTACTATTTTAGTTATAATACAAACAAACTTCTCCAAACCCCTCCTATCTTTTGGTTTACAGGCAGTTTCAGTAACGACGCTCCCTCTCGTCGTACTTCCAAGAGATTTGCTCCCCCATTTCCCGGATCCTATTCCCGGTGCCTATCAGTTCTTCACCAAACTGACGTAGTTCAGCTAAATTTTCATAGCTCATTGGCGGATTAGGGATAGGTTCTGGATCAAACTGTGGAAGAAAACTATAGGGACTATTAACTATATTTTGGAATTGCCAGTCATTGGTCCACCATTCCTCCATTTGGCCTAATGGTCGGGTGTGAACTAGTGGGTCTGGAATAGCTGGTCCTAGGTTTATTGGGAATTGGGCTGTAGCAGGATAAGAAAAGAGATTATCATTGATAGGCTCTAGAACATCACAATTATCCAGTAGGCGGTCTATTTCGTCCTGGAATGTGATTTCCTCAGACTGTTTAGAGCTTTCTCCGATCTCTATTCCCTTTTGCTTTAGGTCTATCCCTATTTCTACTGGCTTGGAACTTTCTCCGGTTTCTATTTCTTTTCCCTTGCTCACAGTCACAGGATTTTCTATTTTAGGGATTCTCCTAGGTTTCCTTTGGCGCACCTTTCGCCACCCTACATATCTTCTCTTCTTTTTAGGTTTTGCTTTTTCCAGCGGTGGAGCTTGGAATTCTAGCTGTTCCTCTATGTCAGCAATGTAACCAGTGAAGTTGTGGGAGACTTCAATTGGCATAGGATAGAGTTTGAGATTCTGAAATGCTTCCGACATCTCATTCATGCTGTACGGCATATATGCAAAAATGCACAAAATGCTAAGTTAAAACTTTGGAACAAAGCTTAACAAATAAACATTTTTATTGCACACCAATTTGTACAACATAACAGCAAACAGAACATACTCAGATCTATTTATTTATTTACTAGGAAGTACTTATTTCTAGATTTAAAGTTTAAAGATTTGCATTTTCTGCCACAGTAGCGAGCAGATACAGGTTTGCCCATTTTTCATCTAAGTTATTTTCCCTTGGTGGATTATTACTAATTTCCTGAATTTCTGGGTTAAACCTCACTCTCTTGGTTCGGGGTTTCTTTTTCTCTTGACCTTTTCTAAGGATTGAATTCCTTCTCTTCGGTGTAAGTGGGTTTTCATAATTTGCCTTACGGACAAAGATTCCTTCTTCTAAATTGACGGAAGTTTTGGAAGAAGAGGTTCCCTGTTCTTTAGGTGTACTATCTAATTTGCGGTAGATAGCAGAAATCTTTTGTTTACCCATACTGTAATTTTAACAATTAATCAGTTAATAAGCATATATTCACCGAATGACAAACAAACATTTTCCTAACTAAAATAGTGAGCTTAACCAGTAAGCTTAAAACAGTGGCTCTGATACCACCTTTTTCCTGTCACGGCCCCCGACCCGGTTTGACCCGTTTCAGGAGCCGCGGGACAGGAACCCCGTGGTATTTAATTTAGGCGACAGCGGAAGTCTTTTTAAAACAGGATCTTTTAATCATTTAAACTGCCCGTTTCATAACTTAGGGATAAATTCCCGAAATTTACAATAATGTGATTTCTCAGGGAAATCTTTATTTTCAAAACATGTTCATTTATTTATTTACATTGAGCCACTTTTCTAAGCTGGGAGTGCTCCACGGCACTTTTCTTTGCTCATACCATATCACCTGAAACATGTTTGAAAAAGGTTTTGTCAGCGGGGAAATACTGAGTGAATCATCCAGTTTACTGAAAACGACACATTTGTTATAATCTACAGTATTAAGGGGAATTACAATGTTTCTGATATCAAACCAACTACCCACAGTATTTGTCACTCGACCACCCACTGGCTAGCCCATTTGTCCAATGGTGTCTGTGACTGTGGTCAGATCACCCCTTGGCCACCCGTTTGTCCAAGTGTGACGGGAAATAAGTAATGTATACAAAACCCCACATACCGGCTGTAACTTGAAATCGAACAGCACTCAAACATTCAAGTTGAAATCACAATGAATAACAAAGTACAAGCTCAATTTGAGCAGCACTCGGACAATCGTTGGGTAGTTATAATCGATCGGACGTTGAATCGTAATAGCGATCGAGTTATTACCTGATTGCGGCAGCACCTCGTGATCGTGTGTGTGTTTATTGTGGTATTATAGCTATAATTCGACGCACAGACAGAATTTCTACGTCGTTTTAAGTTCAACAGTTAAGTGCCAAGGTCGGCTATTTATAGCCAAAATTTGGCCTTGCTTACGGACCGTAAGCCTGATCCCTTACAGCCCGTAAGGGATACCTATAGGTCCTAGACTTGCCATGCACGAGAGTAGCTTGCATGAATCAATGGAATTGGCCAATCAGCTGCTAGCAACGTAATTTTTTAGATAATTATCAACTAGGGTTTGCCCCCCTCGAGTTTTAGGGGCCCTGATCCTGATTCTGATTGTTCTGAAAATTTTAGGGCTAGTGCAGAATTACTTGGGTGTCTCAATTAGGGTTTTCTTATTGACTAATTATTGTCCTAACTATTGATTTTAGTGGCAGTTGTTACACAGCTCTAACATTTATACGGCTTGCATTCAGCACTGTTCGGTCGGAGAGTCCAAACATAAACACATCCTATGGATCCAAGATTCGGATATCTACATTTTCGGTTGATCGAATCACTGCTTCACCAGTGCGGCTATCATAAAACCATTTTTTGAAATTGTTCAGACATACTGGAACTTCGCCAGGAAGCTTGATTTTTGTGACAACTTTAGCAGGGTTAATTACCCACGTCACCTTGCCTTTTCCAATAACGGGATCTTTGGTTGTTTTGGACACTCTTCTTCTTGGACACTGCGGCTTGTGATTTGGGAAACCTTTGTTGCATTCTTTAGCAATTAAGCGCTCAAAATCCCCGCCAACGCTTCTATCTTCTGGATTTAGCATATCCAGTCGGCCGAGCTTGCGTAGATCCCACCTTGGAAGTGAAAAGAGATCAAACCCAGTTTGGAAATACTGAATTGCACCGCCTCTTCTTTTCACCACAAACATTCCCCTGAGATTGTTGTACATCCAGCTGATAATTTTGTCAGTGGCCTCAGTCTTCTCAACAGTTATTACCTGATAGAAGTCAGGGAGTTTTTCTCTTTCCTTTTTGAACCATTCAAGATGCTGTGGGGAGAAAGTCTTTCCATCTTCCTGCTCATACACGACTTCCTCTTCTAATCCCCACTCAATAAATTTGGCAGGCATTTCATCCCTATCAAACTCTTCTTCATCGCTCTTATCTCCTTTAGTTACTTTTTTCGTTGATTCTAGATGCCTTTTCTTAGCTTCGACCTCTTTGGCTTTTCTATTTGTTTCTTCTTCTATGAAAGTATCAAAGTCGAAAACTTCCTTGAAGGAGAACATAGGCTCTATCTCTATCTTGGCACATATACTCCTGATCATTCTGTACAATTTCTCAATCCCCTGTTGTTGGAATCTTATGAATTTTGATTGCTTGGCCACATAAGCATTCGTTTCTTTGTTCTTCTTCCGCTGATCCTTTAGCTTTTCTCTCAAGATGTTAGTATCACTCACTTGGTTCTTGAGGAGGCATATTTCTTTGGCTGAAGCTGGACCGGTTTCTTTGACAAGTTTATCATAAAGTTCTTGAAACGGGCGAACCCTTTGTGGAGGAACCGGTGGCTTTGAGATCCTTGTTGGCTTTACTAGAGGAACTCTGGAAGACCCTTCATCTGTTGGCTTCTTCTTTGGAGGAGTTTTCTTGCTTGCTGTGATTTCGTCTGGATATGTTAACAATGCATCAACAAAATCATTCAGCGTCTGTTCTTCTTCTGTTACTACAACTGTTCTTTCGGATTCCGACATTTCTTATCTTTTGAGTCTCTTTTCTCTCTTTTCTCTTTCTTGCATCGCGTGAATTTCTTGCATATCTTGGATATGTCGTCGATGTTCCTCTGATTTAGCAGCTCTGAAGCTTGCACCCATAAGTCTTTCTTGGTTTTCAGAGGATTTCTTCTTCTAAGGAGGCTCATCGTCAGCTGCTTGCTTTCCTTTTCTTTTTCCTTTCAATCGTTCTTCCTTTTCTGCAGCCTCTACTTCAGCTTGTGCGATTCTTTGTTGCTTTTCTCGAAGTGCTTCTCTGTATTTTTTGTATGCTTCTTTGACCAATGGCAGCCTCTCTGCAGTATACATCGAGTCATGTAACATTACCCATTCGTTTGTCTTAATCTCTGTGAACTGACGACTTGTGGGAACATGCAAGGTGTAGAGGTTTCCATCATTCGGCGGATTTTCATATTGATCATTGATCAGCATCTGGATGAATCTGGGATACATTGCCCAAGTCGGCCCTCTTACATTCTCGATCATATAATTGAAGATTAGACCAGAGAGGTTGAACTTTTGATTCAAACACAAGTTCAACATTGCTGCCGACCACTCCATATTCAGGCCATCAAAACCAACCTTAAATGAGCTAAGCTCATGGCAATTACATGAACTATGAATCTCCAATCTCTTGTGAGCCCATTCTTTTTATTTCTTTCTTTGGTCTGAAGTCTCCTGCGTATCCCATGCCACGAAAATCCAAAAATATTAGAAAATTTGAAAAAGCCCAAAACATGATAAAATCAAAAATGAGTTTTGAACTGATCAAATAGTTGTTTAAAGTGAAATGCTAGCTGTTTTGAAGTCAGTTTTCTTGTTTTCCGCACCTGAAACTGATCAAAATTCCTCTGAACGACTCGTTCGGGTCAGTACACGATCCTACAAGTGGTATCAGAGCTCAGGAGGAGGAGTTCTTTCCGATTCAGCTTAATATTTCTGGTTTCTTCTCTTTCTTTTCAGGATTTACAAGATTTCATGGTCAAAATCGGTTAAATTTTTCTCAATTTGTGTAAAAGTGCATATTAACAAACCCTTGAAAGTTTGAGAGCAAAATTCGAATTAAAAAGTGGTAAAATGGATCTTAGACTAGATTCCGCTTGAACGAACATCATTGTGATTCCGCTCGAGATTGCTTATCCTGCTTGAGATTTTCAAGCGAAATATGTGATTTCGCTTGAGTTAGACTGATTCCACTCCAAATCATCGTTATTCCGCTCCAAAAGTGACAGTTGGATATTCCGCTTGAAACTGAGAGTTAAGTGATTCCGCTCCAAAGTATTCTGTTGGTATTTCACTTAAAATTGCTAAGTCTGGATTTCGCTTGAACTTGTTCAATTGATATTCCGCTTGAAAGTTGTGTGTTATTCCGCTCCAAACTGCATATTTCTCTTGAAAAGCTTATTTCGCTTGAACAGTGTTGTTTTTGAAAAAAATGGGTTGCCGAATCATGGATTCTGAATTCTACAATGCATTTGCTACAACCCCGACTACTCCGGCTGACATTGCTAAGAATATGAACATGGAAAACAAAACGGGAACAATGCAAAAACCCCCGAAACTTATGGGAATCGAGGAATACCATGGATGGAAGAATCGATTTGAGAACTAGGTCCAGGCAAACCATCTAAGAGCTTGGGAAAGTATTGAAACCAAGTATGTTAGACCACAGTCTGCATTGAATGTTGACAAAATCATCTCAGAATTTTCTAAAAAAGAGAGAGATAGTTACAAAGGAGAGAAAATGATGATTAGTCTCCTACAACAAGCTGTCAAAGAAGACATCTTTATTTTGCTTCAGCATGATGGGAGTGCGTTTACGATCTGGGAAGCACTTGAAAAGAAATTTGAAGGAAGCACAGAAATGCTCAAGAGTAAAGCATCTTTGCTGAAAAAGGAGTTTGAATTGTTTACTAACATGCCTGGTGAAACTACAAAGACTCTCATTGAGAGATATTGTCATCTTGTGCGTACCATGTCTCAGCTGAAAATCACTAAAACTCCAGCAGAATGGGTTGAAAAGCTAGCTGACGCTTTACCGCAGAAAGAATGGGGTACTTATCTCATGATCTTAAAGAACTCTGGGGAGTTTAGCAGGTTGTCAATTGGCCAGTTTATTGAAAAGCTTGAGGCACAGGATCTTGAACAGTAGAAAATTACAAGAATGAACAGCTCAAGTCATCAACAAGATATCAAACTGTACTATAAAGGAAATGTTTAAACTACTGAAACAAGTCCAAAGATCCAAACAGCGTTTAGTGCAGAAAACTCATCTGGAACAAATAGTCAAAGTTCAGTCAACACTAGTGGATTTTCAAATGTTAATCCTCCAAGTGTTCAAAGTGCGAATGTTGGAAATGGGCATATGATTCAGTGCAATGTGGCATTACATCTTCAAAATGGACAAAATTTTTCTGAAGAGGTTGTGAAAAATCATATGGCATTACTGGTTACTGCATTGGAATCTTATGAAGGATTGATTGCTGGGAAAATTGGTAATCCGATGCTCACAAAGGAAGACTACAACCAGATCGATGCAGAAGAATTGGAGCTTATGGATATAAAATGGGCTTTAGCTAGTGTTCTAAGAAGAGTTGAAAAGTTCAAAATGATTACAGGACGAAATGACTTTTTGGATGCTCATCTTTCATCTTTAGGTTTTGATAAATCTAAAGTTACGTGTTTTAAACGCAGGGAAAGAGGTCACTTCAAAAGAGAGTGCAAAAATCAGGAGAGTAGTGGAGCAAAGAATCCTTTTGGAAAAGATGATTACTATCGGAAGGCTATATATCAGCAAATTACTCATCAACCACATCAACAGAAGGATTCACAAATTGCACATGGGAAAATGATTGAAGATGCAAACAAGAAGGCTTATTATGGCATTATTGATCAAGATGATGAGAAAGTGGCTGAAGGTTTTAGTTGGGACAAGTACATTCCAGCTGATCCAAATGTTAAAGCTTTTATCGATCAGATTGTTCAAAAGCTAGAGTTGATGAAGGAATGGATGGCTGTGTTATCTGATGAAGATGAAAAATCTGTTTCTTCAGAAGATAGTTCAACAGAAAGCAGTGATGATGATGAAGAGTTGAACAGATAAATGTTGGAAAAACTCATCTATCATCTGACACTTTTGAATTTTATTTTGCAGATAAATTGAAGAAACTTAAAGAGAGAAAAGCTGCAAAAGAAATGAAAAAAAATCAAGATTCTGGAGAAGATAGCTGAAGTGGAGAAGATAATTGAAGTCGAGAAGATTGTGGAGGTAGAAAAGATTGTTGAAGTCACAAAACCTTATCTTACATGTTCAGAATCCTGCAAACAATGTGAAGAATAAGATGAGAGGTTTAGTGAATCAGAAAAGTTGAAAGAAAAATTGCTGTTCGATGTCAAGAATTTAAAAGAATCATACGATGTGTTGAACAGAACAGTGAACAGTTTGCAGAAGACAAACACAGAAAGAGAAAATTCTTTGATGATGATGAATGGAACAATGATGTCGAAGCAGAAAGAGATAAATTTTTACATCGAAGAATGTGTAGACGTTTATTGAGAAGTTACACAAGTTCTGATTACTTAATTGACAGAATTTATCCTACTGTTGCAGATTTTGAGGCGTTTAAAGATGAAGATAAGGAGTCAAAGAAGAAAAAGGATACTGGTAAGAAACAGAATGTCTGTTATAACAAGTGTCCGCCTCCAATTTGGGAAGGGTACTCGCCTAGAAAACCGAATGAGGAACAAGTTAAAAAGGCAGTCAATTTAAAGTTAGAGTCCGAGTTAACCGATGTATTACCAGACAACATTGACGTCACGTTCACAGCGTCCGACACAGATCATGAGTCCGAATTAATTAAAAGAATGGTCGATCAGGTGTTGGATAAGGATGAGGAGTCAGAGTCAAAGTCCGAGTCCGAAAGTTCGTGTTTGTCGGTCGGGAGTTCGAGTTTGTCCAAAAAGAGTTCAAAATCGTCGGGAAAACGAGTTTATAGTAAAGAACTTTTGTTGTCAAAATCTAATTTGAATGGCGAAACATTTGAAGTTGCATATACTTTGAATGATTCTGACAAATTATATTTTGATAAAGAGTTTCCAATAAGAAGTGTTCTTTTTGAAATGATTAAAAAGGTTTTCAAAATATCAGAAATTAATATTTCTGAAATAAAAGATATAAATCTTACAGGAAAACCTAAAAAATACACTTCAAGAGTTCAACAGCGATTAAACAAGAAAAAGGGTTATAATTCGGGTTTTGGTTTTCAAAAGAAACCAAACCAAAATGGTAACTACAAAAAGAAAGGTCTTGGTTTTATTCCACCAGAAAATTACAAAAATGAGAAAATTTCTAAAAATACAAAATTTGTTTCAGGTCCATCTGCTGAGGAAGAAAAGAAGAGCTCATTCTGGAGACAATCGAATCAAGAATTTCTTGTTGCGAAGAAGAAGGAAGTTCAAAGATAAGAAACCAGAACCTATTTTAGATGCAATGAAATTGGTCACATTGCATGGAACTGTTCTAAAGCAACTAATACAAAACAGGAAGTTTCTGGAAAACTGAAAGAAGTTGTTGTTGATAAAACTGAACCACCAACGGAGAAATTTAAAGTATTTAAAAATTCAACATATGAAGTTGGTGAATGTTCAAAGAGATTTAACAGGAGAAGTGTGAAGCTTGACAACCAAAAGTGGGTTGTTAAGAAATTTGAAGTAAAATCTGGCGATGAATCTGATTCCACAAAGCCAGAGGAGCCACGTGTTGTTAAAAAGAGTGAAATCTCAGTTCTTTCAATGGATGATGAGAATTTTCCACCATTGAGGAATGAAAATTTTAAACGAAAAATTGGGAAAGTTGAGATCTCAAATCAATTTTATTCTGAAAAGGATGAATTTGATGTTGAGAAGGTTTTTAATGGAAATGTAAAGAAAATTTTTGGAAAGATGATCGATGGAGAGGTTAAAGGGGTTAGAGACTTTTATGCCACAAAGAAAGCAACTTACACCCCAACTATAGATCAGTTGGTTTCACCCAAGGCTGGTCAGGCTTGGGTGGACATTTTCTTTCACTGATAAACCTGACTTACCGGAGATCCCAAGTTTGTAATCGCGGATCAGGAATCGGCATCTTTCTTAAATCGATTTTGAAAAATGAATCTTAAAATTTTTAAATTTTAC
Organism: Helianthus annuus; assembly: GCF_002127325.2. Lineage (NCBI taxonomy): Eukaryota > Viridiplantae > Streptophyta > Magnoliopsida > Asterales > Asteraceae > Helianthus > Helianthus annuus. The sequence continues at coordinate 60,285,689 of NC_035434.2, forward strand.
AGGTGATGGACTAGGCCGGAGATCCCAAGTTTGTAATCGCGGATCAGGAATCGGCATCTTTCTTAAATTGATTTTGAAAAATGAATCTTAAAATTTTTAAATTTTACAGGTGATGGACTATGCCGGAGCTTCCAGGTTTGTAAGTGTGAAGCAGGAATCGGCATCTTGTTTGGTAAAATGGTTTGTGTAGATGTTTATTCCTACAAATGGATAAATGTTTTGGATATTTTTACAAGTGGGAAGAGGTTGGATCTTACAAGTGATTTATCAAGGTCATTAGTTTGAACTTGATGTAATCCTCGTATATGTGATTGTATGAACAAGATGATGAACCAGTCCCTACAAGTGGTTAAAACAAACTAATTTTCCGGAAAAAATCATTTTGATTAAAACAAACTTAAGTGTTTTGAAATCATAATGAGAAAATAGTTTGTTGAAAGGGGGAGTTCTGATTGTTTATGCCAAAAGGATGGCGAATTGAGGCGATTCGATATCAGTTGTCATTTTATTTGTATAGTTTGTTTTCAAAATTTGTTTCTAAGTGGGTCAATAGCTTAGCTTGGTTTTCAAACTTTCTTTAAAATGTATTTGCATTTAGGGGGAGTAAAAATTTCAGAAAATCCAAAAACATTAGAAAATTTGAAAAAGCCAAAAACATGATAAAATCAAAATTGAGTTTTGATGTAGAAAAGAGGAAATGATAGTACATCAGTGGACTGTCACAACATGCTAAAGAAATGTAAAGATAAAATGTGATAAACAATCTCACTGCGGATATGTCAGTAGGTTTTTGCACATTTAGTAAATTGTGACGAGATATAAATCTAAAAAATTTAAACTTGCTTATATCGTGGGGAACATCTCTCGGATATATGGGTAACCCCTGAAATCTTGTTTGAAAGGTCCCTCTTTCTGAGATACTAGGTCTTTATACTCAGTGATATCTGGGGTATTATCCCGGGACTTCTGCTGAATGGAAATTCTGACCTAGTCCCCGTATAATACTTTCTGCAAATGCTTTGAAATATAAGCTCGCCCTCAGCAAAATGATGAAACAATAAAATTGATAATCATTGCTGTTGAAGAAAAGATCCTCTAAAGGGGACACACCAAAAGTCGAACCGTCATCTCTCTGCTGAACGGAAGTTCTAACCTGAGCTCTCACGGTTTCGCACCTAACCCCTTTACAGATATCATCTAGGTATGCTCACCTGTAAGACTGAATATTGGGATCTGGATACGAGAGTATATTCAAGTAGTGGGACACGCGAATGAGTTTAAGTTCTTAAGACATTAATATCATATATCGGATCATTTGAACTTTGTGTGAAAATTTAAGTGGACCAGTATACTGACAATCTAAGTGAATTGTTTAGAACTTAAAATGAAATGAAGCTTAACGGTGTTAGTGACAACTCTCAAAAACTGATATGATCCTCTTACACTAACTCACAAAAATATTGTATGTAAATATTTCTTTACTGCATTACATTTCTCTTATTACGAAATCCAAAAAGATTTTTAGTGTGTTTTAGCATAAATTGTGAAAAATTCAAAATGATTTTCGACAACTGATGTTGGAGAGCTGATTTTCAAAATTCTAAGTGCTAGACACGATGACCATTTTGTGAGGGGGAATCTGTTCTTAGTCAAATGTGGTTTAGTCAAATCTACAAGTGGTTCATCAGGATTATAATTGATAAATCTTTATGTTTTGATTTGAGGGAGAGTTTGAATTGGTGCATACATGTTAATGTTTAAAATTGTAAAATTTATTGTTGGGTAGAGGATGTGCAGGATTGACTGGTTCCTGATGCTGAGCTGGATAAGAGCCAGGTTAATCGATTTTTGAAAAGCTTGTGTTTGAGGAGACAGGATCTGATACCTGAATATTCTGAATGAAGAGTGAAAAGCCATACTACGATCCTGAAACAGATGATGCTGATGAACTTAAGGAATGCCAGCACATTGTTAGGGGGAGTTTGTTGATGATAAGAGACAGAGTGAAGCCCAGAGACTGTTCAAGCCTGAAGTTGCAAAGACTCGACACCGTAAGACTCGTCAACATCTAAGGGGGAGTCTGTTGGTGCATGCATCTGTCGACTTCGTCTTGTATCGAGTCTTGTACTAGGTAGGATAAATCAGGGCACGTTGTACGAGAAAATAGGAGATTAGGTTGAGTTTGAAGCTGATTTCGCTTGAAGAGGCTGATTCCGCTTGAAATGACAAGTGTCACTTTCAAGCGAAATCACATGTAATAGATTTCGCTTGAAACACACTTAGTCACTTTCAAGCGGAACCCTAACCCTATATATACGTGTTCAAGCGAGATCATAAGCATCTTTTCTGATTTCGGATACCGAGGTGCTGCCGGTTTTCCTTTTGATTGTACAAGCTGTTATATCAATCAAATAGTTGTTTAAAGTGAATTGCTAGCTGTTTCGAAGTCAGTTTTCTTGTTTTCCGCACCTGAAACTGATCAAAACTCCTCTGAAGACTCGTTCGGGTCAGTACACGATCCTACAAAAACCATCCAAAACATCGTCCTTGCTTAAGCTGATCGGATCTTGTGCGTTGTCTTTCAGCTTTAATACCTTGCGAATCCTTTCTTCCGTTACGACTATCTTTTTGTTGCGGACGGTTGCAGATATCCCTCTGGCATTGTTAATAGTTTCGGGTTTTGCGGTTTGCCAGAAGTCTTGAATATGGATTCTATAAACGGGAATTTCTGTTTCAACTGCGTAGCCAATCCTACTTGATCTTACCCATCTTGCTGCGTCCTGGAAATCGTGTGGTACTTGCTCGAGATTGATACTCTGATTGTGCTTCAACGTCTTATCCCACTCAATATTCTTCACCATCCTGTTTTGGACGCTAGAAACGAGGCAAGTTAGAAAATTTTTGAAATAAAAGTATACTATTTACAATGGAAATATTATAAATGATAAAAAAATTTTACAAAATATTTACATTTTATAAAAGGAAAAAGAAGTTAGAAAATATTTTTAAAAAATTAGGTTATAATTAAAAGTTAAATTAGGTATTTACAAAAAAAAAATTAAAAAAAAATTTTAAGAGTTAAATTCACTAACAACCCAATCGGTTATCTTCGCTGATGTTTGTGATCGGGATCCGGCAATTTCGCCGGTAATTATATCAGATCATGTGTGATTTCGCCGACAGAACTGAGAACTTGATCCATGTTTTCGCTGATGGCTTATGACACGGATAAGATATCTTCGTCAGTCACAAAGGTGGGCATCGGATGACTTCACCGGCAATAAACAAGTGAGTTCAATATTAATTTCGCCAATGATAACCGGCGAAGACAGGGTTTGGTCACGAGCTCCTTCATCAGCGAAGACATTCGTCTAGGCCGAGTTACCGGCGAAATAAAATTACTTCGCCGGTTGCTCGAACTCGCGTTCGAGACTTTTGAGATTCTCTAATTCTGGATAATTTCGCCAACTTCGCCATATTAAACATTATTTCACTGGCATCATCTTTTTCATGAAAAACCCCACTTAAACCCTAACTGAATTCTTACTTGTTCAATCATCGATATCAGATTGTGAAAAATATGTTCAAGAGCTTTAACCAAACCAACAATTTCACGGCATCATATCTCAAAACAATCCTAGATTTACCGATTTATGAACAAGACATATTAGAGTTCAAAAACAGAGAACTAAACCAAAATAATCAAACACAGAATCTGAAGACACGGATCGATGAATGCAGATGATGTAGACAATGATTAACTTCAAGGTTTACCTAATAATCTTGAACAGGAATGAATCTTGAAAGATAATTTGAGTGAAGATTAACCGAAACTTAGGGAGAAAGATAAAGAAGTTAGTTTTTGAAAAATTTGAAAATAGGGTCAGTTGAGCGTGATTTATAGGCGGTGTAGGATGTCTGGCGAAATAGTTAATTTCGCCGGCATCTTAATTTCGCCACCATGATGACTTACAAGCCAAAAAGAAATTTAATTTCGCTCGTGAATTTCAAACTTTCTCGAAAAACGTGCCCAATTTTGTTTCAAATGCCATAAATTACGTTATAATCACAATCTTGAGAAAATTTGGGCCATTTTGACTTCGAACTTCGAATTTTCAGTTCTGGGAGGTTCCATTTTTAGCTGATTTTCTTGATTCTTTTGACGCTCATCGACTTACTTGCAGAAGATCATATCGCCAACACTTGTCAATTCCTTATTTATTATTATTAGTGAAACAAGGCACAAGAAAAACTGCCAGTATGTTTTTCCGCTTAAATCCATGCATCCTTCTTTCTACATGCCTTCGGAGAGCGCTTTTATCATGTTTTTGGTAATATTGACAAGACTTCTATGGCCCTCACACAAGCTATTGAGAATAGAATCATTACGCCCGTGAGTCCCACATCAGGATATACCCCCGCGATCAAGGTATGCATAAAGGTTCATCATTACGCGTGAGTATATTGGATTCATTCGTTTTGCTTTTCAACGATAGAGTGGGGATCAGGTCAGTACTTTCGTACAAAAGAGATCCCGAAAATTACCGAGGGCGGAGACAGATACCATATTTGGTACGATTTGTGCATTTTTGCGCATTTGAATAACTTTCTATGAAAGCTTCTTCAATTTTGGGATTTGGCCATCTTTGGGCACTTTTCTTGAAAAGATATCATAGTGTCTAGGCCAGCATGTATCTGGATGCAGCAGAAGAACAACTATGATATCCCCGAATGAAATTCCAATATAAAGACCCGAAATCTCAGACTTTGGCAATCTATCAACGCAAGATTTAAGACCATTAAGCCATATGCCGCAATGTGTTACCCAAAAGATGCGTAATGTCTGAGAAAAGCCAGAATCCTTATGTAGATGTTATGTTTTGCTCCCTAACAGCAGTTTACTCGTCGGTGTTGGTGAATCTACCGACACGTCGTTGCTTGGTACCCCGATTTCTTTTGTTTTCTGTTTTTCAAGAAATGACAAAGTATTAGCAATTTTCTATCATTTCCTCTAACAGGAGTCAGACACAAGCATCTAATTCTTGATTTTCTAGAATATCCCCCCCTAAAATCTTTACTTTCGAAGGTCCATTGCCCAAAAATGAAATTTTAAAAATCAGAAAATCTTTTTGACGGGCAACGTTTTACGATTCTTGCTTTACTTTTAACAAACATTTTTTAATAATAACAAAAGATAGAGTATTTACGAATGATTTTGGTTAGCAAGATTCATTTCCATTCGAGGAAATTAACCATTTCCAACCAGGTTACCAGCTGGTTGAATCGGGTTTTATCAAAGGCTTTCGTGAAAATGTCAGCCCGCTACTGTGTTGTATCCACTGGCACCACTTGAATGTACCCCTTTTCATAGGCATCTCGAATTGCGTGAATTCGAATTTCGATGTGCTTTGTTATGGAGTGGTGGATGGGATTCTTCAGAATTCCTAGACATGCCTCATTGTCGATGAATATAGGAGTCTTCATGATGTTGATTCCATAATCCAACAACTGATTTTGTATCCAGAGAACTTGTGAACAACAACTGTAGGCCGCGGTGTACTCTGCTTAAGCGGTGGAGGTGGACACAGTTGTCTGTTTCTTGGTTTGCCAGGAGATCAGACGATTTCCCAAGAATTGACATCCTCCTGATACAGACCTGTGATCTACTTTACAACCTGCATGATCATTATCAGAATAAGCAATAAGATCAAAATTACTATCTTTTGGATACCAAAGACCTAGTTTCGGAGTTCCTTTAAGATAGTGGTAGATGCGCTTCACAACAGTTTCATGTGATTCTTTGGGATTTGTCTGAAAGTGAGCACAGAGACAGACTGCCCACATGATATCAGGCCTGTTTGCCGTTAAGTACATCAGAGAACCGATCATCGAGCGATAAAAGGACTTGTTCACTGGTTTTCCTTGAGGATCTAGAGTAAGCTCCGTTTGAGAGGCGAACGGGGTGCTGGCCACTTTGCAGTCGTTCATGTTGTACTTTGTGAGAATATCCCAAATGTATTTAGCCTGATGAATGAGAATGCCGTCCTCCTTTTGCTTCACTTCTAGCCCTAAGAAGAACGTGAGTTCTCCCATCATGCTCATTTCGAACTTTGCCTTCATGACGGTCTCGAATTCTCTACACAGCTCCTCATTAGTTGACCCAAAAATGATATCATCTACATAAATTTGAACCAACATTACATCTTCTCCGATTCGTTTGGTTAAGAGAGTCATGTCAATCGTTCCTCTGGTGTATCCGCACTTCAACAGATAAGTTGACAAAGTCTCGTACCAAGCACGTGGAGCTTGGTGAAGACCATAGAGGGCTTTGTCCAACTTGTAGTAACGACCTGGAAAATGAGGATCTTTGAAACCCGGAGGCTGACACACGTAGACTTCTTCCTTTACTTTTCCGCAGAGAAAAGCACTCTTTACATCCATCTGAAAAACTTTAAAATTTCTGTATGATGCGTATGCCAGGAATATTCTAATTGCCTCCAATCTTGCAACTGGAGTGAAAACTTCTTCGTAATCAATTCCTTCCTCCTGACAAAAACCTTGCACCACCAATCTAGCCTTGTTTTTTATTACTACTCCACGATCATCCATCTTGTTACGAAAGACCCATTTTGTTCCAATTGGAAACTTTCCTTCAGGTAGATCTACTAACTCCTAAACTTTGAGTTTGCGAAATTGAGACAGTTCTTCCTGCATGGCCTGATCCCAACTGGAGTCTTGAATGGCTTCTTCGATGTCACGTGGCACGGATTGTGAAAGAAAAGTTGCATAAAGACCTTTGTTGATGCTTGATGATTGACCACGAGTACGTACTCCTTCTTCTACGGCACCTATCACATTTTCAAGAGGATGATTGCGATTTGTTTTGTATCCTGCATTTGCGTGAGACTCAATCTGCCGCAGAAGATTGGAGAAGTGTTCGTCGACGTAGATTACAGAAGGATCATCTTCTTGAGTTGGTTCATCCACATTTGCCTGTGAAGAAGAAGCACCATTTTCAAGGGTGTTCTCAGGCAAGGTGTCACCATTTACTTCATCCACACAGAGCAATGGATCAGCAGAAAATGAAGAGAAACGGGCAGTGAAGGGAGTTACACCATTATCTGAAGAGTCAAACAGAGGTTCAACTTGAGCAAATTCAACAGGTTCTGCTTCTGGAATATCTTCTAGAACTTCCAAGGTGTTGAAAATTACACCCACATCATAAAACCAATCGGGAGTACTTCCAGTGTTAGTGTAGTTTCCCTCTTGAAAGTCAACGTAATACGATTCAATCACCATCTTCGTTCTTTTGTTGTAGACTCTGTAGGCTTTCTGTGTTGATGAATATCCCATGAAATAGCAGATATCACCCACCGCTTCGAACTTGATGAGATTTTCTTGAGTGTTTAGAAGAGTGCACGAACATCCAAATGGTCTGAAGAAGTCAATAAGCGGATTTCTTTTGAAGAGAAGTTCATATGCCGTTTTTCCGTGAGGTTTTACGATGAGAACCCTGTTCAGTACGTAGCATGCTGTATTTACTGTTTCTGCCCAAGGCCAGTATGAGCCGGGAATAGTTACTACATTAGTAGGGAGTGTAGGGAAGTGAGGATTGTAAAACTGCGTCACTAGGTGATAGTTACAGTGCCGGGAAGTGCCTAAAACACACTATAAATGCAAAATTCTGCATTTATTATTAAAGTTCAGCATGGCATTATGTTAGTAAAGTGCAAAAACATGGCAGAATGGTCCTGTATACTTTCATAAGTGCCGGGAATAATTTGTGTTACAAAAATATATATAAAAGACCCTTTTTGGACTAATTAAACACTTTAACGGAACGGTGTTTAACCGGACAACCGGACATTACCCGGGACACTAAATTTTTGTCAGACACTTTATTTTACTATTTTTGGCTATTCATGGTTCCCGTTTACCATAACACCCGCTAAAAGTTACTAACTAACATATATCATCCTAATACTTGAGTTCTAACTTATGGTTACATTTAGTTACAAAAGTTGCACCCAACCCCCCCCCCCATAAAACCGAAATCAGCCCTCAAGGGACCCATCCCCATGCTTCAAATCTCCTAACTTGATTTAACTCTATTATTTTAATTGCGTTGCTTGTTGAGGTTGCAAAAATATATAGTAGAGTGGATATAAGTATGGTATGAAATCATCACACCATTCCTCACATCATTTCACAAAGATCACTCCCTCACCTCACTTATCTCTCTCTCTTTCTCGGTTACACATAGCAGCCACCACCTTCACCATTTCAACATCATCCTCTTCAAATTTCAAGCTTCATTCAAACTTATAAGGTGATCCAAGGAAGTTGAACTTGTGGGACTTTCAAAGGAGCATTGTTCTTGCTTGGTTCTTCCTCCTTACTCATCACTTCTTCACAAGAATCATCCCTAGCTATAAGCTAGTAGTAAGTCCCTTGTTACACTTTTGTTAACCTTGTTTCATCTCGTTTCTATGATCAAAGGGTGTAGTATGTTTAAATTACTAAAGTGACTAGAACTAGTAGATGAACATAAAAGTTCATATGAAGTTTACATATATAAGTTTACTTGAAGGTCAAAACTCGTTGGTTTAGGGTTGGTTAAATCATACTTGATGATTGATCATCGAATTCTTGACAACCCAGTTGTTCGAACACTTGTTAATGCGATTTAGTAACATTTAAACCACAAAATAACATGCTGAGTTACTTTTTCAGCCGTCTTCAACAGGCTGTAAACAAACTTTAATAAATCAAAAAACGGAATTTCTGAAGCCTAAATTGTGTATTTTCGGAAAACGAAGAAAATGGCGCTGGAATCGTAATTTTTCGAGGTCGTTTACTATTTTAAAAGTCTGTTTTCATGACAGCAGCTAAGGCTGAGTTTTACTTCAGTAAAATGGGCGATACGTTTTCAGTCATAACTTGAAACTTGAGTAGAACCAGCTCCTGAAATTCATACCATAGATGGTCACTGATGTATTTGTGACCCTCCAACTGGAATTTCGTCAAACGGGCTTACAATGAATGTTAAACGAATTATTCCGTAGACTGCAATCAGAATGTAACAAATCTGATTGCAGTCCGGTAAACGATTTTCTATAAATACTGATAATGAACTGGACACCGATATTTTTACACAGTAATTTTTGGTTTGTGTTAGACGTCCTGTGAAAATTTGGGAATTTTTGGAATAAGTTAACCATTTTATTTAAATGTCCGAAAACAGTCCAGTTTTTCATTTATTGAAACTAAAACGACAAAGGTAGTATTTTTGCATGTCAGAATGTAAGGGTTGTAAGGGTTGATTGTTGATGATCATGGTTTGATTTCAAAAAGAAAACGATGTGCGTATTAGCACGGACACTCCGTTTTTAGGGGAAACTCTGGCGGATTTTTCTAAAAATCCCAAGACTTAGAAAAATCGTTTTCTAACAAGTATGTTAACTATGTTTTCGGAAGTAAACTTCGCCATGAGTTTCATTACAAAACTCCAAAGTATCGGAGGTGAGTCTTCAAAAATAAGAGCGAATAAATATATATTTTAAATATATATTTCATGTTAACACGCTTGTGCAATTACTTGTATTTTTGGACAAATATATACGTGGGACTTAAAAATATATATTGTCAATACTCTAAATCACCAAATACATAATACTTGAAAAGTGTGGATACGGAATAGTTACCTAACTATTCTCCTTTAAGTTAAAATAATTATTATTATTTTGACAAGTATAATATCAAGAAACGTAACTCAAAACCCTAAATACTAAGCTAAGGCACGACCCGTTCGTCTAATAGATATTAGTACGTGTAGGTTGTCGTGTTGCAGACCGAGTTTTGAGTTGCTGTTATCGAGGACGCACTACAGTGAGTTCATGTCCCCCTTTTCTCTTAACTGTTTTCAGTTTTTAAACTGCGGGGGTGAAATACATGTTACTATGATTATGAGTACTTTTACACATGGTATGGTTAGCGTAAGGAGGGTTACTACTTAGATCATGTAAGTGGGTAGGCGGGAACTGAAGGCCATTAATCCTCAGTGTAGGACCGAGGGACAATAGCGGTAGATCTATCTGGGTGTAGCGAGCCCAGCCCCAGGCCCAACAGTACGGACCTCGGGGTGACTTGGTGCCCGACGCAAAAATCTGCTAGGTTTGAGTCTTCCTACTGCACATCACACATATCAATGTCCTTGCAAACCATTGGTGATCTCTTTATTTCCTTAATTGCTACATACCAGGGTTTTTATAGTTACAAAGGTTTTACTTACTCATTACACATGAACTCGCTCAACAATTCTTGTTGATTTTTCCAACTTACATGTATTTCAGGGAACTAAGGATCTGGCACGGTATGCTACGTTTCCACACTGCGTTAGAGTTATGGGATCATCCTCGTTTAGGGATTGCGACTTTTACCTGGACGAGTCGCAAGTCTTAAACGGTGTTTAATTTATGTTGTGGTTGTGTCTTAAGAACAATGTTTTTATTTTGTAGTGTTGTAAACTCGATGCATGTGTCTGCATTTTAAAACAATGTTGTGGTATTTTGTTTTTAAGACTTTAATCAATGGATGATCTGCATGGTTTTACTTTCATATAGCTTTGTTGTGATTAAGCTATGGTATTAAGAAGTCACACCAAATTAACCCACGCTTCCGCAAAGTCAGGGTGTGACAGCTTGGTATCAGAGCTCTGATCATAGCGAACTAGGATCCTTCTCGAGTCTAGACTATGATCACTAGGGCTCTCACGAAAACATTTTTAGGTTGCATACCACTTAAGTCCAGATCCAGGTCACAAAACGTTTTTACAAACAAAAGTTGAGCACATTTTATTTATTAGTTATGGCTTAGTCTGGGAGGCTGAGGCTCGGTCTGGGAGGTTGAGGCTCGGTCTGGGAGGCTGAGGGAGTTGTTTAGTGGGACTAGGGAGTCAGTCTGGGAGGCTGGGAGAATTGTCTAGTGGGACTAGGGAGTCAGTCTGGGAGGCTGGGAGAGTTGACTAGTGGGACTAGGGAGTCAGTCTGGGAGGCTGGGAGAGTTGACTAGTGGGAATAGGGAGTCAGTCTGGAGGCTAGTGGGACTAGGAGAACTATTTGATTGCTTAATTGGTGACTAATGTGTTTATCTGACTATTTGATTGATTATTTGTGCATATGTGTGTTTGTGTTACAGACGACATGCCTTCATCCGGCACCGGAGAGTCGGACACCACAGACCCTATGCCCATAGTGTCGGACGACAAAGTGTCATCAGAGCACGAGGTGCACACTTCGGACACCACCAGCACGGATGATGATGATTTTCAGCCATTCGCGCTGCCCGATGTCGTTGCTGAGCCCGCTGATGGCCCTATTGCCAGGGATTTGCCGCTCGTGGTGATCCCTACCCCTATACCTCTTGCCTCTTACCCTGTTCTTGATATGCTCCTTGACGTAGTCGCAGACGACGACGTCGACTTGTTTGACGAGGATCCACTAGAGGATGATTTTGAGGGCGAGGCCCACATAGCTGCTAATGATCTCTTACTTCTCGCGGATGCTCCTGCTGAGGAGTCACCTGTTCATTCACCCGTCCCAGACTCCTTTGAGTCTGTGGCATCTTCACCATCACACGCACAGGGAGTGCAGCACTACTCGCATGATACAGACCCTGATAGAGCGTCATCCGCTACACCTGCCCCTGCCCCGAGTTTTGCGATCGATCATGACATTGATGATGATTCAGACCCCGTCTTTCCACCTGGTTTTGATCCAGACCAGGACATTGAGTTTATTCACCTAGATCAGCCCATGGAGGACCCTGTTGACCCTGTTGACCCTATGTCTGCTGATCCCGCTGATTTCGAGATGGAGTTTGACGATCCGGAGCCTGCTGTGGCTCCCGAGCCAGTAGTTGCTCCAGACCCCGCATTCGAGCATGACCCTATTCATGCTGATGTACCCGCTGTTGATCCTTTGATTGCTGATGTACCTGTCGATGGTCATCCTATTGTTGCTCCACTGTTGGAGGATGAGCATGCTGTTGGTGCTCATGTTGATGCTCCTTACCTTGCTGATATTCCAGCTGATCCTGTTATTGCCCCTCTTCCTGACCCAGTGCCTGTAGAGCCTGATCATGCACCCTTTGCGACCCATGTTGACCCTCGATATGCGCACACCTGAAATGGGTGGATAGACGATGATGATGACTACCCGCTTTTTGTGGGACCTGTTACACCTGCTTCAGCCCCTATCGATGCATCCTTGTTTCCTGCACACGTCACTGATGCGCATCACGCAGACCTGCCTATCACATTTCTCCAGGACATACCCCCACCACGTCCTGGGGAGGGGTCATCTCATCAGCCCTTCGGCCATGCACCTTTTCTGACTGGAGGAGATCAGTTTGTACCACAGATCCCTCATCATACTGCTGTTCCCCCTGTTGCACCGTTTACTGTGCCATCCTTTGCTCCATCTAGTGAGCCTTTTCTCTGGACTTCACCACCCATCATGCCACCATCTGATCCTTATCATCGTTATCACACGGGTTATTCTGTAGAGGATGTTCTCAGGTCGTTCATGATCCAGCAGGAGGCACTGACTCGTCGCGTGCAGGAGCTTGAGAGAGCACAGCGACCACCATGCCAGTGCCAGGGCCAGACTCACCCTGCGATATCACATCTTCCTCGTCCGTTATCTCCCGATTCACCTGCTCGTTTTTGGACTCAGGAGCAGCAGCTAGCATATCTGTTGCGTTCTCATCGAGCCATGGAGGAGGATTGGCTTCACTTGCGACATTTGTTCTTTTCCTGTTTTCCCCCTCCTCCACCGCCATCAGCGTAGGGCTATTTTGTACGACACTGTGACAACCCTCACCAAACCAGGTATCCATACGACTTAATTAATAACTAATTACTGCTTAATGACTGTGCTTGTTTGAAACTGTGGATAAACTGCTACTTGAATACTGATACATGTACATACATGCATCATACTTTATTTGCTGTCACTCTATTATTACATACAGAACTCTAGTGACAACCTTGATGCATAAAAGCACAGTAGCACTATGAACGGATAACCCATCAAACATGCTGATATAGCCAGCATCAGGCAGACACTGCCTCTAAGGCCTGTATGAGCCCGAGATAGTTTACTACACTAGTAGTGAGTGTAGGGATAAGAGGGTTGTAGAACTGCGTCACTAGGTATAAGTTATAGTGACCGGATGTGCCTAAAACGTACTTTAAGTACAAAATTCAGCACTTCAAATAAAATTCAGCATCTAGCTAACTAGTAAAGTGCCAAAACATGAGAAAAATATTGCTAGACACTTTCCAAAGTGTCGGGAATAAGTTGTGTCACTAAAAATAGTAATAACGACACTTTAAAGCTTTGTTAAGTACTTTAACGGGTCACTGTCCAACCGAACAACCGGACTTTACCCGGAACATAAAAATATTGCCATCAACATTGTTTTTCTTTTTCTGAGCCAGTTAGGGTCCCCGAACACCCTAACACCCGCTAAAATGCATAACATACTAGTAAATGGTTACACCTCCTAATCACCTAACTATAGTCTAACTATTTAGTTGAAATGGAACCGAATACCCCCCCCCCTAACCGAACTCGGTCACCATATGGTGACACATTGTACTTTGTTGATTATTTAAATCCCATATGTCTAATATCTAGCAAGCATGAGAACCAATGGTTAATCTTGATGAACTTTGTCTATAAGTAACCATCTAAACCCACCATAATATTCATCACAACACATTACACAAATCACTCTCTCTCCCCTCTCTTTGGTTCTCGGCCGAACACCACCCAACATCCATCCATCATTTTCGATTTTGATCAAGCAATTCCAAGTATCTACAAGTGTAAAGGATCTCATACAAGGAAGCTCGGTGCACTCGGATCGTGAAGGACCTTGTTACATTGCTTTTATCCACCCGATCTTCGACTAGTTTCTTCCCTAGCCTCGAGCTAGTAGTAAGTGACTTTAAACGCCCTCTTGATCTATTCTAAAGTGGTTAAAACGAACTTTGTCGGTTAAAATTCATGAACTTACAAGATGACATATGAAAAGTTTACAAAAATGTTAAATATGTTGGAATAAAAGCTATGAAGTTGTGTAAAGATTGTAAGACTTGTTTTGTTGTAATTATTTAGTATCGATCTATGGTAATAGTAGCTCGGATCATCATCTAACCCGGATTAGTCATGTTCATGCAACATGACTTAGTATGTGTTTAAGTATAAAAAGGGTTAAATGATGAACGCTACTACTTACTAAGCATGAACTTGTGTAAAATCAATTTTTCTTATGAAATAGTGTTCTAAACTAGTAGATCTACGGATCTACAAGTGGTATTTTCAAAGGACCAAGCGTCAAAAGAAATCATGTTTTCTAAAACCGGGTTTTACATGAACAAGAGTGATTTTGTAAACACACAAGTGTATGGACACTTGTATAACACAAAGTTTTGACAAAAGAACTATTTTGTAATGTTGACAAGAAGTTGTAAAGATATAACTTCTTTAAAAACGAGACTTTCAAGAAACCAGATTGATTTATATAAAGATCCACTAAAAATAATGGAAAGATACTACATATTTTGGATAAACCACAAGTTCATGAATTTTTGCGATTTATATATATTTTGACTAGTGTAATGTTGGAATATTGTTTGTTAATGTTGGGAACATTGTTGATTTGAATTTTAAAAGAAAATAATACGCTAGAAAGCGTGGCCACCTCCAGTTACAGGGGAAACTCTGGCGAAATTTTTCCAAAAACCTAACACTTGGAAATATTTTCACTACAAGTATTATAAATATATTTCTAACTTGTTTTCAAAAATATAAATTTCGCCACGATTTTATTTACAACATTTCTAGGTGTCGGAGGTGGGATTTTCACAAAATAAAACTTGATAAATATATATTTAGTATATATTTTTCATAACAACACTTGTGAGATTTTTATGACTATTTTGTGAACTACACAAATATTATTTTAGGGTAAAAAATAATATTACCAAATGTTAACGATTCCAAAATAATACGAACGCCTTCACAATAAATATTAAGTTACAACGGTATAATTAATACCACCCGATCTTTAAACGTAACTTACGCATTCTCGGAAAAATACTAATAAACGCGTATTTTGACGAGAGTATTATTTTTGGAAAATTATATGTAATAAAATATAATATTTTTGGGAAAAATATTTATATTTTGGAGAAAGGATTAAAATATATTTTAAGTGAGACTTAATAATATATTCCGAAGATAGAGAAATGTACATGTATTAAAGCCCCATCCTTGGGAAGGGATAATATTTACCAAATATTTGCAAAGTGTAAACACGAAATAGTTGTCTAACTATTTCCCAAAGACATTAAACCTTAAACTAAGGCACGGTCGTCCGTCTAATAGAAGTTAGTACGTGTAGGTCGTCGCACAGCAGATTGATCAGGAGATTTTCTTGATAGAGACGCACCACTGTGAGTTCAAGTCCCCCTTTTCTCTTAACTGTTTTCAGTTTTCTAAACTGCGGGGGTGAAATACATGTTACTATATTTACGAGTACTTTTTACATGGTATGGTTAGCGTAAGGAGGGCTACTACTTAGATCATGTGAGTGGGTAGGCGCAACTTGAGGCCATTAATCCTCATTGTAGGACCGAGGGACAGTAGCGGTAGATCTATCTGGGTGTAGCGAGCCCAGCCCCAGGCCCAGCATAACGGACCTCGGGGTGACTTTGTGCCCAACGCATAAATCCGCTAGGTTTGAGTCTTCCTACTTGCACTTCACACATATCAATGGCCTTGCAAACCATTGGTGATCTCTTTTTCCTTATTTGCTACATACCAGGATTTTATACATCCAAAGGTTTTATTACTCACTTACACATGAACTCGCTCAACATTATTGTTGATTTTTCCAACTTACATGTATTTCAGGGAACTAAAGATCTGGCGCGGTATGCTACGTTTTCCCGCTGCATAAGAGTTTCGAGGTCATCCAAGTTTAGGGGATGTGACTTTTACCTGGACGAGTCACAATCCTTAAACTGCGTTTATTTCTTGTTTGTGTCTTCTGAACAATGTTTTATGTTGTCAGGTTGTAGTTTCCGTTGCATGAGTCAACGCCTTAAGACAATGTTGTGTTACTTATGTTTTAAAACTTAATAAATGGATGATCTTGCATGGTTTTTATTTCATATAGCTTTGTTATGATTAAGCTATGGTATTAAGAAGTCAAACCAAATTAACCACGCTTCCGCAAAGCCAGGGTGTGACAGACACGGGTGGACTTTTGTTGAGAAGACGGCGATTGCACAGATTGCACAGCTTTTGGGAGACTGCATATTGATCCTGACTTTTGTTGTTGTGTATATTGGATATGTTGACACTGATTTGATATTTTGGACTGGGGTGATGTAGCCCTTAGTCGTTGATGTTGTATGATACAGTTATGTACTTGTAAACTTTACATTGTGGTCTCGATTTATGGCAATGCAATCGCAGTATTCTCATCATATGTGATGTTTGATTGATTGTTTATGTTCTATAACATGAGATGTTATGTGTTTGATTTATTTATAACATGAGATGTTATGTGTTGATATTGTTGCTATATACGTACACTTTATTTACTATGGCCTTACTTACGTGAACACATCTTTTAGAAGATGCCACCGAGACGCCAAGCACACATGCCTACCAACGAGGCAGAACTTCAGCAGGTCATCGCTGCCGCCATTGCGTAGTATGCAGCCTCACAAGGAGGAACTAGCGGGAGTAATTCAAACAACAATGGCAATAACAATCCGCCTCATGGTAATGTTAAGTCATTAAGACATACCACGATACATCTGGATATCTTTAGCACGTTTGCTAATGCCATTTGTATATTCTAACGCATGTGCAGGGTGCACACACAAGCAGTTTCTGGACTGCAAGCCTGTAAACTTTGACGGCACTGGAGGTGCTGTTGCCTTTGTTCGATGGGCCGAGAAGACAGAATCTGTTCTCCGAATGAGCAAGTGTGCTCCAGACCAACAAGTTACTTACATTTCTGGGCTATTCTTGGACGGAGCCCTGTCTTGGTGGAACTTACAAGTTCAAACCCTTGGTGAAGCCGCAGCCTACGCAATGACATGGACTGAGCTGAAAGAGCTCATGCGGAGAAAGTATTGCTCTCGCACTGAAATTCAAAAGTTGGAAACTGAGTTTTGGCATCTGAAGATGGAAGGTCCGAAAATTGCGGAATATGTTCAGAGGTTTCACGACTTATCTCATGTGGTACCTTATATGGTTACACCAGAATTTAAGCGAATTGAGCGCTTCATTTGGGGATTAGCTCCTCAAATCATAAGCATGGTGACCTCTTCAAAGCCGGCAACAATCACTGAGGCAATCGATCTGAGCGTGGCTCTTACAGAGGAGGCTATCCGCCTAAACAAGTTTTCTGATGTTGAGCAAAAGAAGAAGGAGAGTCACGTAGAGTCGTCCGGGGGTAACAAAAGAAAATTCTCGAACTTCAAACAAGGAACAAGCAGTGATGGTAGGAAAGGAGAACCAAGCGCACCAGTCCAAGCTACAACTGGTACTAGAAAGAAAGGAAAGGAATATATGGGTACACATCCCAAGTGTAACACCTGCCAGCATCACCATTCTGGCCGGTGTGGGTCAAA
Organism: Helianthus annuus; assembly: GCF_002127325.2. Lineage (NCBI taxonomy): Eukaryota > Viridiplantae > Streptophyta > Magnoliopsida > Asterales > Asteraceae > Helianthus > Helianthus annuus. The sequence goes on from NC_035434.2 coordinate 60,303,408, forward strand.
GGTATGTGAAGCATGTGGAAAGGTTGGTCACTCGAAGGATACTTGCTGGGCCACTGTTGGCCGGGGTGGCCAAGGAAGTTTTGGTAATAGGAACAACAACCGGGGTGGAAACGGAAATCGTGCACAAGGAAATAACAGAGGGAATGGAAATCGAGGCAACAACGCGAATCAAGCTGGTGCTGTGAATCGTAACCAAAACAACAATCAAGCTGGGAACGGAGGTGGAAACGGGCAAAGACCGGGCTGTTTTAACTGTGGTGACACTGGGCACTATAAGTAGAACTGTCCAGAATTGAACCAAGCACGGGGAAGAGTCTTTAATATCGAAGCAAGGGAAGCGCGCCAGGATCCCAATGTTGTTACTAGTATGTTCCCTGTAAACCAACGGTTTGCATCCGTTTTATTTGATATTGGTGCAGATTATAGCTTTGTGTCATTAGAATTTAAGAATATGCTTGGGTTAACCGCTAGTAAATTAGATATTCCCTACTCAATCGAATTGGCAAATGGAAAGTTAGTAGAAGCTAATGAAGTGGTCAGAGGTTGTGTGATTGAGTTGGGAGAGCGTGAGTTTGCTCTGGATCTACTACCAGTCAAGTTAGGAAGCTTCGATGTGGTAGTAGGAATGGATTGGTTATCAAACAACAAGGCAGAGATTGTTTGTCAGGAAAAGGTCATTCGCATCCCCACCGAAGATGGTGAAACAATTGTGGTTCATGGGGAGAAGCGAGATACACCTTTAAGAATCATCAGCTGCCTGAAAGACCGTAAGTGTTTACAAAAGGGTTGTGCTGCCTTCCTGGCACACATCGTGGATAAGAAAGCTGCTGAGCCGAAAATCAAAGACATCCCTGTCGTAAGGGAGTATCCTGAAGTCTTTCCGGAGGACTTGCCAAGATTGCCACCCCAGAGGCAAGTGGAGTTCCGTATTGACTTAGTTCCAGGCGCCGCGCCTGTGGCTAAGGCACCTTATAGACTTGCACCGTTAGAAATGCAGGAATTGTCGACACAACTCCAGGAGTTGTTAGACAAGGGATTCATCAGACCAAGCTTCTCACTTTGGGGAGCTCCGGTCCTGTTTCTCAAGAAGAAGGACGGTAGTTTCCGAATGTGTATCGACTACCGGGAGTTGAATAAGTTGACTATCAAGAATAGGTATCCTCTGCCAAGGATCGATGATCTATTTGACCAGCTGCAAGGTTCAAGCTTTTACTCTAAGATCGATTTACGATCAGGCTACCATCAGCTAAGGATACAAGAGGAAAGTATCCCGAAGACAGCCTTTAGGACTCGTTATGGACACTACGAGTTCCTAGTTATGCCGTTTGGGTTGACAAGCGCACCTGCAGTCTTTATGGATTTGATGAACAGAGTCTGCAGCACATATTCAACCAGAAAGAGCTGAATATGAGACAAAGATGTTGGGTCGAGTTGCTGAACGATTACGACTGCGAGATAAAGTATCATCCAGGGAAGGCGAATGTGGTCGCCGATGCCCTAAGTCGAAAAGAGAGAATCAAGCCCATAAGGGTTAGGGCTTTGGAGATGATTATTCAAACAGATCTTTCTCTGCGTATTCGTGCCGCGCAGAAAGAAGCACTTAAGGAAAGAAACATTGAAGAAGAATATCTCCGTGGGATGGAGAAGCAGTTAATACCAAACGAGGAAGGAACGTTATGCTTCATGAAAAGGATTTGGGTTCCTCTGTTTGGTGGTTTGAGATGGGTTATTTTCGATGAGGCACATAAATCACGGTACTCTATCCATCCAGGAGCGCATAAGATGTACCAGGATCTTAAAGATTACTATTGGTGGCCTAGGATGAAAGGCGACGTTGCTGTTTATGTGAGCAAGTGTTTAACGTGTGCTAAGGTGAAAGCTGAATACCAGAAGCCTTCAGGACTTCTGCAGCAACCTGATATTCCAAGTGGAAATGGGAACAAATTTCAATGTATTTTATAACGAAGTTGCCAAGAACGCCAAGAGGTCATGACACTATTTGGGTAATAGTGGACCGATTAACAAAATCTGCGCACTTCTTACCGATCAGAGAGAGAGAGAGATAACACGAGCAAATTGGCTAAAATTTACATGAGAGAAATCGTTACACGCAATGGAGTGCCTCTCTCGATCATCTCTGATAGAGACAGAAGGTTCGTATCAAGGATTTGGCAATCCTTCCAAGAAGCTTTAGGCTCACAATTGAATCTGAGCACTACATTTCACCCACAGACCGATGGACAAAGCGAGCGAACCATACAAACGTTGGAAGATATGCTGAGAGCATGTGTTATGGATTTGGGCGGTAGCTGGGATAAACATTTACCATTGGTCGAGTTTTCATACAACAACAGCTACCACACCAGTATTGGTGCCACGCCATTTGAAGCTCTATATGGCCGCAAGTGCAGATCACCGCTTTGTTGGTCTGATGCAGGTGATAAACAATTGGTTGGTCCTGATGTGGTCCAGGAAACCACAGATAAGATCGCACAATTTCGAGATCGCATCAAGGCGGCCCGCGATCGTCAGAAATGCTACGCGGACCGAAGAAGGAAACCTCTAGAGTTTCAGGTAGGTGATATAGTCTTGTTGAAAGTATCACCCTGGAAGGGTGTGGCACGCTTCGGGAAGCGTGGAAAGTTGAACCCGCGGTATATTGGTCCATTCAAGATTCTGGAAAGAATTGGGTTAGTAGCGTACAAGCTGGACTTACCTGCCGAACTGGACGGTGTTCACGATACATTTCATGTATCAAATCTAAAGAAAAGTCCAACGGAAGATACTGTTGTCATTCCCGCAGACGAGATTCATGTTGACGACACGCTCCATTTTGTCGAAGAACCGGTTGATGTTACAGATTGGAAGGTAAATAAAACCCGCCGGAGCAGTGTCAAACTCGTCAAGGTTCGTTGGAATGCAAGACATGGTCCTGAATACACCTGGGAGCGTGAGGACCGAATGAAAGAAAAGTACCCCCACTTATTTCCCAAGACCCCTGCAACTAGAAGAAGAACTTAAAATTTCGGGACGAAACTTTTCTAACGGGGGGAGAATGTGACAACCCTCACCAAACCAGGTATCCGTACGAATTAATTAATATTTAATTACTGCTTAATTACTGTGCTTGCTTACAATTGTGGATAAACTGCTACTTGAAGTTTGATAAGTACACATACTTGCATCACTCTTTATTAACTGCCACTCCATCATTTACACAAGAACTATAGTGACAAACTGGATGCACAAAAGCATAGTAGCACAATGAACGGATAACCCATTCAACATGCTGATATAGCCAGCATCAGACAGATACTGTCTCCAAGGCCAGTATGAGCCGAGAATAGTTACTACACTAGTAGGGAGTGTAGGGAAGTGAGGATTGTAAAACTGCGTCACTAGGTGATAGTTACAGAGCCGGGAAGTGCCTAAAACACACTATAAATGCAAAATTCTGCATTTATTATTAAAATTCAGCATGGCATTATGTTAGTAAAGTGCAAAAACATGGCAGAATGGTCCTGTATACTTTCCTAAGTGTCGGGAATAATTTGTGTTACAAAAATATATATAAAAGACCCTTTTTGACTAATTAAACACTTTAACGGAACGGTGTTTAACCGGACAACCGGACATTACCCGGGACACTAAATTTTTGTCAGACACTTGTTTTACTATTTTTGGCTAGTCATGGTTCCCGTTTACCATAACACCCGCTAAAAGTTACTAACTAACATATATCATCCTAATACTTGAGTTCTAACTTATGGTTACATTTAGTTACAAAAGTTGCACCCACCCCCCCCCCCATAAAACCGAAATCAGCCCTCAAGGGACCCACCCCCATGCTTCAAATCTCCTAACTTGATTTAACTCTATTATTTTAATTGATGTTGCTTGTTGAGGTTGCAAAAATATGTAGTAGAGTGGATATAAGTATGGTATGAAATCATCACACCATTCCTCACATCATTTCACAAAGATCACTCCCTCACCTCACTTATCTCTCTCTCTTTCTCGGTTACACATAGCAGCCACCACCTTCACCATTTCAACATCATCCTCTTCAAATTTCAAGCTTCATTCAAACTTATAAGGTGATCCAAGGAAGTTGAACTTGTGGGACTTTCAAAGGAGCATTGTTCTTGCTTGGTTCTTCCTCCTTACTCATCACTTCTTCACAAGAATCATCCCTAGCTATAAGCTAGTAGTAAGTCCCTTGTTACACTTTTGTTAACCTTGTTTCATCTTGTTTCTATGATCAAAGGGTGTAGTATGTTTAAATCACTAAAGTGACTAGAACTAGTAGATGAACATAAAAGTTCATATGAAGTTTACATATATAAGTTTACTTGAAGGTGAAAACTCATTGGTTTAGGGTTGGTTAAATCATACTTGATGATTGATCGTCGAATTCTTGACAAACCCGTTGTTCGGACACTTGTTAATGCGATTTAGTAACATTTAAACCACAAAATAACCTGCTGAGTTACTTTTTCAGCCGTCTTCAACAGGCTGTAAACAAACTTTAATAAATCGAAAAACGGAATTTCTGAAGCCTAAATTGTGTATTTTCGAAAAAGGAAGAAAATGGCGCTGGAATCGTAATTTTTCGAGGTCGTTTACTATTTTAAAAGTCTGTTTTCATGACAGCAGCTAAGGCTGAGTTTTACTGCAGTAAAATGGGCGATACGTTTTCAGTCATAACTTGAAACCTGAGTAGAACCAGCTCCTGAAATTCATACCATAGATGGTCACTGATGTATTTGTGACCCTGCAACTGGAATTTCGTCAAACGGGCTTACAATGAATGTTAAACGAATTATTCCGTAGACTGCAATCAGAATGTAACAAATCTGATTGCAGTCCGGTAAACGATTTTCTATAAATTACTGATAATGAACTGGACCCCGATATTTTTACACAATAATTTTTTGTTCGTGTAAGACGTTCTGTGAAAATTTTGGAATTTTTGGAATAAGTTAACCATTTTATTTAAATGTCCGAAAACAGTCCAGTTTTTCATTTATTGAAACTGAAACGACAAAGGTAGTATTTTTGCATGTCAGAATGTAAGGGTTGATTGTTGATGATCATGGTTTGATTTCAAAAAGAAAACGATGTGCGTATTAGCACGGACACTCCGTTTTTAGGGGAAACTCTGGCGGATTTTTCTAAAAATCCCAAGACTTAGAAAAATCGTTTTCTAACAAGTATGTTAACTATGTTTTCGGAAGTAAACTTCGCCATGAGTTTCATTACAAAACTCCAAAGTATCGGAGGTGAGTCTTCGGAAATAAGAGCGAATAAATATATATTTTAAATATATATTTCATGTTAACACGCTTGTGCAATTACTTGTATTTTTGGACAAATATATACAGTGGGACTTAAATATATATATTGTCAATACTCTAAATCACCAAATACATAATACTTGAAAAGTGTGGATACGGAATAGTTACCTAACTATTCTCCTTTAAGTTAAAATAATTATTATTATTTTGACAAGTATAATATCAAGAAACGTAACTCAAAACCCTAAATACTAAGCTAAGGCACGGCCCGTTCGTCTAATAGATATTAGTACGCGTAGGTTATCGTGTTGCAGACCGAGTTTTGAGTTGCTGTTATCGAGGACGCACTACAGTGAGTTCATGTCCCCCTTTTCTCTTATCTGTTTTCAGTTTTTAAACTGCGGGGGTGAAATACATGTTACTATGATTATGAGTACTTTTACACATGGTATGGTTAGCGTAAGGAGGGTTACTACTTAGATCATGTGAGTGGGTAGGCGGGAACTGAAGGCCATTAATCCTCCGTGTAGGACCGAGGGACAATAGCGGTAGATCTATCTGGGTGTAGCGAGCCCAGCCCCAGGCCCAACAGTACGGACCTCGGGGTGACTTGGTGCCCGACGCAAAAATCTGCTAGGTTTGAGTCTTCCTACTGCACATCACACATATCAATGGTCTTGCAAACCATTGGTGATCTTTTTATTTCCTTAATTGCTACATACCAGGGTTTTTATAGTTACGAAGGTTTTACTTACTCACTACACATGAACTCGCTCAACAATTCTTGTTGATTTTTCCAACTTACATGTATTTCAGGGAACTAAGGATCTGGCACGGTATGCTACGTTTCCACGCTGCGTTAGAGTTATGGGATCATCCTCATTTAGGGATTGCGACTTTTACCTGGACGAGTCGCAAGTCTTAAACGGTGTTTAATTTATGTTGTGGTTGTGTCTTAAGAACAATGTTTTTATTTTGTAGTGTTGTAAACTCGATGCATGTGTCTGCATTTTAAAACAATGTTGTGGTATTTTGTTTTTAAGACTTTAATCAATGGATGATCTGCATAGTTTTACTTTCATATAGCTTTGTTGTGATTAAGCTATGGTATTAAGAAGTCACACCAAATTAACCCACGCTTCCGCAAAGCCAAGGTGTGACAGTATAACTGCTATATTATATAATTTGCTAAATTGTATAACATGTGACATTATAAACATGTGAAATTGTATAACATGCGAAATTGTATTTCTTGCTTTTCATAACATGCGATTTGTTTAAATAATAACATGCGAAATTAATTGTATAACATGCTAAATTGTATAACATGCTAAATTGTATAACATACTACATTGTATAACATGCTAAATTGTATAACATGCTACATTGTATAACATGCTAAATTGTATAACATGCTAAATTGTATAATATGCTACACTATATAACATGCTAAATTGTATAACATGCTAAATTGTATAACATGCGACATTATAAACATGTGAAATTGTATAACATGCGACATTATAAACATGTGAAATTGTATAATATGCGAAATTGTATTTCATGCTTTTCGCGATTTGTTTAAATAGTAACATGCGAAATTAATTTCTATTGAAATGCTCACTGACGAATTCATCGTCTTCAAAAAATCAACATCTGTGTTTCGTCTAGTGTTGCTCTGTGGATCCATTGAAAACAACAATTGATTAAACTGATACGATTCATAATTACCAGGATAGTGGTGTAACGAACTCGTGATATGTTTATTGAAGGAATTGTCTAATTTTCCCTCTACTGATTGAACAGATTGTCTAATATACCCTTATGTAGGAAAACTGAACCACGGACACGTGTAGGGCTATTATGATCGCGTACGTAGTGTATGATTAAGGGATTTGTATTCTACACTTCCTATATATATATATATATAGGGTCGGGATTTGGAGAAAACGATGAAAAGTGTGAGAACGGTGAGAACCATTATGGATCGTCCAATCAAAACAATCCATGGACTAGATTGCGCGGTGGCGTTTTCGTAAATAACATCAATATTATTAGGTGGGACGCGCTTCATTAAGTGTAAAAGGGTCTTTTTACCCCTCATATTCAAAACGTCATCATATGATAAAACACCATACAAAAAATAAAACGCCATTAAAAACAAAACGCCAAAAATTAAAAATAAAACGCGTTGAATATTACAGGAAGATGAAACAAACACAAATAACTGAATTTTAGTTATTAACATTTATTAGAAGAAATTCCCTCCTAAATTACGCGCCAAAACATCATTATATAAACAAACGTAAACCATAGCTTCCATAATCACTTCAATCTATCCATTTTCTGCAAAAAAAAAAAAAAAAATCGTTAACAAAAAACACCAACTTAAGCAAAACACCAAAAATGGCAACAATCGTTTCATAGAGATACACTCTGGGAATCAGGAGATACGTCTTCCATTTTGACAACAGAAGGAGGGTGTATGTTAAGACGGTCAGGGCAATTCTAAAAATGGAAGAACAGATACAGAGGCAAATCTTATCCATTGGCATCGCTCTAGACAACGAATGCCATGAAACGCATATGCTTATGAAAACATTAACCAGAAAATTTGGACCAATCAAAGGAGATGTGAAGCCAGACCCTGTCATGACATCATGGCGTTTTGATGATGAAACAGACATGGTGACGGTTACATACGACAGCGGAGAGCAGGAAGTCTACTGGCTAGAGACCATCATGACAAAGCAGCGACTGGGTTTCATGGAAGAATTGCATAACGCCACTTGTGCCAACACAGAAATAGACTCAAAATTGGAGTTAATGCAAGACATGTTCAGGTGGAGGCTTCAGAATCTTCAGGAACAAGAAGCTGATGAAGGTAAATGTGACGACATGGATGAAGATCAAGATGAAGACTCCGAGGAGGAAGAAGATGACACATGTGATGGATACTATTCAGATAAAGTACCTTCTGACGAAGGATTTTAATTTTTTTTCCTCTTTTTTTTTCTTCTATGTAATCTTCTTTTTTTTTTAACATGACTAAATGATATATCACTATCTTTATTAGCAAAACACCAAAATAATACTAAAAATGGTTAACCCTAACAAAACGCCATACATAACAAAAAATATTTTCCTTCTTACTATTTTATTTACTCCGTTATTGTATCTTGTCATGTTGGTCTGCATAAGGCCATTTAAAAAAACGCCAAACTTAGAAGATGAGACGTCTATAACCTATAAAACTGATAAAAGCTGACCAACACAGTAAATACAAAATACAGTAACTGAAAAGACAGTTACTTTATTACTATCATTTATTACAATAAAAAGTCCCGCCTAAACTACGCGCCAAAAAACTCCTATAAGAGAGGGGTCTATACACAATGAAATTAATCACACCCAGAAAAACACAAAAACGCCAGATCCTCTAGAAACCACTCCCTTTAAACCGCCACAGATGTCAAAGCTTTCACTGAAATGGATCCTTTTTCTAAGAGGGTTAACTCAATAATATTTTGCTGGATGAGATGGACAAATATTCAAGAAAAAGAGACTGATGACAGTGATATGCCATCATGTGAGCTTTCTTCTTGATAATTATAGGCATGTAAGAAAGGGCTCAACTAAAGTGTAAAATGCTATTTTGGACTCCATTATTACAAATAGCATCAAGCAAGAGTTGATATTCAATGACATGCCGCCAAACAAGAATATCACACCAAAAAACAGGATGTCGCAGCTTCTTCAAAAAAAGACGGGGTTTATGTAGGAAAGTTGGCATCTAGCAAAACTATTCAAAAAAGGTTCAAAACGCAAAAACAAATTCAAGAAGATAGAGGCCGATGACAGTGAAGATTCGGAAGAGAAATTAGATTACAATTTTTTATTATTTTAGTTTTCATTTTATATTGTTTTGATATCAAGTTATATGTTGATTTTTTAACTAGTTCTCTATAAAAAAAATAACATTATTATATAAAACGCCAAAAACTACAAACACCAAAAAGCTTGAAGTATGAAAACTGGGAGAATAGCTGCTGGCAAAACACCTTGTAAAGGGTATTAAACACCAAAAAATTCACTAAACGCCAGAAAAAATTGGTCTTATTGTAATCTTATGCAAATATTAGAGACTCGAAGTGAATTATTATACAAAACGCCATAACGCCAAAAAAATTAACCAGAAAACTCTATAACGCCAAAAAATTATATATGTGACGCAAAAACAATTAATTCAACGCCAAAAAGTTTAAAAAATACGATTAACGCAAAAAAAAAAAACTTAGATGCCATAAAATATTATACCGAGTTGGGAAATAAAAGAAGAATGAAAAGACAAAAAAGCCCCTCTGCCCTTCTCTATGACGCGGGACACGTGTTAGGCCAGGAAGTGTTCTCACTGTTCTCACACTTTTGAGCGTTTTCTCCTGAACCCATTTCTCTTTCTCTCTCTCTCTCTCTCTCTCTCTATATATATATATATATATATATATATATATATATATATTTATATATATATGGTGGGAATTGGCTACAAAGTGTTTAAAGTCATAAAACACCATAATGTCAACCATAAAACACACTCAAAACACACAAATAACATAGTGGAGATTACTAAAACAACATATTTGTTGGTTTTGTATTGTGTTTTGGATGACAAGCTTTTGATTATCGAATGACTAATATTAGTGTGTTTTATGTTGATTATCATGTTGTGTTTTATATTCATAGTTGTACGATGATGTGTTTGAAGTTTTTAAGGACTATTAGGGTTTGGATATTGTGTTTTAGTGATCTTCACTATGTTATTTGTGGGTTTTGAGTGTGTTTTATGGCTGAAATTATGGTGTTTTATGACTTTGTATATTTTGCAGGAAAAATGGACTTTGTAGCCGAACCCCATCAAATATATATATATATATATATATATATATATATATATATATATAGAGAGAGAGAGAGAGAGAGTAGCCTTAAGGCCTTAAGCAATGTAACAGATTAGATAACTTTGAAAAGTTTTAAACTTAAAAGAGATTTTGCGCAAATTATTAGTACAATAATAATTATTGCTTAGAGTTTTCCATGACAGTACCTGTAACGGAAAACTCTAAGCAATAATTATTATTGTACTAATAATTTAGACTAAATCTCTTTAAATTTAAATCTTTTGCTTATTATGCATCCTATCATGGAAAACTCTAAGCAATAATTATTATTGTACTAATAATTTGGGCTAAATCTCTTTAAGCTTAAAATTTTTCAAAGTTATCAAATTTGTTACATTACTTAAGGACTTAAAGCTAATATATATATAGGGGACCGCTAAAATAAAAAACCACCTCCAATTGTAATAATCGAGAGAACCACTATCTAGCCACTAGATCAACAAGATGGATGGACAAGATTAAAAGTAATTAAAAATAATATTAAATAATTTTTGTCTTATTATTTTTTAATATTTTAATGCAAAAGGGTAGTTTAGTAAAATTACTCTTTTTTGTCTTTTTGTATTTATTATTTTTTATTACTTTTTTGTATTATTATATTAGTTTTTATTTTTTAAACAAGATTTTCTTTTTTAAAAGCTTTTTAAATTCAGATTTTCTAACAGAATTTTTAAACTTACGTTTTACGTTTTACGTTAAATTTTTTACGTTTTACGTTAAACTTTTTACATTTTTACGTTTTACGTTTTATGTTAAACTTTTTACGTTTTACGTTAAACTTTTTACGTTTTACGTTAAAAAGTTTACGGTTTACGTTAAAAAGTTTATGGTTTTAATTTTTTTTTTACAAAAACTTTTTTACGCAAAACGAACGCACCCAGAAAATCGCAACTCGGTAGGTATCTCAAATAGATTGTTATCATTATCGACTGGGGAAAATATAGAAAACCAACAAGATCAAAACAATGTGTGGATTCTCGAAAAAAAACGGGGTTTGGCTTAGATTTTCCGATAATCAAAAGGCTGCAAAGTGGGGTTGCAGGTTCAAAAACCTACCCTCCATCATCCTTGCCGCGCCATCGTCATCAAAATCTACGTTTTTTTTAGTTAAATGCTTGGTTGGTCCCTGTGATTTGCAAAAATTGCAAACTTGGTCCTAGTGGTTTACTAATACACGCGTGGTCCCAAAAGTTGTCAAAAATGCACTCGGTTGGTCCCCTGACCTAACCTCTGTTAAATTTCTCAGTTAACTATGTCTGAAATGACTATATTACCCATGAAAGCCCCAATTATCTTCTTCAACTTCTAACAAATAAACATCAAAACCCTACCCCATTGTTCCCAGCCGACACCTCTGTTCTTTTCCCTCCCAAACTCCCCTTTCTTTGCCACACATCCCAAACAAACATGAAAAACCCTAATCCACATTCATACCTTCAACCGCACACTCCCAAGATCCTCTGCTTCTCATTCTCGGCCCACACCCCTTCATCGACAAACATCACAACCCCTCCACCTCTATTATCGGCCGGCCACCACCATCTTTTGGTGGTGGCGTACGGCGGCTAAAGCGCGGATAATGCGGGAGATCGAGAGAGATTGAGCAGAGAAGGAGAGAGAGATCGGTGAACGAGAAGAGGATCCGGTGTCGAGCTCTTGTGAGGTACGGCGACGAAGGCGGAGGTTGAATGAGAGAGATCCGACTCGACCGATGATGATGATCGAGGTGAGGTTGAAGATGATAAATGATGTTGATGTTAGTGCTGGTGGCCTACACCACTGCCGGCGACGAAGGCGGAGGTGATGGTGGAAAAAGGTGAGGGCGTATCAGCAACAGTATGATTTGCAGCAAGTTTCGAGGTGGATTGAACAAATTCTGCCATTTTCGTTGCTGTTGTTGGTTGTTTTCGTTCGACAACACTTACAAGGTAGTTTTTGATTGAAATGAATTGTTTGGTGAATGTTACAAGAGCTACTTTAAAGTTTATTTTTATTTGTTTATCATTATCTCTAGGTTGTTGAACTTCTACAATCGCCTGAGTTGCAACAGAGGAGGGGTGGGTGTTAGAGGTTGAAGAAGATGATTGGGCTTTCAGGGTAATATAGTCATTTCACACATATTTAACTGAGAAATTTAACAGAGGTTAGGTCAGGGGACCAACCGAGTGCATTTTTGACAACTTTTGGGACCACGCGTGTAATTAGTAAACCACTAGGACCAAGTCTGCAATTTTTGCAAACCACAGGGACCAACCAAGCATTTAACTCTTTTTTTTTTTTGCATCTTCGCCGCCCCAATCGAACAGATCAAAACCGACAGATTCAATAATACAAATCAAATAGAAATCAAGAACACAAATCAAACCCCCCCAACATACCAAAAACCATCAGAATCAAGAACACAACTCACCCCCCCCCCACATCAAAAAACGAATCAACACAGATCTCCCCCAACATCAAAAAGGAATCAAAACAAATGAAGAACACAAAATCAAACCCCCAACATACCATTTTTTCGGTGAGCGATGCTCCGGCTACTGTCGAAGTCGTCGGCGTCAAAACCCACCACCATCACACTGTTACAACACCTTTCCCCAACCCCAACCCCCACCGCCGCCCCTTCACCCACCGTCGACATCAACCCCACCACCACAAACGCCCTTCACCCACCGTTCACCACCACACCGCTACAAAAAAACAACCACCGAGAGAGAGAGAGAGAGAGAGAGAGAGAGAGAGAGCATATCTGAGTTCTGTGTGCGTATGTTTGGTTTGAGTTTGGGTTTGTTCCCTTATGCACAAAATCCAAAACGTGATAATAGAGAGAGCCCAAATGAGTTGCTGATACGGTGGTGCCAGGTGTAGGCGGCGGTGGTGCCGGTAAGTGATGGAGGAGGGGATTTCAGATTTTGGTAGATTAAGAGAGAGGGTGGTTGTGGGTGGCGGAGAAAGGTGGGTTTGTGGTGTCGCCGGTGAAGAATGGTGGTTCTAAGTAAAGGATGTGAAGAATGGAGAAGGGTGGTTCTGAAGAATGGAGAGATGGGAGAGGATAGATGTAGATGAGATATGAGAGAGGAGAGAGGTATTTAAAAAGTCAGGTGACTTTAATGAAGAGAGAGGGGAGATTTGACATTTGAGGTAAATGACTAAAATACCCTTTATATTGGCATAATCTGATTGGTTGAGAGCGGTTCTCATGGTTCTTAAAACTGGGGGTGGTTTTTATTTTAGCGGCTCCATATATATATATATATGGTTAGGATCGTGTGAGAAACACTAGACTAATTGAGAAACTTGAGAAACTTTATGTACCACACATTATTCCTAAGTTTTTTCGTAATATACACACATGTATAATTTAAAATATACTATATACATATGTGTATATTACGAAAAGCTTAGGGAAATGTATGGTCCAGAATGCTTCTCAAGTTTTTAAATAGGATGGACTTCTCTTAGGAGGTCAGGATCATTTCAGAACCATAAATATTTACAGAACTCACAGAACTCCTAATAAATAATCTTTTTATTTATATATTTTTATGTTTAGGATAATTTTATCATTTATTATGTGTATTTTTACGATTACATACATGTTAAGTGTAATTTTATCATTTTTTATATGTAATTTTATAATTACACATATGTAAATTAGTTTTGTTACATATATGTAATTAGTTATGACACATATATATAATTTTGGCAATTAAACATATGTAAACTACTTTTAACATGTATGTAATCAAAGAAATACATATAATAGATGATAAAAAGATCTTAAATACAAAAACTTATATATAAAATGATTGTTTATTAGGAGTTCTGAAAGTTCTGTAGTTATTTAGAGATCCGAAATGAACTCAACCCTATATATATATAGGGTAAGGTTCATTTGATAACCACCTTTATTGTGAGAACCGCGAGAACCAATGTGAACACAAAATAAAATCTAAAAAAAAAAATCAAAAAGCACTCAAAAAAATTTTTTTTTTCAATATTTTAAAAAAAATCGCTATATTTCGTTACAAAAAAAAAACTTTTTTTTAGTAACAGTTATCCATGCACATGTGCATATGTATCATTACTTCGACAAATTCCGTAATACATTATCAGTAATAGACAATTGCACTTTATTTTACAATACCATCCGTAATACACTACCTTTTACATTACTAATATTCAAAATGCACATGTGCATCATTATGTATAACCATGATATAACGTGTTTTGTTACAAAAAGTTTTGTGATTTTGAATGGAGAATTAGGCCCATATACATGTTTTTTTGGTTAGTTATATCTACTGGTTGATGGTTTTGTTATAGTTGTCAATTTATGATGTAATATGTTGATTGGATGGTATAAATGGTGTTTATATACATGTAATAAAGTGAAAATATTGGTAATGGTATTGTATTATGGATGGTAGGAGGTAATGGTATTGTATTATGGATGGTAGGAGATAATGGTAGTGTATTATGGATGGTATGATAGATGAAAATGAAAGTGTATTCAAAGTAGTGTACCAAAACACCTTATTTCATGTTGATACATATAGATGCACATGTGCATTTCTAATATTGGTAATGTAAAAAGTAGTGTATTACATATGGTAGTGTAAATGAAAGTGCAATTGTCTAATATTTTTAATGAATTACGGAGTTTGTCAAAGAAATGACAAAAATGCAAATGTGCATGTTTGTGTATTATGGTGGAATGATAGATGAAAGAGAAAGTGTATTCAAAGTAGTGTACCAAAACACCTTATTTCATGTTGATACATATAGATGCACATGTGCATTTCTAATATTGTTAACGTAAAAAGTAGTGTATTACACGTGGTAGAGTAAATGAAAGTGCAATTGTCTAATAGTTGTAATGAATTACGGAATTTGTCAAAGAAATGATACGTATGCACATGTGCATGGATAACGGTTACTCGAAATTTCTTTTTTTGAATTTTTTTTTATTATTGACGAAATATAGCGATTTTTCCAAAAAAAAGAAAAAGAAAAAAAATTGGTGTTTTTTAGATTTTTTTAGGTATTACTGTTTGTGTTCACACTGGTTCTCGCAATAAAGGGTGGTTCCTAACGGATCCTTATCCTATATATATATATATATATATATATATATATAGGGAGCCGCTAAAATAGGAACCACCCCCAGTTGTAAGAACCGTGAAAACCACTTTCAACCAATCAGATTTTGCCACTCAAAAGGTTATTTTGGTCTTTTAACCCTAAATGTCATTTTCTCCACCTCTCTCCTCATTTAATATATTCAGAACTTTCTCTGTCATTATTCTCCTCTCTCTTTCTTGAATACATAAAAGTAAATCACAAAATCACAGAACCAAACCCTTCATCTCCGGCCAAACTTTCACTCTCTGCCTCTCTATGATCCAGTTTGGCGACACCCCCTTCGACCATACGCCACACACCACCCCGTCCCCTGTTTATTAACCGGAGACCACACAACAACGACACAACCTCGGTTCCTTCTTTTCCGGCGACGAAGAACAGAGAGAACGAAATCGAGAGTAGAAACGATGAGAGAGAAAGAGAGCGACGGAGTTATACGGCAGCGCCGCCGTTAGCGGCGGCGACGACACTACCTGGTTCGGACCGGCGAGTTTCACCGGTAAAATCTTGATTTTATGCCTCTTTTTGTTTTCTGAAAAATAATGATGATGATAACGATGTGGTTGTTGTTGATGATCGATGATGGTGGTGACGACGACGGCTGTGTCGCCGCCGTCTGCGGCGGTGGGCGACGGGGACAGTGGAGGTGGTTCAGTTCGAGACGGGTTTTGGGTTCGGGTTCGGGTTCGGGTTCGGGTGATGGTTTTTGTTCTCAGTTCAGATTTGAGGATAGTGATGATCGATGAAGGGTTTTCATATCGGTTCAGATTAGACGATAGCTCGGGTCATAGCTCGGTTCGGGGTGATGGTTTTTGTTCTCGGTTCAGATTTGAGGAGTGTTCGGGGCGCGGATTTCGGGTCAAGCTTCGGGTTTTGTCAACGATTCGGTCAACTGGTCAACGACGGTCAAACGTGGTCAGCTCGAGACCGGGTAACAACTTAAACATAGCGAGTTGTTATTATTAGGCTAGTTAGATTAGTTTACACGGTTTTTTAGATTTTATTACAGTTATACGCGACCGAGCTCGACAATATTCGTTTAAGTTTTAGTTTACATATTAATATACTTGAAGAAGAGTTTATATATATTGTGATTTTTTTGAGTAATTGATTGAATTATGAAAATAAATCGACACTTTAGTTGTCGGGATCGTCCAAAAACAGAGGAAACTCTGTCCGTTTTTCCTAAAAACCCGAATTCCAAAAAAGTTTTTCGTAAAACGTAAAACGTAAAAAGTTTTACGTAAAACGTAAAAAAATTTTCGTAAAACGTAAAAAGTTTTTCGTAAAACCCGAATTCCAAATTTTTTTTCGTAAAACGTAAAACGTAATTTTTTTTCGTAAAACGTAAAAAGTTTTTCATAAAACGTAAAAAGTTTTAGGTAAAACGTAAAGTTTTTTTAGTAAAATGTAAAAAGTTTTACGTAAAACGTAAAAAACCCGGCGCGTAAAACGTAAAAACGTAAAAAACGTTAATGTAAAAAAACCGACGCGTAAAACGTAAAAAACCGACGCGTAAAACGTAAAAAACCGACGCGTAAAACGTAAAAAAAACGGGGCGTAAAACGTAAAAAACCGACACGTAAAACGTAAAAACCGACGCGTAAAACGTAAAAAACCGACGCGTAAAACGTAAAAAACCGACACGTAAAACGTAAAAAACCGACACGTAAAACGAAAAAAACCGACGCGTAAAACGTAAAAAAAAACGGGCCGTAAAACGTAAAAAACCGACGCGTAAAACGTAAAAAACGGGGCGTAAAACGTAAAAAACCAACACGTAAAACGTAAAAACCGACGCGTAAAACGTAAAAAACCGAGGCGTAACACGTAAAAAACCGACGCGTAAGACGTAAAAAACCGACGCGTAAAACGTAAAAAAAAAAAAAAGTACCAATTTTTTTTTTTTTTACAAATTTTTAAAGAAAAATCGCTTCTTTTTATGTATGGAAAAAAAATTTTCAAAAAAAAAAAAAATTGTTGTACTGCACATGTGCACTAATACGGAAAGCCTAAACCACTTAACCCACCCCCCACCGACACCCTCCAAAAACCTAAACCCCCCCCCCCCCCACCCCCACCCCCCAAAAACCTAAACCCCCCACCCCCCAAAAACCTAAATTCACCCTCCCACCAAAAGCCTAACCCCCCCCCCCCCCCAAAAAAAAAACACCTAAACCCCCCACCCCCCCCCCAAAAAAAAAACGAAAACCTAAAACTAAACCCTAAACATAAACCCGAAAAAAACCTAAACCCCACCCCCCCCCCCAAAAAAAACCTAAACCCCCCTCCCTCCACACCCAAAAACCTAATCCTAATCCTAAACCTCCAAAAAAACTAACCCTAAAAGCTAAATTATACTCAAAAAGCTAATTTTAAGCATGTAATGCAATTGTAGTACATGTTATATTGCACATGTGCACTACTATAATAATAGTGTTGAAAACAAGACGACATCATAAATCTTTTTTTATGTCATAAAAAATATGCTCGAATATACTTGAATGAAAGATAAGAAAATTTGTGATCTTATGGTGCCATTTTTGTTTTAAAATGATAACGTATGGAGAAATGGGAAATGTTTGAAAAGTTATATATTTTTTTTTTCCAATTTTACCCCTCCTTCATTAAAAGTCCCCCCTCCTTCATTAAAAGTCTCTCCCCCCCTCCTTTTTAGTAGATTTTAGTTAGTTTTCTAGTTTTCTCATTTATATCTAGTTTTCTCATGATCCTCTCCCTATATATATATCTTGAGAACGCTAAATATTGTGAGAACCGTGAGAACGAATCAAAAAAAACAATCAAAACCAATTTCTAATACAAACCACATTGTAATTAAAGTACAACATCAAAAAAAGAATTTACAACATCAAATAATTCATTTCTCCTCTCAAAATCACTCTTATTAGATTTTTACACATGTGTAAATATAACAAATTTACACATGCGTAAATGGTAAACTTACACATGTGTAAATTTTCTTTACATATGAATTTACGTAAATTTAAACGTGTAAATGAAATTTATAACATTGTATTCTAATAATAATGATAAGTGTAAAAAAAATTTGAATTTGAATTGTTTTTGACCAAGTTTTCTCAGTTTTTTCATTTGTTTTCACGGTTCTCACAATATTTAGCGTTCTTATTTAAGCCTTCTCATATATATATATATATATATATATATATATATATATATATATATATATATAGGGTTAGGATCATGTGAGAAGAACTAGACTAATTGAGAAACTTGAGAAGCATTCTGTACCACACATTTTCCCTAAGATTTTCGTAATATACACATATGTATAGTTTAAAATTTACTATATACATATGTATATTGTCAAATCTTGAATTATACACATATGTATATAATCAATTTTTAACTATACATATGTGTATATTACGAAAAGCTTAGGGAAAATGAGTGGTCCAGAATGCTTCTCAAGTTTCTCAAATAGGGTGGACTTCTCTTAGGATATATATATGTTCGGTCAATGTTTAATATTAGATTCAAGGATAGAATTGGTGTTCCTTGTGACCCAGGTTCGATCCCCACTCTCTTCATTATTTTCTGCGGCATCTAGGTGAAGGGCGAATACGGCTGGCGCTGGTTCGACTTACACGGGAGGCGAGGTTTTACTGATTATTCGACTGTCGTGCCTTCGGTCGGGTGGAGGTCGGATTTCCGCGCATCTGGGGAGAGCCAAGGGGCTGGCAGCGGTCGAGTAGCCGAACTTGGCCACAGCGCCCGGTGTGACGATGGTTGACACGTCTTTTCTTGCCGTTCAAAAAAGATTCAAGGATAGAATCTATGTGTGCAGGGGCGCAACTTTGTAGGGGCCGGGGAGAGGGGGCGACCTCCTGCACTTTTCGCTCAGTAGTGTCCGGTATGTAGTTTTCGTATATAATTTTTTAGGTACATACGTTTTCGACCTCCGGTTTATATTTCTTTTAAGTATATACGTTTTCGACCACCGGTCGAAAATCTTAAGCTTCGCCACTGTGTGCGTGTTCACTATTAGGTTAGAAACCAATTAAATAAAAATTAAACCAAACTGAAACCGTTTATAATTGTTTAAAACTTTAAGATGTTATAAATATGTAGTTAGGGTGTACGGTGTGGAAAGTGGTAAACCCACTTTACCGATTGGCAAAACAATGCCAACTTGTTTGCCGAACACCATTTGCCGAAAAGGGGGGTAAAATCGGTGAGTGGATGCCGATTCGGGAAGAGGGAGGGATGTGAGAGAGAGGGTATTGTGGGGTGGGGTCCAATCCAATCTCAACCAATCACACCTTTTTCCTTTTTTTTTAAATAGTTTACCACTTCACCAAGTGTCTAAACCATTGCCAACATTTTGAGCATAGTTTACCACTTTAACATGACACACTCTCATTGGTTGATTTTTTAGTTTGCCTCTCAAAGTGTTTAACCACTCCATACACCCTTAGGTGGTAAAACTTTATTTACACCTCGTAGAAAGCAAAAGGAGTGAAAGGGAAAGGGTTGGAATATAGACTACATAATAATACCAAGTGGAAGGACCATCCTAAGTTTATTAGCTCTAGAGAGGCTTAATTATTGCGTATTAATGCATTTTTTTTTACTTTACACTTTTTCTTTTCGTTTTTTTTCTTCTTAATAATAGTTGTGTAAATCTAATTACTTTTGGATAGTCGGTGACAAACCAAGGAACAACTATAATAGATATGTAACTCGCAAACTTAGGTTGGGAGCATCGGTGTCACGTGATACTTTAGATATATTTTATGTATTATGTTTGTATCCGATAGTCGAGTGAGAGTGTATACTTTAGTTGAGTGAGCAAAAGAAAAGAAAAGAAAGAGAATCTATAAATTGTAAAATCGCTTAATCCTTCTTACGTTATTAAATTAGAATATTGTTTTAAGTGCATACTTGGGTTGGATGTTACTCTATTTCTTGTTGTGGAAGAAGGATGATGAGCTGACAAACAATGGCATAGTTTGAGATTTCTGATCGGGAGCGGAAGTCACCCAATCTAAAAATTTCTATAAAATCGAGGGGACGAAAAATGTATATACCCAAAAATTTCTATACATGTTCGAAGGGTCGGCCGCCTCCTCCCGCCCCTTAAAAGATTAGCCCATGCTGACAAAGACGGATGACCCAACAATGGGCATGTGGGATATGCTGTTTGAAAGTCAAGAGTCAAAGGGATAAATACGAAATAGCAATTTGGAATTTTAAACATCAAAAAACAGTGTTACAAATTAATGATTTAGCATATATTTCTAAGTTATATTAATTGGTATGAGTTTTTGTAATTATCACTCATCTATATAAAAATACTATTGTTCTATAAAAAATATTTTTTACCTTTTGCTTTAGTACCATCACAAGATTAAGAATGTCATGATGTCATCTCGGTGAAGATAACTTATGTTTAAGGGGAGACGTAAATTTGATTCTTGCATGAGTTATTTTCAAGGGACATCTGGGTGAAGGGATGAATTAAGGTTTTAATCCTGGGTTCGAACCTGACGGGTGGAGAGGATTTATGGATTTCATCCGGTTCCAACTAGGCCTGTAAATGAACCGAACGAACACGAACATAGGCATGTTCGTATTCGTTCATTTAACTTTATCCGAACATGAACACCTCTAACTTAGACTATGGGGTATGGGGTGGGGGGGGGGGGGATATTCCACGGTCCTCCCAACCGCCGAGGTGATCCCACCTCGCAGACCGCCACCCAGCAAGCCTGAGTCTGGGGGTAAATCCGCTACCGTAGGGGCATTGGGAACGAGCAAGACTCGAACCCGCCACCTCCGGGTTAGAATGCGGGCTGGTGGCCATTGGGCTGACACCCAATGGTTACAAACGCCCACGTCACCACCCCGGTTGGGCTTGGGTTTGGGCGTGGCCCCTTGGGCGGGGGATTCAGCCCGGGCGTTGGGCGGGGCTACCCACATGACATGGCGGAACCTCATTAGCCAAGAGCACTAGTCCTTTGAAATTGTTTTTTTTTTCCACGCCACCCAACCCACGCCCCACCATACCCCTTTGAAATTGACTTTTGGTCTTGGGTGCCCCATAGCCCACGTGTCACACCATGCCCTCAACCCACACCCCACCATACCCCACGTTCTTACAATAAAATCAATAACAAAATCCAGCGAGAAAAATGAACCGATAACAATAACTAGTAAGTCGTCTTCCTTTTACATCTCATACAAGAACATCCGAGCCTATGATGGATATGGATCCCAAATCATCAAAAAAGACCATGTTTATAAGTTTCTTATTTTGGGTATATGATTTATATGTTACAGACATGTACAATAAATAGAGTAGCGGAGCTTAATCGAAAACTCAGTGGGTGCTGGACTTTCAAAATTTAAATCGGTGCTGGTCTAACTCTTAAAAATCCAATATTTTACAAACCTAAAAAATATAAATATCAGAAATTTTCGTTAAATTAACACTATGAGTAATTTTAGGTTTAAACATCTATACGTTGTCTCTCTCTATTTTTAAATATGTTTACATATCTAAAATATAAAAAAAAAGTTATTGTACAGGAGGATTGAAGTGTACGAAGTATAGGAGAGAAGTTTAGTCATTGATTATCAAAATTAATGGTTGAGATTAAGTTGTACCCAAATTTAGAATTCACATAAAACAAGGGAAATGGGAAAAGGGCAAAACAGGAAAATCCAAAATTGTTGACTCATAAACCTACCCACCCTCCTTGATTTTCAAAGGACTATAACTTTTGTCATACGTTAATATTTTTTTATAAAAATTACACCGTATTAACAACATTTCGTTCTCTTTAATTCGAGCAGCATATTAATATAGCTTTCTTAAAAAAAATTGGAGGATTTTAAATACTCAATAAAAAAATATTAACGTATGAGAAAGTTATAGCCGTTTGAAAATCAAGGGGGAAACTAGTTAACTTAAGAAAGGACTAAAATACCCTTCACGTCAATGGCATTTGTCACTCCCTCCTTTTCACCTATGCTTCGTACTGAATTCTCTCTTATGCATGATCCAATTACCTAAATTCTTATATCCACAAAAACATGTAATATGGGAAGTACTTAGTTATTGAAATGATTAAAGTGACAACTTGAAGTAACTTTTAGATGTATATGAATGAGTTGATTATGTTGTGGATTTCATTTTCATCATTTCGGTGGTAGTCAAATATGTTACGGGGCCATGTGGTTAGTGTTGAGCACAATTTTGTAATTCATGTGATAATTATTACGGATTATTTTTATTTTATATTGTGAGAACAGTGTTTTTGCCTATCCCAGTGTTGATTGTGTGTGCTTTTTTTCTTGTAGTTTTTAGTTGAGTAATTTTTTTTTCTGACTAACTCACA
Source organism: Helianthus annuus (assembly GCF_002127325.2). Lineage (NCBI taxonomy): Eukaryota > Viridiplantae > Streptophyta > Magnoliopsida > Asterales > Asteraceae > Helianthus > Helianthus annuus. Next base: position 60,326,187 of record NC_035434.2, read on the forward strand.
TACTCTTTTAACCTTACTCCTAAATCTAGACATTTGTTGTAAATTTGAACCATCAATTTCATTGAGAGGGACACATTTTTTGATACCTTAAGACCGTTAGGATACAAGCCCTCTAGTGTTTTTAACTACTTAATTTTAATTTAGAATTACAACGGTCTTAATGTTATGTTAGGGTTTTGACAAGTCCCCGTTGACATTAACGACTCATATAGTTAGGTGTAGCACGTAACATATAAGATAGTTCAATGTAGCCCAACAAACCTTGTTAGATAGGAACCATTTTCGGTCATGGTTAATAGTCTAGATGACAAGCGGAGACATGTTGTTTCGGCATTCGACATTTCAAACTCTTATGGTTAGGCAACAATCCTTATCATTAGATGAGATGTGGTCTGACATTTGATTTATCATGCTTTACAAAAGTGGACATTGTATATTTACAGCAACCCCCTTAACTACATGTTATCCCATGCATAAACCACCATATATCAAGGAAGTTAGGGATGTACATGTGTTATTTGATGAATGAGACCTTCACATCTTAGATGGCTTTAATGTTAACTTCTTTGAGTTTGTAAGAACCTAAATGGGTGAATAGCTTATTATAAATTACTAGTTGTAAAACTCATGTGTAAACATGGGTGATTTTTAGAAAATCATGCATACCACATTTTATTAAACAATGAATGATTATACATTTTTTAAGGTTTAATTAAAAATGGAATATAAAGAAAGGGAAGCGACATGCTAAACCGATAACATGTTTTACTGGTGGTTCTAGGTTATTACCCGGGATTGCTTCCCGGGCTCGAGCAAGTATTTTTATCAACTATTACTTATGCTTAATACATACTTAAAACCGTACAAAAATATTGACATATTAATGTCTTCGCTAAAAGAAGAGTTATAAATCTTAGTTGGTGGATTATCATCTAAAAGAAGCTAATGGTAAAACCTGACGTATATAGGTTGTCTTCATTTCATGGTTTTATAATCAGTGAACTTTACGGGCAAGAAAATTTAATTTACATTAATAAAAAAATGTACAAATAAAAGAAATACAAACATAGTAACATATATTACATAAATTACTTACAAATATGCATGAGTCGCCGGTCGCCACTTCATCTTACTAACACTTTGAACGCACCTTGGGACTAAAAACAATATGAAAAAATTAAAACTAAAGTACGACAATATTACTAACATACAAATTAACAAAGTATATATTGTATATTTTTAATACGTTCAAAATTTTAATGCTAAAACAAACATAATGTCTTTTTGCAACCATGAACTTTCATCAGAGTTAAAAATACCACTAACATTATTATCATAATACATCAATGGCTTCTTAACACTTTGATCAAACAGATATAACAATTAATCCACATTCTCACTTACTTTTAAGCCTCTTTATATCTATAAAAAGTAAAAACAAAACACGACAATGAGTAAATAAGCATACTTTGTATGGAGGCAAAAAGCTTCCCTGATTGAGGCTTGTCACTCATGTCCATCTGCATTAAAACAAATATATGAACAAACATCAGTATTCAAAATTTCACTCCTTGATGCATGCCATTGTAGTGTCTATACTCCGGATCATCACCACTTAAATGTGAGTTGGTGTTAGGATCGATCCGGTCACACTGTTGACTGCGTAGATCTCGTATCTTGTGCGGAATCCAAGTACGAGAATGGTCAGATAAGAACAAACTAATTAAATGTTGTTTTCTATTATTGATTGAAAGTTATAGCACCGTGAAAACAAACGAGTAGAGCTTCGCCTCTCCGTCTCTAAAGATACAAATGAACAAGACCCTAAGCACCTATATATAGAAGTTCTAGGTTCGTACAAGACCTCATACTTGTACATGCGTATGAACTAGTTAACTAAGGACGGACTCAGTCCGTGCGGATCTACTGCGCAGGTACGGATCAAGAATCAAAACCCTAGAAGCGCGCACCTCTTCATTCGTGCGGATCCAAAAGTCCCCATTCGATCGAACCCATGTTGACATATGAACATTATACTCAACACTATTTAACCTGGTCTTGACTCATCTATTAGCTACGATATGTGATTGACGCAAACGATAGACATATGCACTCACAGACTCCCCTAGGATATTGCTGCAGTCAATCTCGTAGCTCTTTATTCCCTCCGAGTCTTCATGAAGCTTTAACAGTTACAACACTATAGACTCCCCTTTGATTTAACAAACTCTCCTTTGATCTGCGTCCTGCTTCAGCAGCTCCCCCTTTCGACAGACTCTTTCTCTAGGCTCCCCCTTGCTTTAAGCTCTCAACTTTCAACTTCTAGGATCATAACCTTGCTCTTATCTGTATACATGACAATTCACAATACTTGAGAGAATTTAAATTTTAAAAACAAAAACCTGGCTCTCTATAAACTTCATTTGACAATTAAACATACTAGAGATTTCTAGGATGGTAATTTAGCTCTAAACACAAATATTTTGACAATTAAAGCTTTTTAGATCATCTAGGAATTTGTAATCTGGCTCTAATGCAGGATTAAACATTTGTAAATCCAGAAACGAATTGCCTAACTCTCTCCCCCTATCAATAACTATATATTTGACATTCAAAGCATCCAATCTCTACACACCCTCTCACGGATAATCAAGTTTAACTTAATGACCTTGATTCATCTGATTATCTACCAACTCCAAATTAATGACCTTGGAGACTTCATAAACTGTTTTTGGACTTTGTAATTTTTCTGTACTGAACTGCCATAAAGAAATATTTACAAACATGTTTTTGTTGAGTTCGTGTCAGAGGATCATATCAGTTTATGACAAATCACTAGCACCGTTGACCTTTTATAGAGTTTAAGTTTTAAATTCACTTTGATTGTCAGTATACTAATCCACTTAAATTTTCACACAAATTTCAATTGATTCAAGATACGAGATTTAATGTTTTATGAACTTATCTTATTCGCGTATCCCACCTCAGAATATACTCCCGTATCAAGATTCCCTAGATTCAGTCTTATAGGTGAATATACCTAAATGATATCTGTACTCTGGGTTAGTGCGAGGCCTTGAGAGCTCAGGTTAGAACTTCCTTTTAGTCAAAGAGATGAAGGCTCGACTTAAAGGTGTGTTCCACTTAGGAATCTTCTTTACAACTGCATTTGATATATATCTTTCGATATTTTCTCAATTTTTATGCAGAGGGAAAGCTTTAATCTCAAAAGCATTATACGAGGTCTAGGCCATTGCTGACGCAAAATCAGAAGACCAAGTATAATAGCCCAGATATCAATAAGTATAAAGACCTAGTATCTCAGAATCAGGCAATCTCTCAAACGAAATTTCGGAGTATTAAGTCCATATATCCGAGAGATGTTCCCCACGAGATAAGAAAGTTATTGATTTAGGTTTATATCTCGAAATCAATCTACTAAATGTGTAAAAACCTACCGGCACATCATCAGTGGAACCGTTTATCACATTTTGACTTTCCATTTCTTTAGCATGCTGTGATTGTCTTACTGATGTACTATTATATCCTCTTTTTATACAACACTCTTTTGACTTTTGTCATGTTGTTTTCAAATTTTCAAATGTTTTTGTATTTTCAAAATTTTTACTCCCCCTAAAATCAAAAACATTTAAAGAAAATTTGATAACCGATCTAGATAGCTTTATCTCGCCATCCAATTTCTGCATCACATGCTCTATTTTGCATAAAGTACCCCCGTGATTTACAACACATTGATATTTTCCAATATCATGTTTGTTCAGCCGTGAGGGTTTCGACGAATTCACTCAATATATATTTTTTTTTCAAAAAAATTTTGATTTTTTTAACAATTTAAAAAACAACAATTTTTCATTTTTATATTTTTATATTTGTATTTTATTTTTGGTTTATGTTTTATTTATTATTATTATTAACCAAACAAACACTCCCTGAACTCATCCATATGGATCCTCCTCCTATGCTTGGCTACTCCGCTTCTTGTCTTGACATTCAGCTGACTTCTGGAGCACCTGAACATTCAAACAACTCAATCATTTGAATAATGCAACCCAGGCCTGTTTGACCTTGGGTATTGTGACACAATACGAATCGTTCGGTTTTGGAAAATCTTTGTCATTATTCACAAAAACTTTTTCGTTCTTATTTTCAACCTTTTTGATTGAATCGATTTTCCTTTTATTACTCACAGAAGTTTGTTTCTTTACCACCCTTTGTCCTTTTGAAACATTCCTTTGATAAAACCTTGAATCATTTTGAAGTTTGTTTTGGCTCAATTTTGGGTGTCTTTAGTTTCGGTTTCCAAGTTTGTTTTCATTCAAACTTGGTTGACTTCTATTTTACAGCCTCAACCTTCTCTTTCTCAACATCAATAGGTTTCAGATTTGGACATTTGCGAACAACATGTCCAATTTGTTGACATTTAAAGCATGTTTTCTTTGAAACATCTTTGGCATGTTGTTGTTATTTCTTCTGAGCATAGAACTCTTCATTAATCTGTCGACTAAATCGGATTTCTTTCTCTTCCTCAGAACTTGTTCTGTGAACAAAGTTCATCTTTTTTTCTGAAGATTTGACTTTTTAGAACGTTTCTTTTGACTTTGTCTCTTTTTATAACCCAACCAAGCCTTTGTATTTTTCTTTTTGTAACCAGGTTTGTTACAAAAAGTTTTCTTGCTCGCTTTTCCAGCAAATTTATCAATTTCAGCTTTTTCAATTTCTACCAATTTAAACACTTTGTCGACCTTTTCCGCAATCACATTTTGAATCAGAAATTCAACATCTGAGAATAATTTGTCCGATCCAATCATGTAATATGCCAATCTTATTAATCATCATTCGCATTTTTCTCAGATTTTGAATTCTTTAGATAATTTTTATGAAAACTTTCTTCATCTTCAATCTGTAATTCAGACTTACCATTGTTGGTAGAATCATTTTCGTTCAAAACGCTTTCAACAACCTTACCTAACACCTCTGAATCACCAAGATCATCAGATTTGGAGTAAGTCACAACAATGTTATCAGGTAATTAGTCTACCATGTTCATTGCTTTTGCCACCTTTTCGTCATCACAGACTGTATAATTATCCTCCAACGGTGGTGGCACCTGATGATATTCTGAACCAATACCCTTTTTGTTCTTTTCAGAATCTTTATCATCTGGTGTGATATTGAAAATACGTTCTAGAATGTACGAAGAAGCATGATAACTTTGAAGTTTATTAACAGTCATTTCTTTTTCAGCCAATTCTCGTTTAAGTTCAGCAACTTTATCAATATATTAACTTAAAACCAGTTGTTTTCCTTCATACTTGGCTTCAACAAGTTTTGTTGTTTCTAAACATTTTGAAAGTCTTCCATCCTTACTTTTAACTTGACTCTTCAAAGTTTCATAAGCTTCTTTTACATTATTACGTGAAAATTTCATTCGTCATATTCTTTTTGCAACTCTTGAATAATATTATCTTTATCTGAACATTCGTTGTAGTTAGCTACACACTACTGTTTTAAAATCTCGTTTTTCTTTTTCAAAATCTTGACATTTCAATGTCAGCTTTTCTTCTTTTTGTTTCAAAACTTCCTCATTTTCAAACATTTCTTTATATTTTGTTTTAAAAACATTTTCAATTTTTGTAAACTCAATATCTCTTGATTTTAAGTTTTCATCTTTCCCAGCACAGGCTCTGCATGTTTTCATGCATTTCCTGCATTGCACATCATTTTTATCTTCAGATTGTTTACCATTTTCATCATTATTACCCATTGATTCATCTTTGTTTGACGACTCAGAAGACTTAGTTTGAGTGTTTACCTCTGTTTTCTCTGTCCTCACAGCTTCTTCTGCCATCACTTTCATCTTCATTATCATCTCTGTCACTTTTTCAACTTTCTCACCAATTGTTTCTTATTTATTCTTCTTCATGTTTGTCACCTTCTCTAGACTTGCATACATCATCTCTTGTATATGCTTCTCCAGATTTTCTTCATAATCCTTCTCTTCTTTCCTCGTAGTATAAAATTCTCCTGCGGTTGGAATCACAACTACCAAAGCATCAAAATACACTTTCTTGGGATCTACCATTGGATTTCCTTGAGGATCTAAGAAGCATTCTCTCTCTTCATCCCATCTGTTTGCATTCTTTGCTTCATCAAATGGATCATATAACTCATCTATTCTTTCACATGCAATCTGTTCCTGTCTGGACCATCTTATATTAGCAACCAATGCACTTTTCTCCTTTGGAATGTATTTATTCCAATTGAACCCTTCGTCTTCTTGAGTCACGACCAAAGCTTGTTTTCTCTCTTTGGATGAACCTTCACTGATTTGTTTTCGATTCATCTTTGGTGGCTTCTCATTGGTGCGATGATAGATTGCTTTCTGTTAATACTCATGAAACGGATTCACACTTTCATCTGCTTGTCGGTTTGAGCACTCTCTCTTGAAGTCCTTTCTGCTTGCACTTGAAACAAGTGACCTTTGATTTGTCAAATCCCAACTTTTTTTTCAGCACCTCTAAGACAAGATTTTCCGGTAATTTCCATAAACCTTTGAGCTCTCCTGATAACACTCGCCATGCACCATCTTATATCAATAAGCTCCATATCTTCTGGATCGATCTGTTCAGAGTCTTCCTTTGTCATATTTGGGTTTCCAATTTTACCCACCACCAGACTTTCGTACGATTCCAAAATAGATGCTAGAAAGATCATCTGTTGCTTGGCAGCATCTGCATTTAAGCTTTGAGAGTTTTTCAGATCTATGGCAATATTACATTGAACCATGTTCGGATTAGACTGATTTGATGTAGAGGATGATTGATTCTTGATGTTTGAACTTGAACTACCAAAACCATACTTTGACGAACTGCTTTGTGGTGAATCATTTGAACTGTCAGCACTAAAAGCAGTACCAATGTTTGGTGCTTGATTGTTCATCAGCATGCTTCTACGATAGTATAGATCTACATTTTGCTGATAATTTGAACTGGCAATTTTGTTGTGCTTTTGCAATTCTAGTTCATGGCCTTCAAGCTTTTCAATTAGTATATCCAAAGATATATCGTCTTTTGCATTGTTTTTCAGTATCATGACAAACATTTGCCAATCATCTACATGCGGTAACGCTTCAATCAGTTTATCGATTATTGCTCCCTGTCCTTTTTGATTCCGAATCTTTCTAATTCGATTTTCAGGTGACAGAATCTTTCGACCATTTGTCGGACATTTTCTCCCTATATACAACTAAACAAATCAAACTCTTTCTTCAGCAAAGATATCTTGTTCTTTTTAATTTCCTTCCCACCGGCTGCTTTAACTTCTATTGCTTCCCACATCGACTTTGAAGTTTTATCATGTTGTAGCAGAAACAGAATATCATCTCGAACAGATTTTTGTACCAATGCACTCATTTTCTATTCATTAGAGGCTTGTTTTCTATATCTTTCAACATATTCATTGAGTGGTACTAATTGTCCATTTTCTTTTGCTGGCTTTACATATCCCAATTTTAACAAAACCCAACTATCATAAGCATACGCTTTAACCCAACCCTCAAATTTGTCTTTCCACCAGTTATAATCTTCAATATTCATTAGTCTAGGTGGTTTCTGATGATTTTGTTGGGTTTTTCACATGTTTATCAAAGTTATTTTGATCCATATAAAATAAAAACGCAACGGAAAGATTATTTAAAACATGTTACTTACAAGATATAAAACTCATTTTATATGTAAAACCCAATAACCGGATCCATATATAAACATGCATACTATCAAAATAAAAACACAACCATAGGGTGTTTTAGAATACTACCTTCTTGGAGTAAAAGACATGAAGAAGATGATGCTTCTTGAACGGTTGCGTTCAAGTGTATAAGACCTCAAGCTTGTATACCCCAAGCCTTCCACCAAACACTTTGATTTTAGTTAGGATTTTACACTCATGAACTCACTTGAAAAATCCCTCTCATGGAACCAACTCATGGCCGAAAAATATGAGAGAAAAATAGAGTTCTTGCACTTATTTTACAAACTTGGAAAAACCCTCATGAATCACCACCTTGGCCGATTTTTTTAGAGCATTTTCAAGTCTTCACTTTTATTCTTTGTCATCAAAATGAATATAAAAACATGAGAGAATATTGCCACCCTTTTTGCCCAATCAAGACCCTCCTAAACATGCAAAATGCATGTATGATCATTGGACCAAAAGGTCTTGGGAAGAGAAGGGGGGGACCTTTTATATTTAAAAAAAAATCAATTTTCTTTTAAACAATTTAAGTCTTATATATATATATATATATAGTAGGAGTTGGGTAGAAAGTGGGTCTTTCCTAGAAAGTCTAGGAAGCAATCAGAATGCGACATGTGGCATTGAAGATTTTTAATTAGAAGGGCAATTGTGTACTTTCATATTCTATTTTTATTTTTCAAATTTATCTTCATTAGCTAACTATCCATGTTCATATTTTGTAACCGTTGTTCCCCATGATTTTCTGAATAATTTGTTTTTGAAATCTAAACCAATCGCATATTCCATTGTTTAGAAGATTACTGGAAATTATCAGCATGTTCTTGGTGCTTTGTTTTAACAACATGTTCTTGGTGCCCTGCATGATAAACATTTTCATCAGATTGTGTTTTATTTTGATGTACCACCCCACATTTCATGCGATTTTCTCTCTCTCTCTCTCTCTCTCTCTCTCTTCCTTCTATCCTTCATGAAGAAACACATCAAGAAAACACATCGTATTAATCTGCTTGCTGTTAAAACACAGCGTCAAGAAATCCTCCAGCATTACCAGCATGGATGGTAAAACACAGCGTATGAATCTGCTTACTGTTAAAACACAACAGTATGAATCTGAATGCTAAAACACAACTGTATGAATCTGCTTGCTGTTAAAACACAACTGTATGAATCTGAATGCTAAAACACAAATGTATGAATCTGCTTGCTGTTAAAATACAACTGTATGAATCTGAATGCTAAAACACAACTGTATGAATCTGCTTGCTGTTAAAACACAACTGTATGAATCTGAATGCTAAAACACAACTGTATGAATCTGCTTGCTGTTAAAACACAACTGTATGAGTCTGCTTGCTGTTAAAACACAACTGTATGAATCTAAATGCTAAAACACAACTGTATGAATCTACTTGCTGTTAAAACACAACTGTATGAATCTGCTTGCTGTTAAAACACAACTGCATGAATCTGAATGCTAAAACACAACTGTATGAATCTGCTTGCTGCTAAAACACAACTGTATTAATTTGCTTGCTATTAAAACACATCGTCAAGAAAACGGAGATGATACAAACAATATTTGAATGGTGATGATGAACTCAGAGATGGAGAAGTGTTTTAATTTGATCCGGTGCTCTCCATCCTTTCTAAAGTTATCTTCTTCCATGATTGTAGTTATTTTTTGTAGGGATTGGGATTTCTAAGATGGGTTTGGAGAGAGAGAGAGGGAAAATCGCGTGAAATTAGGGACTGGGTTTGACTGACGGTTATCTAATTGATTTAAAACACGATATATTGACAAAATTGCCCCTAGTCTTTTAAAACAATGAGTTAAATAAACTAAAAAATTACAAGATTGACAATGACTTCATCTTAACCATTAAACACACCCATTGGATGGCCTAGATCGCTTCCTAGAATTTATAGGAAAAACACACTTTCCGCAGGATCCCTACTATATATATATATATATATATACATATAATTTTATAACTTTTATAAAATTATAACATCACATGTTATAAGACTTATACTACTTTTATTATGTTATTTGACCCATTAAATAACAAAATAAAATATTCTCTCAAAATAAATTATCCATATAATTTATTAGTTTGTCAAGTGCAATTATTTAGAAAACCAATTTATAAATATTCTAAGTGTTAATATTTATTTGTATGATCATATCATAAATAAATATTATAAGTGTTTATCTAGCTTGTATTTGGGTATGACTCGACTTGGATCATAACGTACTAGCCACACCAATTTAATATGTGTCTTGTGCATACAGAATCCAACAATCTCCCATTTGCACAAGATACATAGAAGATTGATGAAAGTAGTAAAGACCACCTAACTACAGTTTACTACCCCTAATACGTATGACTATATGTCCCATTCAATAACATCATCCCCTTCAAGTCCCTTACTTGAACATGATTTAGGTGAATCTATCATTTATCCTTTCATTACAGATGTCATGTCAAATCCAGAGACATAGAGTGATCACTCTCTGTTGATTTAACTTTAGCAGGCCTTAGACATCTTACTCTCAACGAATAAGAGGAACAAATCCCTTCTTGACTACATACGTTTCTCACAATCACCTTGTACCACACCTGAGCTTAGCCTTATGTACTGCCTCATTACAGACAACGAAGAACTAGGTCAAGGTATAATACTTGGTGAATATCAAGACCCAATATATATCTCAGGTCAGAGGATACTATGATATTCTCCTTTACTCAAATTTACTTATGATCAATCACAAATGATTCAATGCAATAACATTTGAGAGCGAGTCAGTCCAATATTTGTATCCCACAAATATCTATGAACTTTGGCAGCAACACTTTGCTCTATATTCACACCTAATGAATATCCACCAATCCAAGTTCGTAATAGTCTTACATTCATATTTGTTCCCACAAGTATGATCGACTACGGACATTTAGAATAAGCAACTTATTCACGGATTTAAATATGCTAAAATGGAACATAACTCAAAATACCATAAAGAGTTATAATAACTGTTGTTCCAATATCCAAATACAAAATAGATCAAATCCAATCACTAGAATATCGAAGTCCTAAGGCACAAGTATGACCCTTCATGCTTTGCCCATTCAAGGAACTTCGTGAATGGATCCGTAATATTTTAATTATTGTGAATTTTGCGAATACATATCTTTCCCCTTTTTCAACTTCATCCCTTATGTAGTTGAAACTCCACTCAATGTGCCTAGTCTTTTGATGTGCACGAGGTTCCTTGATTTGAGCAATCGCACCATCGTTATCATAAAGACCTCTAGGGGTCCTGAATGGTAGGGACTACCCCTAGATCGCCAACAATTCAAGTGGCAGATCCACATGAATCATCTCGTTCAATGAAGCGACGATGTATTCTGATTCTGTAGTGGATAATGCTACCCTGATTGTGATCGAGAATCATCTCGATCAGTTTGGAAACTCGTATCCATGTAACCCTTTACAACGAATTCTTCTTCACCAGATCCGTATATTAGAAATATATCCTTAGTCCATCTACGGTATTTCAATATACTTTTAACAGTCATCCAATGATCGTTACTTGGATTTCGCTGGTATCTGCTCATCATGCTTAATGCGTATGACATGTCTGGTCTAGTGCATATCATTATATACATAATGAATCCTATAGCAGACGCATATGGGATTCCTTTCATTCTTTCTTGCCCATCCTTTGAGCTTGGACATTGAGACGCACTCAATATTGTCCTCTTTTGAATAGGTACCAAACCTTTCTAAGAGTTCTCCATCTTGAACCTATTCAAGACTTTGTCGATGTATGCATTTTAGTTTAAACCTATCAAGCGCCTTGATCTATCCCTATAGATCTTTATTCCCAAAATATAGGCAGCTTCACCAAGATCCTTGGTACGTGCGCGACTATACATATTTTTACAATGAAATTACACACGAATTGGTTTTAAATTTATAAAAGTGATTATTACTTTTACAACAAAACACACACGAAAGAGGCAAGTGTACCCCGTCATATATGTAGTAAAGTATCGGTAAGAACCAAGTATCAATCCACGGAAATGGGCGGAGAAATAATACTAGACCTTTGTCACTAAATTACCGGTAAAAACATAATTTGTTTTGGTTTTTAATTAAACTAAAGTAAGCATAAATAAATACTTATAAATCATAGTAAATTATATATAAATAGCCTTGCTTAATACACAACCGCAGCATGTCAACTAAGTTAGTTTTGGCATTTAGAAGCATTCGGTCAATTTTCCATTTCGAGACAATTAGTATCCCTTTCGGGAATCCTAACATGACAATCATTCGGAAAGTTAAAACGATAAACACACTTTAACCACCTAAAATTGTTCTTTAACGTGCGATTGATAAATGTCTACAAAAATCTCCTAAAAATAAGTTAGTCATCCGTTAGGAGTTTTCTAACCTCACTTAATCAAGGAAAGCAACACCGATAAACACAATGCAGCCACCGAGACAAGCATAAACTAGATTAAATCACAACCGAGTTCATTTTACAAATCTTGCACATAAATTCACCAAGATAGCAATTTTGGCCGAAACTACTAACTAAGCTAACAAATCATGGCAAGAATTCGTAACAACACCATCTAACCCGTTAGAGTCCTTCCGTGAGGGCAAGCTCTCTTGATTAATAATAATTGCATTTTATTAAACCACTAACCCGTTAGAGTATCATGGTGCCTACATTTTAACCAAGTTAAACTAGTTAACCAAATTAAAAGTTTACTAATACATGATTAAATAAGCTTCGTTTTTCAACTATCTTACCTAACCAAGCACCAATCATCCAACACAATTACTTATAATCAAGAAATCAATATCAATAACAAGGTTGCAAACTAATCATCAAAGATAATCATAGAAAACACTTCAAAATGTCATTACAAACATAGATTAACATACTAATCAAGCAAGGGATTGTTGTGTTTTTGCCCAAAGGCTTACATTAATACATAATAATCAGTCTAAATGCTTGAAATATAACAAAATTATGGAAAGATTTAAGAAACCAAACCATAAACAAGCATAAGAATGAGAATCTGGATAGTAAATGAGCAAAACCGGGCAATGTGGCTTGAATCCGAGTGAAAGCAGCAGCCTTCGGAGCCTCAAAATCGCCTGCAGAGCTCCCAAAATGTCCAGAGTTACGTCTAAAATGGTGCTGTTCTGTTTAAATGCTTTTTCGAAGTCGCACGGCCGTTCTTCCGATCGCACGACCGTGCACTTTAAGCATTATTGGTGGTGGGCCACCATACTGCGTGACGTCACAGATCGTTGACTGGTCTTCGGCCACGCACGGTCGTTCTTGGCCTGGCACGACCGTTCCTTTCCGGCATTTGGCTTGCACGCCTTGACTTGTGGTCGTTCCACTCCGAGATGTTGCTTGATCTCGGATCCGCACGACCGTTCTCCATGAGGAACGACCGTGCATTTTCAGGTTTGCCTTCATAGCCTTGCACGGTGAGTTGCACGCCTGGTTCATCGCCGGGACTTTCTTGTTTGTCGGATATGCACGGTCGTGCATATGGCCGCATGACCGTGCCAAACGCCCAGGTCAGTCTTTTTCCACAGAATCTTCGCAGCTTCATCGTTTTGTCCGGAAAGTCCTCGTTTTTGGTATCATCTTGTCTGGTATGCTGTTTTAGGCCTGTAAACCAAAATGTAGATAATTAAGTATCCGAATGACGGTTTTACGGCCGAAAACGCATAAAATGGGGGTAAAACGGGGGACTAAAATATGTGTAAATTAGCGAATATCAAATCTCCCCACACTTGAACCTTGCTTGTCCTCAAGCAAGCAGAACTAAAAAGCAATAAAAGACGGAAAGAAACAAGTACGATAATTTACACACTATTTTATTGAAAACTACTTTAAACGGTTGGCCGGTTTGTCGAAAGACATCATCAAAAGACTAAAACCCAACAAGCATATGCAATTATAATAGCGACAACCAAAAAGCCGTGACTTCACATTTAATTGACTCGACATGTTAATCTTCACACGACTCACAATATTCACACACACTCGGTTTTATTTATGAAACATACATAAAATGTGTATGTGCAAACACTCAACGCCTAGTCAATGAAACATGTAATATCATAAGCTTGTCATAAGATCTCGTCTCCACCAACTAACATGCAAATAAGTGTAAATCAAGAGGTCTTTACGGGTTGTAACGTTAGGCTTGGGCGAAGGGTATGGATGTAGACATTTAAAGTGGCGAAAATGGTTAAAACTCGGTTTTAGCGTTTAACTAGCAAGAACTTAATACAATTATACATACAAACGCCTTAAAAAGGCGACTAAAGCGCAATCGAGCTTATCAACGAAATTTTAACATTTAAACATTCAAAATTGCTCGATTTCTATCAACTTCACCCTATTTTAGGGTGTTTTATTTTCTGGGTTGTGTTGTTGTTTTTGTTTTTGTTTTTTTTTTTTTGTTTTTTTTTGTTTTTTTTTTATAAATAACTATACAATAAACCGAAACAAATGCTAGTTAAACGATTATTTTGTCCGAGTTTCAACACTAAAAAGGGTTTAAAAACATAAAAAGGCTAAATTTGGCTAAGTGGGCGATAATGTGGGTAAACAAAGGTAAACGGGAAGGCTCGACATGGTTAATCCTAAAGGGTAATATAAGGTGAACGGGAAGCACAACACAAAGAACAAGGCTTACAACAAAGGGGTAATCTAAGTGCCTCTATCACTTTTACACGAATTCACAAGTTCATGGTCTTAACAAGCATACTAGTGACAAATTCTAAATTACACATAACATCCGGCTCACTCCTATATCCGAAATGAACAAATATATAACAATAGGCTCAAATATGCTCACGTAACGGATGGAATGGGTAAAAGTGTGAAAACTATCATGTAAGTCTTTCTTTGTTTGTCACGCTTTCCGGTTTTTCTTTTTCAAAAATATTTTTGCTTGTCGAGTTTTTATCAAGTCCGAGGTTTTCTAAAACACAACCAACCGGTTTATTTACTAATATATATACAAAAATACAGGTATTTTTTTGAATGATTTTTCTGAATTTTCTGATTTTTTTTTTATATATAAATGAGGACAAACAAAGTTAACGAAGTTAACCCCCTCCCCACACTTGAACTTCGCATTGTCCCCAATGCGAAACCCGAAATATAGAGAAAAAGGATAATGGTACTCCCCTCAAGATGATAGCTGATGAATCGAGGCTTCCAAAGCTGCGTCTGTCATATGCTCCTGTGAAAGACCTGATAGCCTCAATCTGCAAATATGTCATATGGTACAGCGCAACAGAACAGTAACAGAATAAACCCAAATAAACCATAATTTACATAAATACTACTAGTTCAAACAAAGACATAACAAACAGTTAATTGTTTTAAAATACAAAACAAACCGAGGGTGTAGGAAATAGTATGCAAAAAATAACACCCGAAATAACAAGTACTAATAATAACCATAAAAGCCACCAACGAAAATCACCACCAACGCCTACTCGTCATCATCGTCATCGTGTCTCGTAAAGGACGGGCCTGCACCACCGTAACCAGGAGGGTTCCACGGTGGGAACTCTGGAGGGTTTTGGAAGTAGTTGGGATATGCATGGCGCATCTCCCCAAATAGGTATGAAAACCCGGCACTCACTCCCTGATACAAGCTCTCTTGGCTCTGCCTCAGCTGATCCTGACTGGTCCGCAGCTGATCCTGACTGGCCCGGATATGGTCCTGGCTGGTCCTGATCTGATCGATATACGTACCATGTTGTTCCTGCGTGACCCGCATTTGCTGGAACTGCTGATAAAAGTCCGGCCAATCCTGATGCTGGTAGAACTCGTGGTGCTGCGGCTGGTGTGGCGGTGTGTGTGGCTGGTGCTGCTCGTGCATCTCTACATCTTCTTCCTCTTCCTCTGCTGGGAGCGGGGGTAACGGGTCCCAGACCTCGTTATTCAGCCCCCTCAACCTATCCCGTGATCAGTCTCAATAATAACCCCCATCGCTTTCAGCGATCTGATGTCGACATGCACCCCCTCAGTAATCAGGGTGAGACTCTGAAGTACCTCATCAGTCATAAGATGCTCATTGTAAGCAATTTCGGTCACATACTGACCGCCATGTATTTGACTGCTAGGAGTCCTCCCTGAACACTTCATAAAGTATTCAGCCATACGCGCCGCTAAGTTAATTGGCGCCTTCTCCACCAATGCGTAAAGAAAAATCAGATCTGGTGTTGGACAGTTACCAAGACTGTCCATGCGCCCGCATATAGTGTGGCTGAATACATGGTGCATCACTCGCACCAGAGGGTCTTTAAGTCGCGAAGCTTTTGACATTCTGGGGTTGTATGGATCCCCAACAGCATTTACAGCCCAAAACTCATCCCTTGCTGCATCAGACGGGAAAGTGAACTGCTCTGTGAAGACACTGGCATCATCCATGTCTTCCCTAGTGTAAATACCGAGTCTCCTTCCCAGACGACCAACCGACCACCGGTGCCATTTACCACACAATCGGAAAGCTATCCGCTCCTTGTGGCGGAATTTGGGTCGTCGAGCAGCAACTGGCTTCTCGTAAGCATACGATGCAAAGAACTCGATGGTAAGCTCCAAGTAAACGGGTCGGTTGCAACCGACCAAATTTATTAATGGACGACTCATCATATTTTCCAAACGATCATATTGATTCAGTTCTTGCATCACTTCCCAATCAAGCCATCTTGGGACTCCGAATTGCCCCCTCCGGGCCCATAATTCGTCTCTTTTTGGAATGCACAAAGCTTCACGCTCGTTGTTAGGATCGAACTGTAGGAAGGGATGATTCATCTGTAATGGGGAACATTGTTAGAAAGACAGAAATAGGAGAAAATGGAATTGAAAACAGCCGAGCAGCAATTTATGAAGTTTCTGTCCAACTGATCTGGGCAAATGGCACGAGCGTGCTTCGATATGCACGGTCGTGCATATCCGCGAATTAACAGTCAAGCCCAGTGAATGTCGGACACGCACGACCGTTCCTTAAGCGGAACGACCGTGCAACATCGGACATAAGCTGATATCGTTGAACCACCCGGAGTCGCACGACCGTTCCATACAAGGAACGACCGTGCCACAACAGACCTGCAGTTTTTCGGACCCCTGATCTAGTAACAGCCTGATTTTTCGCAAATTTCAACAAGTATTTGGGCTAACAGGGGTCGGAATCACAATCGGGTGTTCACGATACTTCGATTTAATAAAGGTTAGGGTTTCGATTTGTTTATGAAGAGAACCCTAATAAATCCCTTGTTGAATCGGAAGAAATCTACCTAGAAAGCAAGAAAACATGAAATCTAACACTAGAGACGTACCGTGCGAAGTTGGGTGCGAGATCGTGCGAAGAATCGTGCGATTTGGCGTAAAAACCGCTCTGGAACGGCTGCAGCTGCTAGGGTTCGCGAATGAGAGACTTGGCTGCAGATGAGGGTTTATATATTGTGCAAAATGACAAAACTGCCCCCAGCCTGCCGCACGGTCGTTCGCCGATTGGCACGGTCGTGCGGAACCGGCGACTCTCATTTTCCTCGGTGATGCACCGAGGGTGCGACTCGCCGTGCCAGATCCTCGAAAACGCACGGTCGTGCGGATCGTGGCACGGGCGTGCATCAGCTGCAGATCAGAATTTTCTGCAGATTGCATTTTCAGCAACTGTTTTGGCCGTTTTTCGCCATTTTTTCGACACGCCAACTGTTCTAACAATATTGCAACATAGAACCTTCGCCCGGCACGAATAGAAACTGTACAAACTATCGGAAACTACCTAACTAACCTAAATTACGCTAAAACTATAAAAACATAAAAAAAATGGACAATTTTGCCCCTATAACGCCAAAGACGCTCCTGCTACATTTTTGTCGGCGAGTCAGTAGCGTAGACTCATGCTAAATTTTTGTCGACGAGTCGATAGCAAGACTCCAAGCTAAAACTAGAAAAATAAATCCTAAATGACTAAACTACCCCTAAAGCGTAAAATACGCTCTTGCTGCATTTTTGATCCACGAGTCAGCAGCGTAGACTCTCTCCTCCCCACACTTATGATGTGTGCGGGGTTTGGAGTTCAATAACCTCCATCACCGACTCTGTCGGCCCGGCAACATATGACTTCAAGCGATGCCCATTTACTTTGAAAATAACGTCGTCCGCGTTCTCTATTGCAACAGTCCCATACGGAAATATCTCTTTAACCGTGTATGGGCCTGTCCAACGTGAATGGAGCTTTCCGGGAAATAAGCGCAACCGCGAGTTGTAAAGAAGGACAAGATCGCCCGCTTGGAATTCTTTGTGGTCCTTCAAGCGTTTATCATGCAATCTCTTCGTGCGCTCCTTGTATAACACGGAGTTCTCATAAGCGCATTGTCGCAACTCTTCCAACTCGTGAATCTGGAGGAACCGGGCTTCACCTCCGGCTTTTAGGTCCAGATTTGCGGTCTTTAGCGCCCACATCGCTTTGTGTTCCAGCTCAACCGGTAGATGGCATGCCTTTCCGTAAACAAGCCTAAAGGGAGTAGTCCCAATAGGCGTCTTGTAAGCCGTACGGAAGGCCCACAACGCTTCATCAAGCTTATCTGACCAATCCTTGCGATTTGCACCTACTGACCGCTCAAGGATTCTTTTTAGCCCCCGGTTCGTGACTTCCACCTGCCCGCTTGTCTGTGGATGATAGGGCGTGGATAGACGGTGATGCACACCGTAACGGGACAAAGCTCTCTCGAGCTGAGTATTGCAAAAATGCGTCCCTCTGTCACTGATAAGCGCTTTCGGAGCGCCGAACCGGGCAAATAAGCTTTTCAAAAATCTCACGACCACCCTGGCATCATTGGTGGGTAAGGCCTGCGCCTCCGCCCACTTCGATACATAGTCAACCGCGACCAGGATGTACTTATTACCTCGTGAGGGGGGAAAAGGTCCCATGAAGTCTATCCCCCAGATATCAAAGACTTCACAAACCTGAATCCAGGTCTGAGGCATTTCATCACGTGCCGATATATTTGTCGCTCTCTGGCAAGCATCGCACGCTCTAACCCAACTCTGCGTATCACGAAATATAGTCGGCCAATAAAACCCGGAGTCCAACACTTTCTTGGCGGTAAAGTTGGCTCCATGGTGGCCTCCGGTAGGTCCCTCGTGACAGTGGCGCAGAATATCGGTCGCCTCCTTCCCTGAAACACATCTCCTAATCACCTGATCAGCACCAACCCGAAACAAGTAAGGGTCATCCCAAATGTAGTGCTTGACATCCGAAAAGAATTTCCTCTTTTGCTGGTGAGTCAACCCTTTAATCAGAATCCCGCAAGCAAGGTAGTTCGCAATGTCAGCGAACCATGGCGACTCATCGCATATCTCAACACTCATCAAAGACTCGTGTGGGAAGTTGTCATTTATGGAATCCCAACGCGCGTCCACGATGTCTCCATGCTCTAACCGAGATAGATGGTCAGCCGCTACATTCAACGCACCCTTTCTATCTTGAATCTCAATATCAAACTCCTGCAGCAACAAGATCCACCTGATCAGACGTGGCTTAGCGTCCTGCTTGCTGAAGAGATATCGGATGGCAGCGTGATCAGTATACACAACGGTTTTCGAAAGCACCAAGTACGATCTAAATTTGTCAAATGCGAAGACGACTGCCAAGAGCTCTTTTTCAGTCGTGGTATAATGCTCTTGAGCGTCGTGAAGAGTTTTGCTCGCATAATAGATCGGGTGAAAGTGCTTTTCTCTCTTTTGACCGAGAACGGCCCCTATGGCGTAATCACTCGCGTCGCACATAATCTCAAACGGCAAACTCCAGTCCGGTGCAACTAAAATAGGGGCCTCAATCAACTTTTGCTTGAGAAGGTCAAAGGCTCTCAAGCAATCATCTCCGAATATGAACGGAGCGTCTTTCTCCAACAGACGGGTCATGGGTCTGGCGATTTTTGAAAAATCTTTAATGAATCGCCGATAGAACCCGGCATGACCGAGAAAGCTCCGTATCGCTCTAACAGAGGTGGGAGGCGGAAGTCGGGAAATGATATCCACTTTGGCTGGATCGACCTCCATACCAGCATGCGAAATCTTGTGCCCCAGAACTATGCCCTCCTTCACCATGAAGTGGCATTTCTCCCAGTTCAGGACCAGATTCGTCTCCTCGCACCTCTTCAACATTTTCCTCAAATTTTCCAAACAGTGATCGAAGGAATCCCCAAATACCGAAAAATCATCCATGAAAACCTCCATGGAATCCTCGATCATGTCATGGAAAATTGCAACCATGCATCTCTGGAAGGTTGCTGGTGCATTACATAACCCAAAAGGCATCCGCCGGTAGGCGAATGTGCCGAAGGGGCATGTAAAGGTAGTCTTCTCCTGATCCTCAGGAGCGATAGGAATCTGAAAGTACCCAGAGAATCCGTCAAGGAAACAGTAATATAACTTTCCCGACAGACGTTCCAACATCTGGTCGATGAATGGAAGCGGGAAGTGATCCTTGCGAGTAGCATCATTGAGCTTGCGGTAGTCAATGCAAACTCGCCACCCAGTGACGGTACGGGTAGGAATTAGCTCATTCCTATCATTCGAGACTACAGTCATACCACCTTTCTTAGGTACAACCTGCACCGGACTCACCCACACAGAGTCAGAAATAGGATAAATCATGCCGCCATCCAACAATTTAATCACCTCCTTCTTCACCACGTCCTGCATATTTGGATTTAAACGCCTCTGATGCTGTGCACATGGTTTGTACTCGTCTTCCATCAGAATCTTGTGAGTACAAAAAGAAGGATTGATGCCCTTGATATCCATGATTTTCCATGCAATGGCTCTCTTATGAAGTCTCAGAACCTCGAGAAGCCGAATTTTCTCATCCTTTTCCAACGATGCCGAAATTATGACCGGTAGACGACGCTCCTCGTCTAGAAATGCGTACTCGAGATGTGGCGGGAGTTCCTTTAACTCCAAAGGCGTCGGATCATCAACCGAAGGCTCTGTTTCCCCCTTTTTCACATGGTCAATTTCAAGAAATCTCTCCGGACTCTGGGAACCATCGTCACCAATCTGATAGACTGGCTGCTCGAAATCGTGGCCCTCCTGCGTAATGCCAATCAGGTCCCCACACGACAAACGTGTGTCCGAATCAATCTCATCAATAGTACCTTGAAAATGAGAGCAAACACATGCATCGACAATGTCGACGTAATAAAGCTTGTCATCGTGACATTGCGGATGCTGCATCGATCTTTTGATATCGAATGTCACGTGCTCATCATTCACTCGGAGCGTGATTTGGCCAGCTGCCACATCAACAATCGTCCTCGCTGTATTGAGGAAAGGACGTCCAAGTATCAAAGGTACCCTTGAATCTTCATCCATGTCAAGGATAACAAAGTCCACGGGGAAAACAAATTTATCGATTTTTACAAGCATGTTTTCCACAAATCCGCGCGGATACTTTATTGAGCGATCTGCCAACCGAATGCTCATCCTAGTGGGTGACGGCTCACCCAGATCCAGTTTAGTAAAAACCTTATATGGCATAAGGTTAATACTCGCTCCCAAGTCAGCCAACGCATGGCTAACAGACATGTTTCCAATCAAACACAGGAGCGTGAAACTACCAGGATCTCCCATTTTCGTGGGCAGACGGTTTTGCAGAACGGCGGAACAAGTCTCATTCATCACCACACACGATATATCCTCGAGCTTCTGTTTATTTGAGAGGATATCCTTAAGGAATTTCGCATACTTTGGCATCTGGGCCAAGGCTTCAACAAACGGTATATTGATGTGTAGTTGCTTAAACAACTCAAGGAACTTACCGTATTGTTCTTCATTCTTCTGCTTCTTCAGCCTGCCTGGATAAGGTACCTGAGGAGTGTAATCTTTGACCGGCTCCTGGACTTGTGCTGTACTTGCTGGGCGTAGCCTGGCTTGCACCTCGTCCGGTGTGTCAGTCGGGACCGCTTCAGTGATCGGTACTGAGTCCGATATGACGGGTCCGGTAGTTTTTCCACTCCTGGTCATCACAGCATTTACATCCCTCTGTCCGCCCGGGTTTGGTTCTGTATTACCCGGAAGACCGCCTGGGGGCCTTTTGGACATCATCTGTGCCAGCTGACCAACCTGATTCTCGATATTCTGAATCGAGGCCTTCTGACTCCTCATTTCTCCCTCGTTAGCCAGAAAAACGATCCTCGCTTTGTTGGTATCGTTTTTCGGAGCTAGAGAGAAGCTGAGCCATCATATCCTCCAGCTTGGAATTGGACTGAGGGGCCTGTTGCTGGGAGCTACTCCCAGTGCCCTGATTCTGGTACGAATATGGACGCTGCTGGTAGGGTTGATTGTACTGCTGGTACTGCTGACCCTGCTGAGGCGCTGGAGCACGCTGAGTGAACCCCAATGGGTTCTGATTGCCTGCATTCGCTCGCCACCCCAAAATTTGGGTGATTTCTCCATCCGGGATTATAGGTGTTGCTGTACGGGTTGTTCTGCGGCCTTACTTGATTACTCACAAAATCTACCTCTTCCTGGCCCTCATATACGACTCCCTGAAAACATGCCCCAGGCTCGTGTGACACTCCGCACTGGTCACATCCCGAGCCAGCATGCGCAATCATCTGGGACTTGTCGAATCTCGATGTAAGAGCCGAGAGTTGTGCAGTAATGGCCGTGTAATCGTCTACAGCATGAACTCCTGAGCGAGATGATGATGATGTTGCCCGACCTCTATCTCCATCCCGACGAGAACTGGATTTCAACGCAGCTTTCTCGATAATATCATACGCTTCAGTCGGCGTCTTAGTTCCAAGATCGCCGCCCGCGTTCACGTCTAATCGCTCCTGCGTGTTATAGTTGAGCCCCTGATAGAACGTCAAAACCAGCTGTCGCTTGGAGAAGCCGTGATGTGGCACATCAATCAATAAATCCTTGAATCTCTCCCAAGCTGCATGCAACGACTCGCCCTCGTCTTGGCGAAAGGAAACAATCCGGTTCCGTAGTTTGTTCGTTTTCTCAGGTGGAAAATATTTCTGCATAAACTGCTCCGCCAACTGATTCCAGGTCCTGATGGACCCGGCAGGAAGTGACATAAGCCAAGCTCTAGCTTTGTCACGTAACGAAAACGGAAACAACCTCAACCGAATTGCGTCCTCATGAAACACCAGTCATCCTAAATGTCGAACAAATAGCAAGAAAAGCAGCGATATGCCTCCCGGGATCCTCATGCTCACGTCCGTCGAACTGCAACCGAATTCTGCAACATGTTAATACACTAGATTTATTTCAAATTAGGTGCATCTATAGTGGGCTGAAGGATACTCGGCTCCAGGCCTGCCCTTCCGGGCTGATTCGTTTCGTTCAAATGGTCGAGTCGTCGTCCGCCATGACGACTCTCTCCTCGTCCTCTAAGCTTTCGTCTTCAGAGATAATCACCGGCTCGTCAAATTGCATTTGCAATGCGTTGTGCAACGACGAGTGACCTTTCCGTGCGTAGCCTGGCTTGCACCTCGTCCGGTTTGTGTCAGTCGGGACCGCTTCAGTGATCGGTACTGAGTCCATATGACGGGTCCGGTAGTTTTTCCACTCCTGGTCATCACAGCATTTACATCCCTCTGTCCGCCCGGGTTTGGTTCTGTATTACCCGGAAGACCGCCTGGGGGCCTTTTGGACATCATCTGTGCCAGCTGACCAACCTGATTCTCGATATTCTGAATCGAGGCCTTCTGACTCCTCATTTCTCCCTCGTTAGCCAGAAACGATCCTCGCTTTGTTGGTATCGTTTTTCGGAGCTAGAGAGAAGCTGAGCCATCATATCCTCCAGCTTGGAATTGGACTGAGGGCCTGTTGCTGGGAGCTACTCCCAGTGCCCTGATTCTGGTACGAATATGGACGCTGCTGGTAGGGTTGATTGTACTGCTGGTACTGCTGACCCTGCTGAGGCGCTGGAGCACGCTGAGTGAACCCCAATGGGTTCTGATTGCCTGCATTCGCTCGCCACCCAAAATTTGGGTGATTTCTCCATCCGGGATTATAGGTGTTGCTGTACGGGTTGTTCTGCGGCCTTACTTGATTACTCACAAAATCTACCTCTTCCTGGCCCTCATATACGACTCCCTGAAAACATGCCCCAGGCTCGTGTGACACTCCGCACTGGTCACATCCCGAGCCAGCATGCGCAATCATCTGGGACTTGTCGAATCTCGATGTAAGAGCCGAGAGTTGTGCAGTAATGGCCGTGTAATCGTCTACAGCATGAACTCCTGAGCGAGATGATGATGATGTTGCCCGACCTCTATCTCCATCCCGACGAGAACTGGATTTCAACGCAGCTTTCTCGATAATATCATACGCTTCAGTCGGCGTCTTAGTTCCAAGATCGCCGCCCGCGTTCACGTCTAATCGCTCCTGCGTGTTATAGTTGAGCCCCTGATAGAACGTCAAAACCAGCTGTCGCTTGGAGAAGCCGTGATGTGGCACATCAATCAATAAATCCTTGAATCTCTCCCAAGCTGCATGCAACGACTCGCCCTCGTCTTGGCGAAAGGAAACAATCCGGTTCCGTAGTTTGTTCGTTTTCTCAGGTGGAAAATATTTCTGCATAAACTGCTCCGCCAACTGATTCCAGGTCCTGATGGACCCGGCAGGAAGTGACATAAGCCAAGCTCTAGCTTTGTCACGTAACGAAAACGGAAACAACCTCAACCGAATTGCGTCCTCTGAAACACCAGTCATCCTAAATGTCGAACAAATAGCAAGAAAAGCAGCGATATGCCTCCCGGGATCCTCATGCTCACGTCCGTCGAACTGCACCGAATTCTGCAACATGTTAATAACACTAGATTTAATTTCAAAATTAGGTGCATCTATAGTGGGCTGAAGGATACTCGGCTCCAGGCCTGCCCTTCCGGGCTGATTCGTTTCGTTCAATGGTCGGTCGTCGTCCGCCATGACGACTCTCTCCTCGTCCTCTAAGCTTTCGTCTTCAGAGATAATCACCGGCTCGTCAATTGCATTTGCAATGCGTTGTGCAACGACGAGTGACCTTTCGCGCAGCCTCCTACTTCTTCTAAGATTATGCGCTGGTTCGTCAGTCGGCTCAGCAATAGCGGGTGCGGGAGTTGAGGACATCAACCTGCAAACGAAAGACTGACACAATGAATATTTTATTAATAAAATAATGCTTCTTTTTTTTTTTTTTTTTTTTGCTGAATAAAAGCAGAATATGTATAAATATAGGCTGTAAAATTTATAAAAATCCGAAAATGGGCCGAAATTTTTTATAAAAATTAAAGCAATGGAAATAATCGAATCGGCTAGTTTAAAAACGATTTTTAAGAGCCGAAAACTCAAAGAATAAATGAATCAATAAATCCGGATTTGAACAAATAAATAGAATAAAAATTTACAAATGTACAAAACAATCACAAAAATGAATAAATTCAATTAAAAACAAGAAATATTAACAGATAAATCAACGAATAAATAATCACGAAGGTATACACAAATATTAACAAGTATATACACCGATAACACAATGACTCGGGTCGTTCCTAAAACTCGCCATTCCCCGGCAACGGCGCCAAAAAACTTGGTACGTGCGCGACTATACATATTTTTACAATGAAATTACACACGAATTGGTTTTAAATTTATAAAAGTGATTATTACTTTTACAACAAAACACACACGAAAGAGGCAAGTGTACCCCGTCATATATGTAGTAAAGTATCGGTAAGAACCAAGTATCGATCCACGGAAATGGGCGGAGAAATAATACTAGACCTTTGTCACTAAATTACCGGTAAAAACATAATTTGTTTTGGTTTTTAATTAAACTAAAGTAAGCATAAATAAATACTTATAAATCATAGTAAATTATATATAAATAGCCTTGCTTAATACACAACCGCAGCATGTCAACTAAGTCAGTTTTGGCATTTAGAAGCATTCGGTCAATTTTCCATTTCGAGACAATTAGTATCCCTTTCGGGAATCCTAACATGACAATCATTCGGAAAGTTAAAACGATAAACACACTTTAACCACCTAAAATTGTTCTTTAACGTGCGATTGATAAATGTCTACAAAAATCTCCTAAAAATAAGTTAGTCATCCGTTAGGAGTTTTCTAACCTCACTTAATCAAGGAAAGCAACACCGATAAACACAATGCAGCCACCGAGACAAGCATAAACTAGATTAAATCACAACCGAGTTCATTTTACAAATCTTGCACATAAATTCACCAAGATAGCAATTTTGGCCGAAACTACTAACTAAGCTAACAAATCATGGCAAGAATTCGTAACAACACCATCTAACCCGTTAGAGTCCTTCCGTGAGGGCAAGCTCTCTTGATTAATAATAATTGCATTTTATTAAACCACTAACCCGTTAGAGTATCATGGTGCCTACATTTTAACCAAGTTAAACTAGTTAACCAAATTAAAAGTTTACTAATACATGATTAAATAAGCTTCGTTTTTCAACTATCTTACCTAACCAAGCACCAATCATCCAACACAATTACTTATAATCAAGAAATCAATATCAATAACAAGGTTGCAAACTAATCATCAAAGATAATCATAGAAAACACTTCAAAATGTCATTACAAACATAGATTAACATACTAATCAAGCAAGGGATTGTTGTGTTTTTGCCCAAAGGCTTACATTAATACATAATAATCAGTCTAAATGCTTGAAATATAACAAAATTATGGAAAGATTTAAGAAACCAAACCATAAACAAGCATAAGAATGAGAATCTGGATAGTAAATGAGCAAAACCGGGCAATGTGGCTTGAATCCGAGTGAAAGCAGCAGCCTTCGGAGCCTCAAAATCGCCTGCAGAGCTCCCAAAATGTCCAGAGTTACGTCTAAAATGGTGCTGTTCTGTTTAAATGCTTTTTCGAAGTCGCACGGCCGTTCTTCCGATCGCACGACCGTGCACTTTAAGCATTATTGGTGGTGGGCCACCATACTGCGTGACGTCACAGATCGTTGACTGGTCTTCGGCCACGCACGGTCGTTCTTGGCTTGGCACGACCGTTCCTTTCCGGCATTTGGCTTGCACGCCTTGACTTGTGGTCGTTCCACTCCGAGATGTTGCTTGATCTCGGATCCGCACGACCGTTCTCCATGAGGAACGACCGTGCATTTTCAGGTTTGCCTTCATAGCCTTGCACGGTGAGTTGCACGCCTGGTTCATCGCCGGGACTTTCTTGTTTGTCGGATATGCACGGTCGTGCATATGGCCGCATGACCGTGCCAAACGCCCAGGTCAGTCTTTTTCCACAGAATCTTCGCAGCTTCATCGTTTTGTCCGGAAAGTCCTCGTTTTTGGTATCATCTTGTCTGGTATGCTGTTTTAGGCCTGTAAACCAAAATGTAGATAATTAAGTATCCGAATGACGGTTTTACGGCCGAAAACGCATAAAATGGGGGTAAAACGGGGGACTAAAATATGTGTAAATTAGCGAATATCAATCCTTTATTGGAAAAACAACTTCCAAGCTAGGTTTTACACCTTCCATGGTTGGAATGTCATTTCCAAATAGTAGAATGTCATCGATATACAATACTAAGAAAGTAATAATGCTCCCACTAGCCTTCTTATACAAAAGCTTTATCGACATTCTTGATGAATCCATATTCCCTAATCTCTTCATCAAGACAGTGATTCTAACCTCTAGATGCTTGTTTCAATCCATAGATTGATATCTTTAACTTCCATACTTTGTCAGGATATTATGGATCGACAAAAACCTTCAGGCTGAACCATATAGACATCTTCCTCAAGATATCTATTAAGGAAAGCCGTTTTGACATCCATTTGCCAAATCTCATAATCATATTATGTAGGTATGGCAAATAATATCCTAATCGACTTTAGCATCGCCACAGGCGAGAAGGTCTCATCATAATCAACCCCTTGAGTTTGATTGAAACCTTTTGCTACAAGTCTCGCTTTATAAGTATCCAAGTTATCATGCATATCAGTTTTCTTCCTGAAAAACCCATTTACTTCCAACTACTTTGGAATTAAGAGTTGACACAACCAATTCCCATACTTGGTTGTCATACATGGATCGCGTCTCTACGTTCATGGCTTCAAGCCATATGTCATAATCAGATTTTGACATTGCATCATGGTATGTGGTTGGTTCACCCGAATCTACCACGTAGCATCCATCCATGAAAGATCCATATCTTTCAGGTGGACTACTAATTCTACCAGATCTGCGAACGTTTTGTGTGTATTGATCAACAACTTGATCGTTTTCAACAACCTCTTGTTGAGTGCTAGTATTAACCAAACGTATATCGGCTTGTGGTTCTCAATCCTTATCAAGTTCCACCGTTCTACTAATTCCTTTCACAAGGAACTTAGCTTCCAAGAACTCAACCTTTCAAGTAACAAATATCTTTTGCTTTGTTGGATCGTAGAAATAATATCCTATACCATCTTTAGGATATCCTACAAAGATACACTTAGTGGATCGTACTTCCAATTTGTTTGGGGTGTATTGCTTCACATAAGCTTCACAACCCATACCTTTAAATATGATAATGATGGAGCCCTTACATGCCATATTTCAAAAGGTGTCTTATCCACTTTCTTGGTTGGGGCCATATTTAATACATGGGCCACGGAGAGCAAAGCGTAAACCCAAAATGATAGAGATAATGCGCTCATAGCCATCATAGATCAAACCATATCCAATAGAGTTTGATTTCTCCTCTATCGGAACGAAGAACTTTAATTGAGTTGATTTTCTACTTCACTTTTGAAGATTTTGAACGTTTCAAAACTTCAACTTGGTGTCTTAGTAAGTACACATAACTATAACTACTATAGTTTTCAGTAAAAGTAATGAAGTATCTTTCACCATTCCTAGTCATTGGCTTAAAAGGATCACATACATCCGAATGTATGATACCTAATAAATCTTTTGCCCTTTCCTACTAAAGGGTTTCTTAGTCATTATACTTTGTAAACAAGATTCACATGTATCAAATGAACCAACTTCATTTGTGTCCAAAAGACCATTCTTTCGAAGTGTTTACATGCGACTTCTGTTTATATGACCAAGACGATAATGCCAAGGATAGGTCTCACTGAAATCCATTTTGAGTCTCTTGGTGATTGCTTGGTACATTGAACTATCAAATGACGTATTATCATGAACCAATTCATAAATACCATTTGAAAGCATAGCTTTAAAGTAAAACATGTCATTTGTCGAAATATAAATGTCATTGTTTACAAACTTTAAAATAAAACCATATTGTGTTATATGGGAAACTTGAATAATGTTCTTAGTCAAACTAGGAGCATTCAAAATATTTTTAAAACAATTTCCAAACCATTTGGAAGTTTCAAAATATAGTCTCCTCGGGCTTCAACTTGAACTTTCGCTCCATTGCCCAAGAAGAGACTAATGTCTCCCTTTTGTAATGCTTATTTCTTTTGAACCCTTTGGAACAAATTGCAAACATGAGTTCCACATCCGGTATCTAATACCCATGTGTTAGAAGAAATAACATTAAGGTCAATATGTATTATAATGATTGTACCTGAGATTTGCCTAGCATCCCTCTTGTTTTTCAACTCTTTGAGATAGGTTGGACAATTCCTTTTCAAATACCCTATCTCACCACACTTAAAGTATGGATCGTTCATGGCAACCTTTACCTTCTTTTCTTTTGGTTTCGGCGGTTCCGCTTTAGTCTTTCTTTTCCTTTCTCCCTTTGAAGTGCCCTTTTCCTTTTGCAACATTTGCCTTGGAGTCGGGGTGATGCCCTTTCTTGTTGCCATCCTCATTGATCGTCAGAACGGATAAAGCCCTTTCACTCATATCGAGCCTTTCAAGGTGATCAATGTGGTTTTTCGTCTTAAAGACATGAGATGAGATCGATTGGGTTTCCTCTATTCGACATGCATGAAGTGCTCAAACCGTTTCGAAACGTTCTACCCTTGCTTATTGTAGGAACATTTCCTTCAATTAGGTAATCATGTCATATGCCCATGATATTCAAAATCCTTTTGAATCTCGAGAATCATAGTTCCCAACCTAAGACAAGAGGCTTGCATAGTATCCTCGGTATACTTAATCCAATCTTTATAGACATCCTCATCTTCCATAAGAAGTTCATCGGGAATAGGATCGTTCAACACATAGGATATCATCTCTAACTTTGGAATGATTCTCAAGTTTTGATATGAATCCCTGAAGTGTTATGATTAAGACGATCCTTTTCAAGGATTGTTCTTAGTGATAGGTTCCGGATGGTTTGGGCAATATTGTTAGCGGCCATCTACAAAATTTAACTAGGTTCAATTTTAGTATTTTCGATATTATTATATTTTAATCATTAATACCCTTTTATGTCTCATAGACAATTAATAATTAAAATCCAACGTTACATTTAAATATTTGTTAGGTGACCTTTATCCCTCTATTTAAATTAACAAAGTAGTCAACGTTTGACAATTGCGACCCTTTGCAACTTCTAGCCATATGGGATCGGTTAAACATCTTTATGTTTAGTTGGCATGTTTAATCCCATCAACACCTTTTGTTCGCCATGCTTCGGTGACCCTAAGTTCATGGTTTCCAAATCAATTCGTCTAACTTACACATACATGTGAGTTTATACACATAAGTGGTTAGGTGACCTTTATCCCACAAACATAGTAAACCCACCTCGAACATACAAGTTCCCTCAAATGTGGTTAGGTGACCTTTATCCCACAAAAGAGTTCCCAAGTGATTCCAGTGTTGTATAAAAGGATGGTGTTTGACTTGTTTTATAAAAGGGGTTTTTAATATTTCAAAATTCTAGTTTAGAAAATATTATGTACCATATATTTGCATGCATTCAAATCCTTGGTACTTTAGAAAAACCAATGTTAAAGGTTCCTTTTTAATAAAAACCATTTTATTATAAAATCGTTAATTTTTAATAAAACCTTTTATTAAACACTTTAATGATTTTGTTAAGAACCAATTTTAAGCTTGTTGTTGATTATTAGTTTGTTAAGCATACATATCCAAATATCATCCAAACAATAAAATAAGCAACCATACAAGCACAACATACATAACAATAGGTGTATAACCATAGCCAACTATTTTTGACAACACTTGTTATCCGAAACAAGTGTGCCAAAACGTCCTTCCTAAGGGTTGAATATTGACACAAATAATGTGGCGTCGAACTCCCACTTGATCCCGCATCCAAATGCTTCAAGTCTTCTTCTTGTGTTGTGATTTCTTCACATTCTTTGGGCTTCCAAATGTCTTTTATATTCAGCTCCAAACTCCTTTAGACTTCGAAAATGTGTTTTGGTTATCGGGCTAAAATCCCGTTAAGAACTATGAAGTCCTTTAGGCCCGAAATTAGCGAAAACCAAAAACGCATTTTTGTGTGCATCTTCTTTTACAAAAGGTATCCTAATACATTTTTTCTCTAGTAACAATAAATGCACCTAATCTATTTATTTACATACCAAATGAAAATAAATAAATTACATATTTCACAAATGGAAGAACAAAGATAATAATTATTACAACCCTTTGAAATAATAAAATATAAATCACAAACACAAACATTCAACATATTCACATAAGGTCATGGCTAGGTTATGAACACCAAAATATACACCCACATATATAAAATGCGAGAAGCAAAATGGTTCCTTTTTTACAACCTACTTTTCGGTCAAGAATGAAAAAACCGAAAAAGTGGGTTTTTGTCCAAACAAACAAATCATCCAAATAACATAATTTTTGATGTGCACAAAATGCAACATATAAATTACATCAATTGTGGCATAAAACTAACCCTTTTTTAGTACTAATGTTGGAAAAAGTGTGTTTTTGTTTTCTTGTTGTATTTTCAGGATTAAATGAGCTCAAATAAACAAAAGAAGCAAAAAGGCAGCTAAATCTAACATAAATACAAGAAAAGGAACAAACGTGGCATGCCCAACCTCCCGACAGCATCTTCCCAAGCAAAACAAGAGAACAGAAGGTTGAACACGCCCCGTGCTCAGTGAGCACGGGGCGTGCCCAAATGTCAGCAGAAAAGACAAAGCTGTAGAAGCTTCTATCACCCACCACGGGGGCGTGCCCAGCGGACACGGGGCCGTGGTCAACTCTAAGATTCGCAGGATCTAAGGAAATCTTGATAGTACAGATACGCTTCTACACACGGGGCCGTGTCCAGACACCCACGGGGCCGTGTCCAGACACCCACGGGGCCGTGTCCAGACACCCAGTAACATAAAATTTTGTTTTTTCACACCTTTTTACACATTCAATCAACCTAAAAACTTATTTTTGGGACACATTGAGGACAATGTGTAATTTAAGTGTGGGGAGGGATGCTAAAACTTTGAATCTTGGAAGTCCTAATTAACAAGCCTTACACAAAACTCTATTGGAACCGCTAATCACCCCAAATTTTTCAAAAAAAAATTTCATTTTTTTTCTTGTCTAGGTTTAATTTGGGAATTTCAAATTCTAAAAAAAGTGATATTTTTATAAATTTACAACCAACAGTGTCGTGATAAAAAAAACCAACATAAGAAGATTATGAAACGGCATGACAAGTTTAGTTAAAATTTGATTATATATACTTGATTACATAAAAAAACCCATTCCACAAAAGTGAGTTTTGAGCCTTTATTGAGCATACAAATACATATCTTTAAATTAAATGCTCATTTTTCGTTTCTTGTGTGAATAGCCGCCTGGTTCTTACAACTCTAGAACTTGCCACGACAATACAATCCCGGTCCTTACCAACTGAAACCCAAGTAAGTAAATGATGGAGGCATTAGGACTAACCCTTTTTATTTCTAAACCATTATTTTCTTTTCTTTTTTTTTACCACCTACCCAAAATCCCCCTAGTTAACTCCTTTGAGCCTAAACCTTCTCATTTCTTAACCCAAACCAAAAACCCTTTTTACCCACCTAAACCCTTTTTCAATTTAAACCCTTTATTTTAGTAACAAAGCTCGGTTTTTCTTATGACTTGGTGAAAAAAAAGAGATGATGATGAAGCCTAAAGAAATAAACAAACAAGTTTATCAAAAAGAACTTTGTTTGAAAGAAATGCTTCATCAAAATAAAAAGTTATGTAAAAAAATAAATAAATAAAAATAAAAAGTCTTCCAAAAACCGATGCTTTTTATGCCTTTCGCCCTTTTACTAACCACTAACCCAACCACCCACCTTTAGCCCAAGTCTAACCCTTCACCCAAAAGTCCTCTTGATATTTACAAAGGTGTATAGTTAAAAAGGAGGAGGATTGATTGCTTGGCAAGCTTATGGTAGAAGTAAGTTCCATGCCGCTCTCGGGTGATTCACTAAAAATACACATTCGGCCGAGTGTTGAGTGATCCCCCGTGAGGTATGTGAACTTGTATATAAATGGAATTTTAAAAAGGCATGTTATGCCCTAATAAATAATTTATCTTATGAAATGTTTTTAATAAATCATGACGAATAGGATTGTAAATAAATGAAAATAAAACTTAATAAAGAATCTTGGAAATCCCGACACTCTATGACAAGCCCAAAAAACCTTCTCTTCTACCCATTCCATTTGGGAGTGTAAAGCCACATTATAAAGAGTTTTGCTTGAGGATAAGCAAAGATTCAAGTGTGGGGGTATTTGATGTGCACAAAATGCAACATATAAATTACATCAATTTTGGCATAAAACTAACCCTTTTTAGTACTAATGTTGGAAAAGGTGTGTTTTTGTTTTCCTTTTGTATTTTCAGGATTAAATGAGCTAAAATAAACAAAAGAAGCAAAAAGGCAGCTAAATCTAACATAAATACAAGAAAAGGAACAAACGTGGCATGCCCAACCTCCCGACAGCATCTTCCCAAGCAAAACAAGAGAACAGAAGGCTGAACACGCCCCGTGCTCAGTGAGCACGGGGGCGTGCCCAAGTGTCAGCAGAAAAGACAAAGCTGTAGAAGCTTTTATCACCCACCACGGGGGCGTGCCCAGCGAACACGGGGCCGTGGTCAACTCTAAGATTCGCAGGATCTAAGGAAATCTTGATAGTACAGATACGCTTCTGCACACGGGGTCGTGCCCAGCGGACACGGGGGCGTGGTCAACTAATGCAGACAAACTGCAATTAATGAAGGAAGAGAAGGAGGATGGACACGGGGCCGTGCTCGAGCTTCTATTCAGCCTATAAATAGGAGTGCTTGGATCACTTGCAACTCATCCCTTGGCACACCACTTCTCTCACACTTCACCCACCACCCACCACCATCACAACACCATCATCCACCACCATCATCCATTGTCCATCATAGAGTGTGTGAGTCGTCTCAGGATCCAAGATTGATCATAAGAGTTCTTGACAATCAAAGGCCATGTTTGCCTAAGTCTCTTGCATCACTTGGTGAAGACAAGTGTTTAGTGTAATACTGTTTATTGTTAATCTTTTCGTACTTTTTATTTGGTTATGTATTAATGACTTTAATAACTAGTTTCTTATGTTGAAGGTGATTCTTCCTTACCGTTTGTCCGTGGTGTCTTGGCATTATTTTACTGTCTATATAAAATAAAAGATTTTCACCATTCATATCTCCACGGTATATATGGAGATATGTTGGCTACCTGGTCGGGGGTTAAGGGAACGGTTTGGTAAGAGTCTTGCCATTGTTCAGTGTATAGATCCTGCAAAGGACCTGGGTCAAATTTAGTAGGACCTCCTTCAATACCCACCGGTATTGGATGGCGGGGGTCCAAACTCTTTGATCCCCTCATAAGTAAGCTACTATTAAAACTTTAACCCGGTTGCTTAGGACTGTATCCCTGCTGACTCAGACTACTTAGCCGAGGGTAACGTCACCTTCATAAGAGGGGCCTACCACATTATGCATTAATAACTTAATTAATTATCTTTCAAAAATTCGACCTTTTAGGATTGTATCCTTGCTGACTCAAACTAATGGGTTGAGGGTAACGTCACCTTCAAAAGAGGGGCCAGCTACAATAACTAAGATAATCTCTTAAAAAGTGCAAAAGTGCGGAAATAATCAAAGGTTACACTACACACGAGTCGGATCCAAGTGATTCATCTGGTCTATCTATTTTTACTTTTATTTTATTTTTCAGCATCTTAGTTAGTTTTATTTTTCTAGTTTAAAAACCTTTTTCTAACTTTTGATTTGATTAGACGTTGAGGATAAACTGGTACTAAAAGCTCTTGTGTCCTTGGATGACCTCGGTATCTTACCAACATTATACTACGTTCACGATGGGTGCACTTGCCCATATGTGTGTTTAGTGTTAGTGAATATCGTGTTTTATAAATTTAAAACTTGGCTAAAAAGTGTAAAAAGGGCTTAAAATATACACCTAAAATATATTACACCTAACGCACATCAAGTTTTTGGCGCCGCTGCCGGGGACACAAGGATTTTAAGAAAGTTAGGAATCAACGCCTAATCATTTTTTCTAATTTTTCTGTTTTTTTTAGATTATTCATAATTTTTCAGTTTCTGCAGAGCTCAGCACGGGCCGTGCCTGGTCGGACACGGGCCTTGCCCAACATTGTTACTGGTAGTTTTTAATTTCCGAGTTACAGAGAGCTGAGCATGGGGCCGTGTCGGTGCAACACGGGGCCGTGTCCAACTCCCCAGTAACAGGGATCCGGAAAACAATCACTGTATCTCCGACCACGAGTCGTGTTCATCTGAGCACGGGGCCGTGGTGAACCTTCTGACCAACGTTCTTTTCTGTTTTTATTGCAGGACTTGGAACCCAGGCGCCGCATCTGAACTTTCTACGTAGTGTATGAGTTCCAGTTCTAGTAGAGGCATAAAAGAACCTATAGAAGAACCCGAACGCTTTCTCAGAAAAAGACTTAAAGCTAAAAACCAAGAGAAAGTTTCGGGGGACCCACTTCCAATGGCGGACCAATGTACCCTCATGGATTACCTACGACCCACCGTAGGTAATCTCGGCGCCGCTATCAATGCACCGAACGTCGAAGCCAACAACTTCGAACTTCGGCCACATTTGATACAAATGCTTCAAAACTCCGCAACCTTCCATGGGCTTGCGGACGAGGATCCTCATCTACATATTACTAATTTCTTATAAATATGTGATACCTTTAGGATCAATGGAGCATCAAACGACGCCATCCGCCTTCGAATGTTTCCATTTTCACTAAAAGACCGAGCTAAGGCTTGGCTCAACGTCCTCCCAGTTGGCTCGGTAGACACCTGGGATGAACTCGCCCAAAAGTTTCTATATAAGTATTTCCCTCCTGCTAAAACGGCTAAATTAATGACTGAAATTAATACATATTCATAAGAGGATGGGAATCCTTATATGAAACTTGGGGAATCCTTATATGAAACTTGATTATCACCTGCAAATAAATTGACAAACACTTGAATCACTTTTGAAAATCAAACAACAAAAACACTTTGACAATTGATCTTGATCCATGCGAACGATGGGATACAGGTCCATGCGGATCAAGTAGCTTGATTCGTGCGGATTGACAATAATGTTCCTAGATCCGCGTGAATGGACTATATGGGTCCATGCGAGCTCGTCAGTGAGTTTATGTTGTTCATTTTTGATGATTTTTTCTAAAAAAAAGTTTCAAGGATTTCGTTCGAATTTTGCACTGAAACTTTGTAGGATTGTTTAAAACTAATTTTCGCATAATATGTTAAAAAATCAGCCGTTTTCAACAGTAAATTCAACTTGAATCTGAGTTTTAAAGATGAAAAGAATGAGTAGAAGATAAGTAGAAGAATAATGATGAAATTTGGCTTTGATTTGCATGATTTCTTGTATTTTCAGTCCTTCCAATCAATCACCCGCTCTGATACCACTTGTGAGTTCGTGTTAGGATCGATTCCGTTACACCGTTGACTGCATAGATCTCTTATCTTGTGCGGAATCCAAGTACGAGAGTGATTCAGACAAGAACAAGCTAATTAAATGTTGTTTTCTATTACTGATTGAAAGTTACAGCACCATGAAAACAAACGAGCATAGCTTCGCCTCTCTGTCTCTAAAGATACAAATGAACAAGACCCTAAGCACCTATATATAGAAGTTTTAGGTCCGTAAAAAACCTCATGCGGATCTACTTGTACATGCGCATGAACTAGTTAACTACGGACGGACTCAGTCCGTGCGGATCTACTTCGCAGGTACGGGTTAATAATCAAAACCCTAGAAGCGCGCACCTCTTCATTCGTGCGGATCCAGAAGTCCCCATCCGTGCGAACCCATTTTTGACATATGAACATTATACTTCAACACTATTTAACCTGGTCTTGACTCATCTGTTAGCTACGATATGTGATTGACGCTAGCGATAGACATATGCACTCACAATAAACTACTTGAAACATACCATTGAAACATAAGTGCATATAAACTTCTTGAAACATAATAACCATTGAAACATAATCGGGCATCCTGGAAATTTAGAACCAAAAGTCTGGCTTAACTGAGATATTGTAACATCCCGAAGGGTTTGGTAATAAAACCCTGTTAATACTAAAGAGCGGGTAAATAAGCCTAATAATAAATAAATAGAGAGCAAACGATTTGAGAAGACAAAGTTTATAAGGAGCCCGAGTTAACGGGACTTAGAAATAAAACGGGTTATAACTCCCTGAACCCACTAAGTTAACTAGGAATAATTAAGCTAGTTAGTGATATGTAAATAAGTAATAAAACATGGAGTTCGAGTCCCAAATAATTAAAAATTAAACTTGAGGGACCAAAATCATTAAAAAGGAAACAAGGTTTTATTTAATAAAATTGAAAACACAACACACACATAGTATGTGTGTGTGTGTCGATCAACCAGGAGCAAGGAAAACAGGGTCATGAACCCTAGCTCAAAAAAGGATCAATCGCAGGCCAAATTCGGATTTGAATATATATAAACAATCACCAAGTCAAGGGGATCGTAAGGTATGTCAAATTTTTGACATTCATGAAGTTGTGAAATTTTGATTAACATTACAAGATGCGATTTAAGTATGAATCGTAGAGGCTATGGCCAAATTAGTGAAGTATGATTGCTTAGGAACAAACCCTAAGCAGAGATTTGGAGTAAAATTGCCATGATTAAGTGTTTGAGTGGATTACCACACCTAGCTAAGTGGGTTTCATGACAATAGGATGAACACTTGGAATTAGAGTGTTAAATGGGTGAACATTGATGTTGTGATGCAAGTTCTAGATGTAGTTCATGAAAACTAGACATAAGGGCGTGATATTAATGCTAAAATTTGATTAAAAAGTTAATCATAAGCTTGATAAAAGAAGTATACAAATCATGCCCGCAAGGTGTTTGTTAAAATGCCTAAACGAATGTTGATATGTCGAAATTATGAATGAAACGCGTAATTGCCTAATTTGATTAATTACGGGTGATATGTGATAATATGGATTCTAATCGTGAGGTTGATTTAAATTAATTGCACATATCATATGATTAAAGGTAGTTAACTTTTAGAAAGTTAAACTAATCAATGACGAAGTCGAATAGTAGTTTTGACATAGAATTCGTAAGATGGAATAGTCGTAAGTGATAGTGACTAATCTAACTGCCTTATGGATTATGATGATAGTTTGACGCTTGACAAGCTAGGTGGAGGCTTGGGAAAGAAGCGGGTCAAACAGATCGAGTATGCGGAAAAAGAGCATAACCGGATGCAAGGTAAGTGGAGCTTACACCTTTTTGTAGAATACGTGTTTATTCTAAAAGTTACATATACGATAAAGATAATATTCAAGATATGGTTTCCGACGCGAAATGTTACGGGTCGGAACACATCAAAAGATGAAAAACCATATATAATGGTAAAAAAGGGCGAAATGGTAATTTAGTCATGAAATGACATATGTAAAACGAGTTTTCGAATGGTTACTTTATAAGTAACCCTAAACAAATAAAAAGAGTAAAACAGTGATTTAGTCACGTATAAATGGATAAAAGTCGAAGCTTTAAATGACGCCAAGTGGCGTAAACTATGTTGGGTTAAATGCGTAAGAAATGGGTTAAGGTGACATAACTAAATGGTGAGAAATCCGAGGAGAGTTACTTAATGAAATAGTGAATAAATACCATTCAATTTAAGCACAAAATGTTTGGTCGTTTACACCAAACGGGTCAAATGGTAATGTTGATACCATTTTACAAACAATGACTAATAAGTTCTTGTCAAGTCTCATGTTCACAGGATAAAATGGTTTATTTATTAGCAAGGCTATGAAATAGCATATTATTGAGGCAAGGTATTAAAACGGGTCAATATGTTGACCCGAGTCAGGTATGTATAAATATGATTATAGTTAAACGTGCAAATTTTGGTCAAATAAGTAGTGAAAGTCTTTCGTCATAAAATGAAGGACTAAGTTGACCAAAACGCCCCTGATAGGTAAATCAGGCAAACGACCCTTATGGGTTGTTTAAGAATTTGTATTATGATTATGGTATCCTTAGATACGTATAAAAGTTATAGGCATAAACATTTGTGGGTCAAATGGCTAAAAATGGGTCGTTTGCGTAAAATGACTAACCGAAGGGTAAAAATTCGGGATAAATGGTTAATTATGTTAAATCCACCACAAAAAATAGTTGTGGTGGAATATAAGTAGTTATTTAATTAGGGAATGCGAAGTGTGAAAAGAAAAGAGCGAGTTGTATGCTTAAATGCTTAAAAGTCCCCTAAACAGGTCAAAATAAATTAAGAAATTAAATGTGGAATAAGTGTTTAGAAAGATACAAATAAATCGGTGAATGTAAATGCATACGCAAACCCTGTAATGGAAGCGAAAACGCTAATGTTTGACAAGTTTGGGATGGGTAAAAAGAGACAAGTCATAACCTTTGTCAAATAACTTATAGTGTGAGTTAAAACTAAACGGGTCGAATAATCATAAAAAAGGAATTATAATCCATTAGCTTATAATTCGGATTTCGATGCTAACAAAGGTGACAAACGGGTCCGTAATTTAATTGTGGTCGTATAGGAAAAAGAATCACGCAAATCGGACAAGTAGATAAAAAGTTACGTCACTTGGAAGTTTGAATTTCGATTAAAAATCATAGCTGGGCAAAATGCAGGTTTTAGTAACAAACCTGCTGGAAAACAGACTCCCCCGCGCCACGCGACGGGTTACAACAGTTGGGGCGTGACACGCGACACAAGTCGCGGCCCGCGACAAGTATTTCTTAGTCTCTTGCGGCCCGCGAGAGACACAAAAGCTGGAAAAAAATTTTCTTTTGTTGTTTGATGCTTGGAACTTGTTTAACTTGTTTATAAGCTATCAAAACTAACTTTTAAGTTGGTTTTGATCATAAGTAAATGTCAAGAGTTCCCGGATGAAAATCAAGCGACGAGCAAGGACCAAACACATGTCATTCGAAGCTTCTGCGATAATCTTATTTTGCTTTCCTTACAAGTGTACTTTGTAAACACTTAAACTATGTTTAAAATGTTTTAAACAAGTACGCTTGGTGACATGATATAGTTTTTGTACAGTCGCATTTTAGTATAAAATGCATATGAAAATGTCATAATAATCGTTAAATATTAGTAAGGGTCTTACAAATATATGTGAACTACACTCTAAAAACAGTATTGACTGAAAGCAAACCTCAACCAAATCCACAACGATCTAATGAAAGTAAAGTGAAACAGAATCGCTATACGTATAAAATGATTACAAAGATCAATGATAATGCTTGAATCACAAATCTTGAACAAATTCACACAAACGACTGAGGTTAAAGAGCAAATAGTAAGATAAAATCCATAAAGCTTCATAGTCCACCTAAATCAACGCTCGAAGCTAATAATCTCTTGAAATTTTAAGATCCAACATATGAATCAACTTTTTAACAAAACTAACGCCTTAAATCTAACAAAAACAGTTACAAACCAACACATCCAGGTTCAAAATTTGATTACCACAGTAATAAATATTCGAATAACGTATGTATTTCAAAAGTCTGGCCTATCAAATATATCTTGTTCTTAGTTAAAGTATGACCTTAAAATCAACATTATTGATCACAAATCACCATATTTGTCACACCCCCAAAATCCACCTGCGGAGTATCACCGCTTGGGAGCGTGACTGACCAGGATCAAGCCATCAATCATATCGAACATAGCATTTAATAATAAAAGTAGATAATATAATTCAACAAGACATGATTGATGTTCAAAACCAACATTTGTTTAAGTAGCGGAAGCATGTAAGTAAACCCAACATAGTTAATAATGTAATGTCATAAGTGTTTAAAGAAACAATCACGATCCAAGCCCACAACGACCTGCTCCTCCCTGTGCAAGCTCCATATACCTAACGACCTGCAAGGCATGTAACAGAGGATCAACAACTAGTTGAGCGAGTTCACAGAAAGTAAATGCGTAATAGTAAGTTTGTTTGTAACAGGTGGCTCTACTGGGCCGTTAGTACGTTCTATTGGTGGGGGCTTCCCATGTTGTATAACCACTAGACTACTCGTAACCATAAGTATCCTTCACAACCGAGGATAGTAGCGAGTATAAGTACACGTAGGTTTTACGTGTGTATCCTTCACAACCGAGGATAGTAGTAAGTATAAATGCACGTAGGTTTTACGTGCGTATCCTTCACAACCGAGGATAGTAGTAAGTATAAGTCTACGTAGATTGTAATTATGTGTCCTGCACGACCGAGGACAGTGAATGGCATAAGTATGTGTCCTGCACAACCGAGGACAGTGGTATGGTAGTCTAGTATTAGTGTCGGTACGAATCTATTCAATCTTATTCCTTCAATCCCATTCCCAAGCCCTTGGGAATCCCATGCCTTAGTAAGGGTGTGAACTCACCTTGGTTTGCTCGGTATGATTAACTATGTGCTAGAAATTACTCAATCAAATCCTATATTAAGCACGTATACTTGATCAGTTCATGTTCGTAATGTTTCGCATGCAACTTATACCACAGAGTATGTTCGACCGTTGATAACATGCATCATACGACGGTTAATCATAATCATTCAACTCTACGTTTCACATAAAGGCTTACTTCAATTTATTTGAACCATACGAAACAGAATCATTCAGTATTAATCAGAGTTATCATGCACACATAACATACTGACATGTTTAATAGTTACATGATTAACGAAGTCTCATGCACAAATTACATAGTTAATAACTAATAGAGTTATAATCAACAGGGTTATCAGTTGGAGTCGGACAATAAATATCATCTCAGTAAAACAACTTGGGCTATGTATATAACAACATTTACAAAGTCGGGCCTTGTATCATATCATACAAAAGAACTCGGACCAATTGTAGGCTTTAAAACTCGGATAGGCTTCAAGCCTTATGATACTCGGACAAGAAGTGGGGGGGGGGGAAATTATAACATAAAAGTCGGACCTTGGAGGCTTCCTCTACAATAATTCGGACAAGGCCATACTCCACCCAAAACTCAGACATATATACATATATGCTAATAAACTCGGACAAGGGAGTATGCTCCATTAAAAACTCGGATCACATACTCTTTGGCAGAAAAGTCGGGCAAGGGGGATCAAAACTCGGGCATCATACAAGGCATTAAAGCTCGGACTAAAATGCTCAACAAACTCGGATCCCCTTTCAATTGATTCAAAGGTCGGGCAGGAGGGAGTTTCCTCATGAAACTCGGACCAGCACCTCTAATACTCGGACCCCTTTTACACTTATAAAACTCGGGTGGCATGTTATATCTATACAAAACTCGGACCATGTGAATCATATAAGAACTCGGACAACAATCATATCATAAAGGTCAGACTAAATCCAATGATAAAACTCAGACTACTTAATGCTATTAAAGCTCGGACATCATTGTGTTAAAACGAAACTCAGACAATTTCATTAGGGTTACGAAACTCTGACACTAAGCAACACATGAATTTCAATCATCGCACAGAGTCCAAAGAATCAAATCAGTTACGTTTCTTGTTTTCATACGACCAAAACCCTAAACTCATCACTATTGCATAGCAGGAATCACTTTAACAATTAACAACTTCAAACTACCAAGCATATTTTGCCATCAAACAACGATTTCACGACTAATCATTATCATAACACAATAATCAAGATTCAATTCAGTAAATACAGGACCATCATATCAAGAACTAGGGTTTGCAAAAATTACTAGAATCAAGAATTGATATCAATCAAATAATCAACAAACAATCATTAACAATTACCTTGTGTTGATCCTAGAGAAAGAGAGGAATCAAACTTGTGATGTCTTGCCAATGATTTGGTGATGATTGCCAGAGAATTGTGAACTACGTGCTTGGATTTTTGTGTGTGTGGTTTAGTGAAGGATTAGGGTTAAGTATAATTAAATTTTCACTAATTACTCAATACACCCTGAATAATTATATTTTACACAAGCATACCATCTTACAAGCATTTCACAGTTTCACCACCAAGTTCACATAATTGACAAGTCTATCACAATTAATCAAACAACCATGCACAATCACACAATACGATTTATTGCATCAAAACGTATATAATTCCATAGCAATTAATTGTGCAAATAATCAACTAAACA
Source organism: Helianthus annuus (assembly GCF_002127325.2). Lineage (NCBI taxonomy): Eukaryota > Viridiplantae > Streptophyta > Magnoliopsida > Asterales > Asteraceae > Helianthus > Helianthus annuus. The sequence goes on from NC_035434.2 coordinate 60,369,692, forward strand.
ATACAAGAACGTACAATAAATGCGAAACAGAAATCTTGGAAATTCGAGTTGTCACATTATCCCCAACTTAAAAGAAATTTTGTCCCGAAATTTGGTACGCACTCACTGAGGAAGCTAGGTAAGCTGTATTGTTCACTGGTTTTCCTGGGGTGTCACATCATCCCCCCGTTGATTTGGAATTTCGTCCCGAAATTCCGCAGTAGTAGCTTCAGCCTCAGTAGTAGATGCATTGGTTCTGAATAACTGGGGGTACTTTTCTTTCATTTGGTCTTCGCGTTCCCAGGTGTACTCTGGGCCACGTCGGGAGTTCCAACGAACTCGAACAAGAGGGATTCTCTTGTGTTTGAGGACCTTAACATCCCGGTCTGTGATTTCAACTGGCTCCTCGACGAACTGCAACCGCTCATCGATAGTGAGTTCCTTAAAAGGAATGATAAGGGTCTCATCTGACAGGCACTTCTTCAGATTAGACACGTGAAATACATTGTGAACTGCACCGAGTTCAGCTGGTAGGTTCAGTCTGTAGGCTACAGGGCCTATTCTTTCAGTGATTTCGAACGGTCCAACATACCCTGGATTGAGTTTGCCTCGTTTACCAAATCGAACCACACCCTTCCAGGGTGAGACTTTAAGTAAAACCCGGTCCCCGACCTGAAATTCCAATGGCTTCTTACGCTTATCCGCGTAGGCTTTCTGACGGTCGCGTGCTGCCGCCATGCATTGTCGTATCTGTGCAATCTTTTCTGTGGTGTCCACTACAATCTCTGGACCTGTAATCTGACTATCCCCCACCTCTGCCCAACAGAGAGGTGACCGGCATTTACGTCCGTACAATGCCTCGAATGGAGCGGCTTGTATGCTGGTGTGATAACTGTTATTATACGAAAACTCCACTAACGGGAGATGCTTTTCCCAGCCGTTGCCGAAATCGATAACACATGCCCGAAGCATATCTTCAAGAGTTTGGATCGTTCGCTCAGACTGCCCATCCGTCTGAGGGTGATAAGCTGTGCTCATGTCTAAACGGGAGCCAAACGCTTTGTGCATTGCTTGCCATAGCTCTGACGTGAATCGTGCATCCCGATCCGAGATGATGGAGGTGGGCACCCCGTGCCTTGAAACAACTTCTTTAAGATAGATGTCTGCGAGAGTAGAGAACTTATCCGTTTCCTTAATAGCCAGGAAGTGTGCAGACTTGTTGAGTCGATCCACGATCACCCATATGGTATCATTCCCACGCTGGGATCTAGGTAAGCCCGTAACGAAATCCATGGAAATTTCTTCCCATTTCCACTGTGGTATCCTGGGTTGTTGCAGTAGACCTGCGGGTTTCTGATATTCAACCTTGACTCTCGCACAGGTCAAGCACTTGCCAACATAGGTGGCGATGTGGGCTTTCATACTTGGCCACCAGTATGTTGTTTTGATATCGTGGTACATTTTATCCGACCCTGGGTGTACCGAGTAGCGAGACTTGTGCGCTTCGTCCATCACAAGCTCTCGTAGACCGCCATAAAGTGGGACCCAAATACGCCCCGTTACATAGTAGGCGCCGTCTTCCTTTTGTTCCATGCGTTGCCTTGAGCCGCGTAAGGCTTCAGCCATGACATTCTCGGGTTTTAAAGCTTCTATCTGAGCAGCTCGTATCTGTGCAGGAAGACTGGACTGAATAGTAAGCTGTAGCGCTCGCACGCGCTTAGGTAAGGTGTCTTTCCGACTGAGGGCGTCGGCCACAACGATGGCCTTGCCTGGATGATACTTGATAGCGCATTCGTAATCATTAAGCAGTTCGACCCATCGTCGTTGACGCATATTCAACTCCTTCTGCTTGAAGATATGCTCGAGACTCCTGTGATCGGTGTAAATTGTGCACTTGGTACCGTACAGGTAGTGTCGCCACATCTTAAGCACAAAAACAACAGCTCCCAGCTCTAAATCGTGCGTCGTGTAGTTCCGTTCATGAACCTTGAGTTGACGAGAGGCGTAGGCAATAACTTTCTCCCGCTGCATCAATACACAACCAAGCCCCTGTATCGATGCGTCACAATAAACCACGAAGTCATCCGTGCCCTCGGGCAGTGAGAGGATAGGTGCGCTGCATAGTCTATCCTTCAGGTACTGAAAAGCAGTTTCCTGCGTATTACCCCATCTGTAAACGACACCTTTCTGTGTCAGCATAGTAAGCGGCTGCGCGATCTTGGAGAAGTATTTGATAAACCGCCTGTAGTATCCCGCCAAACCCAAGAATTGGCGTATTTCTGTTGGTGTACGCGGTGCAGGCCAGTTCCTGATCGAATCAACCTTGGATGGATCGACATGGATCCCATCCCTGTTCACCACATGGCCTAAGAAGTGGACTTCACGAAGCCAGAAGTCGCATTTTGAAAACTTCGCGTAGAGTTGCTCCTTTCGAAGAAGTTCCAAGATAAGACGTAAGTGCTGCTCGTGTTCCTCCTGACTCTTGGAGTAGATCAGAATGTCGTCGATGAAGACAATGACGAACTTGTCAAGATAAGGTTTGCACACCCTGTTCATAAGATCCATAAAGACTGCAGGCGCGTTCGTAAGCCCGAATGGCATGACCAGAAACTCGTAATGGCCGTAGCGAGTTCTGAATGCTGTCTTGGAGACGTCCTCATCCCGGACTCTCAGCTGATGGTAACCTGACCTTAGATCAATCTTGGAGTAGTAACTCGACCCTTGCAACTGGTCGAATAAGTCGTCAATGCGAGGAAGAGGATAGCGGTTCTTCACCGTGACCTTGTTCAGTTCACGATAATCAATGCACATTCTGAAAGTGCCATCCTTCTTTTTCACGAATAGTACTGGAGCTCCCCAAGGCGAAGAGCTTGGACGAATGAAGCCTTTATCCAAGAGCTCTTGTAGTTGCTTTGACAGTTCTTCCAGTTCGGTTGGAGCTAAACGATACGGTGCGCGAGCTATAGGTGCTGCTCCTGGAGCTAGCTCGACTTGAAATTCGACCTGACGATGAGGCGGTAGGCCAGGTAAATCTTCAGGAAACACTTGAGGAAATTCTCGTACAACTGGAATATCCTCTATTCTTTTCTCTTTCGTCGCTGCATCAGTAACTAGTGCCAAGATAGCCGTATGACCCTTTCGTAAACATTTCTGAGCCTTCAGGAAAGAGATGATGCCAACCACAGCACCACTCTTGTCGCCTTGAACTTCGAGAGGTTCCTTTCCCGAACGAGGAATACGAATGATCTTCTCCTTACATAGAATCTCTGCCTGCTGCTTGGATAACCAATCCATGACGATGACGATGTCGAAACTACCCAGAACTATAGGAATAAGGTCGATGGAGAAGGTCTGACCAGCTAAGACAATGCTACAACCCTTAACTATCTGTGTGGCCTCTACACTTTTACCGTTTGCTAACTCTACAACATGCTTGGTGTTTAGGGGTGTTGGTGTACGTTTTAACAATTTACTCATTTTCAAAGACATATAACTCGTATCCGCACCCGAATCAAACAAAACAGTAACATAAATATCGTCGAGAAGAAACTTACCCATAACGACGTTGGGATCATTTCTGGCATCACCCTGCCCCAACACAAACACACGACCCCTTGCTTCATTGCCATTGTTGTTCCCTCCGTTGTTGTTGTTGTTGTTGCCATTTCCCTGATTGTTGTTATGGTTGTTGTTGTTCTGGTTCCTGTTCAGCTGCGGGCAGTGCCTTTTGAAGTGACCCTCTGCACCGCAATGAAAACACCCTTTGTTGCCCTGCTGCTGATTCTGCTGTGCTTGGGGCTGCTGCTGATTCTGGTTCGCAGGCCGAGGGCTTCTACAATCTTTGGCCTCATGACCCATCTTGAGGCATCTTTGACAGCGACCCTTATTACACTGGCCACTGTGGTGTTTGTTGCAGGTGTTACACTTCGGGAGGTTTCCTCGATATCCTCCCTGTCTGTGGCTGCCTGAGGAGTGCTGACTGGGACTCTGGTAACTGTCTGTCTTTCGTTGCTGGGCTTGTGACTGTACTGAAGCTGATCCCTTGCTAGAATCCCCATCCCATTTTCTCTTGTTTTCACTGGGAGTAGCAAGTGTAGTAGAAGCAGTAGTGGTAGCAGTAGCGCTGATACGCTTTGGCAGTCTGTTCTGATCCACTGCCTGATCTGTGATGCGGTGAGCGAGGCGCTGAATAGCCTGAATGTTGTCAAGATTAGCCGATGTTACGTGGCTCTGGATTTCTGGCGCCAAACCCTTGAGATACAACTCAATACGCTTGTATGGAGGGTCCACCATAGTTGGACACAGCACGGCCAGCTCGTTTGACCGTTTAGTATATGCTTCAATCTCTGACCCAGTCATTTTCAAATGATAAAACTCATCCTCCAGCTTGTGGATGTCTTCCCGAGTGCAGTATTCCCTTTTGATCAGTTCCTTGAAGTCATTCCAAGGGGTGGCGTTAGCAGCTGCCAACCCTAGGATCTGCACTTGCGCGTTCCACCAAGTTAACGCGATCCCTTCCAAAGTACCAGTGGCATACTTGACCCTGCGAGCCTCAGGGCATTCACACATCTCGAACACATACTCGAGCTTTTCAAACCAGTGGAGGAGTCCAACCGCTCCTTCAGTGCCGCTGAACGTGCTAGGGCGACAATCCATGAAATTCTTGAAAGTGCAGACAGGCTGCTGCGCGTGTTGACTTATTGTGTACGAATAGGACAAAGTTAAATACGAGAATTAATGTAGGATCTAAAGATCCTAGTGTGTGTCTATACTGCAGGGTATACTACCTGCTTGAGCAGCTGCAAGTGCCGCAGCAACTTGAGCTTGAACAAGAGCCTCTAGCTGGGCTTGAGTCATGTTAATACGTCCGGCCATTGATCTTCACATCAAAAGCAACATAGGTGAGAGAGGTTCGCGAATAGTGCGATGACAGAAGAGTGTAAGCACATAGGTGTTCTTAAGCAATAACAAGTAGTGAGCAAAGTAATGTAAGCATACTACGAGCAAAGTTCTATGCAAATTCTAGCATGTAGGCAGTAAACATAAACCTTATTACCTAGGATGTTGAGTCTTGCACGTGGAGCGAAGCGTCGTTGTGGATCGTTGAGAGCACTGTTCTGGTTATAGTCTGGTTTTAATAAAAACGTTTTCCCATATTAAAACCAAGTTCTCTATAACCAATGGCTCTGATACCAATCTGTCACACCCCCAAAATCCACCTGCGGAGTATCACCGCTTGGGAGCGTGACTGACCAGGATCAAGCCATCAATCATATCGAACATAGCATTTAATAATAAAAGTAGATAATATAATTCAACAAGACATGATTGATGTTCAAAACCAACATTTGTTTAAGTAGCGGAAGCATGTAAGTAAACCCAACATAGTTAATAATGTAATGTCATAAGTGTTTAAAGAAACAATCACGATCCAAGCCCACAACGACCTGCTCCTCCCTGTGCAAGCTCCATATACCTAACGACCTGCAAGGCATGTAACAGAGGATCAACAACTAGTTGAGCGAGTTCACAGAAAGTAAATGCGTAATAGTAAGTTTGTTTGTAACAGGTGGCTCTACTGGGCCGTTAGTACGTTCTATTGGTAGGGGCTTCCCATGTTGTATAACCACTAGACTACTCGTAACCATAAGTATCCTTCACAACCGAGGATAGTAGCGAGTATAAGTACACGTAGGTTTTACGTGTGTATCCTTCACAACCGAGGATAGTAGTAAGTATAAATGCACGTAGGTTTTACGTGCGTATCCTTCACAACCGAGGATAGTAGTAAGTATAAGTCTACGTAGATTGTAATTATGTGTCCTGCACGACCGAGGACAGTGAATGGCATAAGTATGTGTCCTGCACAACCGAGGACAGTGGTATGGTAGTCTAGTATTAGTGTCGGTACGAATCTATTCAATCTTATTCCTTTAATCCCATTCCCAAGCCCTTGGGAATCCCATGCCTTAGTAAGGGTGTGAACTCACCTTGGTTTGCTCGGTATGATTAACTATGTGCTAGAAATTACTCAATCAAATCCTATATTAAACACGTATACTTGATCAGTTCATGTTCGTAATGTTTCGCATGCAACTTATACCACAGAGTATGTTCGACCGTTGATAACATGCATCATACGACGGTTAATCATAATCATTCAACTCTACGTTTCACATAAAGGCTTACTTCAATTTATTTGAACCATACGAAACAGAATCATTCAGTATTAATCAGAGTTATCATGCACACATAACATACTGACATGTTTAATAGTTACATGATTAACGAAGTCTCATGCACAAATTACATAGTTAATAACTAATAGAGTTATAATCAACAGGGTTATCAGTTGGAGTCGGACAATAAATATCATCTCAGTAAAACAACTTGGGCTATGTATATAACAACATTTACAAAGTCGGGCCTTGTATCATATCATACAAAAGAACTCGGACCAATTGTAGGCTTTAAAACTCGGATAGGCTTCAAGCCTTATGATACTCGGACAAGAAGTGGGGGGGGGGAATTGTAACATAAAAGTCGGACCTTGGAGGCTTCCTCTACAATAATTCGGACAAGGCCATACTCCACCCAAAACTCAGACATATATACATATATGCTAATAAACTCGGACAAGGGAGTATGCTCCATTAAAAACTCGGATCACATACTCTTTGGCAGAAAAGTCGGGCAAGGGGGATCAAAACTCGGGCATCATACAAGGCATTAAAGCTCGGACTAAAATGCTCAACAAACTCGGATCCCCTTTCAATTGATTCAAAGGTCGGACAGGAGGGAGTTTCCTCATGAAACTCGGACCAGCACCTCTAATACTCGGACCCCTTTTACACTTATAAAACTCGGGTGGCATGTTATATCTATACAAAACTCGGACCATGTGAATCATATAAGAACTCGGACAACAATCATATCATAAAGGTCAGACTAAATCCAATGATAAAACTCAGACTACTTAATGCTATTAAAGCTCGGACATCAATGTGTTAAAACGAAACTCAGACAATTTCATTAGGGTTACGAAACTCTGACACTAAGCAACACGTGAATTTCAATCATCGCACAGAGTCCAAAGAATCAAATCAGTTACGTTTCTTGTTTTCATACGACCAAAACCCTAAACTCATCACTATTGCATAGCAGGAATCACTTTAACAATTAACAACTTCAAACTACCAAGCATATTTTGCCATCAAACAACGATTTCACGACTAATCATTATCATAACACAATAATCAAGATTCAATTCAGTAAATACAGGACCATCATATCAAGAACTAGGGTTTGCAAAAATTACTAGAATCAAGAATTGATATCAATCAAATAATCAACAAACAATCATTAACAATTACCTTGTGTTGATCCTAGAGAAAGAGAGGAATCAAACTTGTGATGTCTTGCCAATGATTTGGTGATGATTGCCAGAGAATTGTGAACTACGTGCTTGGATTTTTGTGTGTGTGGTTTAGTGAAGGATTAGGGTTAAGTATAATTAAATTTTCACTAATTACTCAATACACCCTGAATAATTATATTTTACACAAGCATACCATCTTACAAGCATTTCACAGTTTCACCACCAAGTTCACATAATTGACAAGTCTATCACAATTAATCAAACAACCATGCACAATCACACAATACGATTTATTGCATCAAAACGTATATAATTCCATAGCAATTAATTGTGCAAATAATCAACTAAACAATACAAGAACATGCAATAAATGCGAAACAGAAATCTTGGAAATTCGAGTTGTCACAATATTCAAACTCAAGATTTCACAAAAACATGCATACATACGTATATAACGTGTAATTTACCCTAAATCAGCATCTAAGGATAATAATCTCTTGAAATTTTCATATCCGATCTTTGAACCAGCTTTTCAACCAAACTCAGGACTTATATCTCACAAACACTTTTACTAACCATCACATTTTAGCAAACAAAGTATGACATACGCAAATAACCTATTGATTTCAAATATTTCATCTATCAAATATCTCAATTCCTTAACCAAATTTAGACCTTAAAATTAACAATATTAATCACAAATCAATAAATTCAAACTCAAACTCAGATTTTCACATATACATGAGTACACGCATATATAAAGCGCAATTTACCCTCAATCAACGTTCGAAGCTAAAAATAAAGATATTAGTTTCATTTTTTTAGCTACACTCACCTTGCAAATACTTGAACCTTAGAAAACTACTATTGTAATTTTATTGAAAGGTTTTAATTATTTTTACCCACAACTCTTTTTTCGTCATTTTATTTCTTTTAATATCATAATATAGTGTTTTTTACACTCTTAATATACCGTTGCAATAGTATCTACGTTTTGATATAAATTTTATTTAGAGCCGAATCAGTCTATGTTTCGATGTAAAATAATTAAAATTGTGTTAAGTCAAAATATAATATGTTTTTACTTCTTATATCTTAATACCCTCCCAAGATTTAAGGCCCATTTTTTCAACTACATAACTTTTTTCTTGGGTTTTTAGTATACCTTTATTTGGGTTTCATTTTAGCGGTCTCCTATATATATATATATATATATATATATATATATATAGCGGAAAGATAAATCGAAAACTCATGTGAGTTGAGAAAACCCAAATAAACCCTATGTAACATTTTTATTTTTTTCTAAAAAAAACAGGGAATGTAATATAAATGTACATGAACATTTTTTTTTTAAAATGAAAAAAACGCCTACTAGTTTTTTTTAAATGTTGAAAATTTGCAAGTTACATTTTTTTGACATATATATTATGTAACCTGAAATTGTAACATTTAAAAAAAACTACTCGGTTTTTTTTTGTGTTTCTTTTTTAAAAATGTTCAAATATATGTATATTACATTTCCTATTTTTTTAGAAAGGTTTCTTGAGTTTACATGGGTTTTTTTAGAAAGGTTTCTTGAGTTTACACAACTCAAGTGGGTTTTCTCTATAGCCTTCCCCTATATATATATATATATATATATATATATATATATGAGAAGAAATTTTTTGTAAGAAGATAAAAGAATAAGTTTCTACCAATTAGAATGTTTCATTTTACATCATTTAATATTTGCATTTAATTTTAATGTAAGGGTATATTTGTAAACTTACATAGATCATTAATTTCTAGTCTTCCTTTTTAATAGCTAACTACATTAAATTTGTAACTTATTTTCAAAATGTATATTTTTTCAAAAAATAAAAAAAAATAGTTTAGAGTGTAGGACAAATTAGTAGGTGTGTAGGATAAAATACGGGTTGTGTAAGATAAATTTACGTATGTGTAGGACAATTTTCGAAATGTGTAGTATAACTTTTTATGTGTGTAGGCAATGAAAATTAGTGTAGAGAATAATAGTCTTTATGAGTAATTTATTACTTAAAGATTGTAATAAATGAGATGAAAGAATAACTATTAATCAATTAAATTTTCTTCTCAAATGGACCTTCCCCTATATATATATATATATATATATATATATATAGAGGGTAAGGTTTTAGAGTGAACACTAGGTTGAGAGTGAACTGTGTGAACTAATCTGGGCCATTAGATTACATCATCTAGAGATTTTTAAACAATGGCAAGAATGTAATTACAATGTTGTAACCCCCCTTTAAAATAAATGACAGAAGGGTATTTGTGTCTTTTGTAAATTTCATTTATTAAACAATATAATCAAAATCCCTAAAATCTCGCTAGTTTGTGTATATACAAGATACATAGTTGTTAGTGTATACACATGTGTACAGTCTCGCTAGTATCAATTTATACAATATACACATTTGTTAGTTTATACACATGTGTACAGTCTCGCTAACTATCAGTTTATACAAGATACACAGCTGTTAGTTTATACACATGTGTAGAGTCTTTTATACATCTGTTTATTATATTGGGAAATGGTTACATATGTGTATATTAACAACATATAGTATATTAGGCATGCACACGAGTAGATTTATATAAAAATTATGAAATTAATGAAAATGAAACATATCACATGTATACAAAAATAAATAACTTCATCACATATTCAAAAAAAAATTAATGCCCAAAAATAATTATAATTTCAATCTTAGAGAAATTTTTTAATGTTTATTGATAAAGAAATAATTGAGAAATAATTAAAAATGAGAGAGAGAGGGAGAGAGAGAGTTAAGAGATGAGAAAATTAAGGGATTTTAATTAAACATACTTGGGTAATGTCAATCTTACCCTTTTATTCTTAAAAATGATCAATGGCCAAGATTAGTTCACTCAGTTCACTCTCAAGAAGTTGTTCACTCTTGATCCTAATCCTCTCTCTCTCTCTCTCTCTCTCTCTATATATATATATATATATATATATATATATATATATATATATATATAGGGGGAGGTTCATTTGCGAAGAGAATTTAGTTGAGAAGAAAAGAACAAAGGGTATAATTGTAAAATATTAACGAAACAAAAAGCGGATATAGTCGAATGGTAAAATTTCTCTTTGCCAAGGAGAAGACAAGTAGTTTTTATTTCATCTTATTTATTACTATCTTTAAGTAATTAATTACTCATAAAGACTATCATTCTCTACACTATTTTTTTTCCTACACACATAAAAACTTATCCAACACATTTGGATATTTATCCTACACATATTTAAATTTATCATACACAACTCGTAATTTATCCTACACACCTAGTAATTTGTCCTACACTCTAAATTATTATTTTTTTATTTTTTGAAAAAAATATATATTTTGAAAATAAGTTACAAATTTAATGTAGTTAGCTATTAAAGAGGAAAACTACAAATTAATTATCTATATAAGTTTACAAATATACCCTTATATTAAAATTAAATGCAAATATTAAATGAAGTAAAATGAAGCATTCTTATTGGTTGAAACGTCTTCTTTTTTCTTCTTACAACAAATTTTTTCTCATTTGAACTCTCCACTATATATATATATATATATATATATATATATATATATATAGATTGAGGATCCTGTACATTAATCCAGAAGTGTATTATAACACTATATAACATCATATAAACACCGTATAACAATATGTAACACCATATAACACTATGTAACACTATATAACACTATATAACAAATATAACACTATAGTTTGTCTGATTTCATGTCTATGCCAGATGTATAGTGTTATATATTGTTATATAGTGTCATATAGTGTTATATGGTGTTACATATTGTTATATGGTGCTATATAGTGTTATATATAGTGTTATAATACACTTCTCACACTTCTGGATTAATGTACAGGATTCAGATTTTTTTAATAAAAAATTGTGCCACTTAAAATGACGGGCCCTGACCGGTGGTCCTCCCCACCCACCCCAAGGCTGTACCAGCAGAAATAGTTCAAGGTTAAAACTTTTACAAACATTTCACATTGTTGAGAAAATCATGGTTCACAAAACATAAGTTGAAGAGTGTAGGTTGTTCTCATACACATTGTTCAAAAGTAGCTAGTGGTATAATTACATACACAAAACAAGCTTGATTACACGACCATGACATACAAAGACTTCACTTATCGATCTTCAATTTTACAAATGTATCACCTTAAGTTTACTCCACACATATATCAACAATACCAAATACCAAATGAATATATAAAGGTTTTTGATGACGGGGGTAGCTCAGATCTCACAAAATGACTAAAACATGTACTAGCTTAAAGGGTTAAAAGGTTGAAAGCGTCATAACTCGGGAACTATGGTGAACAACAAAAAGAACGTGCACAGTAATATGTCACTTCACTGATTGCTTGACCACTCTCCCAAAGCCGCAAAAGCAGAGCACATGCACAGGAAGCTCTCTTTTACCCGCAGGTCTGAACCTTTCAACCCCTAAATGAGTAAGTATCCCACTTCAAGCCAAGTTCACTAGTCTAAGGTTTCCCCTTTAAGAAACCTTTCTCCTTATAAGAAGCAGACCATGGCAAACATGTGGATCATTCCAGAATCGGCAGAAGTTGCACCAACTCTCTGATTCTTCTTCTTCTCCCTCTTGAGAACTTGCTTTATGCTTACTTCTCTTCTTCACTTCAAAAAGTACATTTCCTTCCTCTACCACATTTTTAACTGGTTCCTTATCAACTTGGGATACAAGGAAGAATAACAAAAACACTAGTGAACCTCTCTCCATGTCTTGCAAACGTGGGGGGACCCCACGACCTGCGTTAGGCAAACTAGAACCCTCCAAGCCTTTTGCCTAACCACACTAACCACTATCATTGGTCTTGTATTTGTTGCATCAACATGTTGGCGCCCACCGTGGGGCTACGCCGCTTATTTTCTTCAAAAGACTTGGTAGTGTAGCTCCATTCTCTCAAAAACTATATCATGTCAGAAAGTGAATCTCCTGGAGAAGTTAATCAAGTGTCATGAACTCCTACACCTAACACTAGCTAACTGTCGCCGGCTGTGTCTACACCTCTCTCCGCTCCGGGAAGTACTCAATTAGGAACGATGTTCTCTGAGTTTACCTCTTTTCAGACACCGACACCATCCCGGTCAGGGGTACCTTCTCCTCAAGTTGGTGTTTTGAATACTCCAAAACGCGTTGATTTGACGCCGGAAGGAGTATTTCAACACTTTCTGCAACTAAGATCTCTTCTTAATCAACATGTGAGCCAAGAAAGGGAAAAGGGAGTGAGGATAAGACTAGATTATGACGAGCCAGAACCCTCACTATCACCCGGTTCACCACCACCTTTCACTAGCTCATAGCCAAGTACTTCTCACTTTGAAGCTAGTCCGAGTATGACAAGCCAACCGTTCAATCCTACCCCTTATGCTCATGGGAGACCAAGCCCCACAGCCTTCCCATTGTTTTCTTCACAACCTGCTGTAACGGGCACTCCCCTTGGACACGAAACAACTCTTCAGTAACTATGGTAGTCACCAATTTCAAGTGTTCCCTCTCCCGTTGCCACCACCTGGGAACAAGCCTTGACAGTCTTACCTTTGGCTCGGAGTGCCGCCATGAGCACTCCCATGGGAACAAATCACACAGCTACCGTTGAAAGCCTTCAAGGCTTTAACATGATGCCACAGATGATGGCACACTTTCCTTGGTCCCAATTCATTAACCAAGTATTAAGCACCCACCAGGGAACAACAACTCATAACTCAAGGGTAGAAGAAGACCTTGCTAAACCCTATAAACCTAGCAACCTTTCCTGCTTCTCCCAACAAATCGCTGATTATGACTTCCAAACAAAAATCAACATGCCATCTCATATCAAGACGTACGATGGAACCGAAGACCCGGAGGATCACCTCCAGATCTTTACTGGTGCTGCTAGGATCGAGAAATGGTCTAACGCTGAATGCTGCCTCATGTTCATGCAAACCCTTATTGGGTCAGCCAGAATATGGCTCAACGACCTGCCTGCCAGAAGCGTTCGAAGCTTCGACGACCTAAGCAAAGGGTACCTGGCCAATTTCTCACAGCAAAGGCGGTACGTTAAAGATGCCACAGTGATTTTCCAGATAAAACAAAGGGACGACGAAAGCCTTCGAGAGTTCATAGAAAGATATAAAAAGGAAGGTCTAACATATGTAGGGGCAGATGAAAAGATGAGAGTGGCGGGTTTCATGAATGCCATTACATCCAAATATCTCACAAGGGATTTAAACAAATACCTACCAAAGACCTTGTGTCACACCCTAACCGATGGCGGAATCATCGGGGCATGGCACTGAGCGAAACAGATTGTTCAGAAGTTTCCATAACAACTATTTATATAATTTAGTTAAAGATACGTCCCATACCGTATCCCGAATAAACAAACATGTCATTACAGATAATCATCCAAACAAGAAATTCCGTTCCGACAACTCAGATTCAAATATTATCACAGCAATTGTTTATCTGCTTCTAGACCCCTATTCTGTTGACTTTCTGGTTGTAACGCCAGAGGACAAGATCTACAGACAACTATGCCCCAGACGCTTGTTCTCGGCAGACAACTATTTGTTGGGGGCTTCTAGAAACTTATTCTAGCCTCGCTTTCCTAGCAAATAAGCATCCTAGTTACCTGTCACATACGTTAAAGTAAAGTCAATACCATAAAATGTAAAGGTGAGCATACAAGTTTGATAATAGCATATAGAGTTTGAATAGTATACGCATAACCAGCACGTACACAGCGGAAAACGAAGCATGTTAATTATCGACATGGACCTATCGATACCAATGACTGCGGGTTGACCGTCCGAGACGGTTCGCAATACATGATTACCACTGTAATCCATGCAAGTAATTGTCCTTAACAACCCCCGTGTGAACGGGTGCTGAGTCCAAACTATAGTACTACGTCGTTAAGGCAGGTACACAGCATTCCACGTGTAAACACAACCAACAAGCATTCATTAAGTCACGTAATACATGCATATTGGTTAGCGTTCAATAGTTTGAGTAGTGTGATCATTTGTGTTTTGATATAAGCAACATATGTAACACCCAAAAGTGCTAAAAGCAAAAAGGGATCGAGTATACTCACAGTGATTGATTATGGATTGAAGGGAGCGCTGAGAGTAGGGTTAGCCTGAATAGTTCGATAGCACAACAATGAGTAACGTGGAAAATAAGACAAGTGTGAATGGATCTAATAGGCTGGTCGATCGAACGGCAGGTTCGATCGAACGGTCTGTTCGATCGGCTGGTATATCCGATTGGACAGTCCTGTTTGATCGGCCGGTAGGCTCGATCGGCTGGGCCATTCGAGTGGATTGTTTCTTCCTCTAGTGTGTTTGTGTTTGAGGATTTGAATTTTTGAAGTTTTCGTTGTAGTATATGAGAACACAAAAAAATGTCCTTACCTTTCAGGTCGATCAATCGAACGGTCCGTTCGATCGGCCGGCTTAACCGATCGGCTGGAAATGTTAGAGTGATGCTCAACAGGATGTCACTCGATCGAACGGACTGTTCGATCGGCTGGCATTCCATACTACGAACGAGTTGTAAAAACGATTAAGTGTTGTAGCATAGTATCTCATGATCCGAAGAGTAATGTTTATCAATCGAGTAGCGTATTCGATCGAACATCACTTCGTCAATAGCATACTTCATAAAATTCGAAAAGTGTGGAACCATGTGCTAGCCGATCGGCTGGCTCGGTCGATCGGCTGGCATGTCCGATCGGCTGGGCTGTTCGAACAGCCTAGCCGTTCGGCCAGCAAGTCTGACCTGGTCGGCCTTTCGTCTAACTCTTGGCTGTTTAATTACTTGTCGTCATATCGAGGTAGTTTTGATAACGAGTTGAACAATGATATCCTCCGTTCCCACTCGTTTCTTCGACTCGGACAGGAATCACCCAAGTCCGGCCGGTGAACGGTTCGGAACGTCGGTTTAGAGTTTAACCCATCGTCGATGAACCTAGTATATAGAATCCGAATCTTGAACCTCTTAACTGTTAGAATGATTAGTTAGCCGGTTCAATCTCCGTTTCTACCGGTTTTAAGGTTTTGAGTGTAAAAGGTTGAAGAAAGTTGGAAATTATTCATGAAATGTTAAGATTCTTACAAATCTTAGTTTGTTTATGTGGAAACCGGTCAGATCTAAGCTATTCATGGTTGAATGAGGCCAAAGTTTGGTGTTCCTCAAGAACACCATGATGACATCACTCAAGAACACTTAGATTTTGGTGATTTCACGGTTGGAAATCGAGTTTTGAAAGATAGAAAGGTATAGAATCATGTAGTGATAAAAAACGTACAAGAATCAGAGTGAAAACTTACCGGAGTTGAGAGAATCTGAGAAAAGGTGAAGAAGAAGGTTGGTCCGGTCAGAGCTTTCCAAAAATGGAAAGTGTGACAATGACAGCCCTATTTATAGGTTCCAAAAGAGGAAAGTGGCAACCGATCGGCCAGGAGCTCCGATCGAATGGGCTGCTCGATCGGCTAGGAAGATGCTAGCCGATCGGCTGGCCTGTTCGATCCGGATGCCTCCTGTTCGATCCGCGACCCACTTTGAGTATTTCGCGTCGATGTTTCGATTTCGATGGACGATGATACGAATACGATAGAGTTCCTAGTCAAATTACTTTCAGTCCCAGCTACTATATCTAACATACAATCTTCTATAAGTCACGTTTCGATGTCGGTTTTGATTGAGTTCGATTGCTTTTCGAGTTTCGATTCGATTTTTGATTGATTCGCTTGAATACCACACTAAACATATAAGTAAACACGCACAAGTAACACATAAGGCACACACACACGTATAATAACACCAGAGTTCGCATAATTCGAGTCTCGAGTTCGATTGATGAATCGATTAGCTTGGTTATTGATTGATTAACTTTATCGCATTGTTACTTCCTACTATTCACAGTCGTAAATCGGTCGTATTGATTGAACATTCGATCATTTCATTAGACAACACTTACTCCACATAATACAAAAAGGTAAAAAGAAACCTTAACAGTCAAAGAAGTCAAAGTTGACTTGGACTTTGACTTTGACTTTGACATTCGAAAACACGGGGTGTTACAGCCTCCCCTTGTTTAGGGAATTTCGTCCCGAAATTAGGCTCGAAGGCTACACTACGCCGTGATTTACCAATTTGATGCTTCAGATCTATTTATTTAAACAACTGCGGGTACTTGGCCTTCATGTCGCTTTCGAGTTCCCAAGTGAACTCCGCGCCTCGTTTGCCTTCCCATCGGACCTTTAGGATCGGGATGCGAGAGCTCCTGGGTTGCTTGGTTTGGCGATCCATGATTTCGATAGGCTTTTCCACGAAGTGTAACGTTTCGTTGACCTGAAGATCGTCGAGTGGTACGATTAGATCATGATCAGCAAGGCATTTTCGGAGGTTAGAGACGTGGAAAGTCGGGTGGACGTTACTGAGTTCCTCCGGTAGTTCGAGTCTGTAGGCGACTTTTCCGATCCTTTCCAGAATCCTAAAAGGTCCAACATATCGAGGCGCTAGTTTTCCCTTCTTGCCGAATCGGACTACACCTTTCCAAGGTGATACCTTTAGAAGTACGTAGTCACCAACTTCAAATTCGAGGGGCTTGCGTCTTTTATCGGCGTAACTTTTCTGTCTGTTCCGAGCTTTCACCAAGTTGTCTCGAATCTGGTGTATTTTGTCAGTCGTTTCTTGTAGAATCTCGGGACCGGTTAGTTTCGAGTGACCGATCTCGTGCCACACAATAGGCGATCGACATCTTCTACCATACAAAGCCTCGAAAGGTGCCATTTGGATGCTGGCATGATAGCTGTTATTGTACGAGAATTCCACCAATGGCAGGTGTTTGTTCCAACTACCACCAAAATCTATGACACACGCTCGGAGCATGTCTTCAAGAGTACGGATCGTTCTTTCAGTCTGTCCGTCGGTTTGAGGATGGAATGGAGTACTTAGATTAAGCGACGTACCAAGGGCCGCTTGAAACGTTTCCCACAATCGTGAAGTGAACCGAGCGTCACGGTCTGAAATGATGTCACGAGGCGTACCATGATTACGAATGATCTCGACGGTGTAGATTTGGGCTAGTCGCTCCACCTTGTAGTCTTCTCGTATAGGCAAAAAGTGGGCTGATTTCGTTAGACGATCGACTATAACCCAAATACTGTCGTGACCTGATGGCGTGGGCGGGAGTTTTGTTATGAAATCCATAGCTATACTCTCCCACTTCCATATAGGTATCGGCGGTTGTTCGAGTAAGTCAGAAGGTCTTTGATGTTCAGCCTTGACTCTTGCGTAAGTTAAACAACTTCCAACGTAGAGGGCGATATCTCGTTTCATGCCCGGCCACCAGTACTTATAGCGTAGGTCCTGGTACATCTTATCTGCGCCGGGATGAATAGAATACCGGGATTTGTGGGCTTCATTCATGATAATCTTTCGCAAATCGGTCCGCCTTAGGATCCAAATTCGGTCCAGAAAATAGAATATCCCATCGGATTTGCTTACCAACTGAGCTCCATCGTGATAGATCCTTTCTTTCTTCAATGTACGCTCGTTAAAGCAAGCATGTTGAGCTTCGCGGATAAGGGTCTCGAGGTTGTGCTGGGCTTGGATGTTTCGGATACTGAGCACGTAACTCTTTCCGCTGAGTGCGTTGGCAACCACATTCGCCTTGCCTGGGTGATAACGGATTTCATAGTCGTAATCGTTGAGAAGTTCTACCCATCGGCGTTGGCGCATATTAAGCTCTCTCTGATTAAAGATGTGTTGTAAACTCCTGTGATCGGTGTAGATTGTACACCTAGTGCCATACAGGTAGTGTCGCCAAATCTTCAATGCAAAGACAACCGCGCCTAGCTCGAGGTCATGGGTTGTATAGTTCTTCTCGTGGATCTTGAGCTGACGAGATGCATAGGCTATAACCTTGTCTCGCTGCATGAGGACACAGCCGAGACCGAGGTTAGAAGCATCACAGTAGACAATGAAATTGTCGCTTCCGTCGGGCAGCGTAAGAATCGGAGCGTTGCATAGCATATGCTTGAGGGTTTGGAAGGCAGTCTCTTGTGCGTTTCCCCACACAAAAGACTTGTCCTTCTGCGTAAGAGCGGTAAGTGGCACATCGATCTTGGAGAATCCTTCAATGAATCGTCGATAATAGCCCGCTACTCCGAGAAAAGAACGAACTTCTGACAGGTTCTTAGGTGTAATCCAGCTTTTGACAGCTTCAATCTTCGCAGGATCGACATGGATACCCTGACTATTCACGATGTGACCCAGAAACTGAACCTCCTCCAACCAGAATTCGCACTTGGAGAATTTGGCATAGAGTTGGTTCCCCTTGAGTAACTCGAGAACCAAACGTAGATGTTGCGCGTGTTCGGCTTTCGTTTTGGAATAAATCAAGACATCGTCGATGAACATGATGACGAAACGGTCAAGATAAGGCTTACACACGCGATTCATCGGGTCCATAAAGACCGCGGGTGCGTTGGTTAGACCAAAGGGCATAACAACAAATTCGTAATGGCCATAACGGGTTCGAAAAGCGGTTTTGGGGATGTCTTCCTCTTGAATCCGTAGCTGATGATATCCTGAACGCAGATCGATCTTAGAGAAGCATGCTGCACCTTGTAGCTGATCAAACAAATCGTCGATTCGGGGCAAGGGGTATCGGTTCTTGATGGTTAGCTTATTCAATTCCCGATAATCGATGCACATCCGGAACGATCCATCCTTATTTTTGACGAAAAGGACTGGCGCGCCCCAAGGAGAGGTGCTTGGGCGAATAAAGCCTTTTTCGAGTAATTCCTGGAGTTGGTTCGAGAGTTCCCTCATTTCGGAAGGTGCGACTCGGTAAGGGGCTTTGGCAACGGGGTTAGCTCCAGGAATGAGGTCGATGCGGAAGTCGATATCACGACTTGGTGGTAGTCCGGGAAGATCGTCAGGGAACACCTGAGGAAATTCACGAACCACTGGAACGTCTTTGACTTCAACTTTCTTTTTCTTTTCCTTCTCCGCTACTACAATGTTGGCCAAGAAGGCTCGGTATTCCTTGCGGAGATACTTGCTGGCTTGAATACAAGACATGAGCTTGAGACCTTTCGACGCCGTTTCACCGTACACACACAATAGATCACCATTCGCGAGCGAGAATCAAATCATCTTTTCGAAGCACACAACTTCAGCATGGTTTTTGCGAAGAAAGTCCATGCCTATTATGACGTCAAAGCTTCCGAGTTGCATTGGAATAAGGTCGATTGGGAAGATGTGATGGTTGAGTTCGAGAGTACAATCACGGAGTACTGAATTAACGGCAATAGTTCTTCCCGTAGCGACTTCGACATCGAATGACGAGGACAGATAAGAGCGCTTACGACTAAGGAGCTTCTCGAATTCAAACGACACAAAGCAGTTATCGGCTCCAGTATCAAACAAACATGATGCATAAATACCATTCACAAGGAACGTACCATTAACCACGTTGTTATCCGCCTGAGCCTGACGGGCATTGATGTTGAAGGTTCGGGCATGGGCTGCTTGCTGCTGTTGTTGAGGCTGCTGTTGTGGTTGTTGCTGCTGGGGCTCTTGCTTAACCACCCTGTTCGGGCACCTGTTTGCAAAGTGGTTAGGGTCACCACATGCAAAGCAGACTCGAGCGTTGGCTGCAGGTGCTTGAGCTGCTTGTTGGCCTTGAGGGGCGGGAAGTAGGGCTTGGTTGACAGTAGCTTGAACTGGGGCTTGACGGGGACCATAGCGACA
The DNA here is from genome assembly GCF_002127325.2 of Helianthus annuus. NCBI lineage: Eukaryota > Viridiplantae > Streptophyta > Magnoliopsida > Asterales > Asteraceae > Helianthus > Helianthus annuus. The sequence continues at coordinate 60,389,909 of NC_035434.2, forward strand.
GTTCGCAGTGAAATGACCGTAAAGGTTACAGTGAGCGCAAAAACGACAGGCTAGACCCACCGGGTGATGATATGAACACGTTGGGCAGAGTGGGTGAGGGCCTGTGTATGCACGCTTTGCTGGCGGTGCATTGATCACTGGAGCTGAGCGGTGCTGTTGCTGCTGTTGAGCTGGTACAGCTTGTAGGGGAGCAGCAGTGGTTGCGGCAGCACAGCTCTTGTTGCTGGAGCTGTTGTTGCTGTGCTTCTTCTTCCTTCTTGATGTCTTGGAGGGTTGAGCAGTGGTGTTGTCGATGGATGCTGTTGTAGCTTGGTGCAGAGACTTGGTTTGCTTATCCCAGAAACCGGCCTTTACCCGCTTGTCGTTAATCTCAGCGGCTAGCAGGTAGGTTTCCTCGATCGTTGCTGGCTTGGAGGCGTGAACAAAATCTGCTACACAGTCTGGCAGAGCTCGGATATACTTCTTGATGGTCATTTCTGGAGTCTTGACTTGATCGGGACAGATGATACTGAGCTGCTTGAAGCGAGCAGTGAGAGCAACGTTGTCTCCGTCTTTTTGCTTGATGACCCAAAATTCATCCTCCAACTTTTGGCGTTCATGAGGAGGGCAGAATTCATCGATCATGATTGCCTTCAGTTCCTCCCATGTCAGCTCGTAAGTTGCATCATTCCCACGCTTGTTTCGTTCAGCAGTCCACCAGTGTAGAGCACGGGACTGGAAGACGCCAGTAGCATTGAGAGTGCGGAGATTTTCGGGGCATCCGCTTTGTCGCAGGGTGACTTCAACCGAGTCAAACCAATGAAACATGGCAGTAGGGCCATCCTCACCGGTGAACTCCTTGGGTCCGCATGCTTTAAACTGCTTGAAGCTAAAAGCAGTCTTGCTTGAATCCTTTGGGTTCTCAGCTCGGGATTCTTCAGACGTTTTGCTGGCATTTTCATACACCTCACTCATGGCTTTCGCCACTTGTTTGGAGATGATAGCAGCGAGGCGTCGGTCTCTCTTTTTTTGGCGAGTCAGTCGGTGTCGGGATCCAGACGACGACATGGTCTGCAATAGACATCGTCACAGGACTCAACACAACGTAATCGATTCTCACCTCACACGTCTAGATTGCTAAAGCTTAGGAACACGTCGAAACACGTATCACATAAACACACAGACACATACCACAGATACACGTAAACACAGAAGCACGTAAGCAAGTAGAGCACAGAAGCACATAGTCACGAAAGGCACATACGCATTCAATCACAGAGGTAGTCAGAAAACAGAAACCTATCCTTCAGAGCTCGCGTGTCGTTCGTACAGTATATCGAATAGCATTGTACAGTATAGCCTAACTTAGTCGTATAGCGTCATATAGTATGATATCGTCTAGAGTTGCGACAACTGGATGTCGAACTGAGATAGAACAGCAAATGCGAGTCGTGTGTGTTGATCGAAATGGCAGTAAAATCGAATAACATTCCAAAATATAAACACAAAAACAGAGAAAGCACACATAAACAGATAAAAGTCAACGAGTCATCAGAATACACGGTTGCGATTCTCAGGTTTGAAACGCATAAAATCGAGAGATAGATTGTCTGCGGCTACTAGACGTCGACTACCCAAGGCAACTCGACTATTCACTGTAGACTTGTCATCATTTTCGACTCTAGAGGTCGTGTTTCTGCCTCGATTCTTGGGCATTCCACACGCGTTCCCTAGGTCATACTTGTGAGTTCAGGTCGTTGGAGTCCGTCGAATGCCTTGGTGAGATGGAATAATATTCGGAACAAACTGCCAAGGTTAGGGTCTCACCCCTTGGCTTAGCAATTTCTTCCTTGTTTTAAGAAAATTTTAAGGAGAATTTTCATCAAAATGGGGGTTTCACACCTGATTTGGTATAATTCTCCTCGTTTATTGGCGAAAATGTCGAGATGAAGGAGTAAAATCCCCATAAGTCAGGAAATTTTGGTCAGGAGTTTGCGGTTTTCACACCTATTCCTGACTGAATCGCCTGACTTTAATTGAAAATTCGAGTGCAGTGATAGTGAAGAATTACAGAATAAGGCACATAAACTGGGTCTGTTGGTTCCTAACTATAGTCTAGGTCTCTAAGACAGCGACCCGGACTAGGTCGTGTCTAACCTAATTCCCTATAGTTATGGCTCTGATACCAATCTGTCACACCCCAACCGATGGCGGAATCATCGGGGCATGGCACTGAGCAAAACAGATTGTTCAGAAGTTTCCATAACAACTATTTATATAATTCAGTTAAAGATACGTCCCATACCGTATCCTGAATAAACAAACATGTCATTACAGATAATCATCCAAACAAGAAATTCCATTCCGACAACTCAGATTCAAATATTATTACAGCAATTGTTTATCTGCTTCTAGACCCCTATTCTGTTGACTTTCTGGTTGTAACGCCAGAGGACAAGATCTACAGACAACTATGCCCCAGACGCTTGTTCTCGGCAGACAACTATTTGTTGGGGGCTTCTAGAAACTTATTCTAGCCTCGCTTTCCTAGCAAATAAGCATCCTAGTTACCTGTCACATACGTTAAAGTAAAGTCAATACATAAAATGTAAAGGTGAGCATACAAGTTTGATAATAGCATATAGAGTTCGAATAGTTTACGCATAACCAGCACGTACACAGCGGAAAACGAAGCATGTTAATTATCGACATGGACCTATCGATACCAATGACTGCGGGTTGACCGTCCGAGACGATTCGAAATACATGATTACCACTGTAATCCATGCAAGTAATTGTCCTTAACAACCCCCATGTGAACGGGTGCTGAGTCCAAACTATAGTACTACGTCGTTAAGGCAGGTAGACAGCATTCCACGTGTAAACACAATCAACAAGCATTCATTAAGTCACGTAATACATGCATATTGGTTAGCGTTCAATAGTTTGAGTAGTGTGATCATTTGTGTTTTGATATAAGCAACGTATGTAACACCCAAAAGTTCTAAAAGCAAAAAGGGATCGAGTATACTCACAGTGATTGATTATGGATTGAAGGGAGCGCTGAGAGTAGGGTTAGCTTGAATAGTTCGATAGCACAACAATGAGTAACGTGGAAAATAAGACAAGTGTGAATGGATCGAATAGGCTGGTCGATCGAACGGCAGGTTCGATCGAACGGTCTGTTCGATCGGCTGGTATATCCAATTGGACAGTCCTGTTCGATCGGCCGGTAGGCTCGATCGGCTGGGCCATTCGAGTGGATTGTTTCTTCCTCTAGTGTGTTTGTGTTTGAGGATTTGAACTTTTGAAGTTTTCGTTGTAGTATATGAGAACACAAAAAAATGTCCTTACCTTTCAGGTCGATCGATCGAACGGTCCATTCGATCGGCCGGCTTAACCGATCGGTTGGGAACCTTAGAGTGATGCTCAACAGGATGTCGCTCGATCAAACGGACTGTTCGATCGGCTGGCATTCCATACTACGAACGAGTTGTAAAAACGATTAAGTGTTGAAGCATAGTATCTCATGATCCGAAGAGTAATGTTTATCAATCGAGTAGCGTATTCGATCGAACATCACTTCGTCAATAGCATACTTCATAAAATTCGAAAAGTGTGGAACCATGTGCTAGCCGATCGGCTGGCCCGGTCGATCGGCTGGCATGTCCGATCGGCTGGGCTGTTCGAACAGCCTAGCCGTTCGGCCAACAAGTCTGACCTGGTCGGCCTTTCGTCTAACTCTTGGCTGTTTAATTACTTATCGTCATATCGAGGTAGTTTTGATAAGGAGTTGAACTATGATATCCTCCGTTCCCACTCGTTTCTTCGACTCGGACAGGAATCACCCAAGTCCGGCCGGTGAACGGTTCGGAACGTCGGTTTAGAGTTTAACCCATCGTCGGTGAACCTAGTATATAGAATCTGAATCTTGAACCTCTTAACTGTTAGAATGATTAGTTAGCCGGTTCAAGCTCCGTTTCTACCGGTTTTAAGGTTTTGAGTGTAAAAGGTTGAAGAAAGTTGGAAATTATTCATGAAATGTTAAGATTCTTACAAATCTTAGTTTGTTTATGTGGAAACCGGTCAGATCTAAGCTATTCATGGTTGAATGAGGCCAAAGTTTGGTGTTCCTCAAGAACACCATGATGACATCACTCAAGAACACTTAGATTTTGGTGATTTCACGGTTGGAAATCGAGTTTTGAAAGATAGAAAGGTGTAGAATCATGTAGTGATAAAAAACGTACAAGAATCAGAGTGAAAACTTACCGGAGTTGAGAGAAATCTGAGAAAAGGTGAAGAAGAAGGTTGGTCCGGTCAGAGCTTTCCAAAAATGGAAAGTGTGACAATGACAGCCCTATTTATAGGCTCCAAAAGAGGAAAGTGGCAGCCGATCGGCCAGGAGCTCCGATCGAATGGGCTGCTCGATCGGCTAGGAAGATGCTAGCCGATCGGCTGGCCTGTTCGATCCGGATGCCTCCTGTTCGATCCGCGACCCACTTTGAGTATTTCGCGACGATTTTCGTTGTTTCGATTTCGATGGTCGATGATACGAATACGATAGAGTTCCTAGTCAAATTACTTTCAGTCCCAGCTACTATATCTAACATACAATCTTCTATAAGTCACGTTTTGATGTCGGTTTCGATTGAGTTCGATTGCTTTTCGAGTTTCGATGCAATTTTTGATTCATTCGCTTGAATACCACACCAAACATATAAGTAAACATGCACAAGTAACACATAAGGCACACACACACGTATAATAACACCAGAGTTCGCATAGAGTCTCGAGTTCGATTGATGAATCGATTAGCTTGGTTATTGATTGATTAACTTTATCACATTGTTACTTCCTACTATTCACAGTCGTAAATCGGTCGCATTGATTGAACATTCGATCATTTCATTAGACAACACTTACTCCACATAATACAAAAAGGTAAAAAGAAACCTTAACAGTCAAAGAAGTCAAAGTTGACATGGACTTTGACTTTGACTTTGACATTCGAAAACACGGGGTGTTACACCTTGTAAGAAGCTCTCGAGAGGGCTGAAGCTCACATTAGAGGAGAGGAGGCGGTTGACATAAAGGAGCAAAGAAAAAGGGGATCTAGCTGGCGAGGTAACAGCCCCGCTAGAAAGAAAGGGAATTTTCATTCCTATGACAGACGTCCAAGAAGCTCAGAGCAACGAAGGCCTGAAGGTCGAAACCCTCCAAGCAGGGATAAGACCATAAACTTCACATCTCTCACAAAAAACCCCACAAGAGATCCTTGCTACAGAGGAAGTGAAACAAATCTTCCGACCACCTCGGCCTTTACACAAAAGTAAAAGGAACGAAAACTCCACCCAGTTATGTGAGTTTCATGAAGAAAAGGGTCACCATACTAACGATTGCTTTCAACTCAAAAAGAGAATCGAAGAGGTTGTCAAGTCCGGAGAACTAGCCCACTTGGTAAAGGGGGTAAGGGACAAGATAGTTGAAGGAAAAAGCATGGAAGTTAACATGGTGGATTTCGATGAAAAGGTTTCCCACAAACGGCAATGGTTGGAAGCTTGGGAGCTTCAGTGTGTCTGCTTCCTACCGATGGAAAAGGATCCCCTCTCAATCCCCCTGGTGGTTGAAGCAACTGTAGGTACAATAAAGACAAGCAAAGCCTACATCGACACTGGGGCAGCTACTGAAATCATGTTTGAAAAGTTCTTGAATCGTTTGAGCAATGCGGAACGTTCAAAGCTTCAACCGTACGGAACCTCCATAAAAGGTATTGCTGACATACCCCTTAAACCTTTGGGGCAACTAACCCTTGTTGTCCGTTTCAGTGAAGGCAAGATGGAAAGAGTTCAACCTCTCACTTTCGTGGTTATCAATATACCTTCCAACTATGATGTCATCATAGGAAGGCCAGGGCAATGTGCATTCCATATGGTTGTTTCAGTTGGTCATGGGACCGTGAAGTTCCCTACCGAGAGGGGGATTGCAACCATTCAACCCACACAAAAGGCCTACATGGTTGAAGGGGAAAGTTCAAGAAATGAAGATGACAAGCAAGGGCTGATTATAAACCCCAAATATCCTGAACAAAGGATAAGGGTTAATACAAGCCTTTCCCAAGAAACCCTCTCATACCTTGAAAAGATACTAGTGCACTATCGCGATGTCCTTTCTTGGTGCCCGTAAGACATGACGGGCATCCCTCGAAGCATTGTTGAACATGAGCTGAAGATACCACCCGATGTCAAACCTGTTGTCCAAAAGAAACGAAGTCTAGCCCCCGAAAGAAGCTTGGCAGCATGCGAAGAAGTAGAAAAGCTTGTCCTAGCTGGAATTCTCTGGGAAGTCAAGTATCAATCCTGGGTTGCAAACCCAGTCATGGTTTGAAAACCCGACAACTCTTGGAGAATGTGCATCGACTTCAAGGACTTGAACAAGGCTTGCCCAAAAGATTGTTACCCTTTACCGGAGATCGATCTTAAAGTTGACTCTCTCACTGGTTACCCTTTAAAGTGTTTCCTTGATGCCTACAAGGGCTACCATCAAATCCTTATGAAAGAAGAGGATGAAGAGAAGAACGCTTTTCACATGGATAAAGGTATCTTTTGCTATCAAAAGTTGCCTTTTGGCCTCAAGAATGCGGGTGCAACCTACCAACGCCTGGTCGACAAAGCTTTTACTAGTCAAATTGGCAGAAACATGGAAGCATATGTCGAAGATTTGGTAATCAAAAGCAAAACAGAATACCAAATGCTTGACGACATACAAGAAACTTTCCGAAACTTGAGAAAGATTAACATGAAACTCAACCCTGAGAAATGTTCGCTTAGGTTTGAAGAAGGTAAGTTTCTAAGGCATATTGTGGGAAAGCAAAGTATAAAAGCCAACCCAAACAAAGTCAAAGCCGTTCTTGAAACCAAACCCCCATGAAGCAAGAAGGAAGTGGAAAGTCTGAATGGAAAGCTTGCAGCTCTGAAGCGTTTTACCTCAAAACTGGCTGAGAAATCTTTACCCTTCTTCAAAACGCTTAAAGGGTGTTCTGACAAAAAAGATTTCAGGTGGACTGAAGAAGCAGAAGAAGCTTTCAACCAGATGAAGCAACACCTAGCTTCACTTCCAGATATTGCAGCCCCGGAAACAGGAGAGCTGATCTCTATCTACCTCTCGGTTGCTGAAGAAGCAATAAGCGTGGTTTTAACCATTGAACCAAACAAAGTTTAAAATTGGCAAAGATCAAGTATCCTCCTCTGGAAAAACTTGCTCTAGCCCTAGTCCAAACGACTAGAAGGCTTCGAAGGTATTTCCAAGCACACCCAATACAAGTGGTCACCGAATAAAACACATATGTCCCAAGAAAAGTTGTCAAAGCTCAAGCCTTGGTTGACTTCATTGTGGAAGTCCCAAAACAAGCCGCCACGGAAGTTAATACAACTACCGCTGAACCTTCTAACCCTGAAGCCTGGAAGCTTTTTACCAATGGGGCTTCAAGCGTTGAAGGGTCAGGAGCGGGGCTTATTTTGATCAACCCTGAAGGGTTAGAATTTACATACGCTCTTCGACTTGAATTTCAGACCACCAACAACAAAGCTGAATACGAAGCATTGATAGCTGGTTTGAAGATAGCTAAGGAAATGAAGGTTCAAAGGCTTCAAGTCTTCATAGACTCGTTGCTTGTGTCAAGCCAAGTCAATGACAATTATGTTGTAAAGGAGCCCAACATGAAGAGGTATAGAGAAAAGTCCAAAGAATTGATGAACACATTCCAAGCATGTACCATCAAGCAATTACCAAGATCTCAAAACAAGAGAGCCGATGCATTGAGCAAACTTGTCTTTCTCACCTTTGCCCATCTTACCAAGAAGGTATTGGTGGAGGTGTTGAAAACTCCCTCGATTCAAGAATTGGAGGTTCAAGATGTAATCACCGAAGAATGCCCCAGTTGGATGACTCCTATTAAAAAAATCCTCAAAAATGGTGAGTTACCCGTTGACCAAACAGAGGCTGAAAGGGTTCGAATTAAGTCTAGGCGGTATGTGTTGTAAGGTGAAATCCTCTACAAAAAGGGTTACCTCGCACCATTATTAAGATGTGTTGGCCCGGAACAAAGCCAATACCTGATCAAAGAGGTTCATGAGGGGATATGTGGAGCTCATTTTGGAGCAAGGTCGGTGGTTGCTAAGCTAATGAACCTCGTGTATTTTTGGCCTTCCATGCACTGATACACCATCGAACAACTAAGAAAATGTGAAGCTTGTCAAATACATACATTGGTGCCCAAGAGCCCCAAACATGATCTCGTCCCGATATCTTCAGCCTGGCCATTTCATAAATGGGGAATAGATATTGTTGGTCCATTCCCACCGGCCAAGGGTGGAGTAAAATTTTTATTGGTGGCCGTAGATTACTTTACCAAGTGGACTGAAGTCAAACCACTTGCAAAAATCTCAGGCAAACAAGTCATTGACTTTGTGTGGGAAAACATCATTTGTCGCTTCGGGCTGCCGGGAGTGTTGGTCACGGATAATGGGAAGCAATTTGCTGAGAAGCCTTTTAGCACTTGGTGAAAAGAATTCAGAATAACTCAAGTATTCAGCTCAGTTGCATACCCACAATCCAATGGCCAAGTTGAAAGATTGAATCGGAGCATTGTTGAAGGAATCAAGACCCGATTGGGAAGGCATGAAAACAATTGGCTCGAAGAATTACCAAACGTTCTATGGGCTATACGAACAACGGAAAAAACAAGCCAAAAAGAACACCTTACAGCTTGGTGTTCGGATCAGAAGCTGTGATTTCAGCTGAAATAGGAGTTGTGACTCAAAGAACACTCAACACGGACCTCGAAGTAAACAACAAAGAGACCATGTTGAACTTGCAACTCCTAGAAGAAACACGCGACCAAGCTGCTATTCAAGAAGCCAAGTACAAACAAAAAATGGAAGCTTATTGCAACACAAGAGTCAAGCATGAACGCTTCAAGCCAGGAGACCTCGTACTTCGAAACAATGAGGCCAGCAAAAAAGAAAACCAAGGAAAACTTGGCCCGAAATGGGAAGGGCCATACACAATCCTTGAAGCTCACAAAGGCGAATCCTATAAACTGGCCGACGCGGAGGGTAAAAAGCTTCCCAGACACTAGAACGGCAAGACCCTTAAAAGGTTCCATGTCTGATCAAGAAAGTTTAGTTTGTATTTCAAGAGTTGTCCCATACCCCCCCTTTTGTAACAACATATCTCTTGAATGAATGATGAAGTTTTATCGAAATTGTCTTTCTATCCTAAAATCAAGTTGAGAACCTAGCAAAAAACTCCATGGCAAGGGCCATGTAAGGGGATGAGCTCCCAGGCCACATCACTCAATAGGTTCAAGGGTTGAATGAACCTATATAAGGGGTGAGTTCCTAAATCAATACAACTCCATAAGACCTATAAAATTTTCAAAATAAACTTGTCTCATAGACGGGTCTGAACAGCCCTCACCAAATGTTCCTTAAGCCTTAGAAAATTTTCTAGAAAACAAATCATAGTAAACAGGTTTACAAACAAAAATCAAACCAAGAAAAATGATAGATAGGATAGGTGCTATGTCTTTTTGTTAAAAATACCAAGGCTAAGTGACTGCAGCACTAACCCTTCAAGGTATAAAAAACATAAAGGCAACACAAAACCAACAATGACAATTCCATAAACATAAAAACAATTGAAGGGACAAAATAACAACACAACAATAAAAGGTTGTATGCAACTCGAAATCAAGAATACAAAGCGAAGCACCAAGTCACAAAAATCAAGCAACAACCAGAAGCCTTGAAGGCTTCAAGCTAGAGGTATCTAACCAAGCTGCCTTACAAAAACATGTAACAACACAAGGCAAGAACTAAAAGGTTAATAACATAAGAAGCCTTAAAGGCCTCCAAAACCTACATAATGTTCAAACAGTCACAACCAAACCTTAACGGTTTATAAACACAAAAATTGTTCAAACAACCACTAAGGCTAACAACCATCAACAGAAACCTTAAGGGTTTCTACAAAACCTAAATTGTTCGAAAAAACATATAAACCATCAAATTGTTTTAGAGTGCTAAGAAAGCTACGAGTATTGTTCAAACATCGGCAAGAGGCTTAGAAGCCCCGGAACCATCACCTTTACCTTTTTTGGCTTTCTTTGCCTTCTTTGACTTCGGACCTTCATCACCTCCAACCGCTAAACCCTCGAGACTTGCTTCCTTGGAAACATCGGCATTTTCTGAATAAGTCTCTTCACTATCTCCTGAGCGAGAGCGCTTCTTAGACAAGGAATCAAGAACTTCAGCACAAACCGTCTCATTCAGCCTAGCTGGTTTTAGTCCCTGTAAGATTGAAAGAGGTTTACCAAAACATGACGAAACTTCACTTACATAAGGATAGGTCAGCCTCTCCATCTGCTGAACAGAATCCTTAAAAACCCCGGAAGCATCAGGACGAAACATGGGAGATTGCTCCAAGGCTTGACCAGATTCATGAAGCTTGAAACCAGCAATCAGGCCCAAATGCTTCCCATAATTCAACAACTTGGTATAAACCTCCCCAAGGGCAGAATTGAATTCATTGGAGTGAAGGATATAAGTAACAACCTGATGAAAGCCTTGCTCAATGAGCCACTGGTTGTCACCAGTGGCTTGAGCGACAGAAGCCTTTAAGCCTTCTTTCTCCTCATCAAAGGCTTTCTTTTGAACATCCAAAGCTTCCCTATCGGCTTTCAATTTCAGCTTATCTGCCTCGAAACTCTTCTTTAGATCATTCATTTCGATCTCATGTCTACGGGTCAACTCACCTACCTTTTTGACCCAAGCTTCTTCCTTCTTTGAAAACCCATCAATCTCCTTCTTCATAACAGCCATTGAAGACTTCATCTTCTCTTTCTTCTTTGAGAATTCCTCATACTCCTAGATCCCTTTTCTGAAAACGAGTGACACCCTCAGCCACCAAGGCAGAAAGGTTGCAGGAACTCAGCATCAACCTTGATATGAAATGATCACCCTCCATCTCCGATATAGCATCTCAGACACCAGGAGGGGCAAAGTGAGCCAACACGTTAGCACAAACATTAGGACATAAACTTCATCTTCACTCAAGCCTTCAACGTCTTTGCTTGACGAACCTTGAACAGGGGTTACTACAACCTTCTTGGCTGAACCTTTCTTTTTACCATGCACCACTAACTTTTTCTCCTTCTCAACATCAGGACCATGACCCTCGGAAACCTCAATGTCGTCACTCAGATCCACAGGATCAGAAGAAGTGGATTGAGGAGCACTCCTTAACAGACGACGAGCAGAACGACGGGTTGAAGCCTTGGGAATAACAGGTTTGGTAAAACCCTTGACATTAGAAACACTAATATAGCCAGCATCTTCAAATCTCTGCTCTACACCCCTAACAACAGCATCATCACCTTCAGCGGCTTGAGCATCCGCAAAAACAACATCGGACGTGTCATCACTCTTGATAAAATCCAAGGCAGACATAACTGCAAAAAATTATAAGACGAATATATATAAGCAACCCAATCAAGGGAACCCAAAAAGGTAAAACAGGGAAAATGCATACCCTGATTAGCCTTATCCCACAATTTGCTAATACCCAACAGAACTAGCAAATGTTCAGGAAAGGTTGAACCCTTGAAGTTCTCGGATGACCTTAAGAAAAACTTCATTCAAATCAGACTCAGAAGGTTCCAGTTCATTGAGAACGGCATCCGGGTGTCTCCACACCATTTTAAAAGGAACAACAGAATCAGAAACCCAGAAAAATGATCTTTCCAGGCACCAAGTGTAGTAACATGGAAGAAATTAGGTAGGTATCAACTTTGGATGTCTCGAAGGTAAACCAATCGCCGTTCTTCGCCAGACGGAAGAACCGGCGGAACAACAACAACGAATGATCATAACTACAAGCCCAGCATAAAACCTCGAAATGTAAAACCCTAGCTATACCTTTCGGATATATTTGACCAAATGAAACCCGATAATATTCTAAAACGTTCAGTACAAAAATCGAGAAAGGATGACGAAGGTTGGGAAATTCAAAGTGACGACAGTATAAAGCAACAGACCCAGAGGGGCATTGATCAACGGATTTATCACAACCCGGTGCAACCAGATTAAATTTGAGACCAATGCCCCATTCTATGCAAAAAGCCTCTACTTCCTCCTGAGTAAGGCGTGAAAAATTAACGGAAAGATCTTTCTGTGCACCCATGATCAAAGTAAAGAACAGAAAAGCACACAAGAAAAACGGTGACTAACCTGAGTTAGGGAGAACAAACCGGAATTCTTGGAGAAGATAAATGAAAGAGCTATCAAATGATGTTAATAAATGAAAAATTAATAAGACCATGTGTAGTGGTTTGGGTGAATAATGCCCTTAGCCTAGGGCGTTTTCCACCATGTGGCAGTACAGTTAGCAAGGGGCATTATTGGGTGTTTTTCTAAAATAGGTGTAGTGGGGATGTGGGCATTATGTTAAATGGTGTAAATAATTAAATAAAAAAAAGTCAACAAAAAAACCTATTGGATTAAAAAAGGGAATACTAAATGCTATTGGCCAAACACAAATGTTGATGGCGTGATTTAAAACACGCCAAGGGAAATTTTTTGCCAAAAAACGCTAAATAACGCCCATGTGTAGTGGTTGTCGGGCGTGATTGGGCATTATTGGGGGAGAAAACGCCTAAATCTAGCCCCCTACGGATGGTCTAAAAGAGGAATTATTACCTATTGTGTAAAAACCGCCGACTTAAAGACTGCCACACATCACATCACATCAGTTGTCAGTTTAAAATTCAAATGCTCAACTGTTCTCAACCCTTGAAGCCTTCAAGCCTCCAAGCAATAAAAAACAATGTGAAAAAGTCAGAAGCATTTGAGCATAAAACCTAAACACCTCTGACTTGGGGGGCTGATGACGGGGGTAGCTCAGATCTCACAAAATGACTAAAACATGTACTAGCTTAAAAAGGTTGAAAGCTTCATAACCCGGGAACTATGGTGAACAACAAAAAGAACGTGCACAGTAATATGTCACTTCACTGATTGCTTGACCACTCTCCCACAGCCGCAAAAGCAGAGCACATGCACAGGAAACTCTCTTTTACCCGCAAGTCCGAACCTTTCAACCCCTAAATGGGTGAGTCTCCCACTGCAAGCCAAGTTCACTAGTCCAAGGTTTCCCCTTTGAGAAACTTTTCTCCTTATAAGAAACAGACCATGGCAAACATGTGGATCATTCCAGAATCGGCAGAAGTTGCACCAACTCTCCGATTCTTCTTCTTCTCCCTCTTGAGAACTTGCTTTATGCTTGTTTCTCTTCTTCACTTCAAAAAATACATTTTTTTCCTCTACCACATTTTTGGCTGGTTTTTTATCAGCTTGGAATACAAGGAAGAATAACAAAAACACTAGTGAACCTCTCTCCACTGCATTAGGCAAACTCAAACCCTCTAAGCCTTTTGCCTAACCAGACTAACCACTATCATTGTTCTTGTATTTGTTGCATCTAACAGTTTTAAACCCTAAAAACACAGCCAAAGTTTGGAAATCATAGTCCAAATAATCAACTTCTGTTTTTTTTTTTTTTTTTTTTTTATTAACCTACTGGCACTCATTCCTGAATATTCATGAACAACATCAAATAATTTATACAGTAAAATCTATGTACATATTTAATAAAAACCCGTGACCCGTCTTTAAAAAAAAATTATCTGCAACTTCAGGTGTTATTTTTATTGGGCATGACAAACGATATGAAATTAAAATTAAAAAAAAAAGGTCAACTGCTTTGACACAGGGCTCAAGACATTCTTTTATCACCTTGCGAATCATTTCACCAATATTCTTTCTTTCCTTTATTCAAAAGTAGTAAATTGATTTTACTTCTAACCTACCCTGATTTATTTTTATTTTTTACTATTATTTCAAAATTAAAGTCGATTACATTTTTGTTTCAAAACTAGTTGATGTGTCCGTCCGCGTTGCGGGGTGATAGCCGAATAATTCTCAATCAATTAAAAAAACACTATTATAGTTTTGTTAGGGAAAAAAAAAACTAAAACGATGCCAAGACCGTAGTTCTGAGCTCAGGGCAAAACTATAGTTTGTAAGGATTAATGAGCGAGTGTTAGGTAGCTCTTTGACATGGAAAAAATTAAATCCAGACAACCAATTAAAAAAACACTTTTATAGTTTTGTTAAAAAAACTAAAACGATAGCAATACTCAGGGCCGGCCCAAAGGTAAGCCAAATGAGGTTTGGGCCTTGGGCCACCAAAACTATAGGGCCTCCACAATTGATGAAACTACAGTCCATTTATAAAAGATTTAGGTTGTGGGTTGTCAATAGATTGATGGTTGGTAGTGTAGTGGTTTTGTGTATGTATGGATGTTGAGACCCGGGTTCAAATCCCTGGTTCAACATTTTTTTTCTTGTTTTTAAATTTTAACATAATATTTCAAATAATTACATTTGGGCCCTTCAAGTTTAACTGTCAATTACATCCATTTTTTTGGTAAAAAGGCCACAAGATTTTACTTCGCCTTAGGCCACCAAAATGGTTGAGGCGGTCCTGGCAATACTGTAATTTGAACTAAGGGCAAAGTTGTATTTGTTGACTTGGGTAAAATCGTAATTTGGCAAAAGTTAAAGTGATGGCAACACTATAAATTTGAATCGGAGACAAAATCGTAATATAACTTTGCACTAAGGACAAAAGCGTAATTTTAAGCTGGGGACAAAACTATATTTTTAACTTGAGCTGGGACAAAATCAAAGTTTTGAACTGAGTGCAAAATCGTAATTTTGAATAGGGGGCAAAAGCATACTTTTATTTTGAACCGGGCAAAAACATAATTTTAAACTGAAGACGAAATCATAATTTTTGAACGGGGCGAAAATGCAAAGTCGTCATTTTTAGTTTGGGGCAAAAGCAAAAATTTATTTTGAACTGGGGCAAAAAATGTAATTGTAATCTAGGGATAAAATCATAATTTTGAAAGGAGGGCAAAATCGTAATTTTGAGCGAGGGACAAAAAGATAATTTTATTTTGAGCTGGGGCAAAAACGTAATTTTATTTTAAATTAAGGACGAAACTGTAATTTTAAAACGAATATAAAATAATAAAATGGTTGATCGAATAGGAAAGTGTCACGCAGCTAGTGCCACGCAACTATTCCCCAAACTTACTTTTGTATACGTAGGAAATGAGCAAACTTTGTATACAAATGTTTTTTAATCCAATATATATTGGAATATATTAAATGTTAGCCTAACAAGATCTATATTTCAGAGTTCTAAAAGTTTATTTTATTAAACTTTGGCTGTATTAAATGTTTTAACATAAAATAGTTATAACTCATAGTCCCATTAGATAAATGCTATACATCTAATTTCTGTATCTAAGGGAAATCAAATACAATTCAGTGAACGTAAACTTTTAACCCGAATTCTAAACTTAATTTAAAGACAGGTAAAGTGATCAGTTGAGGCGTTTTAATATGTATTTAAGTCATCAGAGGTCTTGCATACATTTAACATGTTAAAAATCATTTTTTTTAATTTCAGAGATCTTGCATATAAATACATGTAGAAGTCTTTTCAATAAAAAAAATTCAAAAACTACAAAAATTTAAAAAATATATATATATATATTACAAAACAGTAAAAAAAGTACAAAATTTTTTTATTGGAATAGCTTTATACACATCTTTCTGAAATAAATTTATTAAAAATAATTTTTAACATTTCAAATTTAATTTTTAAGATATATTTAAAATGTTAGATATATTGTTCACTGGTTCCCTATCTTTTTAGTGTTCTCTATTGAACTTTACACTATTAGATAATTATATAACAATATTTATTCTTGAAGATATACGAAAACTGAAATTCCTAATTATGTACACTGTTTTTTAAGGTATACAAACAATTAAAACAAATAATGTATTTAGGGGTAGTGGTGCTCCACTTTTCATCACTCGTCACACTCAATTATTGTCCACCACGTCATTGAGCTTGATTCCATCACTAGTGATTGATTTTGCTAGGGGTGCCCATCACTAGTGATGGCTTTTTTTATTTTTTAAATTATAAATTAACAATAACATTTTCATTTAAATAAAAATTACATTAAATAAATCCTAAATTACAAACTAAAAAAATAAAACTAAATGTTGCAAAGTAAAAAAATGTAAAAAATCTACGGCATCGCCCAACCCCACTTTTCACATGCTGCAAGCTCCCATTTGTTTAATGCCGGCCACGACACTCCAAATGCTGCAAGTTTAACAACCCGCACTTCCGTGCTTGTTACTCTGGTTACACTCGTTACGCCTAGCACCAGAGATTCGGCTCATAATGTAACTATATCGCTTACAACGCTACTTCGCATATATCGCATACTTTTAACACGCTATATCACACATCACAACGCATACTACACTAACGCTAACGATGACATCGCGTGAGTACTTAAGCTGCTCCCCTCGCTTGTCGTGGTGCGCCGCAAACGTTAACGCAGACTCGAAACGTAGTTACTTATGCTATGACCTGTTATATATAATAATAATAATAATAGTAATAATAATAATAATAATAATAATAATAATAATAATAATAATAATAAAAGTATTGAAACTGTCTAAACGCGCACTCGCTGGCACGCGCAACTCAATTATCGCACTGAAATGCAACCTAACACAACGTTATTTATCTCGCTAAAACGCTTAAAGTATCCACAATGCTTAACGCAACAAAACACGTCGAACGAAACAAAAGTCGAAAAACGAACAAACGAGATCAGGTTGTCCGAATGGACATCCGATCGAATGGACCTCCGTCCGGATGACCATCCGCTCGGATGGCCATCCGATCGGATGACCATCCAATCCATTCCACAGCCTTATCTCATCTCACCCTATAAATAGGACCATTGTGTCTCATTCAACACTTTGGTTCTCTCATCCGACCAACTCGCCCCCAAGTCACCTTGAGTCACTTTTCACCACGATTCAAGGCTAATCCGTAAGTATTTCTCCCCGAATCTTGTACAATCTTCTTCACTAAACACTTTTACATCTTTTTCTCCATCAAATTCATTGTTCCCTTCTTGAAATCGTCTGATTGGACATCTTAAAGGTGGTTTTCACACGGTTTCTTATGCAAACTGTAGTGTGACGTCACCTCATAAGGAATAATTCAGATCTAAAGGATTTCCAAACGTTTTAACAAGAATCTCAACAGGGAAACTCAACATTTTTCATCTATTTTCATGTTTTCTTCAACTTTTGTTCACTTTATACTCAAAACCGATGGGATTGGACTCGAACTGACTTTGGACTCATTCCTTAGTCTAGAGCCGGCTTGAAATCGAATTTCCACCGGAGAGATGACAGGCTAACGGGTCAGACATGAAATGTCACACCTTGACTTTTGCGGAAGCGTGATTATGGTGTGACTTTCTTAATACCATTGCATTTAATCATAACAACTACTATATGATAAAACCATAGATTCATCATCCATTAATAAGTTTAAAACATAACAACATTGTTTTGAAACGTAGACTTCAAATTCAAGTTTTACAAACCATACAAATTGTTTATGAGTTCATTAAGGACTCATCAAAAGATGTTGAAAAACACCAAGGTTTGGAAGACGTGTCTCGTCCAGGAATAAGACACACTGACCAAACTCAAAGACCATGGATGACATCTTTATTCCTAACGCAGCATAAAACTTCCAACGCCCGCCAGATCCACTTACTAATTCCCTGAAATACACGTAGTTTGAAAACATCAACAAAAGTTGAGCGAGTTCATGTGTTTGTTCATGTGTATGAGTAAACCTTTGAAATCACTGTAAGTATGTATGTAAGTTTACAAATCCCGGTATGAAAGCAACAAGGAACAAAAACAGATCACCAATGGTTTGCAAGGCCATTGATATGTGTGAAGTGATGCAGGAAAACTCAAACCTAGCAGATTTCGTCAATAAGACATAGTCACCTCATGGTCCATTCAACGGACTCAGGGGTGGGGCTCGCTACACCCAAATAGATCTATCACTCATGTCCCTCGGTCCTACAACGAGGATTAATGGCCTTAAGTGTTATGCCCACCACTCACATGATCTAAGTGTACCCTTTCTTAGCTAACCATACCAAATAATAATGTTTGAAAATAGTTGTAACATGTATTTCACCCCCGAAGTTATAAAACTGAAAACAATTAAAAAGAAAAAGGGGACATGAACTCACGGTTTTGTGTTCTTCGAATCCGCCTGTAACTCAAAGTTTCCTCTGGCGTACGCGACTACCTACAATGTACTATGGTATTATTAGACGAGTGGGTTGTGCCTTGACTTAGTGTTAACGTTTCTGAGTAACGTCTCTTTTATTTGTATTCTTGTATTTGTTAAGTATTCTTATACTTTTATTTCCTTCCCAATGATGGGGGTATCTCATACATGTTTATTCGTATTCTTGTATTTGTTAAGTATTCTTACACTTAATTTTGTGTTAGACTTTCCGGAGTTATAAAAATCCACCAACATATATATTTCCCAAAATATATATATTTAAGAATTATTACTTAGAAAAATTATTCATAATTTTTCCTCTTGGCAAAAATATTGTAATTCCAAAACAAAAATTTTCAAGTCTTACTTAGAAAATATTTATAAACTTACTTTATCCAAAAATAATGTAGTGTATCCAAGAAAAAATATATATTTTTCCCAAAAATATTATATCTTCTAAAAATTTCAAGAAAATAATGTAGTGTATCCAAGAAAAATATATATTCTGTAAACATATTTTCCGGAATATCTTGTAAGTTACATTCTTTCGTTCGGTTTCACCGTATTTTGTGTGTAACTTGTATTTTCATTCCATGAGATTTTTGGTAAGTATTTTGGATTGTAATTTCTTGGTATTTTGTTAAGTTATATTATTTTAACCCAAAAATAATATAACTAATACACAAAGCATACATATAATCACACACATGTGTCTTCTAAATATATATATATATACACATATATATAGCCACTTTTATTTATAAAAACCAACCTCCAATATTTGTATTTTTGTAACAAAAATTATGGCAAAGTTTATATGTAAAACTCTTGGTTAAAATACACTTGTAAATATTTGTTTTTTAAAAAAAAAAATATTTTTCTAAGTGTTAATATTTTTAGAAAATTTTGCCATAGTTTCCCCTAAAAATGGGGGTTTCCATGCTTTCAAGCATATCATTTTCTTTTGTAAAAATCATCACAAACAATTTACAATCATCAACAATTCAATCAACACTTACCAAGTGCCAAAATTATGCAATTTACATAACAACATGAACTTGAACTTTCATGAAAACTTATAGTAACTTGGTAGTGCGTTTAGTAGGTTTAGTTACCCTTTGAAATGTATTTACTTCTTTAAAAACTTCATTTTTAAAGAAGTTTGGTGTTTACAACTTCCAAACACATTTTCTAAAAATGCTTCTTTATGTAATCCTTTTGTTACACAAGTGATTCTACACTTGTTTAACCATTAAAAACAAGTTTGGTTTATGTAAGAACCAAGTTTATATAAATCTTGTTACTTAACTTAGTTTCTTAAGAAAACTATCTTGGAAATCATCCACTTACAAGACTTATATTGTGTTTAAATCATCATCTCTTATGAAAACAAGTTTATTATTTCAAGTTAATGTTTACATAAGGTATGATCATTTTGGCCTTTCACAAGATCATCACCTCAATCTTACTAGATCATGTGTTCAATCACAATCTAGTAAGTTTCATATGAAGTCTAACATCATAAACACAAGAATCAATCATCAAGTATCACATATATACTAAAACAACATAGTTTCATCAAGATTTCATCATAATTCAAGCATATGTTCATGTTTCATGATTATGTTCTTTAGTGTTCTTCATGATTAACTTTATGTAATGTCTTTTAACCACTTAAAATAGAAGTAAAATGGAAGGATTTGTGTTCTTACCACTAGCTCAAGGCTAGGAATGATCAAGAGGGTAAATGAAGTGGGTAAAAGCAAATGGTGAAGGTCCTTCAACTTCCGAAAGCTCCAAGCTTCCTAACTTAACTTCTTACACCTTGTATACACCTTAGAATGGATGAAGATGAGATGAAAATGGTGGTGGTGTGTGGGTATGATCTTGGCCGAGAATAGAGGAGAGGGAGAGAGTTAATGTGTGTTGGTGAAATGTGATGAAGATGAACTCATGATCTCTCATATCATTCTTATATCCATTTTAACATATAATCCCTTGGGTAATATGTCCCCTAAAGTACTAAACAAGATCGATTAAGATCTCAAAACAAATCAAATGAAATCAAGGTGGGGTCACCCTCTAGTGACCGTGAAGGGGGGGGGGGTATTAGCATAGGTTTAAACCATATAGTTGTAATCTAGTTCAAAACCAAGTGTAGGTTAAGTGTTTTAGTTACTAGATATTTTGTATGGGGTGTTATGATGTTCGGGGACCATATCTAGCTTGGAAGCATTAAAACAATGCTTCTAGTATAATTTTGATGTTTCGGGTAGTGTCCGGTTGTTCGGTTAGATAACGGTTCGTTAAAGTGCTAAATTATTCCGTTTAGTGTTCTTTATGTACCCTTTTGTGACACTTTTAATTCCCGACACTTAGGAAAGCTTTCAGGACCATTTAGTCATATTTTTGCATGTTACTAGCTTGTTAAAATGCTGATTTTTGCTGAATTCGGCACTTTGGGTGAGTTTTAGGCACTTTCCGGCACTTAAACTGTCACTTAGAAAAGTAGTTTTGTGGTCCTTACTTCCCTACACTCTATACTAGTGTAGTACTTAGTTTATGGCTCATACTGTGTCTCAAAACGTCTGTCTATGTACTGAACTCCGTCAGCATTTTCCCGGTTTGTCTGTTAACTGTGCTTTGTGCATCATTTATGTCAATATGTTTGCATGCAGTCAATGATATGTCATTTGCAATATGTAATGCACATGTATGTATATGGTAATAATCAGAAAGTAATTCAAGTAACTAATTGTAATTCAGCACAGTCGTTAAGCACTAATCAATATTTAATAATTGTACGGAAACATGCAAATTTGACAGTTGTCACATTCTCCCCCTGTTAAGAAAATTTCGTCCTCGAAATTTATACTACCTTAACTCCTTAGGGTTACATTATGCGTATAATACTGAGGTAGATAACCACAAAACCGAATCAAATCTTATGCAGATCAGGTGAATCCAGGGGCATATTACAATAATCGGAACCCGACAGTTAAAAGGTATGTGTTTCAGGATTTGTTGTCAAAGATACAAGACGTATTGACGTATAGTCTAGTGTAATCTAGTTAACAGGGGTTCCACAAAAGAGGAATTTTGACCAATAGGATTTCAACAATCGATCACGATATGTCAACGAGTTTTCAGAAACCATGGCATCCGTTATATGAATTCAAAATCAACAACTCGAATGTGATAGTAACATGAAAATGATCTGTCAACTTTCAAACAATACATGGATAAAATAGTGTGTTGACATCCTTGAATTGCGAAAATACAACGAATGAAATACAAGCGAATCTGGTGTATTATTGTCTTAATTCGTGGTTGCATTAGGAATGTTTAAATGACAAGTCAAACAAAAGTATGTGTAGTTTTATGTGAAGCGGTTGACCATGATTAGCACAAGCTACAAATTTTGTAATGACACCACAAGGTGTCGTAATTGACATATTTCAATAGTAGCGGTAACCGAACAAGTTCACCGAGTTTGAAAATAAATGAAAGTGTACTGAAGCAAGCCTGAAAATTTGATTCAACGACATCATAGGGCCTTTCAATAGGACACCAAAGAACTACCGTTTCTGCTTGAAGATGGAAAGCAATAAACACTGCAAGGTATTCAATTTATAACGAAAGAATCGTTAGGAGGTACACCGTGATATGAAATGATTCTAGGTACCATTGTCTTAACACACAATTGTGTTGAGACCGCTTTAATTGTGATAAACAAAACGGATTTAGAACAAATAAATAGACAATTAAATCCGTGTATGAGGTGCGTAACCAAATTAGCGCAAGCTTCAATTCTGTGAAAGTATCACCGCAAGGTATCAAACCCAACAAACGATTTAGTGGAGTCGTAGATCAATCAAGTCTACTACGACTCGAAACAAAAGAACCTTTGCAAAAATGTTTGAATATAATGCTCTCAATACATCATATGGCGTCTTAATTTGAATATGCGAAATGGATAAGTTCAAGCAATTGAACTTGGTTTCGGCGTAACCCGACAATAAACGTATGTACCAACAAGGGAATCTCAGCATGGTTACAAAAATAAACCATGAATGTAACTTAAAAGAAAAGAAGTTTCAAGAAAGTGTGTTGACTTGATAGCAAAAGAGCCAAAAATTTCAATAATGATGGTTATTCGAATCATAAACCAATAGTTAGTTTTAGAAAAATAACATTTGAGCCTTGACGAAGCGCTTATTCGAAACGGAATCGTATGCATAACCAATGGTTCATGCATAACATATGAATTTCCTAGAGATGAAATAATGAGTATTTGCTAAAGTGAAGAAATGACTAAGTATAGAAGCAAATGTGTGTTCGCTCTCAGCGAAGAAAATTAACGTGATGCAACTATCATTAAGGGGAGTAGAGACGCAAACATCTACTCGCTAGAAGAAAAAGTGAAGATTTCAACAAAAGAAATTTGAGTACTTTCAGTTTGGTTAACTGAAATAGCATATACGTCAGGATAATGGGGTTTGCTTGAGTTAATAGGTGTGGTTCCTATGCAACCACCTATACGGGTTTGGACCTGGGTTCCCAAAGGTCCTAAGTACATGTTTTCTGGATTTCTCAAAGTTTCGTATTCTGTGTAAAACTGTTGTGTGCATTGTGTAGGAAACACAATTTTTGTGTATGTTTAAAAACAAGTTATTGTCCCACAATTTCCCCGGTATACCTTCTTCCAGAATTCACAGCTAATGACACTCGGTCATTGATCAGTCGTGAAATAGTAGTTGGATCCTCACAGTTAGTTAAATGAATAATTCGTTAATCCTCAGCAAGAGTCACCGACTCTTGTTGGTTGACTCGTTCGGCTCCTGGTAGTTTGATGTTTGTACGAAAGCTATCGTCCTTTTTCTTGACGAGCAAAACTGGGGTTACCCCAAACGGGAAACTTGGTCTGTTATCTTTCTTCTCTATCAACTACTGAAGCTACACTGACAATCCTTGCATCTCTGAAGGTGTACGTCGCTAAGGTGCATTGACTGCAAGCGCGGTGCCTGGAATCAAATCGATGCAAAATTTGTCTTGTCGTTGAAGAGATAATTCTGGCAAGTCTTCGGGGAAGACTTCAGGTTATTCCCTTATCGCAGGGATATTTTCGAGTTTTGGTTCTTCGGCTCCCTTGTTCACGACATGAGCCAAGAAAAACAACACATCCTTTACGCAACAACTTTCGTGCCTTCAAGCAATTAGTAATTTGTAGAGGCGTATCCTGCTTCATGAGTCACGATCATTTCTTCGTTTGCCATCGTGATGCGGATATCACTCTCCACTCGATCGCTCGACAACCAATCCATCCAGGTTACCTCGTCGAAGCTTCCCAACTCAACTGGCAGTAGATCAAGCGTAAACTCACGCTCTCCGGGTTCTATCTTGTCGTTTCCAATTACTTTGTTGACTTCCACTAGCTTCCCATTAGCTAGTTATATCGAGTACAGGTTATCTAACTTACTTGCTACTAACTTACTAAGCCAAGTATACTCTTAAACTCTAGGGATGCGAAGCTAAAATTTTCAACAGTATCTAGCAGCACAGATGCATAACGTTGACTAATATGGGACGTACCGATATCCACGCTTGGATTCCTGGCGTGTCTCCCTAGCTCCGGTGTTGAGCTTTCATCCTTGTGCCCGATTGTTTTTAGGGCAATATTTTCTGAAATGCTTTCTGCTTCCACAGTTAAAACAACCTTGAGCACGTTTCCGTTTGTCACTCGTCCTGCCTTGATAATTGTCGTTGTCATTGTTTCCTCTGTGATTCTCGCTACCATCTTGGCCTCCATTTCTATGTTCAGTATCTTTCCTACAAGTTTCCTTGGTATGCCCCCTCTTGCCACAGTTATCACATTTTCCATATTTACATCGCCCGACATGATAACGTAGACAGTTGTCGCACTTAGGTAGGATACCCATGTAGTCTTTTCCCTTTTTGGTCTTCTTCTTGTTACTCGCTCGAGTAACCTTCTTGAAATTTGCGAGCTTTCTCTTGTTATCTCTAGATGACTCTACAGGAGTCTCCTTTTTCTCTTCCGAAGTGGAAATTTTTCCTAGTCTAACCGCTTCTTTAGTGAGCGCCACACTTAAGTCGATAGCATCGGTGATCGTTGGAGGTTTAGATGTTGTCACTAGGCTTAGAATCTGAGGTGCCAATCCCCTGATGAAGCGTTCGATCTTCCTAGATTCTGGTTCCACCAAATGCGAAGCAACTTGTGATAAATCGTGAAATCTCTGCACTTACTCAGTTATCTTTGGACCTTCCATTTTCAAGTTCCACAGTTCAGTCTCCAACTTCTGGACTTCTGCCTTAGAGCAATATCTTTTACGCATCAGTTCTTTCAGTTCGTCCCATGTCAAAGCATACGCAGCAGTCTCGCCCATTGTCTGAACATGAAGGTTCCACCATGACATAGCCCCATCTAGAAATAGTCCAGCTATGTACGTGACCTGATGTTCTGGGGCGCATTTACTTAATTTCAAAACATAATCCGTCTTCTCAACCCAACGCACAAAAGCTATGGCACCCCCAGTGCCGTCAAAGTCTCGAGGTTTGCAGCTCAAGAACTGCTTGTAGGTGCAGCCATTGGATGGGTTATTTCCTGGGGTACCTCCGCCGCGTTCGGAGCGAAGGGCCTCGTGCTGTGCAATGGCCTGTGAGATGCGCTCTTGTAATTCTGCCGCTGTCGTCGGCAGAGGGTTGTTGGTATCGATGTTTCCTTGTATCGACATCTTCTAAGAAGAAGATCGGTTAGGTCAGGTCTTATTTGTTCAGGGAGTGCATATGGTTGTTTAGAGGTCATATGTACGTACACATATTAAATTTTTATATCAACCAATCAAGCAATAGCATAATCATAGCATAACCAAGTAATTTGGGAATTATTGTTTAATGAGAGCATAGCAAGCAGGCATGTAGCATTATAATTATAGCACACACATGCATATCAACAATGTGCTTAACGGAGACATAGCGACTGAGCTTTCATTGGTTATTGGCCATAAAGTATTGTCGCATGTTTAATGATGATTGGGCTTTCATTATTCTCTGACCACAATTACATTGTCTTACAAACTGTATTACATCCAAAGGGACACAGGGTCACCCTACCCTTGTCCAATAAGTATATCGGTGTATCAAAGTCGCGTAGTCAGAAGTGGTTTTCAAAAGTCTCCATGATCTCGGCTCATTAGTAGTGTCTTTACTTGAAAGTAATGCAATCGCATAAAAGCCAAACGCCAACTATACTGTTAACTGAGGTGGAGAGGGGAAGAAAAGCAAACTGTTAACATGCGCTAACTCCTCCTCAAGCTTGTATATATGTCGAAGTAATTAACTGATTTGCTGCTCGATAGTAAAGAGGCGAGCATCAAAACCTGGGAAGGGTGTAATAGCAGTAGGTGAGAGTGCAAAAGGAGACAGTGATGAATGTGGTGGAGCAAAGTATACTGGCAATAGACAGGGTGGAGGACGTGGTGTCAGTTCAAGCTCCAAAACTCTGCGGCTCATATCCTTAAACTATAGCTGATGTGATAGGAGCAACTCATTCTGTGTATAGCCTCGAGGGATGGTAGAGGGTCTGCAATCAGCATAATGCATGATAAGAGCTATCAGAATGGCTCGTCTAGTGGGGAAGTAATGAAAGGAGCAAACGGTGCGGCTTGTGAGGTCGGGGAAAATGCTGCTATAACAAAAGGATCGTCATGTGAGTGCTGACCTGGAGTACCCTTCCGGGGTGCGGGTATGTCTTGAAAGAAAGCGATAGGCATGTCGGTGCAATGGACGTCGGTCTCCATAGGGGAAAAGGAGCAACATCAGCGGGTGCAGGTGCAAGAACAAATGTCTCAATAAAAGAGAAGATCATCAGGTGCGGGTACTGGGTCAGGTATATAAGGGGGTGCAGTATCTGGTAAACCAAAAGAAACAGGGTCGTGATCAAGCAAGGGCGCAGGATCAGCAGGTGCAACTTCAAGTTGACCCAAAAGGAACAGAAGCTGGCTCAGGAGCAAGCTCTGGGTCGTGTAAAGGTGTGGGATCTCGAGCAGATGTTAGTGCAGCAGTCATAGCGGTGTCGTCTTCTGAGTCAGTAGTATAAAGCTGCAATCCGGTCGTCTGTAAGGCTGCAGATGTCACAGACTCAAAGGAGTCTGAATTCGAGTGCATACTAGAATCAGAGGATAGCTTGATAACAGGGATCTCAAGAAGTGAAATTAGTGACAACGTTCTCGTCTAACTTTCCATCATCATGGGCGTCATCAGGAGGACCATCAATAACCAATCAACGTCATCATCAACTACTCGTCGACTAGCCAATCTTCGGAAGGAATGTCCACCGGAGGCGCATCGTCGAGGATCGGAGCCATGGGGTGCTCACCATCGGGATGGTGGTCATGGACTGAAATAAGGATGACAAAAAGATCCTAGTCAGGGAAGCCATCAGCAATGGTAAATTATTACCAAAGTCTAGTAACGTGGATGGTTGGAAATCGTCCTCGTCCTCGGTCAGCATGTCAGGATTACTCTCAGTGTCTGATGTCAACATCTCCGGTGCAGGTGCAATCTCATTATTTGTGGCGGTGGCCGTAGGGTCGTCAACGTCTGATACCTCGCTTTCTGAGGAAGGTGTCATGTGGGCCGGTACATAAATATCATAGCATGTATATTCATAGTAATCACTAACACTTAGTGTATTGCAAGCAAAGACAATTCATCATGTAATCATGTATTCACATTATTTTTCATGAAACTTTCTACCCTTCCTAGTCTCTCAGACTAAGCCACCTAATCTCCCAGACTAAACTTCCCAGTCTCTCAGACTGAACTCCCTAGTCTCTCAGACTAACTTCCCAGTCTCTCAAACTGAACTACCTAGTCTCTCGGACTGAATCTCCTAGTCTCTCAGACTAACTTCCCAGTCTCTCAGACTGAATCATAAACATAAATTTTTGAAATGTGTTTCGTGTCTTTTGTTTGTAAAAATGTTTGTTTCCTGGATCTGGGCGTTTCATGTATGCAATGAAAACATGTTGTAGAAATATTTCGTGAGAGCCCTAATGATTGTAGTCTAGACTCGAGAAAGAATCCTAGTTCGCTACAATCGAAGCTCTGAAACCAAGTTGTCACACCCTGACTTTTGCGGAAGCGTGATTATGGTGTGACTTTCTTAATACCATTGGATTCAATCATAACAACTACTATATGATAAAACCATAGATTCGTCATCCATTAAATAAGTTTAAAATATAACAACATTGTTTTGAAACGTAGACTTCAAATTCAAGTTTTACAAACCATACAAATTGTTTATGAGTTCATTAAGGACTCATCAAAAGATGTTGAAAAACACCAAGGTTTGGAAGACGTGCCTCGTCCAGGAATAAGACACACTGACCAAACTCAAAGACCATGGATGACATCTTTATTCCTAATGCAACATAAAAACTTCCAACGCCCGCCAGATCCACTTACTAATTCCCTGAAATACATGTAGTTTGAAAACATCAACAAAAGTTGAGTGAGTTCATGTGTTTGTTCGTGTGTATGAGTAAACCTTTGAAATCATTGTAAGTATGTATGTAAGTTTACAAATCCCGGTATGAAAGCAACAAGGAAAAAAAGATCACCAATGGTTTGCAAGGACATTGCTATGGGTGAAGTGATGCAGGAAAACTCAAACCTAGCAGATTTCGTCAATAAGACATAGTCACCTCATAATCCATTCAACGGACTCAGGGGTGGGGCTCGCTACACCCAAATAGATCTATCACTCATGTCCCTCGGTCCTACAACGAGGATTAATGGCCTTAACTGTTATGCCCACCACTCACATGATCTAAGTGTACCCTTCCTTAGCTAACCATACCAAATAATAATGTTTGTAAATAGTTGTAACATGTATTTCACCCCCGAAGTAATAAAACTGAAAACAGTTAAAAAGAAAAGGGGGACATGAACTCACGGTTTTGCGTTCTTCGAATCCGCCTGTAACTCAAAGTTTCCTCTGGCGTACACGACTACCTACAATGTACTATGGTGTTATTAGACGAGCGGATCGTGCCTTGACTTAGTGTTAACGTTTCTGAGTTACGTCTCTTTTATGTCTTCAATATTATTCCAATTTATAATCACTTGTTAAAATAATAATTATTTTAACTTTAAATTATATTTAATTTTGGAATAATCGTTAAACAATATTTTGTAACAATACTTCTCAAGTCTTTATACTTTTATTTCCTTCCCAAGGATGGGGTATCTCATACATGTGTATTCATATTCTTGTATTTGTTAAGTTTTCTTACACTTAATTTTGTGTTAGACTTTCCGGAGTTATAAAAATCCACCAACATATATATTTCCCAAAATATATATATATTTAAGAATTATTACTTAGAAAAATTATTCATAATTTTTCCTTTTGGCAAAAATATTGTAAATCCAAAACAATATATTTTCAAGTCTTACTTAGAAAATATTTATAAACTTACTTTATCCAAAAATAATGGAGTGTATCCAAGAAAATATATATATTTTTCCCAAAAATAATATATCTTCTAAAAGTTCCAAGAAAATATATTTTTACTTTCTCCTTGCAAAAATATGACATAACTTTGTAATAGTTGGAAAATCATATTTTCCCTTCTTGTGTCCAAAATATTATTTACCAAAATATATTCTGTAAACATATTTTCCGGAATATCTTGTAAGTTACATTCTTTCGTTCGGTTTCACCGTATTTTTTGTGTAACTTGTATTTTCATTCCATGAGATTTTTGGTAATTACTTTGGATTGTAATTTCTTGGTATTTTGTTAAGCTATATTATTTTAACCCTAAAATAATATAACTAATACACAAAGCATATATATAATCACACACATGTGTCTTCTAAATATATATATATATATATATATATATATATATATATATATATATATATATATATATATATATCTAGCCACTTTTATTTATAAAAACCAATCTCCAATATTTGTATCTTTGTAACAAAAATTATGGCAAAGTTTATATGTAAAACTCTTGGTTAAAATACACTTGTAAATATTTGTTTTTTAAAAAAAAAATATTTTTCTAAGTGTTAATATTTTTAGAAAATTTTGCCATAGTTTCCCCTAAAAATGGGGGTTTCCATGCTTTCAAGCATATCATTTTCTTTTGTAAAAATCATCACAAACAATTTACAATCATCAATAATTCAACCAACACTTACCAAGTGCCAAAATTATGCAATTTTACATAACAACGTGAACTTGAACTTGCATGAAAACTTGTAGTAACTTGGTAGTGCGTTTAGTAGGTTTAGTTACCCTTTGAAGTGTATTTACTTCTTTAAAAACTTCATTTTTAAAGAAGTTGGGTGTTTACAACTTCCAAACACATTTTCTAAAAATGCTTCCTTATGTAATCCTTTTGTTACACAAGTGTTTCTACATTTGTTTAACCATTAAAAACAAGTTTGGTTTATGTAAGAACCAAGTTTATATAAATCTTGTTACTTAACTTAGTTTCTTAAGAAAACTATCTTGGAAATCATCCACTTACAAGACTTATATTGTGTTTAAATCATCATCTCTTATGAAAACAATTTTATTATTTCAAGTTCATGTTTACATAAGGTATGATCATTTTGGTCTTTCACAAGATCATCACCTCAATCTTACTAGATCATGTGTTCAATCACAATCTAGTAAGTTTCATATGAAGTCTAACATCATAAACAAAAGAATCAATCATCAAGTATCACATATATACTAAAACAACATAGTTTCATCAAGATTCCATCATAAATCAAGCTTATGTTCATGTTTCATGATTATGTTCTTTAGTGTTCTTCATGATTAACTTTATGTAATGTCTTTTAACCACTTAAAATAGAAGTAAAATGGAAGGATTTGTGTTCTTACCACTAGCTCAAGGCTAGGAATGATCAAGAGGGTAAATAAAGTGGGTAAAAGCAAATGGTAAAGGTCCTTCAACTTCCGAAAGCTCCAAGCTTCCTAACTTAACTTCTTACACCTTGTATACACCTTAGAATGGATGAATATGAGATGAAAATGGTGGTGGTGTGTGGGTGTGATCTTGGCCGAGAATGGAGGAGAGGGAGAGAGTTAATGTGTGTTGGTGAAATGTGATGAAGATGAACTCATGATATCTCATATCATTCTTATATCCATTTTAACATATAATCCCTTGGGTAATATGTCCCCTAAAGTACTAAACAAGATCAATTAAGATCTCAAAACAAAACAAATCAAATGAAATCAAGGTGGGGTCACCCTCTAGTGACCGTGAATGAAAGGGGTGGGGGGTATTAGCATAGGTTTAAACCATATAGTTGTAATCTAGTTCAAAACCAAGTGTAGGTTAAGTGTTTTAGTTACTAGATATTTTGTATGGGGTGTTATGATGTTCGGGGACCATAACTAGCTTGGAAGCATAAAAACAATGCTTCTAGTATAATTTTGATGTTTCGGGTAGTGTCCGGTTGTTCGGTTAGATACCGGTTCGTTAAAGTGCTAAATTATACCGTTTAGTGTTCTTTATGTACCCTTTTGTGACACTTTTAATTCCCGACACTTAGGAAAGCTTTCAGGACCATTTAGTCATATTTTTGCATGTTACTAGCTTGTTAAAATGCTGATGTTTGCTGAATTGTGCTGAATTCAGCACTTTGGGTGAGTTTTAGGCACTTTCCGGCACTTAAACTATCACTTAGAAAAGCAGTTTTGTGGTCCTTACTTCCCTACACTCTATACTAGTGTAGTACTTAGTTTGTGGCTCATACTGTGTCTCAAAACAACGTCTGTCTATGTACTGAACTCCGTCAACATTTTCCCGGTTTGTCTGTTAACTGTGCTAACTGTGCTTTGTGCATCATTTATGTCAATATGTTTGCATGCAGTCAATGATATGTCATTTGCAATATGTAATGCACATGTATGTATATGGTAATAATCAGAAAGCAATGCAAGTAATTAATTGTAATTCAGCACAGTCATTAAGCACTAATCAATATTTAATAATTGTATGGAAACATGCAAATTTGACAGTTGTCACATGAAACTCCGTCGAGGACAGTGAACCTGATCGAATGGCGAGATTCCCATCCGATCGAGCTAGCTGAACCTAAGTGTGTTTTCCGTTGTTTGACACGTCATCACGTCGTCCCCGATAAACTCGAACTTTTAAACTTAGAAATTTTACAAAGTTTGCAAAACAATAGATTACCCAATCGAATGATCATCTGATTGGATGACCATCCGATCGAATGACCATTCGACCAGGTGATTTGTCTTTTGTACTATTCCATGTTCAAAACAACTTAGCCAAACTTCAAACTTCAGGCTTCTCGATCGAATGGCCATCCGACCGGATGACCATCTGATCGAATGACTTGATTTATACTACAACGAAAACTTCAAAAGTTGTAACGTTTTACAAGCACACTCACTCAATCGAATGACCAACCGTTCGAATATTCATCCGTCCGGATGACCATCCGTCTGGATAATCATCCGATCGAGTCACCATTCGACACTTACCTCATCTGACTCACTGCTTACACGCTGTTCAACACTTACGCTAATGTTCTATGCTCAGGCTAACTCCAACGCGCTCCCAATCAATTCAACCAAGTTGTGTTTACTTGTTAAACACCCACTGTGAGTATACTTGACCCCCTTTTAAACGCTTTAAACACACTTTGGGGTGTAACATACGTTCCTATCGAAAACACACTTATCAAAACGCAGTCTATACTCTAAACTATTAGCACATGCGAATTACAGTCGTACATATTTACACGTGATGCTTGATACATATGTGCTAGGACTTTTGCTGGCGACGTCCCACCTTAGCTAATATGGTACTATAGTTGGACTCACACCCGATGGGGTTTAGTTAAGGAAATCACGCCTTTTTAGGGATCTCGAATTGCAGTCATCGAGTGACTTAGCTGGTAGTAATTGTCTTGTAGTGTGTATGTTGTGTATCTCGTTTATGTATGTGGAAATTCACAGTGCTTTTATCTACTTTATACTATTTCAAACCTGTATACTCACCAATACTTTTTGTATTGACATTATTTTAACGTATGTTGCAGGTTAATTGCAGACTATCTCGAAATCAAGCTAGGAAGTCTAGAAACTCCCAAACAATCTAGGTTGTTGGATTTGTATTGTTTGAGAGAACATGATATCTGTATGACTGTTTGCTGATACATTGTTTATTAGTATGGGTAATGAATGCATTAAATATTGTCACTAAATAGTTGTTATGGATTCTCTTGAGCAATCTGATTCGCCTAGTGTCATGCCCTGATGATTTCGCCATCGGTTGGGGTGTGACAGATTGGTATCAGAGCCATAACTATAGGGAATTAGGAAAGACACGACCTAGTCCGGGTTTTGATGTCTTAGAATTGACCTAGTCTATAGTATAAGTAACAACGGGCCGACTCGTACGAACCTGGTAGGAATCGTATGGGCCTACTTGATACTCTTGTTCGAATCCACTAAAACTACAACTTCGCGTGAACACCGCATACTACAACTTCACACGAAGAGCCTTTCCTAAGGCTAGAATATTACTTAGCCTTTCCTAAGGCCAACACAATACACACGTTTTCGAAAATACTCGCGTAACACAACCGAGTGATCCAGTCGAGACCAGGAGTGAAAACCAAGAACCCTCGACAAGATCGCTCACTCAGCGCATTTTTCTAGCACGAGAACTTTCCGTTGGGCTAGGAGTGACATCCATAACTAAACGAAAGTCTCCATTTCAAAATCTAGTGGAACTCTCAAACTTATTCGAAGAGCACAACCACAGCTAGGAGTGAAGTAATTAAGTCAGGGGTGAAACCCGTACCTTAATAAACCGTTCCGCTCTCTATAAAATGGTTTTCAAAAGCTCTCACTAAGGACTCGACAATAACGATGACTCGAGTCACGCGATGACTAGGAGGACGAATGCCATGAGCTGCATCCCAGTGGAAGCATAGTCTTCTAGGGCAACGCGCGTGCAGGAACTGTTGGGTATAGTTGGGTTATCTTGGGTAGTCGATGCCTAAACACCCGAGGCACTCTATCTATATTTCTAGCATGTGACTTGCCAATTTTATGCTTGTTGGAATCCATTTACGCTTATGTGTTTACAATTTAAAACTTTACGCTTCGCCGATTTCTCGATTTATCGATTTTCGCTCTCTGCTTTTATAAACACACAACTCGCACAGCTATCGCAATCTAAAACGAAAACCGAATGCTCGCAACAAAACCAATGTCTAAATTACTCGCTCTCGCTCTCTCCCTCTTCATCGCGTCCTCGCGCAATCTACACCGACATGTATGTGTGTAAGTATAAACTACAACTAACTATATGTACAAAACGAATCAGTTGTGTGAGAACTTAGGAATCTCGTGTCTCCTATGTGGCTCCTATGTGAAATCTATTATATTACTCGCAACAAGTTTTGATCGCACTCAATCGCATCGCAAACTCAAAATCATTATGATCGAATCTCACTCCAACTCTCTCTCTCTCTGTCTAGATGTCTCCAAACGACTCTACCTCGAGACAAACAGCTAGGAGAAGAGCCAAACGAAGCGCCAAGAAGAGGATTTCCTCGCTTGTGGCCAGGGAAGTGGCCAAGGTCATTCCTCAAATTGTCGCTCAAGTGCACTCTCTCAGCAACTCTCGAACCTCGGAAGACTCTAAGACGGAAGTGCCGCAATCTACTTTCCTCTACAAACACTTCAAAGCCTGTGACCCAATGGAGTTCACGGGTGAAGGAGGTGTGTCCCAACTACTCCAGTGGTTCGATTCTATCGAAGTTACCCTTCGTCAGAGTGGGTATCCCGATGGTTTTCGTACTACTTGCGCTACCGGAGTATTTCAATCGCGCGCACTCGACTGGTGGACAGCCGAACGTAACAAACGTGGGATCTCTGCAACTTATGCTCTCTCTTGGGATGAGCTGAAAGAGCTTATGAAGAAAGAGTATTGCCCTCCCCATGAAGTTCGGAAGCTAGAAAACAAATTTTGGGAGATCAAGCAAGTCAAAGGTGACAATACTGGCTACACCGCAAGGTTCAAACAGCTTAGCATAATCTGCCCAAGTTAAGTCAACACTTCAGAAAAAGCCATCACGAAGTACATTCGCGGCTTGCCTGAGTGTGTGGGCGATTTTATCGAAGCTGCAAGACCCGCTACCATCGAAGAAACTTACCGCTTAGCCGCAGAAATCAACGACAAACGAACCTTGGACGGATCTTTCTCCAAGAATCCTGTCAAACAAGCTCAGCAAGCAATCGTCATCGATTCTTCTGACGATTCTACCGACGATTCTTCAGGTGAGTCCTCGGACGAATCCTCTGACGACAACGTACCGTTTCAGGAAGCTCAACCCGGCCGCAAGTGAAAGACCATGAGCCCAAACTCTTCAACAACTGAACTGTCACAACCAGTACCTCTTCAAGCAGTTCCAGTTCTCTCGAAGCGCGACTACAATGGAGCTTATCCCATGTGTCTCATGTGTACGTATCATCACCCGCCAGAAGCTAGTTGTCGCTTTTGCACAAATTGCAACTGCTATGGTTATCTTACCCAGCACTGTCGCACGGGGCCGCAGACTTGAGGAATTTCAGCAACAATCGAAGACTCCGTAGAAGCCCTCCACAACAACATTAGTTATGCTTCCAATGTTGTTTAATGATACGATCTTCGCCGATTAATTTCTTTGGCATGTTAAACTTGTTCTATTTCTCGATGCAATATGGACCCTATTTAACTCTCGCTCTCCCTCGCACTCGCGCACGGACTAAATGCTAGCACTATGTACTATATAATGCATTTTACCCCTATTATGCGTTCTTGAGATGAGGTATGACAAACGTGCAAGGATCAAAATAATCACGGGTGCACACGAGATTACTGTGATCAGTGCACGGAGATCGTAATGAGTTTCAATGATGCCATAACGTTAAAAGCATGGTTAAGCGTGGTGGATACACCGCTGGTACTTCCTATATATAAGCGTCTTGACCATGTCGACACAGTGTGACACCTATTCACAGGGCAGAGGCGTGTGGTTGAAGCATGGTGGATACGTCGCTGGTACTTCCTATATATAAGTGCTTCGCCATGCCAACCAATGTCTTGTGAAGAAAGTGCCATACAAGTTGAACGTTATTAGACCAAGTATACTACTATTAAATCTATTTTCGACACACCACACTACATCGCAAGGCGTAACAATCTCAATCGCAATTCAAAGCGTGTAACCGCTAGACTTTTCGTAAGTCAACACGCTCGCAATCGCATTATCGCTGGAATATATCTTGCAATCTCAACCGCTTACAGTGGGTGCGCTCAATCGCTTATTATGTGCATCGCGCTATCGCATATCGTGGGTATCGCCCTATCGCTTGTGTATCGCCCTATCGCTTGTGTATCGCTCTATCGCTTGTGTATCGCTCTATCGCTTGTGTATCGCTCTATCGCTTGTGTATTGCTCCATCGCTCATCGTGTATCGCTTGACGTTTATCGCCATCGCTATCGCTTACCGTTATTTATGTTATCTGTGTTATGTTAGCACACATGACCTCGCTTCACGAGACGAAACTGATAGGGATAAAACATGGTGGATACGCGCTGGTACTTCCTATATATAAGTGTTTTAGCCATATCAGCAGACTTTCGTGGAAAAAGGCCATGTGAGGCTTAATGTTAGTTAAAATTTGTGGTGTTGTCTAATCTAATCAAATCGCATATTCCCATCACTTGCAACGCATCGATCGTCGCCTATCGCTCGACGGTTGTCGCTATCGATCGTCGCCTATCACTCGACGGTTGTCGCTACCGCTTGTCGCCTATCGCCTATCTCTCACCGTTTCTCTCTTGTCGTCGTCGCCTTCGCTTATTACGGTTGTTTGTGCTATCAAACATCGCGTACCGCTTATTGCTTATCGCACTCGCCTGTATCGCTAAACTGAGTTCGAAAACGACTTCCATGCTCAGTTTGCTCAATCCCTCTCTTACACTTGGTCCGGCCATCTTTCGCTTAGACCGAGGGAGTCGAAATCTATCGGTACTATGTCGACACACATGACACCGCTCACGGGACGGAAATCCATATGGCTAAAACATGGTGGATACGCCGCTGGTACTTCCTATATATATAAGTTTTAGCCATATTGTCGAACTTTCGTGGGAAAGTGCCATGCGGGGCCGACTTTAAATTTAAAACCTTTTGACATTATTAAACCTTTGTGTAAACAAAGCTTTTCTTACAAAACTTTTTCTAAAATTTGATCAAAACCCTTCTACAAAACAAGATTTTCTTGTAACGATGGTATAACAATCGACTCAAGTTACTGCCGCGTGACGAGAAAATTTCATAAAACGAGTTTTAGACATCCTAAAATATTTTTAGTAACCTAATAGAACCCCACTCATACTGCTGGTGTAAACATCGAAACCGTTTAACGCCACACTATGGGAAGATTTTTCATAAACAAGTTTCTTCAAACCTTTTTTCGAATTAATCAACTTTTTGA
Source organism: Helianthus annuus (assembly GCF_002127325.2). Lineage (NCBI taxonomy): Eukaryota > Viridiplantae > Streptophyta > Magnoliopsida > Asterales > Asteraceae > Helianthus > Helianthus annuus. The sequence goes on from NC_035434.2 coordinate 60,426,814, forward strand.
GAATCTAAAACACTTTTGGATCGCTTTTTGTGTGTTGCCATCTCCTGTATACGAATCGCCTTACTCGCTGCCATCGCCAGTCATCGCAATGCTCTCGCTCGTAGAATTTCAATCGATCGCTCGCTTATTTTTGGCGCTTTTTATCGCTACTCTCACTCGCATCAACTCTCGCAACCCTTCTTATGGATTAATTTTGGGACGAAATTTCCTAAAGCAGGGGAGACTGTAACAACCCGCACGTTCGTGCGATGTTACCGCTCGCTATACTCGTTACGCCTAGCACCAGAGATTCGGATCATAATGTAACTATATCGAATACATCGCTACTTCGCAGTATTTTCACATAATACGCATACTTTATCGCTATAACACATCGCATCACACACTAACGCTCACGATGATGTTGAGTGAGGACCTATTATACCCTCCTCGATAGCCGTGATGCGTCGCAGAGTAACGCATATTCGAAACGAAACCTGGCTATTGTATCGCAACTTGAAATATGGATAATTATACGACCCTATGTGGCTATTTATACTAAATATATGAATGTGGTATGAAAAGGTGTGACCAAACTATCACAACGCTTAACGATCGAAATGAAAAAACGAAACGCAACTCGACGGAGATCACCGATCGAGTGACTGGTCGATCGGATGGCCACCCGATCGGACAACCACCCTATCCATGGCACTCCCTTACTCTTTCTCCTCTTCACCTATAAATAACACTTGTCACATCACTTGAACAGTGATGTGACAGCTCCCACTCGACCAGCACGCTTTTGGGCTATTTTCTCTCGATTTCTCGAATCCTTGTAAGTTTCTACCTCAAATCCTGTACTTCTACGATCTACACACACTTTTTCATCATTTTCTCTTTTGAATCTTAACTTTTAACAGCGAAATCAATGGATTTGAGGTGTTCTAGGATGATGTCATCATGGAGTTCTTATGAACTTCAAGTGCTAGCCTCATTCCACCAAGAATCACTCAGATCTGAAGGATTTCCACAAGATCAAACAACATTTTCTCATAGATCTACACTTACTCATGGATAAAAGGATTGAAGAATGGTTTTCTAACCTTCTTCCAACTCTTTTACACTCAATACACTCAAAACCGATAGAATCAGAGCTTGTTCGGATCTTCTACTGGTTCTTAGTGAAGCGTTGGTTCAAGATATGAGTTCTACCAAAGAGACTACTGATTTCGGGTTAAACGTGAGCAACAGTCTCAAACAGGGGACTGATTGGACCAGGGTGATTCCTGCCCGATCGGGTCACCTGGGTGTTGATAAGGCTTTGTTGTTTAGCACGATATCACACCGTCTCGAGAAAACCGCAAAACTTTCAAAACAAACAAGTGTCAAGACGACTTAGGCCGCCGGAACGGATTGCCATCCGATCGGATTGCCACCCGATCGAATTGCCACCCGATCGAATTGCCACCCGATCTGATTGCCGTCCGATCGGCTTGCACTTGGTTCCACACTTAAACCATATTTTAACTCTTTAAAAGTTTGAACGTCGAACGGATTGCCATCCGATCGAACGACCATCCGACCATGTGATGTTTTGAACTTCAACACTTAAACAATTTTCAACATGTTCAATGCAGAGTTAGTTCCAAACGGATTGCCACCCGATCGGATTGCAATCCGATCGAGTGACAAACTGTTGTGAACTTGATCTCACTAAGTGTCCTACTAATCGGATCGTCACCCGATCGAGCCGCCCTTCGATCGATCGACCTGAAGGGTAGAGATACTTCTCTGTTTTCAAAATGCTACAACGAAAACTTCAAAAGGCAAACCATCATACACAAACACGTCCATACCAAACAAGGTGACAATTCAATCGAATGGCCATCCGATCGGATGACCATCCGAACGGATTGCCACCCGATCGACTGGCCATCCGATCGGATTGCCATCCGATCGGGTTGCCATTCAACACTCAGTCGCATCTCATCGTTTAACGCACTGTTCGACGCTTACGCTATCAGTCTGTAATCAGGCTAATCTCAGACGCGCTCCCTTCAATCCAACCAAGTTGTGTTTACTTGTTGAACATCGACTGTGAGTATACTCGAACCCTTTTTATCGCATTTTGGGTGTAACATACGTTCCTAATTAAATCGAATTTATTAAAACGAATTATTCAGTCAAACTATTTATCACTTGTGAATATATGTATGCATATTTACACGTGATGCAAGCTACATATGTGTTAGGACTTATACTCGCGAGGTCCCGCCTTAACTGGTATAGTACTATAGCACCCGACGGGGTCTAGTTAGGATGAATAGCAATCGCAATCGCAGCTTGAGTGACTTAGCTGGTAGTATCGGTCTTATATGCATGTATGTTGAGGTATCCCGTTTATGTATTTGGTAATTCACAGCACTTTTAACTATTTTACACTACTCTATCAAAACTTGTATACTCGCCAACACTTTTGTATTGACGTTGTTTTAACGTATGTTGCAGGTTTAATCGCAGTCTACATCAAATCAAGCTAGGAAGTCTAGAAACACACCTAAAATCTAGGTTGTCGGATTTGTATTGTTTGAGAGAACATGAAATTCGTGACAGCTTATGTGATTGTAATTGTTTATTAGTATGGGATAATGAACGCATTAAATATTGTCGCAATCTAGTTGTTATGGATTCTCTTGAGCAATCTGATTCGCCTAGTGCCGCGCCCCGATGATTCCGCCATCGGTTGGAAGGACATCGGGTCGATTGATTTGTCCCTCTCTAAAATTGGGATTGATATCAAAGATAAACTTAGTAATGACAGTTCGAGATGGAAATGGTGTAACGACCTGGGCGGCTCATTCTCGATGAAGCAGGTTCGGGAGGACATCGAGAAAGTATCACAACAGGGTGATTCCGATGGGTTAGTTTTCGGCTGGAATAATTGGGCCACCCCGAAAGTGAATTACCTATTGTGGAGGGCTTTGATAGGGAAGATCGTGTTAAAGGTTGGACTAATGCACAGGGGAGTTGCTCTCGGGGATAGTTTATGCCCCAGATGCGGCTTATATGATGAAAGCCCGGATCACATCTTCATCAGTTTCTTGTGGGCCAGATGCGTGTGGTGGATTATATTGGCTTGAATCCGGATTAATTTCATAGACTGTAATAACTTAATTGATTTTATTAAGCATATTACTCAAAGCCCGGGAGATAAAGTTTGGAAAAAAATTGTCTACATGATAGCCATTGCGACAGTGTGGAGAATTTGGAGGGCTAGGAACAAGAAACTTTTTGAAGGCAATTTTATTCCAATCGGTAGGATGGTGGAGCAGATTAAAGAGGATACTTATATCTGGATTAATAATCGCACGAAACTCAAGCCGTTGAAATGGGAGAATTGGAAGGTTTTTGATATAATAGAAATTATGTAATTTTCTTATGTTTCGTTTGGTTCTGATTATTATTTCCAGCTGCTTGTTGGCTCTTTATATTCATATATAAAGTGAGTTTGCTGTTAAAAAAAATAAATAAATAAACTCCCTTTCTTTCTTCCTCCACAATAATTGGACACCACCAGCAACAATCTCAAACATTTTGATGTGACCTGCACGGAGTAGGTGCTTTGAAGTTTGAAAATCACCCCAAATCCTTGTGAACACCAGTAAATCTTGTATAATCAAAGCAAGAGTACAATACTTTTAAGCAAAAGAACACAAATCAAAACGGTGAAACCACCGATTACAAGCAGCAAGATCGAACAGATCTATCAACCGAAAGATTCTGCACTAGAAGACGAACAACAGCAACAAGATATGATGATCTCGAACAGGACGAACAGCAATAAGCTTGAGAAATGTTCTAGAGAGCACCAGAAGCACTGCACTTTGTTTTCTTTGTGTTATCGGGACAAGAGAGAGGACCAAGAATAAAAAGGGCAGAGGAACCCTAGAAGCAGCCCACAGAGGAGAGCCCAAGAGGAGACAGCCCAAACATGCACAATGGCCCAACCTCGCATAAACGGGAAAAACACCAAAAAAGGAAAATATTGTAAGAGTATTGAATTGGAAAGAGAAATATGTATAAAGGATTAGAATATTTTAACACCCCCTCTCAATTCAATACTTGAAACAATCAAACATATTAAGAAGAGAACAAACCTTTTCAAGCGGTCCTGCAGATAGGCCTTTTGTGAGAATATCAACAGCTTGATCTTCTGTTTTGATTCCCACCATTTGGATAATACCTTTAGATATTTTTTCCCTCAAGAAATAGATGTCGATCTCAAAATGTTTTGTGCGTTCATGAAATACGGGGTTGGCTGCGATGGATATAGCAACCGTGTTGTCACAAAATAACTGAGTAGGTAGTTTGACATCAACCTTTAATTCCGTTAATAAGTTGGAGATCCACATAACTTCACATGTCGCAGCTCACATTGAACGATATTCTACTTCAGCAGAAGATCGTGAAACGGTGGACTGCTTTTTACTTTTCCATGAAACAAGATTATTTCCTAAGAAAACGCAGAACCCAGTAACTGACCTTCGGGTTCCCAGACATTTAGCCCAGACGGAATCAGAGAAGGCTTTCATTTCTAAAGAATCCCCTTTTTTAAAGAAAATTCCTTTCCCGAGGGCACCCTTTAGATATCTTAAAAGTCTCATAGCAATTTTAAAGTGAGCCTGTGTGGGAGAATGCATAAATTGACTGAGATAATGGACAGGATATGCAATATCCGGTCTAGTGTGAGAAAGGTAGATTAGTTTTCCAACAAGTTTTTGATAAACAGTTATATTTTCTAAAGCTTGATTATCTTTCTCACACAAGTGATTCAAAACAGGATTGGGTTCCATGGGATATGTAACTGGTTTACAACCAGTCATACCAAATTCAGCAAGAAGGTCCAAACAATATTTCCTTTGAGTTAGGCAAACACCGGTAGTATTTTTAACAACTTCAAGACCCAAAAAATATTATAGATTGCCCAAGTCTTTTATAGAAAATTTGGATTTTAGTAATAGTTTGATTTCATTAACCTGCTTAGGGCAATTACCAGTTATGATAATATCATCTACGTAGACAAGGAGAATAGTAAAGCTAGAATCCTTTTTCATAGTAAACATGGAATGATCACACTTACTTTGTTCAAACCCTAGATTGTGGAGAACGGAAACGAGTTTTTCGTTCCACATCCTAGGTGCTTGTTTTAAGCCATAGAGGGATTTCTTTAATCTACAGACTTTGGTCCCATTAGACTGATCATAACCATCAGGTAAGCACATAAATACATCTTCATTGAGCTCTCCATAAAGGAAAGCGTTATTAACATCAAGTTGGAAAACCTCCCAGTCAAAGTGAACAGCTAAGGACAAAACACATCTAATGGTGACCATTTTTACAACCGGGGAGAAGGTGTCAAAGAAGTCAACGCCTTCTTTTTGACTAAAACCTTTAGCAACAAGTCTAGCTTTATATCTTTCTATTTCACCATTAGATTTGTATTTTATTTTATATACCCACTTACATCCAATAACTTTTCTTTTAGGAGGCAAGTCAACAATTTCCCATGTGTCATTTTTATCTAGAGCTTCGATTTCTAAATTCATGGCATCAACCCAGTTGCTATCAGTTTTAGCTTCAAAATAATTTTTGGGTTCACAACTTTTGTTAAGGACAGTAGCAAAACACATTCCTTCAGGAGATAGATTAGCATAGTTAAGGACCCTTTCTAGACCATATTTGACTTTTCCATCTACCACAAAATCATCAAGTTTGGAAGGAAATTTAATATTTCTAGAAGACCTCCTAAGAGCAATGTTTGGTTGATCTTGAATTCCTCCCTCAGAATTGTTGTTATCCTCATATTCAGTGTCATGCTCAGCCCTGTCTAGCCCTGATTCTTCACTACTGGGTTGCTGATTGTCAGCCATCCCTAAAGTAGTACCTGAATCAGTCGACTGCTCAGACCCATGTCCTGAAGAGGTGCTAGTTTGTGTATTTTCATCACTGAGAGGTTGGTCAACATTAGGGTTTTGGGTGTAGTTTAAATCGAATAAGTCAAAAAAGTTTAGGGTTTTGGCTTCAGAAAAAGTATCAAGATCAACAGATATTTTCTTTTCTTTAAAAGGAAAAACGGTTTCATAGAACCTAACATCCCTAGAATAAAACATCATTTTTTGATCAAGACTCCAAAGTTTATACCTCTTTTTCTCATTTGAGTATCCAATCATAACACATTTTTCAGCATGTATGTTAAATTTATCAGAGTTATTTAACACAGTGCTAAAACCAAGACACCCTACCACCCTAAGTTGACTTAAAACAGGGGCAAAACCAAACACTAGATCATACGGAGACTTCCCATTTAAAACAGATGAAGGGGTCCTGTTAATCAGATAAGTAGCAGTTAGAACACATTCAGACCAAAATTTAAGAGGAAAACCTCCTTGAAAAAGTAAGGATCTAGCAACATTTAATAGATGTCTTTTCTTTCAACGACCCTATTTTGCTGTGGGGTATGAACACATGAAGTCTGATGAAGAATACCATTTTCATAGCAAAAGTTATTCATTTGTTTATTAATGAATTCAGTTCCATTGTCACTCCTGAATATTTTAATCCATTTACTGAACTGAGTTTTTAGCATATTGAAAAAACCTTTAATATGATAAAATACTTCCTCTTTAGACTTCATAAGGTATACCCACACAGCCCTAGTGAAGTCATCCACAACCGTAAGAAAATATCTAAAACCATCCCTACTTGGAACCTTATAGGGACCCCAAACGTCTAGATGAACCAGTTCCCCTAATGACTTAGTCTTGTGTTCACTTAAGGGAAACGATTCCCTATGTTGTTTTGCCCTATGACAGGTTTCGCAAGGTGTTAACTTAGAGTTTCTAATGTTTAATTTATTCCTTAGAACATGCAAAACAGATTGTGCAGGATGACCTAACCTAGCATGCCAAAGATTAACATCACAATTAGCACTACACACCTTATTTGAAACAGAGGAACTACCACAGAAGTAAAGACCATCAAACTGATTACCAGTCACTAGGACTTTCTTTAGATGAGAATCCTGTATATAACAGTTGTGTTCATCAAAGGAAACAGTAAGCTTACAATCTCTAGCAAGTTTATGAACATAGATTAAGTTAACACTATAACTGGGAACAACGAATACATCGTAGAGAATGACTTTGTCACTTAACTTTATATCACCAATTTTTGTTACTAAAGCACTGGTGCCATTAGGATGTTTAACTTTTATATTAAATTCAGTAACATCCTTTTGATTTATAAGGCAATTATCAGTCATAACCATATGCTGATTTGCACCAGAGTCAATTATCCACCCAACCTTTTTCCCATCATTAATAAAGTTTGAAAAACAATAGATAGGTTTAAGATCATAATTAGGTTCAGATGTGATAAAGCTATTAAGACAAATAGAATTTGCACACATACCAGCAAAATTACTATTCTGAGCATCACTCTTAGGTTTATCATTCAAGAGACTAAGCAATTGAGTAACCTGGTCACTGGTCAAAGAACTCATAACAGGAGACGGATCAGTAGTATCAGTAGTGACATTATTACTTACCCTGTTACCCTTGTTCCCACTTGTTTTAGATTTCATCCAAGATGGATATCCAACGAGTTCAAAGCATTTTTCTATTGTATGACCAGTTTATTACAGTGAGAGCATTTGAGATTAGGGTTAAGAGTTTTTACCCCTTTTTTCTTTAAATCAACACTTTGATTTGCCCTGGCAGCAAAGCCAACAGCACCATTAGGGGTTTTATCAGAAAATTTTTTTGAGTATAAATGAGACTCTTCTCTAGAGATGATCGCAAAGGCATCTTTCACAGCAGGAAGAGTTTCACGAGTTAATAAATTGGTTCTAACAGATTGATATGAACTGTCAAGACCCATCAAGAATTGCATCAGTTTTATAAGATGATTAAAGTCATTAAACTATTTAGATGCATCACAAGAGCAGGCAGGTAAAGCAAGAAGTTGATCTAATTGTTTCCACATGCAATTCAACTTATGATAATATTCAGAGACAGGCATACCATTTTGACTAAAGGAATTGATCTTTTGATAAAGATTAAACACAACAGAACCGTCAATTTTATCATAAGTTTCTTTTAGATCTTTCCATACCTCAGATGCAATTTTAGAATAAACTAAGCCAAGATACAATTCTTAAGACACAGAATTAAGAATCCATGTAAGCAAAATAGAGTTGCATCTATCCCATTGTCTACCCAAGACCTCATCAGTTTCAGACCTAGAGCAAGAACCATCAACAAATCCTATCTTATTTTTCACTTGTAAAGCCAGGTACATAGCATTAGACCAGATCCTATAATTTTCTGCCCCTTTGAGTTTAACACTCACTATAGATAAATTAGCAGAGTCACTAGGGTGTAAAAACAAGGGGTCACCAGCATCTATCTTGCTAACCAGGGTAGTACCAGGGGAGGTAATAGCAGAATCATCACCAGGCATTTTGTAAACAACCAAACAAAAAACCAGAGAAAAGAACAGATAAACAGAAAATAAACACAGAAATAAGCGGAGCCTGAATAGCGGTCCAATCAGAGGTTCATCACTCAAAAGGTGCCTCCGCAGACAATATTTAGGGAGCTTTGACACACTGACCAAACAAAATGCAACAGATAAGCAAAGAGGACTCGATCAAGGGCCGGCCTGACTAGTCCGGTAAACAGGGAATGCCTAGATGCACTGACTCAGTGATGCAAGACACAAACAAAAGACAGAAATAAATAAGAGATAGAAAAATCTCACAGTGGGTGCGTTTGACTCCTGATAATCACACTTATAACCTTCACTTAGGGTTACAAGCTGATTATAAGCAAGAAGACCAGTTACCACTCTGTTGGTTTGCTTTGAATAGAGACCAACGAGAGCCCCTTTAAGAAGCACGAGAAACCCTAGAATGCGAATCGGATCTTCAACTGGTTACAGCGGCGATACAGGATCCTCCAACAGAACCCAAACCCTAGATTTAGGGTTTCAATCTTTAATCGGAGGTATCTACAGAGGGATGATCAGGAATCGGCAGATACAAAGTAACACCAAGATGCCCTAGATATTTCCCACAATCCTTAGACCCGAGAGGATCTGTTCAATCAATAGCAACAGCAGCGGAGAAGAACGAGTATCAGAGAGCCAAACAAGGCTCTAATACCATGTGAACAGCAGTAAATCTTGTATAATCAAAGCAAGAGTACAATACTTTTAAGCAAAAGAACACAAATCAAAACGGTGAAACCACCGATTACAAGCAGCAAGATCGAACAGATCTTTCAACCGAAAGATTCTGCACTAGAAGACGAACAGCAGCAACAAGATATGATGATCTCGAACATGACGAACAGCAACAAGCTTGAGAAATGTTCTAGAGAGCACCAGAAGCACTGCACTTTGTTTTCTTTGTGTTATGGGGACAAGAGAGAGGACCGAGAATAAAAAGGGCAGGGGAACCCTAGAAGCAGCCCACAGATGAGAGCCCAAGAGGAGACAGCCCAAACATGCACAATGGCCCAACCTCGCATAAACGGGAAAAAACACCAAAAAAAGAAAATATTGTTAGATTATTGAATTGGAAAGAGAAATATGTATAAAGGATTAGAATATTTTAACAATCCTCCTCCTCTCTTGTTGGAGTAGAACAGAATAATAAAATTCCACGGTTCCAATAAACAAAAAATAATAAGCTATTATGGTTTTAATTCCTCTAAATATGGTTAACTAGCGGGATACCTTGTATTTTGAATTGTAATTCTGGTCGGTATCGGTTTGATTCGTTGCAAAATCGGTACTAATTAGTATAGCAACAAAAAACGATATACCCAAGAGGATATCGTCACATCTTTTACATCGATGTGAAACCATAAAAATGAATATCGGCATCAGTGCTGATGTTATACAGCTGATATTGGTTCGGTTACCGGCACTCGCCATTGTTTACAGTACTAAAAATACTCGATTGCAAACACAACTTAGTTTTCAACGAATTTTACACCCCCATATTGAGAAAATCTTAAAAATATATAAGATACCACTAGTGATGTTTTTCGGACGCTATTGATCCGGTTAGTCACGTTAAAGAACAAAAAGGTCAATTATTTGACCCGTTCAAATAAAATTGTTATCAAATCATAGATAAATATAAGATCGTCACGGTATATTCGAAATTATATAAAGTGTTATATTATGTTAGGCTGGAGGGTATTGGGGCGCTACTGAGTGAAGATTGAAGAAAAGCTAAGGTGGAGGGGACGATATTACCATACCATGCAGCCAGTAAAATAACAAAAAGGGTATGCTAAGTCATTTTAAATAAAAAAAATATATCATAAGTTAAACGTTATAAACTAAACGAGATATAAAATATAAGTAATTATAATAATAACAATAAAATAATTATAAAATCCGTTATTATGGCTTGACAGTAATATACACACAAACCTTGGTTTGCTAATTGTATAATCATACCCTATTTGAGTATTTTTACAATCTCTTCTTGTTATTATTTAAGTTGTTTTTGATTTCCTTTTTTTTAATTTTAATATGTTGTAGTTAAATCGAATTCGACTTTGCAATGTATTTGCTTTTATTAACATTCAAACATAAAATTTTGAACAACTAACATTTAAACATAAAATTTTGAACAAAAATAAGCCTTGATGGATATAATATATCATATTGGATACGGATTAGTTGTTATAACAATGATGTCATTCAAGACATTTTAATTTATATATTAAAATTTATAAATTAAAAACAAAGTTATGCTTTTAATAGAAATTGAAAAAGGGGGGAAAAATCAAATGGTCATATGAAGGTGTATATGATTAGTTTTAGGATGTAAAAGATAGTAGCTTTTAAAATATTCCAACAAGTTTTCTTCCTTGCCACTCCATCCTCACATCGTATAAAATTTACGTTTTATTCCTAAAATTTATAATTTAATTATTATTCTACAAATCTTTTTAAAGCATAGAAACTCACACACTTTAACGCTTTAAGTATTAAAGTTTATCACATTCGTTATTTCCCAATATCAAACCCCTTTAATCAAAACTTTGATGTTTAACCGGCCCATTCCAACAATTTTATACACATGCAACAACACAAGAATATTAGATCACCCGTTGTGGTGAGAAATTGGGGCATTTTTTTTTTTTCCCAAAACACCCAAACACACCCATTCATGGCTCCCTAGGGCGTTTTTTTTTTTGAATTTTTGCTGTTTGGCGTTATATTTTCCACGCCCATGTTCAAAAGTTTTGGCCAATCAGTGATGTTCTATTTTTTTTTTTTGTCCAATAAAGTTTTTTGATTTTTTTTATTTAATTTTATTTACACCCCTTTTTTAACATAATGCTCACATCTCCACCACACCCATTTTAGAAAAACGCCTTATTACTGACTGGGCTACCACATGGCACACAACGCACATGAGTGGGGCATTATTCATGTGTACCACTATACATGGTCTTAGGTCCACTAAAGTATAAATTCTTGTATAATAAACTCGATCTCCTTTCAGTTGTAGTTTATTGTGTTGTGGGTGTTAAAGTATGTTTTGATATTCCATATTTTGTTTGAAATAAGCCCCATGTGTGTGGTTTTACAAATTGCGTTGCATTTGGGATGATTTTTGTTGGCTCGAGGACTAATTAACCACTTTAAAATTTTCTAACATGGCCTAGTTATAAAGTACTTGATTGCTTATGTTGATGACATCGTTGTCACTCACAAAGTTAGCCAACATCAATATGGTGGTTCACTATATAGGTCATAGTTTACCCTCACATATCTTAATTCTCTTCATTACTTTCAAAGGATTGAGGTGAATCCTCGTTCAACTAGTATCATTCTATCTTGGCATAGTTCCATCACCCTAGTGTCTCATTTTGTCTTCTAACTTGATTAGGTTCCTTGTTCTCATGTCCATCGAAGTCTAGACAAGTTGTTGGTGCTCTTAAATATCCTGCCCTCACTCGTCTTGACCTAACGTTTGATGTTGACTAGGTATTCTAGTTCATACATCATCCTACTCTACTAATCATCACTAATTAGGGCGTAACATAACATATCTCAGAGACTTTGCTTGTACAACATCACATGGCTTTTTTATGCGATATTTTCATCGTCTTATTCTTAACGATTCAAATAGCTGGCTTATTTGTCGATTTCCTTTTCTTTAAAATCTATATTTATCTATACTACCTAAAATAAAGCAATAACCTAAGGGACACGTGTCATCATTCTAGAGCCTTAATAAATTGGTTTTCTTGTCTCTCTCTCATATTAAATAACCCTCTCTCGTATCAAATAATATATCTCTCCTATTTTATTTAAATGTTTAATTATGAATACTTTTTATTTAAATATGGATAGTTTTATACATTAACTAACTTTTACCTTTTAACTTTTTATATAATTGCAATTTAATTGAACTTAACTATGTTAAAAGCTTAAAATGATATTTAAAAGAACAGGATATATATCCCATTACAAGATATATTCAACTTGTTTAATACATGAGTTTTAATAGACATAACTTTTGTATTACTAGATATACAACATTACATTTGCCCAACCCATGTAATACATGAATAACTAATACCAAGCGTATTTTTTAGAATTTTTTTCATACATTGTTATATTTATGCTGCCTGATCCCCATGTAAATAACTATTGCTTTGTAACTACTTTTATATATATATATATATACACACTTTATTATAATACAAAATATATTACATAGGGTGTCTCCAATTCTATATCTATTTTTCTCAATTAGCAAATTATATATTTATAAATATATATATATATATATATATATATATATATATATATAGAGAGAGAGAGAGAGAGAGAGATAGACCAGTTAACATATAAAATGACTTAACGTACATTGCGTACGCGATTGTTTTTCAATGTGCGATTTTGATATTCACCATGCGATTTCTGCTAAAACACCCCCCCACATGCGATTTCATCATCTCCACCAACGTGCGATTTCTAATCGCGTACGTAATGTACGTTAAGGCCAATTGTACGATACACTTTTTTCTATATATATATATATATATATTTAGGGTGAAGATAATTTAGGAACCACCAATTATGGCCAATAGTTTTTTATCTTTGATTAATTAATTAGTCATAAAGACTATCACCCTCCACACTAAAATTTTTGCCTACACACATCAAAATGTATCCTGCACGTTTTGAAATTTAAACTACACATATTGAAATTTATCATACACAGCTCGTAATTCATCCTACACGTTAAATTAATTTTTTTTTCTTCTTGGAAAAATATTTTTTTTGAAAATAAGTTACAAATTTAATATAGTTAACTAAGTTTACCAATATACCCTTACACTAACATTAAATAAAAAATTAAATGAAGTAAAATGAAGCATTCATATTCATATTGGTTGAAATTTCTTCTTTTTTTTTTACAAAAAATTTCTTCTCATTTTAACCCTCCACTATATATATATATATATATATATATATATATATATATAGAGGAGGGTTATCTTGAGAACGCTAAATATTGCGAGAACCGTGAGAACGAATGAAAAACCAATTTTTATTAATACAAGCTTCATTATAGTTAATATACAACATTAAAAAAAGAATTTACTCTTTAAATAATTCATCTTTCCTCTCAAAATCACTCTTAATAAAATTTTTGCATATGTGTAAATACAACAAAACCATGAGAGTTATCTTGAGAACGCTAAATATTATGAGAACCGTGGGAACGAATGAAAAAACCAAGCAAAACCATTTTTTCAATACAAACCTCGTCGTAATTAAAATACAACATCAAAAAAAGAATTTACAACATAAAATAGTTTATTTTTCCTTTCAAAATCACTCCTATTAGTTTTTTTTACACATGTGTAACTATAACAAATTTACACATGCATAAATGGCAAACTTACACATGTGTAAATTTTCTTAATTGCGAATTCACTTAATTTTTAATGTGTAAATTTAATTTCTAACATTGTATTCGAATAATAATGATAAGTGTAAAAAATGAATTTTAATTGTTTTTTACCAAGTTCTCGTGATTTCTTCATTCGTTCTCACAATATTTAGCGTTCTTATTCAAACATTTCCCATATATCTTTCAGGCTCTATAAATACGACTTTCAAATAAATAACAGGTTTAAATGTATAAAAGTTTCTCATAAATATTTTAGATTTGTATGCAAGTACAAAATCATGAGTAATATTCATTATTGGACTGTTGTATTAAGACAATCAAACCCAGTGTTCTACTAGGGTAGTTAATGGCTCAGTATGAAATCATGAAACTATTTAAACTAGACATGAATTTGATTTTATGATCAGTTTTTTAAAGATTTTTGTAGTTTCGTTTAAAAATTTTCAGACTATACTGCATGGCTTGGTTTACTGTTTATACCCAAAACCGGTCGAAAAAACCAAGTCGGGTCGTTTCATTTTGACCTATATTGCTTTTTATATGTTATTCGGGCATTTCATTTTGAGCTATATTACTTTTTATATCTTATTCGGGCATTTACTTTAGGGTCGTCTATCAGGGGTGCAGGAGGTGCTTGCAATCAGGACCCAAATCAATATAGGGCCCGAAATTTTGTTTATAAATTATATATTTATATAATCCTGGATGTTTTTATAAATAAGGGCCTACTAAAAGACCAAATTTTTTTTAACTAAGGACCTTTTTAAAAGTTTTAAAAAAATGACCCAATTAACAAACCCAAGTGACTAGTCTAAACAAAAATAAGGGTCTGCTAGATCAGGGAAATGAAATAAAACGTCGTAGTATTTCATAACAATTATCTATTTCATAACAATTATCGTAGTATTATGTGTTGTTAGTATTTATATATTTGATTGAATAATAGATGGGTTTATATTATATGAAGATTTGCGAAAAGGGCTTAAATTTTTTATCTCGAACAAAGCCAAATTTTTTTTTTTTTTTTTTGATTTTCGGAGACGGCCCTGATTTACTTTATATATGTTAAATGTTAAATTATCATATGTTAGACTATTTGCTTAAAATGAAATGAAATGAAATGAAATTTAATATTTTATGTCTTTAAATGGAAATGGAATCTATACTTTCTTTACACATTTGATTAAGTTAATCATTTATATTTTTTATACGAATTACAAAAAGTAGATTTGTAGAGTGATTTAATTATTTATAGACTTTTAATCATGCCAATTATTTGGTTTGTCACTAAAAGGGTTACAGGATGCTCTCATACACGTGCCTACCACCCACTTATTAAAACTCTACCATACGACCTATACTTAAAGAACTAGTAGCATACAAGGAAGCTTCTATAAGACTATGGGATATGGGGTTTGGGTTGGGGTGTGGGTTGGGGGAAATGCTCAAGTCACCATTCTGGGTGGGTTTGGGTTGGGGCGTGGCCCTTGGAGCTTGGGTTTCAAGCCGGGCGTGGGGCGGTCTTGACATCCGAGCTAGCGGCCTCCTATTCGCTGTCCCCGCGATGTCATAGCGGGTGTTTGAAAGTTTGAATTTTAAATTCAAATCGTTTGGTCAAGCCAAGCGGTCACCCCAACCCAACATCCCCTATAAATGTAACCCCCAACCCCACCGGCTACCCCATCCCAAACCGTCACTATCCACCGCTACCCCACCGGCTACCCACTTGATCCCACGAACCCGCTACCCCAACTCGAAGAAGATCGCATCTTGGACCCACGAGGAAGAATTGGCTCTCGTCACAAGCGTCGTTGACGCTATGAAGGGTCGGCAACCCGACCAAACACGATATTGGCCGGAAGCATTCGCAACCTACCAACATAGGGTTCGACACGACCGCCACAACCTCAACACGTGCCAACATAAAGGTCGCGAGCTACGGCCCAAGCTCGATCGTTTCAAGGCTTACTACGAAGTCATTCCGAGCGGCGAGTTAAGCCACGAGGACCGAGTGGCGGTGGCGAACATAGAGTTTCGAGGCAAGGAGCGAAAGGCGTTCGACAAGATCGCCCTTTTTGAAATTTACCTAACGCTCTAGGTTTTTGATTTTGTAATTTTTAGGAATTATGTAATTTTTAGGATTATGTAATTTTTAAAATTTTAATGAAATTTTAGGTTTTTTTTATAAATGTTGTGTGAATTTTATAAATTTTTTGTAATTTTTTTTAATAATCTGCCAAGCGGTGCACCCAACCCAAGCCCAACCCACGCCCCGCCATACCCCACGGACACGTCACTAGGCGGTGGGGGGGCTCCAATTCCAGGTGTCAACTCATGCCCCAACCCAAGCCCCACCATACCCCACGGTCTAACAACCATAAACCCTATACATCATGCAACTAACTAGTTGATGCACCGCCTGCGTTGCGGGGCGGTAGGTCGAATATTTCTCAACCAATTAAAAAAACATTCTCATAGTTTTGCTAGAAAAGAACTAAAAGGATGGCAAAACCGTAATTTTAAGCTCGGAGCAAAATTGTAATTTGTCTCTACTAATGAGCGAGTGTTAGGCAACTCTTTGACACGAAAAAAAAAATAAATCGAGTCAACCAATTAAAATAAAACAATTCTATAGTTTTGCTGAAAAAAACTAAAACGATAGCAATACTGTAATTTTGAACTGAAGGCAAAATTGTATTTTTGACTGGGGTAAAATCGTAATTTACCAAAATCTAAAGCGATGGCAATACTGTAATTTTGAACAAGGGGCAAAATTGAAATTTTAAATAGGGGCAAATTTGTAACTTTAAACTAGGGATAAGATCGTAACATACATGGGCAAATGGGGGGATTGTCATGCAAAACCTAGCACTATTTCCCCACACACCTTTAAAAAAAGAGTAAACTGTCATTTTGGTCCCTGAGGTTTGGTCACTTTTGTCACTTTAGTCCAAAACTCAAACCTTTTGCATCTGGGTCCCTGTGGTTTCAGTTTTATTGCCCTTTTAGTCAAAAAATGAAATCAGGTCATATTTGTCTTATAAAATCCTGCAATTTTATCCTTTTCCTCAGGGGCAAATCAGGTCATATTTGTCTTATAAAACCTGGTATTTATTTATAATTTTTTTTTACCATTTTACCCCTAAGGAAAAGGACAAATAACAAGATTTTATAAGACAAATATGACCTGATTTCATTTTTGGATCAAAATGGCAATCAAACTGAAACCACAAGGATCCAGATGCAAAAAGTTTGAGTCTTGGACTAAAGTGGCAAAAGTGACCAAACCTCAGGGACCAAAATGGCAGTTTACTCTTAAAAAAATTAAAATGATGGTACCATTGTAATTTTTAACTAGGGGGCAAAATTGTAACTTTAGGCTAGGGTAAAATCGTAATTTGCCAAAAGCTAAATCGATAGCAATATTGTAATTTTTAACCAGGTCAAAATTGTAACTTTGAAGAGGGTCAAATTCGTAATTTTTAAACTGTGGGTAAAATCGTAAATACCTAGACCAATAGGGGAGTGTCAGACAACAGTCTGCTAATATTCTCCCACATTAGTAGGGGTGTTCAAAAAACTCGTGGCTCGCAGCTCGCTCGAAACTCGCTCGAAAAAAGCTCGAAGAAAGCTCGGCTCGAAATTGGCTCGGATGTAAACGAGCCAGCTCGGCTCGGCTCGCTATATAAACGAGCCGAGCTCGAGCTTTGTCTGGCTCGGCTCGTGAGCTCGTGAGCTGGCTCGATAAGGTTTACATCCTTCATTTTTTTGTCCCACATCGCTTAGAAAACAAAAACTATTCCCCCCTATAAAAGAAGGTAAAGATGAGGAGAAAGTGAATTAACTATTTATACTTGCATATTTAGCCATGTGGTTAAATTAAATGGCAATTATGGCCCTTAGGCTATGAAGAAATTCAACTTTAAGGGTTTTTTAAGTATTAAATTTTGCGGTTCTTTGTTAGTTCGAGCTAGATCGAGCCGAGCCGAGCTAGCTCGAATTCTAATCGAGCCGAGATCGAGCCTCAAATCTCAGCTCGATTTAAAATTCGAGCTCGAGCCGAGTCAGCTCGAATCGAGTTCGAGCCGAGCTCGAGCTGGGTCTAGCTCGGCTCGACTCGGCTCGTTTACAGCCCTACACATTAGTGATGCATTGGCTAGCCGCCCATCTCAGGCAATAAAAAAAGGAACTATTCCCCCTCTTTCTAAATGTAAATATAGGAAATTTCTTTATTTTTTCAACATCAATTGGTACTCCCATTATATTTCACATCAATAATTTTAAATCACTTGGTTTGTTCAAGTTTAAACCTAAACCTCTTTTAAAAAACATGTGTCTTTATCAAGTGAGACATCCCCTATTATTGACTATAACTAATTTATTTAATTGAGTTGCTAAATTTCATTTATATATATTTTTTTTTGTAAATATGTAATTTTGATTTAATCAAAATAATTATAATTTTTGTTTTATGTTAAAAAGATTAAATCAAAATTATGAGTTTCATACAGTATTTTAAATGCAAACTTACTATTAACACAGTATTTTAAATGCAAACTTAATATTAAATTATTAATATAAAGTAAATTATACGGGTAATCCCTATGATAAGTTATGATTTAACTTTACATGATACCTTCTTTAATAAAATAAGCCATTTGGGTTCACCTGTTTGCTCACACAGTCACATGTCTTCTTTTGGTCTTGTCCATAAAAGCTTTTTTGTTAACTTCACGTAAAATTATCATATTTTACTTTTAGATAAAAGAAAAGTATTGATAGACTTTTCTTACACGTTAAGATAATAAAAAGAATTAAAAACTTGCCTTCATAACTATTAGCAAGCGAAAAAAAATTGTCTTATGCTCACTCTCCTACCCATCGATATCCATTATTCATTATTGTCAGGTAAACGTGTAAGTACCAAAAATACTCATTTATGATCTTATGTGGTAAGAATTTGCCCGTATGAGTTCTCAATACCCGAACCAATCTTAAAGTTGCCCTAATAACCGACTTGAAATATCGATACTCAGGTAGATATATTTATATATAGAGTCAATTATACATACGGTTCATGTGGTTTACTAAAAATACCACCTTTAGATACTAAGGTTTTCGAGTAACAAGTTCAGGTTATGTGGATTCCATTTTGTAGTACCTTTGAGTATGAAGGTTGACTTATGTTAACTAGTTAAGTTTTCTAAGGGTGAAGGGAGTGGTTACCTATTTGGAATAGGTAAACTTCTCATTCACCCAATCAGACAGTGTCACATCAATTCATCTAAATTGTTTACCTAATGCTCAAAAACGTTGGCGGTGGTTTACCTAATAGGGTTTAGATAAACTATTAAAAAAAAGGAAAAATGTGTGATTGGTTGAGAAGGAAAGGACCCCACCACATACCCATCTCTCTCCCCCTTCCCTCCCTCTCACCGAATCGCTGAGCACTCACCGAAAACGCCCCCCAATTCGGTAACATGTGCTCGGTAAAAATGATTGGCGATGGAGTTGGGATTGGTACCGCGTGGGTTTACCGACCCACTCTGTTCATCCCAAGGGCTATATGTTAAGTTTACTGTTACTAGTATGTTAAGTATTAATACCTTTGAGTATTAGTTGTGGTTTAATTTTTTTGTTAAGTCTAGATAACTAAAAAAGGTATAGAGATTGTTCGTGTAAGTTATCTAACCCTTTTACTTGAATAAAAACTATAAAGATTGTTCATGAAAATTACCTAAAATTAATAGACATGGTTATTTGTGTAATTTTCTTAAATTATAATAAATAAATAAATAAATAAATAATAAAAAAATGAACTATACCCCCTCATCAAGGATCCAAATCGTAGTCGTGTCCTCAAGTTCACATGCAAGATGATTCACTTCTGTATGGTTACAATTACGGATGGACTTTTTTTCCCAAATATTTGTATTCGTATCTGTATCGTACACGTATCCGTACCAATTTTAGGTATTTGGTACATGTATCGGTATCCAGATTTATTAATTTTGGTATTCGGTACTTTCGGTATTGGCACGGGTAGGGGTATGGGTAAAAACGGGTACTGATACCGAATTTTATGTAGACCTTTAAAAGTTTTTTTGTATTATGTTTTATTTCGTATTGTGGTATTTATAGTACTCGTATTGATTTTACCTATATGATACCCGTATCGTATTGGTACTCGTACCAATTTTACCTATTTGGTACTCGTACTATATTGGTACTCATGTCAATTTTACCTATTTAGTACTCGTACAAGTGTTCAAAACTAAATAAAAACAAAATGGTACCAAAGTGGGTACCATACCGAAAATACCCGTACCGTACCTATATATTTGGTACGATATTTGGTACCAAGTTTTGTTCAAATTCGGTACAATATTTTCAATACCAGAACGGGTATGGATACGAGTATTGTACCATTCTCATTCCTAGTTACAATCAAGTGGACACATCTACTCAACTTCATTAACTTTGATGTGTCGCACAAAATATAAAGTGTGTAAGTTCAAAGTCGTCATATTAATAAGCAATTCCTTGCTTAAATCACTAAAGTATTAATCTTGAAATAATACCTATTGGTAAAGTACTAAAGTTAGGTCTTAGGATTCTTGAAGTAGCATTAACTTTGTTCATGTTTAACCTTTCAAGGTCATGCTCTTGATAAAAGAATACATATGTTTCATTAAACGTATATATTCTTAACTTCTTCAATAATCTTTGTGTTCCTTCTATCAACGAAAAACTTTAATATTTTCTGTAGATTTTTCATTTTTGGTCATTTATGCTCTTTTACATATTCATTTAAATTTATCTATTAGTAATACTGTCTGTCCTATAATACGCCAGCGTAATTAAATTTGAGAACTAAGTCATGGGTAATCGACTAATGAACGAACAAACGAAAAACATGTTCATTTTCTTCGTTTATGTGCATTTATAATATTAACACACAAACGTGAACACGAACACGTTCATTTTCTTAACGAATGATGAACAAGAAAGTTTGTTCGTGTTCATTTGTTTGTTAAGTTAAAGTTAAATGAAACATGAACAAGCTTCATTCGTATTTATTAAGTTTTTTTTACAGAACTACTTAATATCCACACATTAGGGACCATTCTGATAATTTTGGACTTATCCACGGAGAAAAGTAAAAAATTATAAATAGTATAACTTATGAATAAAGCATAGGTACACTTTGTAAACGAATTTCTTTTAACAAAAATATTTAGTTTTTATTATCAATAAATTATTGTTATTGTTTCAAAAACATCATAAAAGCCAATGTCGATGATTAACTTTAAGATATGCATATTGTTCCTAGGATTTCCAGAAAGTATTGGTCCATTGAGGGCCATCAAATCTACAACCCCCTTCAAGGTCCCAAACAAATATTTGAGAAATAAAAATTCATTAATTTGTTGTTACTTTTTTTAAAATAATGGTATTTGATGTTTTTGGTTTTTGATCCATCTTTTTTTTTTTTATTATTATTTACTAAAGAAGTATAGAAATAGAGCTATCTTCGTATATTTTTAGTTGACTTTTGTGCTTTGTAATGTACCTAACATGTGCATTAATGCGTATACGTGAACTTAAAATAGGTAGAAGAAATTTAAATTCTGACATGTTGTAACATCTTTTGAGGCTACAATCCATTCAAAGATTCTTAGGCCGTCGGGTATGGGCATCGTCCCTGGTTTGTTTTGGTCCGGCGCCGGGCCAAACACGCCCCCCCCCCCCCCCCCCCCGGCTCCATCCTGGTCGTCCTCTTCTAGACGTTGGAGACACTCCATGAAGACAAAAAACATGCCTCCCCCTCTCTCACACACCTATAGATACAATATATACATACACATTTTTAGGTCCATCCCTCCATTTCCATACCTCCATCCTCACACCCATCCTACGTGGCGGATCATCCTCCAAAGGAGGACCATCACCATACTGCAAGCCTTATATTTTGTAGCATTCATCGTTATTAATTAATTAGATGAGTTTTATATTTTGTAGCATTCATCGTTATTAATTTACGTAAATGTTGTACGGCAGCCCATATCAAGTTAGGATGTTACACTATAATTATGTCTTACATGTGAGTGGAGGAAACTCACTAGAATACTGCATGTCATAACATTAGTGATAATTATGTCTTACATGATAGTGAATTGTGTTTTGAGCTGGTCATTGTCTCTAGTTTAACCGAGTCAAAGAAAAAGCTAAACGAAAATGGGCTTGACATGTCCAATATACATGGCGGACATTATTTATTTTTATTATTATTATTTTGAACAGCATCAATACATAGATATTAGTGAAAGCAGACTCGGGTACATACCCCTCACCAAAGCAAGACCTAAGGCAAGAGGTCGGAGGTTTTTAACCCGAATTTGAAAGCCATTGGACCCAAACCAACTTGTAGAGTTGAACCTAGGCATCAATACCAATTTGAACCCGGTTAAAACCTGGTTTCAAACCGGCCAAGCCCAATCCTTCCCCCTTCAAAAACTAGTTCTAACGCAACTCGGTTCGGCCAGAACCTTGTTTTGACTTTTGTTGCCCAAACCCAAACTGGTTTCAACCTGAACTGGTTTGGGCCAAAACCAAACTTCAACATAAACCGATTCGATTTGTGCACCTCTACCCAAGGCCTCAAAGCTAAACCTTTGATTCAGTTTCGTTATATACCAGTGTCAGACGCCCCTTCGTGTGATTTAAGTTTAAATGATTTTAAGTTACATTTGTAACAATAACTTGTTTAGTAAGTAAATACTTGAATAAAATGTTTAGTTATATTCAACTCTTTCCCCTACAGTCGTCAGTCACCAACATAAATCAACTTAGTGAGAAACAATTAGGTCCTGAAATATCAAGCAAAAACGTCTACATACAACCACAGTTCACAAACCGACACCGTTTTGTGACGTCTTTAACCACAACCAAGTCCAAAGAAAACAAAAATGGTTCAAATATCTGGATAATGAAACTAGATCCATAACCAAATCTAATTTACAGTTTAATGTCGTCGGGCTCCCTACATCAGCTACCAGCCAAAATTCTTCCACTTTTCTCCGGAATCCAGACACCGTTAAACTGCAAAAGTCAGACCCGAAACCGGTATCAAATTATCTAACAAGTCTAATAATTATAACAAAAAAAAAAACGACCCATTTGCTTATAATAAATGAGTGGGATCAAATACAATTTTCCTTTCCTTTTCTCTGGAATGAAAATTATCAAAATACCCTCTAATCAACCATATAGTGCTTTTTAAAGCAAATTAATATGTTGTTGATAATTTTTAAACCATTAATAATGCACCTAAAAGCAGCAACAATTATATATACTATAATATAATATAATAATATGCTATTTTACACATCAACCAACTTTGGCCCTTTAACTTCGGCATTAACCAATTTTAGCCCCTCAACTTTGGTAGTGACATATTTAGCCCCTTAACTAAAACACTCAACTTTGATATTAAACAACTTTAGCTTTGAACTTTAAAATTAAACAACTTTAGCTTTGAACTTTAATAATGACATGTTTAGCCCCTTAACTACACCAAACAACTTTAGCCCCTCAACTTTAATAATGACATGTTTAGGCCCTCAACTTTAATAATGACATATTTAGCCCCTCAACTTTAATAATGAGAGGCTTAGCCCCTTAACTAACACAACTGTAGCCCCTAAACTTTAATAATAAACAACTTTAGCCCCCCCAAACTTTAATAATAAACAACTTTAGCCCCAAAACTTTAATAATGACATGTTTAGCCCCTTAACTAAAACATCAAACAGCTTTAACTCTCGCAATTTGTTTATATTTTATCTACGTTTCGAACCCGCTACGGAGCGCGGGTGGTAACCCACCAGTATCCACAAAAAGACCAATAGAAGATTTTAAAAACAATGAAAATAAACTGAGCAGGAGAAAGAGGAATACCCAAAGGAGAAAACTTATTAAATCATCTGATCTGTGCTGGAGAACACAGTAAACCCGAAGCGTCTGATCCAACCACCGCAAGATCACAAACAGTACAAAGCTGGCCTTCTTGAGAAACAACAAAGTGCGAATTACAGTATGGGCATACAACATCCTTCTGTCCCCTGTATATCGGCACATAAGTAGCCCCACAAACAACAAACGGGTTTCTAAAATCGTAATTCAACTCCGTCGAATCCTTCATGTTTCTCTCAGCAGCCTGCATAACCGAACGGGCCGTTTTCATTTGGTTTTCGGCAGTAGGGTTAGTCTCCAATAACCTCCTTGCAAAATTTGACGCTGTGATTAAATTACCCGCTTTGTAACACACAGTCATAGCGTTCATCAATGCTAGCCTCAAATGCGGTAGCTGAAGGTTACAGTGAGTGAAATAAGCCGCCAGTTCTTGTTGGCGGACCGGGTTATTTTTTAATTCTCTTCGTTTAAGCTCCATTTGTAAACCCAAAACGTATTCTTTCACGATAATGATCAACTCTTTAACTTCGTCCACTTCTCGTCTAGACTCGACAACAATTAAAGGAATGGTATGAAGGATGGTTAAAAACAGGCGTAACGCTTCGGTAAATTTCCCGGTAGTGGTGGCTTTGTAACCCGCTTTGAGTTTTTCTTCTAACTGAGAGAAATTGAAGACGAGTGCGGGTAGGGCCCGGACGTTCGGACTTGCTGACTCACTCCAGCCCCGCTCGATAGCCAATGAGATCAACGGAGAAGATGAAAAGCAACGTAAGTAAGAATGACTTCCCATGTGAAGATCGATGAACAACGATTTCAACGGTGTGAAGTTTTTGATTCCGAGCTGGCGGGTCAACAACCGCATGGCGGTTTCAAAGTTTCCGGCCGCGGCATGTTCAGCAGCAAGAGACGATTTCTGCACCCATATCTGACTCACCGGCATACCGACAGTCGGCGTCACAAACGCTGATGACCGATTCGTAACACCTTTCGGGGTTTCGGTTTCCACGTCAGCAGGAAGCTCGAGATCTTCAAGATCCCAACCACCCTCTTCGTTTTCGTCCTCAACTGCTCCATCATCAAGCGCCATGCTGATGTCACCATTTTGAATATTATCCACATCGACAATATTGTCAATATCCAACTCCTCACCCCAATCGGCATCACCAGCATCTTCATACTCTTCGTTACCACCTTTTCCGACATTATCGAGACCGCCTTCGAATATTCCCTTCATGACCCGCAGTAACGGCCAATCTCCACCGCATAACACAGGCGTCGGTGGGATCAAAAGAGAGCTAGACCTCGAGGGTAAAGTTGGAACATTACCTTCAAGTTTATCCGCAAGATCTTCGACAATATCATTCAACCCGTGCGTTTTGGCTGTAGCGTACGCTAAAGCCAGATGACCAGCGTTAACCAAAATCTTAATCCGTTCTTGAACATCACCCAAATACAAAGCGTTATGAAACTGCCCCATAACATCGTTTTTCACCTCGGCTATTTTCATCATTTTTGACAGTTTGTCCAAATTTCCGGTAATCAGATATAAAAACGATAGCCTCTCGAAGTTTTTTGTCCTTTGGTACGCGTATTCAACGATACCGGAATTACCCTGCCGAAGCGCTTCGACACCTAATCTATACCAATGATCTTTTTCATCAATTTCTTTAGCAGACGCAACGGCAATCTGAATATTTCCGCTTTCAAGCGCCAGATTGAAACGCGTTCTTTCGTCTTTCACAAAATGTAGGGCGACTTCCGGAAAACCTTTTTGTTGTAAATACGCTATCATCGCTTGCCCACAAAGCTCCGAGTTTCGTATCATGCTCATTACATGATCGTATCTTTTTTTCAGTAAAGATAGCTTGAAAATATATTCGGTTGAATCAATAACTATCGGACGGTTTTTCCCATCACGGTCCAAACAAAAGACGGTATTTCCAAATATTTTTGTGATGTAAACCGGTACGTCAAGGGTCTTAATGATTCCACTGTCTCCGTTCGGTAAACAGTATTTAATATGAGTTAACGTTGTGTAGATGAACACACCGTTATCATCCCACGATCCGCTTTTCACTCTGATTGTTTCATGAAGTGTGCACCGATGAACGAGCTTCTTGTCAGCTATGATTATCGAATGCTTGCTAAGCAAGGCAACACTCTCCATATCACTTGACCAAACAACGTATCTTACAAAAGACGCCTGTAAGTCTCCAATAACCAATCGTTGTTGTAGGTCAAAGATGAACACTCTATCTTCCGCCCTGCATAGCAAGTTACCCGTACCAGCGTAGAATATCGCATCGGTCGCAAAAGGTAACGCACTCTTTTTCACGATCTCGTTTTTCAAGTTCTTGACGAGCACCTGATTCGTGCTTTTTTCGAGTACCGCAAATCTGTTTCGGGCCACGAAAACCGCAGACGCTCCGACACCGCGTTTCGCATCTTGAACTGTATCTCCTCTAGTAATACTCTCTTTAGGTATGATGTACAGTTCATAAGATCCACCATCTACATCTGAACATATTAAAATCGCGTTTTCGGTTGGGCTGTACGAAAGAGTTCGCGGGCCCTGGTTCAGGTTGTTGGAGCCCGGCCTACGGATCGGTAAAATTTGAGTATCTTTTTGAGAAGAGTACTCGTAGAATCGTAGAAAGCGGTCTTTTACGAAGTAGAGGGAATCACTGCTAACGGAGAAAGCGGGACGTTCGCGTTCTAACTTGAAAACGATCATACCACTGTCGTGGCCTGCTGCTAGAAGATTCATCTCGGGGTGACACCCAAGAATCCAGAACCGGTCATGCTCGCGTCGGAAAGTTTGTAGGCCGGTCCGTTTTGTAGCGTCCCAAACGCGAATGCTTTTGTCTTCGGAGTTTGATACTATGATGTCCTGTCTTGAATGGAAAAGAACACATGATACGTTATTCATGTGACCTCTTAGTGTGTCTACTTCCCATGCTTTTGTATCTGAAAGACAAAGTAAGTAATTTAGATTCAACAATAAAAATGTAACATATTGCATAGGCCTGTAAACGTACCGCACGTTCATGAACTGTTTGTGAACTTGTTCGCCGGGAAGTTTGTTTATGTTCTTTTATTTAATAAATGAATGAACATGAACACACGTTTTGTTAGTTCATTTATGTTCGTGAACGTTTGTTTATGTTTGTTCATTTGTTTACATTTGTCTATGTTTGTTTCAATTTAATACATAAATAGTTATATTTATACAAATATTAAACATAAAAGGAACTATCTACTATTTCTACGAATATAACTAATTGGTAATTGGGCTTTCTTGTAATAACAATGGCTTTTCCAATGGAGTTTATCATAATTAATCACTAATTTATATAAAAATTACTTTATGTATGTTTATGTTTAGTCAATTATGTTCATTTATGTTTGTACAATTATGTTCATTTGTGTTGTTTATTGTTTGTTAAATATGTCCGTTTACGTTCGTGAACTGTTCGTTTAGGTTTTAAATGAACGAACACGAACATGACCATTTTCTTAATAAACGAACATGAACAAAAAAAATGTGTTCAGTTACATGTTCGTGTTCGGTTAAAGTTTAACGAACAAACACAAACATGCCTCTATTCGTGTTCGTTCGGTTCATTTACAGGCGTAAATTATTGCATCACTGACTAAAAACAAGATATTGAAAAACACACCGTTCATCCGCCAGATCTTTACTTGACGGTCATCAGCTCCGGAAACAATAAGAGGAAGAGTGGGATGAAACGACGCCCAGTTGACTCCTCGATCATGGCCCTCCAAAACGTACTTCACGACAGCATCAACGCCACCGAAGAAATCGGCATTCATCTGACTCAGCCGAAGGATATCATCAGCAGGGGAAACTGTCTTCTTCTTTAGGGAACCAATATCCCAAACTCGAACGGTTTGATCTAACGATGCTGATACCACAAGGTCCTCTTTTGGATGGAATAAAGCGCACATTACGTAATGATTGTGTCCGGTCAAAACAGAAATGCAAGTACGAGATTGCCAGTTCCAGATACGGATAGTTTGATCATCACTAGCGCTAACGATCCAAGGATTCTCATGATGAAATTGAACGGTCCGGATATAATCGAGATGGCCGAGAAGAGTAAACAAACAGCGATGAAGCTTGTAGTTCCATACTTTGATCTTGTAATCATCTCCTGCATGTATGATAACACATTTAATACAAAAGGTAATCCCAAATGCTCTTAAGAAACATATGTAAATGCTCTGAACTAACGAATAGAAAAAAAAACATAGGAATAACTGTTTACAACTTTGTATATGTAAAGTAAACAGAATAAAATGATTCTTCAGCACTTGCTCGTATGCAATACATCACATCTATCCATGTTTTTCGGATTTTAATATTAAAACATTGCAAAAAAATGACACAGAATTCCCAAAATGTATTGAGTGTGAAGTTCCAATCATCACTACATGGCGCAAGCTTAAATCACTACTTAGCATAGATCGGAAATTCGGAGAACACAGAAGACTTCGAATGAGTTTATGGGTATAATGATCCACATAAAAAAAGCTTCAAAATAGAATCATCATAGATTCACATAGCATCATCAATAGATCAGCTAACAACAACAACAACAAAACTGAATGAATCAGCTTAGAGTAAAAAAACTAGACTTCCATCACTACCATGGCACAAACTTAAAACACTAATCCGTATGGATCCCAAAACTTCAAATAATCCACTAAACAAGAAGCTTTAATTCAAAGCAACATCAATTCACATAATAACATCATAAACAGATCAACTAACAGTAAAAAACCCTAAACTCCCAATCACCACTACCAATTCATCACAAACTTAAAATATGAATCCGCTAAGCCCCTAGAACACCAACAGATTCAAATAATCATCAATTCACATAGCAACATAAACAGATCATCCACCAGTAAAAGAAAAACCCTAAAATCCAGAACCATTCCATACATCTCAACACAACACAACACAATCCAAACATAACATAACAAACCTCCAGAAACAAAAAGCGGTTGCGACTGATGAAAGTGCACGCCACGAACAGGACCATCATGTTCATCAAACCGATCAATGAGCGTCCCCATCCGGTAATCCCATAGCTGGATCACACCACTGTGAAGACTCGCCAAGATCCATGGCCTTTTGCTGTGGAAACTCAAGCCTTTCACTCGATTACTCTTCGTCTCAAACTTCGTCAACATCTTGTTCAACCGTTTTCTAACCTAATTAATCAATCGAACAATTAAAGAGATCATGTAACTCGCAATTCAAATGAATAATCGTGTGATCCGAAAACCTAGAGTGATTGTTACCTTTAGATCTGAGAATTGAGTGCCCTAATTTGGAGAATTGATCGATTTGATTTGGGGATTAATATGCAGTAGGGTTGTGATCAGACGGCATTTGTGTGTGTTGAAAAGAGTGAGATCTGAGGGTGTGAAGAAGATGAGTTGTGTAAAATTATTATTATTTATATTTATATGGTATGGCCTGGTAGCAGTAAAATGTATTGATACAAGTCAATGAATTATTAAATTATATGTGTTTTTACATGGAAATGATAAAACCTACATGAGAATCGAACCTAGGGTCTGTTTGGTATGGGGTAATGGAATGGACGAAGGAATGGAATGGACGAAGGAATGGAATGGACGAGGGAATGCAATGGATCATTACCATTTCATGTCATGTTTGGTTACCATGTGAATGGAATGAATTATTATTGTGTATTTTTCGGTAGGCAAGAAAAACGTAGTAATAAAATTAGCGGTGAGTGGTGGTGGTGGTCGGTGGCAGTGATTGTGGGTGGTTATAGGTGGCGGTGGTGGGTGTCGGCGGCGGTGGCGGCGAGTGGCGGCGAGTGGCGGTGAGTGCGGCGGTGACGACGAGTGGTGGTGGCGACAAGGTGGCCGTTGGTGGTGGGTGGCAGCAAAGGTGGCGGTTGGTGGCGGCGGCGGTGGCGATTGGTGATGGCGGTGCTGGTGGCGTCGACGATGGTGGTGGGCGGCAGCGACGAGTGGCGTTGGCGGTTGGTCGTAGCTGTGGGTGATAACCGTGGCGAGTGGGTGGTGGCGGCGGTGGTTGTCCAGGTGAGGTGGTGGCTGGTGGCGGTGATGGCGTCGGTGGTGGGTGGTGATGGTGGTGGGTTGTGCCGAAGGTCGTGGGTTGTGGTGTTGTTGATGAATGGTGCAAGAGAAGATGGAATGGAAAAAAAACATGGGGGATGGAAGGAATGATTTTGAGGGAATGGAATGCTTTTTGGAATGGGTGATTCCATTCCATTGACCAACCAAACACTTTTTTCTTCATTCCCTCGTAATCACTCATTCCATTCCCCCTCTCATTCCTGCATACCAAACACTACCCTAGGGTCTCATAGTTTTTAAGACTTATCTCACTTCTAACATGCTACTATGCTATAGTGTCATGGGCGGATTGATATCTCAGGTTTGTTTATAAATCAGTTGTGTTTGGGTTTTGTGTAAATTAAATGGGTCGAATCGGTAACTTGTTTAAAGTTAGAATTGAAATATATATATATATATATAGTTTATAAAAACATGGAAAGGATAAGGTGTTTGGGTTGATCGGTCTAACTTTGTTTGATAAGTATGTCGGGTTTTGGGTTGTTTGTTTGAAAATGGGTTGGAATTTAAGTTGTGTGTGAAATATTAAGTGGATTGAATCGTTAACTTGTTTAAAGTTTGAATTGATATAAGTCTAGGATGTCAACTCGTTTGCAACTTTATTCTTGTTGATTTTTTTTATAAGACAGAGTTTAGATAAATGGATTATTTAGTCATTTATAATTTTTTTAATGTGTGTGGATTAAATTGGTATATTTAACACCATTAAGCAAAACCGTTATTTGCATTTTTAGTTTTTAATTCCACTATATATTAAGAATTGTATACTTGCATGTTAAGTTAATTCTAATATATACTTTATACTTCTAAACATATATTCCACTATTAAGAATTGTATACTTGGATGTTAAGTTAGAACATATACTTTATACTTCTAAGGGCATGTTTGGCTAAACTTATTTAACTTAAAAATGACTTTTTTGTAAAATGACTAAAAGGGGCATTTATACTTCTAAGTGTTTGGATTAGCTTATAGGGTGGGAAAAGTCAATAAGTCAATAAGTTGTTTTTTAAAAAAGTGTTTGGCTTAGCTTATTAATGTAAAATGACTAAAAAAGACATTCTTTTATAAGTCAATAAGTTAAAACAAGGGTAATATGGTAATTTGGTTTTTGAAAAGTTAAAAGCTCCTCAAAAAGTCACAATACTCTGACTTCTCAAAAATGACTTTTTCTCCAGTACAACAAGTCATTTTAAAAAGTCCTTTTGGGTTTGCCAAACACAAAATCTCCTTATTAGCTTTTTGAAAAAGCTAATAAGTTCAAAAAGCTAATAAGTCAATAAGTTGGTTCAAAAAGCTTAGCCAAACATGCCCTAAACATATATTGCATGTTAAGTAAATGAATTGTATGATTTTTTTACCACGGAAATGACAAGGTGTTTAGGTTGATCGGTTTAACTTGTATGATAAGTATGTCATGTTTTGAGTTGGTACGTTTGGTTTGTTTGATAACAGAGTCGTGTTTAGGTTGTATGCAGCAGCGATTGAGAATTTTGCCTAAAAATAAACTAGTTTTTTTAACGGAACCCTTAGAGTAGGTCTACCCCTGATTCTATGCAAATTAAATGGGCTGAATTGTTGACTTGTTTAAAGTTATAAGTGAAAGATGTACATTGTATAAATTATTGCAACTTTATTATAGCTTGCTCATGTAATTTATATGTGAACTCATTTGAGCCGTTTAAATAAACAAGTTACACGGTCTTGTTCAAGGTATAATATTTTATACATGTCTGGATTAGTTTGATGTACAACACGAATACGCAAACCCCATATTTACATCTTTAGTCTATGATTCCACTAGCAAGAATTTTCTTGCATCCTAAGTTCCTCCTAAAATAATTTATACTTCTTAACTTGTATATTTCACTTATAGGGGCAAAACCCGATCACTTACCTAAAATTATCAAACTTGTAAAATACTCTTTTATTGGTTACAATCCATCCATCATCGCTCATTCACACATCATATATCCATAGCAACTAACATATATATGAAAATATAACCAAAATTAACTAGTTGGCCTAATATGTATAAAAATAACTTAAAAACGGGTAAATATAAGATCCAATGGACGTCATTGTCTTGTTTGATAATAAAATGATTGGCCTAGTGTATTAAAAAAAAGCAGCCGCTTTATGCCCCCACATTACACGAGGCTTCATTCTTTTCGAGTTTTAGCATTAGTTTTGATTTATAGATGAAGAGAAGAGGGGAATGACGATTAATCTAGGTGAGCCCACACTAACAGTGGTTGAATTATTGCTTTTCCATTCCTTTTCTTTTAGTTCTACGACATTTTCAAGTATAGTATTACTTTTGACTTTAAATATGATGATAGGGGATGATGAACCCGCTACTGCTACTGCTACTTCGATCAGTCCCTATATG
Source organism: Helianthus annuus (assembly GCF_002127325.2). Taxonomy (NCBI): domain Eukaryota; kingdom Viridiplantae; phylum Streptophyta; class Magnoliopsida; order Asterales; family Asteraceae; genus Helianthus; species Helianthus annuus. The sequence goes on from NC_035434.2 coordinate 60,459,346, forward strand.
GAAGAAACAACGTAGCAAAGTGGACATCAGCATACTGTTACATGAATAATAGTTGAGGGGTCCAAAGTGTAATAGTGAATAGTTTAGGGATGAGTCCTGTCAAGTATAGTAGTAGTTGGTTAAGAGTTAGTTAGGATCGTTGTACTAAACAGAAGTTGGTAATGACAGTTGGTATCGTTGAGTTGAGCTAACTTCTATGTCTTTCTCTCTCTAACTCTCTCTCTCTCTAAAATTCATTCGTAACATTGGTATCAGAGTTACCGATTCTCGGTACTCTGTGATTCAAATTCAATCAAAACCCTATCATTCGTTTCAAATCAGTGAAATTAATCTTTGTTCGATCAAATTTCGTTCCAATTTCAATTTGCAAAATTGGAATTGATCATTGTTTCGGTCAATTCTACTCAAATCTTTGTTCATCATCTGAATTGATCATTATTCGATCAATTGTGTTCGAGAATTGAAACCATCACACAAGAATTCAATTCTATGGCTACCACAAGAAGTCAAGCTGAGATTGAAAAAACATTAAAAGATCACACAACTGCATTGCTTAAATTTGATGCTTTCGTGGAGAAGACAGAACACACTTTTACATATTTTAAGCAAATGTTAGAGAAATTGGTCAATAATAACAATAATAATCAAACAAGTTCCAGCAACACAAGTGTTAACAATAAAGAAATCAACAAGAATGACAGACTATTCAGATTGGGGAAAATTGAATTTCCGAAGTATAATGGAACTGAAGATGTTGAAGATTAGGTGTGTAAGTGTGAGCACTTCTTTGATGGGGATGATAGTCTGGAAAATCACAAGTTCATGTATGCTTTAATCAATTTTGTCACACCCCGATCGCGTTAAAACAACAAACCGCAGCGAAAAAGTCGGGGAGTGTCGTAACAGAATCATTGTTTCATAACACATGGATTGAAGTTCTGTTTTATTGAATTAAATGTATTACATTGCATTGAAAATAGAAACAAAACATGAACAAATAGACTTTCATTGTTATTAAGTCACTAAGGCCTCATCCATGCCTTTGTGAGCATGCATCAATATCATCATCAATCATCATCAACTATGGTACCTGAAACATATGTGAAAATACGTCAGCATAAAAATGCCGGCGAGTACATAGGTTTTATGTGAGTGTCAGATTCATGGCTCGTTTACATTTTGAAATAACTTGAACAACTTCGTTAATTAATATTAGAAAACCTAGTTTTGTAAAACGTTTGTAATGAAAATTGAAATAACCAAGTCAAAACAGATTAGTTATATTTTATAAAACCTCGATGTCATGAATCTTAACTCAAAACATTTGTTTATGTAAACCCAGATTGTAAATCGTTTTTGTAAAAACTCGAATGGTTTATATTGTTAGACAAACCTTGTAATATAACTTTGTTTTGAAAACACTTGCCCAAGTGATCTAGATAACGCAACGATATATAATGTGTTAAAAGCACTTATATATAGGAAGTACCAGCGGCGTATCCACCATGTTTTTATCACATTACACCCGCCCCGTTACCTAATCACTTCCCTAACCCAATGGTTCAAACATAGATCAAACAGTTCCAAATGGTTCAACAATTCAAATAACCCACATAGATTAAACAGTTCCAAATGGTTCAAACAGTCCAAATGATTCACATAGATCAAACAGTTCCAAACGGTTCAACAGTTCAAATAACCCACATGGATCAAATAGTTCCAAACGGTTCAAAATGTAAAACAATGTGTCCATATGCTGGATGAACATATGCAACAAAATGTAATATATGAAAATTAATGTGCTAGCATGCTAAGTGAACATACATAGCAAAACGTAATGAAATCATGTACTATATGCTTACTAATGAACATAGCAAGTATATGATATAAAAGCATGAAAAGCACGAAAGTAACAAGTAGGCACATGTGTTTCAACCCAAAATGTTTGAAAACAGTAAAAGAGGGGACTATGTACTCACTTGAGGATTCTTAGATGTCGCAACCCCCGTCCCTCTATTACAACCCCGGGAAAGAGCGGCCGCGGCCAGTTTCGGTGGTATCCTGTTTTAGTCTAATTTGGCAACGGAATTTACATCAGGACCGTAGTTAGGAAATATTTTATTAGAGTAAAATACCACACTTTCATAATATTAAACACATGGGTTAAACCCAAGTTTTCAGTACACACATTTTCATAGGAATAAATCCTATTTTTATTTAATAAAAACATCTATCCATTTTAGGTAACTTTATTGCCACTTTTCCAAGCCTTCAGTGCTGTCCAGCTGGCTTCTATTTAGTTTTCACATTTTGTTACCTGAAACACGTTTTAAAAACATTTTGTCAGTGGGAAATACTGGTGAGTGAATCCTAGTTCAATCAAGTTTTAATAAAAACCATTGTACCGTATTAAGGGCGGTCTCGCAATTACATTTGTTTCCAAGTCATACCAATTACCACCCACGGTATTGTCAAACCTAACTTGTGGAAATGTTACTCCTTGACCAGGTGGTAACAAATTTTGTATACAAAACCCCAACATACCGACGATAATTGTATCCTTACAAATACTCAATAACTGTTTAATATATAATTAATTGTGTGAGGTTTTGTAAAAACAATTTGCAAAAAAGAGATTACTCACAAAAAAGTTTACACAAAAAGAGGATTACTCACATTGTTGTCTTAGATTATCCTTTAGGGTTTCCTGGTGACAATCTATAAATTACACAAATGCACGCGTGTTAGTATAATAACCCATTTTAACATTAGCAATACCCTCCCTGATACGGCATTCCAACGACTACGTCGGGCAGAACCACGACAGCCGTTACGGAACCCTAGATCAATCGGGCAGAGTATCTAATACGTATCCAGGGGTTTTGATGCTTACAACGGAGCAGAACCTCGCTATTTAGGGGGTATTAGACCCGAGTATAGCTTCTACTATGTGAAAATTCGAGATTAAGAAGAGAAATTGAGCAAGTCGACTGAAGATCCGAGGCCTCCTTTATATAGGGCCTGATCTTGACTTTGTCGCGGCCCGCGTAAAATAAGACAAGGGCTTACGTGGCCCGCGTAGTAGCCCAGGTAGGGTTTAGGTGATCCGGGTCATCGACTAGGTTCAACACGCGTTATGACACGTGTCAACACCGGGGTTTGCCGGACCTTTAAGTTGTCGCGACTCGCGTAAGGGTAGCCAAAGGGCTACGCGGCCCGCGTCAAACCCAAAAACTTGATTTTTAATTATTTTTAATAATATTTGGAGTATTCGGGGTCCGTTTTCACGTATGGAGTGTTTTTAGGGACATATTAGGATATTTTAAATATTTTTAGGGTGTCGGAAAATATTACGAGGGTGTCGGTTTAGAGTTGTTATATCCTCCCCACCTTGTTTTTAGAGCTTATCCTCGAGGTCTACTGGAACATGTGTGGATATTTCCTTTGCATTTCTAATTCAAGCTCCCATGTATACTCTAGTCCTCTTTTGGAGTCCCACTTCACTATGATTAGAACTAATCTCTTGTGCTTGAGATTCTTAACCTTCCTGTCTTCAATCTGTAGAGGCCTTTCTACAAAATTGAGTTGTTCATTTACCTCTATATCCTTTAGAGGTACCATAAGTGATTCATCAGCTAAACATTTCTTGAGATTAGATATATGAAATACATCATGTATTCCTGCCATTTCCTCTGGCAGTTGTAGCTGATAGCTACATGTCCTATTCTTCTAATAATCTCAAAAGGTCCAACATACCTGGGACTTAGCTTTCCCCGCTTGATGAATCTTACCATTCCTTTCCAAGGAAAGACTTTTAACAATACTTTGTCACCTACCTGGAATTCTAACGGCTTACGTCTGTTATCAGCGTAGCTCTTCTGTCGATCACGTGCTGCTTTCAGTCGTTCCTTAACTTGAACGATTTTGTCGGTTGTTTCTTGTATTATCTCAGGTCCAGATAGTTGCTTTTCCCCAATTTCTGCCCAACAGACTGGGGTTCTGAACTTTCGTCCATAAAGTGCTTCGAATGGTGCAGCATTGATACTTGTGTGATAACTGTTATTATAAGAAAATTCTATTAACGGTAAGTGATCGTCCCAATTACCTCTGAAATCAATTACACAAGCTCTAAGCATATCTTCCATTGTCTGAATTGTCCTTTCGCTTTGTCCGTCCGTTTGAGGGTGATAAGCAGTGCTTAGATTTAGCTTGGTTCCCATTGCTTTTTGGAAACTTGCCTAAAAATGAGAGGTAAAACGGCTATCCCTATCAGAAACAATTGATAAAGGAATTCCATGTAATGAAACTATTTCATTTACATATAATTTGGCTAATTGTTCCATGCTGAAAGTTTCTTTCATTGGTAGGAAATGAGCTGATTTAGTTAGCCTATCTACAATCACCCAGATTGTATCATTACTTTTCCTTGTTTTGGGTAATTTGGTAACAAAATCCATTGTTATCAATTCCCATTTCCAAACTGGCATCTCCAGTTGTTGCAGCAATCCTGAGGGTTTCTGGTGTTCAGCTTTAACTTGGGAACAAGTTAAACATTTGGAAACATAAGCTGCTATATCTTTCTTCATTCCTATCCACCAGAAATTTTTCCTTAAATCCTGGTACATCTTATCACTTCCTGGATGCATCGTATACTTGGACTTATGGGCTTCTTCTAATATACGATGACGTAGGTTTCCTAATTTAGGTATCCATATTCTCTTTTTATGGAATCTCCAAATTCCATCTGTTCCTTGTTCTAATTCCTTAATCATTCCTTTTAATTTTTCAGTATCATCCTTGATTACTGATTCTTGTACTTTTCTAATTTGATCATTTAAATCTAATTGTAGATTTAATTTAAGAGAACGTACCCTTTTTGCCTTTTCGTGATACTTTCGGCTTAAAGCATCAGCCACTACATTGGCTTTCCCTGCATGATACTGGAAATTACAATCATAATCACTAAGAATCTCCATCCAGCGTCTTTGTCTCATATTCAGTTCTTTTTGCCCGAAAACATACCTTAAACTTTTATGATCTGTGAATATGGTAAACTTACTACCATAAAGATAATGTCTCCAAATCTTAAGGGCAAAAATTATGGCTCCTAATTCTAGATCATGGGTTGAATAATTCTCTTCATGATTCTTAAGTTGTCTAGATGCGTAAGCTATAACCTTTTGACGTTGCATTAATACACATCCATAACCTAATTTAGAAGCATCACAATAGACTACAAAGTCTTCAGTTCCTTCTGGTAACGTTAATATGGGTGCATGAGTTAATCTTTGCTTAAGGATTCTAAAAGCTTCTTCCTGTTTTGGTCCCCATTCAAACTTAATGGATTTACAGGTTAACTTGGTTAAGGGAATGGCTATTCTTGAAAAATCTTGAATAAATCTTCTATAATCACCAGCCAATCCTAAGATACTTCTAACTTCGGTTGGCGATTCAGGGGTTTTCCATTAGGTAATCACCTCGATCTTTGTTGGATCCATATGAATTCCTTCATGGTTGACTAAGTGTCCAAGAAACTGTACCTGTTCTAACCAAAACTCGCACTTTGAAAACTTCGCATAAAGCTTTTCTTTTCTTAATAGACTTAAAAGTGCTTGCAAATGCTTTGCATGATCCTCTTTACTTTTAGAGTAAATGAGAATATCATCAATAAAAACAATTATGAATTTATCCAAATATGGCTTACATATTCGGTTCATCATGTCCATAAATACAGCTGGGGCATTGGTTAAACCAAATGGCATGACAGTAAATTCATAATGACCATACCTTGTTCTGAATGCGGTTTTAGGAATGTCCTCTTCCTGTACCTTTAATTGATGATATCCTGATCTTAAATCGATTTTAGAGAAAAATCGAGCTCCTTGAAGTTGATCGAACAAATCATCGATTCTTGGTAATGGGTATCGATTCTTAATCGTGACCTTGTTCAATTCACGGTAGTCAATGCACATACGCATTGATCCGTCCTTCTTTTTGACGAACAGTATCGGTGCTCCCCATGGCAATGAGCTTGGCTGTATGAATCCTTTCTCCAACAATTCGACTAACTGTTTCTTCAGTTCCTGCATTTCGGCGGGTGCCAAACGATAAGGTGCTTTGGTAATCGGTGCCGTTCCTGGTAGTAGATAGATTCTGAATTCGACTTCCCTATCTGGTGGTAGCCCTGGCAATTCTTCTGGAAAGACATCTTAAAACTGAGACACTACTGGAATGTCTTTTAGTTCTTTTTCTTTAGTGTTAGTGATTATGGAAATCAAATACACTATAGATCCTTTCCTTATATAACTTGCAGTTTTCATCACAGAGATGAATTTTGTAGATCTAGATGGTTTATCACCTTTAATTGTGATCTTTTCACCTCTTGGTGAATTTACTTGAATTGACTTTTGATCACATAAAATACTTGCTTTATTGGTTGTTAACCAATCCATTCCTAATACAATGTCAAATCCTGCCAGATTCATTGGGTAAAGGTTTGCAATAAATTTTTGATTTAAAATTTCTATTCTTACTCCCTTCAAGATTTCGGAAATCCTAACGGTCTCTCCGTTTGCTGTCTCTACTAGACATTCTTGTGGTAGTTTAGTTAATGATTGATTTAGAAGTTTGCAAAACGAAGTATTGATAAAACTTTGGTTTGCACCAGAGTCAAATAATACTTTAGCAAAAATATCATTAACTAAAAATGTACCAGCTATGACATCCGGAATCATCTTGGCTTCATCTACAGTTAGAACAAATGCTCCAGCATTTTTAGTGTTCTTGTTGTTCGCAGCTGGAGCCAATTTCGGACAATTTGGCTTGATGTGGCCTTTTTCTCCACAGTTGAAGCACAGTCCATTACTAGATTTCCTCTTGCAATCTTCTTCCTTGTGTCCTGATGCCTTGCAGAAATTGCAGTGAGTGGAGCATCCTCCTGAATGCTTCTTTCTGCAGGCTTTGCAGTATGGTGCAGAAGTAGAACTTATGTTCCTACGGTTGGGATTTCCATAACGGAATTCTTGAATAAGCCTCTGTGTTAGGTTTCTCCTCTGGTTTTCTTCTCTAGTACGGATTAATTCATCTGTCAAGGTATTTGCTAGTTCTATAGCTTCTTCTATGGTTTGAGGTCTAGCTACCTTGACTATATGTCTAATTTCTCCAATTAATCCCCAAATGTATCGGGAGATTAATACCGGTTCAGGTGATGCAAGGGTTGGCACTATTCTAGCATATTCAAAGAATGTGGTAGTATAACCCTTAATATCTACTCCGGTCATCCTAAGGTTCAGAAACTTATTCGCTATCTGTTCCTTTTCATTGGGAGGGCAGAATTTCCTTTCTACCATATTTTTAAACTCCTCCCATTACATGTTATATACCCTATCACTTCCTCTTGACTGGAGGATAGTGTTCCACCATTCTAAGACTGAGTTCTTAAACAGATTAGAAGCAAACATTATCTTGTCTTCTTCAGCACATTTGCTTATTTTTAAAATAGCTTCGGTCTTTTCTATCCAGCGTAGAGCTGCAATGGGTCCTTCATTGCCCGAGAATTCTATTGGTTTGCAGGACCAGAATTCTTTATAAGAACAACCATAAGGCATGCTTCTTCTTCTTTTAGGAATGGGCACTTGAAGTACAGGTCCATTGTTGACACTGTGTTCAGGTTCAGTTGGTCGCTTACTGCTATGCTTACTTTTATTTTCTGCTTGCTTAACATTTTGGATAATAAATGGCATCGCATCTATGATTCCTTGTGCCACTATGTGTTGGATAGCACTATCATCCACTTGGTTTCCATTGTTATTGTTGTTTGGATTCTCATTATTCAGATTATCGTTATTTGGGTGGTTATCACTCTGGTTTTCCTGGTTCACTTCGTTGTCCATCTGAATTTTAAACATTTACCACAAATTAATATCATAAAATAATATTTGAATATAGCCAATCACATGGCACACACTTTGGTCAAAAGCGTCGATCATTGCGACTTTACTCTATTCATTTAATATGCATCTATTACACACCAGTACTGAAATTAAAATTACAATGCCGACTGAAATTTAAAGTTACACTACTAGTAATAGGCATCCGTAGTTTTTTTTTCATACACATACACACATATATTATATTATTATTATTATTATTATTATTATTATTATTATTATAACCTTCTCCACCATCATTTCTACGGATATGTGTTCATCCAGAAATCCATATTGCGCTCGTCGTACTTCCAGACGAGTCGCTCTCCCACTTGTCTCATCTTTTCACTATTTTCTAAATTTCCTCACCAAATGTCCTAAGTTCTTGTACGTTTTCTGCACTCATTAGGGGTGCAGGTTCTAGGACTGGGTTCGGAATCTGGGGTGCGGGTTCCTGGTATGGGGCCTGGTATGGGTAAGGATTTTCCAGAATCTCCCTAATGAATACATCATTATCGTAACAGGGATCTAGAGGATCTAACCCTGGGTAGGCTCCTAGGTTCGGCATGGGCATGTCTTCGTGTATCGGGTAACGTTGCACATAGTCCCTATTGTCGTCCCACCATGGGTCGTAATTTGGGTCTAAGGGATTTGGTGCGGGTACCCTAGGTATTTCTTCCGGGTTAAAATCATGCATTTCTACTTGATTTTCAGGGTTTTCTATCTCCATCGGTTGGTCAGGAATTGGTGGTTGTGGTTGGGGTGCTAACATTTGCTCCAGGTTCGGGTCAGCTGCAGTGGTTGCTAAGATGTGGATATTGGCTATACCCCTATTAAACATATCCTAGGCATAAGCATCGGTTTTTCTTTTAGCTGCGGCTAGTGCTCTCTGGTCTTGTAACATTTTCATACGCTTTCTGCGCTCATGTGCTCCCCTACTGAACCATCCCCTCTTTTTCTGAGGAAATGCCTCTTCAGATTGAGCCTTAAATACGAATATTCCTTCTTCCGTATCAGTAGAATACCCCGAGAGGGTAGGCTGAGAAGAGGCACCTTCGCTTCTAGGCGAACCAGACAATTGACGGTACGCGTCAGATGGTCCTTGGTCGCTCATACTGAAAACTAACAAATAGTCAAATAACACATAACAATAAAATACAATTATGCACGTATTCCCGTAATTTATTTCCTAACACTTTGAATTTTGGAGTCAACAGAACACTTCTGTGGCTGAATCAGTGGCTTAGCTCTGATACCACCTTCTGTCGCAACCCCCGTCCCCCTATTACAACCCCGGGAACGGGCGGCCGCGGCCAGTTTTGGTGGTATCCTGTTTTAGTCTAATTTGGCAGCCGAATTTACATCAGGACCGTAGTTAGGAAATATTTTATCAGAGTAAAATACCACACTTTCATAATATTAAACACATGGGTAAAACCCAAGTTTTCAGTACACACATTTTCATAGGAATAAATCCTATTTTTATTTAATAAAAACATCTATCCATTTTAGGTAACTTTATTGTCACTTTTCCAAGCCTTCAGTGCTGTCCAGCTGGCTTCTATTTGGCTTTCACATTTTGTTACCTGAAACGCGTTTTAAAAACATTTTGTCAGTGGGAAATACTGGTGAGTGAATCCCAGTTCAATCAAGTTTTAATAAAAACCATTGTAAAGTATTGAGGGCGGTCTCGCAATTACATTTGTTTCCAAGTCATATCAATTACCACCCACGGTACTGGCAAACCTGACTTGTGAAATTTTACTCCTTGACCAGGTGGTAACAAATTTTGTATACAAAACCCCAACATACCGACGATAATTGTATCCTTACAAATACTCAATAACTGTTTAATATATAATTAATTGTGTGAGGTTTTGTAAAAACAATTTGCAAAAAAGAGATTACTCACAAAAAAGTTTACACAAAAAGAGGATTACTCACATTGCTGTCTTAGATTATCCTTTAGGGTTTCCTGGAGACAATCTATAAATTACACAAATGCACGCGTGTTAATATAACAACCCATTTTAACATTAGCAATACCCTCCCCGAGACGGCACTCCAACGACTACGTCGGGCAGAACCACGACAGCCGTTACGGAACCCTAAATCAATCGGGTAGAGTATCTAATACGTATCCAGGGGTTATGATACTTACAACGAAGCAGAACCTCGCTATTTAGGGGGTATTAGACCCGAGTATAGCTTCTACTATGTGAAAATTCGAGATTAAGAAAAGAAATTGAGCGAGTCGATTGAAGAACCGAGGCCTCCTTTATATAGGGCCTGATCTTGACTTTGTCGGGGCCCGTGTAAAATAAGACCAGGGATTACGCGGCACGCGTAGTAGCCCAGGTAGGGTTTAGGTGATCCGGGTCATCGACTAAGTTCACTACGCGTTATGACACGTGTCAACACCGGGGTTTGCCGTACCTTTAAGTTGTCGCGGCCCGCGAAAGGGTAGCCATAGGGCTACACATCCCGCGTCAAACACAAAAACTTGATTTTTATTATTTTTAATAATATTTAGAGTATTCTTGGTCCGTTTTCACGTATGGGGTGTTTTTAGGGACATATTGGGATATTTTAAATATTCTTAGGGTGTCGGAAAATATTATGAGGGTGTCGGTTTAGAGTTGTTATATTAGAAGTCTTGAATAACAGCCAAGCAAAGCTAGAGGGATCACGGAAATCAATCGGCACCTAATATAGGTAACTATGTTAATAGACCGAACCTAAATCGGAAGATCGGATAGAATAAGGTTTCGTAAACCAAATAAGTATAGGAAACTCATGTAATATGGTTTAACAAAGCCTGTTTAACAAAGCCTACATTCTAAATCAAAACTTATCCTAAGTGCTTACGACCCATTACGATTCGTTAAGGTAGCTTACGCTACTTAACGCGTCGTTCGCGTAAAACGCGTTCGGACCGCCTAACTAGTCCTATGACAAGTATTATATACCTTAACATGTCTAATAATGTTACCTAATCAGTTTAGATGTAAAAATTTAGGTTACATATGCTTAAAATGAATTTATGCGTAAAAAGGGCATTTTGGTCATTTTCCCAAGGCATATAAACTACCTATCATACAACTAACTAAACGAAGTGACCATAAGGTATAACCTCGGAAGGTTATTCCCTATACAACTATGGTCACTAAACATGCTTGGTCGGATCCTAATGATCGACCAAACGGGTCGGGTTCGAAAGTCTAAGCGGTTGTTTAGACCGCTTATCTTACGACCCTATATAAGCACTAAACTAAGAGTGACGAGTTAAACATGTTAAAACATGTTTAACGAATTTAGAAAACAAGTTTGATATCAAAACAAAGGGTTTTGATACCCAAAAATAGTTTGGTTGCAAAATACGCATAAATTCACATTTTGACCGAAACTATGACTCGTCACTACACCTAATTAAAGTGGTAATCAGTAGGTATAGTCACAAGGGACTATAACTATCGTGATTACGCTCACGTTGTGAAGTTCAAGCGAACTTCGTGTTGACCATTGACCGGTCAAAGCAGGAAGTCAAACATTGTTTGACTTTCACGCTTAAAAACACATAAAACCACGAAGGAAACTTACAAGAGGTCCAAGCGATGAAGATTTGATCTAAAAATTCTCAGGTATGAAGGTTTTGTGCTTCAACTTAGAGAAGATTCAGATCAAGGTGTGAGGATTGGAATGAATGGAAGTGGGTATTTATAGATTTCGGACCACCGTTAGGATCGTTCCTCGATAAACGAGCTTCAATCTTGGCCCTCCATGTGTGCCCACTGAATTATAATACTATGGGTGTGCAAAACAAGCCCATGGTATGAAGAAAACCATGGGAAAATTGTCTGAAATCAGCTGCAAGACCAGATTCATTGTTTCTGTCTGGCAAGAAGTCGCGCCCCGCGTAAGATGAGGCTCTATCTTACGCGGCCCACGAGAGCTAAGTTTCAAGAAATGACAATTTCGGTCACTGCATGCTATAAACTCAGTTTTTGGCACGTTTAAGCCCCGTTAACCCCATTTCAAGGCTCTAAAATGAAGTTAAAGTATAGGGAACATGAAATGTGAACAAAAAAAATATCTCGGATGTCGGTTCGTTTGGTTGTACGGTTGCGTTGTTCGGTTAATTACGACGAAACACGAATGGATGCGAAAAACGATCCAAATTACGCGACAAATGGAATTTTATCATGCCAATCACTAAAATAAAATATTTTAATGATTACATAAGTTTTTGGATGTTCGGATATATTCAGAACGTAAGATATGCGCGAAAATGCAAACTTATGCACTTTTTGACGCTTTTAGTCCCTGTTTGCCCCAAAAGTTTATTTTTGCACACCAAACACCTCAAAGCCTATTTCTAAGCTATGTAAAGGATATTTAGGGCATATTTAACTTATAATAAAGTTCCATAATGTTCGTTACCATTCGATTCGGTATACTTTTGCAGTTTGACGCAAATAGTCCCTACGATCGAATAAACTTGATTTCGACACACCAAACCCTCCAAAACTTATTTCTAAGTTATGTAAAGGTTATTTAAGGTATGTTAAGACTATGTCACTATTCTGGAGTGTTTGTTGCATTAAACTGATTACGTTTACGCATCAGTTCGTGTATAACCTTTCAAAAAGCGATTTAAAGCTCGAAATCGAACAAGAATTGATATGTGCAAATGATACACATATTTATACAAATCCCAAGTATGAAACACGATATTTCATTGATTTGGTATTTGTTCGATGGTCGCAGAGGCACAAATGTCACAGTCTCCCCTACTTTAGGAAATTTCGTCCCGAAATTTATTCGTATGAGTCTGTCTGTGATGCTGTGTTAAATAATTGTCTTGCATGGAATCTAGGGTGTCATCTATTTGCGTAGAGTAACCCATCAAAGATTTTTATGCAAGGCATAACCCTGTCATTCCCCAGTAGATATACTTCGAAGTGAAAATGAATGGACGATTCACTTTCTCCAATGGGTTCTTTGTCAGGTGTCGAAAGGATATTCATTTCCCTCGAAAGATATTCTTCAGAAGCGAAAATATGGACGATTCTTTTTCTCAACGGGTTCTTCATCAGAAATGGAAATGAAGGCATAATCAAAAGGATATTCATTTCCCTCAACGGATATTCTTCAGAAACGAAAATGAACGGATTAAGTCATTTTCCTCAACGGGTATTCTTCAGAAATGGAAATGAAGGAAAAATTAAAAGGATATTCATTTTCCTCAACGGATATTCTTTCAGAAGTGAAAAATGAATAACTAGTTCATTTTTCCTCAACAGGTGCTTCATCAGAAATGGAAATGAACAGAGTTAACTCCAGACACATGACAAAACTTGCTGTGATTTCTGTGCACTATGTCACACCCTGGCTTTTGCGGAAGCGTGGGTTTATTTGGTGTGACTTCTTAATACCATAGCAATTATCATAACCATGCTATATGAAAATAAACACATGATGTTCATCCATTCATTTAGTTTTAAAAGTTACCATGACAACATTGTTTTAAAAGTCGACACATGAAACGAATTACAACCATGACATAATTAAAAACTTGTTCATACGACACGACAAAAGACTTGAAATAAAAACACAGTTTAAGACTTGTAACCCGTCCAGGCAAGGGTCACACTTCCTAAACTCGGATGACATCATTATTCCCTACGCAGCTTAACGTGATTGCATACCTTGCCAGATCCACTAATTTCCTGAAATACATGTAGTTTGAAAAATCAACAAAAAGTTGAGCGAGTTCATGTAAAAGTGAGTATGTATAAACCTTTAAAGTATGTATAAAAGTCCCTGGTATGCAGCAATAAGGAAAAAGAGATCACCAATGGGTTGCAAAGCCACTGGTATGTGTGAGAAAGTGCAGGGAAACTCAAACCTAGCAAATTTGTTACCGGGCTTTGGCTGGAAGACACAGTCACCTCTATGGGCCGCCCCGGCTTCACGGGTGTGGGCTCGCTACACCCAAATAGATCTATCACTCTTGTGTCCCTCGGTCCTAACAACGAGGATTAATGGCCTCAAGTGTTGTACCCACCCCTCACATGATCTAGTAGTATAAACCCTCCCTACGCTAACCATACCATGTAATAAATGTTTGTAATAATTGTCGCATGTATTTCACCCTCGAAGTATAAAACTGAAAACAGTAAAGAGAAAAGGGGGACATGAACTCACAGAAGTGCGTCTCCTGAAACGTCAATCTCAAACTCGATCCGCTGTGTGACGACCTACACGTACTAATGTCTATTAGACGAATGGGCCGTGCGTTGGCTTAGGGTTTAGTGTTTTTGGAAAAATAGTTAGGCAACTATTTCGTATTCACACTTCTTAATTATTTTATAAGTGTATTTCCTTCCCAAGGATGGGGGTATTTATACATGTACGCTTTATAATTCCGAAAAATTATATTTTAAGTCCCACTTAGAAAATATATTTTAATCACTTGTCTAAAACATTTTAATTCCAAAATATATATATTTTTCTCAAAAATATTATATTTTACCTCATACATTTTCCAAAATAATACTTTATCAAAATATACGTATGAGAGTATTTTCCGAAATATACATAAGTTACGTTTTAGCGTGTCATAAAGCAACAATACATGTGTAAATTAAATATTTATTTTGTGAGAACGTTGGTATTATTTTGGAGTCGTAATTTCATGGTATTTTCAAGTTATGTTATTTTTACCCTAAAAATAATATATCTAGTGCACAGAATAACAAACAATCACACAAGCGTTTTATTATAAAATATATATATATTCTAATATATATTTATCAAATTTTATTTACGAAAAATCCACCTCCGGTACTTGGTATTTTTGTAATAAAAATCATGGCAAAGTTTATTTTGAAAACCAAGTTAAAAGTATATTTGTAACCATTCAATCAATCATCATCCGTCAATGTACAATTTCTAATCATCAATCTAAAAAATAAGCATAAATCATAAGCTTATGAACTTGAAGTATTTATAAAAGCAAGTAGTAACTTACTAGCATAATTAGTAAGTCTTGTTACCTTTAAAAATGTGATTAGTTTCTTAAAAACTTTATTTTTAAAGGATTTGAACATTTACAACTTCTAGTCATGATTTCCAAAAATATTTCTTTGTGAAATTTCCTTTTTACACAAGTGTTTATACACTTGTTTACTTACTAAAAATGTGTTTAGTTCATACAAGATCCAAGTTTTAACAAAACTAATATTTTTCACTTGGTTCTTTCGAAAAACCACTCATAGATCTTTAGATCTACAAGTTTACAACCCATTTTGATTCTTTATTTTTCAAGAAACATGTATGTAATCAAGTTCATAGCTTATGTGTGGATGATTTCATCATCCACAACATTTTTAACCTTCACATCTTGCTAGTTCATGTCTTTAAACATGATCTAGCAAGTCTATATGATGAACCATAATATTTTTACTAACATACAACATTCAACAAGCATAACAACGTAAGAACAACATGATTTTATCTTTATTTTATCACTACTTCATCACTAGTTAGTTTATACTTCAAGACTTTGATTATGTTCTTAGAGTTTCTTAATTTTTCATCATCCTTTTCACTATTAACCACCAAAAATATGAACAAGCTGAAGATCTAAGGCACTTACTACTAGCACAAGGCTAGGGGAGAAACAAGGCGAAAAAGTGATGGATAAAAGAAAACAAGAGCGGTCCTTGAGCTTCCGAGTACACCAAGCTTACTTGTTCGGTCTCTAGCACCCTTGGATATGTATGGATTGCTTGAAAAAGACTTGAAGCTGGTGGTATGGTGGTGTGGTGGTGGCGGCCGATCCAAAGAGAAGAGAGGGATAGAGAGCTAAGTTTGTAAGTGTGTTGTGAATGAGAGAAGATGATGAACTCTTGTGCCTTTATGTTAACCAAGTTACACCTTTAACCATTGCATTTTATGCCTCTAATCACCCAACATAATCTATTTTTATAATCAAGAAAATCAAAGGGTGGGTCACCCCTATGTGACCGTCGCCCAGGGGGGGGGGTATGGGGTTGGTTTCTTGTTATGGTTATAATCTAGTTAGATTTAAATTGTTTAGTTAGTGGGTTAAGGTGTGTGTTATAATATAAAGTGTGTTAGGGTGTTCGGGGACCCTAACTGGCTCAGAAAAGTAAAAACAGTGGGTTTGGCAATATTTTTGTGTTCTGGGTAAATTCCAGTTGTTCGGTTGGGTGTTGATCCGTTAAAGTGCTAAATTAATCTATAAAGTGTCTTTTATATTACTTTTAGTGACACATTAAATTCACAACACTTTGGAAAGTATCTAGGACTATTTTGCCAAGTTTTTGCACTTTACTAGCATTATTAAATGCTGAATTTTGGTTATTTAGTGCAGAATTCTGCACTTAAAGTATGTTTTAGGCACTTCCGGGTACTATAACTATCACCTACTGACACAGTTTTATGGTCCTCACCTCCCTACACTCCCTACTAGTGTAGTATTCTATCTCTGGCTCATATTGGCCTCAAAACATTGTCTGTCTAGGTGCTGGCATTGTCAGCATGTCTCTGGGTTATCCGTTTAGTGTGCTAATTGTGCTTTGTGCATCAAGTTTGTCACTAATGTTTGTGTGTAATAAATGGAGTGACAGTAATAAATGTTATGCATATGTATGTATGTATCAGAAAACAGAAAGCATTTTAATCACAGTTGTAATTTAGTAGAGTCATTAATCACAGATTAAATATTAATTAATTGTACGGATACCTGTAAATATGAGGGTTGTCACACACTAAATTCCATAAACATGTATGCATCCATAATTACGTAATTCCTTGCATAGTAATCACAGTTTGTTTTATAATGTGAAGGGGATAGAATTTGAACAAGCTCGAGATAACTTTGATTAGGTCAACACGTAAGCACATAATTGTTTTTCTTGGTTTTTAATTTGTTATCAGTTTGTTATTAATTGCTATTAACTTGTTGTCGATTTGAACATGGGTATTCAAGGTATACCAGGAACCCAGTCGATGGACTTCAACGTCCTCAAGAATCTATCTGTAAAGATAGGATGATCTTAAAAAGAAAATTCGATTTTCGATTACAAGGAATCGTAACATTCGAATTAAGGTACACATGGAATCCAATTAAGGACTTACGGAAGTACCCCTAGGTACCCTATTAAGGATTTATAGTGGTACTTTGGGTATTCGTCCAGAGTTGTAACTTGCGCCTTGTACTTCGTTTCCTTGGAAGAAACGGGTATTTAGGATTTTCGTGAAAATCGCAAGAAATTATAAGATGGAAGAATTTTGGGAGTGGTTTGTTCTACAAGGAAGACGGTTCCTTGGTTGTTGGTATCATAGGGGATTTGTTGTTTATACATGCAACCACATTTGTACATTGCAATGTAAATAAAAAATTTATTTATAAACAACAACAACAACAACAACAACTGTTTCATAGACCATGACAACAAAAGAAAATAATACATAAGGCTTGATTATTTCTAAACAGCGTTGTCTTCCAGTCGGTCAGATGCTCATCCTGTGCTGGATATGCATTAGCAAGTTTGGGCAATTCTTTCGGAAATGGCCCATCTCGCCACAGTTGTAGCAAGACCCCAGTGGAAAACGAGCTTGAGCAGGATTATTGTCAGCTTGATTTGGTGCAGCTGCAGCTCGACCAACCCTCGCTGTATGACCTATAAGTCCACAAATTAGGCATTTGCGGCACTTCACACTGGCATGATGATGAAGGTTACATTGGTTGCACAGGGGTACAGTTCCGTTGTATGGCTTCCTAGCAGGGGGTTGAGCTGGTTGGTTGGGGACAGCTTGATCATTGTGAGCGACCATGGCGAAGTTCTGAGAAGCCTTTCACTTCTTGGACTTCTTGGAGGATTCAGTCTGCTCATCCTATGGTTTTGATTCATCGGTTGGTTTCTTATCACCCTTTCGGAAAAGTTTACCTTTCCTGATCTGAGATTCGGTCAAGGTAGCGGATAGCTCAATGGCCTGTCTAACCGTAGTGGGGTTGCTAGCAGTAATGTAACACCCCGTGTTTTCGAATGTCAAAGTCAAAGTCAAATTCCAAGTCAACTTTGACTTCTTTGACTATAATTAGTCTATTTTATGTTTTTATTGTTTGTATTATGTGGAGTAAGTGTTATTTATCAAATGAATCGAAGGAATCGAATGTTTTATCGACGCGAACCGGTTTACGACTGTGAATAGTAGGAAGTAACAATGCGATAAAGTTAACTAATCAGTAATCAAACCGATCTAACCATCATCGAACTCGAATCTCGAAATTACGCGAACTTTGGTTGTTGTTATACGTGTGTGTGTGCCTTATGTGTTACCTGTGCATGTTACTTTATGTTTTGTGTGGTGATCAATCGAACCAATCGAAACTCGAATCGAATGAAATTGAAATCAAATTATGACGAATGGTAACGTAAGGATAGGGTGAAATATAGATGATTGTATGTTAGATATAGTGATTGGTACTGAAAGTAATTTGAATAGGAAACTCTCTCGTACTCGTATCGTCCTCAATCGAAATCGAAATATCGAAAATCGTCGCACCGAACACTCGAACCAGGCTGTGATCGATCAGGCTGTCAGCCGATCGAACAGTCCAGCCGATCGGACGAACTGTCCGATCGAGCAGGCTGTCCGATCGGGATGCCTGGCCGATCGGCCAGCCCTTTCCTCTTTTGGAGCCTATAAATAGGGCTGTCATTGTCATTCTTTCCACTTTTGGAAACTCTCTGACCGACCAGCTCGTGCTCCCCTTCTTTTCTCAGATTTCTTCCAATTTCGGTAAGTTTTCATCCTAAATCTTGTACTTTCTTGATCAAAACATGCTCCTACACCTTTCTATCTTTCAAATCTTGATTTCTAACCGTGAAATCATCAAGATCTAAGCATTCTAGGATGATGTCATCATGGTGTTCTTCAAGAACATCATGTTTTGGCCTTAATCTACCATGAATAGCTCGGATCTAACCGATTTCCACATAAACAAGCTAAGATCTATCATGGATCTAAACATTTACATGATGTAAAGGATTGAAAGAAGGATTTCCAACTTTCTTTCAACTCTTTTACACTCAATGCCTTCAAACCGGTAGAAACGGAGCTTGAGTCAACTCACCAAACATTCTAGTGGATGAGTGGTTCAAGATTCGGATTCTATCAACGAGGTTCACCGATTTCGGGTAAACGTTGAGCTAACCGTTCCGAACAGTTCACTGGCAGGACTTGGGTGATTCCTGTCCGAGCAGGAGAAACAAGTAAGAATGAAAGTTCCATGGTTTAGCTCGTTGTCAAACTACCTCAATATAACGTCAAATAATCAAAACAGCCAAGTGTTAGACGAACAGGCCGACCAGGTCAGGGTGCTGACCGAACGGTTAGGCTGTCCGAACGAACAGCCCAACCGATCGGACATGTCAGCCGATCGACCATGCTAGCCGATCGGCTAGCATATGGCCTCACATTTTGACAAATTCTATGGAGTGTAGTATTGAACGAGGTGATGTTCGATCGAACGAGCTGTTTGATAACATTACTCATCGGATCATGAGATACTATGCTTCAACACTTAATCGATTTTTCAATTCGTTCGACGTATTGGAATGCCACCCGATCGAGCATGCTGTTCGATCGAGCATGTTGTTCGATCGAGTGACATCCTGCTGAGGACTACTACTGAAGTTCCTAACCGATCGGTTAAGCCGGCCGATCGAACAGACCGTTCGATCGATCGACCTGAAAGGTAAGAACACTTCAGTGTTCTCAAATACTACGACGAAAATTTCAAAAGGTCAAACCATCATATACGAACACATCCTACTCAAAGGAAGAAACAATCCACTCGAACAGTCAAGCCGATCGAGCCTACCGGCCGATCGAACAGACTGTCCGAACGGACTGTCCAGCCGAACAAACAACCCGTTCGATCGAACCTGCTGTTCGATTGACCAGGCTATTCGACCCACTTACACTTGTTTCCATTTTTCGTGTATTCATCGTTATGCTATCGAACTGTTCAGGCTAACCCTACTCTCAAGCGCTCCCTTCAATCCATCAATCAATCGCTGTGAGTATACTCGATCCCTTTTTGCTTTCAGCAATTTTGGGTGTTACATACGTTACTTATATCAAAACACAATCGATCACACTACTCAAGTTATTTGAACGCTAACTAATATGCATGTATTACGTGACTAAATGAATGCTTGTTGATTGTGTTTACACGTGGAATGTTGTCTACCTGCCTTAACGACGTAGTACTATAGTTTGGACTCAGCACCCGTTCACACGAGGGTTGTTAAGGACAATTACTTGCATGGATTACGGTGGTAATCATGTATTGCGAACTGTCTCGGACAGTCAACCCGCAGTCATTGGTATCGATAGATCCATGTCGATAATTAACATGCTTCGTTTTCCTCTGTGTACGTGCTGGTTATGCATAAACTATTCGAACTCTATTATGCTATTATCAAACTTGTATGCTCACCTTTACATTATATGTATTGACTTTATTTTAACGTATGTGATAGGTGTTTAAGATGTTTGCTTGCTAGGAAAGCGAGGCTAGAATAAAGCTCTAGAGGCCCCCAACAAATAGTTGTCTGTTAGGAAAAAGCAACTAGAGCATAGTTGTATGTAGATCTTATCAGGTTGGGTCTTTAGGAGCATTTGAACAATATTTATTTGTCTTATTTAAATCTGAGTTGTCGGAACAGAATATTTGACTGGTTGTTATCTGTAATAATTTGTTTGTTATTTGGGACACGGTATGGGACGTGTTATTTAAACTGAATAGCGATGATAATTGTTATGGAAACTTCTGGACAATCTGTTTCGCTCAGTGCCATGCCCCGATGATTCCGTCATCGGTTGGGGTGTGACAGATTGGTATCAGAGCCATAACTATAGGGAATTAGGCTAGACACGACCTAGTCCGGGTCGCTGTCTTAGAGACCTAGACTATAGTTAGGAACCAACAGACCAAGCTTATATGCTATATTCTAATATTCTTCGCTATCACTGCACTCGAATTTTCAAACAGAGTCAAGCGATTTAGTCGAGATTAGGTGTGAAAGCCGCAAACTCCTGACTAAATTGTTTGGTCAATACCGATTTTATTAATTTATCAATGATTTTCTCATTATTTTTGATGACGAACGAGGAGAATTATACCAAATCAGGAGTGAAATCCATATTTTGATGAATAATCTCCTCAAATTTTACTAAAACAAGGAAGAAATTACTAAGCCAGGGGTGAAACCCGAACCTTGGCAACTTATTCCAACTTTTACTCATCTCACCAGAGCCTCGACGGACTCCAACGACCTGAACTCACAAGTATGACCTAGGGAATACGCGTTGAATGCCCAAGAATCGAGGCAGAAACGCGATCCCGAAAGTCGAAAAGTGACGACAAGTCTACTGCGAATAGTCGAATCGCTTTGGGTAGTCGATGTCTAGTAGCCGCAGACAATCTATTTCCCGATTTTTATGTGTTTCGATTCTGAGCCCGCAACTGCCAACTCTGATGATTCGTCGATTTTACGTGTTTTATGTGTGTTTACCTTTTTATGTGTTTAATTTTGATGTTCACTCGATTTTTGCTATCACCTTGATCGACACACACGATTCGCATTGCTCTTCTACCTCAAAACGTTAACAAGTCGTTACAAATCTAGACGATACTATACTACAATATACGCTATACTATACTCGACATGCTATACGACTATACGATACTACTCGATATGCTATACGTGATCGCTATATACGAACGACTCACGAGCTTTGAATGATAGGTTCTGTACTCCGACTACCTCTGTGATTAAATGCTTATGTGCCTCTGTGCTTTACGTGCCTACGTGCTTATGTGCTTCTGTGATTATGTGAATCTGTGACTATGTGCTTATGTGATTACGTGATGTGTGTTTTGATGTATTTCTAAGCTTTAGTAGGTAGTAGACGTGTGAGGTGAGATTCGATTGTTGTGTCTGAGACATGCGACAATGTCTGTTGTCGACCATGTCGACATCTGGACACCGAACCCCACTTACTCGCCAAGAGAAGAGAGACAGGCGTCTCGCTGCTATCATTGCCAAGAGTGTGGCAAAAGCTGTGAGCGATGTCTTTGAAAACGCCAGCAAATCGTCTGAGGAGTCGCGAATCGATGCTCCTAAAGATACCAACAAGACTGGTTTCAGCTTTAAACAGTTCAAGGCATGCGGACCAAAGGAATTCACCGGAGAAGATGGCCCAACAGCTATGTTTCAATGGTTCGATTCTATCGAAGTCACTCTGAGCCAAAGCGGCTGTCCAGAAAATCTCCGCACCCTCAATGCTACAGGCGTCTTCCAGTCCCGAGCTCTAGACTGGTGGACGACCGAACGAAACAAACACGGGAATGATGTAGCTTATGAGCTGACATGGAAGGAGCTGAAAGCCATCATGATGGACGAATTCTGCCCTCCCCATGAACGCAAAAAGCTGGAGGACGAGTTTTGGAACATTAAGCAGAAGGATGGAGATAACGCTGCCTTGACTGCACGCTTTAAACAACTCAGCATCATTTGTCCCGATCAAGTCAAGACGTCAGACATGGCCATCAAGAAGTATATTCGAGCTCTACCCGATTGTGTTGCCGATTTCGTTCATGCTGCCAAGCCATCATCGATTGAAGAGACCTACCTGCTTGCCGCTGAGATCAATAACAAGCGGGTAAAGTCTGGTTTTTGGGATAAGCATACCAAGTCTCTGCACCAAGCCACCACCGCATCGACCGTCGACACCACCACTGCTCAACCCTCCAAGTCATCAAGAAGAAAGAAGAAGCACAACAACAACAGCTCCAGCAACAAGAACTGTGCTGTGACAACGACTGCTGCTCCTCTGCAAGCCGTACAGGCTCAGCAGCAGTCTCACCATCGACAAGCTCCAGTGATCAATGCGCCGCCAGCTAAGCGCGCTTACACAGGTCCCCACCCGCTCTGCCCGACATGCTCATACCATCATCCGGTGGGAATCGCCTGTCGTTTCTGCGCCCACTGCAACCTTTACGGGCATTTCACTGCGAATTGTCGCTATGGTCCCCGTCAAGCCCCAGTTCAAGCCGCCGCTCATCAAGCTCTACTCCCAGCCCCTCAAGGCCAACCTGCAGCTCAAGCACCCGCGGTCAATGCTCGAGTCTGCTTTGCATGTGGTGACCCTAACCACTTTGCAAACATGTGCCCGAACCGGGTTGTGAAACAAGAACCCCAGCAGCAGCCTCAGCAGCAACAACAAGCAGCCCGTGCCAGAACCTTTAATATCAACGCCCGTCAAGCCCAGGCTAACAACAACGTGGTTAATGGTACATTCCTTGTGAATGGTATTTATGCATCATGTTTGTTTGATACTGGAACCGATAACTGCTTTGTGTCGTTTGAATTCGAGAAGCTCCTTTGTCGTAAGCGTTCTTATCTCCCCTCGTCATTCGAAGTCAAAGTTGCTACTGGAAGAACCGTTGCCGTTAATTCTGTTCTTCGTGATTGTACCCTCGAGCTCAACTGTCACATCTTCCCAATCAACCTTATTCCGATGCAACTCGGAAGTTTTGACGTCATAGTAGGCATGGACTTTCTTCGTGAAAACCAAGCTGAAGTTGTGTGTTTTGAAAAGATGATTCAATTCTCGCTCGCAAATGGTGATCTCTTATGTGTGTACGGTGAAACAGCTTCGAAAGGTCTCAAGCTCATGTCGTGTATCCAAGCTAGCAAGTATCTCCGCAAGGAATATAGAGCTTTCTTGGCCAACATTGTAGTAGCGGAGAAGGAAAAGAAAAAGAAGGTTGAAGTCAAGGACGTCCCAGTGGTTCGTGAATTTCCTCAGGTGTTCCCTGATGATCTTACCGGATTGCCGCCAAGTCGTGATATCGACTTTCGTATCGACCTTATTCCTGGAGCTAACCCTGTTGCTAAAGCCCCTTATCGACTCGCGCGATTCGAAATGAGGGAACTCTCAAACCAACTCCAGGTGTTACTTGAAAAAGGCTTTATTCGCCCAAGCACCTCTCCTTGGGGTGCACCAGTCCTTTTCGTCAAAAAGAAGGATGGGTCGTTCAGGATGTGCATCGACTATCGGGAATTGAATAAGCTGACCATCAAGAACCGTTATCCCCTACCTCAAATTGACGATTTGTTTGATCAGCTACAAGGTGCATCGTGTTTCTCGAAGATCGATCTACGTTCAGGTTATCATCAGTTACGCATACAAGAGGAAGATATACCCAAAACCGCCTTTCGCACTCGATACGGCCACTACGAGTTCGTTGTTATGCCTTTTGGTCTAACCAACGCTCCCGCGGTTTTTATGGATCTGATGAATCGCGTGTGTAAGCCTTACCTTGACCGTTTCGTCATCGTGTTCATCGATGATGTCTTGATTTATTCCAAGTCGAAATCCGAACACGCGTAACATCTACGTTTGGTTCTCGAGTTACTCCAGGGGAACCAACTCTATGCCAAGTTCTCCAAGTGCGAATTCTGGTTAGAGAAGGTTCAGTTTTTGGGTCACATCGTGAATAGTCAGGGTATTCATGTCGATCCCGCGAAGATTGAAGCAGTTAAAAGCTGGATTACGCTAAAGAACCCGTCTGAAGTTCATTCTTTTCTCGGACTAGCGGGCTATTATCGACGATTTATCGAAGGATTCTATAAGATCGCTGTGCCGCTTACCGCTCTTACTCATAAAGACAGGTCTTTTGTTTGGGGAACTGAACAAGAATCTGCTTTTCAAACCCTTAAGCGCAAGCTCTGCAATGCTCTTGTTCTCACGTTGCCAGATGGAAACAACGATTTCATTGTCTATTGTGATGCTTCCAACCTTGGTCTTGGCTGTGTTCTCATGCAACGGGACAAGGTTATAGCTTACGCATCTCGTCAGCTCAAAATCCACGAGAAGAACTATACAACCCACGATCTCGAGCTAGGCGCAGTTGTTTTTGCATTGAAGATTTGGCGACACTACCTGTATGGTACCAAGTGTACGATCTTCACCGATCACAGGAGTTTACAACACATCTTTAATTAGAAAGAACTTAACATGCGTCAACGCCGATGGGTAGAACTTCTTAACGATTATGACTGTGAGATTCGTTATCACCCAGGCAAGGAAAATGTTGTAGCCGACGCACTCAGTAGACGGAGTTATTTGCTCAGTATTCGCAATACCCAAGCCCAGCATGATCTCGAAGCTCTCATCCGCGAAGCCCAACATGCTTGTTTTAACGAACGCACTTTGAAGAAGGAGAGAATCTATCACGATGGAGCTCAGCTTGTAAGCAAAGCAGACGGGATTTCTATTATCTGGACCGAATTTGGATCCCTAAGCGGACCGATTTGCGAAAGATTATAATGAACGAAGCCCACAAATCCCGGTATTCTATTCATCCCGGTGCCGATAAAATGTACCAGGATCTTCGTTACAAGTACTGGTGGCCGGGTATGAAACGGGATATCGCTCTTTACGTTGGAAGTTACCTGACTTGTGCGAGAGTCAAGGCTGAACATCAACGACCTTCTGGCTTACTCGAACAACCTCCAATCCCTATATGGAAGTGGGAGAGTATAGCTATGGATTTCATAACCAAACTTCCGCCCATGCCATCAGGTCACGACAGCATTTGGGTTATAGTTGATCGTCTGACCAAATCAGCTCACTTTTTGCCAATACGAGAAGACTACAAGGTAGAAAGACTAGTCTGAATCTACACCGACGAGATCATTTGTAATCATGGTACGCCTCGTGATATCATTTCTGACCGTGATGCTCGGTTTACTTCGCGACTGTGGGAAACGTTTCAAGCGGCTCTTGGTACGTCGCTTAACCTGAGTACTGCATTCCATCCTCAAACCGACGGACAGACTGAGAGAACGATCCGAACGCTTGAGGACATGCTCCGAGCGTGTGTCATAGACTTTGGTGGTAGTTGGAACAAATACCTGCCGTTAGTCGAATTCTCGTACAACAACAGCTATCATGCCAGCATACAAATGACACCATTTAAGGCTTTATATGGAAGAAAATGTCGTTCGCCTATTGTATGGCACGAGATCGGTAATTCGCAATTAACCGGTCCCGAGTTACTACAAGAAACGACTGACAAAATCCTCCAGATTCGAGACAACTTGTCGAAAGCCAGGGATAGACAGAAAAGTTACGCCGATAGAAGACGCAAGCCCCTTTAATTTGTCGTTGGCGACTACGTACTCCTAAAGGTTTCACCTTGGAAGGGTGTTGTCAGATTCGGCAAGAAAGGGAAACTAGCGCCTCGATATGTTGGACCTTTTAAGATTCTGGAAAGGATCGGAAAAGTCGCCTACAGACTCGAACTACCGGAAGAACTCAGTAACGTCCACCCAACTTTCCATGTGTCGAACCTCCGAAAATGCCTCGCTGATCATGATCTGATTGTACCTCTCGACGATCTTCAGGTCAACGAAACGTTACATTTCGTGGAAAAGCTTGTCGAAATCATGGATCGCCAAACCAAGCAACTCAGGCGCTCGCGCATCCCTATCGTGAAAGTCCGATGGGAAGGCAAACGAGGCGCGGAGTTCACTTGGGAACTCGAAAGCGACATGAAGGCTAAGTACCCGCAGTTGTTCAAATGAAGATCTGGAGCGTCAAATTGGTAATTCACGGTGTTGTGCAGCTTTCAGCCTAATTTCGAGACGAAATTCCCTAAACAAGGGGAGGCTGTAACACCCCGTGTTTTCGAATGTCAAAGTCAAAGTCAAAGTCCAAGTCAACTTTGACTTCTTTGACTATAATTAGTCTATTTTATGTTTTAATTGTTTGTATTATGTGGAGTAAGTGTTATTTATCAAATGAATCGAAGTAATCGAATGTTTTATCGACGCGGACCGGTTTACGACTGTGAATAGTAGGAAGTAACAATGCGATAAAGTTAACTAATCAGTAATCAAACCGATCTAACCATCATCGAACTCGAATCTCGAATTACATGAACTTTGGATGTTGTCATACGTGTGTGTGTGCCTTATGTGTTACCTGTGCGTGTTACTTTATGTTTTGTGTGGTTATCAATCGAACCAATCGAAACTCGAATCGAATGCAATCGAAATCAAATTATGACGAATGGTAACGTAAGGATAGGGTGAAATATAGATGATTGTATGTTAGATATAGTGATTGGGACTGAAAGTAATTTGAATAGGAAACTCTCTCGTACTCGTATCGTCCTCAATCGAAATCGAAATATTGAAAATCGTCGCACCGAACACTCGAACCAGCTGTGATCGATCAGGCTGTCAGCCGATCGAACAGCCCAGCCAATCGGACGAACTGTCTGATCGAGCAGGCTGTCCGATCGGGATGCCTGGCCGATCGGCCAGCCCTTTCCTCTTTTGGAGCCTATAAATAGGGCTGTCATTGTCATTCTTTCCACTTTTGGAAACTCTCTGACCGACCAACTCGTGCTCCCCTTCTTTTCTCAGATTTCTTCCAATTTCGATAAGTTTTCATCCTAAATCTTGTACTTTCTTGATCAAAACATGCTCCTACACCTTTCTATCTTTCAAATCTTGATTTCTAACCGTGAAATCATCAAGATCTAAGCATTCTAGGATGATGTCATCATGGTGTTCTTCAAGAACATCATGTTTTGGCCTTAATCTACCATGAATAGCTCGGATCTAACCGATTTCCACATAAACAAGCTAAGATCTATCACGGATCTAAACATTTGCATGATGTAAAGGATTGAAAGGAGGATTTCCAACTTTCTTTCAACTCTTTTACACTCAATGCCTTCAAACCGGTAGAAACGGAGCTTGAGTCAACTCACCAAACATTTTAGTGGATGAGTGGTTCAAGATTCGGATTCTATCAACGAGGTTCACCGATTTCGAGTAAACGTTGAGCTAACCGTTCCGAACAGTTCACCGGCAGGACTTGGGTGATTCCTGTCCGAGCAGGAGAAACAAGTAAGAATGAAAGTTCCATGGTTTAGCTCGTTGTCAAACTACCTCAATATAACGTCAAATAATCAAAACAGCCAAGTGTTAGACGAACAGGCCGACCAGGTCAGGGTGCTGACCGAACGGTTAGGCTGTCCGAACGAACAACCCAACCGATCGGACATGTCAGCCGATCGACCAGGCCAACCGATCGGCTAGCATATGGCCCCACATTTTGACAAATTCTATGGAGTGTAGTATTGAACGAGGTGATGTTTGATCGAACGAGCTGTTTGATAACATTACTCATTGGATCATGAGATACTACGCTTCAACACTTAATCGATTTTTCAATTCGTTCGACGTATTGGAATGCCACCCGATCGAGCATGTTGTTCGATCGAGTGACATCCTGCTGAGGACTACTACTGAAGTTCCTAACCGATCGGTTAAGCCGGCCGATCGAACAGACCGTTCGATCGATCGACCTGAAAGGTAAGAACACTTCAGTGTTCTCAAATACTACGACGAAAATTTCAAAAGGTCAAACCATCATATACGAACACATCCTACTCAAAGGAAGAAACAATCCACTCGAACAGTCAAGCCGATCGAGCCTACCGGCCGATCGAACAGACTGTCCGAACGGACTGTCCAGCCGAACAAACAACCCGTTCGATCGAACCTGCTGTTCGATCGACCAGGCTGTTCGACCCACTTACACTTGTTTCCATTTTTCGTGTATTCATCGTTATGCTATCGAACTGTTCAGGCTAACCCTACTCTCAAGCGCTCCCTTCAATCCATCAATCAATCGCTGTGAGTATACTCGATCCCTTTTTGCTTTCAGCAATTTTGGGTGTTACATACGTTACTTATATCAAAACACAATCGATCACACTACTCAAGTTATTTGAACGCTAACCAATATGCATGTATTACGTGACTAAATGAATGCTTGTTGATTGTGTTTACACGTGGAATGCTGTCTACCTATCTTAACGACGTAGTACTATAGTTTGGACTCAGCACCCGTTCACATGGGGGTTGTTAAGGACAATTACTTGCATGGATTACGGTGGTAATCATGTATTGCGAACTGTCTCGACAGTCAACCCGCAGTCATTGGTATCGATAGATCCATGTCGATAATTAACATGCTTCGTTTTCCTCTGTGTACGTGCTGGTTATGCGTAAACTATTCGAACTCTATTATGCTATTATCAAACTTGTATACTCACCTTTACATTATATGTATTGACTTTATTTTAACGTATGTGACAGGTGTTTAAGATGTTTGCTTGCTAGGAAAGCGAGGCTAGAATAAAGCTCTAGAGGCCCCCAACAAATAGTTGTCTGTCAGGAAAAAGCAACTAGAGCATAGTTGTCTGTAGATCTTGTCAGGCTGGGTCTTTAGGAGCATTTGAACAATATTTATTTGTCTTATTTAAATCTGAGTTGTCGGAACAGAATATTTGATTGGTTGTTATCTGTAATAATTTGTTTGTTATTTGGGACACGGTATGGGACGTGTTATTTAAACTGAATAGTGATGATAATTGTTATGGAAACTTCTGGACAATCTGTTTTGCTCAGTGCCATGCCCCAATGATTCCGCCATTGGTTGGGGTGTGACAAGTAACAATGTCTTGTACTGAGTCAGGGAGGCCATCAATGTACTTTTCGATTGCCTTATCCAAAGGCGTAACCATGTTCAGGCATAACAGATTTAACTCCTCATAACAGTCCGTGTAGGCTCGTTGCTCACCGCTATCTTGCTTAAGATTGTCGAATTCCCTTTCCAATGCCCTGATTTCATGACGAGGACAGAATTCCTTCATTATCAAAGCTCGAAGTTCTTCCCAGGTTTGAGCCAATGCTATCTCGGCACCCCTATCTCTCATCACACCGTTTCACCATGTTAAAGCTCGTTTCTCAAAGACACTAGATGCGAACTCAACCTTTCGCTCGTTTGGACACTGAACATGTCTGAAGGTGCTCTCTAGACTCTCGAACCATTGCAGAAGTGCAGTTGCTCCTTGAGACCCAGAAAATTTTGATAGCTTAGCTGAGTTGAACGTCTTGAAGTTACAGGGAGCATTATTGTTGTTATTGAAGGCTTGGTTACATTGAGCAATGATGTTTGGGAGTGCAGCAGCCATTTGTTACGTAATGATAGCTGCCAGTTCTTCATTAGGTATCTAATTGTCGCGTCGTGGAGGCATTCTAAAAGAGGAAGCATGAGAGAAAACAAGTGAAATGGCATTGGGTAAGAAGAGGATGTTACGATTACAGACCAAAAAAAAAAGCATGGATGATGGTCATTTGTTCGAACCACGAAGCAAACAAACGACGCACAAAAGCTGAATCAAAGTAAATAGGTCCTCATAATGTATCGCGAAGACATGCTTTAGCCTATAAGTGGACACTCACCCCAAGAGTTTCCAGGTAAGAGTGACCGGTCCAATTATGTGGATTTGTACGAACACTCTAGCCTTAGACAGAAAACTCAGGATACAGGCATCCACCCTTCCGGATTGCACGTGTTCACATTAATAAGACCCAAACTTTGACGAGATCTCGAAAACTTTGAAGGTTCAAAACCTTATAATAAATCATCCTAGAACAAATGATTGGTTTTCAAGGCAGGTTCGAAATTTGTGTTCTTGTTGTGGTTGTCACCTAAAGATAGGTGACGGTAATGTTTTAGAATCTAAACGTAAGTAAACTCGCGTTAGGGTCCTAGCAAGGTTATAGACTAGGTCAAAGCATTACTAATAACCTAATTCCCTATAGGGCTCCGATACCAACTTTTCTGTCACACCCCGACCGCGTTAAAACAACAAACCGCGGCAGAAACGTCGGGGAGTGTCGTAACAGAATCATTGTTTCATAACACATGGATTGAAGTTCTGTTTTATTGAATTAAATGTATTACATTGCATTGAAATTAGAAAAAAAAAACATGAACAAATAGACTTTCATTGTTATTAAGTCACTAAGGCCTCATCCATTCCAATGTGAGCATGCATCAATATCATCATCAATCATCATCAACTATGGTACCTGAAACATATGTGAAAATACGTCAGCATAAAAATGCCAACTAGTACATAGGTTTTATGTGAGTGTCAGATTCATGGCTCGTTTACATTTTGAAATAACTTGAACAACTTCGTTAATTAATATTAGAAAACCTAGTTTTGTAAAATGTTTGTAATGAAAATTGAAATAACCAAGTCAAAACAGATTAGTTATATTTTATAAAACCTCGATGCCATGAATCTTAACTCAAAACATTTGTTTATGTAAACCCAGATTGTAAATCGTTTTTGTAAAAACTCGAATGGCTTATATTGTTAGACAAACCTTGTAATATAACTTTGTTTTGAAAACACTTGCCCAAGTGATCTAGATAAAGCAACGAAATATAATGTGTTAAAAGCACTTATATATAGGAAGTACCAGCGGCGTATCCACCATGCTTTTATCATATTACACCCGCCCCGTTACCTAATAACTTCCCTAACCCAATGGTTCAAACATAGATCAAACAGTTCCAAATGGTTCAACAATTCAAATAACCCACATAGATTAAACAGTTCCAAATGGTTCAAACAGTCCAAATAATTCACATAGATCAAACAGTTCCAAACGGTTCAACAATTCAAATAACCCACATGGATCAAACATTTCCAAACGGTTCAAAATGTAAAACAATGTGTCCATATGCTAGATGAACATATGCAACAAAATGTAATATATGAAAATCAATGTGCTAGCATGCTAAGTGAACATACATAGCAAAACATAATGAAATCATGTACTATATGCGTACTAATGAACATAGCAAGTATATGATATAAAAGCATGAAAAGCACGAAAGTAACAAGTAGGCACATGTGTTTCACTCCAAAATGTTTGAAAACAATAAAAGAGGGGACTATGTACTCACTTGAGGATGCTTAGAAGTCTTAAATAATAACCAAGCAAAGCTAGAGCGATCACAGAAATCAATCGGTACCTAATATAGGTAACTATGTTAATAGACCGGACCTAAATCGGAAGATCAGATAGAATAAGGTTTCGTAAACCAAATGAGTATAGGAAACTCATGTAATATGGTTTAACAAAGCCTACCTATCATACAACTAACTAAATGAAGTGACCATAAGGTACAACCTCGGAAGGTTATTCCCTATATAACTATGGTCACTAAACATGCTTGGTCGAATCCTAATGATCAACCAAACGGGCCGGGTTTGAAAGTCTAAGCAGTTGTTTAGACCGCTTATCTTATGACCCTATATAAGCACCAAACTAAGAGTGACGAGTTAAACATGTTAAAACATGTTTAACGAAGTTAGAAAACATGTTTGATATCAAAACAAAGGGTTTTGATACCCAAAAATATTTTGGTTGCATAATACGCATAAATACGCATTTTGACCGAAACTATGACTCGTCACTACACCTAATCAACGTGGTAATCAGTAGGTATAGTCACAAGGGACTATAACTATCGTGATTACGCTCACGTTGCGAAGTTCAAACGAACTTCGTGTTGACCATTGATCGGTCAAAGCAGAAAGTCAAACATTGTTTGACTTTCACACTTAAAAACGCATAAAAGCACGAAGGAAACCTACAAGAGGTCTAAGCGATGAAGATTTGATCTAAAAATTCTCAGGTATGGAGGTTTTGAGCTTCAACTTAGAGAAAATTCAGATCAAGGTGTGAGGATTGGAATGAATGGAAGTGGGTATTTATAGATTTTGGACCACCGTTAGGATCGTTCCTCGATAAACGAGCTTCAATCTTGGCCCTCCATGTGTGCCCACTGAATTATAATACTATGGGTGTGCAAAACAAGCCCATAGTATGAAGAAAACCATGGGAAAATTGCCTGAAATCAGCTGCAAGACCAGATTCATTGTTTTTGTGTAGCAAGAAGCCGCGCCCCGCGTAAGATGAGGCTCTATCTTATGCGGCCCGTGAGAGTTAAGTTTCCAGAAATGACAATTTAGGTCCCTGCATGCTATAAACTCAGTTTTTGGCACGTTTAAGCCCCGTTAACCCCATTTCAAGGCTCTAAAATGAAGTTAAAGTATAGGAACATGAAATGTGCTCAAAAGTATCTCGGATGTCGGTTTATTTGGTCGTATGATTGCGTTGTTCGGTTAATTACGACGAAACATGAACGTACGCGAAAAACGATCCAAATTATGCGACGAATGGAATTTTATCATGCCAGTCACTAAAATAAAATATTTTAATGATTACATAAATTTTTGGATGTCTGGATATATTCAAAACTTAAGATATGCGCGAAAATGCAAACTTATGCACTTTTTGACGCTTTTAGTCCCTGTTTGACCCCAAAGTTTATTTTTGCACACCAAACACCTCAAAGCCTATTTCTAAGCTATGTAAAGGATATTTAGGGCATATTTAACTTATGATCAAGTTCCGGAATGTTCGTTACCATTCGATTCGGTATACTTTTGCAGTTTGACGCAAATAGTCCCTGCGATCGAATAAACTTGATTTCGACACACCAAACCCTCCAAAACTTATTTCTAAGTTATGTAAAGGTTATTTAAGGTATGTTAAGCCTATGTCGCTATTCTGGAGTATTTGTTGCTTTAGACTGATTATGTTTACGCATCAGTTCGCGTATAACCTTCCAGAAAGCGATTTAAAGCTCGAAATCGAACAAGAATTGATATGTGCAAATGATACACATATTTATACAAATCTCAAGTATGAAACACAATATTTCATTGATTTGGTATTTGTTCGATGGTCGCAGAGGCACAGATGTCACAAATTTGGAAGGTAAAGCTATGAAATGGCATAATAATTTTGTGAAAACCAGACCTATTGCTAGTATTACATGGGCAGAATATGCTAGAACAATCACTGATAGACTCTTTAACCAAGTTTTTAAAGATGCTATGGGAATTTTATCTTCTACTGTACAAAGTGGATTAGAGGCATATTGTGATGAGTTTGATGAAAATCTATTAAGAGTGACAATTGTAGAGGAGTATGCAATTAGCCTTTTCATCAAAGGTCTTAAACCTGAGTTGGGGGGTCCAGTTAGTATGTTTGACCCTAAGACTATGAAAGAAGCATATATGTTAGCCAAAAGACAAAAAATGGTTAATGATAGAGTTAAAATTCAGTTTAAACCCTCATTCAATTCTAAACCTACACCATCTAACTTTGTTCATAACCCTAAACCTATTTCAACTTTTAAACCACCTATTAATAACATCTACCTTTGTTGCCTAATCCACCGACAAATCAGAAGTTCACCACTAAAAGACTCACTAGTAGGGAAATTGAGAGTAAAAGGTCGAAAGGGGAATGTTTCTGGTGTAATGACAAATTCACCCCTACTCATAAATGTCCTAATAAGCAGTTGTATGTGTTAGAAGTATGGAGTGGGAGGATGATTTACAACAAGTGAGTTTAGAGGATGAACAATTCATTAATACTACTGTGCATGAGCAGGTTATAGATACCACATTGAATGACCCTCTTATTTCTATTTATACTCTAACTAGAATTCCATCATTTTCCACTATGCAAGTAGTAGGGAATTTGAGCACCAAACCATTACAAATCCTTATTGATTAGGATCTACACACAACTTTATAGATGAAAAGTTGGCTATGAAGTTAAACTTTCCCTTACAAAAATTGATGGTATGAAGGTTGGGGTGGCTAATGGGTCATAGTTAATGTGTGCTAAGATGTGTTCAGGGTTTCCATGGCAGATGCAAGGCTTATGGATGAAGGCAGATGTGTTAGTCTTACCCTTGGCCAGTTATGATATGGTTTTGGGGGTTTAATGGTTATTACCATTAGGTGACATAGTGTGGAATTTTCAAAAGTTGACTATGTAACACCCTGCGTCCCTGAACTTTTAGCTTTTGTCAATTTTAGTCCTTATACTATGTGAAGCTTGATGCTATGAAACTTGAATCGTGATGCTAAATTCTAGATATTTGATTCTTAATATTTGATTCTTGATACTAGATTCTTGACACTTGATGCTTGATTCTTGACACTTGATGCTTGACTCTTGATACTTGACTCTTGACTCTTGAGACTTGATTAAACGAGAAACTAGAGGCTTGACACTTATGTAGACTTGGAAACTTGGAAACTTTTATGTTAATTAAATAATCTTGTTATGTAATAATACCACACAATAATACGCAATGCAACGCTTAATCTAACTCGCAAAACAAACCAAAGTCAGAAAAGTTGCTGAACGGATTGGATTGTCCGAATGGACATCCGATCGGATGACCATCCGATCGGAAGGCCATCCGGTCGGAGGGCCATTCGACCGAATGACCATCCGACCAGCCAACTTGCACCGCCTTTCTTCCCTTTCACTATAAATAGGAGTTGTCACATCAACTCATCACTAATGTGACAGTCCCCTCCGATCCAGGCACACGCACTACACTTTTCTTCCATTTTAGGCCGATTCTTGTAAGTTTTCAACTTAAATCTTGTACAACTTCGATCTATACATGATTCTTCATCAAAATCACACTTTTCACCATGAAATCACTAAGATTCGAGCAGTTGAAGGTGACGTCATCATGGCGGTTTGTACAACCGACTGTGTGATGTCATTTCCGTCAAGTATTAGCTCAGATCTAAGGGATTTCTATGTGTTTTATCCTGAATCTTTACTAAATCTACACATTTTCAGCTAAACTCATGTTTTTCTTCAAACTTTCTTGAACTTTTACTAAAAAATGGTGGAATCTAGATCCAAAATAGGCTTGGGACTTGTTCCTTAGTCTGGAGTCGGCTCGATGACGGATTCCCACCAGAGAAGATGACCGGAATTACGGGTCAGACATGAAACTTAGGCAAGAACAGCCGTCCGATCGAACGGGGTGATTCTTATCCGATCAGGCAGGCTGAGCCTTGGTGAGTTTCTGTTGTCTAGATACGTTGCCACGTCGTCTCTATTAAACTCAAACTTAGAAATTTTGCAAAACTTTTCAAAGAAACAAGAACACCAATGGACGAACGGCCGTCCGATCGGATGACCCTCCGATCGAACGACTTGGATTTATACTACAACGAAAACTTCAAAAGTTGAAACAACATTTTGGAAACACACTCTAGGATCGAATGACCATTCGATCGAATGGCCATCCGCCCGGATGACCATCCGATCGGATGGCGATCCGTCTAAATCAAATAAGTCATCCGACCGGATGACCATCCGTCCGGATGGCCATCCGATCAAGAGACCGGTCTGACACTTTGCACAATCCTTATTCTGTCCGACACTTATCTGTTGAACTATAATCAGGCTAATCTCAGAGCTCCCTTTGATCCAATTAGTAGGTGTCGATACTTAGCACCCGCTGTGAGTATACTCGATCCCTTTTTGTTTTAAACTTTTGGGATGCATCATGTATTCTATGAAACTTGAAACTTGACACTATTTGAAATCTAACTCTATCCTCTGTAAATGTGAAACTTGATACTTTTGGATCCTTGATTCTTGATTCTTTATGCTATGTGAACATTTAATCCTTGTGTGTAGTTTTGCCTTAACAATAGTAGCGCTATAGGAGAATGCACCTCCCCATTATTATCTGGGGTATTGTTAGGAGGATTCTATTTGCTTTCCTTGAGACTTGAGAAAGTAGTAAATGCATTAGGATACTTGGGCTATCACTCGGACTGCGTAAACTAGCATGGCTGAAACTATTTTTATATGTTTACATGATGAATATAAGTCTTTTTAAACTATTATTCTATATACTCAAACTTGTATACTCGCCACTACATTATTGTATTGACATTATTTTAATACATGTTGCAGGCTGATAGGATGCTGGATTCAGGAATCAAGCTAGGATGATGCTTAGAAACTCACCTAGTTAAATAAGTTATGAACAATATTTGAAACTTGATGTGATTCTTGATACTTGATGTGGTGGTTGATTTTGGTTGGATTTAGAAAATGTTTGAATTTATTTAATCGATATGGAAATATCTAGAGTTATGGAAACTTTTGAGCAATCTGAACGCTTAGTGCCGCACCCCGATGTTTCCGCCATCGGTTGGGGTGTGACAGACTATGCAGTTCAAAGTAAATGACAAGATTTATTATTTGAAAGGCAACAATACTAATAAAGTTTCATTATGTTCTAATGAGTTAATGGGTCAACTACTATGTTCTCAGGGAAATCAGATTGTGCAATCTCAGTTGTTTAGTTTACAGTCAGAAGGAAATGTTGATCAATTTCAACATAAATCAGTGGTTACAAAAAATGAGGAGTATCCGGCTATTCAAGCTTTGTTAAAAGAGTTTGAGGATGTATTTGCTACCCCTTCTACATTACCACCTTCCAGACCATTTGATCACATGATAAGTTTGAAAGATGAGACTGTGGTCATTAATAAAAAACCATATCGATATCAGGCTGCACAGAAGGATATAATTGAAAAGATGACTAAAGAATTGTTGGATCCTAGGGTAATTCAGGGTAATTCCAGTCCATTTAAAGCTCCAATTGTATTGGTTAAGAAGAAAGATGGGCCCTGGAGAATGTGTATAGACTACATGAAGCTTAATGACGATACAATGAAAAATAGGTATCCAATTCCATTGATAGAAGAGTTATTAGATGAATTAGGGAAGGATGTGATCTTTTCTAAGTTCCATTTAAGGTTAGGATACCATCAGATTAGAATATTCTCTGAAGATGTGAATAAAACTGCATTTAGAACTCATGAAGGCCATTTTGAGTTCTTAGTTATGCCATTTGGCTTAACTAATGCTCCTGCAACATTCCAATCTTTGATGAATCATGCTTTTAAACA
Organism: Helianthus annuus; assembly: GCF_002127325.2. Taxonomy (NCBI): domain Eukaryota; kingdom Viridiplantae; phylum Streptophyta; class Magnoliopsida; order Asterales; family Asteraceae; genus Helianthus; species Helianthus annuus. The sequence continues at coordinate 60,497,158 of NC_035434.2, forward strand.
GTTTTTTGAGGAAATCAGTGTTAGTGTTTTTTGATGACATACTGATTTACAACCAATCACTTGATCAACATGTGATACATTTAAGGGCATTATTGGAAGTTCTAAGAGATAATTAGTTGTATGCTAAACTGTCAAAATGTGATTTCGGTGGTTCTACTGTTAAGTACTTAGGCCACATTATATCTAAAGAAGGTGTTGCTACTGACCCAATGTAAGGGCATGTACTTATAGGTTTACGTTTGTCTTAGGTTTACTAGTTTTGGGTTGGTTACTGATTTGGATTGGGCTTGGTCGATGTCTAGTATATGCGCATAAGGGTTTGGGCTTGGCCTAATTGTATTAGGTCATCCTATATGTTATAAAGAGGATGCACCTAGGTCTTGTTTTTGTTGTTGATTGTTTACAAAATTTATTGGCGTGTACCAGACGATCCTTAAGAGATCGTGTGCACTTTTCATCGAATAAAATCAATTTCTTCTACATCTTTCTCGTTTTTCCGCAACTTGTTTAGGTGTTTGTGATATCTGATTGTGGTTCTTGGACGTACACCCTAGGAAGATAGAGGCAGTGTTAAAGTGGCCAATTCCAAATAATGTCAAACAACTCAGAGGTTTCTTGGTGTTATCAGGCTATTATAAGAGACTCCTCAAATCTTATGATATTCTAGCTAAACCATTAACTTCTTTACTTAAAAAAGACAACTTTGTATGGACTGAGGAAGCTACAATGGCTTTTGAAAAATTGAAGGAGGTTGTATGTTCACCACCTGTGTTAGCATTGCCTGATGTTGATAAAACTTTCGTTTAAACAACTGATGCCTCAGCATTAGCCATTGTTGTTGTTCTTATGGAAGACAGTCATCCTTTGGCCTTTATAAGCAAGGCTTTATCATCAAGATAACAAGCCTACCCAGTATATGAAAAGGAATTATTGGCTATCATTTATGCTGTCAAGCATTGGCATCATTATCTGTCTAGTGGTCATTTTATCATTAAGATTGATCAAAAGAGTTTGAAGTACTTGTTAGAGCAGAAGTTAACTACACCTCTATAACATGCTTGGCTCTCTAAACTACTTGGTTATGACTATTAAATAGTGAATAAGAAAGTGGTTGACAATCAGGTAGCAGATACATTATCCAGAGTACAAGGTCCTACGTTGTTTAATATTTCATTTTCTACTTTGGATACTGCATTACTACACAGAATAAAACAGTCTTGGCAACAAGATCTTGTACTCCTAGAAAATATTGAGAAGTTATCTAGAGGAGAAGATGTTACTGGTTATAAGTGGGATGGGGAGTTATTACTAAAAGGGAACAGGGTGGTCATTGGTAAAGATAAAGCCTTACAAGTTGATGTTATTAAGCTATCTCATAGCTCAGGAATGGGGGGCATTCAGGGATTCATACAACAACTCAAAGGTTCAAAAATGTATTTAAATGGAAGGGACTACATAAGCAGGTCAGACAATTTATTAGAACATGTGATATTTGTCAAAGTATTAAGAGTGAGAATGTAGCATATCCTAGCCTCTTACAACCTTTACCTTTCATAAATCTGTGTTCTCTGATATATCAATGGATTTTATTGGCGGATTCCCTAGATTGAATGGCAAAGATTCTATCATGGTGATAGTGGATAGATTGACTAAATATGGTCATTTTATTCCTTTGGGTCACCCCTCTTCTGCAGTAACAGTGGCTCAAGTGTTTATGGACCATGTTTTTAAGCTACATGGTTGGCCTCAAACTATTGTTAGTGACAGAGATCCAATCTTTTTAAGTAATTTCTGGAGAGAATTTACAAAGATGCATGGGGTAAAGTTAGCTATGTCAACAGCTTATCACCTTCAGTCTGATGCACAAACTGAGGTAGTGAACAGATGCATTGAGGCCTATTTGAGGGGTATGACCTTGAGTACCAATACATCATGGCTTGGATGGCTTTCTTTAGCTTAATGGTGGTATAACACTAATTTCCATTCTGCTATTAAGACAACACCTTTTCAGGCCTTGTATGGTTACCCTCCCCCATTGTTTGTTTCTGTTAGAACGTTTTGAGACCGTTGGTACTTGAGTTTAATACTTTAGGGCTTGTTTGTAGTAGTTTGATAGTTTAGAGGGGCCAAAAGTGCATATTTTGTAAGTTATCCCATAAGGGGCAGTGTAATTCATGTCCCAATGTGATTATTGTCACACCCCAACCGATGGCAGAATCATCGGGGCGTGGCACTGAGCGAAACAGATTGTTCATGAGAATCCATAACAACTATTAATGACAAATTTTTAAGGTTCAATATCCCATACTATTAAACAAATAAAGCATAACAGTCATTACAAATATCAGTCTCAAAAACAAGTTCCATTCCGACAAATCAGATTTATTTAGTGAGTTCCTAGACTTCCTCACTTGATTTCCAGCATAACATCCAATCAACCTGTCACATACGTTAAAATAAAAGTCAATACATAAAGTAAAGGTGAGTACACAAGTTTGCATAGTAGTAGTAGTAGTAGTAAAAAGCGTTTGCGCATAACCAGCATGTAACACGTAACGGGCGAAACATGTAACTATCAAACAATGATATAACCTAACCACAAGACTGCGTTGTAGAGTATGCGCTACACATGTTCAGCAAACACGTGAAGTAAAGTAATGTGATCCCTAGCAACCCCTGTTCACAACATGCGCCGAGTCCAAACTATAGTACTATCGTTGCTAGAGGCGATCTAGTGTAACACTGTATAAGCATAGTACAAGCATTCATAGATCACGTATAGCATGAGGGAGCGGTTAGCATTTATAAAGTGTTTGCGTTGTGTGTTGTGTTTTGATATAGAACGTATGTAACACCCAAAAGTGCGTTAAACGAAAATGGGTTCGAGTACACTCACAGTGTGTGTTTAGCTAGTAAACACGAGCTGGATTGGATTGAAGGGAGCGCGTTGAGTTAGCCCGTGAATGGGAACAGAAGTATAAGTCTTCCACAATGTTGAACAGTGTATAAACAGAAGATCGGATGGTTAAGTGTTCGACAGGTGATCCGAACGGATGGGTTCCATCCGAACGGATGGTCATCCGGACGGATGGTCATCCGAGCGGATGGCTATTTGAATGGATGGACATTCGAATGAGTTGTATTTGTTGCGAAAACGTTAAAATTCGGAGTTTAGTTTAAATCAATCGAAATTATAAGGGTTTGGTCATCCAAGCGGATGGTGATCCGGTCGGATGGCCATTCGAGTGAGATGATCTGTAGTTGAAGCTTTTGGTAAAATTTTCTAAGTAAAGTTTTGAGTTAACGAAGACGGCGTGACGACGTGTCAAACAACGAAATATCACCAAGTCCAGTTCATTCGGCCAGATGGTCTCAGCCCACTCGGACAGATGCGCTGTTCCTGATGAGGTTTCATGTTTGACTTGCAAATCAGTCCATCTCTCCGGTGGAAATCCGTTTTCAAGCCGGCTCTCAACTAAGGAACGAGTCGAGAGTCTGATTTAGTCCAGATTCCATCAATATCGTGTGAAAGTTGAAGAAAAGTTGAAAACATATGAAAAAGTGTGAAAATCGTTCATTATTGAGTTGCAAAGTGTGAAAATCCTTTTGATCTGGAACCAATCTTGATTAAATGATGTTCCACAACAGTTTGCATAAGCAAACGAGTGGAGTCCACCTTCAAGAGGCCCGAATCAGGTGATTTCGAGAAGAAAATTAGTGTATGTGCGTGATTTTGATGAAGAAGATGATTTAGAAGAGATTAGAGGTGAAGATTAGTGAAGATTTGAGGGGAAAAAGCTTACAAATTGGCCTTGATTCGCGACTGAGAGCGTGTGAGCGGATGGAAGTGTCAAAGTCAGAGAATGAAGGTGTACGACGGTATTTATAGAGAGAGGGCGAAGGGTTAAGTCGGTTGCGAGCAACGTTCGGGCGGATGGCCATCCGGACGGCTGGTCATCCGAGTGGATGGTCATCCAGACAGATGTCCATTCGGACTGCCATGTTGTGTTTGTTAGTTTTCCAACTTTGGTTCGTTTGTTAAGCGTTGCGTATCGTGTAATCGAGTTGCGAGTGAGCGTTTGAGCGTGTAAGCGTTGCGTTGGTAACCACATAACATTCAAACAAATAATCACACAAATAACACATATAACATAAGTAAATCCGCGTTTCGAGTCTGTGTTGAGTTTGCGTTTAGTCTAAATAAGCGATGTAAAATGCGATAAAGTGCGTTAAAATAGTAAGCGTTATAAGTAGCGTTTAAATGTGATAACCGCGTTTTGAATAAGCGTTGTAATATGCGTTTAAAATGCGTTGAAAATATAGGTTAACCCATTGCGCTAATCGAATCCCAAGAGTACAAGCGTTTATGAAAGAAATGACAGCGATAGGTAACGAACCAAAAAGTCAGGTTGTTACAATTATAATTACGCTGGGTAATCAGTGCCTATATAAACGATGCACCACCACCTAGTATTCTAAGTTTCTTGGACTAGGGTGTTATTTTGTGATTTTCAAATGTTTAATCTTCTGATTTCTTGTGCTTAATCTGGTATCCAAGCTCTTTGATTGTGTTATACATTATGGGATTCCCAATCAACAATGGTTGATTCATCCTTGGTCAAGATTCTTCATCTTCTACTTGTTTTTCTTACTTTTACCACTCAAACACCTAATCTATAGGTGTTTATGTGGTTGTCAATCATTATCACTATGATCCAAAGCTGATTTGGGACTCACAATTTGGTATCAGAGCCTTTGTGCTCTTGATTGACTGATATTTATAAAGATTTTCAAGGTTTTGAAGGTTTTTTTTTTCTAAGTTTTCAACATTTTTTAAAAGTTCTTTGTGCAAATGGCTTGATTTGGTGTGTTTAATGAAAAGGTTGTTGTTAATCAGTGTTTAGGTTTGCATTTGGGTCATTTTGATACAAAATACCATGGTTTGTTGGCTGTTTGGGTGTGATTAGAGGGTTTTTGTTCGTACTAAAACCCTTCTGGACGTATTTAAGTTTGAAGGCAGTGTAGATAAACTTGAAGTATGCGTAATTATATTTACGCTACCTTCAAAACTCGTATTTGAGCGAGTCAGCGTTTTTATCCGAAGGCGAATTCGGGGTCAGTGGTATAAATCTCTTACGATTTTATCACGGTGTTTGGCATTTTAGCCAAGGTCTTTGTGTGTGTCTGGTTCGTCTGCGTAATTAATATTTTCGCCGGTCCAAGAAACTTGTGACTTAAACCAGCGTAAAAGAGATCGAGCATATTTATCTGAATTGAACTGAGATCTGATTAACCTGCGTAATTAATAATGTAATTAAGCCCAGTAACATATTTCAGCGTTTTTAGCAGCGTATTTGTGCCCAGTTCCAGTTAAACCTGTGTAATTAACTTGTTGTTAACAAATTGAACTTAAAACCGAATCAAAATGTCACTTAATCAACTGAACCCAATTGCTCAAGCTGAACTTGAAATCGGAACCGCAACCCGACCTCCAAAGTTGAAAGGATCAGCCTATTTCGGTAGTTGGAAAAACCGAATCAAATAATTCTTTGAGTATACAGACTATACTTAATGGATCTCTGTTACTGTCGGACCATGTGCCAATGACAGTTCATGATGATATTCGTGTAATTAACAATGATCCCTTGACCTTCACTGATGATGATAAGGCATTGATCTAACATGACCGTCAGGCTCACGCTGCTCTGACAATGGCCTTATCAACTAATGACTACAACATGTTCGAAGAATACACTATGGAAAATGAACTCTGGTTGGCCTTAATTGACTACTATGAAGGCAATGAAGAAATGATTCGGAACAAGAGAGACATGGTTCAGAAAGAATATGATATGTTCGGAAGCGTTCGCGGAGAAAGTTTGTCAGACCACATCAGACGATTCTTGAACATGATGACGAAAATGAAGAGGGCTGGTAACCTTGTTACTAACCGTGCTGCAATCAAGAAGCTTTTGGACTCTCTTTCAAAAGAATGGAGCTTGCAATGTATGATGATCAAAAAAGACTTCTTGAATAGTCCGAATCCAGTCACACTCTCAGATCTAATCAACACTTTGAAGTCCTTTGAAATGGATGTCACCAAACAAGAAATGAATCAAGTCAGATACTCTTAGAAATCTGTCTAATCCACTGTTGCTCCCAAGAACATGCCATTCCTTGCTCCCATAACCTCCGGCGGTTCAAACCCACAAGCTGCAAATGAATCTTACTTCAATGCTTCCGCAAACTCTGCAAAGGCTCCACATTCTAATGAAAAGGCTCCTGTGGTCGGTGATGCTCAAGCTCTCAAGATCTCTACTGAACATGTTGCTTTATTTAACACCTTTCTAAGCAGCTATGAAGCACTTGTGTCAGGGGAGCTAAAACGAGACTTCTTTACCACTAAAGGCATGTATCAGGTAGATCCAGATGATATGGAGGAAATGGACTTGAAGTGGTAAATGGCAATGATCACTCTAAGGCTGAAGAAGTTCCAAGACAAAACGGAAAAAGGTTCTCGCTTGGGAAAGCTGGCTTTGACAAATCTAAGCTTCGGTGCTACAACTGCAAGAATCTAGGGCACTTCAAAAGAGACTGTCCACTGCTCAAATACGAAAACACTGAAGCTGCTCCTGCTAGAAGGCTGATTCCTATTGAAGAAAATGACAATGCTGATCCTAACACTCCAAAGGCTTTGGTAGTGGAAGACTATGATTGGGCCGAGGAGATTGCTGAAGCAAAAGATTAAGTTAACAAAACTCTCATGGAAAAGATTTCAACTGGATCGGCTCTACGTCCATCAAACTTTCTTGGCAACAAAAGTGCAGGTATTCCCAAGGGAGATGAATCTTCAGAAAAAGGACTGAAAAGCATCGTCAACACCAAGCCTGCAGCTGACAAAGGAAAGGAAGAGGTTGGAAAAGCTGAGCCAAAGGAGAAGTCTCAAGAAGCTAGAAGTAGTGTCAAGAAAGAGAAAGAACAAGTCCCTGAAGCAGTAATGAAAGTAGAGTCCGATAAAGATAATGAGGAAAAGGACTTGGTAAATGACGTGTTTGCAAGTGTGTACGCGTTTAACTGTATTTTAAGTACCTTTTTACTCTTTTATCAAGTCTTAAATTTATAAAACACGATATAACACTATCACTCTCTACAACACGCTAGGACAAGTGCACCTATCATTGGCATAGTATAGTGATGGTAAGATACCGAGGTCGTCCAAGGACACAAGAGCTTTTAATATCGAAATACTGTCGAAGCCTAAGCTAACCAAATTTTGAATAAAGATTTTTAATAAGTAAAATAAAGAAACTAAATAAATAAAAGAACAAATAGACAAGATAGACTCACTTGGTTCCGATTCATCATTTATGTATCCTTTGATGATTTCTGCACTGTGGGTTTTTCTAGAGAATATCTTAGTTATAGTGGCATGTCCCTCTTTTGGAGGCAACACTACCCTCAACCATATTGGTCTGAGTCAGCAGGGATACAGTCCTGCAAGGCTGAAATATTGAAAGATAATTAAGTAAGTTATTAATCCAAAATGTGGCATGTCCCTCTTTTAGAGGCAACGCTACCCTCGACCATATTGGTCTGAGTCAGCAGAGATACAGTCCCGCAAGGCCGGTTTAAAGTTTTAATAGTAGTTTATTTATAAGGGATTCAAACTTTACGATCAATCTTGGATCCCGAGACTACTACACACACTCTAAGGATGGATGATGGATGAATGTGGTGGATGATGGTGGTATTGTGGTGGTGGAGTGGTGGCAGGTGTGAGGAAAGTGTTTTGCCAAGGGATGAGTTGCAAGTGAACCAAGCACCTCTATTTATAACTGAAAACAATGAGTTTACACTTCCCTGTGCCTGGTAGGCACGACCCCGTGCCCTTCTCCTTCTCTGTCTTCATTTAATGCACTTGTTAGTCCAGATGCTTACACGGCCCCATGTTTCAACGGTACGGCCCCGTGGCCCTTGTACTTGCTGTACGATCCAAGATTTGCAAATATGAGAGTTGACCACGGCCCGTATCCATGAGACACGGCCCCATGTACGTTGTCTGCTTTTGTTTGTCTTTTTCTTCAGGGAATCTTGAGTGGGGCACGACCTGTGCTTGGCTTCTGGTTTGTTGTTTTTGGTCTTGGGGTGAAGCTCGGAGGGTCGGTAAAGTGTATCAGCTTCCCTTCCTTTGTATTCATGTTGGTTTTTGCCGTTAATTTGTTCATTTTGTACATTTAAGTTCTTTTAATCCTGAAAATCAAAAGTATACAAAGAAACACACTTTTTCCAACGTTAGTACTAAAAAGGTTGTTTTTGTACCTTATTTGATATAATTTCTATGTTGCACTTGGTGCATATCAGTAAACAGCATTCCCTATGAATTCAAAATCAAACTATGCTCACAACCGTGTGTCAATGTCGTGGCTCATTATAAATCTCTCAACCGTGACCTAATCAGAGAAAAGGAAAGAGTTTTGCAATTTAATAAGGAACTAAAACAGAACGAAGCTGCATATCAGAGAAAGTTGAACTCAACTTTGGCTGAAATGCAAACTTTAAAAGAAATTATTTTCAGAAAAGATTTCCTAATAAATGATTTAACTGAAAAACTAGAGAAATACAAAAATAAAAACAATAAATTGCAAATCATAATTGATAAATGGAATGTCAGTAATGTCACGCCCCGACCCGCAACGGAATAGATGATCAGGACATGATTGGGTTGATCCAAAGCTTATGACTTGCTATTATGTGTTTTAAATAATCATTAATCAAGTCTAAATGTTTCACATAGCAAAATAATCCAAATAAATAATTACATATATAAGACATTGTTCATAACAAAAAACCACATAAATCCGTTTCTTGTTAACTAAGGCCCATCCTATGTCCAATTTTCTCTTCAAGCATGTTCACCTGTATCATGTGTAAAAATAGTTTTTTTGGGTCAACAAAGGTTGGTGAGTGAACCTTATTGCTATTAGAAAAATGATATGTTTAAATTTGGTTTATTGAGAAAACGTGCGTTAACCAATGTAAGTAAATATGTTGTATGTCATATATCAAAACTTATAACACAATCTCAAACAATAAACAAACCAGTTGAAATGATTCAAATGCATGTATGCATGTTGCACAGTATTATGGTATGCTAATGAATGTATGCATGTTGTACGGTATTATGGTGTACTGCAAGGTCTAAGCTCAATCAAACGGAGCTAACCTCGTATGGTTGGCAACATCGAGTTTCGCTCATTGGTAATGTGAACCGACGAGCCTATGATGATGTGATGTCCAAAATGAATCAGATGAGTGTTGATGTTTTAGTTCGTTGGGCTGGTCTTCCTGTAACTGAAGCATCATGGGAGAATTCGGAAGAGATGAAGGCGCGACTTCCAGATGTTAATTTTGACTTTTGATTTTGGGGTCAAAATCTGTATAAGAAAGGGGTATTGTTACGTGAATAATAGTTGAGGGGTCCAAATTGTAATAATGAATAGTATAGGGATGAGTCCTATCAAGTATAGTAGTAGTTGGTTAAGAGTTAGTCAGGATCGTTGTGCTTAACAGAAGTTGGTAATGACAGTTGGTATCCTTGAGTTGAGCTAACTTCTATGTCTTTATCTCTCTAACTCTCTCTAATAATTAATAGAGTTAAATTCACGTACAAAGTGTCTTATCGTACAAAACGTACGAAAGGCATGAAAAAACAAAAAACGTGGTGACATTTTCGTAATTATTTACTCGTAGAGTAATTATCAAAATTACTCTACAAATGATCTTGTAGGGTAATTTTGATCTTGTAAATGTTCTTATAGCGTAATTTTGATCTTGTAGAGTATCATAATTACTTTACAAATGATCTTGTATGGTAATTTTGATCTTGTAAGGTAATTTTGTAGAGTAATTTTGAATTGTATGTTGTTTGATAAATTTGCAGAGTAATTTTGATACACTCGTAGAGTAGTTTTGATACACATGTAGAGTAGTTTTGATAATTACGCCACAAGATCAAAATTACTCTACAAGATCAAAATTACCCTACAGATCCAGGGCCGGTCCTAGAATTTTGGGTGCCCAAAGTGAATTAAAAAGTTGAGGCCTTTTTTAATTTTTTTAGGCTCGTAATTTCGGTTTGTATCTCACATGAAATATATTAGGAAGAAACTTATAAAGCACTTAACCATTATATAAACTAGATGATTTCCCTAATCAAATAATGTTGAGATCTAATACATAAATCAAATCTAAGTTGGTCAAAATAGTTTAACCTAACAAATAACAACTTACATTATGTAATACCCACGTTATCCCCCCCCCTAGTCATAAGTATCTATGGTGTAAGCATATGTGCTTGTGACTCGGTGAATTCTTGTTTTGGGGGCTTAGTTGATTTGGAATACCTATTCCTTCTGTTTTTTTTTACAGAATTATTTGGGGTCCTGCGGAGGAGCTATAGGCCCCTTTGTCTAGTTTGATGTTATGGCATATTTGTCCTAGCAACTTTGGTTGGTGATACTAGAAGCTGATAGGTAAATATGAGGAAACTAGAAACTAGGAGCAATTTTCCACCTAGTCTGGTAGCTAGAAGCTTGTTGCTAGAAGCTACTAGCTTAGAGGTGTACAAGTGTAGAAATTGTTTTCTAAAAAGTCCCTTTCTTTTATCTGTGTACCTTCGTTGTGCTTTTCTACGCAGGCCCGTACACATGCAAGTTGCATTGGATGGCTGGGACTTGACTAATGGGACGTTGCAGTAGGGTAGGGGATCATTACCTTGGCCTTCCATCTGTCAGCAATTTTAATCCCCACCTTCCACCAGTCAGCGGTTTTAATCCCCATCTTCCACCGTTGATTGGCGTGCTTAGATAGTAACAATAAAATTGATACAGAACACAACCGAGTTTTAAGGATAAAACACTAATACTAACTACATACATTCTGGGCAAGCGTACCTATCAGTATATAGTATAGCCTAGGTAAGTACCCAAGTATCAATTTGTGGACACCACAATCTACTAGTATTGAATCTGGTACTTAATATTCAATCGATGAACTAAGAAAATTAATACTTAAGATCTAACAACCTGAATTACTGAGAATTACTACCAAGAGTTAAGAATGTATAACCATCCTAGACTTGAATCAACAAAGACTACTTCGATTGATGATGGACAATCTTGCTAAACCACTCCAAGACTTAACTTGCCTATGGCTATGGCGTATAAAGTGCTAAAATAGACTAGGGTTGCGTAAGGTTAGTCTTATCAAACTAGGGTTAAGGCTATAGATACGCATTTAGACCTATTTCAATAAAGCTAGTGATAGTACAAATTCTTATGATTTGACGTTTCTAGCCTAGTGCTCAAGGCGGTTAACGAACCGAGCGAATTACAACTACAAGGTGAGGCATCTAGAAAACCTAATTAGTTTCTAGACTCTTTTAATCGAATCCTTCCCATAAGCAGCACATATGTCTAACCAATTATGACGATTAGCTATCTATTATCGATTAAGTATCAAGCCCTAGGCTAATGGATGTCAATATACCCTAGATATAGCAAGTATTGAATCTAACATGCATAACCTCATAGAAAGACCAATATCACCACACAACTAACATCATAACCAATTTTAAATACACACACATATGCATCTCAAGAACTTTACCATACTACACTACTAAAATCATACAAGTAGGAAATCTATCATCAATCATAAACAATCATTGTATCATCTCATATGGAAAGTTATAACTAAGTTTAGCCAAACATGACAAACAAATTCAACATCAAAATCAAATTCATCATCATTACAGAAAGTTTAAAGACTAGAAACTGTAAAGAATAACCCAGAGTAATATATGCATTTGTAACAAAAATTCATCGATTAGAAAGACATGAAAAGTAGTCAACACTTCTTGTATTTAAGATGTACGTGTTGGGCCTGGGGTGTGACAAATGGAAAATAACCGGTGATTCCATACAATCTAATCACTATGTTTATTTACATAATCACATGCATTTAGCGTAATTTAATTACGTAACTATGTCGTTTATTAGATAACAGTGTTAGGACAAGAAAACAATGATAAAACATATGAGAATCCATAACAACTATTAATGACAATATTTTTAAGGTTCAATATCCCATACTATTAAACAAATAAAGCATAACAGTCATTACAAATATCAGTCTCAAAAACAAGTTCCATTCCGACAAATCAGATTTATTTAGTGAGTTCCTAGACTTCCTCACTTGATTTCCAGCATAACATCCAATCAACCTGTCACATACGTTAAAATAAAAGTCAATACATAAAGTAAAGGTGAGTACACAAGTTTGCATAGTAGTAGTAGTAGTAAAAAGCGTTTGCGCATAACCAGCATGTAACACGTAACGGGCGAAGCATGTAACTATCAAACAATGATATAACCTAACCACAAGACTGCGTTGTAGAGTATGCGCTACACATGTTCAGCAAACACATGAAGTAAAGTAATGTGATCCCTAGCAACCCCTGTTCACAACATGCGCTGAGTCCAAACTATAGTACTATCGTTGCTAGAGGCGATCTAGTGTAACACTGTATAAGCATAGTACAAGCATTCATAGATCACGTATAGCATGAGGGAGCGATTAGCATTTATAAAGTGTTTGCGTTGTGTGTTGTGTTTTGATATAGAACGTATGTAACACCCAAAAGTGCGTTAAACGAAAATGGGTTCGAGTACACTCACAGTGTGTGTTTAGCTAGTAAACACGAGTTGGATTGGATTGAAGGGAGCGCGTTGAGTTAGCCCGTGAATGGGAACAGAAGTATAAGTCTTCCACAATGTTGAACAGTGTATAAACAGAAGATCGGATGGTTAAGTGTTCGACAGGTGATCCGAACGGATGGGTTCCATCCGAACGGATGGTCATCCGAGCGGATGGCTATTTGAATGGATGGACATTCGAATGAGTTGTATTTGTTGCGAAAACGTTAAAATTCGGAGTTTAGTTTAAATCAATCGAAATTATAAGGGTTTGGTCATCCAAGCGGATGGTGATCCGGTCGGATGGCCATTCGAGTGAGATGATCTGTAGTTGAAGCTTTTGGTAAAATTTTCTAAGTAAAGTTTTGAGTTAACGAAGACGGCGTGACGACGTGTCAAACAACGAAATATCACCAAGTCCAGTTCATTCGGCCAGATGGTCTCAGCTCATTCGGACAGATGCGCTGTTCCTGATGAGGTTTCATGTTTGACTTGCAAATCAGTCCATCTCTCCGGTGGAAATCCGTTTTCAAGCCGGCTCTCAACTAAGGAACGAGTCGAGAGTCTGATTTAGTCCAGATTCCATCAATATCGTGTGAAAGTTGAAGAAAAGTTGAAAACAGATGAAAAAGTGTGAAAATCGTTCATTATTGAGTTGCAAAGTGTGAAAATCCTTTTGATCTGGAACCAATCTTGATTAAATGATGTTCCACAACAGTTTGCATAAGCAAACGAGTGGAGTCCACCTTCAAGAGGTATGAATCAGGTGATTTCGAGAAGAAAATTAGTGTATGTGCGTGATTTTGATGAAGAAGATGATTTAGAAGAGATTAGAGGTGAAGATTAGTGAAGATTTGAGGGGAAAAAGCTTACAAATTGGCCTTGATTCGCGACTGAGAGCGTGTGAGCGGATGGAAGTGTCAAAGTCAGAGAATGAAGGTGTACGGCGGTATTTATAGAGAGAGGGCGAAGGGTTAAGTCGGTTGCGAGCAACGTTCGGGCGGATGGCCATCCGGACGGCTGGTCATCCGAGTGGATGGTCATCCAGACGGATGTCCATTCGGACTGCCATGTTGTGTTTGTTAGTTTTCCAACTTTGGTTCGTTTGTTAAGCGTTGCGTAGCGTGTAATCGAGTTGCGAGTGAGCGTTTGAGCGTGTAAGCGTTGCGTTGGTAACCACATAACATTCAAACAAATAATCACACAAATAACACATATAACATAAGTAAATCCGCGTTTCGAGTCTGTGTTGAGTTTGCGTTTAGTCTAAATAAGCGATGTAAAATGCGATAAAGTGTGTTAAAATAGTAAGTGTTATAAGTAGCGTTTAAATGTGATAACCGCGTTTTGAATAAGCGTTGTAATATGCGTTTAAAATGCGTTGAAAATATAGGTTAACCCATTGTGCTAATCGAATCCCAAGAGTACAAGCGTTTATGAAAGAAATGACAGCGATAGGTAACGAACCGAAAAGTCGGGTTGTTACAATTATAATTACGCTGGGTAATCAGTGCCTATATAAACGATGCACCACCACCTAGTATTCTAAGTTTCTTGGACTAGGGTGTTATTTTGTGATTTTCAAATGTTTAATCTTCTGATTTCTTGTGCTTAATCTGGTATCCAAGCTCTTTGATTGTGTTATACATTATGGGATTCCCAATCAACAATGGTTGATTCATCCTTGGTCAAGATTCTTCATCTTCTACTTGTTTTTCTTACTTTTACCACTCAAACACCTAATCTATAGGTGTTTATGTGGTTGTCAATCATTATCACTATGATCCAAAGCTGATTTGGGACTCACAATTTGGTATCAGAGCCTTTGTGCTCTTGATTGACTGATATTTATAAAGATTTTCAAGGTTTTGAAGGTTTTTTTTTCTAAGTTTTCAACATTTTTTAAAAGTTCTTTGTGCAAATGGCTTGATTTGGTGTGTTTAATGAAAAGGTTGTTGTTAATCAGTGTTTAGGTTTGCATTTGGGTCATTTTGATACAAAATACCATGGTTTGTTGGCTGTTTGGGTGTGATTAGAGGGTTTTTGTTCGTACTAAAACCCTTCTGGACGTATTTAAGTTTGAAGGCAGTGTAGATAAACTTGAAGGATGCGTAATTATATTTACGCTACCTTCAAAACTCGTATTTGAGCGAGTCAACGTTTTTATCCGAAGGCGAATTCGGGGTCAGTGGTATAAATCTCTTACGATTTTATCACGGTGTTCGGCATTTTTAGCCAAGGTCTTTGTGTGTGTCTGGTTCGTCTGCGTAATTAATATTTTCGCCGGTCCAAGAAACTTGTGACTTAAACCAGCGTAAAAGAGATCGAGCATATTTATCTGAATTGAACTGAGATCTGATTAACCTGCGTAATTAATAATGTAATTAAGCCCAGTAACATATTTCAGCGTTTTTAGCAGCGTATTTGTGCCCAGTTCCAGTTAAACCTGTGTAATTAACTTGTTGTTAACAAATTGAACTTAAAACCGAATCAAAATGTCACTTAATCAACTGAACCCAATTGCTCAAGCTGAACTTGAAATCGGAACCGCAACCCGACCTCCAAAGTTGAAAGGATCAGCCTATTTCGGTAGTTGGAAAAACCGAATCAAATAATTCTTTGAGTATACAGACTATACTTAATGGATCTCTGTTACTGTCGGAGCTCATGTGCCAATGACAGTTCATGATGATATTCGTGTAATTAACAATGATCCCTTGACCTTCACTGATGATGATAAGGCATTGATCTAACATGACCGTCAGGCTCACGCTGCTCTGACAATGGCCTTATCAACTAATGACTACAACATGTTCGAAGAATACACTATGGAAAATGAACTCTGGTTGGCCTTAATTGACTACTATGAAGGCAATGAAGAAATGATTCAGAACAAGAGAGACATGGTTCAGAAAGAATATGATATGTTCAGAAGCGTTCACGGAGAAAGTTTGTCAGACCACATCAGACGATTCTTGAACATGATGACGAAAATGAAGAAGGCTGGTAACCTCGTTACTAACCATGCTGCAATCAAGAAGCTTTTGGACTCTCTTTCAAAAGAATGGAGCTTGCAATGTATGATGATCAAAAAAGACTTCTTGAATAGTCCGAATCCAGTCACACTCTCAGATCTAATCAACACTTTGAAGTCCTTTGAAATGGATGTCACCAAACAAGAAATGAATCAAGTCAGATACTCTTAGAAATCTGTCTAATCCACTGTTGCTCCCAAGAACATGCCATTCCTTGCTCCCAAAACCTCCGACGGTTCAAACTCACAAGCTGCAAATGAATCTTACTTCAATCCTTCCGCAAACTCTGCAAAGGCTCCACATTCTAATGAAAAGGCTCCTGTGGTCGGTGATGCTCAAGCTCTCAAGATCTCTACTGAACATGTTGCTCTATTTAACACCTTTCTAAGCAGCTATGAAGCACTTGTGTCAGGGGAGCTAAAACGAGACTTCTTTACCACTAAAGGCATGTATCAGGTAGATCCAGATGATATGGAGGAAATGGACTTGAATTGGTAAATGGCAATGATCACTCTAAGGCTGAAGAAGTTCCAAGACAAAACGGGAAAAAGGTTCTCGCTTGGGAAAGCTGGCTTTGACAAATCTAAGCTTCGGTGCTACAACTGCAAGAATCTAGGGCACTTCAAAAGAGACTGTCCACTGCTCAAATACGAAAACACTGAAGCTGCTCCTGCTAGAAGGCTGATTCCTATTGAAGAAAATGACAATGTTGCTCCTAACACTCCAAAGGCTTTGGTAGTGGAAGACTATGATTGGGCCGAGGAGATTGCTGAAGCAAAAGATTAAGTTAACAAAACTCTCATGGAAAAGATTTCAACTGGATCGGCTCTACGTCCATCAAACTTTCTTGGCAACAAAAGTGCAGGTATTCCCAAGGGAGATGAATCTTCAGAAAAAGGACTGAAAAGCATCGTCAACACCAAGCCTGCAGCTGACAAAGGAAAGGAAGAGGTTGGAAAAGCTGAGCCAAAGGAGAAGTCTCAAGAAGCTAGAAGTAGTGTCAAGAAAGAGAAAGAACAAGTCCCTGAAGCAGTAATGAAAGTAGAGTCCGATAAAGATAATGAGGAAAAGGACTTGGTAAATGACGTGTTTGCAAGTGTGTACGCGTTTAACTGTATTTTAAGTACCTTTTTACTCTTTTATCAAGTCTTAAATTTATAAAACACGATATAACACTATCACTCTCTACAACACGCTAGGACAAGTGCACCTATCATTGGCATAGTATAGTGATGGTAAGATACCGAGGTCGTCCAAGGACACAAGAGCTTTTAATATCGAAATACTGTCGAAGCCTAAGCTAACCAAATTTTGAATAAAGATTTTTAATAAGTAAAATAAAGAAACTAAATAAATAAAAGAACAAATAGACAAGATAGACTCACTTGGTTCCGATTCATCATTTATGTATCCTTTGTTGATTTCTGCACTGTGGGTTTTTCTAGAGAATATCTTAGTTATAGTGGCATGTCCCTCTTTTGGAGGCAACACTACCCTCAACCATATTGGTCTGAGTCAGCAGGGATACAGTCCCGCAAGGCTAAAATATTGAAAGATAATTAAGTAAGTTATTAATCCAAAATGTGGCATGTCCCTCTTTTAGAGGCAACGCTACCCTCGACCATATTGGTCTGAGTCAGCAGAGATACAGTCCCGCAAGGCCGGTTTAAAGTTTTAATAGTAGTTTATTTATAAGGGATTCAAACTTTACGATCAATCTTGGATCCCGAGACTACTACACACACTCTAAGGATGGATGATGGATGAATGTGGTGGATGATGGTGGTATTGTGGTGGTGGAGTGGTGGCAGGTGTGAGGAAAGTGTTTTGCCAAGGGATGAGTTGCAAGTGAACCAAGCACCTCTATTTATAACTGAAAACAATGAGTTTACACTTCCCTGTGCCTGGTAGGCACGACCCCGTGCCCTTCTCCTTCTCTGTCTTCATTTAATGCACTTGTTAGTCCAGATGCTTACACGGCCCCATGTTTCAACGGTACGGCCCCGTGGCCCTTGTACTTGCTGTACGATCCAAGATTTGCAAATATGAGAGTTGACCACGGCCCGTATCCATGAGACACGGCCCCATGTACGTTGTCTGCTTTTGTTTGTCTTTTTCTTCAGGGAATCTTGAGTGGGGCACGACCTGTGCTTGGCTTCTGGTTTGTTGTTTTTGGTCTTGGGGTGAAGCTCGGAGGGTCGGTAAAGTGTATCAGCTTCCCTTCCTTTGTATTCATGTTGGTTTTTGCCATTAATTTGTTCATTTTGTACATTTAAGTTCTTTTAATCCTGAAAATCAAAAGTATACAAAGAAACACACTTTTTCCAACGTTAGTACTAAAAAGGTTGTTTTTGTACCTTATTTGATATAATTTCTATGTTGCACTTGGTGCATATCAGTAAATAGCATTCCCTATGAATTCAAAATCAAACTATGCTCACAACCGTGTGTCAATGTCGTGGCTCATTATAAATCTCTCAACCGTGACCTAATCAGAGAAAAGGAAAGAGTTTTGCAATTTAATAAGGAACTAAAACAGAACGAAGCTGCATATCAAAGAAAGTTGAACTCAACTTTGGCTGAAATGCAAACTTTAAAAGAAATTATTTTCAGAAAAGATTTCCTAATAAATGATTTAACTGAAAAACTAGAGAAATACAAAAATAAAAACAATAAATTGCAAATCATAATTGATAAATGGAATGTCAGTAATGTCACGCCCCGACCCGCAACGGAATAGATGATCAGGACATGATTGGGTTGATCCAAAGCTTATGACTTGCTATTATGTGTTTTAAATAATCATTAATCAAGTCTAAATGTTTCACATAGCAAAATAATCCAAATAAATACTTACATATATAAGACATTGTTCATAACAAAAAACCACATAAATCCGTTTCTTGTTAACTAAGGCCCATCCTATGTCCAATTTTCTCTTCAAGCCTGTTCACCTGTATCATGTGTAAAAATAGTTTTTTTGGGTCAACAAAGGTTGGTGAGTGAACCTTATTGCTATTAGAAAAACGATATGTTTAAATTTGGTTTATTGAGAAAACGTGCGTTAACCAATGTAAGTAAATATGTTGTATGTCATATATCAAAACTTATAACACAATCTCAAACAATAAACAAACCAGTTGAAATGATTCAAATGCATGTATGCATGTTGCACAATATTATGGTATGCTAATGAATGTATGCATGTTGTACGGTATTATGGTGTACTGCAAGGTCTAAGCTCAATCAAACGGAGCTAACCTCGTATGGTTGGCAACATCGAGTTTCGCTCATTGGTAATGGGAACCGACGAGCCTATGATGATGTGATGTCCAAAATGAATCAGATGAGTGTTGATGTTTTAGTTCGTTGGGCTGGTCTTCCTGTAACTGAAGCATCATGGGAGAATTCGGAAGAGATGAAGGCGCGACTTCCAGATGTTAATTTTGACTTTTGATTTTGGGGTCAAAATCTGTTTAAGAAAGGGGTATTGTTACGTGAATAATAGTTGAGGGGTCCAAATTGTAATAATGAATAGTATAGGGATGAGTCCTATCAAGTATAGTAGTAGTTGGTTAAGAGTTAGTCAGGATCGTTGTGCTTAACAGAAGTTGGTAATGACAGTTGGTATCCTTGAGTTGAGCTAACTTCTATGTCTTTATCTCTCTAACTCTCTCTAATAATTAATAGAGTTAAATTCACGTACAAAGTGTCTTATCGTACAAAACGTACGAAAGGCATGAAAAAACAAAAAACGTGGTGACATTTTCGTAATTATTTATTCGTAGAGTAATTATCAAAATTACTCTACAAATGATCTTGTAGGGTAATTTTGATCTTGTAAATGTTCTTATAGCGTAATTTTGATCTTGTAGGGTATCATAATTACTTTACAAATGATCTTGTATGGTAATTTTGATCTTGTAAGGTAATTTTGTAGAGTAATTTTGAATTGTATGTTGTTTGATAAATTTGCAGAGTAATTTTGATACACTCGTAGAGTAGTTTTGATACACTTGTAGAGTAATTTTGATAATTACGCCACAAGATCAAAATTACTCTACAAGATCAAAGTTACCCTACAGATCCAGAGCCGGTCCTAGAATTTTGGGGGCCCAAAGTGAATTAAAAATTTGAGGCCTTTTTTAATTTTTTTAGGCTCGTAATTTCGGTTTGTATCTCACATGAAATATATTAGGAAGAAACTTATAAAGCACTTAACCATTATATAAACTAGATGATTTCCCTAATCAAATAATGTTGAGATCTAATACATAAATCAAATCTAAGTTGGTCAAAATAGTTTAACCTAACAAATAACAACTTACATTATGTGTGAAAGGAATTAAAACATGCTACTTATTTTAAGTATACTATTGTTATTAGTTAGAAATAATTTTTTTTAAATAAATCTTACATGGACGTATCATGTTAAAAATTGTGTGGACAAAATATTTTAGCTTATTAAATTAAGAGATGTGATTAAAAAAATGCATTTATAACCCTTTATTAAACGAGTGAGTGAGGTGATTAATAGTTTTGAAAATGGGTAGCGGGTGGGATTCGAACCCAACCCTTTACAAAAACCAAATCTTGTTCTTACCACCAAACTACAATTGTATTAATGTTAACAAATATCACAGTAAATACAATATTCTTTTTTTATAAATATAGATTTTTTATTTTTTTATTTTGGACGCCCTATTTTTTCGGAGGCCCTAAGCCGTCGCCTAGCCCAGTTACAGTAACGGGCCGACTATGACAAGATCATTTGTAGAGTAATTTTGATAATTACTCTACGAGTAAATAACTACGAAAATGCCACCGCGTTTTTTCAGCAAAACCTTCAGTTCGTACGTTTTGTATGTTAAAGATATTTGTATTTGATCTTTTGTCATAAATAATAAGGTTAGGGTTTGCAATTCAGAAAAGGGTGGCGGCGCAGCTTGTTGTCTGTATATCTTCTGTTTTGATGTAAATTGGCAAGTTTTTTAGTAAAATAAACATCTTAATACAAGTATATATATAAATAAATATATAGGGGAAGGTTCAAATGAAAACCACTAGTATTGTGAAAACTCGAAAACTAATTAAAAAAGCCAGAAAAACATACAAATTTTTTTTGCATACCAATTTTCGCCATTTTTATATATAAAAAAATTTCAAAAAAAAAATTGTAGTGCACATATGTAATACTACACATGTGAAAAAAAAATTATATAAAAAACCTGCGATTTTTATAAAAAAACTGAAAAAAATTGGTGTTTTTTAGGTTTTTTTTAGTTAGTTTTCGAGTTTTCACAATAAAAGTGGTTTTCATTTGAACCTTCCTCTATATATATATATATATATATATATATATAGAGGCCGGTTAACGTACAATACCTCTTATTCTACATTATGTACGCGATGCCCTCAGCCGTACGATCTTCAATCGATCAAACGCGAGCGGAACTAATTTAAATGATTAAATTAATCATTTTAATATATCTAAATCATACCAGGAAGGTTAAACGTCATTGTGAGGTCATAAATCTCTGTAATTGACCGATGATAGTTCAAAATCAAACCCTAAATCAAATTCAAAAACCTGAAAATCTTCTTCCCCAACCTCCCATTCGTTCCTTTTAGTGCGATATCGATAATAAGAACTACTAATTTGGGAGTTGTAAGGGTCAAACGGAAGAAGACTGACAATGATCGACCAACAATCGAAGAAGATGAACAGTAACACACACACAGATTTTTCACATGCGATATTCAATTTTCTACATGCTATTCTACACACCCCATGCCATTTTTCACATTACCCCATGCTAGCCATTTTTTCACATGCGATATTCAATTTTCCACATGCGATTCTACACACCCCATGCCATTTTTCACATTACCCCATGCCATTTTTTCACATGTGATATTCAATTTTTCACATGCGATTCTACACACCCCATGCTATTTTTCACATTACCCCATGCTAGCCATTTTTTCACATGCGATATTCAATCTTCCACATGCGATTCTACACACCCCATGCCATTTTTCAAATTACCCTATGCCATTTTTTCACATGCGATATTCAAATCTTCCACATGTGATTTTGTCCATCTACACACCCCATGCCATTTTTCACACTACCCCATGCTAACCATTTTTTCACATGCGATAAGTATTGAATTCGCACCAGATCTGCACCTGCTCGAACGGCTAGGAGGATCGCGTACGTATCGTACGATAAGCGCATTTGTATTTTACTCTTTACCTATATATATATATATATATATATATATATATATATATAGGGTAAGGTTCATGCGAGAACCACCTTTATTGCAAGAACCGCGAGAACCAATGTGAACACAACCTAAAATAGCTAAAAAAACCTAAACCCCCCCCCCAAAAAAAAAAAAAAAAAAAAAAAAAAAAAAAAAAAACCTAACCCCCCCCCTCCAAAAAAAAAAAAAAAAAAAAAAAACCTCCCCCACCCCCCAAAAACCTAAACCTAACCCCCCCCCCTCCCAAGCTAAAATGCTAAAAACTAAACCCCAAAAAAACCTAAAAAAATCTAAAAATTTTTTTTTTTAATATTCTTTATGTTAAAATCGCTACTTTTAGTAGCAAAATTTTTTTTTTTGCTACTAAAAGTAGCGATTTTCTTATAAAAAATATTAAAAAAAAATTTGTGTGTTTTTTAGCTATTTTTAGGCATTTTTGGTTGTGTTCACATTGGTTCTCGCGGTTCTCGCAATAAAGGTGGTTCCTCACGGATCTTTGTCCTATATATATATATATATATATATATATATATAGAGAGAGAGAGAGAGAGAGAGAGAGAGAGAGTATAATGTACTTCAAGGCTTAACCTACATTAACATACATGACAAAAAATATAACGTGCGTTATTATCATAGAACGTGCGTGATTATAGTCTCATGCGTGATTATGTGGTCCCATGCGTGATTATGTGGTCCCATGCGTGATTATACCCTTGATCCAACGGTTACCATTGTCTCCTACGTGATGTATGATAAGGCTTTTTGTATGTTAACCTTACTCTATATATATATATATATATATAG
This sequence comes from Helianthus annuus, assembly GCF_002127325.2. NCBI lineage: Eukaryota > Viridiplantae > Streptophyta > Magnoliopsida > Asterales > Asteraceae > Helianthus > Helianthus annuus. Next base: position 60,520,024 of record NC_035434.2, read on the forward strand.
AAAGAGAGAGAGAGACATGTTAACCGGGGGGGGGGGGGATATTCCACGGTCCTCCCAACCGCCGGAGTGTGACACTCCGCAGGTTAGCTTAGTCCCATAGCCACCTGGGGGTTAATACCCTATACCGAGTCGATCCGTTTCTCCATGGAAGAGGTAGGAGGCTGGTGACCTTCCCTGGAGTCGAACCCGGGTCTCTGGGGAGAGAAAGGGTGGGACTGGCCAACTGGGACACCCCAATTGGTTGACGTACAATGGCTCTTATCGTACAAAATGTACGCGATCATCCCAGCCGTACGATCTGGTGCGAATTCACTCTTAAACATGCGACTTGTTCTGAAAAAACCAACATGCGAAATTGTTACAAAAAAACCAACATGCAATTTCATCATATTTACCAACATGCGAAATTGTTACAAAAAAGACAACATGCGATTTCATAAAAAATACCGACATACGATTTCCAACATGCTTTTTTATAACATGTGATTTCATAATCGCGTACGAGCGTACAATAAGCCCTACTGTACGTTACACTTTTTCTATATATATACATAATATATTTATTAAATACCTGATATCATTTTTTATGACATGTAACTAAAAAGCAGTTTAGTACAAAAACAATATGATTATGAAAAATGTGGGGATGATGTTGTAATGACGTAGGATTAGAGAGAACGTGTTTCTTTTCATATGAGTAGAAATCTAACGTGACAACTACTAGACACATTTGTCGTGTTTTTAAACCCTTTGGGTAAAAGATGGTCACACTTCAAGAAATACAAATCACTAAATGACCATTTTTTAGCTTTTCCTCATATAGGTTCACGTGAAGTGTACAATAACATCGACACGTTACACATCTCAACAATTTCCCATCCACGCAACACACGATAACCTTTTCTTACCCAATATTGCGACTAGCTTTTGAGATATGTGGCCGCGACAACGCACTAAAATTCGAGCTAAAAAGTAAACGGTACAAACAATTTAACAAAAAGTAACACATAGAGAGTTGATGCCAAGTCTAAAGTTAAACGATGAGGATGAATGCAGAAGCCTAAACTAGAACCCTAAAAGTTACAAAAAGAACTACATATGTTTAGAATCCTACTAAATGATGAACAATAGGTTAGCTAAGGCAACTACTAAACTCCAGCCGCCTGGGTACCAAGAATCCGATCTCGGCGTTCTACATATTCCAACGGAAACCAACCCGCCTTCCCTTCACATTCGCCTTCAGCCCAACCATTGGTTGACACCTGGCCACATAATAAAAGTTAAGAATGACAAATTAGATTTGCAGTTCACTACCAATGATCTCTAGATCAAGTGGTGGAGGGTTTGCATTTCTCTTGAGAGATGCAGGTTCGACTCCCACTTGGTGCAGAGTGAGGCACTGGTGGGCAATGATAGGAGACCCAGGGAAACCTGGGTTGGATCCTTGAGCCAAACGGGTTTTACCGGTAATTTCACTGTCGTGCCTACGGGCGGGTGGGTTACCGGGTTTTCCCCGGAATTGGTGGTGGACTCGGGTTACTCTTGGAGTACTCCGTTTGTCCAGTGGGTGCCCCGAGAGTGCTCGGGATTGAGTTTGTTGGCCGTTCAAAAAAAAAAAAGATTTGCAGTTCACTACTCAAAATGATATAGTTTTTGTTTCTCTCAAAAAATGAATTTATTCATATTAATCTTAAAATTATAAAGTAGCATAAGAAACTTTTTTGGACCTTTCGAACAACAACGTAGTCCCCAACCGTTAAACTCAGCTCAGCATCCGACTCTGCTTCATATGGATGTATGACCTATGGTTCAAAAAATTATGACAGTTAATTAAGCCATCATTTTCAAACTAAACATTCCTGAAATTGATTGCATACCTCTGCAAGAAAGTAGTCCATATTATCTGTAGAGTTGCCGTTTCTTTGAGGAGCAGATACACTATTCTTGGATTCATCTTCAGGTGGCAAAACCGCTGCTGCTGTCGGAGTAGCGTCAATCCTTTGACGTTCTTGCAACATCTAAAAACACGACACCGCCATATGAATGGGTTAATTCGGATTATGATGTCTAAAAGTCAAAAATGTAACTAAAAGAGGAAATAGGGTCAAAATCGCGAAACGGTATACTTTCATGCATAGCTAAATCCTCCGAAAATCATATTAGTAAAAAGAATAAAATGCCAAAATGGTCCCTGAGCTTAGGTCACTTTAGCCCAAAAACGAAACCTTTTGAATATGGGTCCCTGAGGTTTCAATTTTGATGCCATTTTCATCCAAAAGGTAAACTGGGTCAGAATTTTCTGTTAACCTTCATCTTTTTTGTCGTGTTCCTCATTTTAATTTAGTTATAAAGGGATAAAAAGACAATTCTACCCTTCATTAAAATGAGGAACACGGCAAAAAAGGTGGAGGTTAAGAGAAAATTCTGACCTAGTTTGCTTTTTGGATGAAAGTGGCATCAAAAATGAAACATCAGGGACCAGATTCAAAAGGTTTCATTTTTGGACTAAAGTGGCAAAAGTGACCTAAACTCAGGGACCATTTTGGCATTTTACTCTAGTAAAAATATATATATTATTACTGAAGTATGATAATTTTTGTAATCATATTTAACATACTGGTTTGTTATTAAAAAAAAACAAATCAATGCCGGTTGTGATCAGACATTTCAACCCATTACCCAACCCACCCCACCACCCGATCCGTCATTTTTGGCATTTTAGTAAATAGGAGTGTTCATTCAATAAATCGGACTAGAAGAAACCAAAATTTAAATTCAGTTATTGGATTTTCAAATCGAGTTAGCATCCCCAAATTCGGTTTTCAAATTCGAATTTGCAATTTTCGAAACGATTTTAGATTTTTACCATGTATTTGAATTCAAATTAGGAAAAAAATCACATATTTTTTTCTTTAATTTTCACAATGCGGTTTATTCAAACCGACAACAATTTGAACCGAATTCGAATTGGTTTTTCGAATTTAAACAATTTCAAATTCGAATAACCCTAAAACCGACCGGATGAACACCCCTACTAATAACGAGCCTGTTCTTCCTTTTTCATGTTAGAATGAGTGTCGGGTGTAACAGATACCTCGTCCTCGAGTCGATCAAGTATATGAACAACTTTCTCATAGTGATGCTTCTCTGCTTCAACCTTCAATAACGATAAAATATTCAACGCAACATTTCAAATTTAATTATCCCAAATAACTTTACATAAACAAAAAACATTAAGAATGAAGTAACAACGGGCATATGTAATGCGTAGTTTACCATGGTTATGAGGCGTTGAAGCGTTAACCTCTGTTGTTGAGCTTCCACAGCTGACATGGTAGCAACGGCTTCTTTACCCAATATATTCATGCTTGATTTTAGCTCCTGAAGTCTAGCTTGTGCAGCTTCGAATTTTGACACGTTATCAGGATTCCCGTCGGATTCCTTCACTTTGGCCTGCCTTCTTGCAACTTCAATCACCTATTGAGATTCCACAAGAATTAGCTAGGGCTGCAAATGAACCGAACATTCAGCGACCAGTTCGTTAACCGTTCGGCGGGAACGCTTGTTTATGTTTGTTCGGTAACATGTTCGTTTATGCTTGTTTGTGTTCGATAGTTCGCTAGCGTTTTTTAGTTTTGAAATTTCATTTAAATACTTTAAAATTCCGACAAATACAATATTTAATAAGCATCAGTGTATTATATATTCTGTTCATGAACGCTTGTTTGTGTTCATTTGTTCCCATTGTGTTCATGAACATTAGACTGTGTTCATGGACGTTTGTTTGTGTTCGTTGCCTTAAATTAACGAACGAACACTTACACGTTCATTTCCTTCACGAACATAAAATCACGTTCGGTAAGTGTTCATGAACACATATATTTCCTTATCAAACGTACACGAACAAGACCGTGTTTGTGTTCATTCGGTTCGTTTGCAGCCCTAAGAATTACCGTTAGGATTAGAGGTGGCTGATCAAAATTAACCCTTTTAGTCCAAAATTAAATAATAAATATAGAGGACCGCTCAATACACAACCAATTTTAAGTTAAAAAAACCGCATAAATACATGTACCTGTTGCTTTAAATGTGACATAAGATGGCTATGTAATCGCATAGCCGCCTTTTTTTTCTACAAGTGCTTACGCGGTTCTCAACTTAAAATTGGTTATGTATTGAACCCGCATGTGTGTGTGTGTGTGTGTGTGTTAGTATTTAAGATTAAGTTATATTAACCTGAGATTCAGCTTCTTGTCTGACTCTGTCATATCTTTGAGCATGACGTCGAGCATCCTCCAAAGGAGCTCCAACAACCATAGCTCTTAAAGGTTCCGCAACCTATAGTTGAAGAGATTATTATTTAACTTTGTGACTATATAAGATGACAAATGACTATATAAAATAAGTTTTTTATTAGACGGTGAAAGTACTATTTACCTGTGTGCCAAGGGCTTTCAAGAGATTTTCTCTTTCCTTTTCGATATCCATACGAGCACTACTGTAACTCATTGCTGCTTTGGACAGAGCATTACCACTGGTGCATGTGTTCTCCGCACCATATTTCCTGCTGTCTTCAGATAGTTTAGTACCTACGGGCAAAAGTGCACACACAAACAGTTACTGACATTACAATAAATTCTGAAGGTAGTTTACGCAATAGCTAGCTTACCGATTTCAACTTGCTTTGATCCAACTACAATAAAACCCTCGACACCACGGACAATGTCACGTTGAAAGTGCTGGTAGGAAAACAAGAAATTGCATATAGGGTGAAAAATAACAACAATAATTAAAATATATAAAAGCACAAAGTAACAGATTCAAACGTAGGAAACCTTGGCAGCTCGGGTAGATATGTAAAGCTTTTCAAGCTTTTGATGCTGCTGTAATTCGATTTCATTGGCTAGTAAATCTTCTGAACCTCCAAGCCCACCAGCAAATTGTTTGAGAACAGCCTACCATATATGACAACAAGTGGAAAAATGTTAGCAAACAGGAAATCAATAAATCGACACAAAAAAAAAAATTATGAAAACCGGCACAGTTTACAAGCTGGAATTTTAATTACCTATATGAAAAACTATATTTTAAGGTCAAAAAAATCGAAGGAAAAGAACAAATAATTTGTCAAGTAACTCGTAACCATTTTTTGGAGTTTGTAACCTCCATGTCCAAATATGTTTTAAATTTTCAGAGAGAAAATTTTATGTATCTCGTAATGCTATATACACAAAGTTCAATGAGCATTTTGAAGGCCACATGCCCAGTGCAAGTTATGTTTTACCTAATCTTATTGGTTAGCAGGGTATAGGTGGGATTAGTGCGTTTTACCGATAACAGGTACTTAAAGTCAATTGTAAAAAGAAAGTGCAATGACCGTAGACTAAACTCTTAACTGTACTGATCAAGATCATGGTCAAATGTCATTTTGTAAACAGTAAACCCATAGTTATTAAAGGCGTTAGGCGCACTCAAGGCGCATAGGCCTCGCCTGTGGCCTAGGTGCAAAGCACAAAAAAAGCTAGCGCCTGGGAAAAATAAAGCGCATAATGAAATAAAATTAAAAATATATTATGTATTAGAAAAAGTAAAACTATTCTTCAAACAAAATACCTTAATCATCTATTTAGTACCAAAAGTTCTAAAATATTAGTGTAGAAAAGTAGTTTTCCATGTATAAAAGTAGAAATCTGGCTAAAATCTTGTCGGAATTTAGAGAATTTGGCCGGAAACTCTTCGGAATCTAGGAATCTCGCCGGAATGTGCGCCTGAACCATCATCTGGAGAATTAAAGCGCAGCTTCTTCTACTTAAAGCGCAACTGCCTCACCTCGCCTGAAAAATGAGCCTAGGCGCAAGAGGCGATGGCTTTTAACAACTATGAGTAAACCTATAACAATAATTTCGGAGCTTGAAATTCAGAATCGTACTTTGATGTGGGATGAGACGTCACATTGTTTCCCATTAGGACGAGATACTACACAACGCTAACTATGTAAAATTGATCATACAACTTTTGAGTGTTTCGTGCACTACCACCATGACCGATTAGCTAGCAATTGATCATTTTCCCGTCTCAAGTCTTGGCGTAAACCATGCGTGGAACTGTAAAATGTAAATCGTTTCCAAAATACAAACTTCACTTTATTTTCTAGCATAGTTATTAAAGGTGTGAGGCGCACTCAAGGCGATTTGTTGGGCCTGGGGGCGCTCGCTTTAATAACTATGTTTTCTAGCACAAATGCAATATGACATTTTTTGGAGCAAATGGAACCTTGATCTAAAACAGACATGCCTCGTATAGTTGTGAGTCAAAGTTAGGGTGGTCCGTAGAGGTTTATATGTAAAAACAACCTACAAAATGAAGAAGTAATGAAAGGTTTACTTGATTATTAGGTATGTATGTAAAACATATGAGATATATGCAGGCAGCATTTGGTTGCAAATAAAGCTTATTTAGTTGTGCATAGAGGCGGTCGCAGCGAATAAAGTAGCTACAATTTCAGTTCATAAAACGAAGACATGCTACGAGACGACACACTAAACATGACCTCTAGAACAGATTATTACAAACTCCATAGGCAGCACAATATTTAGCAAAGCAAATCAACACTCAACAAAACTCAAACTAAAGACACAAATTATCCTTCCATTCCATTCCATTCCACAAATAAAAAGAAGGTAAATTATGAATTGGGATCTTGAATTTGAAGATGAAAAGTAAGTAATAAGCTGGTAAACCTAGGCTAGAACAATTGGTAAATATAATAGGATAGTGAAGAATGAAGAGTGTTTGTGATGGATTTGGAAGAATGAAGAAGAGACCTGCTGTTGTCTGGCGACCTGTTCTCTGAGCTTGAGAGCTTGTTTTCGTATGGCGTCCATGGTTTGGTGTACGTTGTGATTGGAATTTGGGGATGCTTTTTGAATTCAGGCTTCTCAACAAACTCAGACTAGTGAATGTTGGTTTCGATATTTTAAGAGTTAGTCAAAAGGTTTCATTTATTTTCGGAAAGTTTTATTGTTGACATTTTATTTTACTGTGTTAACTTAATCTATTTTTCTTTTGTTAACGAGAATCGCAATTTAGTCATTTTATATGTAATTCTGTGAACTAGAAGGACAATTCGGCCATATAAAATGACCGAATTGCATTTCTCGTTAACATAAATAATGAATAAAGTTAACCCAATAGACTAAAATGGCAACGTAAAACCTTTTTGAGCCCACAAGTAAAAAATTAAACATTTGGATTAAACTGTCAAAATAGGCCCAAATCATTGACTAAAATGACATTTAACTCGTAAATAAATATATGCTTTTAGTTCTATTTCTGGAAATTCACATTCCACCCTGATATTTATCTAATATTCTTTTATAAAATTATTTAATTTAAAAAATTATATCTAACTCTCTATCTTACTCACAAGCACTTATTTTATTGTTTTTTTTTCTTTTGTCTTACACACCCACAATAAAAATATATAGGGTTGAATAAGAGCCTCTAAATATACATGTATACTTTAGTTTCAAGTTTGGGATATTTTGTCATTTTACTCCAAATGTTTCATTTTTTGTAGGTCCAAAAAAGTTTCATCGTTGTCATTTTAGTCCACTGGGTTAACTTCATCCATTTTCCTGTTAACATGAAGCACAATTCGGTCATTTTATATGTAATTATGTGAACTGGAGGGGCAATTGAGCCATATAAAATGACCAAATTGCATTTCTCGTTAACATAAATAATGGATGAAGTTAACCCGGTGAATTAAAATGGCAACAATGAAACCTTTTTGAACCCACGAATGAAAAATTAAACATTTAAATTAAACTATCAAAATAGCTCAAACCATAGACTAAAATGACATTTAACTCATAAATAAATATATATGCTTTTAGTTCTTATTTCTGGAAATTCACATTCCGCCTTAATATTTATCTAAAATTCTTTTATAAAATTATTTAATTTAAAATAATCTTTATATCTAACTCTCTATCTTACTCACAAGCACTTATTTTATTATTTTTTTTCTTTTGTCTTACACACTCACAATAAAAATATAGAGGGTTAAATAAGAGCCTCGAAATATACATGTATACTTTAGTTTCAATAAAATTTTCTCGATATAAAGATTCTAGTGTATTGGTATTTTCTTTAAATTATATAAAATATATTATTATAGAGACTCCATTGTGAATGTTTTTCTTTGTCTATATAACTTAAATAAAAAACTTACTTTTCTTTAGAATTTATTTATATTTAAAAAATTTGTGATTCTCTATCTATATCTTTATCTTACTCACATACACATATTATTGATTTTTTTTCTCTTTCTCATAAACCCACATAAATTATATAAAGATACATATTAACACTACAAATATAGTTGGTTATTCTTTATTCTCTAAAACTTATCTCTAAAATAGAGAACGAGATGTGGAGGCGTTTTAGTTATTCTCTATTTTTTTCTTTATACTTTAGAGAAAGTTGGGGTTTAGAGAATGGGATGTGAATGCTCTAAACCTGCGGGTTATGACAGGTGGCAAATATGGTGCATTCACTACTAAAAACAAATGAGAGAACCAAAAAAATGATAGTTGTAATATGATCAAACAGGATATTAGAAAACAACAAATCTATAATATGTTTGTTTGTGCTCGACGTATCGGTACTGGTTTGGCGTATCAGTACTGGTTCGATTTTCAGTTCATCATGGTATAACAAACGAAAAAAATCTAAAAAAGGATGTCTTGATTATTGTTAAATGAAATAAAAAGTTAAAAGGTTATATAAGAAAATAATTTAGTTAGATGATAAATCAAAAGATGATTTAAAAAAAGTAGTAACTATTATTTGGTTTAGTTTAAGTTTAATAATAAAAGTATAAAGAAACAAAAAGTTTTAAAAAGATGGTTAATGTAAAAACAATAAGAATAACGAAGGGGAAGGTCTAGAATCCACTCTGGCTGAAAGCTCCTTGCATATTATCTGCGAACAAAGAAACATCATTAGTCTTAATGCAGGAGGTGGCCTCCCGCATTTGGACTCTGGTGCGAGAATAAGTTAAGGGTTCTCGAGAGTTAATAAGCTTAAGAGAATAAGAAAGTATAGTTTTAGAGAGAGAGAGAGAGAGTAGTGGAAGGAATACCTTAGGAGTTGTGAGGAGACTCCTTTATATAGGCAGGGTTCTCAACCTTTAGGGAAGCCTCCTCGATAGCTCATCTTCTACATGGGGTAAGTCTTATCCTCTGAGGTGTTGCTTGTGCGGGCTGCCTTACCTCTTTGTTGAAAGTTTGAATTGTGAGTCTCAATGTTACTTTTGCACACTTTTGGATAAAGTTTCATAAGTTTGACTTTGCAGCCTCGGGACTTGTTGAGTGTACAGTAACTGAGCTTCCAGCTATTGGTCATCTGTGTGACTGCTTCCATCTCTGCTGAGTGGGAGTTTCCGGGTACCCACGTTATCCCCCCCCCCCCAGTCATAAGTATCTATGGTGTAAGCATATGTGCTTGTGACTCGGTGAATTCTTGTTTTGGGGGCTTAGTTGATTTGGAATACCTATTCCTTCTGTTTTTTTTTAACAGAATTATTTGGGGTCCTGCGGAGGAGCTATAGGCCCCTTTGTCTAGTTTGATGTTATGGCATATTTGTCCTAGCAACTTTCGTTGGTGATACTAGAAGCTGATAGGTAAATATGAGGAAACTAGAAACTAGGAGCAATTTTCCACCTAGTCTGGTAGCTAGAAGCTTGTTGCTAGAAGCTACTAGCTTAGAGGTGTACAAGTGTAGAAATTGTTTTCTAAAAAGTCCCTTTCTTTTATCTGTGTACCTTCGTTGTGCTTTTCTACGCAGGCCACGTACACATGCAAGTTGCATTGGATAGCTGGGACTTGAGTAATGGGACGTTGCAGCAGGGTAGGGGATCATTACCTTGGCCTTCCATCTGTCAGCAATTTTAATCCCCACCTTCCACCAGTCAGCGGTTTTAATCCCCATCTTCCACCGTTGATTGGCGTGCTTAGATAGTAACAATAAAATTGATACAGAACACAACCGAGTTTTAAGGATAAAACACTAATACTAACTACATACATTCTGGGCAAGCGTACCTATCAGTATATAGTATAGCCTAGGTAAGTACCCAAGTATCAATTTGTGGACACCACAATCTACTAGTACTGAATCTGGTACTTAATATTCAATCGATGAACTAAGAAAATTAATACTTAAGATCTAACAACCTGAATTACTGAGAATTACTACCAAGAGTTAAGAATGTATAACCATCCTAGACTTGAATCAACAAAGACTACTTCGATTGATGATGGACAATCTTGCTAAACCACTCCAAGACTTAACTTGCCTATGGCTATGGCGTATAAAGTGCTAAAATAGACTAGGGTTGCGTAAGGTTAGTCTTATCAAACTAGGGTTAAGGCTATAGATACGCATTTAGACCTATTTCAATAAAGCTAGTGATAGTACAAATTCTTATGATTTGACGTTTCTAGCCTAGTGCTCAAGGCGGTTAACGAACCGAGCGAATTACAACTACAAGGTGAGGCATCTAGAAAACCTAATTAGTTTCTAGACTCTTTTAATCGAATCCTTCCCATAAGCAGCATATATGTCTAACCAATTATGACGATTAGCTATCTATTATCGATTAAGTATCAAGCCCTAGGCTAATGGATGTCAATATACCCTAGAGATAGCAAGTATTGAATCTAACATGCATAACCTCATAGAAAGACCAATATCACCACACAACTAACATCATAACCAATTTCAAATACACACATATGCATCTCAAGAACTTTACCATACTACACTACTAAAATCATACAAGTAGGAAATCTATCATCAATCATAAACAATCATTGTATCATCTCATATGGAAAGTTAAAACTAAGTTTAGCCAAACATGACAAACAAATTCAACATCAAAATCAAATTCATCATCATTACAGAAAGTTTAAAGACTAGAAACTGTAAAGAATAACCCAGAGTAATATATGCATTTGTAACAAAAATTCATCGATTAGAAAGACATGAAAAGTAGTCAACACTTCTTGTATTTAAGATGTACGTGTTGGGCCTGGGGTGTGACAAATGGAAAATAACCGGTGATTCCATACAATCTAATCACTATGTTTATTTACATAATCACATGCATTTAGCGTAATTTAATTACGTAACTATGTCGTTTATTAGATAACAGTGTTAGGACAAGAAAACAATGATAAAACATATGTTGGTTTTCGTCGTATTTCGAAACCAATCAAACAATGTCCTAAAAGTGTTGGTAGAAAGTGCTGCGTGCACTATTCATGGTTACACTATTCATGCCAGCAAACCGTGAAAACGGAACGAAACAATGAAAAATGACACATGGATAACATAACTGAGTCCATTTACATGAGAAAACACTAATGTGAAAACATATCTTGCAATAACACAAGACTTTCCGGTACAATTCCCTAATCGCTAAATCGTTCGTTTCACTAAAAATATAACATTTTTAACTCGGCCGTATTAATAATTTAGCATTTCTGGGACTTCGGAACTATGACAAATGATAACAACCATATGAAAACAATACGAGGATGATAATGGGGTGTCTGAAACATAAGCTTTCGGCGCCGCGTTGCAACCCCCACAACAAGTCCGTTTTTGAATCAACAAGCTATTAAATAATATTTCCGACGCCAAAACAACTAAAAAGAAGACATGGCGAACTAGTTAAGCTTATTTCGGGACTCGAAATCACTTCATGCATCACTTGACGGCGGAATAACAACTTGCGACAAAACTTCGTCGATACGACGCAAAAGTGTCGTTAACTAGCCGACGACCAAACGGAAGGGATCTAAAGTATCGAAATACAATTTCTACTAGTTTAGTGAACTAGTTAAGGTCAATTAACAATCTGAATCCCTAATTACCCCTTAATGGTGTAATTAACCCCTAATCACAATACTTTAAATAATTACCAAAATATCTAAAGTTATAACAATTTTTATAAAAAAAATTACATAATACCCCCCCCCCAGTCAATCTCGGTCAACAAGTGGGTCCCACCCACTTGATCTTGGGTGAATTGTTGCAAGATTTTGAGCATGGTGTGATGGTAGTTGTTGAAAATTATAACATACACCATTCCTTATACCACATTAAAAGACCTCATCAATATCATTAAATTCCAACACCAAATCAAAACTTCAAAAACCTTTCTTGGTGCTTCTTTGTTCACGGCAACCTTAGACTAGAGGGTATGGAGAGCCCCATCCTCAAGAGGATGGGCCGCCACGTCACTGCCACGTAGGAAGGGCTTGAGGGTGATGGAACTAGGGGTGGGGGATGAACCTCTATATATATATATATATATATATATATATATATATATATATATATATATATATATATATTGTTGATGCACGGAATGTCTGTTGACTGCGTCTACAAGAAGTCAAGGTCGAAATTGGTCAACAGGGGGTCAAACTGTAAATATTATGTAAAATAGAAGTAGGTTCGCTTTTCTGTACATGTTGCATAGTGGTCCGCTCATAGGGAATTATTGTGGTCCGCTTATGTGTCAAATTGTAACAGGTCCGCTTATATGGCCTGTCATATAAGCGAACCAGGATGTCTATATATAGGGTGGTCATCCGAGCGGACCTTAGATGTGTGTTGGTGCTCTGGAGCGAAACTCTGTCAAAATTTCATCAGAAAGCAATAAAAGCAAAGGAGATTAATAGGACAAGCTGTTGTAACCTTGCGTATTCTGATTCCGCCTTTATATGTGAGGATGAGCTACTCTGACTGACTTTTCGGGTCAAAGAACGGTCCAACAAGTGGTATCAGAGCTCAGGACGAGGAGTTCATACTACTGCAGCTTATATCTGCAGAAATCTCTATCTTCTACTCACTTTCTCTCATACTTTTTCGGTTTTTAGTGGTTCCTACAGTTGAAATTGTCTGAAATTTGAGTATAACGTGTAAAACACACTAATAACAAACCCTAGAAAGTTTTAGAGTGAAATTCGGACTAAAAATGGTTAAAACCGGCTAAAAACAGTGGTTCGCTTTTTCGAACAACAGGTCCGCTCTTTCGTACATTAGGGGTTGGGTTCGCTCATAATTACCTGTCTGGTTCGCTCTTTCGGACAATTTTACTAGTAGATCCGCTCATTCAGATAGTTACAGGTCCGCGTATTTGAACATATATGGATACCGGTTCGCTCGAACGAACAATTCTGGTTCGCTCATATTGACATTGACTGGTCCGCTCGAACGGACATAATTGGGTTCGCTTTTTAGTACAGTTTCTGGTCCGCTTAAACGGACACTGTTGGTTCGCTTATTTGAATCTTACTGGTCCGCTTATCTGTCAATCACAGATTGATCCGCTTATTTGTCCTGTGTTTCAAAAATTTTGAAAAATCTTTCTAAGTGTTGATTAATTTTTCAGGTACAATCAAAATGGATGATATTTTCATGAATCCGTTCAGCGACATGTACGCATTCACGGGAGGTTCTGGAAACAACGATACGTCTTCAAGCAATACGAATGAGGATACACCTAAAGATAAAAAGAAAGAAGCTTGGGAGTCGGAGAGTGCATTTGGTACATTTAACAAGCCTCCTAAGCTGATGGCTATAGAAGATTACAGCAGGTGGGCAACAAAGTTCGAAGACTGGTTGATGGCATTCGCCTTTCCAAGCTGGAAAAGTACGAAAACTGGATATGCTAATGGAAAGAAGAATGGCGAAGCATTGAGATCAGCTGAAGAAATTGAAGGATTTGCAGCCGAGCAAAAGTGTGTGGCATTATTGTTTTAGTCGGTGCGGGAAGATATCATTTCGTTGATAGACTACTCCAATGCTAAAGATTTATGGGAAAAACTCAACAAAAAGTGTCTAGGGAGTAATGAGATTGTAAAAAATAAAACGAAACTTCTTAGAAAAGAGTTTGACATGTTTAGTTGTCTTAAGAATGAATCGGTGTGCAAAATGATTGAACGGTTCGGTCATCTAAAGCTGGAGCTTGCACGACATAAAATCACTTATTCAGATGAAGAACTTGTTGACAAGTTATTTAATTCATTACCTGATGATATGGATTGGAGGTACTATGCACTGATGTTGAAGAACATTATTGCTCCGGAAAATCTGACTCCAGACGTGGTAATTGAAAGACTTGAGAGTCATGAGCTAGAGCTGAAAAAGACATACAAAGTCAATCACTCATCTTATCAGCAGAATCTGGATTTATACTATCCAAAAAGCTTGATGCCGAAAGCTACTTCTCCGAAAACTGCATTTTCTGCTGAGAATGTTTCTTCAGTAAACAAAGAAAGTCAAAGCAGTTCAAACAGTGGAAGTCACAGTGGTTATCACAGTGGATCTACGTTTTCTGCAAATGGTTCTGATGCGAAATTTTCGTGCAACATCGCGATAGATTTGAAGAACGCACAGAATTTTGATGAGGAGTCGGCTAAGCAACAGATGGTTTTCTTGGCATCTGTATTGGAATCTTATGAAGGGTTGGTGGCTGGTAAGATCGGGAATACAAATCTGACAAAAGAAGATTACAATCAGATAAACCCCGAAGAAATGGAACTGATCGACATCCGTTGGGCAATGGCTAGTGCAGTTCGACGTGCACAACGCTTCATGGAGATTACTGGGAGAAAAACGATCGGTGGTCCGTCTACAAAGTCGGGGTTTGATAAATCGAAGGTGACGTGCTTTAAGTGTAAGCAGAAGGGTCATTTCAAGAGGGAATGCAGGAATGCATATGCTGATGAATCTGAGAATCCGTTTCGAGACGACTACTACAAAAAGGCAATCTACCATCAGAATAAATCTGAGCCACCCAGATTGAAGCAGTCTGAAGATAATAGAGACAAATCAAGGGCTTTGGCAGTGATTTACGATGACGAGGGGTATGATTGGAGTAAGGATGTGTTGCCGGAAGAAGATGCGGTGGGTTACGCATTCATGGCAAACGATGATGAACCAATTCCATGGAAGGATGATCGGACAGAAGAGCAAAGGTATTGTTATCGAAAGATGATCGCCGAGAACAGAATTTTGAGGATTTCTCGCATTTATCTGGAAGCGAGACGAGCAAATAGATGGGATCCAGATAGGGAATGTTATCTTGATCGATATGGAAACATTGCGATTGATGACAGCACACTTGATATGGAGGCCATAATCAAAGAGATTAAAGAAGATGATGAATACTGGCAGCATAAGTGGTGGGGAACACCAACGTCAAAAATGATTGAAGAAGAAAAAGAGAAAGAGAGAAAGGAAAAAGAGGAGAAAGAGATGAAAGAAAAAGAAGAGATTGAGAAAGTAAAGCAGGTTGATACTGGCTTGATCGACACTACGCAGGAGTTGACGTCTGAAAACCTGGGAAAGATGGCTGACAAAGTGCTGGCTGCAAAAGCACTCGAGGTAGATCCTATTTCTGTTACTGAGTCAAAGGATCAGGTCAGTCAAAATGCGTCAACGAATGTGTCAGGTAACAAAGTCGATGGAAATGTTGACTGCAAAAATTGTACTAAACAATGCAATTTTTGTGGCACTGTCACGTACCTAAACAGTGAGAAAATCAAGAATCTGACAACGAAGGTTAGAAATGTTGAGGATCAGATTCTCGGTCGTGACAAAACAGTAAAAGCTTCAACCGAATGAATCAAAGAATTAACAACTCAAATTGAAAATGATAAAATTGATCGTGAGAAAATAAAATGTGATAATGAAAAGTTAATTCTTGAGAATCGTCAAATTTCTGAAAAGTTTGAAAAATTGAAAAACATTGTCAAAGATAGTGATGATCGAAATGGTAAAACGTATAAAGAAAATGAACATCTGAGAGCTGTGGTGAGAATAAAAGAAGAATTAATTAACAATCAACTGGATGAAATTGCTAAATTGAAACTTAAAGTTCAAGAAGCAGAAATTGAAAATGAAAGAATTCAGTTGAAGTTAAACAGCTATAGCTCAGCAAGCTTTGTTTTGCAGCATATTGTTCCCAAACCTATAGGGAAAAACAAAGCTGGCGAGGATGTGTTTTCTGATGGAACGGGTGTAGGGTTTCACAAAGTTCCACCACCAATCTTAGACAACTACACGAAAAAGCAGTCTAGTTTGGTGGAAATTGAGGAAGAAAGTGATGATAAACTACCTGAGAACATTGATGTCACGTTCACGTCTTCCAATGAAGAGGGTGTCCAAAATGATGTGGTGAAAAGTGTGGTAGACAAAGTGCTTAAACCGGATTGTGACACTTCTGAGGAGGATGGGTGTTTCTTGGATAAATACATTCCGAAACAAAAGTCCAAGAACAACTTAGATGAAGAATCAAATCTTGTCATGTACAAGATGATGGGTTCGGATAAGTTGTTTTCGGATTCAGAGTTTCCGATCGAGAATGTTAACATGAACAAGTTGACAAATGTTTTCAAACTTGTTGAAGTCGAGTTGTCAGCAGTGAACAATTTGAGTCGAAAGAAAGACAGGGTTTACAACAAGAAAACTGGTTATCCACCGCGTTTTTACAATAGCAACAGAAATAACTGGTCGGGTGGTTATCAGGGGGGTAAACCGTATTAGAAAAAGAATGTTTCACACAAGAGGTTTGTTGAAAAGAAAAAGTTTGTGAACAGTTCAAGTTCACTTGCTGATGAAGAAAAAGAATTTTTTTCAAAATCGAACAAAGAATTTTTTGAGAAGAGAGCTTCACAGGCTCAGTCTGAAGGCACGAGTCGGGTAGCTGATACTCGTACTTGTTTCAGGTGTGATAAGGTTGGTCACATTGCACGAAAGTGTACATATGTGAAGCCTAAGACTGAAACTGTGAAGGTTCAACCAAAAAAGGTTGATGTGAAGGGTAAAGCACATATGTATGTTGAGAAGAAAGTTGTTGAGAAGAAAAATGTTAAAATTGACAACTTAAAAGTAAAAACTGAACCCGTAGAAAAGTCGGTAACTAAAAATGACAAATTTTACAAAAGGGTTGCAGTAACTCAACAGGTGTGGAAACCTAAAATTGAATCAAATGTTGAGAAGAAAGTTTCAGATTCTGATGAGAAAAAGGCTGAAGAGCAAATTATTGTTGATTATGATGCAAATTTTCCGCCTCTCAAGGCTGAAAATTTCAAAATTCAAATTGCGAGAGTCACGGTTGCACCTAAGGCTGATGAGGCCTGGGTGGACTCCATGTTTGACTAAACAATTTGAATTGCCGGAGCTTCCTGCTTCGTGAAGCATGAATCGGCATCTTTCTTGAAGTTGTTTAAATGATGATTTGTTATGTGCAGGATCTTCCAAAACTGGTATCCAGGTGGATAATGGATAGTGGAGCATCAAGGCATATGACAGGGAAGACCGCATTGCTGTATGATGTGAATAATATTAACGGTGGTTATATGGGTTTTGCGGGTAATCAAGGAGGAAGGATCATAGGTGAAGGAACGTTATCGAATGGCATCGTAACGTTTGAGAGAGTTAACTACATCGCTGAGCTGGAGAACAACCTACTGAGTATCTCCCAGATCTGTGACAGGATGTATACTACTCATTTCACCGACAAAGAATGTTTGATCTTGAAACCGGGATTTGTGATACCTGAAGAGTGGATCATCATGAGGGCACCAAGAGTCAACGATCTGTACGTGTTGGACATGAGCGTCGCTACTACAACCACGGGTCAGGCTCACTGTTTTGTGTCCAGAGCAACGGAGAAAGAGTCAAGGTTATGGCACCGAAAGATGGGGCATATTCACCTAAGGAAAATGAATCACTTAGTGCATAACGACTTGGTCACTGGAGTGAATATTAAAGGTTTTCATCTGGAAGGGGAGTGCATAAGTTGTGTCAAAGGCAAACAGAAGAAAAAGTCACACCTTACAAAGCAAGTAAATTCAGTTTCAAGACCTTTGGAAAGGATTCACATGGATTTGTTTGGTCCAGTGAATGTCAAGAGTATAACAGGAGATTCCTACTGTTTGGTCGTGACTGATGATTATTCCAGATTTTCTTGGGTGATGTTTTTGAAATCAAAAGATGAGACTTTTGCTAGTTTGATGGCGTTGTTTAAGAAAATTGAGAATATGTACCAGAGGCCGATCTGTAGAATTCGCAGTGATAATGGTACTGAATTCAAAAACAGTAAGATGGAAGAATTTTGTGATGAAAGAGGTATACTGCATGAGTTTAGTGCTCCGTACACTCCGCAGCAGAATGGAGTTGCTGAACGCAAAAACCGGACGCTAATTGAGACAGCCAGAACGATGCTTGCAGACTCTAAGTTACCAATAAATTTCTGGGCTGAAGCTGTTTCTGCTGCATGCTATACTCTCAACAGAGTTCTTACTGTAAAGAAGTTCAACAAGACGTATTTTGAGCTACTCAATAAACGCAAGCCGAATTTGAAGTATCTTGAACCGTTTGGGTCACCCTGTACGGTGATAGAGCCTAATGGCAAGTTTGGTTCGAAGAGCATTGAGGGAATCTTTGTTGGTTATTCAAGTCCTATGCGACGTGTCTTCGTTCCAAGTGAGAAGCGGATTATTGAAGCAGCAAGTGTTGAATGTCAAGGTTACACTATGCCGCCACAGAGTCCTCGTGATTCATGGCGTTATCATTATGACAAACTTTGGGATTCGTTTGACATGAGGGAAGAATCTGAGGGAGAAGAAGATTTCTTTGACGAGCTGGATATTTTGCGAGAGTATGAATCGACGCTCAGGTTCCCAGCATAGTATTCTAGAAGACCTCGGGAGACTTCAAATGACGATGAAGCAGGTCCTAGTAATGCTGGTGAAAATGATGATGAAGTTGCTCCTGGTAATCAGTCGGAGGTGAATGATGATCAAGAAGCTGAAAATATGCCAGTTTTTGACCATGGTGATTCAGATCTTGAGGGGGAGCAGATCCAGTTGTCAAGTCAAACAAACCAAGTTGGTGAACAATATGCAGAGCAAAATGTTACTAATCTGGAGGGAAATGTAGAAGTTCCAAGCGAAGTGATGCCGCGAACTCTTTCTTATCATCCAGAGGATTTGATAATAGGAGAATTGCAATCGGGCGTTCACACGAGACGTCAAATTGACCAGGGCTTAACATGTTTTTATTCTACAGTAGCACCTTTACAAACTGAATTTTCATTAAGTTGTTTTATCTCGCAGGTCGAACCGAGAACTTACAAAGAGGCGCTTATTGAAGACTCTTGGGTCATAGCGATGCAAGAAGAGTTAAGTCAGTTTGAAAAGTTGGGAGTGTGGAAGTTAGTTGATTTGTCGGATGGTCAAAGGAAAATCAATACAAAATGGGTTTTCAAATGTAAGAGGGACGATAGAGGAGTGGTTGTAAGGAACAAAGCTCGACTCGTTGTTTAGGGCTTTAGTCAACAGGAGGGGATTGATTTTACCGAAGTTTATGCTCCTGTCGCACGACTAGAGGCTATTAGAACTTTCCTAGCATTTGCGTCTTGGAAGAATTTCAAAGTATATCAGTTAGATGTTAAATCAGCGTTTCTTTATGGGAAGGTCAAAGAGGAGGTCTATGTTGGTCAGCCGCCGGGCTTTACTGACCCAATCCACAAGAACAAAGTTTATTTGCTGGACAAAGCGTTGTATGGTCTACATCAGGCACCGAGAGCCTGGTACGAGACTTTGTCTCAACACCTACTTGCTAACCAGTTTATACGTGGAAAAGTGGATGCCACTCTCTTCACTAAAGTCGTTGATGGTCATCTTCTGATAGTACAAATTTATGTGGACGATATAATTTTTGGGTCAACGAATGAGAAATTGTGCAAAGATTTCGAACAGGTGATGAAGCAGAAATTCGAATTGTCATCAATGGGGGAGATGAAATTCTTTCTGGGTCTACAAGTTGAACAACTTCCTGAAGGAATTTTCATTCATCAAACGAAGTACGTGCATGATATTCTAGAGAAATTTGGAATGTCAAGTTCTACTCCAGCTGCTACCCCACTTGCGACTAATCATGGAATTCACCCAGATCTCACCGGAGACAGGGCTGATGAAACGTTTTACCGTTCCATGATAGGTTCTTTGATGTATCTGACTGCTTCACGTCCTGACATCATGTACCCAACGTGCCTCGCAGCAAGATTTCAGTCTAACCCGAGAGCATCGCACATGATTATTGTTAAGAGGATATTACGTTACCTGAAAGGTACTCCGCCATTGGGGTTATGGTATCCTAGAAAAGGCGATTTTACGCTCGAAGGGTATTCCGATTCAGATTTCGGATGCTGCAAAGTCAACGCGAAATCAACAACTGCAGGATGCCAGTTCTTTGGTCCGAGATTGGTTACCTGGCAGTGTAAGAAACAAACATCTGTGGCGCTATCTACATGTGAAGCGGAGTACGTTTCTGCTAGCAGTTGCTGCTCTCAGATCCTGTGGATACAGCAACAGATGCGCGACTACGGTTTGCAGTTTCTTAACACACCTCTGTTTGTTGATAATGAGGCCGCAATTAATATAACTAAAAATCCAGTACATCACGCTAAAACTAAACATATCGAAATTCGTCATCACTTTATTCGCGATTGCTTTGAGAAAAAGTTGATACGAATTGAGAAAATCCACACTGACGAACAAAAAGCTGATTTACATACCAAAGCTTTTGATAAAACTCGGTTTCAATATTTGTTAAAACTTAATGGTATGAAATTGCTTTCGGTGTCGGACGGGGTTGTGAGCGTTGATGAGAGTACTGTTGCGGATGAAGATGAGAAACAATCTGCGATGGTTTGTCGGTTTTTTACGTGTTTTGGTATTTAGGGGGAGATAGATAGTTGTACATAGTTTATTTTCAGAAAAATATTTCAGAAAAATACAAAAACAGTAAAAAATGCAAAAATCCAAATACATGATAAAATTGAAAAAGAGCTTGTGTATATAGGGAAAATGATTGTACATCAGCTAGACAATTACAGTATGCTAAAGATTTGGAAAGTCAAAATGAGTTAAACAGTCTCACTAACGATGTGTCGGTAGGTTTTCGTACATTTAGTAGATTTATTCGGGATATAAACCTAAAATTTCAAACTTGTGAAATTCGTGGGGAACACTACTTGGATATATAGGTAACCCCTGAAATCTCGTTTGAAAGGTCTCGTATTCTGATATACTAGGTGTTTATACTCTATGATGTCTGGGGTATTATTCCGGGACTTCTGTTGAACGGTGGTTCTGACCTAGTCCCTGGCTAATACTTTCACCAAAATGCTTGAAACGTAGCTGATCGGAGTGTCGCGCTCCGGTCAAAGATAATATTTATATACCCTAATTACCCTTAACAAATAGCTAGTGGTAGCAAGGGGTCGAACCACGAAGAGTATGTGGTTTGTGTGCGGATTTGATTGAATGATGAATAGTTGTCACTTTTATGAAGCTTGCTAACTTGATTTTGAATATTTTGATTTGATTGAAAGATGTGAGTTGAAATTACTAAAACGATTAACTAAAATTAACTACTAAATGCAAGAAGTGAAAATGATTGTTTAAACAATAAGAAGAAAACAAGGCTCACACCCGGTTTCAACAATTGCAAGACTTAGGGTTACTATGTATTTTAATTAATTTTACTTGAAAAAGTTCGTTAACGGGTCGCAATCACAAAGCTTAGGTGTCAATCGCTATCAACGTCGTAAACAACGGACCATGATACACTTCGTTACTTTGGATTAACAAATCCTACCAAAAGACAAGGCATAAATACGTGCATTCATTTCACAAAGTCAAATTTAATCATTCACTCGACAATTTGCAAATTCAATACCAACGTAGGACAATTGTCTAAGATTCAAACGCAATTCAAGTTGTCACAAAACAATTAACAAAACATAGCAAACCCTAAACCTTACAAAAGTCTACACCGGGTGAAACCTCCAAGAAACTAGGCGCTCATGGTGTAAACGACACGATCAACGGATGCACAAGACTTCAATTGGATCATCTTTGGAGCTTGAGGATGGATGGTGGAATGATTAGGGTTTAGGAATGGTTGGTGGTGATGGATGGATTGAATGTGGAAGGATGATGGTGATGGTGATGAGCTAGGGTTTTGATTCGAATGGTGATTTGATTATGTAGCGGATGGATGATGGATTGGGCATGAATTGGTGATGAAAAGATAGTGATAATTGGCTCCAAGAATGTTTTTTTTCAAACTCCAAGAATGTTGTAACTCCCGTAATGAATGAGTCTTGGCCAATCAAAATCGGAATAAACCCCCAATTGCCCAAGATTCGCGTTTCACGAAACCAAAGCCCGTCGCCGACGGGTCCCACCCCGTCGCCGACGGGTCCCCAAAATCCCTTGTTTGGCCGACGGCCTAAATGTCTGCCGACGGAGAAAAGTGTGCCTACGGGCTTATCCAAGGGGCGTCGCCGACGGCCTGGTACCCGTCGGCGACGGGTTCTCAAAACCTGATTTCCAGTTTCCGCTTGTTTCGCTCCCGTTTGATCCGTAATGCGTTCCGATGTTCCGTTTTTCAATCCGATGACCCGTAAAGCTCCCGAAAAGCTCCTTAAACTTCATCAAACCTGCAAAACACATTCTTGATTAAAAGTAGGCTATTCGAAACTAAAATTCACGTAAAAACGTTAAGTTAAACAATTACAAGCACCGGTTTTCTCCCACGTATCACATCCCCACACTTGTCTTTTGCTTGCCCTCAAGCAAATCTGTTTTTCACTTTCACGTGGGTCAAACAAAGAATATACATCCCATTCCCGAGACAAAGGTTAAGGTCTAATGTCATACAAAAGTTCAAACTCTTCACAAAATTCAAAGTATTTAACGGTGACGTGCTTTAGATACACAAATGGTTACCCAAGATTAGCCCGCCCGTAAAACTAACAAATCGTGCATATCCCTCACAATGTGCTCTCCACTCGGCTTAAAGTATGCTAACATATGTAATGTGTTAGCTTTTCAACAGTTAATCGCTCAAAACCAAATAGAACACGTACCCGCATAGGCTTGCAACTCAATCATTCTCCACTATTGAACACAAATACTAAGCACAAGTCAAAAGGTCTTTGAAGGGTTGTAACGGGGCTAAGCGAAGGGTAGGAATAGGATATTTTTAAGTGGCTATGGTGATGAAAACTCGATTTTTATTACCAACGACTATCCTAAACAAAAGTAAACTATAAACATCCAACATGGGCAAAAACTTTCGCCTTTTATTCAACAACTACTAGCACATCTTTTTGTGTTTTTCTCACTGCTTTTTCATTCTTTTTCGCAATATTTTCTAATTTTTTCTCTTTTTTTTTTTTTTTTTTATTTTTTTTTATTTTTATATAAACCACAACAAATAATCCTAAAATCGAATTTCCATCACATGGGTTTAAAAGAAAATGGTCTATGGTTATGGGCTATAGGGTAGTCAAATGAAAGGTTTAGGCTCGAAATGGGCGACTAGGGGATTTATTTGGGTAAAGGTTAGCAAATGGTGTAAAAGAAAAAAGGTTTACCTAATGCCTTAATCATTCTCGTGCTTGTATTCGGTCTATAGTCTCGAATGTATCAAAAGTTGCAAGTTCTACAATACGCGACTAATGGCCCACTCAACAATGAAACATGTAAATGTGAATCTATGATGTAGAATGGCTCAATCCTCACGTATAAGGGTATGATATGTGATATGCATACATTGCTAGTTCCTTAGGCGAATTATTCTCAAATAACCACCCACTAAATACCCGATATGCTTATTAATTTGAACTTGACCATGACAAAAGACCAAATGGTTTGTGACATCCCTCGTTGACTTGGTTACTTGTGCTTTTGAGATTGCTTTGAAAACGAGACATTTTTGAAAAATTTTTTTGAAATTTTCCCCCATCCCCACACTTGAGGTAAACATTGTCCTCAATGTGTAGTATTTAA
The DNA here is from genome assembly GCF_002127325.2 of Helianthus annuus. Taxonomy (NCBI): domain Eukaryota; kingdom Viridiplantae; phylum Streptophyta; class Magnoliopsida; order Asterales; family Asteraceae; genus Helianthus; species Helianthus annuus. The sequence goes on from NC_035434.2 coordinate 60,543,979, forward strand.
ATGAACGGGTCAAAATCGAAAAATTTTTACTACTCCCCCATCCCCACACTTGAGGTACATATTGTCCTCAATATGTAAGAACTAGAGTTTGTAAAACGCAAGGGATGTGACACGGCTAACCTCCCCAAAATTACACCCCGGAAAATAAAATACAGAATACAATCCACTTATTTGCTAAAAAAAATCAAAGGTAAAAAGAAACGTATGCACCTGGTTTTTCATTAGTTCCTCGTGTGCTCTTCATCTTTTCAATCAAGCGGTCGTCTCACGAACATAGCGCACCTACAAATTTTAACCCTCGTGTAGAAGCATGCTTCTCACGACCATCAAAACTTGTTAGTTACCTAGTTCTACCACTTTTATGAAATTATTACCAAGCCATACATTATTGTACCTTTAACTTTATGTGGAAAAATAATTTACAACAATAACAATCCTAACTCACTTTCGTAGGAATCACGGTTGCATTTAGCGTATGCAACAAGCCCTTTAAACCTCCCGATAGCTCGGGAGGACGAGTAGGTCTCGTGAGGGTTATATAGGGAACACACCCACAAAGTTCATTTAACTAGGCAATAATTAAGTAAAAACAAAAAGAAATAACGGAAAATAATATACAACAACAACAACATAAAACATACCATACCTCTACCGCTGATATCGCTCGTTTGGATCCATGGGCGGGTTGGGTTGGTATGGATAACCAGTGAGGGCCTCGAACATCTCCCTATAGTTATCTAAGGGGCTTTGCTCCCCTTGGGTGGTGGTTGGTATGGGATTGGAACGAAGCTAGACCCTACCGCTTCAGGCCAATGCGGAGTCGGGTTGGATGGGCCTTGAGGATAGGGAAGATCGGAGTAATTTGTCCACCCCGAGTGCTCGGCGTAGGGGAGGCCGGCTTGGTAGTCTCTATGGTGTCGCTCCTGATCATGCAACACTTTGGCGTTATTAAGCGCCATCTCTTGAGAGACATACATGGCACTCCAACGGCGGCGGTTCAATTCTTCTTCTTGTTGTCGACGCGCCGTTTCCGCTTCTTCCCATGCCCGCCTTCGGGCTGCTTCATCCTCCTGTTGCTTTGCTAACTGTTCCATATGTGATCTTTGCATGGCTTGAAACAGTTCTTGCTCTTCCATGAACTTATTCATTCTTTCACGTTGGGCTCCTTGAGCGTCCCAATATTCTTGCATTGAAGCTCCGTAAGACCCTTGCCAATCTTCTCTCCTTTGATTGTATTCCCGACCCTCTCCTATACACGCGGAGACATTATCATATATCTCCTGTTGCCCCCTGTCAAAGTTTTTGTAGGAGGGTACCCGTCGTCGGGTCACAAAACCTGCCACCTCAGCGTTTATCTCCCTATGTGGCCGCATATAACGTTGCCTTGGCCTTCGTGCCTCGGAGGGTTCAGCTTCCTCCTCTACTTCCTCTTCTTCCTCCATCTCCACATCCTCTTCCTGCACGGGTGGTGCCCCGGAAGTACGAACCTCAAACTTGTTCCCCAACTCATCGGTCACCACATACCTATTTCCCGAAAACTTGACCTCTATCTTCCAATTTTTCTTCATGTAACCCCAAGTAAATTCCTCCACTGGCTTAGAAACCCATAGCGCTTCCTCGGGCAAGCAATTCTGCTGCACAAGCATGGCACTAATGAGGCGTGCATACGGAATAAACCGCCTCTGAGACGACTCTCTGGTAGCCCATGTGTTCATCATGACTATGTGCCTCCACGACAGTGTCGGGGTCCCATACAATAAGGCATGCGCCACCCTGCAATCACTTACTCTCACACCCCCACGATCACCAAATCTTGCTAAAATGTTCTCAACCGAGATCCCTTGAAGGATCTTTCCCTCGAGTGACATATGCTTTCGTTTCATATCACCCCCCGGGTGGGTTGGCAAGATAACATCTACCAATTGATCTATGTCGTTGGTGTTCAAATGATTGTCCAAAAAATTTTCAATGGATGGATAATCATAGGCTTGTACCCCCAAAGAATCAAACCTAGCAATACGATTCATAGTTTCAAAAGACATCGTCATGTTTCCTCGAGATGTCTTCCCCACTAACTTCCATTGCGAAGGGGGTTCATTCTTGTTGACAAGCTTCAATGTGGACAACCACTCACATACTTCTGACAAGTAAATCCGGTGAGTGTTGTCTTCACACCAATGGAATACACTCTCCCAGCCCAACCTCTCAAACATTTGTACAATTCCGATGTTCCGGAATTCTTCTACATTCACGGTCCGTTCACATATCACTCTTGTTGGAACCGATGTGTTTACCCCATTTGTCATCTTCCATTTCCACAACTTAGCTTCCAACTTTCTATCTTGGTAGCTCGACAACTGCCTGTTCTTCTCATCTTCCCAAATTCGGGCATTTTGACTATCCCTGAACTTTGCCCATTCCCAATCTTGTCGGTATAATCTTGGATCATTTTCTGCAACAGTGCTCGGTTGTTCCCATTTCTTCGGTATCAAACCGGAAGAAGACCCAATCCCGGATGATGACGCTTGACCCGTAGTCTTTTGTCTCTTGCTTCCTGCCATGACTACAATCACAAACAAGCAAATCATCAATATAGATTCAACCTTCATTAACTCCCAAACTTTGAACATGAAGTATGATGTTGACAATTTAATTAACGAGTATATGTAAAGTCGCCTCTTTAAATTTCCAAAATCGCTTACTTTATCATAACTTATTAATCTTTTGTCAATCTTACAATATCTTATAATTTCAACAAGAATCAACATCATATTCATGTTCAATCATGTTCATAACAGTGTAATCACTTCACTAAGGTTATGACATGCTCAAATTCCATTCAAAACTACTAATCTTGCCCAAAATCATGCTATCATAACATACATTGTCTAAACAACCTACTCTTAAACCAAAAGTTTAAAATTTCGGAAGAAAGACACTACTATATAATAATCAAGCATAAATTTAAGAAGAAACCATACCTTTGATGTTGTTAGACAAGAAAAACTAAGAAAAGATGACAAGCAAGCACTTTGATGAACACCCTTTCAAAAACCCTCAAGAACACTTCCAGAAATCTTGCACAATAGCAAGAATTGACGAAAACCGTGTTAGGGGTTTTGTTTGTCTTGAAAAACTACTCAAGATGGACCCAAGAATCAGTGGATTTGGTGGAGAATTGAGGAAGTTATGGAAGCTTGAAGGTTGCTAGGGTTTTGGGGAAGAAGGTGAAGAAGATGGAAGAGTTGGGTAAGTTTGGAGAGAGAGAAGGCAGGGAATGTGTGGTAAAAACTGATATGGGTCGAACTTGTGGTGTATAATGGGTTTAGATGATGTTTGGTGAGGTAAAAGTATGTTTTAATTCGTTTTTAAACCCTGGAAACAAAGCTGCGCCGGACCGTTTTTTAGAGCCCGTCGCCGACGGGTCCCACCCCGTCGCCGACGGGTTGTAGATTTTGGAATTGGGGCGACGGGTTAACCGTCTGCCGACGGCTATTTTGGTGCCTACGGGCATTTCTGGGACCCGTGGCCGACGGCCACCACCCCGTCGCCGACGGTCACCCCCTTTTTTTTTTTTTTTTTTTTTTTTTTTTTTTAAGAGGAAGAAAATTATGAATATTTACCAAAGGGACTATTTACATCAAAAATTCCTAAAAATATTAAAAATATTTTTGTGATTTTTATAAATTAAAATTTTTAAACAAATAACCGTTAACGGCCCTACCACCCCCCAAAAAAATCGTGTATTGTCCTCAATGCACCAAATCAAGTCTAAATCATACCTTGTATCTTCACGACCCGTTTGGAATGCTCGAACTTCACACAATCAAGAAAGGTTAGTATGAACCGGAAACGATTCACATCCAATTACGCAAACAATTGAATAAGTGTACATAACTTTACAAAACGTGTTACCGGTCCTTTTAATTCACCTCATATGTTGGTACGCTTCCCAAGAAGCATATCAACTCCACATTTGCATCCTTTTTCTCTTCATTACCATCGAGGAATGGTTTAAGGCGGTGACCGTTAACCGTTTGCTTCGACCCGTCCTTCGGGTCCTCGATCGTGACATCTCCAAGTTTCCCGACCCGTGTTATCACATACGGGCCCATCCACTTGCTCTTGAGCTTTCCCGGGAAGTACTTAATCCTCGAATTGTAGAGCCAAACCTTTTGGCCTACTTCAAACTCTTTTGGCTTCAACTTTGCATCGTGTGCTCTCTTCATGTCATCCTTGTACTTTGAAGCACACTCGTACGCTTCTTCCCTAAGCTCCTCCAACTCACAAAGTTTCAACTTTCGCTCCTTTCCTGCATCGTCATATTTCATGTTAACCTCTTTTATAGCCCACCAAGCACGATGCACAAGTTCCACCGGCAAGTGACAATTTCGCCCATAAACTAAGCGATAAGGAGTAGTTCCAATAGGTGTTTTATGAGCCGTTCTATAAGCCCATAAAGCATCATTCAACTTTGTTGACCAATCCTTTCGGTCGGGTCGAACAGTCTTTTGCAAAATTTCTTTTATTTGCCTATTGGAAACTTCAACTTGACCGCTTGTTTGTGGGTGGTAGGGGGTAGCAATTCGATGGTCAACACCATACCGTTTTAAGAGTTTGCCAAAATTAAAGTTCTTGAAATGAGATCCCCCATCACTAATGATTACCCGGGGAACCCCAAATCGAGAAATTATATTCGTTTGAACAAAATTGCAAACAACGGTATGGTCATTCGTTTTGGTAGCAATCGCTTCGACCCATTTGGATACATAATCGACCGCCACCAAAATGTATAAGTTGCCATGTGAATTAGGGAATGGGCCCATGAAATCGATCCCCCATACATCAAAAATATCTACAATAAGGATCGGTTGCATGGGCATTTCATCCCTTTTAGAGATACTCCCCAACTTTTGACACTCAACACAGTTTTTAGCGAAATGAAAAGCATCCTTAAAAATAGTCGGCCAATAAAGACCGCTATTTAGCACTTTGTGCCCTGTTTTGTGACCACTAAAATGGCCCCCACAAGCAAATGAATGCAAGTGCATCAAGACGCTAGGAATCTCCTCGTCGGGTATGCATCTTCGAACGACTTGATCCGGACAGATCTTGAATAAGTCCGGTTCTTCCAACGTGTAGTACTTGATTTGAGACAGGAAATGCAACCTCTTCCTTCTATCCCAATGAGCCGGCAAGTCACCTGTAACCAAATAGTTAACAATGTTAGCATACCATGGTAAGATGCCAATTTTTAAGATGTGCTCATCTGGAAAAGTCTCATTAATTTCTTCACGGGAAGAATCCTCTACACTCAACCGAGACAAATGGTCCGCGACCACATTCTCACTCCCTTTCTTATCTCGAATCTCCAAATCAAACTCTTGTAATAAGAGTACCCATCGAATCAACCGCGGCTTAGCATCCTTTTTCTCCATGAGGTACCTGACAGCACTGTGGTCAGAATAAATAATAACTTTGCTACCCCATATGTAAGCCCGGAATTTATCTAATGCATAAACTACCGCAAGTAGCTCTTTCTCAGTTGTTGTATAGTTAAGTTGTGCATCCGAAAGAGTCTTACTTGCGTAGTAAATGGCAACCGGCTTTTTGTCTACCCGTTGACCCAACACGGCCCCAACCGCATAGTCGCTCGCATCACACATAATTTCAAATGGTAATGACCAATTTGGTGATTGCAAGATTGGGGCTTCAACCAATTTCTGTTTCAACACATTAAAGGCATTTTCACACTGTTTGTCAAAATTAAAGTCTCGGTCTTTTAACAAAAGATTACATAGAGGTTTTGTAATATCACTAAACCCTTTTATAAACCTCCTATAAAATCCCGCATGACCTAAAAATGACCTAACACCTTTAACGGTCGTGGGATAAGGTAGAGTAGATATGACTTGTACCTTAGCACGATCAACCTCTATCCCACGACTTGACACTACGTGCCCCAACACAATTCCCTCTTGAACCATAAAATGGCTCTTTTCCCAACTTAGGACCAAACTAGTTTCAACACATCTTTTTAACACTTTGTCTAGTTGGTCCAAACAAGTCTCAAATGATGATCCAAAAATTGAGAAATCATCCATGAAGATTTCTAAAGACTCTCCCACCATATCGGAGAAGATACTCATCATGCACCTTTGAAAGGTGGCGGGAGCATTACATAATCCAAACGGCATCCGCCTAAATGCGAAGGTACCGTAAGGACATGTAAAGGTAGTCTTTGCTTGATCTTCCGGATGGATGGCAATTTGGTTATAACCAGAATAACCATCTAGGAAGCAATAAAATTTTTGCCCCGATAATTTCTCAACAATTTGATCAATAAACGGTAAAGGAAAATGATCTTTAGAAGTTGCGTTATTCAACTTCCTATAATCAATACAAATTCGCCACCCGGTTACCGGCCGGGTAGCTACCTCTTCACCTGCGTCATTTTTGACGACTTGTATGCCGGCTTTCTTGGGAACCGTTTGTGTTGGGCTCACCCATTGGCTATCCGAGATCGGGTAAATGATACCCGCATCAAGCCACTTCAATACCTCTTTTTTCACAACCTCCCGCATGTTCGGATTCAACCATCTTTGCGCATCTCTAACGGGAGTCACATTCTCTTCCGTGATGATTTTGTGCATCACCACCGAGGGACTAATACCCTTCAAATCCGCAATGGTCCATCCAATCGCCGCCCGATTGGTGACCAACACCTCCATCAACTTTTTCTCTTGCTCTCCGGTTAAATTAGATGCAATGATAACCGGGAGAGTATTGCCCTCTCCAACATAAGCATACTTGAGATGCTTTGGCAATGCTTTCAACTCAACTTCCGGAGGCTCCACTAAAGACGGCTTCAATTTAGTATCAATGCTCTCCGGTAAGCTCTCGACTTGGTGCGTCCATGTCGGTTTTCCTTCTCTAACCGCAAGCACCTCTAAACTCCTCACTTCCTCGTCCATGCTTTGTTCCACCTCCACCTGTGACCTGTCAAACACATAACAATCCTCCATTGTGTTTTCCCCATAAACGACTGTGTCGCAAAGGGGTATGCACGTGTCAACGATGTCCGCCATAAAGCATTCATCATCAACTGGAGGGTTCATAAGTCCGGAAAAAACATGCAACCTCAACCTTCGGTTTCCAAATGTCATGTCAACCGTTCCCGTTCTACAATCAATTTGAGCATTTGCAGTTGCTAAGAACGGTCGACCCAAAATCACCGTAGGTTGTTTGGTTGGGTCCTTGGCCACATAATCAAGTACAAGAAAGTCCACTGGATAATAAAAATCCTCGATTTTCACTATCACATCCGAAACAATTCCACGGGGTAGTTTAGGTGTCAAATCGGCTAACACCACGGTGGTGTTTGCCGATTGAAGTGGACCAAACTCATATTGGTCATATAAACTACCCGGTAGGATGCTTACACTAGCACCAAGATCTAGAAGTGCCCGGTTGATTTTAAAATCGCCCACTTGAATTGAAATGATAGGCGCACCCGGATCTTGGAGCTTAGGTGGAAGTGTACCCGAAAGGATCGAACTCACATTTTCGGTTAAATCTAATTTCTTTGGAAATTTGTGAGTGCGTTTTTGAGTACACAAATCTTTCAAGTACTTAGCATAAGACGGTACTTGTTTGATTGCATCCAAAAGAGGTAAATTGATTTTTACTTGTTTGAAAATTTCCAACAACTCTTCTTGTTGTGGACCTCTTTTGTTTACAACCTTTTTCGTCGGTCCTTTCAATGCTTCGGGATAAGGGGCGGTATTAACCTCCACACCCTTTTCCTTAGCCTTGGGGACGGGGATGGCCACAACGGGGGTAACATTATTCTTTTTCAAATCGTTTTTGTTTTGACCCGTTTGGCCATCCTCAAGCTCATCATCACTAGCATCTTCCACCACCCCTTCAACAAATTGGGGTGGTGGTGTTTTGACACCATTATCAACAACTCTACCACTACGTAAAGTAACTTTATTAATTGGTACCTCACGTGTGTTCCTTGAATTCGACCCTTGATGCTTAGGGTTTACGGTGGTGTCACTCGGAAGCTTTCCCGCGCCTCCCTTGATTTGGGCTACTTCTTCCGCTAGTTGGCCCACTTGTTTTGCTAATGCCTCATGTGCTTTGTCTCGAATCTCATTCTCCTTCTTAGATTCTTGCATCATCGAGAGCATCACATCCATCTTTGTATTCAAGTCATTGCCACCGGTTTGGTTGTTTGACCCACCTCCGTTACCGCCTTGGTTGTTGTAATTCTTTTGATATCCACCTTGGTACCCTTGATTGTAATTTCGTTGGTAGCCTCCTTGGTTACCACCTTGGCGGTTTTGGTATGATGACCCGCTTCCCCCTTGATTACCCGCTTGGAAATTCGGGTTCATTTGATTTGAAGCATTACCATACCGAAAGTTGGGGTGATTTCTCAAACCCGGATGGTAAGTGTTGGAGTTCATGTCATATTGCTTCCTATCTCCATACACTTGATTGACTTCTTCGGGATAACCACTCGAACCCATTGAACATTGCTCGGTCGCATGTCCAATATCACCACATTCCTCACATACTTCGAATTGAACCGCGTTCACCTCTTTCTTCTTTTTCAATTGAGCTATCTCCCTTTCTAAAGAGGAAATCCGATCCTTAGAATCGAGATCGGGAAGTGACCGGGAAACTGGATGCCTTTTCGCTCTATCGGCTGATTCTTTTTGTTTGGACCGTTTGCTCATTCTCTCCAAAAATTCCCAATCGTCATCCTCATGGTTGCTCAAAAGTGTGCCATTGCTTGTCGTCTCAAGCCGATTCCAAGTCGCATCATCTAAGCCCCGTACGAAGCATTTCACCAATTCCCATTTTTCTATTTGGTGATGTGGGCATCTCCTCATTAGTTCCTTGAATCGGGTGAAGGCTTCATGTAAAGGCTCACTTGAAAGTTGACGAAATGACCGAATTTCATCTCTAGCATCATCGGTCTTGGCCATGGAATAGTACTCGTCCAAAAATGCTTGTTGCATTTGTTCCCAAGTTCGAATACTATTAGGCGGAAGTGTAAAGAACCACTGCTTTGCCTTATCCTTCAATGAGAATTGAAAAAGGCGAAGCTTCACTTCCTCCAATGCGAAGTTGTGTCCTCCAATAGTATCACAAATGGATGAGAACTCCGTTAAGTGGTTGTACGGCTCATCGTTAGACCTTCCGTTGAAATGAGGAAGGATGTTGATGTAATGTGGTTTACAATCAAACATCCTCCTTTCACATACTATTGGAGAATTGTTTTCGGTCACTATCGGTCGGAAACGGTCATTGACTCCCCGTGGAGGTTGTTGACGACGTTGTGGCCCGTTGACTTCTTGATCGACTTGTCTACGATTACCCCGTCTTTCATCCCTTCGCTCCTCTCTTCGATTATCTCTCGGGTTACCACCTCCCACAAAACGAGGAATCCGGTTAGGGTTTACATTGTTGTTGTTATTGTTGTTGTTGTAAAACTCTTCATTCCGGTTTCGTCGGTTGTTGTTTTGTGGTTGACGGTTGTTCCCATAACCCTCATTTCTTCCACCTCCATAACCATATTCCTCTTCCCCAACGTAATTGGCGTTTTGAGACCCAAACTCCTCATCATCATACCTTCGATCATTATATACGTTTCCCCTATTCAAGTAACCCCAATCTTCATCATCATTGGCTCGATCATCATAATAACCCCCATCGTCCGAATTTTCCGTATGAATACTCACGTGTTCCGGCGATTGATAACCGGGAACACTATACGGTTCGTCATCGGGAATTGCATTCCGTAAATCGTCAATGTTGAAGAATGGGTCTTCGTTCACGGGATTGCCGTGATCACGGTTACCTCTTCGATCGGAGTTGACATTCCGATCATCAAGATTAATAGGCAACGATGCTTGTCGGTGAATAGGTTGTTGCTGAGGTGTTCGTTGGGTGTTGTTGGTGTTTTGGTTTCGGAAAGGGGGAGTGGGTGGTCTTGCATTGGTGTTACCACCCGGTAGCTCTTGAGCGGGGAAAAAGGTTCCTCGGGTTTGGAATTGATTTGGGTGGAGGTTTTGGTTTGGGTTAAATTCTTGGTTGGAATTGTGGTTCGCCATTGAGTCGGTTTCAATGGTCGGTGTAAGTGGTGGTGTTTGGTTGGTTTGATTAGAAGCGAGAGTTGCTTCTAACCGGCTTGCTAGGTTTCTTCTTGCAAGTCTTTCAATTTCCGGTTCGTAGACTAGCGGTGAAGTCCTCCCGGAATTTCGTGTACGCATGCACTACCTGTAACCTGCACAAGTAACACACCCCGCGTAACAAGGAAAAAGACAAGACAAAAAGAAAGCAAAACAATTTAAACAGTTAATCACACAAATTCAAACAATATCCAAACACAAAGCGCACGCACTCCCCGGCAACGGCGCCAAAATTTGATCGGAGTGTCGCGCTCCGGTCAAAGATAATATTTATATACCCTAATTACCCTTAACAAATAGCTAGTGGTAGCAAGGGGTCGAACCACGAAGAGTATGTGGTTTGTGTGCGGATTTGATTGAATGATGAATAGTTGTCACTTTTATGAAGCTTGCTAACTTGATTTTGAATATTTTGATTTGATTGAAAGATGTGAGTTGAAATTACTAAAACGATTAACTAAAATTAACTACTAAATGCAAGAAGTGAAAATGATTGTTTAAACAATAAGAAGAAAACAAGGCTCACACCCGGTTTCAACAATTGCAAGACTTAGGGTTACTATGTATTTTAATTAATTTTACTTGAAAAAGTTCGTTAACGGGTCGCAATCACAAAGCTTAGGTGTCAATCGCTATCAACGTCGTAAACAACGGACCATGATACACTTCGTTACTTTGGATTAACAAATCCTACCAAAAGACAAGGCATAAATACGTGCATTCATTTCACAAAGTCAAATTTAATCATTCACTCGACAATTTGCAAATTCAATACCAACGTAGGACAATTGTCTAAGATTCAAACGCAATTCAAGTTGTCACAAAACAATTAACAAAACATAGCAAACCCTAAACCTTACAAAAGTCTACACCGGGTGAAACCTCCAAGAAACTAGCCGCTCATGGTGTAAACGACACGATCAACGGATGCACAAGACTTCAATTGGATCATCTTTGGAGCTTGAGGATGGATGGTGGAATGATTAGGGTTTAGGAATGGTTGGTGGTGATGGATGGATTGAATGTGGAAGGATGATGGTGATGGTGATGAGCTAGGGTTTTGATTCGAATGGTGATTTGATTATGTAGCGGATGGATGATGGATTGGGCATGAATTGGTGATGAAAAGATAGTGATAATTGGCTCCAAGAATGTTTTTTTTTCAAACTCCAAGAATGTTGTAACTCCCGTAATGAATGAGTCTTGGCCAATCAAAATCGGAATAAACCCCCAATTGCCCAAGATTCGCGTTTCACGAAACCAAAGCCCGTCGCCGACGGGTCCCACCCCGTCGCCGACGGGTCCCCAAAATCCCTTGTTTGGCCGACGGCCTAAATGTCTGCCGACGGAGAAAAGTGTGCCTACGGGCTTATCCAAGGGGCGTCGCCGACGGCCTGGTACCCGTCGGCGACGGGTTCTCAAAACCTGATTTCCAGTTTCCGCTTGTTTCGCTCCCGTTTGATCCGTAATGCGTTCCGATGTTCCGTTTTTCAATCCGATGACCCGTAAAGCTCCCGAAAAGCTCCTTAAACTTCATCAAACCTGCAAAACACATTCTTGATTAAAAGTAGGCTATTCGAAACTAAAATTCACGTAAAAACGTTAAGTTAAACAATTACAAGCACCGGTTTTCACCCACGTATCAGTAGCATAAAGCCCTCGGCTGATTAGACAATAAAATTGATAATCATCTGTTGTAGCTGAAAAGATCCTCTAAAGGGGACACACTGCTAAGTCGAAGCTGATATCTCTCTGCTGAACGGAAGTTCTGACCTGAGATCCCCCAGTCCTCGCATTTAACCCCTAATTTATGTACAGACATCATTGTAGTGTAGATACCTGTAAGACTGAATATTGAGATTCTGGATACGGGAGTATATTCAAGAGGTGGGACACATGAATTGATCTAAGTTCTTAAAACACTTAAATGGTATCCTGAATAGATTGAAGTTTGTGTGAGAATTTAAAATGGATCAGTATATTGACAATCGAGGTGAATTGTATAAGTCTGAGTATGTAATATAGCTTAACGGTACTTGTAATCTGTCTGAAAAGCTGATATGATTCCCTGACACGCTCGCCAAAAAAATAAACTTGTAAATAGTTTACTTTCTGCAATTTAAGTTTTCTGTTATTTCATTTCTTAGTTTAGATCATCTTAAAATCCAAAAAGATTTTATTTCTACTTTATTTTAGACAAACCAGAGTGGAAAGTTGATTGTCGGATTCTAGAAAGATGAAGCAGATGCAGGAGATTCTGAGCTGAAGAATGAGGAGAGCTTACATTGTTGGAAGATTGAGTGTCAAACAAGTTTATTAACTTGATACTTGTTTTTTTCAGAAAAAGTTGAAAATGATTTTATTAAATCAGTTTGATTCGTCAAAAAGATCAACCAGGGTCATTAAATTGAACTTGGTAGATTAATCAGGTGATCAGGGTCATTAACTTGAACCTGAATACTTGAGTGGATGTTTATAACTGATTAAGTTTGTGTCTTATTGTTTGAAAAGATAGATTGTAACGTTATTGGTTGAGTAACAGGTTTGGAGACTTCATTATTCCCATGGAGGCAAACTGTCAGAGTTTGAGCCAGATACCTTAGATCCCAGCATACTGAGAGGGGGAGTCTGTGAAAGGGGGAGTCTGGTTCATCTAAAGGGAAGATGAAAATTAGAGTCAGAAGTTAATCCTGAAACCTGTGAAGAATGCTTGTGAGAATAGGCAGAGTTGAGGAAAAGACTAAGACTGAAGACTACGGATCTAAAGACTGATAAAGACTACGTCAACATCCAAGGGGGAGTCTGTTGATGCACGGAATGTCTGTTGACTGCGTCTACAAGAAGTCAAGGTCGAAATTGGTCAACAGGGGGTCAAACTGTAAATATTATGTAAAATAGAAGTGGGTTCTCTTTTCTGTACATGTTGCATAGTGGTCCGCTCATAGGGAATTATTGTGGTCCGCTTATGTGTCAAATTGTAACAGGTCCGCTTATATGGCATGTCATATAAGCGAACCAGGATGTCTATATATAGGGTGGTCATCCGAGCGGACCTTAGATGTGTGTTGGTGCTCTGGAGCGAAACTCTGTCAAAATTTCATCAGAAAGCAATAAAAGCAAAGGAGATTAATAGGACAAGCTGTTGTAACCTTGCATATTCTGATTCCGCCTTTATATGTGAGGATGAGCTACTCTGACTGACTTTTCGGGTCAAAGAACGGTCCAACATATATATATGTATGTATGTATAGGTATATGTGAGAGAATGAGAGAGGAGGTTGGGTCGTCGAGTTCGGCTGGTGGGAGCCGGAGTTGCCGGAAATGGGGCGGCGACGGGCATGGGGGTAGGGAGTTTGTGTTGGTGCAGTCATCTGTCGACTACGTCTAATGTCGAGTTCGGGTTGCGATGCGGATCTGGTCAAGCATGATGTCATCATGCTTAATGATGACATCATGTGACATCATCAAAATCCTATGATCATCATCAACAGCAAACGACAAAACTCATGAAAAGTTGCTAGACATTTATGCCAAGATGATGATTGATTGGATCAATTTATGGTCCAATGAGAGAGCACCTATCAAATGACCAATGAGTGAAGAGTATAGCCTTTGAAGTCAACTTTGTAGAACCGATTTTATGGCATATGCTGGAGTCGCTTTTACAACATGATGGAACCGCCTTTACAGTAAATGTTGGAACCGCCTTTACGGCATGTCATTTCGGACGGTTCCAAACTAGTATAAATAGGCTTCTTTGTAAATTCATTTGTAATTGTTGTTCATAATTGATACCGAGGTGCTGCCGGTATTTCCTCTTACTGTAAACGCTGTAATATTAATATACAAGAGGATTAAAGTGTGATACAAGCTGTGTATATGTCCGTTTCTTTGTTTCCGCCGCTGAAACGGATTTGAGCTCTTCCGAACGACTCATTTAGGTCAAAGTCCGATCCTACAATTGGTATCAGAGCCAAGGAGGAGGAGATCTCGCATATACAGCTCGTTTCTCATCATTTTTCTGCTTCTACATCTTTCTTTTTCGAAAAACGCAACTTTTTACGGTCAAAATTGCGTCAAATTTACATATTGTGTGCGGAATCATGTTTTAACAAAACCTGGAAAGTTTCAGACCTTAATTCGGCTTAATTTTGGTTAAAATTGAATTTTTGCTTAAAAAACGGTCCATGTTTGATGACATCACTTCATGAACCGCCCGTAATTCATGCCTTAAAAGCGGGTGCCGTATAAGCGGTTCAACCTACTTCCAAATAGGCGGGTGCCATATATCTGGAACCGCTCGAAAATTCGTTCTTGAACCGCTCAAAAGTGTAACGTGTGGACCGCTGATAAGACCTTACCTGGATCGCTCATAGGAACACTTTATGAACCGCTGTTAAGACTATCTGGAACCGTTTTTTGAACATACGTGAACCGCTTATTTGTTCATATCATATACGTGGATCGCTCTTAAGGATTTTACCACCGCCCTGTCAAGTCCATGTGACAGATTATAACTGTTGCCGCCCATTTGTGCCTATCACATTTGCCATTTAAAAACTCACCGTCCAAATACATTTAGTTTGGCCCAATTCAAATTTGCTTTAAAAATTGTTTCATCACCGTCCATTTATATAGCACCACTCATTAATCAAGTTTGAAAGTGTGTTCAGGTCACATGAGATAGTTTGAAAGGCCAAATTTCACAGGAAAATTGGTCTTAGTTCATACAGTTTGGAGTTCACAGTTGTCAGAGGTTTTCGGTTTGCAGTAAAGTCATCAATTCGCTTGACAGTCCGTACGATTTGGAGTTCAAAAATTGTTCACGTTGTCCGAAAGTTTATCAGTTCGCTCATACCGAGTTTGTTTGTTGAAAATTGATCCGAGTCAAAGCAGTCCGCTCAGTGTGTCATTTAGTCAGTTTGTCAACCTTCAAATTCGCACAGAATTGATCATCAGTTCGAGTACCAGTTCGCTTCTATTAATTGATAATACCGTAAACTGATTGTGTTGTTTGATTGTCTTTCAGGTATTTTCCCGAAGCATTACTGTATTGCTCGAAGTATTATCTGATTCTTGAAGAATGGATTCTGATTTTTACAACGCTTTTGCTACTCCGACCTCGATTACCCAAAGTGCTTTGATTGAAAATGAAACCGGAACATCTCAAAAACCACCGAAACTCATGGATATTGAGGATTATAACGTGTGGTCAGAACGTTTCGGAAATTGGGTTGAAGCTTATCATCTTGATGCATGGGAACACACCGAGGAACCATATGTTAAACCAGTTAAAAATGGTGTGCAACTAACACTTCGAGAGATGAGTACAGATGAGAAAAAGAAGTATCGAGATGAGAAATTAATGGTCAGTCTACTTCAGCAAGCGATAAAAGAAGATATCTTGATTTTGCTTCAACACGATGGAACTGCATATTCGATGTGGACAGAATTGGAAGCAAAGTTTAAAGTGTGTGTAGCTGAGCACAATGACGAGAAGTTGGCTGAAGGATTTACTTGGAATGATTTCTGTACAGATCAAGACTTTATGGCCAAAAATACTTCTCATGCTTTCTTTGCTAATGCTTATGATCTAAAATGTGCAGAACGATGCAGAAAAGTCATGGAAGCTGCTGAAGAGAGACGAAGAAAGATTCAAGAGGAGGCTGAAGAGGAAGAGAGATTGAAGGAAGAAGCAAAAGCTGAAAAATTGAGAAGAGCTCATTTTTTAAATTCAGGCAGGACAGTGAAAGAAGTTCCTGAATTTGAAATTAAAGTGGATGCTGAACCGGTCATGGTCCAAGAAAAGTGCATGAACTGTGATTCGCTGATCAAGCAGAACAATGAGCTGTTGCACAACATTCACAAGTTAAAAGAATCGTATGACACAATGAACAGAGAAATCAACAAATACACAGATTCTGGTGGTGAACAAGCTGAAGCTATGAATACTTTGAAGATAGCATATCTGAGACAGCTTGATACGGCGAACTATAACATAAAGAAATGTGTAGATCTCGAGCTTCAGTTAGCGACACAAAAGATAGAAACTGAGAAAGTCAAGAAATTATTGGACAGCTACTCATGTTCTACTTTTGTTGTTGACAGAATTTATCCAGTGGTGAAAGATTTGAAGACCTTTGAAGAAGTGAAGATTGGTGAAGAAGAACAATCCGTGACAAAAGATGAAGAAAAAGTGAAAGCTTCTGGTAAGAAACCGAGTGTATCTTACAACAGATGTCCGCCTCCAGTCGAAAATGGATATTCACCCCGAAATCCTAATTCAGAAAGAGTCAATAAAGCAATCAATCTGAAATGGGAGTCTGGGCTGTCGGATAACTTGCCAGAAAGTATCGATGTCACGTACACGTCATCAGACACTGATCATGAGTCAAAGTTGATAAAAAGTGTGGTCGATCAGGTGTTAGACAAAGATGACAATGAGGAGTCAAAATCCGAGTCAAAGTCTGGGTCCAGTGCGTCAAAGCAAACAGTCAAAAATGACAAACGGGTTTATGACAAAGAGTTTTTAATTTCGAAATCTAATTTGAATGATGAATCAGTCAAAGTAGCATATACTTTGAAGGGTTCTGACAAATTATATTCAGATGAAAGTTTTCCAATAAGAAGTGTCAGAATTGAAATGATTCAAAAGGTTTTCAAAATCACAGAAATTAATATTTCTGAAATAAAAGATTTTAATCTTAACGGAAAACCTAAACAGTACACTTCAAGAGATCAACAAAGAATTAACAAGAAAATGGGTTACAATTGTGGTTATAGTTTTCAACAGAAATCAAACCATAATCGTAATTTCAAAAAGAAAGGTCTCGGTTTTATTCCACCGAAAAACTATAAAAATGAAAAATTTTATAAACAAAAAAAAGTGTTTGTTTCAGGGAAAACTTCGGAAGCTGAAAAAGAAAAATTATTCAGAAATCAGACAAATCAGGAATTCCTTGCCAAGAAGCAAGAAGAACCAAAGAAGACCGAAGTTCTAAAGAAGGTTGAAAAGAGATCCTGTTTTCAGTGTAAAGCTGTTGGTCATCTTGCGGAAGATTGTCCGATGACATTCAGACCAAAACAGGAAATCTCAAGAAAAATGAAAGACAAAGTTGTTGAAACGACTGAACTATCAACCCGGAAGTTTACAGGATTTGAGAATTCAACTTATGAAAAAGGAGAATCTTCAAAGAGTGCTTCCAAACGCATAGCCAAAGAATCAAATCAGAAATGGGTTGTGAAAGGTTCAGGTAACAGTTCTGGTGATGAATCTGATTCCATAAAATCAGAGGAGCCATGTGTTGAAGGAAAGGTTGTAAAGAAAACTCCGAAAGTGGACGATGTGAATTTTCCGCCACTACATGCTAAAAATTACAAATCTAAAATCGGAAAAGTTGATGTTCCAAATCAATTTTATTCAGACAAAAAGAAAATTGATGTTGGAAAAACTTTCAATGGCAATGTGAAACGCATCTTTGGAAGAATGGCCAGTGGTAAGGCCCAAAGCATTCAGGAGTTTTATGCTTCCAAAGGATGGGTTTACAAGTCGGTTGAAAAGAGGGATGAAAATGATGAGGTTACACCCAAGGATGGTCAGGCTTGGGTGGATATATTTTTCCAAGAATAAAATCCTGACTTGCCGGAGATCCCAAGATGGTATTGCGGATCATGAATCGGCATCTTTCTAAATCTGTTTGTGTAGTTGCAGGACTTGCCGGAACTCCCAAGTTTGTAAGCGAGGAGTAGGAATCGGCATCTTGAGAATTCAACCTAAAGATGGTAATTGGTTGAAAAACAGGTTTGAAGAGATTGAATTGCTAAACTTACAAGTGGTTGTATGGTAGTAATTGGTGTAGATCTTACAAGTGGTTAAATCAGGGTCATTAAATTGGACTTGATTTAATTATCATTCAAGAATTTAGTAAACAAAGTGATGATTTGAACCCCATTTTACAAAAGATAAAAACAACTAAACTTATTTTCCGGAAAAACCATTCTGATTAAAACAAACTTAAGTGTTTTGAAATCATTATGGGAAAATAGTTTGTTGTGAGGGGGAGTTCTGATTGTTTACGCCAAATGAATGGAGAATTGAAGTGTTTTGATATCAGTTGTCATATTCTGTACAGTTTGTTTTCAATTTTCTTTAGATGTATTTAAATTTTAGGGGGAGTAAGAATTTTTAGAAAATCCAAAAACATCAGAAAATTTGAAAAAGCCAAAAACATGATAAAATCAAAAATGAGTTTTTGTTGCATAAAAGAGGAAATGATAGTGCATCAGTGGACTATCACAACACGCTAAAGAATTGGAAAGTCAAAATGTGATAAACGATCTTACTGCGGATGTGTCAGTAGATTTTCACACATTTAGTAAATTGAAACGAGATATAAACCTAAATCAAACTTGCTTAATTCGTGGGTAACTATTCTTGGATATATGGGTAACCCTCGAAATCTTGTTTGAAAGGTCCCGTATTCTGAGATACTAGGTCTTTATACTCAGTGATATCTGGGGTATTATCCCGGGACTTCTGCTGTATGGAAGTACTGACCTAGTCCCCGGATAATACTTTCTGCAAATGCTTGAAAAAGCGCCGCCCTCAGCATGCTGATGAAACAATAAAATTGATAGTCGCTGCTGTTGAAATGCAAAAAGATCCTCTAAAGGGGACCCACCAAAAGTCGAAGCCGTCATCTCTCTGCGTATACGGAAGTATCGACCTGAGCTCTCACGGCCCTCGCACATAACCCCTTTACAGATATCAGCTGTGGTATACTCACCTGTAAGACTGAATATTTGGGATCTGGATACGGGAGTATATTCAAGTGGAGTGATACACAATTAAGTTTAAGTCTCTAAAACATTAATATCGTATCTCGAATCGATTGAAATTTGTGTTGAAAATTTAAGTGGACAAACATACTGACAATCTAGGTAAATTGTTTAAAACTTAGTATGTTTAAAGCTTAATGGTGTTGGTGATTTGTCTCAAAACTGATATGATCCTCTTGCATGAGCTCACAAAAAATATTGTTTGTAAATAGTTTATTTCTGCATTTTTATTTCTCTTTCAGAAAAATTCAAAAAGATTTTTGGTGTGTTTTAGCATAAATTTTTGAAAATTCAAAAAGATTTTCGACAACTGATGTTGGATAGCTGATTTTCAAAATTCCGAGTGCTAAACATGATGAGCAAATGCTTGAAGGGGAGTGTGTGTGTGAAATTAAAATGTTTTTCATAATCTAACCTTTTCAAGTGGTTCATCACAATCTGAGTTTGTTTTGAATGAGAATCTGGATTGGTTCAAATTCATATGTTTGAAATATATGTGAAAGAAATTTACTCTGAGGTAGAGTTTTTACAAGAAAACCAGACGTCGATCCTGAAGATGTTACTGAAGAACAAAGGAATGCCAGCAAATCGAGAGGGGGAGTCTGAAGATAGAGAGAGAGAAGCCCAAAGACTGTTAAAGACTGAAGTCGTTGAAGACTCGACACTTTAGACTCGTCAACATCTGAGGGGGAGTCTGTTGGTGCAGTCATCTGTCGACTACGTCTAATGTCGAGTTCGGGTTGCGATGCGGATCTGGTCAAGCATGATGTCATCATGCTTAATGATGACATCATGTGACATCATCAAAATCCTATGATCATCATCAACAGCAAACGACAAAACTCATGAAAAGTTGCTAGACATTTATGCCAAGATGATGATTGATTGGATCAATTTATGGTCCAATGAGAGAGCACCTATCAAATGACCAATGAGTGAAGAGTATAGCCTTTGAAGTCAACTTTGTAGAACCGATTTTATGGCATATGCTGGAGTCGCTTTTACAACATGATGGAACCGCCTTTACGGTAAATGTTGGAACCGCCTTTACGGCATGTCATTTCGGACGGTTCCAAACTAGTATAAATAGGCTTCTTTGTAAATTCATTTGTAACTGTTGTTCAGAATTGATACCGAGGTGCTGCCGGTATTTCCTCTTACTGTAAACGCTGTAATATTAATATACAAGAGGATTAAAGTGTGATACAAGCTGTGTATATGTCCGTTTCTTTGTTTCCGCCGCTGAAACGGATTTGAGCTCTTCCGAACGACTCATTTAGGTCGAAGTCCGATCCTACAGTTTGGGGCGGCGGCGGGAGGACGGGCCTCAGCCGACCCTCCATACCGCTTAGTCTTATACCACACAAACCCCACTTTAAATCCATTAAACACCATAATTACTCACTTTCAAGGCATTTTAAAGTCATTAATGCAAGAGTTAAGCATGGAGCTTCATTAAGGACTTTCTTTGGAGCTTAATTTCTTCTTAATCTTCTCATTAAGCTTGTGCAAAGTTGTAAGTCTTCTAAACACCATATTTAAGCTTCTTGTTACTAGTAGATTACAAAAGTACAAGTTGATCATCTTAAAAATTAATAAAAATCAAATCAAAAACCCTAATCTCAAAGCTAATAATCTACTAATCTAAACTTATTATGTGGTTATTTGAGTGGATTAGTGTATCTAGTTGATGAAATCATTTTCATTATATTGATTTTGTTAAGATTAGTGGTTTAAAGTTTATATTTATGATGATCTTGTGATTTGTTTTGTGTAGTATTTTAAATTATTGTTAATCTAGCCATTATACACTTAAAGATGTGATTTAAACATTTATATGTTTAAATCATACAAGATCATCAACTTCAAAGATCATGAGTATTATGTGTATGAACTTGGATTAGTGATTTTTGAAAGATAAGACATGAAATGATCATGATTCAAGACTTGTTAAAAACACTAATAACTTGGTTTTATTTAAAACAAGTTTATATGAAAACACCCATAAAAAGTGTGGTTTAAAAGTCTTGAAAATTTTCTAATAAACTTGAAAAGTAGTTAACTTTAAAGTCTTGAAAGTTAACTTAAACAATGCTTATGAGAAATCTTTGAAGGAATACGTGATTACATGTGGTAAAAATGATGTTGGTGATACTTGATGAATTAGTGGTGATTTGGAAAATTGATTATGGTTTAAATACGTTTCTAGAACGTGGGAACGCCATAGTTTTAGGGGAAACTATGGCGAATTTTTCTAAAAATCTAATCGTGATTAAAAATGGGGTTAAAGGGTGATTAACAAAGTTAAACGCGGTTAGTGGTCTTAAAACTTCATTATGGAAGCTTTGATGAGAATAGTTAAGCATCAAATATTCAAGAGTTCTTATGAGCTTAAACATATATTTTCACAAAAATAAAAGGGTGAAAATAATAATAATGTATAAATATAATTTTTAACAAAAATTATATATTTTGGAAACTTACTAGATATGTATTTTGTGCTATATGTATGTACTTAGATACATTTAGGGAGATCAAAATAATACACCCACGAAACCAAGAAATATTTGTAAGAAACAAATATAAAAAGGCACAAAAAGAATACGTATACATGTTTCCTACATGTTTTCCAAAGATATGCGACGAAAACGGGCATAAATAAATCCTAAAACATATTATGTCCATAAGCAAATAAACGGACGAACAAACGAGGCGGACAACGGACGAGCTACAAGGCGTATTTCCTAGAAGTAAAAATATCTCTAACCGACAAAGTAAGGCATTTTAGGCGTCTAACGGATAATTATGAATATCACCTTTAACAAAACCCGGAAAGTTGAAAAATACAAAAATGCAAGGCTATTAAAATGGACTAAAAAAACACATGGGCTAGAGCCCAATGATAAATTATTTGGGATAGGCCTAAATTACTAAAATATTTGGGCTAGGGCCCAATGCTAGATTATTTGGGTTAGGCCCAAATTGCTAAACTATTTGGGCTAGGGCCCAATGCTAGAATATTTGGGCTAGGCCCAAATTGCTAAAAAAACATGGGTTAAGTCCAATGACACGCGTGCGAAGCACGAAGGCATGTACACGGCGAAGCCGTTCGCATGTAATTCAATACATATAAAATATATGTAAGCACTTATGAAATCTATACACATAACAAGTGAACCAACAAACTACCAACACTCTAAAATACAAAGTTGTTCCAAAATGACAAGTGAAAACACAATAAGAATTCAAGATGAACAACTTGTACGAGGTCCGATAAGACCTAGTGTCTAATAAAGTTAGTACACATGTAGGTTAATCACACGTACGAACGCTCACTACGGTATTACATACAGGAACGCAAACTTGTGAGTTCATGTCCCTCCTTTCAATGATTTCAATGTTTTGTTTTAAAACAGTCGAGGGGAAATAAATGTCAAAACTATGGGTATGTTAGCTATGGGTTTAGATGATAACATGATCAATGTACATAAGTAGGATGATGACATAGTAACCAATAATCACTTAGTGACCAAGGTGCAAAAGGTGTAGATCTATTGAGCTTGAGACATGCTCCACTCCTGGTTGGTATACCCTGGAGTGCTTTTGTGATCCCAAAAATGTCAAAGTTGTCTCGGGTTGGTTACGTACTTATGGTACATAATGTCAGGGGGCTCGCTACCCACTGATGGATCCTTAAACTCCATAAATGCTATTAACATACCGGGATTTCATTACAAGAATACAAAGATTTCATATGATAATAATAACTGCATGAACTCGCTCAACTTTTGTTGACTTTTTAAAACTACATGTATTTCAAGAAACAAGTCTTGAGCCGGTGATACACTACGGGGAACGGGAAAGTCTATGACAATGATAGCCGCTTTTGGAGGGTTGTCTTTTATATCCCAACTTCGTATGGGTATATAGGGGACAAAACCTCACTATGTTTTATGTCAAAAACTATCTTTTGTGTTGCGTAATATAACTATGTTTTGGTTAATGTTTGTAAACGTTATGGAAACTAGAAAACTATGTTGGAAACTTGAAAACTTTGTTTGAAAACAATATATCTATGGCATCGTTGTGGTTTATTATGTTTACTCATTTGGATGCAATGATTACCTTTCTTATGTCACACACAATACGCTTCCACTACTAGCAGGGTGTGACATGGGGCCTTACATAGAAAGAGAACACTTGCTCATTACATATAACACTTCCTTAGTTGGTGAGCATTCCACGTCCTTGGGACTTCTTTGTTGTCTAGGGTGCGCAACTGTTATGTCCCTTTGCCTAGGACCTTGTCCACAACATAGGGTCCTTCCCACTTCGGGGCCAACTTTCCCGGTCGCTCCGCATTGGAGGCTTCATTGTCTCAAAAGACGTAATCTTCGGGATTGATAGTGCAGATCCGCACTTTGCTGTTGTAGTATTTCTCCAATTTCGTCTTGTATTTTGCCTCATTGATTGCTGCCATCTAGGGCTGTTCATTTTTATCCAAAACCCGAAACCCAACCCGAATTCAAAGCCACCCGAACCCGAATTAGCGAATACCCGAAAAACCCGAACCCGACCAACCGTAACTTTAAATGGTTCGGTTATCGGGTCACTTTTTCTAGGCCAAAAACCCAAACAACCCGACCCGAAACACGAAACCCGAAAAGAACCCGAACAGTTATTGTTTTTTTTTTATATAAAAGTGTTTAGATTTGAAGTCTTTAATAGATGGAACACTAAGTTTTGGGACTTTTAAATATTATAATAGCATATTGTCAATTAATCTTTGAACTTTGATGATATTTATAAAGTAACAATATGAATTTTGATGACATTTTGAAAAAAAAAACATTTATTTTCATTTTACATCTAAACTAAAAAACCGAATAACCTGACCCGAACTAACCCGAACCCGAACAACCCAAACCCGACTAACCCGAACTTTAAATGGGTTGGTTATCGGGTCAATTTTTTCCAGAGAAAAACCCGAACAACCCGACCCGAAAAACCCGAAACCCGAAGGAAAAACCCGATGAACACCCCTACTGCCATCTCTCTCATTTCCTCAAGGAGATCTAGATCCAATCTTTGTTGTTCTTCATTGTTCACAGCATTCATTGTTAACATCCTTGGAGATGGCATGCCAATCTCTGCTGGTATGACGGCTTCTGACCCATATACTAAGCTAATCGGGGTTTCCCAGTGCTTGTTTTCGGCATTGTTCGATGGGGCCACAAAATGCTAGGTAATTCGTCCACCCAACACCTCCTTTGAGTTCCGAGTCGAGCTTTGTTTCCATCTACGATGCTTTTGTTCACTACTTCGACCTGGCCATTCCTTTGCGGGTGTGCCACCGAGGAGAAGGTATGCTCAATGTTCAATTCCTTGAACCAGTTTTGAAGATCTTTTGCCGCGAAATTTGTGGCATTGTCGGTGATGATGCGCAAGGGCAACCCGAACCGACAGATGATTTGCTCCCAAATAAACCTCCTTACCACCATTGTTGTTGTGGATGCTAATGCCTTCGCTTCTGCCCATTTGGTGAAATAGTCAACTGCAACTATGATGAATTTCACTGCACCCGGGGCTTCAGGAAAAGGGCCAACCATATCAATTCCCCATTGTTGAAATGGCCATGTCGTTGTAACTGGGACCAGCTCATTCTTTGGGCATAGGGTTTTAGGTGCATGCCTTTGACATCCATTGCATTTCCTCAACACTTTTACTGTGTCCAGGTGCATCCCTGGCCAGTAGTACCCAGCGTTCATCACCTTAGCTACCACCATTCTAGGACCTGCATGGATTCCGCAAATCCCTTCATGCACTTCTCGGATCAAATAATTAGCGTCTTTAGGGTCTACACAGCGAAGCAAGGGTCCTAGGTAAGATCTTCGGTACAAGATGCCGTCGGACATCTGATAATGCAAAGCTTTGTACTGTATCTTCCTGGCTTCTGCTTTATTCTCTGGTAGGATCCCTGACTGAAGATACATGATGATCGGGGACATCCAGGATGATGATCCCATCTGGATGACGCACACTTGGCGCAATGGGACAAATGGTTTTTCAATACCTCGATTCGTACGTCCTTCGCCAAATGTTGGAAACTTGTAGATGAAAGATTGCTCAAGGAATTTGAAGGCTTGTTCTCGCTTTAGTTAATGTGCGTGATCTTGAAGGAGTTGAAACTCTGTAGCAGAGTCTTTGCTTGCTGGAGGTATAGTGCCATTATATCACCTTTGGCGTCATATTGACCGTTGATTTGGCCTGCTACTAGCAATTAGTCTATATGCGCTTCCAGATTTTTGACCCCCATCTTGATTGCCAAGTGTAATCCAGCAAGAAAAGCTTCAAAGAGAAAAGAGATGAAAATGGTTGTGAAAAATGCGGTGGGCGCCAATGATGAAAGAATGGTTAACACAAGGTTATCCTAGCTGAACTGTCTCGTGTATGATGGTTCAATCTCTTCCTCCATTCGCCGTTAGCTGATATCCTGCAAAACAGAACACCGGTGACTTACCACAAGGAGGGAAATAGGGGGGGTTCTTTTTGTGACCACCATCTGGCGTGAGAATAAGTACTATTTTGGGGAAGAATAGTGTGTGTTGAGAGTAAATAGTGAGAGAGTAGAATCCTTAAAGTTGAAGGTGGAGTCTTCTATTTATAACCAAAGGATGAAGGAGGGGGAGGTTTGCCAGCTAGCCAGTGGGCGCCAGCTGTCCGACCAAGGGGAATATCTTTTCTGTCCCCTCTGTCGCTGCCAGTCTAGTGTATGACGTGGCAAGCGCCTATTCAATCCAGCTGGGTTCTCTTTTGTACTAGCTGTTGGACTGTCCTCCAAATATCTTGCAGGTCCAGTTGGCGTCCAATTATAAGTGGCACGTGTTGATGTGCGTGAAGTGTGTTATATTTTAGATGTATATTTAAGCCCCTTTTTACACTTTTAGCCAAGTTTTAAATTTATAAAACACGATATTTACTAACACTAAACACACATATGGGCAAGTGCACCCATCGTGGACGTAGTATAGTGTTGGTAAGATACCGAGGTCGTCCAAGGACACAAGAGCTTTTAATACCGGTTTATCCTCAACGTCTAATCAAATCAAAAAGTGAGAAAAATGTTTTAAACTAAGAAAAATAAAAACTAACTAAATACTGAAAAATAAAATAAAATAAAAACAGATAGACAAGATGAATCACTTGGATCCGACACGTGTGTTAGTATAACCTTTGATTATTTTTGCACTTTTGCACTTGTTTAAGAGATTATCTTAGTTAGTGTAGTAGGCCCCTCTTTTGAAGGCGACGTTACCCTCAACCCAGTAGTTTGAGTCAGCAAGGATACAATCCTAAAGGGTCGGATTATTGAAAGATAATGAATTAAGTCATTAATGCAAATTGTGGTAGGCCCCGCTTTCGGCGGTGACGTTACCCTCGGCTAAGTAGTCTGAGTCAGCAGGGATACAGTCCTAAATAGGCGGGTTATAGTATTAATAGTAGTTAACTTATGAGGGGGTCAAAGAGTTTAGATCCCCGCCATCCAATACCTATGGGCATTGAAGGAGATCCTACTAAATTTGACCCAGGTCCCAAGCAGGACCTCTAAACGCTGAACAAGGGCAAGACCCTTACCAAACCGTTCCCTTAACCCCCGACCAGGTAGCCAACATACCTCCATATAGACCGTGGAGATATGAATGGTGAAAATCTTTTATTTTATATAGACAGTAAAATAATGCCAAGACACCACGGACAAACGATAAGGAAAGATCACCTTCAACATAAGTAACTAGTTATTAAAGTCATTAATACAAAACCAAATAAAAAGTGCAAAAGATTAAAAATAAAAAGTATTATACTAAACACTTGTCTTCACCAAGTGATGTAAGAGACTTAGGCAAACATGGCCTTGATTGTCAAGAACTCTTACGATCAATCTTGGATCCCGAGACAACTCACACACTCTACGATGGACAATGGATGATAGTGGTGGATGATGGTGTTATGGTGGTGGTGGGTGGTGGATGGAGTGTGAGGGAGGTGGTGTGCCAAGGGATGAGATGGAATGAAACCAAGCACCCCTATTTATAGGCTGAACAGAAGGCTGGGCACGGCCCCGTGTCCGCTGGACACGCCCCCGTGCCCGTCTGACATTCTCTCTCTTCATTAATTGTAATTCGCAATTACAATTAATGCGCCTGCTGTACTTTCACCACGCCCCCGTTCCCGCTGGACACGGCCCCGTGGTGGGCAATGGAAGCTTCTACTGGTTTGTCTTTTCTGCTGCTTCTTGGGCACG
This sequence comes from Helianthus annuus, assembly GCF_002127325.2. Classification (NCBI taxonomy): domain Eukaryota; kingdom Viridiplantae; phylum Streptophyta; class Magnoliopsida; order Asterales; family Asteraceae; genus Helianthus; species Helianthus annuus. The sequence continues at coordinate 60,571,324 of NC_035434.2, forward strand.
GCCCCGTGTTCGCTGGACACGGGGCGTGTTCAGTCTTCTGTTTTCTCTTCTTTGCCTTGGGAGGTGCCGTTGAGGATCCGGGCAGTCTACTTTTATTCCTTTTCTTGTATTTATGCTAGAATTAGTTGTCTTTTTGCTTCTTTTGTGATTTTGAGCTCATTTCATCCTGAAAATACAAAAGGAAGACAAAAACACTCTTTTTCCAACATTAGTACTTAAAAAAGGTTAGTTTTATGCCTTAATTGATGTGATTTATATGTTGCATTTTACACACATCAAATACCCCCACACTTGAACTTTTGCTTGTCCTCAAGCAAAACTCTTTAAATGTGGCTTACACTCCCAAATGGAATAGGTAGAAGAGAAAGTTTTTAGCTTGTCCTAGAGTGTCGGGAATCCAAGGTCTTTGTAAGTTTTATTTTTATTTATTTACAATCCTATTCGTTATGATTTATTTTGAACGTTTCATAAGATAAATTACTTATTTGGGCATAGCATGCCTTATTAAAATTCCATTTATATACAAGTTCACATACCTCGCGGGGGATCACTCAACACTCGGCCGAAGGTGTAATTTTTTAGTGAATCACTCGAGAGCGGCATGGAACTTATGCCTTCCATAGGCTTGCCAAGCAATCAATCCTCCTCCTTTTTAACTTTTTACCTTTGTAAATATCAAGAGGACTTTTTGGGTGAAGGGTTAGGCTTGGGTTAAAGGTGGGTGGTTGGGTTAGTTAGAAAAAAGGGCGAAAATCGTAAAAAGCGTCGGTTTTCGGGACATACCTTGTTTTTAGTGACTTTTTATTTTGAAGTATTTCTCCAAACAAGCTTTTATATAGCTTTTGTTTGTTTTTGATTTCATCATTGTTTTTTTTTTCTTTTTTTTTTCATCACATAAAGAGGCGAGTTTACGAAAAACCGAGCTTGTTACTAAAATAAAGGGTGAAAAATAGAAAGGGTTTTTGGTGGGTAAAAAGGGTTTTGGGGTAATGAAATGAAAGGTTTAGGCTCAAAGGGGCTATCTAGGGGGATTTTGGGTAGGTGGTAAAAAAATGAAAAATAATGGTTTAGAAAGAAAAATATGGTTAGTCCTAATGCCTCCATCACTTACTTACTTGGGTTTAAGTTGGTAAGGACCGGGAATGTATTGTCGTGGCAAGTTCTAGAGTTGTAAGAACCAAGCGGCTATTCACACAAGAAACGAAAAATGAGCATTTAGTCTAAATATGTATATCTTTATGCTCAATAAAGGCTCAAAACTCACTTTTGTGGGAATGGGTTTTTAATGTGATCAAGTATATATAATCGAATTTTTAACTAGACTTGTTATGCCGTTTCGTAATTTTCTTATGTTGGTTCTTTGTTATCACGACGCTATCGGTTGTAAATTTGTAAAAATATAACCTTTTTAGAACTTGTTATTTCCAACTTAAACTAAGACAAGTAAATGATAAAAAGAAATGAAAAAGTTTTTGAAAAAAATTTGGGGTGTTTAGCGGTTCCAATAGAGTTTTGTGTAAGGCTTGTATTTAGGATTTGCAAAATTCAAGGTTTTAGCATCCCCCCCCCCCACACTTAAATTACACATTGTCCTCAATGTGTCCAAAAATAAGGTTTTTGGTTGATTAGAATGTGTAAAAGTAGGTTAAAAAGCAAAGATTTATGTTACTGGCATCCTGGACACGGCCCCGTGGTGACCGGGCACGGCCCCGTGGTCAGGTGCCAGTAACGAAAATTAAAGAATTAAAACAGAAGCCTGGACACGGGGGCGTGTCCGCTGAACATGGCCCGTGTCCAGTTACCTGAACTGGGCGTTTTTCTGCAGGTGGCTCAGCGCGGGGTCGTGTTGGTTGGGCACGGCCCGTGTTGAGCCTTCTGTGATGGAGATTTGTGTCGGGTTGCTCTGTTCTTCGTGCATGGTCCATTTTTCTCGTTCCCCTTTTCATCTATTACCACCATGAGTGTGTTTTATTCTGCAAAATAAAACTAAAAGATTAAACTAAACTAAGGATAGTTCCGCGGAATGCCTCCGTGGTGCGCCACGTTTATAAGGGTCCTTGGCTAGACCCAATTCGAGGTTATATGTTTTCTGAGTGGGATGTCTGGCGTCCCATGTTACACCGTCGGAGAGCAGCATCCAAGCTTGAATCAATAACCTTCATGTATTTTACCGGGTCGTCGTCCTCTATTCTCTTCCCAACCCCGAACTTCACTTCATCATCCCCGTACCTCAAGGTTAGTGTCCCATCATTCATATCCACCACTGCTTGGGCGGTGGCAAGGAAGGGTCTCCCTAGTATAAGGGGGACCTCGGTGTCTTCCTCCATATCGAGTATGACAAAGTCAGCTGGATAAACGAATCTGCTTACCTTTACCAAGACATTCTCGATGACACCTTGTGGGAATTTGACGGATCGATCGGCTAATTGTATGCTCATTTTTGTAGGGCTTGTGGTTCCTAAGCCGAGTCTTTTGAACATTGATGAGGGCATGAGGTTAATGCTAGCCCCAAGGTCGGCTAAGGCATTACGAACGGGTGATTCCCCTATTGAGCAAGGAATCGTGAAGCTTCCGGGATCGATTTTCTTTTGGGGAAGTTTATTGAGTACGAGGGCAGAGCATTCTTCGCCTAAATTGACTAATTGCAAGTTTTCAATTTTCCTTTTATGTGTAAGGAAGTCCCTCATGAATTTAGAGTACTTGGGCATTTGAGTTAGGACTTCGATAAAAGGAATATTGACATGCAATTGTTTTAACAGACTTTCGAACTTGGCGAATTGCTCATTGGTCTTTTGACGAATTAACCTACCAGGGTATGGAACTCGAGGAGCCTTGGTAGGCTCTGGTGACGGAGGGGAGTCCTTTTCCTGCAGAGGTGTGGGTACTGTTTCCTCCGTTGGTGGCAGCACTTCTGCAGGCCCTACGGTGCGGTTCCGTAGTGTGATGAGGTGAACTTGTGCTTTTGGGTTTGTTTCGGTATTGCTAGGTAATGCGCCTTGCGGTCTCTCGGAAAAATTTTGAGCTATTTGATTTAATTGTTTTTCTATGTTTTGAATACTAGCTTGTTGATTTCTAAAATTTGATTCTAATTGTAGAAATCTTTCCGAGTTTTTCTTATCAGTGTCGGAGACGAGGCGAGATATCGTATCTTCGAGCCTTTCTCGTCCAGTTTGTTGAGTGAAATTTTATGACTCATTTCTTGGTTGCTGAAAGTTTGTTCGTTGGGTTTGTTGGTTACTACTATTGCCGGGTTCCCTCCAACCAAGGTTTGGGTGGTTTCGCCATCCTTGGTTGTAAGTTCCCGTTGGGGGACCCGACGGCCTAGGTCTATTATCAATGTAGTTTACCATTTCTTGTTGATCGTCTGTTTCTTTCATGCAACTCCAATTTTCATGTGACCCACCACACCCTTCACAAGCCATAACCGAGACTGTTTTTGTCATTTCCAATTTTTTTATCTTTGAAGAAAGGGCCTCGATTTGGGCTTGTAAAGAAGTGCTTTCATCGACCTTATGGGCGCCCGGGGCGATAGACTTATTTCCCCGGGGGTGTGCCATTGAAAATTGGTTTGAGCAATTTCCTCAATTTGATTATATATTTCGTGTGGGCGTCGATTACCTAAAAGTCCCCCGGAGCTAGAATCAAGTGTCTGCCTAGTGTGTGGCAACAATCCATTATAGAAAGTGGATACTTGTTGCCATATTGTGAGGCCGTGATGGGGACACTTGCGTAATAGCTCCTTGAACCTTTCCCAAGTTTCATATAAGGATTCCCCGTCCTCTTGTGAATATGTATTAATTTCAGCCATTAACTTAGCAGTTTTAGCAGGAGGGAAATACTTACATAGAAATTTTTGGGCTAGTTCATCCCAGGTGTTTACCGATCCAGCTGGGAGGGCGTTGAGCCAAGCTTTCGCTCGGTCTTTTAGTGAGAAGGGAAACATACGGAGGCGGATGGCGTCGTTTGATGCTCCATTGATCCGAAAGGTATCACATATTTCCAAGAAATTAGTTATATGTAGATGGGGATCCTCGTCCGCAAGCCCGTGGAAGGTCGCGGAGTTTTGGAGCATTTGTATCAAATGCGGCCGAAGTTCGAAGTTATTGGCTTCGACATTCGGGGCATTGATAGCGGCGCCTAGATTACCTACGGTGGGTCGTAGATAATCCATAAGGGTACGTTGGTCCGCCATTGGAGGTGGATCACCCGAAACCTTCTCTTGGTTTTTGGCTTTTAACCTTTTTCTGAGAAAGCGTTCGGGTTCTTCTAGTGGTTCTTTTATGTCTTTATTGGAACTGGAGCTCATACACTACGTGAGGTTGGCGTCGGGTTCCAAGTCCTGCAATAAAAACAGAAAAGAATGTTGGTCAGAAGGTTCACCACGGCCCTGTGTTGAGCGAACACGGCCCGTGGTCGGAATTTCAGTGATTGTTTTCCAGATCCCAGTTACTGGAAGTTGGACACGGCCCCGTGTTGCACCGGCACGGCCCCGTGGTCAGCCTTCTGTAACTTGGAAAACAAAAACTGCCAGTGACGATGCTGAGCACGGCCCGTGTCCGACCAGGCACGGCCCCGTGCTGAGCTCTGCAGAAGCTGAAAATCTACGAAAAATCCTAAAAATTAAAGAAAAAAATAAAAATATGATTAGGCCGTTGATTCCTAACTTTCTTAAAATCCTTGTGTCCCCGGCAACGGCGCCAAAAACTTGATGTGCGTGAAGTGTGTTATATTTTAGATGTATATTTAAGCCTCTTTTTACACTTTTAGCCAAGTTTTAAATTTATAAAACACGATATTTACTAACACTAAACACACATATGGGCAAGTGCACCCATCGTGGACGTAGTATAGTGTTGGTAAGATACCGAGGTCGTCCAAGGACACAAGAGCTTTTAATACCGGTTTATCCTCAACGTCTAATCAAATCAAAAAGTGAGAAAAATGTTTTAAACTAAGAAAAATAAAAACTAACTAAATGCTAAAAAATAAAATAAAATAAAAACAGATAGACAAGATGAATCACTTGGATCCGACACGTGTGTTAGTATAACCTTTGATTATTTTTGCACTTTTGCACTTGTTTAAGAGATTATCTTAGTTATTGTAGTAGGCCCCTCTTTTGAAGGCGACGTTACCCTCAACCCAGTAGTTTGAGTCAGCAAGGATACAATCCTAAAGGGTCGGATTATTGAAAGATAATGAATTAAGTCATTAATGCAAATTGTGGTAGGCCCCGCTTTCGGCGGTGACGTTACCCTCGGCTAAGTAGTCTGAGTCAGCAGGGATACAGTCCTAAATAGCCGGGTTATAGTATTAATAGTAGTTAACTTATGAGGGGGTCAAAGAGTTTGGATCCCCGCCATCCAATATCTATGGGCATTGAAGGAGATCCTACTAAATTTGACCCAGGTCCCAAGCAGGACCTCTAAACGCTGAACAAGGGCAAGACCCTTACCAAACCGTTCCCTTAACCCCCGACCAGGTAGCCAACATACCTCCATATAGACCGTGGAGATATGAATGGTGAAAATCTTTTATTTTATATAGACAGTAAAATAATGCCAAGACACCACGGACAAACGATAAGGAAAGATCACCTTCAACATAAGTAACTAGTTATTAAAGTCATTAATACAAAACCAAATAAAAAGTGCAAAAGATTAAAAATAAAAAGTATTATACTAAACACTTGTCTTCACCAAGTGATGTAAGAGACTTAGGCAAACATGGCCTTGATTGTCAAGAACTCTTACGATCAATCTTGGATCCCGAGACGACTCACACACTCTACGATGGACAATGGATGATGGTGTTATGGTGGTGGTGGGTGGTGGATGGAGTGTGAGAGAGGTGGTGTGCCAAGGGATGAGATGGAATGAAACCAAGCACCCCTATTTATAGGCTGAAGAGAAGGCTGGGCACGGCCCCGTGTCCGCTGGACACGCCCCCGTGCCCGTCTGACATTCTCTCTCTTCATTAATTGTAATTCGCAATTACAATTAATGCGCCTGCTGTACTTTCACCACGCCCCCGTGCCCGCTGGACACGGCCCCGTGGTGGGCAATGGAAGCTTCTACTGGTTTGTCTTTTCTGCTGCTTCTTGGGCACGGCCCCGTGTTCGCTGGACACGGGGCGTGTTCAGTCTTCTGTTTTCTCTTCTTTGCCTTGGGAGGTGCCGTTGAGGATCCGGGCAGTCTACTTTTATTCCTTTTCTTGTATTTATGCTAGAATTAGTTGTCTTTTTGCTTCTTTTGTGATTTTGAGCTCATTTCATCCTGAAAATACAAAAGGAAGACAAAAACACTCTTTTTCCAACATTAGTACTTAAAAAAGGTTAGTTTTATGCCTTAATTGATGTGATTTATATGTTGCATTTTACACACATCACGTGTCGTCATTTATGTCCGGAGGTGCATCTTCTTTGTCACCTGCGACTTCTTCCAGAAGCTTCTGGATGTACTCAGCTGATGTAGACGCTAAGCTGAAAAAAGTGGTGTGGTCCATATACCAAATGTGTAGTGATTTGGTACCATACCTCTCCATTGCTTGAAAATAGAATTAAAAAATAAAGAGCTAATTGCCAAAATCGTCCCTGAGGTTTGGGCACGTTTGCCATTTTCGTCCAAAATCACACTTTTGTACCAAATTGCCCCTAACGTTTGTAACATTTTGCCATTTTCATCCAAACCACTAACTTAGTTTATTTTTTCTGTTAAGTTGAGGATATTTGGATGAAACTGGCAAATATAAAACCACAGGGACGATTTTGGCAATTTATTCAAATCCTTTTTAATTTCTTTTATTTAATTATTTTGTTACATATATAATAAAAAAGAATATATATACATGGCGTTTTTAGAAAAAAAATTAATAGTTTTGTCACATAATTTTTATAAATTTTCATACAAATCACTAACTCGGTTTATTTTTTCTGTTGAGGTGAAGGATGTTTTAAATTTTATAAACTAAGACATAAATTAATTTAAAATCTTTATATAAATCAGTTTTATAAAGAGAAAACGTCATTGTTGTGCAACACATAACAATCGATTATAAGTTTTAGTATCTATCAGTTGTAGAGATGGAAAAAAATTGTAAAACGTTACATATTTTTTAAATGTGTTGAGCACCTAGGAAATATGTTGGTAGAAATAAAATATTTATTTAATTACGATTATGAGGGTAACTAACTAATACTTATTATGAGTGGCTTGAGTAAAGAAACTTTTGGTTCATAACATTATAATTACAATTTGGTGGGTAATTTTAAGGTTTGGTAACGATACGTTGTTTGATAGAGTGGGGGGGGGGGGGCACTGGATATGATAAGATTTTTTATTTGACCTTTTTCAATAAGGTCACCAACATTTTAGTTTTATAAAATTTAGAGGTTTAAAACTCTTTATATAAATCAGTTTTATAAAGAGAAAACGTCATTGTTGTGCAACACATAACAATCGATTATAAGTTTTAGTATTTATCAGTTGTAGAGATGGAAAAAAATTGTAAAACGTTACATATTTTTTAAATGTGTTGAGCACCTAGGAAATATGTTGGTAGAAATAAAATATTTATTTAATTACGATTATGAGGGTAACTAACTAATACTTATTATGAGTGGCTTGAGTAAAGAAACTTTTGGTTCATAACATTATAATTCCAATTTGGTGGGTAATTTTAAGGTTTGGTAACGATACGTTGTTTGATAGAGTGGGGGGGGGGGGCACTGGATATGATAAGAGTTTTTATTTGACATTTTTTAATAAGGTCACCAGCATTTTAGTTTTATAAAATTTAAAGGTTTAAGTAGATTTTATTTTTATAAAACTGGTCTATATAAAAAAATTAGAAATTAATTTATGTCATACTTTATAAATATCCTTCTCCTTAATTGAAAAATTAACTTAGTTAGTGGTTGGATGAAAATTTATAAAGTTATGTGACAAACCTATTATTTTTTTCATATAAAAAGCGCATGTATATTCTTTTTTTATTATATATGTAACAAAATTAATTAAACAAAAGAAATTTAAAAGAGTTTGAGTAAATTGCCAAAATCGTCCTTGTGATGTTATATTTGTCAGTTTCATCCAAATATCCTCAATTTAACAGAAAAAATAAACTAAGTTAGTGGTTTGGATGAAAATGACAAAAAGTTACAAACGTTGGGGGCAATTTGGTACAAAAGTGTCGTTTTGGACTAAAATGGCAAATCTGCCCAAACCTCCAGGACGATTTTGGCAATTAACTCAAAAATAAATAAACACTTTGATCACTCATGGAAACTACTAATTCTTAATTCACACGTATAATATGGTAAAAAACAGTGAAAAGGATTAGTTACCCTGCTTAAAGTCCCCATTTGGGTAGGAAGGAAGGAATTGGTTATTGCAGTACCGTTGAAGATGGCGGCTATAATAATATTATCAAACGAAATTCTTCTGGTTCTCCGTTATTTTCGTTCGTTAATCTTCACCACCCCAAATATCTTCTTCAATTCTTGCATTTCTCTCACCAGAATCATGTCAATTTCTCTCTTATTTACCCATTTTGCATATCCTCCTCCTCAGGTAGCTCGATCGACGTTCCATACCCCTGAGGCTGAGGTGAGGCTTTTTTTTTTAAGATTATCATCTTACAGTTATGAATTTTGATCTTAATTTCTCCTGATTCCCCATTGTTGCTTATTGCATGCATTCTTTAATTCATGCTTTCACGGTAATCATTGATCGGGGGCGGCCGACCACAGACCTTTTCGCTCAGTAGTGGATAGTATGTAGTTTATGTATAGAAATATTTGGGTATATACTTTTTTTAACCCCAGGTTTTATAGAAATTTTCGGGTAAATACATTTTCGACCCCGGTCAGAAATCTCAAGCTTCGCATCACCTAGGGTATTGTGTAATTGTTTCATGTACTTTTTGATCAAGTTAGGGTTTTTCGAAATCAAAAACCATATGTTAATATCCATGGTGGCCTCATATATCACCAATGTGTTTTGGGCGAGCGTGTAGGGCTCTGTTTTGATCCCAAAAGCTGATGTGTGTGCGTGCTTCACGCTTGCAAGGTGTTTGTCTCCGCGGCAGCGAGCCGTGTTTGAGTGTTTGCGAGCCCCCCATGCTCAGGATTTCCTGTCTGTTGTTCCCATTGAAGGTTTAGGGCAATGTATGTCGGCTGTGGAATACCGGGCTATCCTCAAGTACCGGCTGATGGTATCGCTTTTCCCGGTTGATGACCCATGTCCTGTATGTCGGAAGTCTTGCTTGGATACTTTTGGGGAGCATGCAATCCATTGCAAAGAATTACCAGGATTTAAATATCGACACGATTTAGTTCGTGATGTGCTTTATGATGTCCTTAAGCGGGCAGGGATCTCGGCGAAAAAGGAAGCTCCGGTGAACTTCTTGACCGATCCATTAGAAGGGAGATCTACCCTACGGCCCGCTGACATTCTTGTTTTTGGATGGGAAGGAGGAAAACACGCGTGTGTTGATTTGACAGGTGTGTCCCCCCTCGTTGGGCTAAGGGACCACGGGTTTGTGGCGGGTCAAGCAATAACTAAGGCAGAGGCGGCCAAAGTAGCTAAGCATGAGAAAGCTTGCATCGAGAATCAGCACGTGTTCACCCCATTCGCTTTCGATACTTTTGGCGCTCTCGCCCCTGACGTGGTGCGGTTCCTCAAGCGGGTTCAGCAGGTGGTAAGCAGTAACACCGCGCATGTTAAGGGGCAGAATTTTGTGTTTAGTAGGGTAGGGTTTGCTATTCAGAAGGGGGTAGCGGCGCAACTTGTTGCTCGTCTACCTGCCATTAGTCTGTAATCGTCTTGTTCGTTATTTAAAGCTAAATATTTCTACTTGTGAACTTTCAAACACTAAAATATAAGATATTTTAAACGTCTCTAGTCAGATTTGTTCAATCGATGGTCTGATTTTTTTCAAATACTCAAACCAATTGCTCAATCGATGGTCATATATGTTCTATCAGATTTGAAAAACTAAGACTCATTGCAATCATGGTCCAATATTTTCAAATACTACATAACGCGCCACATCATAGAATCACATCGCGCGACTCCATAGTTAAGCGTGCTCAAGGGGAACTAGTATCAGGATGGATAACCTCTGGGCTGACAAATCCGTGAGCTCCTTGTGAGCAAAACAGACAATATTGGTTGTGGTATGAGAGGCCTAACCACATAAGTTTACATCAGATACTGGATTGTGAAGATGTTTTTTTTTGCAGATACATACAAGAAATCAGGGCATTTGAGTTTTCTTCTCTCTCTGTCATTGTGAAGAGAGAGAGGAAAAACAAAGTCTTCAAGTGCTAGGGAAATATTTACAATGGAGTCGATAAGCAGCGGAGATGAGATGAATGGACAAGGAGAGAAGATTTTTGTGTCTGTGAGGGTGAGGCCTTTGAATGAGAAGGAAATCGCCAAGAACTATTCTTCTGATTGGGAATGCATAAACAACAACACTATCATATGCAAGACTGCCGTGACAGAACGTTCAAAGTACCCCAACGCCTACACATTTGGTAAGCAATATATCCATGTCCTTTTGCATGTTGAAGAAAAATATAAAGTAGGTTCACACTTCATATTCAACTTCAACCACATAAAAATATGCAACATGGGGTGGTTATACAAAAGGTAACAAGGTTTGTTTTGGAAATAGACCGAGTATATGGGAGCGACAGTACAACAAGACAAGTGTACGAAGAGGGAGTCAAAAGAGTTGCTCTTTCGGCCCTCAATGGCATCAACTGTGAGTGTTATTCTGTCAATTTTCGAATTCCGATATTAAAATGTATCACCCATTATGTTGTAAATTAAATTATTTCTTCAGCAAGTATATTCGCATATGGGCAGACAAGCAGCGGGAAGACATACACCATGACTGGCATCACTCAATATGCAATATCCGACATATTTGACCACATAAACCAGGTAATCTAAGAGAAAAGGTTAAACCTTTTAATGGGTCGTTTCATTTGGAACTTAAAAACTTATGTATGCTTTTGTTTGCAGCAAATTGATAGAGAATTTATGTTGAAATTTTCGGCCATTGAGATTTACAATGAATGCGTTAGAGACCTTCTTAGTGCAGATGGTACTCCACTTAGACTGCTTGATGATCCGGAGGTGAGTATTATCTTATTAATTACAAACGCTCAATTAATTAAACAAAAATCTAAACTTAATCCAGTTGGTTTTTGCTGTCATCAGAAAGGGACAGTTGTCGATAAACTCACAGAAATCCATTTAGAGGACTGGACCCATCTAATGGAACTCCTCGCCGTGTGTGAAGGTAATAGCAATTTTGTATTACAAGTGGACAAATTGACGGGCCGGGCTGACTCACAAACATTTTCTCCTTCGTTGATCACTAATAATTAATGTTTCAGTTTTAGAAGTTTTATGTATTTCGAAAATCATTTTGGGTGACTTTTGACTGTTTGATCCGTCAGGGCTAATTTTTTTAATATTTACCCTTTCGACCCATTCGAGTCAATATATAACCCAGACCCACCCATTAACACACAATGGGCCCATAGTTGTTAATAGCGAATAGCAGACGATAGCGACAAGCTACCTATATGCTACATAGCGATAACGATGAAATAGCGGGCACTATTTTATGTTTAGTGATACACTAAAAGAAAATTTTAGAAATATTTTATATGTATATTTATAAAATAGACTAAAATCCCGCTATTTATAGGTATATTTTATTGCTATTTTGATTAAAACTAAAAAAATCTATAATCCCACTACGTTTCACGCTATGGCTGCGCCAAAATCAAATTGCGACCTATTGCCGCATCGCCATGCCCATGCTAGCGGGCGCTATGCTCTCTATTAACAACAATGAATGAGCCGAAATTGTTGTCTCTAGCATTCACTATAAGGCTATGGGGTGTGGGATGGAGCCCCTAGGGGCTTTATTAGGACACGTCAGCGCCACGTAGGATCCACGTTAGCTAGGGGGCTTTATCACGCCCTCCCTTAACTTGCAGGGTGTGGGATAAAAGCCCCATATTAAACAAAATTAAAAAAAAAAAAAAAAGATTTGATTGGATGAAATCAAGTGGGCCCCACCTGAACACATGGTTCTTCCTCGTTACCATGTTGACGAGCTACCTATAGCGCCCCTCCTTGAATCGCATGGTGTGGGGTGGCGCCACCACCCAGGCGCCATTGATGTTGAGTTGGCAAGGGTGGCGCCCCCACACCCTCCGGCCTAACCATCCTTATATTTTACAAGAATGTAGACTGATAACTCATTTGGGATCACATTTATAGCTCAAAGAAAAATTGGGGAAACATCATTAAATGAAATGAGCTCCAGATCGCATCAGATTATTCGACTGGTACATATTGATAATCTAATACTTATCAACATGAACAAAATTGCATTTCTTAAATCATGACTCGGTTATTTTTCAGACTATTGAAAGTACCGCCAACGAATTCTCGGTGACTGATAGTGCAACCACTCTTACAGCTAATGTGGTATGGATGCTTACTTCAAATATTAAAAACCAATTTATATAAATCTCCTTGTTATGAAGTCAAAATGATTAAATATATAAATGATTTCTTTTTTTCTTTTTTTTTGTAGAATTTTGTTGATCTAGCAGGAAGTGAACGCGCTTCTCAGACGTTAGCAGCTGGTAAACGGCTAAAAGAAGGTGGCCACATAAACCGCAGTTTACTAACACTAGGAACTGTTGTTCGCAAATTAAGGTTTGTTTTTCCATAAAAAAAATTCAGTTTCATTTATATAATGTAACCAACTTTCGATTTTGTCGGTCTGTTGTTAAAATATGATGTGACAGCTAACATGTTCAGTAACTTTTGGCCATGTTTGAGTTTTTATCTTTTTAACTATTGGCCCAGGCACTCGAATTCTTTCACATAATGCACACGAGATATGAACAAACACTTGTTTGACTCTATTAATCAAAACCGGAAAACTCACCACGTGTTACAATGAAGCCTAATCATTTATTTATATTTATAGTAAAATAAATCTTGCTCCCTATGCTAGCTTATAAAACTAGGAAATATACAAATAAACATAACAAACTAAACAAATACTCATTTAATGACTAGATTAAATTTCCTGATAAACATAATTATCTTATGATTCTTCTCAGATCCTTGTGAAAGCTAACCTTTTTTTCTAATTGTGATATTTCATTGGGCGGATGTAGCAAAGCGCCAAACGGTCATATTCCATACAGAGACTCAAAACTAACACGAATCCTACAAAATTCACTTGGAGGAAATGCAAGAACGGCTATAGTATGCACACTGAGTCCCGCACATATTCATCTTGAACAATCAAGAAACACACTACTGTTTGCTGTTTGTGCCAAGGATGTCAGAACAAGTGCCCAGGTTAATGTTGTCATGTCGGAGAAGGCATTGGTCAAACAGTTGCAACGAGAAATGACTAGATTGGAAAATGAATTAAAAAGCATGTCCGGCTCGACAAATGATACTGAAGTAATAATCAAAGAAAAGGAAGTTCAAATACAAAAAGTGAGTTGCGTTGACCTCAAACACTCTCCATTAAAAGTTTTATATTAGTTGATTAAAATAACTTCTCTTGACTCGTTTTCTTTTTTACTAGGTTTTGTTAATGTGACACAAATTAGTAAATAATAATTGTCGATCTATTTGCCAATTAAGTTGATAAAATTATTTTACTGTCTTCCAGATGGAGCAAGAAGTAAAAGATTTGACTCAGGAACGTGATCTTGCTCGAGCGCGCCTTGAGGAAATATTACGAGCAGCTGGAGTTGATCAAAATATACTGCCATGGGTATGCAATCTATTTTCCCGTAACCCAAGAGGGGCAAGTTCTTTTCAGAAACAGAAAAAAAAAAACGTATGTTGAGAATCATGAGAACCACATAATGTGTAGTGCAAAAAGATAATCAGAAGTATAACGCCTCATGTATCACATTCAAGACGATAGGTGCAAATAGATTATGCGATTCTCGGGGTTCTCAACATAGTATTGGTATTGAAACAGACGTCCCTATAACCCCAAGTTAAGGACTTAGGCAGCCCAGCTGGTTAAGACTCTGGTTTACATCCCAGAGGTCCCAAGTTCGAATCCTGCTGTTACATTATTTTTCCATTAAAAAAAGTAACAAACCCACATGCATATTATATCTTTAAGCCGTCGTATTATCATGCAGATTGATTCCGCTTCATGGGATGGAAGTTCGGTATCTAGTCATCAACGCAACGGTTCATGGGATGAAAGTTCTATAGCTGGCCACCTGCGTAACGGTTCATGGGATGGAAGTTCGGTATCTGGGCACCTACGCAACGCTTCATGGGATGAATATTCGGCATCTGGCCACCAACGAAGTGGTTCATGGGATGCACATTCCATGTCAGATACATCTGAGGTGGTGGTCAACGCTCCTCTTCTCCCCAATGCTTCGGTCAACACATACAGTTTTCCAAAGGACCATAAACTACGCAATCCAAATGAAGACCACTACGTTTTCGATAATATCACCCCGCGTGAGTTTATGAACCAATATTTCGGGCCAGACTCGACCCAGGAATGGGAGAAGCCTTCCCAAAAGAACAGGAGAAGTATAGATTCAATAGATAGCTTCAAAGAAGTAGAAGAAGTTATTGAGAAAGATGAAACAGATGACAATGAGGGCAAATTGGGAAATTCACATGTTGATCAAGCTCCGTCAAACGAAAATGTAACTTGTTTGAAACCTCAAACGTTAACAAGAAGCACAAGTTGCTCTGCAATTGTTGATGGTGATCCATCGCCTTCTCCTAAATCTGAAAAGAATGTGGTGGTTGAATCGAAATCCGATTCGGATATTAAGAACTTGACTCAACAAGATTCTAAGAGATCAACCATGAGTGCTGATGAAAAAGAAATGCAGCAACGGACCGATGGGGGCATTTTCGACCTTTCTCCATCATCTAGGACGCTTGAAAAAGTAATGGAGTATGACCTTAGAGGAAGGTTTAAAGATTGCATAGTAAGGATTTTGCTCTCACACCATTATCAATTTCCTTTTTTAAAAAAATATATATTATTTTAGATGATTAGTGTCAAATACAATTATAAATTACTTTGGCCGACTTTCGACCCATTTGACTCTCTTCTCTTCCGGCAATTTGTTTGACTAATGAAACATAACCCAAATAAAACCTTTCTTGGTACAAAAACGATGTGTTTTGTATTATTATTTATTAATTAGTAATAATAATTCATTGTGAAGGGTACACCGGAACCAATTGAATCAGGAGATGAAATGAAGGAGGGTGAAAACGTGTGGTGTGCATTGTTTGAGGAGCAAAGAAGGATGATAGTTGAACTCTGGAATGAATGCAACATACCATTGCTTCATAGGACCTACTTTTTCTTGCTCGTCAAAGGCGATCCTTCGGATTCTGTGTACATTGAAGTAGAGCTTAGACGCCTATCATTCCTCAAGCAAACGCTAGATGATGTTGCAAGGTCATACTTCATTTCTCTCTCTCTCTTATCATTCCTTCTTATTTTGATAAACCCGAGCAATGCATTTGTCCATACAATTTTAAATAAGTCCCATTATTTACATTAATCATTTTGATTTTAATGATGTTTATTATGGGGGGTCAATTCATCCATGGGTGCATGTCAGGGGTGTTCATAAACCATCCGAACCGAAGCATGTTAGCCGGTCTGAGATTCATACAGTTCAAGTTTTGGCGGTTCAACGGTCTGGCCAATGGTTTTGAGTTTGGAACTGGTGGTTTAATACTTTAATCTTTATCATTTATATACTTTTGAAACTAGCACTTATGTATATATGTTAACATCATTTGGCCGATAGCACTCCCATTTTACGAATTGTACCACGTCACTCCCAACTTGCAACTTATTTTCCTCTTGACACTCCCAAACTAACTGACCCCAGTTAGTTTTCTCTGACATTGCCTTTTTATGATGTGGCACTTATTTAGTGACACCGCATCTGATGTGACACTTGTTTAGTGACGTGGTATCTGACGTTAACTAACAGGGTTAGGGTTCAGTTAGTTAGTTTGGGAGTGTCAGAGGAAAATAAGTTGAAAGTTGGGAGTGGTGTGGTACAATTCGTAAGTTAAGAGTGCTATCGGCCAAATGGTGAAAGATGATTATTTAAATCCACTATTCCTTTAAAAATTCTAATACAGACAAACGATCTTGAAATAGAAAATATAAGAAAGTTCGACCAAAACTGAACCGTCAAACCGGCCAACCCACAGCTTGGCCAATTTTGCTTGTTGTTTCCCAAAACCGTAGGTAGCCATAACTTTCGTCAAAATCGGATCATGAAGTGTTGATGATCTAATGATATTGTTTGTTTGTTGATAACTAACAGTGCAAGAGCCCTGACGCTCGAGAGGGCGATGCTAAGCAGGAAGCTTTTGAGCAAATACACATCGAGTGAAAGAGAGAGCTTGTTTGCCAAGTGGGGAATCGCTTTGGAATCCAAAAACAGAAGATTCCAATTGGCTCAATTATTATGGACAAAAACAGATGATCTTGAGCATATTAAGGAGAGTGCAGATATTGTTGCAAAGCTTGTCGGGTTCGTTGAACCAAGCACGCCAATGGAATTGTTTGCATTGAGTGTCGCGGCTCCCAAACAAGAACCGCAGACCGGCCTTTTCTCTTCATGGAGAAATGCCCTCTCCTTGCTAAGATATTAAGTCATACCATGTAACCAAATGCTAAGTAACCTTATCTGTTATATATTCAAATCTAACATTCCGATTTTACACAAAACTAACCTTAATCAGTTGTATACTTAAATCCATCATTACAATTTTGCTTTAAATTTGTATCTTTTGCCCATGGGTCAATACCATTGTATGTTTGTACTTCATGGAATAAAATTCTACTTTCAGCATTTTATTATTAAAAAACATGTGATTATGTGATATTAAATAGTTTTAATTAGAAAAACCTAAACAAAGTTTGTGGGTCAGTTTTAATAATCTATTATATTGGTTCGGTTTTGGGTAGGTACATTTACAGCGTCGAATTAACTAAAACGAGCCAATAGATAACTACTAACTGCGTGTCATTTCCACCCACGTTGACACACGCTCCGTACAATAACCATATACGTCATGGGCGCTTTAATTTTACATGGTGCTCCTAATTATTTTCCTAAATGTTAGCAGCAGTGGGTTAGTGATTCAGTTCAAGCCTTTGTTATTTCTGAGCCTATAAGTGGCCTTGTGTGTTTTGTGTTAAAAGTTTGATATGAATTGATTCTCAAAAACGTCCATTATCTCTTTGTTTCCTCATGCTTTCCCTATTGCCAATTTGGACATTTGGTACATGTCAATTGGTATGAGAGCCGGTTCATCTATGAACGCAAGTGACAAAATCACTAGCGGATGCACAAAGCCTTGGCGCAACAAGCGTTCGCATGATACAAGTCACATGTCAATACCCAATTTCAAACAATACCGGCCGAGATTCAAGCTATTCGTGCCTCCCACACCCAAAGGCACGACTTCCGCTGCTCCACTCTCTCAAAACCGATCTATCCAACATTTTGAGTAACCAAAACCGATTCATAATAATATGGTTTAATTGTGATATTTCTTGTAAATGACCACAAATATTAAAAATTACATCCAAACACCAGCTACCTATACAGACTTGTATTATATTTTTATTTTTATAAGCAACACCTAACACAACTAACAGTGAAGGAGACATAACTAAGATTTAAGGACAGCCCCCTTTGTGATTTTCCATGCTGAGTTTGTATATGACAGCTCATAACGTGTAGTGTAGGTTGAACTGTACGAGTCATTGTTTTCCGAATTTGTCAAATCAGTCAACTTAGCGGACTCTTCGAGGGTTGCTTCCACAACAGCTAGCCGCCCGTCTGGTGAAATCGTCACACTGTCAATGCTCATGTTTAAAAGATTGTACTCCCAAAACCAACCACGTTCACCAATTTCGGTTGCTCGATCTAACCAGATCTTCAGCATTTCACCATCTAATACCTGCAATATTGAAACGTTTAGTTATAAATGGTTGA
This sequence comes from Helianthus annuus, assembly GCF_002127325.2. Taxonomy (NCBI): domain Eukaryota; kingdom Viridiplantae; phylum Streptophyta; class Magnoliopsida; order Asterales; family Asteraceae; genus Helianthus; species Helianthus annuus. Next base: position 60,589,415 of record NC_035434.2, read on the forward strand.
GTAATGGTCAAAATATAAGTGTGACCAAAGTCATGTTGAGGTCACAATATACCCATGACTTATGAATGGTCAAACCAGGTAATGCTTGATCTCTTCAATCAGATCAGTATTAAAAGAAAGAGTAAAATGCCATTTTCGTCCGTGAGGTTTGGCCAATTTTGCGACTTTCGTCCAAAGGTTTGTTTTTCTGCATCTGAATCCAAAAGGTGTGAAATCTTGCCATTTTCATCTGGCTCGTTAACTCGATCCATTTTTCTTTGTTAAATTTCGTCTTTTTGTTAACTTAAAGGATAATTCGGTCTTTTCCACTTTATGTACAAGCATGTAAAATACCCTTACTAAAGTGAAAAGGACCAAATTGCCCTTTAAGTTAACAAAAAAGACAGAAATACCCCCTACTTAACGGAGAAAAATTGATAAGAGTTAATGAGCTGGATGAAAATGGCAAGATATAAAACCTTTTGGATCCAGATGCGGAAAGATAAACCTTTGGACGAAAGTCGCAAAACTGGCCAAACCTCATATAGACGAAAATGACATTTTAGTAAAAAAAAAAACCGTCTGAATTAAACTACACGGATGATCCCAGTGGTATGTTCATAAAGCAAGTTTGATCCTTTCTTTGTAGAAATTACATACATGGTCCCGTTGTTCAACCATTAGCAACACATTTTGTCCTTTTAGTAAATGGGCATTAAAAAGCTTGTTAAGTAAATGTAAAATGACCATTATGGTGATTTGTTGTATGTTTTTAGGTAAAACGGTATCATGGTCATTTTACATCGACTTAATACAAATTTTCAAGTAAATCGGTGAAACCTGAAAAGGACCAAACATGTTATGGGCGAACAGCGGAGACCATATATGTAGAGGTAGGAAAGTTGATGTGTGTTAGCAGATTGTTGTGAGGTTGGGGTATATCGCAGGTGGTTTCAATTTGACACTAGAAATGGTAAAGATTCGCACTGAAATGAAATGGAGATCAAAATGGTAATTTGCAGTTGGTTTCAAACGGCGAGAAAAGACCAGATTGAAACTGAGATCTAAATGGTATATGCAGGTGGCTTTCATGTGACGCAAAATGAAAATGGCATGTGTTTTGAGTTGTTTAGTTTTATAATAGATAATTATGAAATTGGTAGTTTTTAAAACATAAAGTTAAAAGAATCGTACTATAAATTACTTTTTAAGGAAAATAATTTAAAATGCGAAGATATTATATTTTGATTATTTATTATAAAAGTGTATCTCTCTGTGTGTATAAATATATATAATATTTTTAAGTTTAGTCGAGTATATAGGATCAAGTGCAGATGAGAACTCCCCCGAGTTGCAAGCACTTGAGAACTCCAATGGAAATCCTTCTTCCCGTGCGATTTTTTTAACCAGTTTTTCCACCAACACTCTTTTGGGAAGAAAAAAAAAACCTTGTGGTGATACTAAAATATGTTTGTCTGACTGTGTGTGTGGGTTGGGGGGTTGACGAAAGGAAATTAATCAATTACTTTACCTCGGACAATTTTGAGAGGTGATGATGAGGTCCGAGGGCCTGGGATTTGACGCTCTGCCACTTGCGCACTAGACCTTCAGCATATCTTGCATCCATTCTAGGTATTTCTTCAACTACACTCTCCTCTGACATAGATGGTTGTCAAATAATGAGTGGAAAACATATATCTTTTAAAAATATTGAACACACAACTACTTATAAACCATATCAGTTTTTACACAAAATTTTCAGGTCAGCCCTATCAGGCTTCGGTAGGCGAGCGAGCCACAACATCCCTATTATTTATAAAACTTATATTAGTTATGTTAAATATATATATATATATATATATATATATATATATATATATATATATATATATATATATATGTACACATCAATTATTATTTTATTTTAAATTATGATAAAACTAATTCGTCAATATAAATTATGTTATATAAAGAATACATAAATAAAAAAATTATAAAATATATATATAAATAAATAACTTGAATAGCTATTAGCTAAAATATAATAAATAAGCTGCGAGCCAAACTCGAGCTTTAAAAATAGAGCTCAAAACAAGCCTGGCCCATTTTGCCACATCTACTAATGTATTAAAGAGTAAAGCACACGGATAGAACATACCCACAGTGACGGCATCAGAAGTCATAGGCGGACTTGCTTCTTTATACTCAGTAGAGCCTTTCTTGAACGGCAAAAATTTTAAGCCCGCCAAAGTCATCAATCCCACCACCACACCAGCACACATAATCTTCACAGCCGCATCTTTTATCTGGTAAGTTATCGTTTCTTCTTCTTTACTTTCATCACTATTATTTAAACTATTTTCTTCAGAAACAGTGATTAAATTATCACTCTCAATAACATCAGAATCATCAAACTCATCGTTATTGTTATCATAACATCTAACAGTGCTCTCTGACTCTTGACCGAGTGGAAAAACCTTCTGTAACGCCTGAATTGCCTCTAATTTAACACTATCGAGAACCGCAGTAGCTTCAGCACCGATTTTCGCAATGGCAGCGGCTGCCGCCAACGACGAACCACCACCACCGCCTTCGAGCCTTTCTAAATATCTCAATACAACAGGATCATCGTAATAATCCCCAAGCTTAAAATTAACATCCGTGGTATCTCTAAACCTAGGAAAAACAACTGCCGTCAACCATGCTTCCAACAACTTACAAAGGCCCGGAAGAAGATCGTTGTCGGGATCGTTTCCGGAATGTTCAAGAACAAAAGTAGCAATGGAAGGGTCTAGGTACGGTGAGTTTTCATTGTTCAAACCTAACCATGAGCGACATTCGTCAACTTCACCTACAAGAAGTGAACAGAGACCCCGTTCTAATGAGTAATCTATCTGGCGAACTTCTTTTACGCTGTATGTAAGTGATGGATCACTCAAGGATGTTACTTTGATTTGTTGAAGTTCTTGAAATAAATTTTCGGCATCTGAAATATGATGAGGCTTTTTGCCCATGACGGCTTGTGCTACAAGTGCTAAAGCAACTCCGTAAACTTCAAAACTTTCTGCCGGTATGTTCTTTGGTGTGGCACTAAAGAGTTCAATCTTAAAAATAATAAGTTAGAAACAATAATTTAAACAAAGCATATTGAAATAATCAAAATGCTACCTGTTCCACTGCAGTCATCCGTAAGAGGGCCTCGTTCATGAAATCTTCACGTGTAAATCCGCCAGCAACAGCAGCGGCACCACCACCTCCAACAGCCCACAAAATATTGCGCACACCTTGAAGACCCTCTGTCCTTCTTGTTTGGTATTCATCATCAAGAGGTAACGCCAAAAGTTCCAGCACATATCGTGGGCTTATCTCTTCTAAAGTTTCATCAATTTGTGATTGCAAATCCGGTGCAAGGCTGCTTGCACCTTCTTCCTGAAAGAAAGCAAAGAAATAAATAAAAAACAAATAATTCTTAGCACACAGGATGAAATTAGAGTAAAGTACAGGGACGGTCCCTGTAGTTTACCAAAATTTTGGATTACGTCACTAGATTTTCAAAAGTACACGGGTGGTTTGCACTTTGTAACACATTCAGTCCCCAACTTTGCCAAATATATATGGGTGGTTTGCATTTTGTAACGCATTTGGCCTATAACTTAGACCTGATGAAACCTTTAGATTTGTTGGTTGGGACTAATTACGTTACAAAGTGCAAACCACAGGGACCATCTGTGCACTTTAAGTCTTTACTCATGAAATGATGAGATTTCAAGAACTCAACCAACCGTTTTCTTTGCTTTTTTTAATGTATAGATTAGAAGACACAAAAGAAAATTTTCAAAGGAAGTAAACATTCAAGAATTAATTAAAATTCTTGCCTGCAATAACTTAAGCGCTCTTTCCAGCAATTCACAACCCTTGATATAATCAGGGGGAGACATCGCCATCGTATCCCTTGAGATTTCGATATAGGACAGTGCCATTGCCAACACAACATCCTGCTTGAATGATTTGGGTAGTCTCTCTTTCAGTAAACTCTCACCGATTTGAAGCACCAGTTCATCCTCACCACTTTCTTGCAACACACACAAAGCTCCCGGCACCTTGAAAAAATTTATTCACAAAAATCATACTTTTAGGCCACTAAACTTGGTTTAAAAACGAGTGCATAATGTGCATTGCACCTGATGCGCAATGGAAACGCATCGTTGCAATTGATGCCATGCGGTCTCCTGCAGCGCCTTATGTAGTTGACCAGTATTTGAACAAATTACACCACTTCTGAGTTTTTCAAATCTACTTAAACAAATATGACAATCATTTGAGCAATGGGATTGAAAATTTGAACAAATTAGACCATCAATTGAACAAATCTAACCAGAGATAAAAAGAATATCTTATATTTTAGTGTTTAAATGTTAACAAGTTAAAATATTATCTACAAACAATCTTTAGTATTTTTTTTAATAACTAAAGCCTTACGCCTTTAAATACCAAGCTAGTAAGTTAATTCATAGTCTCCTCGTTATTCTTCCCGAAGGGGGCGTTTGGTTCGCAGGAATTCAATGGAATTTAAAGGAATTGGAATCTGAATTCCATATGTTAAAATGTTTGGTTCACAGAATTTGATAGAATTGGAATCTAAATTCCAATCTTCATGTGTTTGGTTGACAATGGAATTGGAATTGAAATTGAGCATGAAATCCTTCAAATTCCTTGAACTAAAGGAATTCAAGATCCTTCCTATATGTGAAGGAATTAAAGTAATTCCTTGGAATCTTCGACCGTTTCGACCCGAACAGTTTCGAGCCGCACCGTTTCGATCCGAACCATTTCAACCCGTACTGGTTTCGATCCGAACCATTTCAACCCGTACTGGTTTCGATCCGAACCGTTTCAACGCGAACCGTATCGACCCGTACCGTTTCGACGCGAACCGTTTTGAATCGAACCGTTTCAACGCGAACCGTTTCGGGGCGAACCGTTTTGACGCAAACTGTTTCGACCCGTACCGTTTCAAATCGCACCGTTTTGACCCGTACCGTTTCGACCCGTATTGTTTCCACTCGTACCGTTTCGACCCGAACCGGGGGTTGTGGGTGCCGGGGTGATGGATTCCAATTCATTTGACAACCAAACACAACAAAAATGGAATTGAGATTCCAGTTCCAACAATTTCCAATTCCAATTGGAATGTTTAAATTTCAAATCCAATTCCTTCAAATTCTAATTCCTATACAAATTCTAATTCCTATACAAATTCCAATTCCAATTCCAAAACATTCCGCGAACCAAACGCCCCCTAATTGTTTCCAGTGTAATTATATATAACTCTGCATAACCACAACTCTAGTAGAGATCAAACTTACAGTAGTCATAAAAATTATTAAACAGCAAGATGAGACAGGATTCTAACCTATATAAGAAAAAAAAACAAGTAAATAGCAAGATGAGAGAATTACATTATCCCACGGAACATCAGTAACAATCGCATCATCCACAAACCCTAAATCATACTCTCGTCTCAAGCTAGGGTTCGTTAGGGTTTCACAAGCCGCCTGAAGAATCTGCCTCCGGCTAATCAACACATCCTCACTATAACCATACTGAGGCGGTTTCGAAACCCTAGCTTCATAACACCTAACAATTCCATCACCTACAAAGTGTTCCTTCGCTCCGAGAACTCTGTAGAAGTCAATCGGCATAGCCACGTGGCGGTCGGAGGGCGGCGGAGTGTACGGCGGCGTGAGAGCGGTGTCGGTTACATCCGGCGAGTCGGCATTGGTGGTTGTAGGGAGGAATTGGAAGTCGGCGAAGAGTCGGTTCGCCCATTTGCTGGCGGAGAAGCTGCTGGTAGGTCCGCCGCTCACGGCGTGTGGGATGAGGTGGTTTTTAGGGTTTGACGGTGGCGATGCGGTGGTTAACGGCACGCAAATGACGGTTCTCAGGTGGCTGAGAGGTTGCATCGGAAAATATTGAAGTGCGTTGTTGGACTGGTGTTGAGTTGTAGGAGTGATGTTATCTAGACTAATACTAAAAGTTATAATGTCATTGTTTAACTTATATGTTAAAATATTAAAAATAATATTTATATGTTGAATACATTCTAATAACCATTTTTATATATTAAACTCGTTAAACATGTTATGTGAAGCTACATGAACAAACTATTGTTGATGTAGATTTCGTGTAAATTTTTTGGTGTTGCAGAACATCGCTTTATCAACTTTGACTTCTTAGAACATATGTTTAGGGATGGTAATGGGTCAGGACTCAGGTTCAGTCGAGTATTGGTAATTCTATACCCATACCTGGTTATAAAATCATGTCTTATACCCGAGTCAATACCTGTCAGGTATTTTTCGGGTAATTACCCGTCGGATGTCAGGTATACCTATTAGTTTGTTAATAGATATACGTTGGGATTTTCAAATCTATGTTTTTACTATTATCTATCTATATATTAAAAAACAAACCTAATGAATAGTGATAGATCCATTAAGAAGTTGCCATGTGGTGATTGGTCTATTAAGAGATTGTCACATGGCATTTTTTTATTTTTATGTATGTTATCTATACTATCTATAAAAAAAGAAATTATGAGCTGATGTAAAACTGCCTATGTTGATGCAACAAATACAAGACCAACGGTAGTAGCTGGGTTGGTTAGGCAAAAGGGTTGAAGGGTTCAACTTTACCTAACGCGGGTCGTGGGGTCCCCCCACGTTTGCAAGACGTGGAAGGAGGTTTACTAGTTTGTTATAATTATTTGCTGAAGATTCCTTATCTGAAATGTATTCAGATTCGGAAGTAGGAGCAAATGGAATGTGTGTGTTGAATGTGAGAAGGAGTGACTTGTATGTGAACAAGTACTCCACACGAATGACCAGAGATTGGAGAATCAGAGCTAGCCAGGAGATGTCTCTTGAAGTAAATGAAGTGTCAATTTATAAGAGAAGACATCTCCCGAAGTAGAATGTATTAGACTAGTAACCTTGCTTGCAGTGGAGGATTTCCCCTTTTGGGGGTTAAAGGCTTTTGACCCCTGGGTAATAGCGTGCATTGTGCAGACCTGCTTTGCTTTTGCGGCCATGGGTTAGTGAAGCGAGCTCCGGATGTGACTGGCCACTGTTTCCTCCTCGCTTTTCCCATCTTACAGCTTTTTAACCATTGAACCGTTTAACCATTTAAGCATTTGCATATTTAGTCACTTTATTTAGTCTTGGGCTACCCCCGTCATCAGCCCCCCAAGTCAGAGGTTTTTGGGTAGTATGCTCAAAGGCTTCTGACTTTTATGCATGTGTTTTATCGCCTGAAGGTTTCAAGGGTTCGTTGCTTGATTGCTTGAAAGGTTGGAGGCAGTTAATATTTGAATTTTAAATAACTGACAGTTGATTTGATTGATGTGTGGCAGTTGATAGGGTGGCGGTTTTGCAGAAATTACTTTTTGCCATTATTACCCCTTTTGTGGGTTTTTATTTATTTTATATCTGCAAACTCTATTCATATTATTCATATTCTTTCCAAGTTTCTGCCAATTACCTTCCTTCTCTAAGGTTAGTTTCCTTTACACCTTTCATTCTTCGTTTTCTGTTTTTTCAAAAATGGGTGCTCGTAAGGACCTAGCAAAATCATTTTCTCGGATAACACAAGAGGAAGTAGATTTATTTTGTATGGAATATGGTATTGATAGAAAATTTAACCCAACTGCCCCTGCTTGCGATGTTTATGTTGATAAACCGAACCCCGGTTCGATTGCTCTTTACTGTCGTCATTTTCAATGGTCGAATCTTCGTTATCCCTTTTCGTTTTTTGTTTTGAACTTGCTGGAGTATTATCGGGTTTCTTTTGGGCAAGTTCATCCGAAGGGGATGGCTAGGGTTTTGCATTTTGAGGTTTTATGTCGTGCTCTTGGATATGATCCTTCTTTGTTGCTTTTCCGGCGTTTTTTTCGTTTGGCTAAGAATGGTGACTGGTTCACCTTTGAGACATCAAAGGTTGACACTTGCCTCATTTCGTCCATGGTTACAACACTTGGGTCTTGGAAGGATCGCTTTTTCTGGGTTTCCGAGTCTATTGTTCCCTTCAAGATGGTGTGGAGGCATCCAGATGCTGTTCTCAATGATCCGGAGCCCTCTAAATCTGAATTGAATGATGCTTTTCTTACAGCCATTCGGGGGTGCCCTTCGAGGGTTCGTCCCTTCCCTGAACATTTGTTAGTTCTTTTAGGGGTTAGTAACATTTGGGGGAAAGCCGATCGGGATCCGGTACTAATGAGAAATGGCATGGGTATGCATTTTCCCTTCTTGCCCTTTTTGCATTTCCTTTGACTTATGACTTATTTGCTTTTGTTTTGTTCTTTGCAGTCATGTCTGCTTTGGATTTTATCAAAAGTGATGATACTTCCGATGTTGTGTTTGAGGATGCTCCGTCTGTTCCTGGTGAGAATGTTGTGGTTAGGACTGCTGAGCAAAGGTTTGAGGGCACGGGTTATGCTAGTGTTGCCAATGTCAAGGGTTTCTCTAAACCTCTTGCTCCCAAGACTTCGACCCGGCGATCTACTCGTTGTCTGAAAGCTGCTCCTCAATCCACATCTACTGAACCGGTGGAGTTGAGTGATGATGTTGAAGAGTCTGAGGACCAAGGTGTTGAGGCTGGTTCTGAACGAGAGAGGAAGTTAGTTGTTCATGGCAAAAAGGATTCAACCAGGAAGGTTGCTGCTACACCTGTTCAAGGTTCTTCGAGTATGGACGTTGAAGGGTTGGATCCTGATGCAGTTTATGTGCCAAGCTGGTCAGTAAAGGTTGATGATAGCTTTAAAGATGCTGTTGTTTGTGAAGAGGCCTTGAGTCATATTGCTCCTCCTTCGGTTCACAAGACTATCTCCGAAATGGATGATGATGTGATGTTGTCCCGGATGATTCTTAGTACTTGCAACCTTGCTGCTATGCTTCCTCAAGGTATTGCTCGTTTTCGTCAAAGGATGCAGGAATATGAGGAATTTTCCAAGAAAAAGGATAAGATGAAATCCTCCATGGCCTCGATGAAAAAGGAGATAGCTGGTTTTGCCGAGAAAGAAACAGCATGGCAGAAGGAGGTTAGTGACTTGAAGAAGATGCATGAGATTGAGATGGGTGATTTGAAGAAGAGTTTTGAGGCTAACTTATTGAAGTTAAAAGCTGACCGGGAGACTTTGGTTGTTCAGCAACAGGCTTTTCGTGAGGAGAAAGAGGGGTTGAAGGCTTCAGTTGGTCGTGCTACCGCTGACAATCAGTGGTTAATTGAGCATGGTTTCCAGCAGGTTGTTACTTATCTTTTACATTCCAAGGAGTTTAATTATGCCCTTGGTGATGTTTATACTAAGCTTCTCAACCTGGGGAAACACCAAGGCCTTATTGCTGGTTACAAGCTTCATGAATCCGGACATCCTTTGGAGAAGTCACCTCTATTTCGTCCCGAGGCTTCTGATGTTTTTAAAGGCTCCGTTGAGCAAATGGAGAGGCTAACCTATCCTTATGTTCATGAGGTTTCCTCTTGCTTTGGTAAGCCTTTGTCTGTTTTACAGGATTTGAAACCTGAGGGTCTGAATGAAAAGGTGTGCACTGAGGTTTTGGGCTCCCTTTCAAAGAAGAGATCTTATTCCGGAGATAGTGATGATACTCTCTCGAGTCTGCCGGATGTTTCGAAGGATGTTGGTTTAGAGGCCTCAGCGGTTGGTGGTGATGATGGTGCTAAGGCCAAGAAGTCTAAGAAAGCCAAGAAGTCCAAAGCTGAAGGTTCCAAGCCTTCTGCCATCTGATGATTATTCGTAGCTTTCTTAGTAAAACACTTTATGGTTTGTAATGTTATTTTGAACAATGTTAGGTTTCCAGGAACCCTTAAGGTTCCTGTTGGTGGTGTGTTGGGCCTGTATGGCCATTTGAACAGTAGTTTACCTTGCAAGTTACTAGAACTTGCTTTAACTGTTATCTGAAAGTCTTTTATGACTTTCTTTGCTATGATATGATGGTTATTATGTTACTTGTGTTATGTTTTTATGCTTGCTTTGCTTAGTTTGTTCGGTAGGCTCTTAACCCTTCAAGCCTTTTGGTTGGCTGTTTTTGGGTTGAAGCCTTCAACGTTTCAAGCTTATCATGTGGGTGGTTTGAAGCCTTGATATTTTTTGGTTTGGTTTGTATGCTTTGCTGATGGATTTTTACTTGGATAATTTTTTCCCTTTTTTAACATTGCCTTTGTTGAGTTTGCGCTGCCTTTATGTTTTTACACCTTAAAGGGATCAGTGCTGCAGACACTTAGCCTTGGTGTTTTTAACGAAAAGACATAGCACCTATCCTCTTTATTATTTCTTTGTGATTTATTTTACTTCGTAAGCCTGTTTGTTGGTTATATTTCTAAGGCTTAAGGAACGATTGGTGTAGGCTGTTCTGGCCTGTCTATGAGACATTATTGTTTTGGCTTAATAAGTCTCATGGAGTTGTATTGATTTAGGAACTCGCCCCTTATATAGGTTCATTCAACCCTTGAACCTATTGAGCGATGTGGCCTGGGAGCTCATCCCCTTTCATGGCCCTTGCCATGGAGTTTTTTGCTAGGTTCTCAACCTGATCTTAGGATAGAAAGACAAGTTTGATAAAACAACTTCATTCATTCAAGCAATACTTTGCTTTTTACAAAAGGTTTTCATAGCGTTGTTCGAGGTACATTTTGATACAAACCAAACTTTACTGTCTAAACATGGAATCTTCTCAGGGTTTTGCCGTTCCAATGTCTTGGAAGCCTTTTGCCTTCTGAATCTGCTAGCTTGTAGGATCCACCTTTGTGTGCTTCGAGGATGGTGTATGGACCTTCCCATTTTGGGCCCAGCTTTCCTTGGTTTTCCTTTTTGCTAGCTTCATTGTTTCTGAGGACTAGGTCCCCTGGCTTGAATCGTTCGTTCTTAACCTTCTTGTTGTAGTAGGCTTCCATCTTCTGCTTGTATTTGGCTTCTTGGATTGCGGCTTGATCTCGGGCTTCCTCTAGGAGTTGTAAATTCAACATGGTCTCTTTTTGGTTTGTTTCGGGATCCATGTTGACTATTCGTTGGGTTACAACTCCTATTTCAGCAGGGATTACGGCCTTAGATCCAAAAACCAAGCTATAGGGTGTTTTCTTGTGGCTTGTTTTTTCGGTTGTTCTAATTGCCCATAGAACACTAGGCAATTCTTCGAGCCAATTGCTTTCATACCTCCCTAATCTTGTCTTGATGCCTTCCACTATGCTTCGGTTAGCCCTTTCAACCTGGCCATTTGATTGTGGATAAGCCACTGAGCTAAAGATCTGGTTGATTCTGTACTCTTTACACCAAAGGCTGAAAGGCTTTTCAGCAAATTGCTTTCCATTGTCAGTGACAATCACTCCCGGCAATCCATAGCGGCAGATGATGTTTTCCCAAATGAAGTCAATGACCTGTTTGCCTGTGATCTTTGCAAGGGGTTTAACCTCGGGCCATTTGGTGAAATAGTCTATTACCACTAGCAAGAATTTCACTCCCCCTTGCTCGGAGGGAATGGTCCAACAATGTCCATTCCCCACTTATGGAATGGCCACGCCGAGGTTATTGGGACAAGATCATGCTTGGGACTTTTTGGGATTGGAGCATGAATTTGGCAGGCATCACATTTCTTCAATTGCTCGGTGGTGTCACGATGCATCGAGGGCCAAAAATATCTGAGGTTCATGAGTTTTGCAACCACCGACCTTGCTCCAAAATGGGCTCCACATATGCCTTCGTGAATTTCCTTGATCAAATACTTACTTTGCTCGGGACCAACACATCTTAGCAAGGGGGCAAGGTAACCCTTTTTGTAGAGGGTTTCTCCTTGCAACACATATTGTTTTGCTTTGATTTTAACCCTTTCAGCTTCTACTTGATCATTTGGTAATTCACCACTTTGAAGGAATTTTTTGATGGGAGTCATCTAGTTTGGATCTTCCTCAGTGACTACATCTTGGACTTCCAATTCATCAATTGATGGAGCCTTCAACACTTCAACCAACACCTTTTTAGTGAGGTGGGCAAAGGTGAGGGATGCTAATTTACTTAAAGCATCGGCCTTTTTGTTTTGGGACCTTGGAATTTGCTTGATGCTGCATGCTTGGAAGGTGTTTATCAGTTCCTTGGATTTTTCTTTATATCTTCTCATATTGGGTTCTTTAGCAACGTAGTTATCGTTGACTTAGCTTGAGACTAGTAATGAATCTGTGAACACTTCAAGCTTTTGAACTTCTATTTCTTTGGCCAGTCTTAAGCCGGCGATCAGTGCCTCGTATTCAGCCTCATTATTGGTGGTCTGAAAATCAAAACGGAGAGCATATGTGAATTCTAGCCCTTTGGGGTTGATTAGAACTAAACCAGCCCCTGACCCTTCAACGCTTGAAGCCCCGTCGGTAAATAATTTCCAGGCCTCAGGGTTGGAGGGTTCAGTGGTTGTAGTGTTTACTTCGTCAATTGTTTGGTTTGGGACTTCCACAAGGAAGTCGGCCAGAACTTGAGCTTTAATGGCTTTTCGTGGGACATAGGTGATGTTGTGCTCACCCAGTTCCACTGCCCATTTTGCTAGTCTGCCTGAGTTCTCAGGTTTTTCGAGCACATTTTTGACTGGTTGGTCAGTGACCACTTGTATGGGATGTGCTTGGAAATACCTCCTAAGCCTTCTGGCTGTTTGAACTAGGGCTAAGGCAAGTTTTTCGAGGGGAGGATATTTAGTTTCAGCTAATTTTAAAGTTTTGCTGAAGAAGTAAGCGGGTACCTAAGCCGTGTTTCGTTCGATTGTGAGGACCGCACTTATGGCTTCTTCGGCAACTGATAGATAAACTGATATCAATTCTCCCGTTTTTGGAGTTGCAATGTCTGGCAAGGAGGCCAGGTGTTGCTTCATCTGGTTGAATGCTTCTTCAGCCTCGTTGGTCCACTTGAAATCCTTCTTATCAGAGCAATTTTTAAGTGTTTTGTAAAAGGGTAGGGACCTTTCAGCAAGCTTGGAAGTAAAACGCTTTAGGGCAGCAAGTTTCCCGTTTAAGCTTTCAACCTCTTTTTTGGTTTTTGGTGGCTTGGCTTCAAGGACAGCCTTTACTTTATTTGGGTTGGCCTTGATGCTTTGTTTTCCGATGATGTGACCCAGGAATTTTCCTTCTTCGAACCCAAACGAGCACTTTTCAGGGTTAAGTTTCATGTTAACCTTTCTGAGATTTTTGAAAGTTTCTTGGATGTCGTCGAGCATTTGATTCTCCGTCTTGCTTTTGATTACCAAGTCGTCCACATAGGCTTCCATGTTTTTACCAATTTGGCTTGCAAAAGCTTTGTCCACCAGACGTTGGTAGGTTGCACCGGCGTTTTTTAGCCCAAAAGGCATCTTCTTGTAACATAAGATTCCTTTATCAGTGTGGAATGTCGTCTTTTCTTCATCTTCTTCTTTCATGAGTATTTGGTGATACCCTTTGTATGCATCGAGAAAGCATTTGAAAGGGTAGCCGGTAAGCGAGTCAACCTTTAGGTCAATTTCTGGTAGTGGATAGCAGTCCTTAGGACAAGCTTTATTGAGGTCTTTGAAGTCTATGCACATTCTCCAGGAGTTATCAGGTTTTTTGACCATGACAGGGTTTGCAACCCATGATTGGTACTTAACTTCTCGGAGAATGTCAGCTGAGACGAGCTTCTCAACTTCCTGACAAGCAGCTAGGCTTCTTTCAGGTGCTAAGCTCCTTTTCTTTTGTACAACAGGCTTGACATCAGGAGGTATTCTCAATTCATGTTCAGCGATGCTTCGAGGGATTCCTGTCATATCTTCCGGACACCAAGCGAAGACATCGATGTAGTGTGTCAACAACTTTTCCAAATAGGAGAGAGTTTCTTGTGAGAGGTTTGGGTTAACCCTTATTCTTTGTTCAGGGTATTTGGGGTTTATGATGAGCCTTTGCTTGTCTTCTTCATTTCTGGGACCTTCACCTTCGATCATGTAGGCCTCTTGGGAGGGTTGAAGGGTTGCTACCCCCCTTTCGGTTGGGAATTTAGCCGTGCCATGTCCAACGGATACTGCCATAAAGAAGGCACATTGCCCTGGCCTTCCTATGATTACATCATAGTTCGAAGGTATGTTGAGGACCACAAAGGTAAGCAGCTGGACTCTCTTCTTCAGACCTTCACTGAAGCAAACATCCAGTGTCAATTGCCCTAAAGGCTTGAGGGGTATATCGGCGATACCTTTTATGGAGGTTCCAGAGGGTTGAAGCCTTGAACGTTCTTCGTTGCTTAAACGGTTGAAAAATTTCTCGAATATGATCTCCGTGGCTGCCCCAGTGTCTATGTATGCCCTATGTGTTTCCAACGTTCCAATGGTAGCTTCTACGACCAGCGGGCTTGAAAGGGGGCCTTTTTCTGTTGGGGGAAAGCAAACACATTGAAGCTCCCAAGCTTCCAACCGCTGCCTCTTGCGAGGAACCTTTTCATCAGAGTTTACCATATTAACTTCCTTTCCCTTGCCTTCAACCATCTTGTCTCGAACTCCTTTTACCAAATGGGCGAGTTCACCTGACTTAACAGCCTCTTCAATTCTTTTCTTTAGTTGGAAGCAATCATTGGTGTGGTGACCCTTTTCTTCATGAAACTCACAGAACTGTGTGGAGTTCTCATTTTTTCTGCTCTTGGGGAGAGGCCTGGGAGGTCTGAAGTTTTGTTTGACTTTTTCTGTTGCCAGGATTTCTTGAGGGGTTTTTGTGAGGGGTGTGAAACTCATGCCTTTTTCCCTGGTTGGAGGGTTCCGGCCTTCAGACCTTCGATGGTCTGAACCCTTTTGCCGTCTATCGTAGGAGTTGTAATTCCCTCTTTTTCTGACTGGGCTATTACTTCGCCAGCTAGACCATCTCTTCCTCTGTTCCTTGATGTCAACTGCTTCCTCTCCCCGAATGTGGGCTTCTGCTCTTTCAAGAGCCTCCTCCAAGGTCTTAGGCAGGGACTTGTTGAAATCTCTTGTGAGGTATTTTGAGGTGATAGCGTTCATGAAACCGGCTACCCTCACTTTTTCATCTGCCCCTACGTAGGTTAGACCTTCCTTCTTGTATCGTTCAATAAACTCACGAAGACTTTCATTGTCTCGCTGTTTTATTTGAAAAATGACGGTTGCATCTTTGACATATCGCCTTTGCTGGGAGAAGTTGGCCAAAAAACCCTTGCTTAGGTCATCAAAGTTTCGAATGCTTTGAGCAGGTAGGTCGTTGAACCAGATTCTGGCGGATCCAACAAGGGTTTACATGAACATTAGGCAACATTCAGCGTTTGACCATTTCTCTATTCGGGCTGCACCAGTGAAGATCTGGAGATGGTCCTCAGGATCTTCAGTCCCATCATACGTTCTGATGTGGGACGACATCTTAATCTTTGATTGGAAAGCATAATCGGCTATCTGCCTTGAGAAGCATGAAAGGTTACTAGGCTTATAAGGTTTAGCCAAATCCTCTTCAGCCCTTGCATCTATATAATTGCCATTGCCGTGATTCCCCTGAGTGGCTAGCACTTGATTAATGAAGTGTTGCCACGGGAAGTTGGCAATCATCTGGGTCATCATATTAGGTACGAGGTTGAAACCTTGAAGGCTTCCTGGACCAACCGAGCAGTTTATCCCGAGAGGGGTGCTTATAACAGCACTTCGTGCTAAAGGGAGCACAGACAGAGCTTGCTCCCACGTGGTTGTTACAGAAGCTGGATAGCTTGTTGCTGGGGACTGTAGGAGCTGATCAAGTGTTAGCTCGTGTCCCAAAGGAGCACCACTAGTAATTGGTTGGGAAGAGAAGATAGGATGCACTGTAGGATTTGTCATAGTGGACAGATAAGGGTGAGGGCTTGGAAGGTTGCTGGGACCAACCTCACTTCTTGAGGTAGGGGTGGTCCGGGAGACAATGTTGGTTCAGGTTCGTCATAGTCTAAACAATCCTTATACCTTTTTCCCTTTCTTTACTCACATGCTGGTTGAGAAGTGACCTTAACTCAAGGAAATTATTTGCGACCCCCTCGGGGGTAAGTTCAACACGTGCTGGGGTGTCCGAGACACCGACATTGGGAGATGGAACCCCGGATCTGGACGGAGTTGGTGTGTTGAAGGTAAGGAACTCGGGTGTGCTCCCCGGAGTTGAGAAAGATGTTGGTATAGCCACGTGAACTTGGCTACTACCCGGGGTGGAAGTGTTTGGAATCTGATTTACTTCTCCCGGAGATCCACTTTCAGACATGGTGACTTTAAGTGAAGAGAGCTACTCTACTAGGTCTTTTTTGAGAAGAAATAGCGGCGTAGCCCCACGGTGGGCGCCAACTTGTTGATGCAACAAATACAAGACCAACGGTAGTAGCTGGGTTGGTTAGGCAAAAGGGTTGAAGGGTTCAACTTTGCCTAACGCAGGTCGTGGGGTCCCCCCACGTTTGCAAGACGTGGAAGGAGGTTTACTAGTTTGTTATAATTATTTGCTGAAGATTCCTTCTCTGAAATGTATTCAGATTCGGAAGTAGGAGCAAATGGAATGTGTGTGTTGAATGTGAGAAGGAGTGACTTGTATGTGAACAAGTACTCCACACGAATGACCAGAGATTGGAGAATCAGAGCTGGCCAGGAGATGTCTCTTGAAGTATATGAAGTGTCAATTTATAAGAGAAGACATCTCCCGAAGTAGAATGTATTAGACTAGTAACCTTGCTTGCAGTGGAGGGTTTCCCCTTTTGGGGGTTAAAGGCTTTTGACCCCTGGGTAATAGCGTGCATTGTGCAGACCTGCTTTGCTTTTGCGGCCATGGGTTGGTGAAGCGAGCTCCGGATGTGACTGGCCACTGTTTCCTCCTCGCTTTTCCCATCTTACAGCTTTTTAACCATTGAACCGTTTAACCATTTAAGCATTTGCATATTTAGTCACTTTATTTAGTCTTGGGCTACCCCCGTCATCAGCCTATGTGTCAATTTCTAAGGTATGCCACATGTAATCGTTGATGTCATAATTCCTTTTCCAATATTTAGATATGTATAAATCTTTCTAAAATATATAATCAGATTTTATTATTAGTAAATAAGAGATTTCTTTGGGAGGGAAGTTTGAAATTGCATGGGGAGAATAAATCAGCAATTAATGCACTGTAAGAAGTAATCATATCTATTAATTAATAATCTATCTAAAATATATAATCAGTATCTAAATGTGGGCAAAAGGGCAAACACTGATGATCATCCAAACCACTGACCAACTCCAAAAGTCACGAACTGATGATTCAAAATCAACCACTGATGATTCAAAATCAAAATTATGGCTCCAAATTCAAAATTCAAAATTATGGCTCCAGATATATAACCTATCACCTTCTTCAATCAATTACCCTCTCTAATCAATTTCTCTCTCAACTCTCTCTCTCTCTAAAATTCACAGTCTTTTGAAAGATAAATCATTCGGTTCACAGTAGCAGGCCCCTCTTTTGAAAGATAAATCTTTCTTCTTTGGCAAGAATCTGGAATTATTTCAATTTCTTCTTCATATCGAAATCTTCTGCTCTAATTCTGTCTGCCATCCTTCAGCCTTACGAAATCTTCATCACAAAGGTACAATTCCATCTCTTTGGTAACATTCAATCTTGGTTTTCTTGCCTTTTCTTTCGATTTCTTACTTTTTATTTACTGGAACCATATTAGGGTTTTTAGAGTCATCAGGGCACTGGTAGTTGAATATTACACCGAATCTTGACCCTCATGTACTGTTTATTCATCATCTTTACCATCGATTTGAATATTATTGTATTTGTATGACATGTTGTTAATCGTTACCTGACCGTCGATGTGTAGATTATGAGCCCATAAACAAACATATATCATTAATAACCTAGGTGATAAAAAGCATTTATGTTTGGCAGAGTATTATGAGCTAATTTCACTAGGTTAAAAAGCATTTATGTTTGGCAGAGTTTTATGAGCTGATATTTGTGCAGTATAATCTTATACAAAGTTAAAAAATATAAATACCCCGATCTTATAAATGGTGATGAACGAGTTTTTTATTGAAATTACTAATTACTATGGTTGTGATAACAAGTTGATTGTTAATTTAGGTAATGGGGATTTCCGTGTCATCAGTATGTATCTGTGGTAGAAGAAGAAACAGTTTCAGGTATGAGAACCAACTTAAGAGTTACTAGTTATTAGTTATTATAAAGGAAGATATGTTCTTGCTTATAAAGGTGAAGTTAGAATTGATGACAACGTTATCGGAGAAAGGTCTGGTGGCAAGAAGAAAGACTTTCAGGTATGAGTTTCAGTTTTATATATAGATATATAGATCATTATAGTGTCGGTGTATAACGTTTCAATATGCTAAGCGTAATGGTTATTAACGTTTTGGTTGAATTTTATAGGCGTAGAGCGGAAACTGCTGGAGAGGTGGAGGCTTGCAAGCGATGTAATTGTAAGAAATCCAAGTTTTTTAGGCTGTATGTAACTTTGTTGAAGAAGCAACCAGTGAGAGTGTTTTGGTGGAAAACTTGGAGGGGTCGGTGACGTTGTCGAGGTTGTCAGGAAATGCAAAGTGATAACATTTCCTGACAACCCTCAACCATGTCACCGACCTCCTAATCTGAGTGTGACCCTCTGAAAATATAAATGTTTTGCAACTTCACCATGAATAGAGAAGAAAGAGATAGTTGGGTTTCTAGCTCCAGTTGTGTTGCAACCGAATCAACGGCAAATTCAGCAGCAGTAGTTGTTGATGCATGAATATGAAGATTGAATTTGTGAGATTCAGTTAATAATCAACCGATTGAAATATTTATTGTATTCACCATTGTTAAACCAAAATGATTGAATTTGTGAGGTTTAGGAATATGAAGATTGAATTTGTGAGGTTCAGCAGCAGCAGTTGTTGATGTAGGTGAGTTTTGCAAAGGTTTGCGGGTTGAAATAAAATTATTTATTGTATTCA
The DNA here is from genome assembly GCF_002127325.2 of Helianthus annuus. Taxonomy (NCBI): domain Eukaryota; kingdom Viridiplantae; phylum Streptophyta; class Magnoliopsida; order Asterales; family Asteraceae; genus Helianthus; species Helianthus annuus. The sequence continues at coordinate 60,608,365 of NC_035434.2, forward strand.
CAATTGTTAAACCGATTGTGCTTTATGTTTATGATTTGAACTTGTGATAATTTATGCTTAATAATCGACTGATTGAACGGATTTTGATTTTTAATTAAGTTTATTAATGTGAACCAAAAGTTTTGGTAAACCAAGGTATGTGCTCTCACATATTCTTGGTTCAAATTAATTTCATGGGATGATAACATCTTCATTTTTATTATTTAGTTTAGGGATTGAATTTTGTGTAGAGATGGATGGATGAATTGGGCACCTGTTTCATCGGACGAGTTTTGGTTTAATCGAATCGAATGGAATGTTGGATCCTTATGCTAATCTCAATGGAACTGTTAGCAGCGAAGAATCTTATTGGTGCTAATCTGAATGGAATGTTGGATCCTTATGCAATCATCACTTGTGGTTCAGAAAAGCGGTTTAGGTAATAGATAGTATCAATTAAGTTTGTTGTGAAACATGTATTTTGCAAAGGTTTGTTTTATGTTTGAAACCTCTGTTTGTTGTGAATAGATGTTAGAATATAAAACAGACGTTTCAAACGACTGTTGGGTTAAACAGTGTTTTGTGTAGAAAATAGTGGTTGAAACCACTGTTGGGTTAAAACGGTGGTTGAAACCAGTGTTGGGTTAAAACGGTGGTTCAAACCACTGTTGGGGTTAAAACGGTGGTTCAAACCACTGTTTTGTTCAAACCACTGCTTGAAACTATTGTTCGGTTAAAACGGAGGTTTGAAACCATTGTTGGGTTAAAAAAGTGGTTGGAACCATTGTTTGGATGTGTGTTGAAAGTGTTTGGATGTGTTGAAAGTGTGGAAGCGAAGGGTAATAAAGTGGTTTTGTGATTTGGTGGTTTCATATCAATGTAGTTCTTTCCATTTACGTTTTTTTCTATTTATATGTAGTGAAATTGGCTGAATTTATGAAATGTTTTTAGAGCTTTATTGGAAGAACCGAGACGAGAGGGTTTTTGAACTAAAGTATATGGATACATCAACACATCTCCTGGAAAGTATAAAGGCAGAATGAAATCATATCGGTGGATGGTTAAAAGGAGAAAAATTGCGGATCTCACCTTAGATAGCTGGAACAATTTTGTAAAACTTGGATTTTGTATAGGCTTCTGTGTAGTTTGTTTGTTGCTTTTGTTCTATTTGGGGTGTATTTGCTCTTATGATATGGCTAATATAGCAGTTTTATATTAATTATGCAAAAGAACAATTTCATCAGCATTTCAATATTAAAGTTTTCAAAGGAGAAGAAGAGGTCCCACCATCTTATTTTTCAATATCATAATATTTTTATTAACCATCGAGATAGTGTTGTTAATGATGTTTTTTTATAGAATGTTAGATGTGTTTTGATCTTATCCACTAAAGAAAATCCGTTTGTTACACTTAACTAAGAACACGTTTTGTTTGGGCCAAATAAGACTGCTTTTAATGAAAGTTTGTGCGAATGTCAATTCATCAAATATTTGTTCACATGATAGTTTACATAGACAAAAACTTTTATCATTATGGTTATTATAATACTAATACATACTGTATTTAACATTATTTTATAAAGATATAGAACTAAAGACCACAATTTAAATGATATATTATAATCTGAATTTGATGCGCCTCTTTTGTACACGCCTCTTTTGTTGGGATTGAACCCTATCAGAGGAACAGATAATAAGAGCCAAAACTGGTTCACATCAATGGATTCATCATAAGCAGCTGTTTGCATTAGACTACCCCCTTGAAAGTGGTTATAACATCTGATGGCCCTCATCCATTGTTTGTATACTACAACTACTATCCATTAAGTACTGCTTGTGTACAACAACTGCTGAAGACAAGGTGCTGCTACTTAATCTACTGTCCTAACTCAAGTGCTGCTAAAGAGCAAAGCCCTGCTTGGAATGAAGCAGTGGAATGTAAAAACTGCTGACAAATTAATACGATTAAAGTATGAAGTATTAATAAAGTAGCAATTACATACAAAAAAGAAAACTAATCAGACACGTCTAACTCTAATAACAAGAATCAAGAAACTTTAACTTCAACTCCATGGAGCACTGAACCTCTCGATGTATCTCATTGATCTTTCTCATGAACTCCAGGTCTCTTTCTCCACATTCTATATTACTCGCAACACACAGGTCACGAACGGAAGTAGTCGGCATCGCCCTCAAGTCCCTCGAAACCTGGTCTCTTTTCAGCAGACCAACTTCCAGACCGTTAAAACACCTCTTCAACTCTTGAAGAGTATACCTATCAGCCAAAACTTGGTCTTCGATTTGTTTAATAAAACGTTGCTTGAAATCATCATATTTTGCAGAAGTATATGACTCCATTTTAGTATATTTATAAGAATTAAGGCAAAATAATAATAGTTGCTCTTCTGTTTCACTGAATGAATCTGTTTTGATGAAAAAACTTTTTATTAGCAATGCTATTATATAGAATATATGTAAACAGGCCAAAGGTCAGATTTAAATGCAATCATTAAATAAACATTTATACTTAAAAACCATGTACATTTAATGATTTAACAGTAAAAAACGTGTATATGGGAGATGCCTGTTCAGTCACCCTATCAAACATTTTAATGCAAAACCTTTGAAAAATGAGTTTTCATGGGAAACAAGTAAAATTAAATATCTAGAAAACCAAAGAACAAAATTGAAACCTTCAAAAAAAGGTTATCATAATTAGGAGACGTCTCTTCAGTTATCCTATCAAACATTTTAAACACTATAAAGGATCATTATTAGTTTATTTGAAAACATCAACACTTCAATTTAAAAAAAACGTTCATCCTAAAGCAAACCGTCCAAAAACACTCACATTCTTCGTAAGTGGCAAGGAAAACCTTCTACCACTGGTCGGATACTACTGATCTTAAAATAGAATTTTCAACATGGTCACTCCAAGAACAGAGAAACGCTGAAGAACTCAACAAAAAAGTTGGTATGGTTAGTGATAAATATTATAAGCAAACCTGGAGTAGCATTGCACTGCTGGATGAAGTTGCCTCTTCTACTCCAACAGAATTTAAAGAAAAAGCGGAAGAGTTTATCACAAATTTGCTGAAACAGGATCAGAAGACCCGTGATATGCTAGCTGATCTGCAAATTAAAACAAAAAATGAAATTGGATGGAAGAAGGCAAGAGAACGAGATATTCTAGGAAGTATTAATTGTAATGTTTAATTTTTAATTTTTATTATTTTTCAAAATCATAATTTTGTAATACTATGGTTTATTATTGAATGAATGAAGAAAATTCAAACTTTGATAAGTTTTACAGTACTGAAAAATAATCTAAAGAGTATTGGGATTGAACCCTATCAGAGGAACAGATAATTAAAGCCAAAACTGGTTCACAACAGTGGATTTATCATAAGCAGTAGTTTACACCAGGCTTTCCCCTTGAAAGTGTTTATAACATCTGATGTCCTCTATCCACTGTTTCTATACAACAATTGATGTCCTTCAAACTGCTGATGAAGTCCTGAAGACTGTTAAGGATTAAACACTGGTGGTTCAATCTACTGATGCTATCTAAGTACTGCTGTTGATTAAAGTACTGCCCACTTAAGGACTGATCAACTTTGAAGAAACCACTGGGTGTCAAACATCAGTGCTTGACATGCAACAATGGAAGGAAGAAGCAGTAGTTTAGTTTATCACTTATATTGTATAGAATCAGTGGTTAAGGTTAGCAGTGTTTGAAACCACTGTTCGGCTAAAATAGTGTTGTTAATGATATTTTTTGGCGCTGTCGTGGAAACCTTCTCAGGTGGATTTGATAACTTGTGCCTAATTCAGTAACTGTATGGTGTATAGAGTTTTCTTATTACTATTAATCATTCATCATAAGCAGTAGTTTACACTAGGCTTTCCCCTTGAAAGTGTTTATAATATCTGATGTCCTCTATCCACTGTCTCTATACAACAGTTGCTATCCTTCAAACTGCTGATGAAGCCCTGAAGACTGTTAAGGATTAAACACTGCTGGTTCAATCTACTGATGCTATATAAGTACTGCTGTTGATTAAAGTAGTGCCCACTCAAGGACTGATCAACTTTGAAGAAACCACAGAATGTCAAACATCAGTGCTTGACATGCAACAATGGAAGGAAGAAGCAGCAGTTTAGTTTGTCACTATTCGGTTAAAATAGTGTTGTTAATGACATGTTTTGAAACCATTTTTGGGTTAACACTGTTTGAAACTACTGTTGATTTAAGGACAGTGTTTGAAACCAATGTTTTAAGCCAAAAGTGTTTTCAAAACAGTTTTTTAACAACACTAAGTATAATTCACCAATCTATCATTGTTTGTATCTTCAATGGTCACACAACTTGAATCGTCAAATCATAACATTGAGAGCAGCCCATTAACAAATATTACAAACTGTATTATCTATCGAGTTTTATTATAACTATTAATCATTCATTGAATGTTGATTTATCTATAGTAACTGATGAAAGGAGGACATCTTCCAGAAGAGTTGCGTATTACAGAAAAAGTTGATCCAGTTGGTTCTCTCATTTCATTCACATAACCTGATATTTAAGGAGAGTTGTTGATGAAAGTTGTATTGGCAGTGTTAATATTTTTTATAACAAATTATAACAAATTATTAAAGCCTAAATTGTATATTAAATGTAAAGTTTTAATACATACAATACAGAGACAAAACTTCATACCAACTTCGTAGACTTAATGGAACTTACAGACTAGATAACAGAAGACTGTAACATACAATACATAGACAAAACGTCATACCACTACAAGCAATTTTGGATCTTTACTGACGGTGCACTTCGGAATGTAGCAGATATGAATGAATATAACCCCAGTGTAGCTAATTACATATCTGCCACTTGGGTTATATTCATTCATATGAATGAATATAACGCCAGTGTAGCTCTTAGATTTTCCTTGAAATTCCAGAGTTCGCTAATTACATATCTACCACTGGGGGTGTATTCATTCATATGTAATTGATCGTTTTGATCAATCACTTCCTTATGTGCACCCCACTATCTTCTAGGAGGTTGTCAAGTGTTCTCGCCTTCGTAGTTGGTGTTTTGCGTATCTTTACATCCACAGCCATTCTATACAAAATTTTCACAAAAAACATAACAAACAAACCTGAACAAAGCAAAACAAATCAACCCTCTGTTTTTTCAAAGCAAAACAAACAAACATAACAAAGCAGAACAAAAACAAAACAAACAAACAAACAGAACAAAATAGAACAAAACAGAACAAAAACAGAACAAAAACAGAACAAACAAACCTGAAAAACTGAAAGCAAAATACCCAAATCAACCCATTCACAAATAAGTGATTATCATCATCATACGGCATTCAGATTATCAAAGAACTGATTATCAAAAACTGATTCACAAATAACTGATTATCATCATCATCATCATGCGGCATTCAGATTATCATTATCAAAAGCTGAAACCTAAATACCCAAATCAACCCTCTGTTTTTTCAAAAAAAAAAAACATTCACAAAAAACTGATTATCATCATCATCATGTGGCATTCAGATTATCATTATCAAAAACTGAAACAAAATACCCAAATCAACCCTCTGTTTTTTACAAAAACATCACAAATATCAAAAAATATATATAGATAAGATGATGATTCAAACCTCTATTTTCAAGATGAAGATGGATGAAGATGATGAAGCTGGATGAAGATGATGAAGATCTGTGTTGACTGTTGAGAGTTGAGAGAGATATTTGGAGATTTTTGGAGAAGTGTGATGATGATAATGATCGGTGATGATGTTAGTCATTTCATACAACTTATAACAGTCAAGTTGCATTTTTGGAGAAGTGTGATGATGACAAGGAGATTAAACTAAAAAATAATTATCCATAAGAAATTAAACTAAATAATATTTAGTAGGAGGATTATATATAAATTAATTAGAAAAGATTAAACTAAAGTAATATTTATCTATAAAACATGGTCTAATATAGTATAAATAGAACTAAAGACCAAAATTTAAATGATATATTATAATCTGATGTAAATCTGCCTATGTTACGGGTTTTAAGGGATAAGGGTATTAAGGAATATTAAGGGATATTAAGGGATAAGGGTATTAAGGACATTTCATACATGTCTTTAACAAATCTAATCCATATTTGATAGAAGGGTTTTAACGGGCCTACAAAATCTAATCCATTAGTAAGCTTAATTTGATCAAATATAAGGGGCTTTATTGAACTGTTTAATAACATTTGGTTATTTGAATTAGGTCAGGCTTTAATTATTAGACAATATAAAATTAGGTCATGCTTTCAGTTTAGACAAGAAATTTTGAGTTAGTTAGCTAATTTCTATATCAAACATGAACTAAATACAAACAATTTAAATGATGTATTATAATCTATTTCGATGGTTATTAAAACTACCCCTGTGGTCACACATACTATCTTCAACATTACTTTATAAAGATATAGAAATAAAGACCAAAATTTAAATGATATATTATAATCTGTTTTTTAGTATTTGATTTCGATCATTACTAAACCTACCCGTGTGGTTACACGGGTATGTACACCTAGTATAAATAAAAAAACTAAATTCGTAATTTTGTTTAATTTTTTCATGTGTTTAGTTGTAACTCTTGTTAACAGGAGAGTTGCATTCAATTATATTTATTATATAATTTTATTTATATAAAAACTATTATAAATTAAAAATGCACATTACATACATATAAGTTTTATCACGAATTAATAATAGCTTTATAATACCTTTAACTTATATGTATATAATTCACAACATACAAAATATAAATATTATTATCAAATATATATATTAAAATAAATCATAATACACAAGGGTTAATGGAATATAAAAATATAAATTAAAAAAATCGGGTATAAGATCGGGTAAACGGGTGGTTTCGGGTAATTGGGTCGGGTATCACCTAATCCCGTACCTGGCCTACGCCCGCGAAAATTTATAAAACTAATCACATACTCGGCCCAATACTCGTCGGGTATCAGGTATACCCGTCCCATTTGTGTCGGGTTTCGGGCATACCCATCGGGCTTGGGTATTTTTGTCATCCCTACATATGATATGGTTTTGAGATGAGAGAGAGTGAGGGGTGTGGTGTTTCCTTTCATTCCCCACTTTCTATTCCACAATACTTCAAAATCTTTTTATTTCGTGTGATGAATGGGTAATCCGTTGCCTCCTTACCACTGCCCCTCTATTGTACTATTGTACTAGGGGTGTGGTGTTTCCTTTCATTCCCCACCTCCACATTAGATTTCCATTCCATAATACTTCAAAATCTTTTTGTTTCGTGACATTAACAAGTAATCTGTTGCCTGTAACGCCTCGCTTTTGTGACTTTTCGTATTTAGAAAGCTAGTTGTATATTTCTATTTTCGGAAACTTGTATTTCTTGTAATCGTATTTCGTTTCATATCGTTGTAAATCCGAGACTTTGATCGTAATAAAATTGGTCTTTTTATGTGAAATATACATCGTTATTCATAGTTACGTATATACACTTATACATTCGAATCGTACACATACTTGTTGACCATTCATGGTTCCCGTGTTAACTTGCAAACAACAAACGTAAATACATGACTTTAGACATTTATTTCATGCAAACACTTGATTCTACATTCACAATACAGAACCGATACTTTTATTTTATACAAACTCATTATTTAATTTCATGTAAATTAAACACTAATATATATATATATATATATATATATATATATATATATATATATATATATATAGGACAAAGATCCGTTAGGAACCACCCTTTATTGCGAGAACCGCGAGAACCAGTGTGAACACAAACAGTAATACCTAAAAAAATCTAAAAAATACCCAATTTTTTTTTATTTTTTTACTATTTTTATATAAAAATCGCTACTTTTAATATCCAAAAAAAAAATTTTAAAAATATATTTTTTAAAAAAAAATTTTTTTTTTAAAAAAAAATATTTTTTTTGGCTACTAAAAGTAGCGATTTGAACATAAAAAATAGTAAAAAAATAATTTTTTTTATTTTTTTAGATTTTTTAGGTTTTTTGGGGGTTTAGTTTTTAGCATTTTAGCTTGGGGGTGGGGGGGGGGGGCTTTAGGTTTTTGGGGGGTGGGGGAGGGGGGTTTAGTTTTTTTTGGGGGGAGGGGGGTGGGGGGGGGGGTTAGGTTTTTTTGAGGGTTTTAGTTTTTAGCATTTAGCTTGGGGGGGGGGTTAGGTTTTTTTTTTTTTGGGGGGGGGGGGTGGGGGTTTAGGTTTTTGGGGGTGGGGGTTAGGTTTTTTTTAGGGTTTTTTTAGCTATTTTAGGTTGTGTTCACATTGGTTCTCGCGGTTCTCGCAATAAGGTGGTTCTCGCATGAACCTTACCCTATATATATATATATATATATATATATATATATATATATATATATATATATATATATATATATATATATATATATATATATATATATATATATATATATATATATATATATATATATGGGAGGGTTTAAATGAGAACGCTAAATATTGTGAGAACCGTGAGAACAAATGAAAAAACCATGAGAACTTGGTCAAAAACAATTCAAATTCAAAATTTTTTCTACACTTATCATTATTATTCGAATACAATGTTAGAAATTCAATTTACATGTTTAAATTTACGTGAATTCATAAATAAAGAAAATTTACACATGTGTAAGTTTGACATTTACACATGTGTAAGTTTGACATTTACACATGTGTAAATCTGCTATATTTACACATGTGTAAAAAATCTAAAATGAATGATTTTGAAATGAGAAATGAATTATTTGATGTTATAAATTCTTGTTTTGATGTTGTTTCTTAATTACAATGAGGTTTGTATAAAAAAAATTGGTTTTGATTGGTTTTTTCATTCGTTCTCACGGTTCTCGCAATATTTAGCGTTCTCAAGATAACCCTCCCCTATATATATATATATATATCTATATATATATGGTGGAAGTTGGCTACAAAGTCCATTTTTCCTACAAGTGTAAAAAGTCATAAAACACCATAATGTCAACCATAAAACACACTCAAAACCCACAATCAACAAAGTGAAGATTACTAAAACGCTATATTTGTGGGTTTTGTGTTGTGTTTTGGACGATAAGGCTTTGATTATCGAACGACTGACATTAGTGTGTTTTAGTTTGATTATCATGTTGTGTTTTATATTCATAGTTCTACGATGGTGTGTTTGAAGTTTTTATGAAATGTTAGAGTTTGTATATTGTGTTTTAGTGATCTTCACTCTATTATTTGTGGGTTTTAAGTGTGTTTTATAGCTGAAATTGTGGTGTTTTATGACTTTGTACGCTTTATAGGAAAAATGGACTTTATAGCCAAGTTCCACCCTATATATATATATATTTGGGAAAGTTCATTGGGGAACACTAAAAAAGTGGGGAACAGCGGGGAACCGACTCAAACGAACTCCGGTTGGACTCGTTCCAGTGGCGTTGGAACTGGCTCGTCGAACCCTAACTAAGATCTCTTAACCCTAAACCCTAAATCCTAACTCCTAAACTCTAAACCCTAAAACTAAAAAATAAGGCTAAAACCTAAGCTAAACCGTAAAATCTAAACTATAAACCCTAAAAGGTAAACCCTAAAAGCTAAACCTAAAGTTAAACCCTAAAGCTAAACCCTATAGCTAAACCCTAAACCTTAAAGCTAAACCCTAAACCCTAAGGCTAAACCCTAAGGCTAAACCCTAAAAGCCAAACCCTAATATATTTAGGGTTTAGGGGTTATGATTTAGGGTTTAGGGTTAAGAGATCCCAGTTAGGGTTCGACGAGCCGGTTCCAAGACCGCTGGAATGAGTTAATCGGAGTTCATTTGAGTCGGTTCCCCACTGTTCCCCACTTTTTTAGTGTTCCCAAATGAAACTCACACTATACATACATACATATATATATATATATTTATTAGATTAATTTATCATATATTAATGTTACATAGTTTATATTATAATATCAAACTTAAAGTTGAAAAAAAAAGAATATAAGAGACATGCGTGACAGAAGACATTCAACAACCGAGATTGGCTGAACAACCATGTTTCATGCTTATTTAATCTTTTTTTACAGTAATTTTATGATATTATAGATAATATACTTTACAATATGTTGGTAGTTCATTAATAACATCATTTATACCAAACTTAAGGGCTACATTTGACAAAAAAAAAAAAAATAATAAAGCTAATCCATGTGCGACTGAACATGATCAGCCCATTGCCTATTGATTTTTGGCTCCATTTTTGTATTTTATTACCCACCTAATTGCATTTATATCACCCAACTGTTGGACCGTTCTATGACCCTGAAATGTCAGTCAAGGTAGTTCATCTTCAAATACAAAGGCGGAATCAATGCAAATGAAGTTACACAGCTTTTCCTTTCAATTTCCTTCTCTATTGATGCTTTCTGAATTGAATTTGACAGAGTTTTGTTACACCAAGCATGACCAGGTTTCGCTCCAATGTACTAACTGAATGAACTGATTTTGCTTAAACCGACTATATATAGTGTGAATGATTTCGCTCTTATGACAGTCCATAAGAGCGAAACCCCTTGATGACTGATAAGCGAAACCACATTGGACCATATAAGCGAAACCTACTACTTAACATGTACACATGAGCGAAACCTCTAACCTTAAAACCTAATTTGACTTTCAAGCTCTAATCTTGACATATCTTGATCTAAGACTTAATGTAGACGTAGTCAACAGACATCTCATGCACCAACAGACTCCCTCTTGGATGTTGACGAAGTCTTCAGCTCCGAGTCTTTAGTCTTGGACTTTTCTCCAACTCTCTGTCTTCACATCATAAGCATTCTATCTTCACAGGTTCATGATCTTGTCCTGGCTTCATCTTCAGACTTCCCTTTGATCGTTGATCCAGACTCCCCCTTTCACAGACTCCCCTTCTCAATATGCTAGAATCTGAGGTCTTAATCTGGTTCAAGCTTTGACAATTAGCTTCCGTGGGAATGATGAAGTCCAAAACCTGTGTCTCAAACATCAAACATTACAAACTATCTTTTAAACAATAAATCTCAAACTCAATCAGTACTAAAAATCCACTCAAGTATTCAGGTCCAAGTTAATGACCCTGATTACCCAATTAATCTACCAAGTTCAACTTAATGATCTTGGTTGATCATTTGACGAATCAAACTGATTTTAAAAACAACAATTTTCACATTTTCTGAAAATAACAAGTATCAAGTTAATGAACTTGTTTTTGACTTTCAATAATTCAAACTTCAAAAAGATAAGCTCTCCTCATTCTCCAGTCCAGAATCTCCTGCATCTGCTTCAACTTTCGAGAATCAGACAATCAACTTTCCACTCTGGTTTGTCTAAAATAAAGCAGAAATGAAAAATCTTTTTGGATTTTATAAAGTGTTCTAAACTAAGAAATGAAATACAGAAAACTTAAATTGCAGAAAGTAAATAAAGTAAACTATTTACAAACTTATTTTTGGCGAGCGTGTCAGGAAATCCTATCAGTTATCAGACAAGTTATCAGTACCGTTAAGCTTTAATTCATACCCAGACTTAAACAATTCACGCAGACTGTCTCTAAATTCTCACACAATTTTCAATCTATTCAGGATACGAATTAGATGTCTTATGAACTTAGCTCATTCATGTGTCCCACCTCTTGAATATACTCCCGTATCCAGAATCTCAAAATTCAGTCTTACAGGTGATTATACTACAATGATATCTGTACATAAATTAGGTAATGCGAGAACTGAGGGATCTCAGGTCGATACTTCCGTATGCGCAGAGAGATATCAGTTTCGACTTTACGGTATGTCCCCTTTAGAGGATCTTTTAGCTACAACAACAATGATTATCAATTTTATTGTCTAATAAGCTGAGGGCTTATGCTATGTTTCAAGCATCACGGAAAGTATTATCCAAGGACTAGGTCAGAACTTCCATTCAGCAGAAGTCCCGGAATAATACCCCAGACATCATTGAGTATAAAAACCTAGTATATCAGAATAAGAGACCTTTCAAACGAGATTTCAGGGGTTACCTATAAATCCAAGTAGTGTTCCCCACAAATTTCGCAAGTTTGAAATTTTAGGTTTATATCCCGAATAAATCTATTAAATGTGCGAAAACCTATCGACATATCATCAGTGAGACTGTTTAACTCTTTATACTTTACAAATCTTTAGCATACTATAACTGTCAAACCGATGTACTATCATTTTCCCTATATCACACAAGCTCTTTTTCAGATTTTATATTGTTTTTGGATTTTGAACTTTTTATCATGTTTTTGTATTTTTGAATTTTTTACTGTTTTTGTATCTTCTAAAATATATCTATATACATATATCTACTCCCCCTAAATACCAAAACAAGTAAAAGATCGACAAACCATTGCAGATTGTTTTTCGTCTTCATCCGCAATAGTACTCTCATCAACGCCAATTATACCATCCAACACCGAGAAAAGCTTCATACCGTTCAGTTTTAACAAATATTTAAACCGATTTTTATCAAAAGCTTTGGTATGTAAATCAGCTTTCAGTTCGTCAGTGTGGATTTTCTCAATTCGTATCAACCTTTTTTCGAAGCAATCTCGAATAAAGTGATGTCGAATTTCTATATGTTTGGTTTTAGCGTGATGTACTGGATTCTTTGTATAACAACCCTCGGTAAAACCGACACCCTCATAATATTTCTGACACCCTAATATATCTTTAAATATATCAATATGTCTTTATATGCACCCCGTATGTGAAAACCGAGCCCAAATTAGAATATAATATATAAAATAAATTAAAAACAATAATTATTAAGCTGAGGCGGGCCGAGTAGGGCCTCACCTCAAACTCATGCGGGCCGCATTAGGATGTAACTGACTTCGCCAAAATCTTAAGTTGATGCGAGCCGCGTACAAGATCGCTTAAGTTAAAGCGGGCCGCGAGCGAGCTGGAAGGTGGCGCAGCCCTGGGCCGCCACGTGGCCCAACACACGGCGAACCTAGGTGGTGACCGGGCCAAGCTACGCGTTGACCTAGCATTGACGCGGGCCGCGTGAGCTTAGCCCATTATTAATGCGGGCCGCGAGGGGACGAGATTACAGCCCTATAAATAGAAGGCAACGGCCTTCAGTCCGTCTCGCTCACAACTTTCTTTCTTTCTTAAATTTCTATAGTGGCGTTACTATACCCGGGCATTATACCCCCTAAAATAGCGAGGTTCTGCTACGATGTAAGTATTATAACCCCTGGAGACGTATTAGATACGCTGCCCGATTGATCTAGGGTTCCGTAACGGCTGTCGTGGTTCTGCCCGACGTAGTCGTTGGAATGCCGTCTCGGGGAGGGTATTACTAATGTTAAAATGGGTTATTATACTAACACACGTGCATTTGTGTAAATTATAGATATTCACCAGGAAACCCTAAAGAATAACCTAAAACAGCAATGTGAGTAATCTCCTTTTTGTAAACTGTTTTTACAAAACCTTACATACTTTTCCATGCGAATGACAGTTATTGAGTATTTGTAAGAATACAATTATCGTGGGTATGTTGGGGTTTTGTATACAAAATTTGTTACAACCTGGTTAAGGAGTAACATTTCCACAAGTCGGGTGTCGACAGTACCAATGGGTGATAATTGATATAACTTGGAAACAAATGTAATTGCGGGATCGCCCTCAATACTGTTCACTGTGAATTTTATTTAAACTTGATTAAACTGGGATTCACTCACCAGTATTTCCCACTAACAAAATGTTTTTAAAACGCGTTTCAGGTAACAAAATGTGAAAGCCAATTAGAAGCCAGCTGGACAGCACTGGAGGCTTGGAAAAGTGGCAATAAAGTTACCTAAGAATAAAATGGATGTTTTATTAAATAAATAGGATTTATTCCTATGAAACGTGTGTATTGAAAACTTGGGTTTTTACCCATATGTTTAATGTTATAAAACATGGTGGTTTACTCTGATTAAATATTTCCTAACTACGGTCCTGATGAAAATTTCCGCTGCCAAATTGGATAAATAAATGTGATACCACCGAAACTGGCTCACGGCCGCCCGTTCCCCGGAACTAGGGACCGGGGGTTGTGACAGAAGGTGGTATCAGAGCTATGCCACTGATTCAGCCACAGAAGTGTTCTGCTGACATCAAAATTTAAAAGTGTTAGGAAATAAATTATGGAAATACGTGTATAATTGTATTTCTTGCTATGTGTTATCTGAGTATTTGTTAGTTTACAGTATGAGCGACCAAGGACCTTCTGACGCCTATCGTCAACTGTCTGGTTCGCCTAGGAGCGAAGGCACCTCCTCTTCTCAGCCTGCCCTCTCGGGGTATTCTGCTGACACAGAAGAAGGAATCTTTGTGTTTAAGGCTCAGTCTGAAGAGCCATTTCCTCAGAAAAAGAGGGGATGGTTCAGTAGGGGAGCGCACGAGCGTAGGAAAAGAATGAAAAAGTTGCAGGAACAGCGAGTGTTAGCCGCAGCAAAAAGAGAAACTGATGCTTATAATCAGGATATGCTCAATAGGGGTATCGCTAATATCCATATTTTAGCAACCACTGCTGCTGACCCAAACCTGGAACAAATGCTAGCACCACAACCACAAAATCCTGACCAACCCATGGAAGTAGAAAACCAGATAGAAATGCCTGATTACAACCCGGAGGAGATACCTAGGGTACCTGCACCAGATCCCCTAGACCCAAACAATTACGACCCCTGGTGGGACGATGTTAGGGACTACGTGCAACAAAACCCAATACAGGAAAATGTGCCAATGCCCAACTTAGGAGCTTACCCAGGGTTAGATCCTCAAGATCCCTACAACATTAGTGATGCATATGTTAGGGAAATTTTAGAGAATCCATACCCGTACCAAGCCCCTATGCCTCCGTATCAGGAACCCGTACCCCAGTTTCCAAACCCAGTCCTAGAACCTGCACCCCCAATGAGTGCAGAAAATGTCCAAGAACTTAGGACTTTTGGGGAGGAAATTTTAGAAAGCAGTGATCGAATGCGACAGGTGGGAGAACGCCTCGTATGGAAATACGATGAGCGTAATATGGATTTTTGGATGAATCCATATCAGTGAAGGTGATGGCAGAAACAGTAGTAGTAATAATAATAATAAAATAAAATATATGTGTGTATGTGTTCGAAAAAAAAAACAAAACAATACGGATGCCTACTATTAGTATTGTAGCTTTACATTTCAGTCAGTATTGTAATTTAAATTTCAGTACTAGTGTGTAATGATGCATACTATATAAATAGAGTAAAAGTCGCAATGCTCGACGCTTTTGGTTAAAAGTGTGTGTCATGTGATTGGCTATATTCAAATATTAATTGTGATATTAATATTTGATAAATTGTTTAAAATTCAGATGGCCGACGAGGAAAATCAAGATAATCTGAATAACGATAACCAGAGTAACATTAACGTGGTTAATGAGAATCCGGACAACAATAACAATGGAAACCAAATGGATAACAGTGCCGTTCAACATATAGTGGCACAAGGAATTATAGATGCAATGCCATTTATTATTCAAACAGTTCAAGAAGCGAATAATAAAAGTAAGCATAGCAGTAAACGACCAAGTGAACTGGAAAACAGCGTGAACAATGGACCCGTACTTCAAGCGCCCATTCCCAAAAGAAGAAGAACCATGCCATATGGTTGTTCTTACAAAGAATTCTGGTCCTGTAAACCAATAGAATTCTCGGGCAATGAAGGACCCATTGCAGCCCTACGCTGGATAGAGAAAACTGAGGCCGTTTTAAAAATAAGCAAATGTGCTGAAGAAGATAAGATAATGTTTGCTTCAAATCTGTTTAAAAACGCAGCCTTAGAATGGTGGAACACTATCCTCCAGTCAAGAGGAAGTGATAAGATTTATAACATGGAATGGGAAGAATTTAAAAATATGGTAGAAAGGAAATTCTGCCCTCCCAATGAAAAGGAACAGATAGCAAATAAGTTTCTAAATCTTAGAATGACCGGGGTAGACAGTAAGGGTTACACTACCACATTCTTTGAATATGCTAGAATAGTACCAACCCTTGCATCACCTGAACCGGTATTAATCTCCCGTTATATCTGGGGATTAATTGGAGAGATTAGACATGTAGTCAAGGCAGCTAGACCCCAAACTATAGAAGAAGCTGTAGAACTAGCCAATACCTTGACAGATGAGTTAATCCGTACTAGAGAAGAAGACCAGAGGAGAAACCTAACCCAAAGGCTTACCCAAGAATTCCGTTCTGGGAATTCCAACCGTAGAAATATAGGTTCTACCTCTGCACCATATTGCAGGAACTGCAAGAAGAAGCATTCTGGAAGATGCTCTACTTACTGCAATTACTGTAAGGCGTCAGGACACAAGGAAGAAAATTGCAGAAGAAAAGCCAGTAATGGAATGTGCTACAACTGTGGAGAAAAAGGTCATATTAAGACAAACTGCCCAAAATTGACTCCAGCTGCAAACAACAAGAATACTAAAAATGCTAGAGCATTCGATTTAACTACAGAGGAAGCCAGGATGATTCCAGACGTAATTGCTGGTACGTTTTTAGTTAATGATATTTTTGCGAAAGTATTATTTGACTCTGGTGCAAACCAAAGTTTTATTAATACTTCATTTTGCAAACTCCTAAATCAATCATTAACTAAACTACCACAAGAATGTTTAGTAGAAACCGCAAATGGAGAAACCGTTAGAATTTCTGAAATCTTGCAGGGAGCAAGAATAGAAATTTTTAATCAAAAGTTTATTGCAAACCTTTACCCAATGAATCTGGTAGGATTTGATGTCATATTAGGAATGGATTGGTTAATAGCCAATAAAGCAAATATCTTATGTGATCAAAAGTCAATACAGATAAAATCACCAAGAGGTGAAAAGATCACAATTAAAGGAGATAAGCCATCTAGATCCACTAAATTCATCTCTGTGATGAAAACTGCAAGTTATATAAGGAAAGGATCTATAGTGTACTTGATTTCTATAATCACTAACACTAAAGGAAAAGAGTTAAAAGACATTCCAGTAGTGTCCCAATTTTCAGATGTCTTTCCAGAAGAATTGCCAGGACTACCACCAGACAGGGAAGTTGAATTCAGAATTCAACTGTTACCAGGGACAGCACCGATTGCCAAAGCACCTTACCGTTTGGCACCCGCTGAAATGCAGGAACTAAAGAAACAATTAGATGAATTGTTGGAGAAAGGATTTATACAGCGAAGCTCATCGCCATGGGGAGCACCGATTTTATTTGTTAAAAAGAAGGACGGATCAATGCGTATGTGCATTGACTACCGTGAATTGAACAAAGTCACGATTAAGAATCGGTACCCATTACCGAGGATCGATGATTTGTTTGATCAACTTCAAGGAGCTCGATTTTTCTCTAAAATCGATTTAAGATCAGGATATCATCAATTAAAGGTACAGGAAGAGGACATTCCTAAAACCGCATTCAGAACAAGGTATGGTCATTATGAATTTACTGTCATGCCATTTGGTTTAACCAATGCCCCAGCCGCATTTATGGACATGATGAACCGAATATGTAAGCCATATTTGGATAAATTCATAATTGTTTTCATAGATGATATTCTAATTTACTCTAAAAGTAAAGAAGAGCATGCAAAACACTTGCACTTACTTTTAAGTTTATTGAGAAAGGAAAAGCTTTATGCTAAATTTTCAAAATGTGAGTTTTGGTTAGAACAAGTACAATTTCTCGGACATTTAGTTAACCATGAAGGAGTTCATGTAGACCCAACAAAAATCGAGGCAATTACCAAATGGAAAACCCCAGAGTCACCAACTGAGGTTAGAAGTTTCTTAGGATTGGCCGGTTATTATAGAAGATTTATCCGAGATTTTTCTAGAATAGCCATTCCTTTAACTAAGTTAACCTGTAAATCTGTTAAGTTTGAATGGGGACCAAAACAAGAAGAAGCCTTTAGAATTCTTAAGCAAAGATTAACCCATACACCGATACTAGCGTTACCAGAAGGAACTGAAGACTTTGTAGTCTTTTGTGACGCTTCTAAGTTAGGATATGGATGTGTGTTAATGCAACGCCAAAAGGTTATAGCTTATGCATCTAGACAGCTTAAGAGTCATGAAGAAAATTATTCGACCCATGATTTGGAATTAGGAGCCATAATTTTTGCCCTTAAGATTTGGAGACATTATCTTTATGGTAGTAAGTTTACCATATTCACGGATCATAAGAGTTTAAGATATGTCTTCGGGCAAAAAGAGTTGAATATGAGACAAAGACGCTGGATGGAGTTACTTAGTGATTATGATTGTGATATCCAGTATCATGCAGGAAAAGCCAATGTGGTGGCTGATGCTTTAAGCCGAAAGTATCATGAAAAGCCAAAAAGGGTACGTTCTCTTAAATTAAATCTACAAGTAGATTTAAACAATCAGATTAGAAAAGCACAAGAATCAGTAATCAAGAAGGATACTGAAAAATTAAAAGGAATGATTAAGGAATTAGAACAAGGAACAGATGGAATTTGGAGGTTCCATAAAAAGAGAATGTGGATACCTAAATTAGGAAATTTACGTCACTGTATATTAGAAGAAGCCCATAAGTCTAAATATACGATGCATCCAGGAAGTGATAAAATGTACTAGGATTTAAGGAAAAATTTCTGGTGGATAGGAATGAAAAAGGATGTAGCAGTTTATGTTTCTAAATGTTTAACTTGCTCACAAGTTAAAGCTGAACATCAGAAACCCTTAGGATTATTACAACAATTAGAAATACCAGTTTGGAAATGGGAATTGATAACAATGGATTTTGTTACCAAATTGCCTAAAACAAGGAAAGGTAATGATACAATCTGGGTGATTGTAGATAGGTTAACTAAGTCAGCTCATTTCTTACCAATGAAGGAAACCTTTAGTATGGAACAATTAGCCAAATTATATGTAAATGAAATTGTTTCATTACATGGCATTCCTTTATCAATTGTTTCTGATAGGGATAGCCGTTTTACCTCTCATTTTTGGTTAAGTTTCCAAAAAGCAATGGGAACCAGGTTAAATCTAAGCACAGCTTATCATCCTCAAACAGACGGGCAAAGCGAAAGAACAATTCAGACAATGGAGGACATGCTTAGAGCTTATGTAATTGATTTTGGAGGTAATTGGGACGAACACTTACCTTTAATAGAATTTTCTTATAATAACAGTTATCACACAAGTATCAATGCTGCACCATTCGAAGCACTTTATGGACGAAAGTGCAGAACCCCAGTCTGTTGGGCAGAAATTGGGGAAAAACAGTTATCTGGACCCGAGATAGTACAGGAAACAACTGATAAAATTACTCAAGTAGGATTTCAAGTAGGAGATAAAGTATTATTGAAAGTCTCTCCCTGGAAAGGAGTGGTAAGATTCATCAAAAGAGGAAAGCTAAGTCCCAGGTATATTGGACCTTTCCAAATTCTAAAAAGAATAGGACCTGTAGCCTATCAACTACAACTGCCAGAGGGAATGGCAGGAATACATGATGTATTTCATGTATCTAATCTCAAAAAGTGCTTAGCTGATGAATCACTTGTAGTACCTCTTAAAGATATAGAGGTCAATGAACAACTCAAATTTGTAGAAAGGCCTCTACAGATTGAAGATAGGAAAATTAAGAATCTCAAGCATAAGAGATTAGTTCTGGTCAAAGTGAAATGGGACTCCAAAAGAGGACCTGAATACACATGGGAACTTGAATCAGAAATGCAAAAGAAATATCCACACTTGTTCCAGTAGATCTCGAGGACGAGCTCTAAAACAAGGGGGGGGGAGGATATAACAACCCTCGGTAAAACCGACACCCTCATAATATTTCTGACACCCTAATATATCTTTAAATAGATCAATATGTCTTTATATGCACCCCGTATGTGAAAACCGAGCCCAAATTAGAATATAATATATAAAATAAATTAAAAACAATAATTATTAAGCTGAGGCGGGCCGCGTAGGGCCTCACCTCAAACTCATGCGGGCTGCATTAGGATGTAACTGACTTCGCCAAAATCTTAAGTTGATGCGGGCCGCGTACAAGATCGCTTAAGTTAAAGCGGGCCGCGAGCGAGCTGGAAGGTGGCGCAGCCCTGGGCCGCCACGTGGCCCAACACACGGCGAACCTAGGTGGTGACCGGGCCAAGCTACGCGTTGACCCAGCATTGACGCGGGCCGCGTGAGCTTAGCCTATTATTAATGCGGGCCGCGAGGGGACGAGATTACAGCCCTATAAATAGAAGGCAACGGCCTTCAGTCCGTCTCGCTCACAACTTTCTTTCTTTCTTAAATTTCTATAGTGGCGTTACTATACCCGGGCATTATACCCCCTAAAATAGCGAGGTTCTGCTACGATGTAAGTATTATAACCCCTGGAGACGTATTAGATACGCTGCCCGATTGATCTAGGGTTCCGTAACGGCTGTCGTGGTTCTGCCCGACGTAGTCGTTGGAATGCCGTCTCGGGGAGGGTATTACTAATGTTAAAATGGGTTATTATACTAACACACGTGCATTTGTGTAAATTATAGATATTCACCAGGAAACCCTAAAGAATAACCTAAAACAGCAATGTGAGTAATCTCCTTTTTGTAAACTGTTTTTACAAAACCTTACATACTTTTCCATGCGAATGACAGTTATTGAGTATTTGTAAGAATACAATTATCGTGGGTATGTTGGGGTTTTGTATACAAAATTTGTTACAACCTGGTTAAGGAGTAACATTTCCACAAGTCGGGTGTCGACAGTACCAACGGGTGATAATTGATATAACTTGGAAACAAATGTAATTGCGGGATCGCCCTCAATACTGTTCACTGTGAATTTTATTTAAACTTGATTAAACTGGGATTCACTCACCAGTATTTCCCACTGACAAAATGTTTTTAAAACGCGTTTCAGGTAACAAAATGTGAAAGCCAATTAGAAGCCAGCTGGACAGCACTGGAGGCTTGGAAAAGTGGCAATAAAGTTACCTAAGAATAAAATGGATGTTTTATTAAATAAATAGGATTTATTCCTATGAAACGTGTGTATTGAAAACTTGGGTTTTTACCCATATGTTTAATGTTATAAAACATGGTGGTTTACTCTGATTAAATATTTCCTAACTACGGTCCTGATGAAAATTTCCGCTGCCAAATTGGATAAATAAATGTGATACCACCGAAACTGGCTCACGGCCGCCCGTTCCCGGGAACTAGGGACCGGGGGTTGTGACACTTTGTTATATTTATTGCGGCCTCATTATCAACAAAAAGAGGTGTGTTAAGAAACTGCAAACCGTAATCGCGCATCTGTTGCTGTATCCACATGATCTGAGAGCAGCAACTGCTAGCAGACACATACTCCGCTTCACATGTAGATAGCGCCACAGACGTTTGTTTCTTACACTGCCAGGTGACCAATCGAGGTCCAAAGAACTGGCAACCTGCTGTTGTTGATTTCGCATTGACTTTGCAACATCCGAAATCCGAATCGGAATACCCTTCGAGCGTAAAATCGCCTTTTCTAGGATACCACAACCCCAATGACGGAGTTCCTTTCAGGTAACGCAATATCCTCTTCACAATAACCATGTGCGAAGCTCTCGGGTTAGATTGATATCTTGCTGCGAGGCACGTTAGGTACATTATATCAGGACGTGAAGCAGTTAAGTACATCAAAGAACCTATCATGGAACGATACAGCGTTTCTTCAACCCTGTCTCCGGTGAGATCTGGATGTATCCCATGATTTGTCGCAAGTGGGGTAGAAGCCGGAGTAGAACCTGACATCCCAAATTTCTCTAGAATATCATGTACGTACTTCGTCTGGTGAATGAAAATTCCCTCAGGTAGTTGTTCAACTTGAAGTCCCAAAAAGAATTTCATCTCCCCTATTGATGATATTTCGAATTTCTGCTTCATGACTGATTCGAAATATTTGCATAATTTCTCATTTGTTGACCCAAAGATTATATCATCCACATAAATCTGTACGATCAGAAGATGACCGTCGACTTCTGTAGTGAAGAGAGTGGCATCCACTTTCCCTCGGATAAAGCTGCTTGCAAGTAGGTGTTGAGACAAAGTCTCGTACCAGGCTCTCGGTGCCTGATGCAAACCATACAACGCTTTGTCCAGCAGATAAACTTTGTTCTTGTGGATTGGATCGGTGAAGCCCGGTGGCTGTCCGACATAAACCTCCTCTTTAACCTTCCCATAAAGAAACGCCGATTTTACATCTAGCTGATATACTTTGAAATTCTTCCATGATGCAAATGTCAGGAAAATTCTGATTGCTTCTAGTCGTGCCACATGAGCATAAACCTCAGTAAAATCGATACCCTCCTGTTGATTAAAGCGCTGAACAACAAGTCGAGCCTTGTTTCGTACAACAACTCCTCTGTCGTCTCTCTTACACTTAAATACCCATTTCGTATTTATCTTCCTATGACCATCCGGCAAATCCACAAGCTTCCACACTCCCAACTTTTCAAACTGACTTAACTCTTCTTTCATCGCAATGACCCAAGAGTCTTCAATAAGCGCATCTTTGTAAGTTCGCGGTTCGATCTGCGAAATAAAACAACTTAATGAAAATTTAGTTTGTAAAGGTGCTACTGTAGAGTAAAAACATGTAAGGCCCTGGTCAATTTAACGTCTCGTGCGAACGCCTGTTTGCAACTCTCCAATGATTAACTCCTCTGGATGGTATGAAAGAGTTCGCGGCATCACTTCGCTTGGAACATCTACATTGCCCTCCAGATTAGTAACATTCTGATCTGCATCTTGTACACCGACTGAGTTTGTTTGACTTGAAATCTGGATCTGCTCCCCCTCAGAATCTGAATCTGAATCATCTCGATCAAATACTGGCATATTCTCAGTTTCTTGATTGTCATTCTCTGTCGACTGAGTACCAGGAGCAACTTCCTCTAGTTGGACATCATCTTGTTCACCAGCATTACTTGGACCTGCTTCATCGTCATTTGAAGTTTCTCGTGGTCGCCTCGAATACTCAGCTGGGAACCTTTGCTTTGACTCGTATTCGCGCAAAATATCCAACTCATCAAAGAAATCTTCATCTTCCTCTGATTCTTCTTTCATGTCAAACGAATCCCACAGTTTGTCATAATGATAACGCCATGAATCTCCAGGATTCTGCGACGGCATAGTGTGACCTTGACATTCAACATTTGCAGCTTCAATAATCCGCTTCTCACTTGGAACAAAGACACGTCGCATCGGATTTGCATAACCAACAAATATTCCCTTAATGCACTTTGGACCAAACTTTCCATGAGGCTCTATAACAGTACAGGGTGACCCGAACGGTTCTAGATACTTCAAATTCGGTTTGCGGTTATTGATTAGCTCAAAGCATGTTTTGTTGAACTTCTTGACAGTGAGAACCCTGTTGAGCGTATAGCATGCGGTAGAAACAGCTTCAGCCCAAAAATTTATCGGTAACTTTGAATCTACGAGCATAGTTCTAGCCATCTCGATTAGTGTCCGATTTTTGTGTTCTACGACTCCATTCTGCTGCGGAGTGTACGGAGCACTAAACTCATGTAATATACCTCTTTCATCACAAAATTCTTCCATCTTGCTGTTCTTGAATTCAGTACCATTATCACTTTGAATTCTTTTGATACGCCTCTGGTACAGATTCTCAATCTTTTTGAACAATGCCATCAAGCTGTCAAACGTTTCGTCTTTCGTTTTCAAAAATGAGACCCACGAAAATCTGGAATAATCATCAATAACCACAAGACAAAATTTATCTCCCGTAATACTCTTGACATTCACAGGACCAAACAAATCCATGTGAAGTCTCTCCAGGGGTCTTGAAACTGAATTGACTTGCTTTGTAGGGTGTGACTTTTTCTTCTGCTTGCCTTTAACACAGCTAATGCACTCCCCTTCTAGATGAAAACCTTTGACATGAACTCCTGTAACCAAATCATTATGCACCAAATGATTCATTTTTCTAAGATGTATATGCCCCATCTTCCGGTGCCACAATCTCGATTCTTTTTCAGTTGCTATGGACACAAAACAATGAGCCTGACCCGTGGTAGTAGTAGCTACACTCATGTCCAACACGTACAGATCATTAACTCTTGGTGCCCTCATTATAATCCATTCTTCAGGGATAACAAATCCTGGTTTCAAGATCAAACATTCTTTGTTAGTAGTTAACTCTTCAAATGTCACATATCTGGGAGATACTCAGCAGATTGTTCTCCATCTCAGCAATGTAGTTAACTCTTCAAACGTCACAATCCCGTTGGATAACGTTCCTTTACCTATAATCCTTCCTCCTTGATTACCCGCAAAACCTACGTAACCACCATTGATATTTCTCACATCATACAGCGACGCAGTCTTCCCTGTCATATGTCTTGAAGCTCCACTATCCATAATCCATCTGGATACAAGTTTTGGAAGATCCTGCACATAACAACCATTAATTTCAAAACTTCAATAAAGATGCCGATTCATGCTTCGCGATCAAGGAAGCTCCGGCAATTCAAACTGTTTAATCAAACATGGTGTCCACCCAGGCCTCACCAGACTTGGGGTGTAACCTTGGTGCTTTTAACTCTTGCAATTTGAATTTTAAAGTTTTCAGCCTTCAAAGGTGGAAAATTTGCATCATAATCAATTGGAATTAATTCCTCAGAAGGTGAAATCTTTTTCTCAGTTTTAGGTTTCCAAACTTGTTGAGATAATGCAACCCATTTGTAAAACTTGTCATTTTTAGTTACAAACTTCTTTACGGGTTCATCTTTCACACTCTTTTTCTCAACAACCATTTGGGCTTTACCCTTCACATCAACTTTCTGCTGTTGAGTCTTCACAGTTTCAGTTTTAGGCTTCACGTTGGTACACTTTCGTGCAATGTGACCAACTTGATTACATCTAAAGCAAGTTCGAGTATCATCAACTCGACTTGTGCCTTCAGACTGAGACTGTGAAGCTCTTTTCTCAAAGAACTCTTTATTCGATTTTGGAAAAATTTCTTTCTCTTCATCAGCAAGTGAACTCGAACTGTTCACAAACTTTTTCTTTTCAACAGACCTCTTGTTTGGAACATTTCTTTTCTAATAAGGCTTATCCCCCTGATAACCACCCGACCAATTGTTTCGATTCTTGTTGTTATTATAAAAACACGGTGGATTAACAGATTTCTCGTTATAAACTTTATCTTTCTCAAAATTCATTTTTCTCTTTGTTTGATTCAGATTGTTCACTTCTGACAACTCAACTTCAACCAACTTGAAAACTTTTGTCAATTTGTTCATGTTTACATTCTCAATTGGAAACTCAGAATCCGAAAACAACTTATCTGAACCCAACATCTTGTACATGACAAGATTTGATTCTTCATGTTGTTCTTGGACTTTTGTTTCGGAATGTATTTGTCCAAGAAACACCCATCTTCCTCAGTAGTGTCACTATCCGTTTTTAGCACATTTTCAACAACACCTTTTACAATATCATTTTGGACACTATCGTCATTGGAAGATGTGAACGTGACATCAATGTTTTTCGGAAGTTTCATTTCACTTTCTTCTCCAATTTCAACCAACCCAGATTGCTTTTTCGTGTAATTATCCAAAATCGGCGGTGGAACTCTATGAAAACCCACCCCGGTTCCATCAGAATAAACATCTTCGCCAGCTTTGTTTTTCCCGATGGGTTTGGGAACAATATGTTGCAAAACAAAGCTTGTGGAGCTGTAACTATTAAGCTTCAACTGGATTCGCTCGTTTTCGATTACAACCTCTTGAACTTTAAGTTTCAATTTAGCGATTTCATCCAGTTGTTGGTTGATTGATTCTTCTTTTACTCTAAGCACAGCTTTTAGTTGAACGTTTTCTTTATAAGTTTTACCATTTCGATCATCATTATCTTTCATTGTGCTTTTGAGTTTTTCAAACTTCTCAGAAATCTGATGGTTTTCAAGAATTAATTTTTCATTTTCTTGTTTAATTCTATCATGATCAATTTTATCATTTTCAATTTGGCTAGTTAATTCTTTTATCCATTCAGTTGAAGCTTTAACTCTTTTGTCACGATCAAGAATTTGATTCTCAACGTTTCTGACTTTTGCTGTCAGATCATCAACTTTCTTTCCGTTGAGATACGTGACTGTATTACAAAATTTGCACTCTTTGTTGCAATTTTTGCAATCAACATTTCCATCAATTTGCTTACCTGACACATTTGTTGACAAGTTTGAACTGACCTGGCTTTTTGACTCAGACATGGAGTTAGAGTCTACCTCAAGTGCCTTGGCAGCCAGCACTTTGTCAGCCATTTTTCCGAGGTTTTCAGCAGTTAACTCCTGCGTTGTGTCAATAACCCCAGTATCAATTTTCTTTGACTTCTGTATCTCCTCTTTCTCCTTCTTCTCTTTCTCTTCTTTCTCTTTCTCATCTCCAGTTTCCCACCATTTATTCTGCAATAATCATCCTCATCTTTAAACTCCTTGATTATTGCTTCCAGATCAAGAGTTTTGTCATCAACTTTAATATTTCCATATGGGTCAAGATAACACTTCCTGTCCGGATCCCATCTTCTCGCTCTCCTCGCTTCCAGATAGATACCAGATATTCTAATTATTCTGTTTTCAGCCAACATTTTTCTGTATTTATACTTTTTCTCTTCAATTCGGTTATCTTTCCAAGGAATAGGTTCGTTCTTTGCCATGAAAGCGTAACCAACCGCATCTTCTTCCGGTAGAACCTCTTTACTCCAATCATACCCTTCATCATCATAAATCACCGCAAGAGCTCTAGATTTCTCTCTGTTGTCTTCAACTTGCTTCAATCTAGGCGGCTCAGATTTATTCTGGTGATAAATTGCCTTCTTGTAGTAATCCTCTCTGAATGGGTTCTCCGACTCATCAGCATAAGCGTTTCTGCATTCTCGCTTGAAGTGACCTTTCTGCTTACACTTGAAGCATGTCACCTTGGACTTATCGAACCCCAGCTTGGTAGATGGACCACCAATTGTTTTCCTGCCGGTAATTTCCATGAAACGCTGTGCTCGACGAACAACACTAGCCATACACCAAGGAATATCGATCAACTCCATTTCTTCAGGATCTATCTGATCATAATCTTCTTTCTTCAGGTTGGTGTTGCCTATTTTCCCAGCTACAAGGCTTTCATAAGATTCTAACACCGACGCCAAGAAAACCATCTGCTGCTTAGCAGACTCCTCGTCAAAATTCTGAGCATTCTTTAAGTCTATTGCGATGTTGCATTGAAACCGATTCTTTACATCAGAATGACTTTCAGATGATGAAGATCCACTGTGATAACCACTGTGATTTCCACTGCTTTGACCACTTTGACTTTCTTTGCTTGCTGTGGACACATTCTCAGCAGGAAATGCAGTCTTGGGAGAAGTTGCTTTTGGTATCATGTTCTTCAGATAATACAAATCCAAATTTTGTTGATAAGATGAGTGATTGACTTTGAATGTCTTCTTTAGTTCCAGTTCGTGACTCTCGAGTTTCTCAATCAACAAATCTAAAGTCAACTTTTCTGGATCCTTGATGGTATTCTTCAGCATCAGCGCATAATATCTCCAATCCATCTCGTCTGGTAACGAATCGAACAATTTGTCGATAAGCTCATCTTCAGGATATCTAATATCATGTCTTGCTAATTCCAGCTTCAGATGACCAAACCTCTCTATCATTTTACAAACTGACTCGTTCTTTAAACATCCAAATAGATCAAACTCTTTTCTAAGAAGTTTTCTTTTGTTTTTCACAATTTCTGAACTTCCTAAACATTTTGTTTCTAGCTTTTTCCAGAGATCTTTTGCATTTGAATAATCGATCAATGAGATTATGTCCTCCCGAACAGACTGAAATAACAATGCCACACATTTTTGCTCAGCCACAAATGATTCAATCTCCTCAGTTGATGTTAAAGTTTCACCATTTTTGTTTCCATTGACATAACCGTTTTTCAGACTCTTCCAGCTGGGAAATGCAAATGCCATCAACCAATCTTCAAACTTTCTTGACCACCGATTGTATTCCTCGATAGTCATTAACTTTGGAGGTTTATTGAAGGTTCCAAAGGCACTTTCAGATTCCCAAGCCTCCTTTTTCTTCGCATTTGGCGGGTTCTCATTCGCATTGCTTGATGAAGTATCATCGTTTCAAGAATTACCAGAGAATGCGTACATATCGCTGAACGGGTTCAAGAATATGTCATCCATCTTGAATGTTCCTGTAAAATCAGCAAACACTTAGAAAAATTTTCAAAATTTTGAACAATAGTGACAAATAAGCGAAATCAGTATGTTGACACAATAAGTGAAATAGCACAGTGTCAAATGAGCGAAATATCAATGTTGACGGAAAAGCGAAATCAGATTTGTCCGTATAAGCGAAATCAGGCTAAGTCTGTATAAGCGAAATCAGGGATGTGTGTCCCTATGAGCGAAACCTGATTGTCCAAATGAGCGAAATTAGGTCTTTACAAGGCCTTATGAGCGAAATCAAGCACAAACCCTCGATGTCCAAATAAGCGAAATCTAGTTTTTAACCAATTTTTACCATTTTAAGCCGTATTTTAACCTGATTCTTTCTAGGGTTTGTTATTACTGTATTTCACACATTATATTCGAAATTCAGGCCATTTCAACCGTAGGAACTAGTTCAAATCGAAAAAGTATGAGAAGAAGTGAGTAGAAATGAGAGAATCTGGTAGAATCAAGCTGTAGTAGTATGAACTCCTCGTCCTGAGCTCTGATACCACTTGTTGGACCGTTCTATGACCCTGAAATGTCAGTCAAGGTAGTTCATCTTCAAATACAAAGGCGGAATCAATGCAAATGAAGTTACACAGCTTTTCCTTTCAATTTCCTTCTCTATTGATGCTTTCTGAATTGAATTTGACAGAGTTTTGTTACACCAAGCATGACCAGGTTTCGCTCCAATGTACTAATTGAATGAACTGATTTCGCTTAAACTGACTATATATAGTGTGAATGATTTCGCTCTTATGACAGTCCATAAGAGCAAAACCCCTTGATGACTGATAAGCGAAACCACATTGGACCATATAAGCGAAACCTACTACTTAACATGTACACATGAGCGAAACCTCTAACCTTAAACCCTAATTTGACTTTCAAGCTCTAATCTTGACATATCTTGACCTAAGACTTAATGTAGACGTAGTCAATAGACATCTCATGCACCAACACCAACTACTAATGTCACACCCCCAAAATCCACACGCGGAGTATCACCGCTTGGGAGCGTGACTGGCCAGGATCAAGCCACCAATCATATAGAACAATGTAAATAGTAAAAGTAATTGTAATTAAACCAAACCAATCTATATGAAAGGTGTTCCAAAACATAAGTATAATAACAAAGTTTAGCGGAAGCGTATGAGTAAAAGCCCATTCATAAATAAAGTATGTAATGTCATAATGTTTAAATCAAGCATTCACGATCCTTGTCCACAACGACCACGCCTCCCAGTGCAAGCTCCATGTATAACTAACGACCTGCAAGGCATGTAACAGAGAGTCAACAACTAGTTGAGCGAGTTCACAGAAAGTAAGTTCGTAATAGTAAATTCGTTTGTGACGTGTGGCTCTACTGGGCCGATAGTATGTTCTATTGGTGGGGGCTTCCCATAGTTGCATATACACTAGACTATTTGTAACCATAAGTGTTCTTCTTAACCTGAGAACAGTAGTACGTACAAGGTTTACGTAGGTTTTACGTAAGTGTCCTTCACAAACCGAGGACAGTGGTACGCGGGGGTTTACGTAGGTTTACGTAAGTGCCTGACACAACCCGAGGCAGTAGTGAGTATAAGTTTACGTAGGTTTTACGTACGTGTCCTTCGCAACCTGAGGACAGTGATGTGTACAAGTATACGTAGGTTTTACGTATGTATCCTGCGCATCCGAGGACGATGGTAGATAGTCTAGTAACAGTGTAAGTACAAATTTATTCCTTCAATCCCATTCCCAACCCCGGGAATCCCATGCCTTGGTAAGAGTGTGAACTCACCTTGGTTTGCTCGGTTTGTTAGTGCTTCTAGTGTAAATAAATGATTAGGTCCGTTACACACGACCTAGGGTACATTGCACATAAATTCGATGTAATTGTTTATGTTTAATTAGGGTTTACAAGTCTTTGGCATCCAAACAACTGTGTTCTGTGTGATAATTGTTTACTGATTGACATGCCAAAGATCACAGGGTAACATACCGTAAAATACAGCAACATACAGTAAGTAACATACAGTAACATACATACAGTGGTGGCAGGATAGGTAACATACAGTAACATGCAAGTGTTCCTCATACAGGGTTTGGACTTAGCATTATAAGTAGACTCAGACTTTTCAAGCATTAACAGAACTTCGGATCATACAATCATCACCAAAAATTCGGACATCTAATCCTTGGCAACAAAACTCGGACCAAACACCCCCCCCCTCGAAAAATCGGACCACATAAATTCTTAAAACTCAGACTATGAATTTCATGTAAAAATTCGGACCTTTCCTTTACATAAAAGTCGGACATACAAGCATACACTTTAAAAATTCGGACCCCATATGCATTCATGTATAAACTCGGACCATGTAATATTAATTAAAACTCGGATCCCACTTCATCATATAAAATTCGGACAACACTACAATTAAAAGTCGGACCCCATATATATCTTAATAAAATTCGGAACTTGTGCCATATATTAAAAGTTCGGACCCCTTTCTTTTCATTATAAAATTCGGACCTCTTGAATAACATAAAGGTCGGATCCCTTTAACATACAAAAGTCGGACTCTTTTAACATACAAAAGTCGGACCTAATTAACATCATAAAATTCGGACTAAGCAGCATAACATCCAAAAATTCGGACTAAGCATACTAACCAATAATTCGGACCATGTGTAACAACCAAGAACTCAGATCAACAATCAGTCATACGAATATTCAAGTTCATTGGAACAGTTACGTTCTTACGATCAAGAAACCCTAGGTTTCATACATTCAAAGTGCAGTAATCTAATCAGCAAATCAAACATCTCTATCTTACAAGCATCTCACTGTCAAGCATTTGATTACACTACTAATCATAAACCATTTCACAATAATCAGAATTGACCAAAACACAGAGCCATTATATGTAGAACTAGGGTTTTGCATGAATCACATAATCAAAGATTAACAACAAGAAATCATTAAACGATTACCTTGGATTGATTCTAGATAAAGAGAAGAATCAAGAGTAATGATTGAGAGCTTGTGCCAATGATGAAGAAGATGATTGTAGGAGAGGGTTGTAGAGAAATGTTGAAGTACGTATGATGATTGTGAGAATGATTAGGGTTAAGGGTTTTGTTTTTTTTTCACTATTAACACTAAACACCCTTAAGTATAATCTATTACATAAATGCATGCACAAGACATACAATTTACAGTTTCATCACCAAGTTCATGTATTTGTCAAATCATTCGTAAATAACACATAACCATGCACAATCACAATATACTTTATCAAACCAAAACGTATACAGTTACAAAGCAAACCAATTGTGCAAGTAAACAACTAAACAAACAGTGAACGTGCAATAAATGCGAAAGTGGAATCTCGGAAACTCGAGTTGTCACAACTAACCCTAATCCCTCCCTATATAAACAACATTTCCCTCACTCTAATCCACTTTCCAACTTCACAAAACACTCTTAATCACTAAAAAATTTCCAGCTTTGAGCAGAAAGTTTAAGTCATTCAAAGTGAGTTCTAGCTCACTTCTACAACTCTTTTCTTCTTGTTTCTTCTTCTAAATTACTTGGATAACCTCTAGGAAGGTTTTCACAAGTTTTCTTTGGCAAACTAAGGTGAAACCTCACCACATTTGAGGTACAAAGTGCACTTTACTTTCTGTTTTGTTTGTTGTTCTTGTATCTTCATGTTCTTGATAAAAACTTTGTGGAATCTTGTACCCACCAAGCTCACAACTTAGTTTATGGTTGTGGGTTCGTGTTGAGGTGATTACCATCAAAGTTATGAGTTCAAAACTCTTATATTTCTGTTTATACATGATAAAATCAAACGATGAAAGCAAGCACAAGTCATCATCTTTCATATGAACTTGTGACTTGTGAAGTGTGAACAATGGAAGCTTAGGCTTTCCAAACTAGTTCCACTCCTTCATTCGGAGCTTTGTGTATAAACACTCAAATGATTTACTAGTATCAAAGTACCTTAGCCCCGTCTAGCCTCTCTCACTTAGTTAATTCTTTTCATGATGTGTTGGCACACCCGGGTTAGAGAGTACTTGGTCGCTTGAGCTTGCAATAGTTAGATTTATTTCTTGTTATTCATGACCCTCCGAACCATCCTTGTGATGGTTTGTGTAGTGGTGAATCATACAATGAGGTTTTAACCTCTATGCTTGACATACATGATGCTACATGATTATCTATGATTGGACTTAGTTTTAGGCTAATATTTTTAAGATATAAATATATGTAACTATATAAAACAAGGTTGAATTTGTGATGATAATCCACCTATGATTAACCATCATAAACTTAGGCTATTATATCTGTGATTTAAGATTCTCGTTGATGATTCTAATGGGCAATTTAGGACCCATGAAACCACATAACATAGTGTAAAAAACGAGTACTTAGAGCTAGATATTACTTTCGTCTACATACTTTTTGATACTTTAAATTCCAAATCCAAATCTTCTATTCTAAATCCATTAACTTACACACCTTCGTTTACCCATGTAGAGTGAGCTCGGTGTTCCATCCTCCAACCTACA
This sequence comes from Helianthus annuus, assembly GCF_002127325.2. NCBI lineage: Eukaryota > Viridiplantae > Streptophyta > Magnoliopsida > Asterales > Asteraceae > Helianthus > Helianthus annuus. The sequence goes on from NC_035434.2 coordinate 60,641,325, forward strand.
ACTCTTCACGGGATTCTAAAGTTTGAAGCTTTGCAAAACCGTGAGTACACTTGACCCTTTTTCGCTTTAGCGCACTTTTGGGTATGACATGTTAACTTATCAAAATACACAATTCACACAAACATACTTTATTCACTCAATCCGCCATACATGCTATTTGTTATGCTTAGGTTTTATGCTATAATACATACATGTTATTTGTTATTAACTTAGCTAGCCCACCTTAACATATATAGCGCTATAGGAGTAGCACGCCGCCCGTCGGGGTATTGTTAAGCTTATTATACATAAACGGTCTCGTTCACTTTAGTGGCGTGGGATGCACATTATTCTCGTGGACACTGGGGTTTGACTTTTAGTTATGCATGCTAGTTCAACCTTATATACAAAATTGCCATGTTGGATTTGAGTAATTCTTTTATACTTATGTTATGTATCTAAAACATGTGTACTCGCCAATGTGTGAGTGCAATATGTCTATCGCTTTCGTCAATCACGTACCGTAGCTTAATCAGATAAGACAAGATTGGTGCTGAACTGAGTAAATCATAAAGTTGATGTGTGTTGTAGTCCATTCATAGGAATGGACATAGAGTCCATTCGGACGAATCAACCAAGTCCATCCGTATTCAGCAAGTCCATCTGTAACAACATAAGTCCATTCGTAGGTTAATGTCCATTCATAAGTGTCGATCCGTCCGGATGGAGGTCCATCCGTAGGTATGTAGTTACGGACGAACTGTTCCTATAAATAGGTTTGAGTCTTGTTCATTTCATATACTTTGGCTGATCAAGAGGGGAAACTCTTGCAGTTTGTTTTCGTGGTTGCGAACTTTCATATTATTAATAGAAAACAAGTTTAATTACTTCTTTGTGTTCGATCTACACACCTACTTGGATTCCGCACAAGATATGTGTTCTTCGCATTCAACGATTAAGGAATTCGATCCTAGAGCGAATCCACAAGTGGTATCAGAGCGGGTGATTGATTGCACGGATTGAAGACACAAAGATTCAAGCAGATTCATCAGATTCAGAGCTGAATTCATCATCTTCTACACATATCTTCTTCTATTCATTCTTTTTTACCTTTAAAATCAGATTTACGAAGATTTCACGGTTAAAATTGGCTAAATTTTGGATATGTTATGTGATGTAACATTTCCATTTTTTAATATTAAAATAAAGTATATAAAGACTTATATTATTAAACGGGTAGATTACGGGTAAGTTGACTGTTAGAAATATGAAATATTTTTGACGAACATAGGATCCGTTAATAATAAAATTATAAATACATTATAATTGACCTTGCTCTGTTTTTAATGAAACCTGGGTCAAAATGTAGACAAAAATATTCTCGTTCTAATGATATATTCATCGTTTGATAAAACATCATATTTTATAAGTTATAAACGATAAATGAGTGAAGCAGCTGAATTAATTATAATAATAAAATAATATTAAAAATATAACTAAACATATGAACATATGTGTACGTGTCTTTTAACATTCAATTTGAAAAGGGGTACGTGTGTGTCCAGGAGGCGAGACCTCCAAGTCCCCAGTTAGTATATATAGAAGGCCAGGGTATGCTTTCAAACTGCTCATCCCTTTCTCTTGCCCCTCTCCTCTCTGTTTCTTTATATTCAATTTCTTTTCTTTAGTAAATCACCTGTTATACTCCAAAGCCCTGCCCCGTTTTAAGTGTTTTAACCCCTGATCACTGATTCGATACTCTGCCCGATTGATCTTGAACCCAATAACTGATGCCAAAGCGTTGTCTAATAAAGGCTATGCTTTGTAAACTAAGTTGGGGTTCTGTCTCGTGATGTATTGATAAAGTTGAATTGGGTTATCACATTAAACACGAGTGCATTATATATTTTATTAAATAACTCAGAAGTTATACCCAAGATTATACCAGGAGGCTTTTAGTTGAACCCTAAAGTTACAAAGTGAGTCATTCTTCTTTTTATAACCTTTGTGTGATACATCTATATTTAAAAATGCTTTACAAAACCCTAAATGTTTATCAGTTATACTTACAGTGATTAAGTTTGTATATTCTGCAATAGTTAAGTTAAAACACATATATTATTAATGTATTTCTATAAAGATTGGTTGTGAATATATTTAGAGCCTATTATGTAATAATATTCAACATCTCATTATAATGAATTATAATGTATTAATAATATATTATTAATATATTATTTATTGTATATAAACGTTATACATTAATTCACATTTATATCAATATATTATTATGTTATAATAATGTATTATAATACATAATATGATACATTTATCAGAAACTTTTCTTTTTAAAATACCGTGATTAAATATTACAACTAACAATAAAGTTATATTTAAACATAACTAAAAATAATGTATATAATTCTCAATTATCAGTATAATATATTAATATACGATGGAGAGTGTGAGACATGGATGTTTAAGTGGTTATCTTACATGTTTTGTTCGTTTTTATATGATTATATGATTGGAATACGCTTATTGCTAGTGTTTGTATGTTTGCAGGTAAAACGCGTAATGTGGTGAAGTTGCGGGGTTTAAAGATAAAGTGGAACATGTAAGATTGAAGAATGCAGCCATTGGAAATGTTCGGATGCGTTACGGATTAGAGATGGGGCTTACGGTTTGAGAGAGGTAGCATATATAACATATTAGTGGAAAAGAATTAAGAGAATGGGTCAAACCCTTAATGATTTACGATGACTTGGGAGCTGCCATGTTGAGAAGCACAAGAAAAGATAGAGGGCATTTAATTCTATCAACATCAATGATTCTAAGATGTCATACATATTGGCAGCCATTCACTCACCTAACATTGAAAATCGATTATTGGCAGACAATATATCAAATCATCATCATCATGTACTCCATGTAGACATTGAGGAATTAAAAGACATCACATGGGGTCAAATGGAATATCATTTCATTATTGGCAGACAAGTGATGATTATTATTTTAATACTAAAAATCAAGTCATGACCATTCTTTTTTTAGTTAGGCAGCGCAAACAACAAGAAGAAACAGCGAAGTGGACTTGGAGTTTACGGAACCGAAACCGTACTTAACGATTCTGATGCATGGTATCACAAAAGTGAACAGAAACATGAGCATGTGGCTTACGGAAAGGACATGCAGCTTACGGAATTAATATGCAGCCAACATTAATTAACTTTGGGCTCCTAACTCACGGCCCAACACCTCATTATTCACGAATGTTGGCAGCGATATATAATTTTTGGGGGGACTGGCTTCATCACAATTTTTTATTAGCCGCCATACTTCTTGATCCTCGACAATTGGTAGCAACGTATCACGATTGGGGCAGCAATCAAGACAACTTTGGCTCTAAAAACTCATCACTCAAGATCATTATTCGTCATCATAATTCCAACTTCACTTACCGAATCAATCATGCCTTCAACTTCATATTAAGCTATCGAAGATTGTTCGTGTAACATGAGCGGCTAGTCGGTCCCGTGACCGTCTCCGGGAATAGGGTTTGTGTTTAAACATTGGGTTGCGTATTGTTACGATTTTGTGGATTAGGATTCGGTTAAACATTCAGTTAGTCGTTCCTGTTGTTCTTGTTTCGATTAAACAATATTTGATTATCGTAACCATTCTTGTTCATCAATTATTTGGTTTGTTCACCAATGATCTGGATTAAATACTTGGTTGTCATTGTTTTAAACCTCTAATCATTGAACTGGTTAATGTTTGTGAAATTAGAAATTGGTAATTAACTGACTTACTATTCATTTGCATCAATCTTTCGGTTTCGATCATGGATCATTGCAATCAAATATATTATTCGTTAATTATTTATCAAAACAAGTTTTCAAATCATGTCTATGTGATTTCCAGCTGGTAGTAACCAAGTAACCTGATTTTCTGCATAATCTGAAAACCCAGAGATTGGTCCTTTTCTCATTATTGTTTACAAACACATTTTCACATTCGTTTTCATAATTACTCTCACAAACTGCAAAAAGCAATTAGTTAGAAATAGATGATAATTAAAACAACGAGCTTTCATACTTTCCACTGATTCCCCGTGGATTCGACACCCTACTTACCCTTTACTAGTAAAAGGTGAATAAGACACCTTACTTATATTTTTGACCGACCTTACGACATCGATCAAAATGGCGTCGTTGCAGGGGAATCGGTGCGCTTAGTTTAGTTGTTTTCTTAAAAATTCAAAAAACCTAAAAATTAGAAAAACCCGAAAATCCAAAAATATTTCCTTTTGTTTGTCTTTTAATTGTTTTGTTCCGTATTACGTCTGGTTTCTTGTTTGTCTGTGTGCAGGTGATTCTCGTGTTGCATGCATACCAGGGTTTCAAAGAAATCATCACCGCTCTTATTTGATCCAGAAATCGAAAAGACTGCTCAACAGAATCTCATTCTTCTACGTTCAGCAATGAAAGCTAGAGCTCAGTCGTCAACAGTTGCTCAAGACCTTGAACAAGCAGCTCATGAGATGGCTGGCCAAGAGCCACAAAACCAAGCTCAATACGAACCAATCCCACCCATTCTAGATCCACCAATTCCTCAAAACCAACATCAAAATCAAAACCAGCCCAATAACCAAAACCAGAATCAACCACCACCACAACCATTTCCACAATTCAACCCAGGCCCACAAAACCAACCTGGAAATCTTAATCTCCGACAGGGGAAATTGTTCGCCTTAATCAACCACAGCATCAACACGGGTATGATGAGGGTTCCCGATACAGAGAAGACAGTGTTCATACTTGGGAATCTGGTTGGGAGGATGATGATTATCAAAACCAGTATGGCTGAAGGTACGCGAATTACAGATACGACGAGGGGTATATTCTTAATCAAGGCTATCCGGTACAACAACAGGTCAATTAAAGACATCACATCCCACAACCGATTCTACAAAATCAAGTTCATAATGGAGTCCCGCAGGTTAATGCAGGAAATTAAAGAGCTAATAATCGGTTTAGGGGCGAGCACATACAATTTATGGATGGTTTCCCATAAGTCATTCAAGGGGCACCAATTCAAGGCGTTGAAGGTCATTGTCGACCCGTTGTGGTACCAAACTCATCAGCTATAGTTACATCGGTGGGAAACAATAATCGACCCTTCGAGGTGAGGCCTCAATACGTGGGACATCTACCGAAATTCTATGGCAAAAGAACCGAAGAACCGTACTTGCATATTGCAAGTTTTGATTCAATTTTCCAGACTATTGGAGGGTCAGGGTTTACAAAGGATGATATGAAGCTAAGGTTGTTTCAATTTACCCTGAAAGACAAGGCAAGATAGTGGAGGAGTATTATACTATGAACAGAACCAGTGAAGCTCGGGAAGCAATCAGAGCTTTTCAACAGCATTCAGGGGAGACATTTCATGAAGCTTTCAGGCGGTTCAAGGAGTTGTTATGAAAATGTCCACATCATGGCATTCAGACGTGGGAGCTAATCAAGGCGTTCTATGATGGGCTACTCCCCGATGATGTAAGAGATCTTATCGCCATCAGTAATGGTACGTTTCTCACAAACACCGAGGCGACAGATTGGACATACTTGGAGAGGCAAAGTGCCACTTCTAAGAGACAGACACAATCTAGCAGGAGGGCAAGATGGAGTTTAGCGAAGTCAGTCGATTATCAAGCTGAGGAACGGGTTGAGAAGTTGAGGCATCAAAATCTACTTCTCGAACGTCAGGTAGCCCAGATGAATCTCGGAAAAGGGGGCGAAGTTAAAACCGCCAATACGTTTGCGGTATGTACTGAGTGTGTGGAGAGTTAGGGCATTAAATCGGAGAGTGTACTGTGTTGGGTGGTTAGACTGAAGAAGTGAATCAATTGTACGGTGAACGAAAGCAATATGATATGAAATCGAATACATATCATCCAGGTTTGTGAAACCACCCTAATTTTAGTTACGGTAATTCTGCTAATCAAATAAACCCTAATTTTCAGGTACCCATGCATGGAGGCCAGCAGTATCAGAGCCGTCAAGGTAATTATTCACAAGGAAATTACCAAAATCAGGGCTAGTTTAATCAGGGTAATCAGCAAGGGAACTTCTCAAGTTCTAGCAGTGGAACGAGTGATAACAAATTGGATGCTATTATGAACTTCATGAAGGACATCCAGAAGGATAACGAAGTTCGAGACAAAAATTCTGAAGCAATACAGAAGCAGTTGGGGCAGCTAGCAGAAGACCTGCTCAGCTGAGAAGAGATCCAGGTAAGTTACCAAGCACTACCACAGTTAATCCAGCACATTAGTCATCTAGCTCGAATAATGGAATAAATGTGACACCAATGCCGTAAGTGTTCTCCCAACTTTTGAAACTGGTAACGTTGAAATAGCTCCACCATCACAATTAGTTGAGGATGTGGTGGAAGATGTTGGTAATGGATCGGACTCTCAACATGATCGAGACCCACCAAGGGATGAAAAGTGGGAAAGTTTTGAACAACCTAGAATTAATCTACCCTTACTCGATGTGACTAAAGAGAGTCCCGATCATGTTGAGTGTTTGAAAGAGTTAAGTACCCAAAAACGGCTTCACAAGTTTCCTAAAAAAGTTGATTTGACTGCAAATGTGAATGCCGTTTTGTTGAGTACCCTTCCCCCGAAACTCCAAGATCCAGGAGCACTCATTATTTCAGTACAAGTGGGTGAACTTAAAATAGAAAGGGCACTGTTAGATCTTGGAGCATGTGTTAGTATTCTACCAGGGAGTTTGTATGACCAATATGATTTTGGTCCGCTACAAAAAATCAACACCACCGTGGTGTTGGCTGATAAAAAATCAACACCATCGTGGTGTTGGCTGATCAGAATCCCATATGTCCGAGGGGGATTGTAAGAGATGTAATCGTGAAGGTAGAAGAGTGTTACTACCCTGTTGACTTCTTAGTGCTTAATTGTACCACAAGTTCAAAGAACACGCAACCTCCGGTCATTCTGGGTAGACCGTTCTTAGCGACTGCTCATGCAATTATCAACTGTGTTGATGGAAGGGTTAGTATGAAGTTTGGTGATCGTGAGTTGCGGTTAAATGTGTTTTCAAATGTCAGTAATCCTCTTATTTTCAGGTGCACACTCAAAAGCTGAAAGTGGTGAAGAAAATGTATCTCCTGCAAAGGAGATTCAAACAAAACATGAGTGTTTTTTGGTTTACAGGTTTGAAGTGGCAGGGAGCAAAGAAGTAAGGAAAAAGGAAAGAGTGGCTCATGAGGAGTTCAAGATAGAAAAAGGAAGCCACGAGGGAAGAAGAAAAAGAAACCACCTGAATGTGATAATGCAAAACGGAGGTTAAAGTTATTCGGCCCAATGTGGAAGACAGTGGACGACTTACTAGAGCATTGGTGGGGTACATACTTAGAGGCCATAGGACGCAAGCATCCCACTCGACCACCATGAGAGTATATTAGGTATGGTCTGGCTGAAGACCTATAAACTTAGCGCTCTCGGGAGGCAGACCGAGGATGTAGAGTAGTGTATATTTGTTTTGTTTTTGCGTGAGTACTTTTGCAGGTTATCAGGTTATTAATCTCTTCGGATGCGATGGTCCAAGTGTGGGAATGTTTGATGAAACCCCAATACATTCTACTGCATTGGCGGACAATGCACGAATTAGAGTTCAGTCAAAACTGTCCATACTCAATCTCTATTTGGACGTAGATGATTTGCACACTAATTGTAGAGATTAACCCAAGTACTTGTTGGACACGACCGTGAATGAAATGCTATACGGTGGTGGTGGAACATGACGCATGAGGATTCTACGCTTTAAATAAGGGGAGTCTGTTCCACTTTTATTATTGCATATTTATTCGTGTTCTTGGTGGTGTTAAACTATGTTGTGTTTAGGGAATGTGTTTTTGCTAATTGTGTTAGGAACGGTCGCTCATGAGGTATGTTATTTGGTATTCCCGAGTTTTGTTTTAAAAAGGCATGATACATTGGGGACAATGTCGCCCAAGTGTGGGGATATGGAAACCTGTGAAGGGAAGGTTTGGGACAAAGGCTTGAAAGAGGTTGAAAGTGATTGAAAACGATGAAAACTGAAAATTTGAAAATTTTAGAGAATTTCATCGCCTTAAGTGAACTAAATGGATATGAAAACCGAATGTTTAAATCACTAATGGGTTCCTTACCGGTGGTAAACTAATGTAGTCCCTTGTCATGGTCGTTCCTTTAAGTTTCATGAGAGTAGGTCTGATGTGTGTTTTTAGGATAAAAGTATTAAAAAGAGATGTCTATTTAGGGGTAACTTGCTTTAGATTGCATATGCTACGTGTCGGCAGCCTTTTTACCCTTTCTTGGTGAGAATTTTGAGCCTGTAGAATGATAGAATGATTTACATATTGAATTCATTTGATGAGAGTAGGCCACATGTTATTCTGTGTTAGAACTTGTATGATTTGATACATGCTGAGACTGTGGTTTGATATGTGCATGTAAATGATAAAGGCATTAGGATATACCATACACCCGTTATGTTTGTTTTATGTTTACCTAATTATCACCCTTAGTAGCCCTGTTAAGCCTATTTACCGTTCGTTTGTCCACCTAATGTGAGCTGTGTTGATACCAACCGTGAATGACAAGTTTTGAATAAAAAAAGAGAAAACAAAGAAAAGAAAAAAAATATAGAAAAGAAAAAGAGCAAAAATAGAAGTTTTGTGAATATTGTCTATGTTCTTGGGTAGAAACCAACCCAAAAGTGTTTGTTAGTTGTTATGTTTGCAAATAAAGTTGTCACGGTTTGGTCGTTTGTTTGTCGCCACATAAAAAAATATAAATATAAGCCAAAAATTTCCTACCTTTAGCCTAAGCCCAAAACCGAAAGTCCTTTTGATGCGTGCTATGTTATATGATACAATGGAGGTATGATTGTCATTCAAGCATATGATTACAGGATTTCATGTTTGGTTTTGAGTGTAATACATACTAGCACATTACACGCTAGTTCAGATAATAAACCAAGAGGAGAGTTTATTGTGGGTGGCGTGTAGCATGTGTTACAATCATAAGCATGTTAGTTTTGAATAGACAAGTCTTAAGTTTTATAAATTGCATCGATCGCTTGTCGGACTGTCAATCTTGATTGTGTCAGTCTATGGAATGGGTATGACTTGGGACTTAAACTGTTGCATTGGTTTAGCGGTTCAGAGGTATTGTTACTATGGTGAGTAATTCCGTATCGGTTTGCTTGAGGACAATCAAAGGTAAGTGTGGGGATGTGATGGAGAGTGTAAGACATGGATGTTAAAGTGCTTATCTTACATGTTTTATTCGGTTTTATATGATAATATGATTGGAATATGCTTATTGCTAGTGTTTGTATGTTTGCAGGTAAAACGCGTAATGTGGTGAAGTTACGGGGTTTAAAGATAAAGTGGAACATGTAAGATTGATGAATGCAGCCATTGGAAATGTTCAGATGCGTTATGGATTAGAGATGGGGCTTATGGTTTGAGAGAGGTAGCATATATAACATATCAGCGGAAAAGAATTAAGAGAATGGGTCAAACCCTTAATCATTTACGCTGACTTGGGAGCTGCCATGTTGAGAAGCACAAGAAAAGATAGAGGGCATTTAATTCTATCAACATCAATGATTCTAAGATGTCATACATATTGGCAACCATTCACTCACCTAACATTGAAAATCGATTATTGGCAGACAATATATCAAATCATCATCATCATGCAGACATTGAGGAATTAAAAGACATCACATGGGGTTAATTAATGGAATATCATCTCATTATTGGCAGACAAGTGATGATTATTATTTTAATACTAAAAATCAAGTCATGATTATTCTTTTTTTTTAGGTAGGCAGCGCAGACAACAAGAAGAAACAGCGAAGTGGACTTGGAGTTTACGGAACCGAAACCATAATTAACGGTTCTGATGCATGGTATCACAAAAGTGAACATATTCATGAGCATGTGGCTTATGGAAAGTGCAGCTTACAAAATTAATATACAGCCAACATTAATGAACAGATTCATTAAGATCTTCTTCAACAGCGCCTCGTATCTCGACAGAGAGACTACCCTCGTTAACAGAGGCATATTGGGCTTCAAGAATGCGGCTTTGAAGATCGTACACGAGTTGGAGACAACGAACACTCTTCGCATGAGTTTTACCACTAAGAGCGTCAGCTACTACATTCGCTTTGCCTGGATGGTAGCGAATTTTGCAGTCGTAGTCGTTTAATAACTCCACTCAACGACGTTGACGCATGTTCAGTTCTTTTTGGTTGAAGATATGTTGATGGCTCTTATGGTCGGTGAAGACCACACACTCAGTACCATAAAGGTAGTGTCGCCAAATCTTCAACGTAAAAACAACTGCGCCAAGTTCAAGGTCGTGAGTAGTGTAGTTTTTCTCATGTATTTTTAGTTGTCTAGATGCGTAAGCGATAACCTTGTCGCGTTGCATAAGGACACAACCAAGACCAAGGTTTGAAGCATCGCAGTACACGACGAAGTCATCGTTACCATCAGGAAGCGCGAGGATAGGAGCATTAAAAGCATGTCCTTGAGAGTTTGAAAAGATTCCTCTTGTTCTGTGACAACTTGAATTTCCAAGATTCTTATTTCGCATTTATTGCACGTTTATGTGTTGTTTAGTGTTTAATTCAATATAACGTTTTGATACAATGAAGTGTATTGTGTGATTATGCATGGTTATGTGTTAATGGTGAAAGACTTGTCAAATATGTGAACTTGGTGGCGAAATTGTGGAATTGTTATGAGATGGTGTAATTGTGTAAAATAAAGTAATTAAGGGTGTATAAAGTAATTAGTGAAAATTAAACCATACTTAACCCTAACCTCTTTCACTAATCATTCTCTAATCATTTTCACAAGAAACCAAAACACGTAGTTCACATTCTCTAGCAATCATCACCAAATCATTGGCAAGACATTCATCACTTTTGTTTCTACATTTTCTCTAGAATCAACACAAGGTAAATGACTTATGTTTATTGATTGGCTTGATTACTATTAATTCTTGATTCTTGTATTTCTTGGTGAAAACCCTAATTCTTCATATAAGTATCCTGTGATTTTGATTTGATTCTGGATAATTGTGAATATGATGATGATGATGATGATTAGCTACATGATTGTTAGATTGTTCTTGTAGTGATTATTGTTGTTAAGCAATTGATCAATTGATTATGTTCCTGCCGTCTAAGTGAATGAAACTAGGGTTTTTAGAATGATGAATGAAGCTATTGATCGCAGGAAAACGTAACTGTTTCAATTACAAATATCGTATGATGAAATGTTTGTCTGAGTTTCTATACGTTTAATGAGGTCCGAGCTTTGTGAAAGTCATGAGATCCGAGTTTATGGAAGGATGTATGTCCGAGCTTCAAAATGGACTGTAGTCCGATCCTTTATTTCTTTTATGTGGCCCGAGTTTTAGAACCCCTCCCCCCTTTTAGATTGGTCCGAGTTTCATCAAAGAAACTCTTGTCCGAAGTTTATTGCTAAGACTGGTCCGAGTTTCAACAAAGAAACTCTTGTCCGAGTTTCTTGCCCACTTTCCCTTGGCCGACTTTAAACCCCTACACCCCATGGTCCGACCTTTTTGCTTGTTTACATGTCCGAGTTTCTTAACAAGGGAAGAAGGTCCGAGTTTGGATCCTCATGTGGTCCGAGTTTTCTTGAGCTCCACCCTAGTCCGACCTTGTGAAAGAGTTTCCTTAGGTCCGAGTTTATAAACTTATGAGTGGTCCGACCTTTGAACAGGGGAAACCCCCCCCACACCTTTGTCTGAGTTTTTGCAAAGGGCAAGGCCCTGTCTGATGTTGTGTAATGATTAATTTGAAACAACGAGCTGCATGTTAAATAATGTTAATTCTGTTAAGCTTTGACTCCGTTAAACTTGTGAAATTATTAACGTTGCTAAATGTACTAAGGATGTAACAATGGCAATTAGGTTAACATCCACGTTAGACTAAACGGTGTAAACAAAGACATGACGCATGAATTACGAGAATACGATTAACTGTTTACGTGGTGAATGATTCTTTATATATATAATTGTATGATGCTGAATGCAACTGTATGATCTTGCATGTATGAAGTAGTCTATGTGATATCATTCTATACACGATAAGCACACAACACACCGTTGCTTGAATATCGAGGATTGTAAACCCTAACTGAATGAATCATGTGCAATATATCCTAGGTCGTGTGTAACGGACTTAGAGATTAATAAACCCTAGAAGCAATAACATACCGAGCAAACCAAGGTGAGTTCACACAGCCAAGGCATGGGGTTCCCAGGGTGGGAATGGGATTGGATTACTTTATTGTACATACTCAGTTGATAGAACTTAACGATAAGGATACGACTAGACTAGTAACACTTATTGAACTGATCTTCGCACACCTGCCAAGGGTTGGCCGCGATATTATGACTGACTTCGCACACCTGCCTTTGGAAGGCCGCGAACTGAATTTGCTAATCTTCGCACACCTGCCTGGTAGGCCGCGATACAGGTAAACCTAGTCTAGAATACTTGGGATGAACAACCCCTAATATCTTCGCATACCTGCCTGGGAGGCCGCGATGAAAACTAATACGATACATGACATAACGAACGAACATACTACTACTCACACTATACTATTACTGAACTGTTAACTGTGAACTCGCTCAACTAGTTGTTGATCCTCTGTTACATGCCTTGCAGGTCGTTAGATACATGGGGCTTGCACATGAAGGAGCATGGTCGTTGTGGAGCATGGATCGTGGATGCCATGTTAAAACATTTAAACATTTGAACTTATGTTACACATTGGGTTTTCATACTTATGCTTCCGCTATACTTTGAAACTATGATTATGTTTTGAACACCTATCGTATTGAATGATTGTTTTACATTTATTATACTTGATATTAATTACATGTTCGATATGATTGGTGGCTTGATCCTGGTCAGTCACGCTCCCAAGCGGTGATACTCCGCGTGTGGATTTTGGGGGTGTGACAGATTGGTATCAGAGCCATTGGTTATAGAGAACTTGGTTTTAATATGGGAAAACGTTTTTATTAAAACCAGACTATAACCAGAACAGTGCTCTCAACGATCCACAACGACGCTTCGCTCCACGTGCAAGACTCGACATCCTAGGTAATAAGGTTTATGTTTATTGCCTACATGCTAGAATTGCATAGAACTTTGCTCGTAGTATGCTTACATTACTTTGCTCACTACTTGTTATTGCTTGAGAACACCTATGTGCTTACACTCTTCTGTCATCGCACTATTCGCGAACCTTTCTCACTTATGTTGCCTTTGATGTGAAGATCAATGGCCGGACGAATTAACATGACTCAAGCCCAGCTAGAGGCTCTCGTTCAAGCTCAAGTTGCTGCGGCACTTGCAGCTGCTCAAGCAGGTAGTACACCCTGCAGTATAGACACACTAGGATCTTTAGATCCTACATTAACTCTCGTATTTAACTTTGTCCTATTCGTACACAATAGGTCAACACGCGCAGCAGCCTGTCTGCACTTTCAAGAACTTCATGGACTGTCGTCCGAGCTCATTCAGTGGCACCGAGGGGGCAGTGGGACTCCTCCATTGGTTCGAGAAGCTAGAATCTGTGTTCGAAATGTGTGAATGCCCTGAGGCTCGCAGGGTCAAGTACGCCACTGGCACTTTGGAAGGAATCGCGTTGACTTGGTGGAACGCGCAAGTACAGATCCTAGGGTTGGCAGCTGCTAACGCCACCCCTTGGAATGATTTCAAGGAATTGATCAAAAGGGAATACTGCACTCGTGAAGACATTCACAAGCTGGAAGATGAACTGTATCACTTGAAAATGGTTGGGTCAGAGATTGAAGCTTATACTAAGAGGTCGAACGAGCTGGCTGTTCTGTGTCCAACTATGGTGGACCCTCCATACAAACGCATCGAGTTGTACCTCAAGGGTTTGGCGCCAGAAATCCAGAGCCACGTAACATCGGCCAATCTTGACAACATCCAGGCTATACAACGCCTCGCTCATCGCATCACAGATCAGGCAGTGGAACAGAATAGACTGCCAAAACGCATCAGTGCTACCACTACTGCTACTACTACTCCAGCTACTACTTCTGCCACACCCAGCGAGAACAAAAGAAAGTGGGATGGGGATTCCAGCAAGGGATCGGTTTCTGTTCAGTCTCAGCAGCGCAAGACAAATGACTACCAGAATCCGAGTCAGCAATCATCTGGCAGTCAGGGGCAGGGTGGATATCGGGGATTCACCCACTGTGTAATAAGTGCAATAGACACCACAGCGGAAGATGTCGCAGGGAACGTTGTCAAAGATGCCTCAAGATGGGTCATGAGGCAAAGGATTGTAGAAGCTCTCGGCCAGCAAATCAGAACCAGCAACACCCACCGCCAGCTCCACAGAACCAGCACCAGCAGCCACAGCGTGGAAACCGGGGATGTTTCCAGTGTGGGGCTGAAGGCCACTACAAACGTGATTGCCCTCAACTGAACCAGAACCAGAATCGCAACAACAACAATCAGGGCAACGGGAACAATAACAACAACAATGGGGGAAACAACAACAACAATGGCAACGAAGCTCGGGGTCGTGCTTTTGTGCTAGGTCGGGGTGACGCAGTGAATGATCCCAATGTCGTTATGGGTAAGTTTCTTCTCGACGATATCTATGTTACTGTCTTATTTGATTCGGGTGCTGATACCAGTTATGTGTCCTTGAAAATGAGTAAATTGTTAAAACGTACCCCAACACCCCTAAACACCAAACATGTCGTAGAACTAGCAAATGGTAAAAGTGTAGAAGCTGCACATGTAGTCAAGGGTTGTAACATCGTTCTAGCGGGTCAGACTTTCTCCATCGACCTTATTCCTATAGTTATGGGTAGTTTCGACGTCGTCATCGGTATGGATTGGTTATCCCAACATCGCGCAGAGATCTTATGCAAGGAAAAAGTTATTCGTATTCCTCGCTCTAGTCAGGAACCTCTCGAAGTGCAAGGCGACAAGAGTGGTGCCGTGGTTGGCATCATCTCCTTCTTAAAGGCGCAGAAATGTTTACGAAAGGGGCACACTGCAATTCTGGCACTTGTCACTGACGCATCAGCAAAGGAAAAGAAGCTGGAGGATATTCCAGTTGTACGTGACTTTCCTCAGGTGTTTCCTAAAGATTTACCCGGTTTACCGCCTCATCGCCAAGTCGAGTTTCAGATTGAGTTAACTCCAGGAGCAGCACCAATAGCCCGCGCACCGTATCGTTTAGCTCCAACTGAACTGGAAGAACTTTCAAAGCAACTGCAAGAGCTCTTGGATAAGGGCTTCATTCGTCCAAGCTCTTCGCCTTGGGGAGCTCCAGTATTATTTGTGAAAAAGAAGGATGGCACTTTCAGGATGTGCATCGATTACCGTGAATTGAACAAGGTCACAGTGAAGAACCGCTATCCTCTTCCTCGTATTGACGATTTATTCGACCAGTTGCAAGGGTCATGTTATTACTCCAAGATAGACTTGAGGTCAGGTTACCATCAGCTGAGAGTCCGGGATGAGGACGTCTCTAAAACTGCATTCAGAACTCGCTACGGCCATTACGAGTTTCTTGTCATGCCATTCGGGCTTACGAACGCGCCTGCAGTCTTCATGGATCTTATGAACAGGGTGTGCAAACCTTATCTTGACAAGTTCGTCATTGTCTTCATCGATGACATTCTGATCTACTCCAAGAGTCAGGAGGAACACGAGCAGCACTTACGCCTTATCTTGGAACTTCTTCGAAAGGAGCAATTGTACGCAAAGTTTTCTAAATGCGATTTCTGGCTTCGTGAAGTCCACTTCTTAGGCCATGTGGTGAACAGGGATGGGATTCATGTCGATCCATCCAAGGTAGATTCGATCAGGAACTGGCCTGCACCGCGTACACCAACGGAAATACGCCAATTCTTGGGCTTGGCGGGGTATTATAGACGATTTATTAAAGACTTCTCCAAGATCGCGCAGCCGCTCACAATGTTGACACAGAAAGGTGTCACCTACCGTTGGGGAGATTCCCAGGAAACGGCCTTTCAGTACTTAAAGGATAGGCTTTGCAGCGCACCTATTCTCTCATTGCCAGAAGGCACGGATGATTTTGTGGTCTATTGCGACGCGTCGATACAGGGGCTTGGTTGTGTATTGATGCAGCGGGATAAAGTTATTGCCTACGCCTCTCGTCAACTCAAGGTTCATGAACGGAACTACACGACGCACGATTTAGAGCTGGGAGCTGTTGTTTTTGCGCTTAAGATATGGCGACACTACCTGTACGGTACCAGGTGCACGATTTACACCGATCACAGGAGTCTCGAGCATATCCTTAAGCAAAAGGATTTGAACATGCGTCAACGGAGATGGGTTGAACTACTGAACGACTACGAATGCGCCATCAAGTATCATCCAGGCAAGGCCAATGTTGTGGCCGACGCCCTCAGTCGAAAGGACACCCTACCTAAGCGCGTGCGAGCGCTACAGCTTACTATTCAGTCCAGTCTTCCTGCACAGATACGAGCTGCTCAGATAGAAGCATTGAAACCCGAAAACGTCGTGGCTGAAGCCTTACGCGGTTCAAGGCAACGAATGGAACAAAAGGAAGACGACGCCTACTATGTAACGGGGCGTATTTGGGTCCCACTCTATGGCGGTTTACGAGAACTTGTGATGGATGAAGCACACAAGTCTCGCTACTCGGTACATCCAGGGTCGGATAAAATGTACCACGACATCAGAACTACTTATTGGTGGCCTAGTATGAAGGCCCACATCGCTACCTATGTTGGCAAGTGCTTGACCTGTGCAAGAGTCAAGGTTGAATATCAGAAACCCGCAGGCCTACTTCAGCAACCCAGGATACCGCAGTGGAAATGGGAAGAAATTTCCATGGATTTTGTTACAGGCCTACCTAGATCTCAGCGTGGGAACGATACAATATGGGTAATCGTGGATCGACTCACCAAGTCTGCACACTTCCTAGCTATAAAGGAAACGGATAAGTTCTCCACTCTCGCAGACATCTATCTTAAAGAAGTTGTTTCGAGGCACGGGGTGCCCACCTCCATCATTTCGGATCGGGATGCACGATTCACGTCAGAGCTATGGCAAGCGATGCACAAATCCTTCGGCTCACGATTAGACATGAGCACAGCGTACCATCCTCAACCGATGGGCAGTCTGAGCGAACAATCCAAACTCTTGAAGACATGCTTCGAGCATGTGTTATCGATTTCGGCAACGACTGGGAAAAGCATCTCCCTTTGGTGGAGTTCTCGTATAATAACAGTTATCACACCAGCATACAAGCCGCTCCATTCGAGGCATTGTACGGGCGTAAATGCCGGTCACCTCTCTGTTGGGCAGAGGTGGGGGATAGTCAGGTCACGGGTCCAGAGATTGTAGTGGACGCCACAGAAAAGATTGCGCAAATACGACAACATATGGCGGCAGCACGCGACCGTCAGAAAGCCTACGCGGATAAGCGTAAGAGGCCATTGGAATTTCAGGTCGGGGACCGGGTTTTACTTAAAGTCTCACCCTGGAAGGGTGTGGTTCGATTTGGTAAACGAGGCAAGCTCAATCCACGGTATGTCGGACCGTTCGAGATCATAGAAAGAATAGGCCCAGTAGCCTACAGATTGAACCTACCAGCTGAACTCGGTGCAGTTCACAATGTATTTCACGTGTCGAATCTGAAGAAGTGCCTGTCAGATGAGACCCTCATAGTTCCTTTTAAGGAACTCACTATCGACGAGCGGTTGCAGTTCGTCGAGGAACCAGTTGAAATCACGGACCGGGATGTTAAGGTCCTCAAACACAAGAGAATCCCTCTTGTTCGAGTTCGTTGGAACTCCCGACGTGGCCCAGAGTACACCTGGGAACGCGAAGACCAAATGAAAGAAAAGTACCCACAGTTATTCGAAAACCGTGCAACCACTACTGAGACTGAAGCTACTACTACTGAATTTCGGGACGAAATTCCAAATCAACGGGGGGATGATGTGACACCCCAGGAAAACCAGTGAACAGTGTGATTTCAAAGATGAATCATGTAGAGGAGGAAGTGTAGATTAAGAAAGTACAAGGATCTAGCCTAAAACATACCGAAATCGCCAAGAAATTGAAGAAATGAGAGAAACATGCATCTGATCGAGTGGTACTATCACATCAGGGAATATGGTGACGTGACAGGCCTATTTGTAGTGTGTGAGGAAGACTAAGGCGGTGTGCACGGATCGGGTGGCCGGTCGATCGAGTGGCAACCCGATCGGGTGGTCATCCGATCGGGTGGCTGTCCGATCAGATGGTCATCCGATCGGATTGCCACTTGGTCAATCCCATCCTTTCCGCGGTCCCGTCTTTGATTCGTTTCACGAGTTAGATTAAGCGTTGCGTTTTATTGAGTAATAGAATAACTAGAATACATCATAAACACCAAAAGTTCCCAAGATTAATAAATTCCGTTAGTGACAAGGCTCTATTCTCTCGTTCAACCAAGAATCAAGTTTCATGAGTCTCAAGAGTTAAGAACCAAATAGATTTAGACATTCCAAACATAGATTTAGGCATTCCAACATAGTTTTAGACATTCCAACATAGATCTAGACATTCCAGCATAGATTTAGACATTCCAACATAGATTTAGACATTCCAAATATAGGGTTAGGCATTCCAAGCATATAGATTTAGACATTCCAAGTTATCAAAGTATCACATATTAAAGTACATGGACTAGACTTGCCAAATAGATAAAGTTCATGGACTAAATCTGACAAAAGCCTAAAGTTTAGGGACGCTGGGCGTTACAGTCTCCCCTCCTTTAGGAGATTTCGTCCCCGAAATCTTAGAAGAAGACTGCTCGAAGAGCTGCGGGTACTTGGACTTCATCTCACTTTTCAATTCCCAAGTGAATTCGGCGCCACGCTTTCCTTCCCATCGAACCTTAACAATGGGGATTTTGCTGCACCTTAATCGCTTGACATTTTGATCCATGATTTCGACCGGTTTCTCGACGAAGTGTACAACTTCGTTTATTTGCAAGTCTTCGAGGGGAACATGCAGTTCCTCGCCGGTTAGGCATTTCCGTAGGTTAGATACGTGGAACACTGGGTGCACGTTGTTTAGTTCCTATGGCAAGTCGAGTCTGTACGCCACCTTGCCAATCCTTTCAAGTATCACGAAAGGACCCACATAGCGAGGAGCGAGCTTCACCTTCTTACCAAAGCGAACTACTCCCTTCCGGGGAGATACCTTGAGAAGAACTCGGTCACCAACATCAAATTCCAGAGGCTTCCGCCTGTTATCAGCATAGCTCTTTTGTCTGCTCCTAGCCTTGATCAAGTTATCACGGATCTGAAGAATCTTATCCGTTGTTTCTTTAATGATTTCAGGGCCAGTAAACTGCTTGTCACCAATCTCATGCCAGCTGAGAGGAGATCGCCACTTGCAGCCATACAAAGCTTCGAAAGGAGCCATCTGAATACTGGAATGATAGTTGTTGTTGTACGAGAACTCAATCAATGGTAAATGTACATCCCAGTTACGACCAAAGTCGATGATACAAGAACGGAGCATATCTTCTAGGGTTTGAATAGTACGCTCAATCTGCCCATCTGTCTGTGGATGAAAGGCCGTGCTAAGATTCAAGTGCGAACCCATAGCGGATTGGAATGTTTGCCAGAGATGCGAAGTAAAACGACCATCACGGTCAGAGATTATGTCAAGAGGTATACCATGATGGCATATAATCTCGTCAGTATAGATTCGAGCCAGTTTCTCCACTTTATAATCCTCACGAATAGGAAGAAAGTGGGCCGATTTGGTCAAACGATCTACAATCACCCAGATACTATCATGACCAAAAGGCGTATGGGGTAGTTTGGTAATAAAGTCCATAGCAATGTTATCCCATTTCCAAACTGGGAACTTAGGTTGCTCCAAAAGTCCAGAAGGACGCTGATGTTCAGCCTTCACTTTGGCAAGTGAGGCACTTAGGAACATACACAGCAATGTCCTTCTTACTGCCAGGCCACCAATAAGTCATACGCAGATCCTGGTACATCTTATCGGCACCTGGATGAATAGAGTAACGAGACTTGTGGGCCTCATTCATAATGAGCCCACGTAGATTATCGCGATCTGGCACCCAAATGCGATTGAGATAGTACTGCAGACCATCAGATTTAGTTTCGAGCTGGTTAACGTTAGTGCCAAGAACTTCAACAGATAGACTTCCTTCATTAGCTGACGGATACTGAGCTTCACGAATACAGGCATGCAAGTCACTAGAGATACGAATAGCCTTAAAATGAGTTTTACGACTAAGAGCATCGGCCTCTACATTCGCTTTGCCAGGATGATAGCGAATTTGACAGTCTTAGTCATTTAGTAATTCCACCCAACGCCTCTGTCGCATGTTCAGTTCTTTCTGGTCAACGATATGTTGAAGACTCCCGTGGTCAGTGAAAACCACCCACTTTGTACCATACAGGTAGTGTCGCCAATTCTTTAACGCAAAAATAACCGCACCAAGCTCCGGATCGTGAGTAGTATAGTTCTTCTCATGTATCTTGAGGTGACGAGAAGCATAAGCAATAACCTTGTCCCATTGCATGAGCACACATCCCAATCCACGGTTCGAGGCATCACAATATACCACAAAGTCGTCATTGCCATCAGGAAGAGTCAAAACAGGAACATTGCATAACAAGTCCTTATGAGTCTGAAAGGATTTCTCTTGTTCGGGACCCCAAACAAAAGGTTTCTCCTTTTGGGTTAGAGTAGTAAGAGGAACAACGATTTTAGAAAAATCTGCGATGAATCGACGGTAATAACCCGACAATCCTAGAAAAGAACGGATCTTAAACACGGATTTAGGCGTACACCAATTCTTCACTGCCTCAATCTTAGAAGGGTCAACATGAATACCTTGCCTACTAACGACATGACCAAGAAATTGTACCTCATCAATCCAAAACTCACACTTAGAAATTTTAGCATATAGGCGTTCACCACGTAGAAGTTCAAGCATGAGGCGTAAATGGCGAGCATGATCAGCCTTATACTTAGAATAAATAAGAATATCATCAATAAAGACTATCACAAAACGATCCAAATAAGGTTTACCCACACGATTCATAAGGTCCATGAACACCGTAGGTGCGTTGGTCAAGCCAAAAGGCATGACTATGAACTCGTAGTGCTCATATCGAGTACGAAACGCCATTTTAGTAATATCATCTTCTAGAACACGCAATTGATGATATCCTGATCGAAGATCGATCTTAGAGAAGCAGGACACGCCTTGTAGTTGGTTAAATAAATAATCAATGCGAGGTAGAGGATAACGATTCTTCACGGTAAGCTTATTAAGTTCACGATAGTCGATACACATGCGAAAAGAACCATCCTTCTTCTTGACAAATAGTACGGGAGCACCCCACGGAGAGGTACTCGGACGAATAAAGCCCTTATCGAGTAATTCCTGTAGCTAACTAGATAACTCTTGCATCTCAGAAGGTGCAAGACGGTAAGGAGACTTGGCGACAGGAGTCGCTCCAGGTACGAGATCTAGGAGGAGGAAGAGCAGGAAGATCTTCAGGAAAGACATCAGTGAAATCACACACCACTGGAACGTCGCTTATGTTCTTCCCCTTGCCTTTTTGTTCCACCACGAGGGCCAAGAAGGCAAGGTTCTGTTTACGTAAGCATCTGCTCAGTTGTGTACATGGCATCAGCCTCAGTCCTCTTGAAGGTCGGTCTCCATAGACGTTCAAAGTATCACCAAACGGAAGAGGAAGACGAACAAGCTTCTCATGACAAACAATCTCGGCATGGTTCTTACGCAACCAATCCATACCGATAATAACATCAAAACTACCCAAACGCATGGGTATGAGATCAATAGAGAATACATGATCGTTAAGAGTCAGGGAACAATCACGAACGATAGAATTAACAAGGATCGACTTACCATTGGCAACCTCAACAGAGAACAACTCAGGTAACTTAGAGCGTGTACAGTTTATCAAAGACTCAAATTCCACGAACACAAAGCTTTTATGGGCACTAGTATCAAATAGGATCGAAGCATAAAGGTTGTTAATGAGAAATATACCATTCACCACATCATTGTTGTTGCGAGCTTGATTAGCATTGAGATTAAATGCTCGTTCGCGAGCGGCTACTTGTTGATCTTAGTTCAGCTGGGGGCAATAATTACGAAGACGAGTTCTATCTCCACACTGGAAACATGCACGAACAGCATTGACCGGTTTGGGATTATGTAGAGGAGCTGGAAGAGCTGCTTGAACTGCCTGAGCTGGTGCTTGCTGAGCTGGCTATGCAGGGTTAGCTTGACGACAGTAGGGAGTCGTGTTGGGATTGAACCCTACCAGAGGAACAGATAATGAAAGCCAAAACCGGATCACAAAAATGGATTCACAATAAGCAGCCGTTTACTATAAGTTTTCCCCTTGACAGTGGCTCCAACATCTGATATACTCCAAAGTACTGCCTTTATCAACAACTGCTGACACAGAAAACTGTTGATCTGATCAAAGACTGATGTAGACTAAAGCCCTACTGCCCAATCTACTGCCTTGAGTCAAGCATTGCTGATCATGACAAGTACTGGTGGGTTCACAGCAGTGGAAGGATGCAACAACAGTTTTATTCATCTTGTGTAATGTAATGCAACATCAGTAGTTAGCAAAGCAGTAGTTATATAGATCAGTAGATAGGGTTTGTTAGTTTGTTAGATGTCACTTTCATGGTAACGTCAGCTGAGATGCCCAGTGGATTGGACTGCCTATAAATGTAACAGTACTCTGTACTGTTACATTCGATTGACTGAGCAAGTTCTTCTTCTCATGTCTAATCCTTTCATCTTGTGCAACCAACCTTGGAGCATCAGGCTGAGGGGGAGTTTAGTATTGTAAGCATGCTTGTAATCATTTGCTTTGTAATTCAATCATTCGACTTAATGTGAAGCATTTGTTTATCATACTATTCTCTTCTTTGATTGTGTTTACAAAGCTTGTATTCATTTCCGCTGCACTTTACACTATTTCATATTCTCTCAATGTACAAATTATGCAAACAAACACAGTTACGAGAGCCTATGGTCCTAACAATTGGTATCAGAGCTTGGACAGTCAAATTCGATCTAACAATCAATTTGACATAACAGTTCAGCTCACAATTCATTGAAACTAAGGTTGGTCGTATTTAGTTGAAAAAACAGAGCAATGAGAAATCATGTTCAAAGTGACTATTCTAAGGCTCTGTAAAACAACCAAGATGTCATAAGATTCACAAATTTCAAACAACAAGTGAAGTCATGCACAAATCATCCATAGTTTTCAGATCTGAAAACATGTCTGGTAACTATGGTATGACTATCTTCATTTAAAATTGATCTCAACTGTTGATATGAAATTTGTGATGATTTCATCATATTTTATACTAAAGTATAAACCTCAGATTAACGAAACCTATGTTCATATAAACATTAGTGTTTCGCTAACAAAGAAAGAGGGAAATAAAACTTAAGTCACGAAATCTTCTGTGTTAAAAGGCAGGTTGAGAATCCTCAAAAGGACCAAATTAACCCTGTCAAAACACATTAAGAAAATCAGGGGTCTAAACAGTCCAAATCATACGTAATGTGTGAATTGGTAATAAAACATGTACAAATGTGGCCAGATCTCTCAAAACATTACTACAGAATGATTCTGGATTAAGCTTTTCCTCAATAAAATCTCCCAGTGAGTATTTTGTACTTATGAATGGGAAGGGTAAAAAGGGAAGAAGAAAATGAACAAAATTCAAAAGTGTGTTTATCTCAAAACTTTTGAAGCCGAAAGAAAAGAATATAAACATAAAACACTTATGAGTCCAAAATTGGGAAAACAATGGTCATCATGCAACTGTGTGTATTCATTAATTCAGGAAAAGTTCAGGTAACAATGGTATCTCCAGTGATTGACCTTAAAAGAAGAATTTACAATCAATTGACAAGAAAAAAAAAAAGTGGGTGATAATAACTTGAGAATGATGTGATCATGAGCTTATTTGGAAAGTTACCAGATCCTTTTGATTATTATTTTCAAAATAACCTTTATTTTTTTTTAAAAAGTGTTTTTCTCAGATAAAACCAGATATATTATTTTTTATATATAATATATTTTGTACTTTTACTCATTTTTGAAAGTAAAAAGTTCATCTCTGGTCAGGATGTAATTTCCTTATTTTTGTGTGAAATTACTATTCCTAAAACTGATCAAAAGGAAATGGTGCACATGTCAAGGTCATAGTAAGCTCAAGATTGGTTATCACAGATCAACAATTGATTGCAAATTGATTTCAAACTACTGAGATACACATGTTCTAGTTCCAATAATTAGACACAAAATGTGTAGCCTTAGTAAAGAAGTTTTCATCATCTGGGATGCTAAACCACTGTCAGGAATAATGTACATGTGGTAAACCTAGAACATAATTTCCTAGAAAAACTGCTGACAAATTAAACTTGATAATCTACATCTAAAATGTAGTTAAGTATAGCATTCCTACAGAATAACAGATGGTGGACATGATATTGAGCCTACACAAGACAAAATCAATCCCCACATCTGAACAAGCAGATGCTAAAATTATTTGTCAAAAGTTAAAACACTGCTGCACTAACAGTTGTTATACTAATGGTCTTCATTTTGTTTTCTACCACTGTTTTCCCTTAACTACTGCTGTGTCTCAAACATCTGCTTTCTAAAAGTCTGTCCATTGCTGAAAGTCAACCCTTGCTCCTTCAATTTCTTGATAAGAACTGTTGTATAACATCAATGTTCTATCCACTGATGTGCTATCCACTGATAGTTAAAATCACCCACTGATCCATTTATTACCGTTGTAACTACTAATGGTTGATTCATCAGTGGCTCCCAAAACAACTGTCCTCCATTATTTACTCTTCCATCAGGGGTTGACACGTGGTCAGCTTTTTAGTCGTCAGATCATTATAACCGCTGCCACGTCAGTATTTACTTTTTCCCTAAATAAAACCCTGATCAAAACCCCAAACAGGGTTTCATTGTCGAATTGAATTCCAAACATTCTCTTCACAAAGCAGTTTCCCACTCATAACTCCAAAACATTCTTCGATCTTCTTCATCAAAAATGACGAAATCAAAATCGAAAACAAAATCAAAATCATCTTCTTCCTCTGCTCCCACAGACGCCACTCAAATGGCCGCTGAAACCACAGAAATTCGCTACAAATCCCCTCACAACTATTTGGGTATACTCACAAAACCCACAACAACCAATACCTTCGACTCCATCGTCGACACTTTATCTGCGTCAAAGTACAAAACTTTGTTGATAGCAGACGCTCCCATTTATCTACAAACCCAGAGAGAGTTCTGGAACAATGCTACCCTTGAAAAACAAGGAGACACTGTCACATCCATCAACTCCTCAATACAGGGTAAAAAGATTCAAATTTCTCCACAATCCATTTCAGAAGTCTTTAAACTCGATGATCTGAAAGGTAAAACTTCATTCTCTAAAACCAAGTTGAAAAATGATTTCGTGAATAGGGGGTATGCAGACCAATCGAAAAGAGATACCTTACAAAAAGGTTATTTCCCCTCTGCACCCAGGTTTTTATTTCACACTCTTTTAATGTGTGTTTCTAATAAAACAACCGCTTTCAATGAAATACCATCAAAGATCCAGTGCCTGGGATATGCTATTTTAAATAAAGAAAATTTTAATTATTCTCAGGAGATCTTTGATGATTTGGTGAAAAATGTTGATAGCAAAGCAGCACACCCACGTGTTGGGATTGAACCCTACCAGAGGAACAGATAATGAAAGCCAAAACCGGATCACAAAAATGGATTCACAATAAGCAGCTGTTTACTATAAGCTTTCCCCTTGACAGTGGCTCCAACATCTGATATACTCCAAAGTACTGCCTTTATCAACAACTGCTGACACTGAAAACTGCTGATCTGATCAAAGACTGATGAAGACTAAAGCCCTGCTGCCCAATCTACTGCCTTGAGTCAAGCACTGCTAATCATGACAAGTACTGTTGGGTTCACAGCAGTGGAAGGATGCAGCAGCAGTTTTATTCATCTTGTGTAATGTAATGCAACATCAGTAGTTAGCAAAGCAGTAGTTATATAGATTAGTAGATAGGGTTTGTTAGTTTGTTAGATGTCACTTTCATGGTAACGTCAGCTGAGATGTCACTTTAGGGTTGCAAGAGATGAAATGTTTGTAGCTGAAGTTTGTAGGCTTTTGCTTCTCAGCCTTGGAGTCCACAGAGGATGGGGGAGTGTTTGATCCTTGGAGCTCAGAGACGATCTTTGGCACGAGTCGAGCGATCTGGTCGGCCATGAAAGACATCATCTTATTCTGAGATTTCTCCCTGGATCTCTTGAGAGTGTCGGATAGCTTTCGAGAAGACATCCTAAAGATCCGACTAGAGGATCGTGTATGTCACACCCCGACCACGTTAAAACAACAAACCGTGGCGGAAACGTCGGAGAGTGTTGCAACAGAATTATTGTTTCACAACCATGGTAACCAAATGTTTTGTTTTATTGAATTATTATGTAATGTACATTGTCTTTAAATCAAAACAAACAAACTACATATTGTTATGACTGTTTTTAAGTCACTAAGGCCTCGTCCAGGTCCTATGTGACACAAACTTCCTAGCAAGCATCATCAAGCAATATCACCTGAAACATATGTAAAAAGTAAAGTCAGCAAAGAAATTGCTGGCGAGTACATAGGTTTTGTGGGAGTATTGGATTCATGGCTCGTTTATATGTTGCAGTACCTCGTTAGACTACAAAAGTCAAAAATACAAACCTCGTTTTGAAAAGTGTATTGCAACATAATTAACCAACTCAAATCAAATTGGTTATAGTTTATAAAATCTCGTAGCCATGAGTCTTAACCCAAAAACATTTGTTTTAGTAAAATAATTTGGAAACACCTCGTAAAAGCTCGTTAATAAAACTCGTATGGTTTATATCGTTTTGAAAACCTCGTTGTGTGATATCGTTTCAAATCGTTTTCCCAAGTGCACTAAATAATGACACGCAATGTAATATGATAGAATCACTTATATATAAGAAGTACCAGCGGCGTATCTACCATGATTCTATCATACTACACCCATCCCATTATTTAATCACTACCCAAAGCCAATCGTTTAATTCGTTTATCTCGTTTCAAATCGTGTATCTCGTTTCAAATCGTTTAACTCGACCCAAAATCGTATTCGTTTTAAGAAAAATACTTTTGGTCGTCTCGTTAACAACATTCAAACCTTCGTGACTCGTTTAACTCGTTTCTCGTTTCGTATTAACAAACCACCAAAGGGTAAGTTAACAATCATCAGGTTCGGTCATTACCTACATAACCCCCACACATAACCATGGGTGTAGTCTGATAACGGGATTTGTCAGATCCTATGGTACCATAACCTAATACTGGTCGGCTTGATCAGAGCTAATGAATGTCATTCGTTATGTAATTACAACCAACAAGTCTTGTTCACCTTATTGAAATCGTTCTTAGTTTTGTATAAACCATCTTAATCGTTTTTGAAATCATCGTTTAAACCTTGAAAATCGTTTTGTACATATGATTCACCCCAAAACAATTGAAAACAGTAAATTAGGGGGACTATGTACTCACTTGAGATTGTAGGGTATCCTTGATTTTGTGAACTATCGATGCACGGGCAATCAAGGAATCAAGTGGTACCTAGTATCGGATTGCTAGATAAATAAATCGACACCTAAATCGGGAGATAGGATAGAATGAGGTTCTATAAATCAAATGAGTAATTAAACTCATGTGGTATGATTTAATAGTCCCATCATTCTGATTTGGAAGTCTACCTAAGTGCTTTTGACCCGTTTCGACACATTATGGTAACATAAGCTACCATAAGGCGTCGTTAGCGTATAACTATGTTCGGATGGTAATCTATGTGCTATGCCAAGTCTTACATGCCCAATTATCCCTAAACATGTTACTAAATCAGATTACAAGTCAAAAATATGTTCACATAGTCAAATTACGGATTTTAGCTTCAAAAGGGCATTTTGGTCATTTCCTATGGGCATACAAGCTAACTAGCAAATGACTAACCGATCCTACGTGATCATAAGGTATAACCTCAGTGGTTATTCCCTATGCAATTATGATCACTAACTAAGCTTGGTCGGATCCAAAGATCGACCAGACGGGTCGGGTTCGGAAGTATAAGCGGTTGTTTAGACCGCTTATCTTACGACCCTAAACAAGCACAAACTAATAGTGTCGAGTTAGACATGTCAAAACATGTCTAACCTACTGATTTGGTATCAAAACAAAGTGTTTTGATACCCTAAAGTAGTTCCGTTGCAAAATGCGTGCTAAAACGCATTTTGACCGAAACTTTGACTCGACACTACAACTAGATAACGTGGTAATCAGCGGTTATAATCGCGAAGGATTATAACTATCGTGATTACAATCACGTGTCAAAGTTCAATTGAACTTTGACTTGACCAATTGATGGTCAAAACCGAAAGTCAAACTGTTGGCCAAACTGTTTGACTTTCTGCACTACATAAGGAAAAAGCAAGAAAAAGAATAAAAGAAGACTCACAATAGTCCTTGTTATCTTTTCTACAAAGAAGACAAGTCCCAAATCAGTTGAGAGAGCTTCCAAAGCAGATAAGA
Organism: Helianthus annuus; assembly: GCF_002127325.2. Taxonomy (NCBI): domain Eukaryota; kingdom Viridiplantae; phylum Streptophyta; class Magnoliopsida; order Asterales; family Asteraceae; genus Helianthus; species Helianthus annuus. The sequence continues at coordinate 60,670,178 of NC_035434.2, forward strand.
AGGGAGGAAATGAGGAATGAGCAAATGAAACAATGGATGGCTTGGCTATTTATACTTGTTGGTGATGAACAAGATCATCACAAGTGGATTGTTTAGCCATTAAGCAATAAATCTCATCCATACAAGTGTTAGGAGCAGGTGCAAAGCCTTGGAGAGGTGGTAACTTGGTTACCACACAAAGAAATTGCAAGTTTGGCCCCTGAAATTACAAACTGTTGCTGAAAACACACATTCTGCCCAGATGAGGCGCTCGCGTAGCGCGACGGCATAGGCAGGAGGGCTCGCGCTACGCTATGGTGTATCAGATTCAGCAAAGTTTCAAAAATGACAGAAATGGTCCCTGCACGCGTTTAAAGCCTTTTTCGATGCGTTTAAACCCCGTTAACCTCATTTCAAGGCTCTAAAATGAAGTTAAAGCATAGGGGACTCAAAACATGTTCAAAAATATCTCGGATGTCGGTTCGTTTGATCGTACAATCGCGTTGTTCGGTTAATTACGACGGAAGTCGTAACGAACGCAAAAATCGATCCAAATTAAGCGACGAATGGAATTTTTGCATGGTGATCACTAAAATAAAAATATTTTAGTGTGTACAAAAATTTTGGATGTCCAGATGTGTCCAGAACGTAAGATACGCGCGAAAATGCAAACTTACGCCGTTTTTGACACTTTTAGTCCCTGAAAGATCATATAAGCATGTTTTCGCACACCGAACCTATCAAAGCTTATTTCTAAGCCATTTTTAGGTTATATATGGTATGTTTAACTTATGATCAAGTTCCGGACTGTTCGACACCATACGAATCGGTATAGTTTCGCAGTTTTGACACAAATAGTCCCTGCGATCGAATAAACTTGTTTTCGACACACCAAACCATCCAAAACTTATTTCTAAGTTATTTGAAGGTTATTTAAGGTATGTTAAGCCTATTTCACTATTCCGGAGTGTTTGTCGCATTAAACTGACTGCGTTTACACACCAGTTTGCGTATAACTTTCCAGAAAGCGATTTAGAGCTCGAAATCGAACAAGAATTTGATATGTGCAAACGATACACATATTTTCACAAATCCCAAGTATGAAACACAAAATTTCATTGGTTTGGTATTTTTTCTATGGTCTTGGAGGCACAAATGTCACAGTCTCCCCTACTTCAGGAAATTTCATCCCGAAATTTAATCAGAGGAAACTTGTGAGAGCTCGAAACATGAAGTCGGAAAGATAAGACAATACTGGTTGGGTTCTGAACTTCTAGTAACTTTAATAACATTATGCTTGCTTTGTAAGAGGGACACTTATATACAAGTATATGAAGTGTCATTGGTGCGTCCACCGTACCTCATTACATCGTTCACATTCCGTCATTGTTGCCACTATCAGTTCTTACACATGATAAATCTTACTGTGGTTTCTGTGCACTGAATTTCATAATTATGTGATTCCTTGCATAGTCCCCGTAGTGTATTTGATAATGTGTAGGGAAGAACCAAATGAATGAACCTGTGATGAGCGTGACCAGACCATCATTGAGTCCTGTAGATCAATAAATGATCTTTTAAAACAGACTACCTAGAAGTATTTCCAGCTATATCACATTTCATTCCTGACCAGATGTTGAATCAATCTTTAACTAGACCACTCAAGGGGTCTTTTTCAAAATATGAAATGGCACTTATATAATCCAAGGGTCTTAACTACCACGTAGAAGCCCATTAAGGATTTAAGGTAGTACCTCTGAATATCCTACTATGAATCCCTCATATAAAGATATGGGAGATTCTATGAGGATTTCAAAAACAAATCGGATCGCACAAAACACAAAGGAGAACACATAAACACATAATCACAAAATCGCAAAACTGATTAATTCGACCTTTAATTTGTTATCTTTGGACCAGGGTATTTAAAGTACGCCAGGAATCCAATCCGTGGATTTCATTTGGCACTTTAAATATTTCCAAGAGTCTAACCATGAAGATAGGAAGATCTTAATAGGAATTCGGTTCTTGATGATAAGCTTATCAAGCTTACGATAATAGATACACATACAAAAAGATCCATCTTTCCTTTTCACAAAGAGGGCAGGAGCTCCCCAAGGTGAAAAAGCTCGGACAGATGAATCCTTTTCTCGAATAACAATGGGTTTTTAAAAGAAATGAGCGTTTAAGGTTCTAGGGGAGATCCAAGTGATCATGGGATTGACAGAACCACGCGAGCAGTTTGTCTTTGTGTTGACATTACAAGGTTGCTTCAAACATTCATGCAATTGCAGTAGTTTAAAATAAAACCACAAATTTTATTTATATAACAACCGCATTGTCTGTTAAATGTTTAAAAGATAACAACCAGAAGAAATACAAAATACTAATTGTTTAAAGCTGCATCATCGATCGCCTCGTTGATGTTAAACACTCGTCCACGAGCGGGATTCACATTCACGTTCGCGTTCGGATTTGGGTTAACATTCGCATTCGCATTTACCAATCTCGGGCAATTGTTGCGGAAATGACCCATTTCTCCGCAATTGAAACACGAACCAGGTGGGAATCTCGCAGCATTCCCTTGAGCTTGTGCTGGAACCTGGGCAGCCTGATTTTGACCAAAACGACAAGTATTGGCCAAATGCCCAAGCCTACCACACGTAGCACATTGTTTACAGGCATGTTGGGCAACATGGTGACCATTACATCGTGTGCAGTGAGGTGCGGTACCAGCATATGCTTTCTTTGCAGGAGGTTGATTCGGTGGGTTCTGAGGGTTCTGAGCAGTTTGATTGGTGACAGCGAAGTTTTGGGAAGCCTTGCGCTTCCTTGATTTCTTTGATGCCTCATCCTGCTTTTCACCCTTACCCTTTTCAGAATCGGTTGACTTCTTTTTATCACCCTTGCGGGTGAGTTTACCCTTCCTGACTTGAGATTCAGTCAGGGTAGCAGACAACTCGATCGCTTGACGAACGGTAGTAGGATTAACGCCAGTCAGGATGTCCTGAATGGAGTCGGGTAAACCATCGATATACCTCTCAATTGCCTTATCCAACGGGGTAACCATCGTGGGACACAACAAACTAAGCTCCTCAAATCGATCCGTATAAGCACGGTGTTCTCCCCCGATTTGTTTCAAATCGTCAAATTCTCGTTCCAACACTCGAATCTCGTGTCGGGGACAGAACTCTCTCATCATGAGAGCTCGGAGCTCATCCCAAGTTTGTGCTAGTGCCACTTCAGCACCCCTATCACGCATTACTCCGTTCCACCATGTAAGAGCTCGCTTTTCAAATACGCTTGAAGCAAACTCAACTTTGCGCGCATTCGGACACTGCACATGTCTGAATGTGCTCTCGATACTCTCAAACCATTGCAGGAGTGCGGTTGCTCCTTGTGACCCAGAAAACTTAAGCGGCTTCGCAGAATTGAAATTCTTGAAATTACACGGTGCATTGTTGTTGTTATTATTGTTATTGTATAGCTCGTGGATTTGGGTCACAATGCCTGGAAGCACAGCAGCCATTTGTTGAGAGACAAGGGCTGCGAGTTCCTCAGCAGTATAAGTTCGAGCATCGGGTTGAGTATTGCGTCGTGGAGGCATTGTCTAAAAAGGAAACATGGGAAACGTGTGAGGTTGACAATTGGAGGAACAAAAGAGGTATTGAAAATATCGACACCACACAAGGAAGGCGATCATTTGTTCGTTACCTTGAACAAACAAACGACACGCAGTGACAAATCAAAGTAAATAGGTCAAAATAATGTATCGCGAAGACATGCTCGCCTATAAGTGAACACTCACCCCAAGAGTTCCCAGGTAAGAGTGACTGGTCCGATAATGCGGATTTGTACGAACACTCTAGCCTTAGACAGAAAACTCAGGGTACAGGCATTCACTCTTCCAGTTTGCACGTGTTCACATTATTTAAACCCAAACTTTGACGAGATTTTGAAAACTCGAAAGGCACAAAGCCAAAGATGAATCAGACTGGAAGGGTTCAAAACCTTATAATAGAAGGTTCAAAACCTAGTAATCAATCATCTAAGGATAGATGATTAATTTTCGAAGCGGATTCGTTATTGTGTTCTTGTTGTGGTTATCACCTAAGGATAGGTGACGGTATCGTTTTAAAATTTCTAAACACAAGTAAACTTGTGTTAGGGTCCTAAAGTTATAGTCTAGGTCAAAGCAATGCTAATAACCTAATTCCCTATAACCATTGGCTCTGATACCAACTCTTCTGTCACACCCCGACCACGTTAAAACAACAAACCGTGGCAGAAACGTCGGGGAGTGTTGCAACAGAATTATTGTTTCACAACCATGGTAACCAAATGTTTTGTTTTATTGAATTATTATGTAATGTACATTGTCTTTAAATCAAAACAAACAAACTACATATTGTTATGACTGTTTTTAAGTCACTAAGGCCTCGTCCAGGTCCTATGTGACACAAACTTCCTAGCAAGCATCATCAAGCAATATCACCTGAAACATATGTAAAAAGTAAAGTCAGCAAAGAAATTGCTGGCGAGTACATAGGTTTTGTGGGAGTATTGGATTCATGGCTCGTTTATATGTTGCAGTACCTCGTTAGACTACAAAAGTCAAAAATACAAACCTCGTTTTGAAAAGTGTATTGCAACATAATTAACCAACTCAAATCAAATTGGTTATAGTTTATAAAATCTCGTAGCCATGAGTCTTAACCCAAAAACATTTGTTTTAGTAAAATAATTTGGAAACACCTCGTAAAAGCTCGTTAATAAAACTCGTATGGTTTATATCGTTTCGAAAACCTCGTTGTGTGATATCGTTTCAAATCGTTTTCCCAAGTGCACTAAATAATGACACGCAATGTAATATGATAGAATCACTTATATATAAGAAGTACCAGCGGCGTATCTACCATGATTCTATCATACTACACCCATCCCATTATTTAATCACTACCCAAAGCCAATCGTTTAATTCGTTTATCTCGTTTCAAATCGTGTATCTCGTTTCAAATCGTTTAACTCGACCCAAAATCGTATTCGTTTTAATAGTGAAAAATACTTTTGGTCGTCTCGTTAACAACATTCAAACCTTCGTGACTCGTTTAACTCGTTTCTCGTTTCGTATTAACAAACCACCAAAGGGTAAGTTAACAATCATCAGGTTCGGTCGTTACCTACATAACCCCCACACATAACCATGGGTGTAGTCTGATAACGGGATTTGTCAGATCCTATGGTACCATAACCTAATACTGGTCGGCTTGATCAGAGCTAATGAATGTCATTCGTTATGTAATTACAACCAACAAGTCTTGTTCACCTTATTGAAATCGTTCTTAGTTTTGTATAAACCATCTTAATCGTTTTTGAAATCATCGTTTAAACCTTGAAAATCGTTTTGTACATATGATTCACCCCAAAACAATTGAAAACAGTAAATTAGGGGGACTATGTACTCACTTGAGATTGTAGGGTATCCTTGATTTTGTGAACTATCGATGCACGGGCAATCAAGGAATCAAGTGGTACCTAGTATCGGATTGCTAGATAAATAAATCGACACCTAAATCGGGAGATAGGATAGAATGAGGTTCTATAAATCAAATGAGTAATTAAACTCATGTGGTATGATTTAATAGTCCCATCATTCTGATTTGGAAGTCTACCTAAGTGCTTTTGACCCGTTTCGACACATTATGGTAACATAAGCTACCATAAGGCGTCGTTAGCGTATAACTATGTTCGGATGGTAATCTATGTGCTATGCCAAGTCTTACATGCCCAATTATCCCTAAACATGTTACTAAATCAGATTACAAGTCAAAAATATGTTCACATAGTCAAATTACGGATTTTAGCTTCAAAAGGGCATTTTGGTCATTTCCTATGGGCATACAAGCTAACTAGCAAATGACTAACCGATCCTACGTGATCATAAGGTATAACCTCAGTGGTTATTCCCTATGCAATTATGATCACTAACTAAGCTTGGTCGGATCCAAAGATCGACCAGACGGGTCGGGTTCGGAAGTATAAGCGGTTGTTTAGACCGCTTATCTTACGACCCTAAACAAGCACAAACTAATAGTGTCGAGTTAGACATGTCAAAACATGTCTAACCTACTGATTTGGTATCAAAACAAAGTGTTTTGATACCCTAAAGTAGTTCCGTTGCAAAATGCGTGCTAAAACGCATTTTGACCGAAACTTTGACTCGACACTACAACTAGATAACGTGGTAATCAGCGGTTATAATCGCGAAGGATTATAACTATCGTGATTACAATCACGTGTCAAAGTTCAATTGAACTTTGACTTGACCAATTGATGGTCAAAACCGAAAGTCAAACTGTTGGCCAAACTGTTTGACTTTCTGCACTACATAAGGAAAAAGCAAGAAAAAGAATAAAAGAAGACTCACAATAGTCCTTGCTATCTTTTCTACAAAGAAGACAAGTCCCAAATCAGTTGAGAGAGCTTCCAAAGCAGATAAGAAGGGAGGAAATGAGGAATGAGCAAATGAAACAATGGATGGCTTGGCTATTTATACTTGTTGGTGATGAACAAGATCATCACAAGTGGATTGTTTAGCCATTAAGCAATAAATCTCATCCATACAAGTGTTAGGAGCAGGTGCAAAGCCTTGGAGAGGTGGTAACTTGGTTACCACACAAAGAAATTGCAAGTTTGGCCCCTGAAATTACAAACTGTTGCTGAAAACACACATTCTGCCCAGATGAGGCGCTCGCGTAGCGCGACGGCATAGGCAGGAGGGCTCGCGCTACGCTACGGTGTATCAGATTCAGCAAAGTTTCAAAAATGACAGAAATGGTCCCTGCACGCGTTTAAAGCCTTTTTCGATGCGTTTAAACCCCGTTAACCTCATTTCAAGGCTCTAAAATGAAGTTAAAGCATAGGGGACTCAAAACATGTTCAAAAATATCTCGGATGTCGGTTCGTTTGATCGTACAATCGCGTTGTTCGGTTAATTACGACGGAAGTCGTAACGAACGCAAAAATCGATCCAAATTAAGCGACGAATGGAATTTTTGCATGGCGATCACTAAAATAAAAATATTTTAGTGTGTACAAAAATTTTGGATGTCCAGATGTGTCCAGAACGTAAGATACGCGCGAAAATGCAAACTTACGCCGTTTTTGACACTTTTAGTCCCTGAAAGATCATATAAGCATGTTTTCGCACACCGAACCTATCAAAGCTTATTTCTAAGCCATTTTTAGGTTATATATGGTATGTTTAACTTATGATCAAGTTCCAGACTGTTCGACACCATACGAATCGGTATAGTTTCGCAGTTTTGACACAAATAGTCCCTGCGATCGAATAAACTTGTTTTCGACACACCAAACCATCCAAAACTTATTTCTAAGTTATTTGAAGGTTATTTAAGGTATGTTAAGCCTATTTCACTATTCCGGAGTGTTTGTCGCATTAAACTGACTGCGTTTACACACCAGTTTGCATATAACTTTCCAGAAAGCGATTTAGAGCTCGAAATCGAACAAGAATTTGATATGTGCAAACGATACACATATTTTCACAAATCCCAAGTATGAAACACAAAATTTCATTGGTTTGGTATTTTTTCTATGGTCTTGGAGGCACAGATGTCACAGTGTAAGTCTAGATTAACATAGATTATCATAGATTTACACACGATAGACTAAAACTCAAGATTCACAAGATTAACATAGATACCGCAAACCCATGACCTTCGCATGGCACGTTGTACGGAGCATGGCAACACGTCAGAAACACCTATATATAGGAAGTACCAGCGGCGTATCCACCACATTTCGGGCATCGCTTCTACCCCGTACTCGGCGTCATGTTACGTATCGCAATTGCCAAACAACACACTCCACATTATCACAATACACACATAGACTAATCCGATAGATCCCAATAGATTTAACGCCACAACCCACGACCTTCGCATGGCATGTTGTACGAAGCTTGGCAGCATGTCAGAAGCGCTTATATATAGGAAGTACCAGCGGCGTATCCACCACGCTTCGGACACAATACTTCTACCTCGTACTCGATGTCATGTTACGTGTCGTAATCCACACTCATCATAGATTAATATAGATTTCAATAGATTATGATAGGCTTCAAATAGTCTTCAATAAACTCAATAGACTTCAATAGATTCGATAGACTTCAATAGATTGCCATAGATTTCAATAGATTTCCATAGACTTTAATAGATCCACGTAGATTAGTGTTAATAATCCACAAACAACGATATCCCGTATGGAACGTGCTACGAAAGTTCGGCAACATGACGGAAGCACTTATATATACAGTGGCGTATCCACCATGCTTCAATCACGCCACGTCCCCCTCGTCATCGGTGTCATGCTTTGTTAATCACAACACTAGTATTCCCATAAAATCTCCACATAGATTGACCGAATAGATTTACAACATAGATTTACCCAAATAGAATTCACAACTTCAACTCGAGCCTACAAAACTACGAACTTCACTTAGTGCGTGGTACGAAGGTTCAGTAACATGTCAGAAACACTTATATATAGGAAGTACCAGCGGTGTATCCACCATGTTTCGGACATGCCACTTTCCTCCTCGTCTTTGGCGCTAGGTTACATTTCGTGTTTTGTTTCTCAATCCACACATACGTAGTTCACACATAGATTTCACTAGAGTACACGATATATTTCACATAGGTTTCACATAGAATACACAAATAGACCTTTCATAGCTTTAGAATTCAACAAGATCATTACCGATCCACCGACACTAAGTTTCGCATGGCACTTGGTACAAAAGTTGGTAACATGTCAGAAACACTTATATATAGGAAGTACCAGCGGCGTATCCACCATGTTTCGGACACATCACTTTTCCCTCGTATTCCATGCCATGTTACATCTAGTGCCTTATAGACACATTATCACATAGATTGATCAGATAGATAAACTCCTTAAATTTAGTTTGATCCTGGGGATTAGATTAATGTTTTAGATTGCGGACATACGTGCGATTCATGTAAAAACATACCAAAATGGACAAAAATCAAGTTTAAAACCACATACATAAAAAACGAGATAGCATAAAAGATAGGCTTATAAAACATAGGATTGTTCCGGGTAGAGGAACGGTGACTAACCAAAGTGATTCGAACCCCTTTAAAATTGAGGTAATGTGTCTTGACTTACTTAGACAAATACGTCATCGATGTTAGGCCTACGATATTCGTCCTTTTAGTTATTACACGTTCCTAATTGATCGAAAGTCATGAGATTTTGGCGAGACATAAAAATCAAGGAGTGGGACTAGTTATCAAGGTCTGAGTTTCACCTCTAACTTGACAACATCGTACCGTAATAGCGTTGGTACTTATCCGCAGACAAGACATACTAGAATAATTTGGAGACTTTCCATCAAGGTTCGGATGTCACTCCTGTCTTGAGGGCAATTCTCATGCAAAATACAAACACTGGTGAATAGTGACTTTAAAGTATCAAGTGTATATCATGTTAGACTTAGGAAAGGCATGTAGGTTTAACAGGAATAACTTTGCTGCTAGGAAGCAGATACGGTAGAATGCATAAGTCTTAAACAACAAATAAGAGTCAAACTTCCTAGAACTATAGACCAAGGCAAGTATTCCTACTCATCCTAATTCCCTATAGTTATGGCTCTGATACCAATTTGTCACACCCCAACCGATGGCGGAAACATCGGGGTGCGAGCACTAAGCGTTTAGATTGCTCATGAAGTTCCATAACACTAGATATTTCAATAGAGTTTAAATTAATTTCATGCATAATAGTCTAAAACGAATATCCAACACAACAAGTACCAAATTACATCAAAACCAAATATTGTTCAAAGTTTTATTAGCTACGTGACGTTTCTAGGCATCGTCCTAGCTTGATTTTCATGAGTTCCCATAGCAACCTATCAGCCTGCAACATGTATTAAAATATCAATACAAAAATATTGGCGAGTATACAAGTTTGATAATAGAATAATAGATTAAAACAACTCATATCCACAATGTAAGTAGAATAAAATAGTTTTAGCCGTCCTAGTGTCGCAGTCCACGCAGTGATAGCCCAAGTATCCCGATGCTTTAGTTTTTACCCAAGACTCAAGGTAAACTAGAATCCTCCTAACAATACCCCCTGAGAATAATGGGTGAGGTGCACCCCCTATAGCGCTACTATTGTTAAGGCGGAACTACACACCCTAGATTAAACGTCACATAGCATAAAATAGAATACTAGAATGCACAAGTTTTCACATACACGCAGGATAGAGTTTAGCTTGCAAAATCACAAGTTTCCTAGTTTATATAGAATACATGTTACACCCCAAAAGTTTTAACGTAAAAGGGGATCGAGTATACTCACCGTGATTGCTTAACGGTATAAACTATTATTGGATCAAACGGTGCTCTTTTAGAATTAGCCTGAATAGATTACAACAGATAAGAGTCGAGCAGAATAACAAGATTGCACAAGTGTCGTAGCAGTCACTGGATCGGATGGCTGTCCGATCGGATGGCTGTCCGATCGGATCGCCGTTCGATCGGATGACTTATGTGTGAGGGGACGGGTGGCTGTCCGATCGGATGGCTATCCGATCGGATTGCCACTCGATCCAAGTGCCAAGTTCACAGTTGTTGCTCAAGTGCTTTGGTTACCTCGATCGGATGGCTGCTCGATCGGATGGCTATCCGATCGGGTTGCCACTCGATCAAGATTTCCAAAGTTTACAAATTTCTTAAAAAGTTTCTAAGTGTTGAAGGATTGCAAGGTTTCAAGGCTAAAGGACAAGTGTCACCTGATTGAATGGTTATCCGATCGGGTGGCTATCCGATCGGGGCCGTTCAATCGGGCGGTCCTTGTTCCATTCACCATTTTGTAAATTTTCTAAGTTTCTTGATTAATGATGACCGCATGGCACGTATTGAGACAACGGTAGACTCATCGGCACACAGTCGTTCTGATCGGATGGGAACCACCCCAGTCTGATCAGTTAACTGTGTGTGATAGTGTTAATGCCAAAATCCATACTCCGGCCATCATTTTATGGTAGAAATCCATCTCTAAGCCGACTCTAGACTAATCATCTAGTCTACAGCCCGTTCCGAGGCGGATTCCCCCGTATGAGGTAAAAGTTTGAAGAAAAGATGAAGATAACTTAAGTTTTATATGAAAAGTCTAGTTTTAGCTTAGATTTAGTGTAAAAACGTATGAAATTCCTTAGATCCGAGCTAGATCTTGGCAGAAATGACATAACTCAACAGTTTGTACAAACCGCCATGATGACATCACCTACAAGAGCTCAAATACTGGGTATTTCACGGTGAAAGGTGTGATTTCAAAGGTGAATCACGTAGAGGATGAAGTGTAGATTAAGAAAGTACAAGGATCTAGCCTAAAACGTACCGAAATCGCCAAGAAATCGAAGAAATGAGAGAAACGTGCGTCTGATCGAGTGGGACTGTCACATCAGGGAATATGGTGATGTGAAAGGCCTATTTATAGTGTGTGAGGAAGACTAAGGCAGTGTGCACGGATCGGGTGGCCGGTCGATCGAGTGGCCATCCGATCGGATGGTTGTCCGATCGGATGGTTATCCGATCGGATTGCCACTTGGTCAATCCCATCCTTTCTGCATTCCTGTCTTTGATTCGTTTCGCGAGTTAGATTAAGCGTTGTGTTTTATTGAGTAATAGAATAACTAGAATACATCATAAACACCAAAAGTTCCCAAGGTTAATAGATTCCGTTAGTGACAAGGCTCTATTCTCTCGTTCAACCAAGAATTAAGTTTCATGAGTCTCAAGAGTCAAGCACCAAATAGATTTAGACATTCCAAACATAGATTTAGGCATTGTAACATAGTTTTAGACATTCCAACATTGATCTAGACATTCCAACATAGATTTAGACATTCCAGCATAGATTTAGACATTGCAACATAGATTTAGACATTCCAAATATAAGGTTAGGCATTCCAAGCATATAGATTTAGACATTCCAAGTTATCAAAGTATCACACATTAAAGTACAGGGACTAGACTTGCCAAATAGATAAAGTTCAGGGACTAAATCTGACAAAAGCCTAAAGTTTAGGGATGCTGGGCGTTACAACTTGGATACACGACATAAGCTTGGGACCTTGAGAAGGTTTATCGCCATACACGTGTAGAGAATCACCGTTTGGAAGGGGAAGACAGATAAAATTTTCAGAACAAACAACTTCAGCACGAACTCGCCTAAGCCAGTCCATGCCTATTATGATGTCGAAGCTACCCATTTGCATAGGTATAAGATTGATCGAGAATGTATGATCGTTAAGGATCAAGGAACACTTGGTAAGGATGGAATCGACAGTGACGGATTTGCCATTAGCGACTTCGACGGCGAAAGATCTCGGCAACTTAGAGCGTTTACACTTAAGCAAAGGTTCGAATTCTAGCGACACAAAACTTTTATCAGCGCCAATATCAAATAAACACGAAGCATAAACATGGTTCACAAGGAATGTACCAGTAATGATGTCGTTTGCATTTTGTGCTTGAGCGGTGGTAAGGAGAAAAGCTCGGCCTCTAGCAAGTTGTTGAGCCTGTTGCTGCTGTTGCGGTTGCGGTTGTTGTTGTTGTGGTTGCTGCGGTGGTAAGGAGAAAAGCTCGGCCTCGTTCTCCAACTTTTAGAGCTCGTGGGGAGGATAAAATTGGTCCTTCATAAGTTGTTTAAGCTTGTCCCAAGGTAAGGCATGTGCAACATCATTTCCTCTTTTATTGCGTTCGGTGGTCCACCATTCGAGTGCCCTCAAACGGAAAACTCCAGTTGCATTCAGGGTTCGTAGGTCATCGGGACACCCACTTTGCAGAAATGTAAGTTCAATCGCGTCGAACCAATTCATCATGGCGGTAGCGCCATCTTTGCCAGTAAACTTCAAGGGTTTATAAGCCATGAATTACTTGAATTGGAATGTCGGCTTAGGTTTTTCTGCCTTCGAATCGACATAGCCATGCGGTGAATCGGTGTTTGGCTGAATCCTGCTGACAATGTCAAGTATGACCTTAGACATTTGCTTGACCATGAATTTCATACAATCCCTTTTTAACATGGAGTCGGATTTGGCGTTAGAGGTTGAACCCTTCTTTGACTTGGTCCTCCTTGGCGCGGTGTTGGACAACATCTAAGAATCGAAAGAAAAGGAAAAAGGATGAGACTTGAACATAAATTCAAAATAAGTTTGCAAGTTTAAGCATGTAAGCATGACGTATCACGTATGGTTCACATTATTAGCATGAATTCAACAAGTATAAACACGTATGAATGCGTAAAAAGAGTACAAATTTAGTTTGTTCACGAGAATTATTATTGTTTTTTATTGAGCAAGACGTGCGAATTGTGTAATGGTTTGAAATGAACGAGGTAACAAGTATAAAATCACATATAAATTGAATCACATAAAAGGGAGGCTCATAAAACATAGGATTGTTTCGGGTAGAGAAACGTCGACTATTCCAAAGTGAATCGAAAGTCCTTTCAAATTAGAGAAACGTGCTTTGGCCTATAGGTAAGATACTCTCGTCGAGAAGCGATTAACGGTATCTTACCCTTCCAGTTACTACACATCTCTAATTGATTGAAACAATCGAAACTTTAGCGAGATTGAAAATCGAGGAATGGGACTTAATCGACAAGATGCGGGATTCACCCCTAACTTGACGATTTCGTACCCTAATGTGGTTTGTACTTGTCGGGTCAAAATAAAATTTCGACACTTTGACGAGGGTCCGCTAGAGTTTGAATTGGAAATTTATCATTAAGATGTGGATTTCACTCCTAGCTTAATGGCAAAATTTCGTGCAAAATAAGAATAGGCGGAATGAGAGTCGTTCACCAAATTGTGGGTTTCACGCCTATTTTGGTAAACTCGTCTCTTTTATATAAAGAGTGTCTTCATGTCTTCAAGTGTATTATGTGAAATGTCTTAGGAAAGACATTATGTAAACACTAAGACCAAAAAGAAGAGAAAGAAACAAAGTAGGAAGAATAACATTTTAAGCGAGAATCAAGAATGGTCAAAAATATGGTTCCTACTACAGACTAGGTCGAACATGGCAATTCTACCTAATTCCCTATAGTTATGGCTCTGATACCAATCTGTCACACCCCAACCGATGGCGGAATCATCGGGATGAGACGAAATAGATTGCAAGAGACTTCATAACACTATTTGTGACAATATTTAAATCAACCATTTTCATTTCATAAATCAAATTGTCAACATTACATAGAAATTCAAATAACAACATGTTCATAACATAACGAAACAAAATTTGATACAACAATTTAAACCTAAGACGTCTAAATGTGTATCTAGGCATCATCACTACTTCGTTTCATAGCATCATCATCCTCAACCTATAACATGTTTAAAATAAAGTTCAATGCAAAAGCAAAGGCGAGTACACAAGGTTTGAATAAGTATAGCATAAGTATAAAAGCATTATCTCGAATCCACATGGCAATTTGTATACAAGGTAACTAGCATGCATAGCAATACGTCAAACCCAAGTGTCCACTAGTATTTAGCATCCCTCGCCACATAAGTAACGAGACCATTTAGAATAAAGACTTACCAAGACCCTGATGGGTAGTGTGCTACTTTTATAGCGCTATATATGTTAAGTTGAGGGCTTAGCAAAGTTAATGACATAAATCATGTAAAATCTAGCATGAACCTAAGTAAACAAGTAGCATGTATAACATATTGAGATCATAAAGTATGTTTTAAGTGTGTGAGTGTGAAGTTTGTATAATAACATGGACACAGCCCCGTGGCTAGAGAGTCTGCGTTTTATTTTAAGGAATTCATCCAGATCGGGCGGTTCCTTACTGGACGGAACAACACCGAAGTGCATGAGGTACCTTAGTTTCCCTAGCTTTAGACACGAACGCAGGAGGTTATCGGAAAGGGTAAAACCTAAACTAAATACCGGTGGGCGAAACCAACCTTTATTCCCCTTATCCGGGCTCTCGCTAAAGAAGGTATATGTCGAATCGCTCAGGTCAATGAACGCATCGGCGGAGACCGATGGAGAGTCCTTCACGGCACAATCGACACAGGGACGACTATCGCTCAAGTCCTCACAAGAGTTAGAGGTGCTTATAGGATCGACGATGTTGTTAGATTCTGAATGCGTCCCCAATGATTCTCCTTGATTATCGTCTTGAGATAAATAGCTTGTATCCGCCTCAAGTTCTTCTAATAACTGGAGAATTATTTCATTGAACTGACGTAATTCTAAAATCATGTCATCCAAAAGAAATGGTTGAGGGCACTCGGGAGAGAGATATGGATCGTTTTTACTTTCGCCCATCTTAAGGCTATAGGAAAACGATGGGTCTATATAGTGGGGAGTGTAATTTAGAAAATAACACTTTAAATCTTTGTGAGATCCACCACATATTTGACACCACGCACCATAAGAGGAGGCGGAAGTAAAAATAATCAATATCACTCAGGTTTGTGTCAGAAATTACCAACCGTCGGGATCTTACGATTCTGTTTTCAGTAACTGAAGCTTGGGCACGGGGGCGTGTTCAGTGGGCATGGCCCCGTGTTCAGCTATTGTCTGACTTAAAACAGGATTGCCAGTACCAAAGATTGGGCATGGGGCGTGTTCAACGGGCACGACCCCATGCTGAAGTCTGCAGAAGCTGAGAAATCTAAAAAAATCCTAAAAGAAATAGAAAAATAAAAAAATGATTAGGCCATTGATTCCTAACTTTCTTAAAATCCTTGTGTCCCCGGCAGCGACGCCAAAAACTTGATGCGTATCGAGTGTAATATGTTTTTATTGATATTTTAAGCCGATTGTACACATTAGTCAAGTTTTAAATTTATAAAACACGGTATTCTACTAACACTAAACACACATATGGGTAAGTGCACCCATCGTGAGCGTCGTATAGCGTTGGTAAGATATCGAGGTCGTCCAAGGACACAAGAGCTTTTAGTACCGGTTTATCCTCAACGTCTAATCAAACAAAAATTTTTGAGAAAAGATTTTTAAACATGAAAAATAAAACTAAAAATGCTGAAAATAAAAATAAAATAGAAAAACAGATAGACAAGATGAATCACTTGGATCCGACTCGCCTTTAATGTATCCTTTGATGACTTCCGCACTTTTGCACTTTTTAAGAGATTATCTTAGTTATAGTAGTAGGCCCCTCTTTTGAAGGTGACGTTACCCTCAACCCAGTGGTTTGAGTCAGCAAGGATACAATCCCAAAGGGTCGGAACATTGAAATTTAATTAATTAAGTCATTAATGCGAAAAGTGGTAGGCCCCTCATTTGAAGGTGACGTTACCCTCGGTTAAGTGGTTTGAGTCAGCAGGGATACAATCCCAAGTAGCCGGTTTAATGTATTAATAGTAGTTTACATATGAGGGGATCAAGCCATTCGCACCCCCTCCATCCAATACCTGTGGGTATTGAAGGAGGTCCTAGTAAGCTTGACCCAGGTCCTTGCAGAATCTATACACTGAACAAGGCAAGAACCTTACTAAACCATTCCCTTAACCCCCGACCAGGTAGCCAACATATCTCTATATAGACCGTAGAGATATGAATGGTGAAAATCTTTTACTTTATATAGACAGTAAATTAATGCCAAGACACCACGGACAAATAATAAAGAAGTTTCACCTTCAACATAAGAAACTATTTATTAAAGTCATTAATACAAAACCAAATAAAAAGTGCGAAAAAATTAAAAATCAAAAGTAATACATTAAATGCTTGTATTCACCAAGTGATGTAAGAGACTTAGCCAAACATGGCCTTTGATTGACAAGAACTCTTACTATCAATCTTGGATCCCGAGACTACTACACACACTCTAAGGTGGACGATGGATGATGGTGGTGGATGTGGGTATTGTAGTGGTGGTGGAGTGGTGGTAAAGTGGGAGAGAGGTGGTTTGCCAAATGATGCCTTTGAAGAGAACCAAGCACCCCTATTTATTGCCTGAACAGAAGCCCTGCCACGGCCCGGTGTCCAGCGGACACGCCCCCGTGGCCATCCCTTTTCTCTTCCTTCATTAGTTACATTTGTCTGCATTGGGCTCCACACGGCTCCGTGTTCGCTGGGCACGGCCCCGTATGCAGAAGCGTATCTGTACTATCAAGATTTGCAAGATTCTGCAAATCTTAGCGTTGACCACGCCCCGTGCTGAGCTGGGCACGCCCCCGTGGTGGGCATAGAAGCTTCCACAGCTTTGTCCATTTCTGCAGACATCTGACCACGACCCCGTGTCCAGTGGGCACGGGCCGTGGTCAGACCTCTGTTTCTTGTTTTTGCTCTTGGAGATGCTGTTGAGGGGTCGGGCATGCCATGTTTATTCATTTTCTTTGTATTTATGTTACTTTTTGCTGCATATTTGTTCCTTTTGTTCGTTTAAGCTCATTTGGTCCTGAAAATACAAAAGGAAGACAAAAGCACATTTTTCCAACATTAGTACTAAAAAGGGTTAGTTTTATGCCTCATTTGATGTAATTTATGTGTTGCATTTTACGCACATCATTTACACCTCTGATTTTACATGTCTCAACCTTGTTTTTAAGCCTAACTAACCATAGAAGTGGTTATAAGCATAAGGACATAGGTTTGAGATGAGTTACCTCAAGTTCAGTCAAGTTTATAAAAGTGTGAAACAAGAACAGAAAAAATCAGTCAACTTTGGAGCCTTTTTGGTGACGTTCGAGGGCCTGGTTTTCCCTGAAAAACCATTGGAAACGTTCCTAAGGTTAATCCAAGCATGTAGAAAAAAGAATCAAGTGAATCGGATAAGAAACGAGTGAGTTATGCTCACTTTTGTGTGGAGGTATGAATCTGCTCGAATTTGGAAATCAGCTACGATTTGGAGAGAATTTTGAGAGTGTTTTAGTGTTGCAAAAGTGGTAGGAAGGCTGTTAGAAGTGGTATTTATAGGGGGGAGGATTAGGGTTAGGTTAATTGGCATTTAATACAATTAGATGGTTGTTAAACAAATAAAAAAAATAAAAAAAAAAACAACAAGAAACACAGCCAATACTCCGTTCGGATCTGCCCAAGATTGTCACAAGGTAATTATTAATAAACCAGTAATGAAAAAAAAAACCACTTCATGCACACATATAGTTGTGGTGGCTTATGATCCTTTTATTGTTTTTTCATTAATTATATTTACGTATTATATAAGAAATTAAAATTTGTAGAATAAAGAGTGTCAAATGATGGCTGTTTCTTGTGACTACACACATGGACCAACTTTTGTTTCTTATATTATATTTTTTTTAACTTCACGTTGATATATTATTAGATATTATTATTAATATATTGTTATTATTATTATTATATTAATAGAATTACTATTATTACTATTATTATTATTATTATCATATTTTAACCACGTATTTGATAGTTAACAAGTACGTATAAGTTATGAGTACTAGTATGTCAAGTATCGGTTGCACGTATGCATTCGAGATTGGTAACGTATAATCCAAGTATTGCAACACGTATAATCATGTATAAAAAAATAGAATTTCATTAAAATCGAAGTCTCAGTTTTACAATGGTTTGAAACTAAATACGAAATACAAAAGGAACAACTTCCAAAAATAGAAATACAAGACACGTTTTCTAATTAAGGAAAGTTACGAAAAAGCAGAGCGTTACAAATGCAATGACCTATTTGAGAGTTTCGCGCAATATGATCATGAACAACGATCTATCGCCAGGAATTCCACTCCTATGTCTAGTACTTGCTCAGCCGTTCGAGGAGCACACCAAGTAAGCTTGGAAACAATGGTAGCCGCTGCGTTAGAATCTTTTAAGAGAGAGGTTAGTAAGGATATTCAGGAGCTTAAGAATAAGGTAGAGAAGTGTGAGGTTTGTAGGGGAGGTCATGATACAGTCAAGTGCCCAATGCTTACTTAGGAACAAGTCGAGTACATCATCGGTCAAAACCCTGGTTCCACTAACGCATTTAGTAGTAATTCCAATTATAATTCAAACTGGCGTAATACTAATAATAATTGGCGTTCTTCTGGTAATCCACCTGGTTTCCAATCGAATCAAGAGTCAATTTGTTAGTGGATGTTTGAATATTCAAGGTTCTAATAACCAAGACCTGGAGTGGGTTAGAGGAGATTAAGGCCATGTTGGCTCAATTAATTGTTAGAGACCAAAACACCCAGAAACCTTTAGAGGAGCATTCTACCATGTTAAGGAACACTCATTCCAACTTTGTAGATCTGCAAAGGCAAGTTGGTGACATCTCCCGTCAGTTGCAAGAACGACCACTGAGTCAGTTCTCAGGTAATACTCAAATCAACCAAGCCAACCATCATGTTAAAGCCATAACCACTAGATCAGGTTTTGTCACACCCCGATTTCCGGTGGGCCCGAATGGGTTTAAGTGTGACGATTGGGTAACAGTATCACAAATTAATAGTGCAGCAAAAGTATTGGAGTAAAAAAATTTATTCATTAAAAGTCTGGATATAAATAAAATTTGTGCAAGTGTTCAAATAAAAGCCCACGGTAGGATCTAGTAAAAGAAGCTTAGACATCATAAGCCTTAAGTTAGGAGTTCCGAATTCCATAGCCATTATCATAGCCGACCCGGATTCCCAGCCTAATATTAAGGTTTGGTACCTGTAGTTCAATTTTTTGAACATACGTCAGCTTTCGCTGGTAAATACAATTAACTGACTAATTTTGAAAATAGTTTTTCAAAAATGATTTTTATACATAGAGAAAACCCGTAGGTAATCATTTAATATTTCTTGGGATTTTATCTTGTCACCGGATTTACATATTTGTCATACAATGGGAACCATCTATCAAAGTCGGTCATTTTCAGTGCTATAATGATTAAGGTACACACCAAAGTTGAATAACGTGTCTTACAGTTAGTATGCCTACCCAGGCACGTTATTCTGTATGGCTATAATAGTTCATGACTCGGGACGCCCGAACACGGTACCAATAACCCCCAATTGTTTTAGCTATCAAATAAAACGGATTAAACCGAGTTCTATCATTTATGAGCTATCATAGGCGGCTCATTTATGGAATACCCGCTCCAAGTGGCGTATTCGCCATACCCCAAGTTTTAAAACAAAATAAGTTAAGAGTATTTACCTTTTTGCTAGCTTCTAACCAATAACGGTTTTAATATAGTAAAAGCCGTAAAGTAAAAGTATTAAAACCCAAGTCCGAATATCTGGGGGGGGGGGGGTTCTATAGTCTGGAGTGAACAGAATAGGTTAGTTTCTTAGACACGACCCGTTACTTAAGAATAAGATTGGTTTGTTAGATTAAGCGTAGACCGGATAGAATGTGGTTTATACCTATCCGGGTGTAAGGACTCATTGGATAAAGGTTTATTATACCAACATTCTGATTTTTAAAGGTTTTGTAAAGTTTTGACCCGATACGCCTAATTTATGCGAACTAGGTTTGCATAATTAGTTATGTGCGTAAAGGTGGGTTCGGAAGGTCGGATGAGTCTATGACAAGTCTAATTATTAAAAATGTATCTTTAGTTGATATATATTCTGTTCCAAAGTCAGATTATAACTTGGTTTACATTGAAACCATTTTATTAACCATTTTGACCACATAAGGGTATTGTGGTCGTTTTCAATAACATTTTCAAGCAATGACCAAGTGGTATAACTTCAAAGAGTTATATTCACCAATATTATGGTCTCAAAACAAGTTTAAAATAGGTATTAACATTGGCCAACCAGGTCAGAATCAAAAGTCAAAGCAAAAGTCAAACTGCTTGACTTTTGACATAGAATGAGGTTCTAAATTAAATTAAACAACTTAAGCATGCTAACATCAGTTTATACAAATTGTATAACTTGCATAAGTGTAAAAAAAAACTGAGTTATAAGTTATAAAAACTAGTCACATCATTTATGAAGTTTAATAAAAAAAAGTTCAACTTTTACGTAGCACGATTGACTTATCTATCCAACTAGTAAACGTGATTATCCGAGGGTATGATCATAGAGAGATCATACCATCCTTATTACGATCACGTAGGAAAGTTTGGATTGAACTTTACCTTAACCAATTTGGTCATAAGCTAAAGTCAAACAGAAAGTCAACTATTTGACTTTAAGCTTAAATTAACTAATATAATTGAAAAAGAACAAGTAGAAACACTTACTTTAAAGTGTTAGAGCATAACAGAACTGAGAGCATGAGTCCTATTGTCTAGAGGAGAGCTCCAAAAGAGTCTAGAGTAGAGAAGTGAAGGTGTGAAGTGAAGATGATGATGATGGTTGCTATTTATAGCCAAGGAGGAAAAAGGAGGAAGTGCCAAGTGTTCTCAGGTGTTCTTAGGTGTTCTTAGGTAATAACATGTGTCCAAAGACGGAGAACAAGGAGGGTGGCAATGGAGGCCACAAAGTGGCAAAAAAACTGCAATTAGCAGCCAGCTGTTTGTTGTCTGCAGGTCCCTTACGGACCGTAAGCCTCATGCCCTTACGATCTGTAAGGACCTAATTTACTAGCCCATCACTCCATTTTACGGACCGTATGAATATAAGTCTTACGGTCCGTAAGGCCTCCTGGCGAGCAGTCACTCAAATGCCTTACGGCCCGTAAGCCATGAGGCCTTACGGTCCGTAAGGACTTCAAGAATAAGGAATTTTGCACATTTGACCTCGTGGGTTTAATAAGTTATTGATATATGTAATATTAGTCCCTGTCCTTCCACACAGTGGGGATTAGTTGGAATAAGGAATTTTGCACATAGAATAAGAAGAACCGGTGGATGAGGAGATAGAGTTAGAATCCCCTCCGTTAGTGAAGGTTGTTAGGAAACCGGTTGAGTTAGTTAGACCGAATCTTGAGATAGATCATGCTCGTATTCCTTATCATGAACGTGTAAAGAATCAAAAATACACTAAGGAATACGGGTATTTCTTAGACATGTTTAAACAACTTAAGATCAATTCCGTTAATCGAAGCCCTCAAGCATATGCCAAAATATGCTAAGTTTTTGAAAGATCTCCAGAAAGGGAAAGATAAGTTAGAGGAGCTTTCGAATGTTTCGTTAAATGCTGAATGCTCTGCTGTGGTGACAAACAAACTACAAGATAAACTCATAGATCCGGGTATCTTTACGATCCCGTATTTGTTTGGTGGTGATGTTCAGAATCACGCGTTAGCCGACCTTGGTGCTAGTATTAATTTGATGTCATATTTATTTAATGAAAAACTAGGCCTTAGTGATCTTAAAGCAACTCGCATGACCTTAGGCTTAGCTGATAAAACCGTTAAGTATCCCCAGGGAATAGTTGAAAATCTGCTTATAAAAGTTGATAAATTCGTTTTCCCAGTGGATTTTGTTGTGCTAGATATGGAAGCGGACGAAAATGTGCCTCTAATTTTAGGACATCCATTTTTGTGCACTGCTAAGGCCCTTGTAGTTGTTTTCTTAGGCACTATTACACTAAGAGTGGGTGAGGAAACAGTAGTCTTTGAAGTTAATAAGGCGAGAGGTTCGAGTGCTCATGTAGAGTCAGTAGCATCAGTCAGGGAAAGTGAAAATGGTGAGAGAGATGAGAATGAGGGGATGAGTGATCTTAGTCCAGAGGGGGTGCTAGGACCCAAGTGTGGGGATCCATCAGGTAGAAAGGCAGAGAAATTAGAAAAGAGAATATAATGGTTAGAATCAAAGATGGAAACACTGAGCAAAGCTCAGTGTGGGGATGGATATATTTTGAAAACATCTAGGTTCAAACCGCCTAATGATGAGTTTAGAGTTTGTTAGAGATATGAGGAAGTTTGGAGAGAACCAGGTAATCATTGGTATGATAGTGCTAGAGCCCGAGAGTTAGGGTACGGAGGTAAGCTGGGTCTATATGATCCTCCGTGAGTGGTAGAGAAGTTGAGAAATTAGGGTGATATCCCTTTTGTAGAATTTAGTTTGTTTGTCATGAGTTTGAGTTGTTATCATAGTTTTAGGTAGTTTTGTGTTTGCGTTTTTGTGTTTTGAGTTGTTTTGCAGGTAATCATGTCCGTAATGGAGTCAAGAATGCGAAGAAACGAAGTTCCAAAGTGGTTTCTAGTAAAAAAAATTGGGCTAGAAAGTGTTTTGCACGAGTTGGAAAGATTTGGGAGAAATTTCTAAGGCATGGAGGCAAAAAAAAAATAAGAAACTTTCTGTGAAAAAGGGCCCTTCGCATCACGCGAAGGGCAAATAGTAGTTGGTTCACGTAGCGCGATGAAAAGAAAGAAAAAACAAATATTTTAATGCCATCGCGCCACGCGTAGGCAAGAGAAGAACCCGTCGCATAGCGCGACGGAAGGTTAATTCTTGGCAGTTGGTTTCGTTGTCCGGTTTGTTCAGTTTCTTGCATCTAGTTCGTTTACAGTGCGTGTTTACTTGTATTTTGAGTCGTTTATTTTGTACTATGAGTCTAACTTAGTAGTTTTGAGTCAGTCTTTTGTTTCGAGTCGGTACTGATTTGGTTTTTGCTTGTTTTTGTTTATGCAGGTTTGAATTGTACCACCCGTATGCAATCTCCATTCGAGTGTGTTTTGGGCCTACTTATCAAATGTCAAGTCATTTACTAAGTGTGCTAGTTAGAGTCATA
Source organism: Helianthus annuus (assembly GCF_002127325.2). Classification (NCBI taxonomy): domain Eukaryota; kingdom Viridiplantae; phylum Streptophyta; class Magnoliopsida; order Asterales; family Asteraceae; genus Helianthus; species Helianthus annuus. The sequence continues at coordinate 60,693,861 of NC_035434.2, forward strand.
GCCGATCGCGAATGGAATGGAATGCTATACGATCGAGCTGGATTGGACGAGAGTTTTGGAGCTTATGTGTTATATAACCAGCTAAGTCCTTTTCAATTTGCCCTTAGTCCTTTTATTTCTAATTTATTTTAGTCTTTTGAGTGGGTTTCCATCCTACATTGAGGGCAATGTAGAGTTTAAGTGTGGGGATGGGAAACTATCGTTCATGTCTTAATGGTTGAGTCGTTTGAGTAATAAAAAAATTGAAAAATACAAAAAAATTAAAAAATCCAAAAAATTGAAAAATTAGAAAATGTTCCTATTAGAGAAGATTTGCAAATAAAAACGAAAAATGATAGAAAAGTCGAGCATGATAAGGGCTTGGAACTGGAGTTTGGGTTTCAGTGGATATGTATATTTGCAATCGCGGTTAATACGAGTTTAATTTGTTATAAAGTAATCTAATTTTTTAGCCTAGATTTTTGCTTTGACTATGATTCCGTTTGTATAGACTTTTTCGGGGACGAAAAAGAGTAAGTGTGGAGATATTTGATGTATTACAAAATACATCCATTTATCGTGTAAAGTTTGTATAATTTTCTTGTCATTTTCGTTAATTTCTAGTACGAATTAGTTACTTTGGTGAGTTTGTGTTTTACAGCGCTTGGTTGGTGAAATCAACTGAAAAGAGTGGAAAACGATCCAAACTATGCTAAAATCAAGTGCCGGAACATGAACGGATGATCGATAGATGAAAAGGAATAGAAAATGGAGTTTTTAAGTCCCTCGCGTGTCACGACGGGAATAACTGAGGTCTTTGCGTGTCGAGAGGCCTTTGATATTGACCGGTTGACTTTTGGCACGCCGCGTCGCGCGAAGAAGAAGGCATATCCCCTTCGTGTAGCGCGAAGGGGTGTTATTACGCGTCAGTGTTATATTTGGAGTTGGATTCTTATTCTAAACTATATATAAAAATCAATTAAACCCTAATCATGAATTTACTTCAACTTGGACGAATTCAGCTGAAATTTTAGCAACTTTGGAGCGGTTTTGAAGGCTTGAAGTTGCGGGTCAAAGTTTGGAAGCTTAGGAAGTCAACCGGGTCGTCTTATCACTATTCAGGTGTTCTTATTCTTCGTTTCTTACTTTTTGATCATGTTTCTAGTCATTAAAATTACTTCTTTTGAGCTTGTTTCTATGACTATTGTTGGCTAGATTTCTTTTACTGCCTAGACTGAGATGATGAGATTTTAAAGTTTTGATTTTTATTATGTTTAATTAATTATTTATGGAGTTTTACAAAAGTAGTCAGTTTGGTTTATTGGTTTAATGTGTTTGCATACTTAGTTTTGCTTAATTTTAGTTTATTGCTTCGTATGAATCTTGGTGGATGTCTTTCACATAATAGGTTCATGCTAAATTATAATTGATTTGTAATCTGTTTGGTTAATCGGCCTATATACCTTATAAGTGATATTTCGTAGTTAAGTGAGTCTAAGTGTTCTTACTAATTTCAATAGTTGTGAGGTACGAAATTATTGTTAGGTCTTCGTCATTAAATTGCTAGGTCGGGTCTTCGCGAGGAGTCTAAACTAGTTTCCTTAGTGATTGTTGTCCAACAAGTTAAACTGGAATTTTTTACCCAAAAAAAAGTTAAACTGGAATTCCAAATCTATCCTAGGTTTATAACCCGTAAGGGAGTGAATCGTATTAGGGTACTTTTGTAAACCTAGATAACTCGTGAGGGAGTCTAGTTAACCAGTAATCGTAACAGCCTTTTGAGTTTCATAAGTGTCTCATTGAGAAGGGTCGAGGGTCTTATTCGGTGTCTTGATAGGTTTAGAATATAAAGATCCCGGTTCCATAATAATTAATAAACATAATAAGTCATTACTATAATAATCTAGGAATCCAGTCTAGGCAGTTGTTTCCATCAACTGATTAAAATCCAAGTTAATTCGTCCTTTGTTAATTTTAGTTAATTAATTTAATTTGCAATTTTAGGATATTTAGAAACCTCCCCCCAACAATTATAAAAATGGTTAGGTCTAGATAGAGTCTAGTTAACGTAATTAGAGAGTCTCGTGGGTTCAATACTCGGACTTACTTTAGCTATACTGCACTGAACCTACACTTGCCGGTTGCGTGGTCTAAGTTTTAGAGAGTCTATCTTTATAAATTTAAAACTTAGCGTGTCTAGTTTAGGTTAATATTAGTTAGTTTTTATTTGACCACTTTTAGCACATCAAGCATAACCAATCCTTTATATATAGCATCCATGACTCTTTTTTTTATTATTATTGCAAAGGACAATCCTTGAGGATAAAACCTCAAGTCTCTATACTCAAGCTGTCACAACCCCCGTCCTCTAACAACCCAGGAGCGGGCGACCGTGAGCCAGTTTCAGTGGTATCGGTGTTTATCAATTTGGTAGCGGAAAATTTCATCAGGACTGTAGTTAGGAAATAGGTTATCAGAGTTAAACACCAAAAATATTTAAAATAAAGAAATGGGATAAAACCCAAATTTCTCTGATAATATATTTATAAGTGGGACAAAACCCGATTTTTCATTTTGATACATTTATGGGGAATAATCCCAATTATTGAAAACAATTCTCCGTTTTAATTAGGTAACTTTTATTGCCACTTTTCTAAGCCTTCAGTGCTCTCCAGCTGGCTTTTATTGGCTTCACACTAAGTTACCTGAAACACGTGTTTTAAAACATTTTATCAGCAAGAAATACTAGTGAGTGGATCCCAGTTTAATCAAAGCAGGTTTTATCTGTCTACACCATTGAGGGCGTTCACGCAATTACATTTTTTTCCAAGTCATATCAATTACCACCCACGGTACTGTCGTTCCGACTTATGGTCATGTTACTCCTCGCAAGGCAGTAACAAATTTTGTATACAAAACCCCAAATATAACGACGATAATTGTATTGATGTGTGTAAAATGCAACATATAAATCACATCAATTAAGGCATAAAACTAACCCTTTTTAAGTACTAATGTTGGAAAAAGAGTGTTTTTGTCTTCCTTTTGTATTTTCAGGATGAAATGAGCTCAAAATCACAAAAGAAGCAAAAAGACAACTAATTCTAGCATAAATACAAGAAAAGGAATAAAAGTAGACTGCCCGGACCCTCAACGGCACCTCCCAAGGCAAAGAAGAGAAAACAGAAGACTGAACACGCCCCGTGTCCAGCGAACACGGGGCCGTGCCCAAGAAGCAACAGAAAAGACAAACCAGTAGAAGCTTCCATTGCCCACCACGGGGTCGTGTCCAGCGGGCACGGGGGCGTGGTGAAAGTACAGCAGGCGCATTAATTGTAATTGCGAATTACAATTAATGAAGAGAGAGAATGTCAGACGGGCACGGGGCCGTGTCCAGCGGACACGGGGCCGTGCCCAGCCTTCTGTTCAGCCTATAAATAGGAGTGCTTGGTTTCATTCCATCCCATCCCTTGGCACACCACCTCTCTCACACTTCATCCACCACCCACCACCACCATAACACCATCATCCACCACCATCATCCATTGTCCATCATAGAGTGTGTGAGTCGTCTCGGGATCCAAGATTGATCGTAAGAGTTCTTGACAATCAAGGCCATGTTTGCCTAAGTCTCTTACATCACTTGGTGAAGACAAGTGTTTAGTATAATACTTTTTATTTTTAATCTTTTGCACTTTTTATTTGGTTTTGTATTAATGACTTTAATAACTAGTTACTTATGTTGAAGGTGATCTTTCCTTATCGTTTGTCCGTGGTGTCTTGGCATTATTTTACTGTCTATATAAAATAAAAGATTTTCACCATTCATATCTCCACGGTCTATATGGAGGTATGTTGGCTACCTGGTCGGGGGTTAAGGGAACGGTTTGGTAAGGGTCTTGCCCTTGTTCAGCGTTTAGAGGTCCTGCTTGGGACCTGGGTCAAATTTAGTAGGATCTCCTTCAATGCCCATAGGTATTGGATGGCGGGGATCCAAACTCTTTGACCCCCTCATAAGTTAACTACTATTAATACTATAACCCGGCTATTTAGGACTGTATCCCTGCTGACTCAGACTACTTAGCCGAGGGTAACGTCACCGCCGAAAGCGGGGCCTACCACAATTTGCATTAATAACTTAATTCATTATCTTTCAATAATCCGACCCTTTAGGATTGTATCCTTGCTGACTCAAACTACTGGGTTGAGGGTAACGTCGCCTTCAAAAGAGGGGCCTACTACAATAACTAAGATAATCTCTTAAACAAGTGCAAAAGTGCGAAAATAATCAAAGGTTATACTAACACACGTTTCGGATCCAAGTGATTCATCTTGTCTATCTGTTTTTATTTTATTTTATTTTTCAGCATTTAGTTAGTTTTTATTTTTCTTAGTTTAAAACATTTTTCTCACTTTTTGATTTGATTAGACGTTGAGGATAAACCGGTATTAAAAGCTCTTGTGTCCTTGGACGACCTCGGTATCTTACCAACACTATACTACGTCCACGATGGGTGCACTTGCCCATATGTGTGTTTAGTGTTAGTAAATATCGTGTTTTATAAATTTAAAACTTGGCTAAAAGTGTAAAAAAAAAGGGCTTAAATATACATCTAAAATATATACACACCAACACACATCAAGTTTTTGGCGCCGTTGCCGGGGACACAAGGATTTTAAGAAAGTTAGGAATCAACGGCCTAATCATACATTTATTTTTTCTTTAATTTTTAGGATTTTTTTTTTCGTAGATTTTCAGCTTCTGCAGAGCTCAGCACGGGGCCGTGCCTGGTCGGACACGGGCCGTGCTCAGCATCGTCACTGGCAGTTTTTGTTTTCCAAGTTACAGAAGGCTGACCACGGGGCCGTGCCGGTGCAACACGGGGCCGTGTCCAACTTCCAGTAACTGGGATCTGGAAAACAATCACTGAAATTCCGACCACGGTGTGACACCTGTGTCACTTCAACCATCAAACAAATGCCAAACCAAGGAAATATTGTATTTCATACTTGGGATTTTTATAAATATGTGTATGCTTTGCACATATCAATTCTTGTTCAATTTCATACTCTACAACGCTTTCTGGAGAATTATACGCAAACTGGTGCATAAACGTACTCAATTTAATGCGACAAATACTCCGGGAGACCATCATACACTTAACATACCTTAAATAACCTTTACATAACTTAGAAATAAGTTTTGAAGGCTTTGGAATGGCAAAAACAAACTTTTGGATCATTCAGGGACTAAAAGTGTCAAAAAGTGCATAAGTTTGCACTTTCGCGCATAACTCACGTTCTGAATACATCCGGACATCCAAAAATTTATGTAAGCATCCTTATATTATGCCTTAGTGTTTGGCATGAGAAAAATCCATTTGTCGCGTCATTTGGATCGTCTTTCACGCTTATGCGCATTCCGTCGTAATTAAGCGAACATCGCGATCGTACGGCCAAACAAACCGACATCCGACATATTTTTGGGCATGTTTCATGTCCACAATGTTTAGGCATCATTTTAGGGCCTTAAAGATGGCTTTACAGGTCATGAAAGGGCTGGAAATGGCTTAAAAACGCAACAGGGGCCAAATATGTAAATTCTGCAAGTGGTGCAGATCAGAGGGGCCAGGCGGCCCGCGTAAGGTTTGCCCAAATGTGTAGGCGGGCCGCGTAAGGATGTCTGACAGAAGATTTTGCATTTAATGCAGAATTTGGCCTTTCGTTCGATCAAGGGGCGATGCCTTTTCACCCAAATGAAGGGCCAAGGGCCAAGTTCAGTGTATTTAACCCCTGGACACATGTACGCACGAGATCAAGGCACGATATTCGATAAAACGATCCTAACGGTTCCACCTTTCCTATAAATACCCCCCCCCCCTTTAGTGTAAAAATCACAAAATCAGATCTTAAGGCTCTAAGGTGGAACCGTTGTTTCATACCTGAGCTATTTGATCTTGATTAGCACTCGGGGACCCTCCGTAAGTCTTCTTTCGTTCTTTTATTCGCTTTTCGAGTCCGAAAGTCAACGTTTTGTTGACTTTCTGCATTGACCAGCTTTTGGTCAATGTGAAGTTCATGGAACTTCATAACGTGAGCGTGATCACGATGGTTATGGTCCATAGTGACCATACCTACTGATTACCACGTTATCTAGGCTCAGTGACGAGTCGTAGTTTCGGCCAAAATGCGCATTCTTGCGTATTTTGTAACCAAACTACTCGTGGGCATCAAAGCCGTTTGTTTTGATGCCAAACCTGTTTCTAAACTTAGTTAAGCATGTTCTAACATGCTTAGCTCGTCACTTTTAGTTTAGTGCTTATATAGGGTCGTAAGGTAAGCGATTTAAACCATCGCTTATACTTTCGAACCCGACCCATTTGGTCGGTCATTAGGACCCGACCAAACACATTAGGTGACCATAGCTATAACCTTCCGAGGTTATACCGTGTGGTCGCAATGTTAGGCGTTCCGAACGCGTTCTACGCGAACGACGCGTTAGGGTAGCATAAGCTACCTAAACGGGTGGTGATGGACCGTAAGCACTTAGATTAGGTTTCATTTTAGTATGTAGGCTTTGCTAAGCCATATTACACGAGTCTCCATACTCGTTTGGTTTACGAACCCGCGTACTGTCCGATCCTTCTGATTTGGTCCGGTATATTAACATAAGCTACCTATTAGGTGCCGTTGATATTCCGTGATCTTTAGCATTATCCGGTTATTATACAAGGAATCCAAAGCAATCTCAGGTGAGTACATAGTTCCCCTCTTTTACTGTTTTCTGAACTGTTTTGGGGTGAAGCATGTGTACCTATCTGTTATTTTCATGATTTCAAAGTATAATTGATTATACATGATAGTATTTATCTTTTGACAAACTAAATGACTATCTATGGTTTAAACACTGATTTCTCAAAAATTACAAAAGTAATTGTTGGAATAGTACTTATTTTGTTCACCAGACCGATTGGTAGTATGATATAGCGCTATAGGACTAGACACCCCATTCCTGTTGTCATGGAATGTCTGAAACCAATTCGTTTCTCCATCCAAATAGGGATTTCCTTTGTGGTATCCCTATAGTCTCAAAGGTGTAGTTTGATGCACCAGGTCTGAATGAATTCTTAAATCGCACCTTTAAAGTATATTTTGATATACTCCCAAAAAGTATAGTTTGATATACTCTCATGTGTGGTATTGTACAGAACCAACATATATTTTGTAATCATCCAAAGCATATTATGATATGTTACTTACATAACTAAAACATAGTTTAATATGTTATTTATCACATCCAAAGCATATACTGATATGTTAGTTACAAAACTAAAACATGGTTTAATGTGTTATTTATAAATCCAAGGTATACTTGTAATATACTACTGAAAACTATTATTTTGAACAACTAAAGTATATTTAATATACTATCTATCAAACGATTTGGTTTTGGTTAGTGTTTAGATAACGGAACGAGTGTAATATGATGAAAACATGGTAGATACGCCGCTGGTACTTCTTATATATAAGTGTTTTCATTGCATTACATATCGTGGCGTTATTTAGTACACATGGGTTAACAATATTGGGACTGAAATATATTTTAATATATTACTTATTCAACTTTCTTAAAACCAAGGTATATTTTATATATACCATAAACGTTTTATTAAAACATTGTTTTTCAAACAACTTAACTTATACAAACTCATTTTACATGGTTATTCAGTTAACCATACATTATTCTCTTATTTATACATATCATCTGATCCTATCGTTTTTCAAATGATTTACAAGACAAAGCAAATTTACAAAGTTCATGACTAAACATTTTCTTAAACATAAGTCATGAACTCCGTTTTCACAAAACCTATGTATCTCACAGGCATTTTTATGCTGACGTACCTATTTTTACACATGTTTCAGGTGCTGTCTTGAGATGATTGTTGATGCATGCTACATTTAGGATGGACTCGTGCCTTAGCAACTTTAAAACTTGGAAGATCATAGTTGTACTTATGTGATTGTAGTAGAACAACAAGTTCATTAAATCAATAAAACAATATTTAAATTTCCATGTGTTATGAAACAATGATTCTGTTACAACACTCCCCGACGTTTCCGCCACGTTTTGTTGTTACACGTGGTCGGGGTGTGACAGAAAAGTTGGTATCAGAGCTCATGGTTATAGGGAATTAGATTATTAGTAATGCTTTGACCTAGTCTATAACCTTCCTAGGACCCTAACGCGAGTTTACTTGCGTTTAGTCATAAAACAACACCGTCACCTATCCTTAGGCGACGACCGCAACAAGAACATAAATTTCAAAACCGCTTTGAAGACTAATCATCTGTTCTAGGATGATTGATTACTAGGTTTTGAACCCTCTGTTATAAGGTTTTGAACCCCTTTGAATTTTCAAAACTCTCGTCAAAGTTGGTCTAAATATTGTAAACACATGCAAACTGGAAGGGTGGGTGCCTGTACCCTGAGTTTTCTGTCTAAGGCTAGAGTGTTCGTACAAATCCACATAATCGGACCAGTCACTCTTACCTGGGAACTCTTGGGGTGAGTGTCCACTTATAGGCGAGCATGTCTTCGCGATACATTATTTTTGACCTATTTGCTTTGATTAATCACCAGGTCGTTTGTTGCTTTGTAGTAACAGACAGACGGCCACTATCCTTGCTTTCATCAGATTTGTTTCATCTCATTCTTTTCGTCTAATTCTCTCACTCGTTTCCTCTCATGTTTCCTCTTTTAGAATGCCTCCTCGACGCGACAATCAGATGGCGAATGCCGAACTGGCGGAAATCATCGCGCAACAAATGGCTGCTGCCTTCCCAATTCTTTATGCTCAAATAACTCAAGCCATCAACAACAACAATGCTCCATGCAATTTCAAGATTTTTAACTCAGCTAAACCGCTCAAGTTCAATGGTTCTGAGGGAGCAACTGGTCTTCTTCAATGGTTCGAGAGCATTGAGAATACTTTCCGTCACGTTCAGTGTCCTGAAAATCGCAAGGTCGAGTTTTCTTCGAGTGTGTTTCAGAAGAGGGCTCTTACATGGTGGAACGGGGTTATGAGAGACCGCGGTGCAGAGGTTGCATTAGCACAGACTTGGGCCGAGCTTAGGGCTCTTATGATGAAGGAGTTCTGTCCTCGTCATGAGCTTAGGGCTCTAGAAAGGGAATTTGATGATTTAAAGCAAGACAGTGGGGAACATCGAGCCTATACTGATCGCTATGAGGAATTGAGCTTGTTATGCCCTACTATGGTTACGCCTCTGGATAAGGCGATTGAGAAATACATTGATGGGCTTCCTGACGTAGTTCAGGACATCGTTACTGGCAGCAACCCTACTACTGTCAGACAAGCCATTGAATTAGCTGCCACTCTGACTGAATCCCAAATCAGGAAGCACAAGCTGTTTCGGAAGGGCGACTTAAGACCATCTGACAAGACTGCTCATGTGGAAACAAAGGAAGAAAGTGCTGAGGTGCCCAAGAAGAAAAAGCGCAAAGCCTCTCAAAGCTACGCTGTAACTGCTCAAGACAAACAAGTTGCACCAAACCAGCCAACACAACCTCGTAAAAGACAAAACTATGTTGGTACTGCACCGTTGTGCAACAAATGCAACCGTCATCATCTAGAGCAAGAGCAGTGTCACAAATGTACCCACTGTGGGCGGTTGGGACATTTGATCAATGTTTGTCGTTATGCAAATCAAGCTGCTGCAAACCCTGCTGCTGTTCAAGCACAGTTCCCTCCAGGGTCATGTTATAACTGTGGTGACCTTACCCACTACAGGAACAATTGCCCAAGGCTTGTTAACATACCTCCAGCGCGTGGACGAGTGTTCAACATCAATGAGGCAAACATGAACAATGATGCAGCAGTGAACAATTAGTGTTTTGTATTACCTTAGTTGCTATCTTTTGACACTTCAAGACAATTCCGTTGTTACATAAATAAAGATTTGTTGTTTTTATTTCTGCAAAATTTATGCGTTTGTGTGAATGCTTGATGCAACTTTATGATGTCAACCCAAAGACAAACTACTCGTATGGTACTGTCATATTATGATCACTTGTGATCTCCCCAAGAACCTTAAACTCTCGTTTCTTTTAAGAAACAAAGTCAAACACTTATTGAGAATCCCTCTATCTTTATAGATAGATCTTCATAAATCGTTAAAGTGCCAAATGAAATCCATAGGTTGGATTCCTAGTGTGCCTTAATATCCATACCTAAGGATAACAAAATAAAGAATCAAGTTAACTAAATTTGTGCTTATGTATTTTCTTACATGTTTTGTGGTTGTATGTGATCCATCCAAATCCTCATAGAATCTTTCATATCTTCATACGAGAGATTCATAATGGGATATCCAAAGATACTATCTTAAACCCTTAATGGATTTCAACAGTGTAGTTAAGTCCCTCGGGTTATAAAGTATTATTCTATAATTGGACCTCTTGAAAGGTCTGCTTAAACAGATTGATTTTGAAAATCTGATTAGAAATATCATGTGATGATATAAAAATGATCCCTTAAGCGGTCTATTTAAAGGGATCGTACGACGGTCTAGTTAAGAAGATCATGTGTTGATCTAGTTAAAAAGATCGTTCGTTGATCGAATTAAAAGGATCCTTTGGTGGTCTAGTCAAATCGCTTCATATTTATTCAAGTAATTTTTCCTACGGATTATGAAATGGACTGTGCGGACTGTGCAAGGAATTACGTAATTATGGAGGCCTACATAATTATGGAATTCAGTGCACAGGAACCACAGGAAGTTTCATCATGTGTTAAGACCTAGTGACAAGAATAATGATACGGGAGAAGTCTCGGACCTCGACCAATGTCATTTATTCTCACATTCCCCCAATTCTGATCTCAATCACACACCAAGTTTTCCTATGATAAGCCTTCATAAGAAACGTTCGTCAATCAGTAGTTCAAAATTTCATGTTTTACTATTTCAAGGAATTCACTCTGAGGGTTAACAAATTCGCTAAGAATCCTAACATGGCCCAGGGTTTTACCTAAGGGTTCAATGGATCTATTATAAGGCGAAACCTTCACAGCTGTCCTCACGAGTTTCCTCTAGAATTAAATTTCGGGACGAAATTTCCTAAAGTAGGGGAGACTGTGACACCTGTGTCACTTCAACCATCAAACAAATGCCAAACCAAGGAAATATTGTATTTCATACTTGGGATTTTTATAAATATGTGTATGCTTTGCACATATCAATTCTTGTTCAATTTCATACTCTACAACGCTTTCTGGAGAATTATACGCAAACTGGTGCATAAACGTACTCAATTTAATGCGACAAATACTCCGGGAGACCATCATACACTTAACATACCTTAAATAACCTTTACATAACTTAGAAATAAGTTTTGAAGGCTTTGGAATGGCAAAAACAAACTTTTGGATCATTCAGGGACTAAAAGTGTCAAAAAGTGCATAAGTTTGCACTTTCGCGCATAACTCACGTTCTGAATACATCCGGACATCCAAAAATTTATGTAAGCATCCTTATATTATGCCTTAGTGTTTGGCATGAGAAAAATCCATTTGTCGCGTCATTTGGATCGTCTTTCACGCTTATGCGCATTCCGTCGTAATTAAGCGAACATCGCGATCGTACGGCCAAACGAACCGACATCCGACATATTTTTGGGCATGTTTCATGTCCACAATGTTTAGGCATCATTTTAGGGCCTTAAAGATGGCTTTACAGGTCATGAAAGGGCTGGAAATGGCTTAAAAACGCAACAGGGGCCAAATATGTAAATTCTGCAAGTGGTGCAGATCAGAGGGGCCAGGCGGCCCGCGTAAGGTTTGCCCAAATGTGTAGGCGGGCCGCGTAAGGATGTCTGACAGAAGATTTTGCATTTAATGCAGAATTTGGCCTTTCGTTCGATCAAGGGGCGATGCCTTTTCACCCAAATGAAGGGCCAAGGGCCAAGTTCAGTGTATTTAACCCCTGGACACATGTACGCACGAGATCAAGGCACGATATTCGATAAAATGATCCTAACGGTTCCACCTTTCCTATAAATACCCCCCCCTTTAGTGTAAAAATCACAAAATCAGATCTTAAGGCTCTAAGGTGGAACCGTTGTTTCATACCTGAGCTATTTGATCTTGATTAGCACTCGGGGACCCTCCGTAAGTCTTCTTTCGTTCTTTTATTCGCTTTTCGAGTCCGAAAGTCAACGTTTTGTTGACTTTCTGCATTGACCAGCTTTTGGTCAATGTGAAGTTCATGGAACTTCATAACGTGAGCGTGATCACGATGGTTATGGTCCATAGTGACCATACCTACTGATTACCACGTTATCTAGGCTCAGTGACGAGTCGTAGTTTCGGCCAAAATGCGCATTCTTGCGTATTTTGTAACCAAACTACTCGTGGGCATCAAAGCCGTTTGTTTTGATGCCAAACCTATTTCTAAACTTAGTTAAGCATGTTCTAACATGCTTAGCTCGTCACTTTTAGTTTAGTGCTTATATAGGGTCGTAAGGTAAGCGATTTAAACCATCGCTTATACTTTCGAACCCGACCCATTTGGTCGGTCATTAGGACCCGACCAAACACATTAGGTGACCATAGCTATAACCTTCCGAGGTTATACCGTGTGGTCGCAATGTTAGGCGTTCCGAACGCGTTCTACGCGAACGACGCGTTAGGGTAGCATAAGCTACCTAAACGGGTCGTGATGGACCGTAAGCACTTAGATTAGGTTTCATTTTAGTATGTAGGCTTTGCTAAGCCATATTACACGAGTCTCCATACTCGTTTGGTTTACGAACCCGCGTACTGTCCGATCCTTCCGATTTGGTCTGGTATATTAACATAAGCTACCTATTAGGTGCCGTTGATATTCCGTGATCTTTAGCATTATCCGGTTATTATACAAGGAATCCAAAGCAATCTCAGGTGAGTACATAGTTCCCCTCTTTTACTGTTTTCTGAACTGTTTTGGGGTGAAGCATGTGTACCTATCTGTTATTTTCATGATTTCAAAGTATAATTGATTATACATGATAGTATTTATCTTTTGACAAACTAAATGACTATCTATGGTTTAAACACTGATTTCTCAAAAATTACAAAAGTAATTGTTGGAATAGTACTTATTTTGTTCACCAGACCGATTGGTAGTATGATATAGCGCTATAGGACTAGACACCCCATTCCTGTTGTCATGGAATGTCTGAAACCAATTCGTTTCTCCATCCAAATAGGGATTTCCTTTGTGGTATCCCTATAGTCTCAAAGGTGTAGTTTGATGCACCAGGTCTGAATGAATTCTTAAATCGCACCTTTAAAGTATATTTTGATATACTCCCAAAAAGTATAGTTTGATATACTCTCATGTGTGGTATTGTACAGAACCAACATATATTTTGTAATCATCCAAAGCATATTGTGATATGTTACTTACATAACTAAAACATAGTTTAATATGTTATTTATCACATCCAAAGCATATACTGATATGTTAGTTACAAAACTAAAACATGGTTTAATGTGTTATTTATAAATCCAAGGTATACTTGTAATATACTACTGAAAACTATTATTTTGAACAACTAAAGTATATTTAATATACTATCTATCAAACGATTTGGTTTTGGTTAGTGTTTAGATAACGGAACGAGTGTAATATGATGAAAACATGGTAGATACGCCGCTGGTACTTCTTATATATAAGTGTTTTCATTGCATTACATACCGTGGCGTTATTTAGTACACATGGGTTAACAATATTGGGACTGAAATATATTTTAATATATTACTTATTCAACTTTCTTAAAACCAAGGTATATTTTATATATACCATAAACGTTTTATTAAAACATTGTTTTTCAAACAACTTAACTTATACAAACTCATTTTACATGGTTATTCAGTTAACCATACATTATTCTCTTATTTATACATATCATCTGATCCTATCGTTTTTCAAATGATTTACAAGACAAAGCAAATTTACAAAGTTCATGACTAAACATTTTCTCAAACATAAGTCATGAACTCCGTTTTCACAAAACCTATGTATCTCACAGGCATTTTTATGCTGACGTACCTATTTTTACACATGTTTCAGGTGCTGTCTTGAGATGATTGTTGATGCATGCTACATTTAGGATGGACTCGTGCCTTAGCAACTTTAAAACTTGGAAGATCATAGTTGTACTTATGTGATTGTAGTAGAACAACAAGTCCATTAAATCAATAAAACAATATTTAAATTTCCATGTGTTATGAAACAATGATTCTGTTACAACACTCCCCGACGTTTCCGCCACGTTTTGTTGTTACACGTGGTCGGGGTGTGACACACGGGCCGTGTTCGCTCAACACGGGGCCGTGGTGAACCTTCTGACCAACATTCTTTTCTGTTTTTATTGCAGGACTTGGAACCCGACGCCAACCTCACGTAGTGTATGAGCTCCAGTTCCAATAAAGACATAAAAGAACCACTAGAAGAACCCGAACGCTTTCTCAGAAAAAGGTTAAAAGCCAAAAACCAAGAGAAGGTTTTGGGTGATCCACCTCCAATGGCGGACCAACGTACCCTTATGGATTATCTACGACCCACCGTAGGTAATCTAGGCGCCGCTATCAATGCTCCGAATGTCGAAGCCAATAACTTCGAACTTCGGCCACATTTGATACAAATGCTCTAAAACTCCGCAACCTTCCACGGGCTTGCGGACGAGGATCCCCATCTACATATAACTAATTTCTTGGAAATATGTGATACCTTTCGGATCAATGGAGCATCAAACGACGCCATCCGCCTCCGTATGTTTCCCTTCTCACTAAAAGACCGAGCGAAAGCTTGGCTCAACGCCCTCCCAGCTGGATCGGTAAACACCTGGGATGAACTAGCCCAAAAATTTCTATATAAGTATTTCCCTCCTGCTAAAACTGCTAAGTTAATGGCTGAAATTAATACATATTCACAAGAGGACGAGGAATCCTTATATGAAACTTGGGAAAGGTTCAAGGAGCTATTACGCAAGTGTCCCCATCACGGCCTCGCAATATGGCAACAAGTATCCACTTTCTATAATGGATTGTTGCCACACACTAGGCAGACACTTGATTCTAGCTCCGGGGGACTTTTAGGTAATCGACGCCCACACGAAATATATAATCAAATTGAGGAAATTGCTCAAACCAATTTTCAATGGCACACCCCCCGGGGAAATAAGTCTATCGCCCCGGGCGCCCATAAGGTCGATGAAAGCACTTCTTTACAAGCCCAAATCGAGGCCCTTTCTTCAAAGATAAAAAAATTGGAAATGACAAAAACAGTCTCGGTTATGGCTTGTGAAGGGTGTGGTGGGTCACATGAAAATTGGAGTTGCATGAAAGAAACAGACGATCAACAAGAAATGGTAAACTACATTGATAATAGACCTAGGCCGTCGGGTCCCCCAATGGGAACTTACAACCAAGGATGGCGAAACCACCCAAACCTTGGTTGGAGGGAACCCGACAATAGTAGTAACTAACAAACCCAACGAACAAACTTTCAGCAACCAAGAAATGAGTCACAAAATTTCACTCAACAAAGTGGACGAGAAAGGCTCGAAGATACGGTATCTCGCCTCGTCTCCGACACTGATAAGAAAAACTCAGAAAGATTTCTACAATTAGAATCAAATTTTAGAAATCAACAAGCTAGTATTCAAAACATAGAAAAACAATTAAATCAAATAGCTCAAAATTTTTCCGAGAGACCGCAAGGCGTATTACCTAGCAATACCGAAACAAACCCAAAAGCACAAGTTCACCTCATCACACTACGGAACCGCACCGTAGGGCCTGCAGAAGTGCTGCCACCAACAGAGGAAACAGTACCCACACCTCTGCAGGAAAAGGACTCCCCTCCGTCACCAGAGCCTACCAAGGCTCCTCGAGTTCCATACCCCGGTAGGTTAATTCGTCAAAAGACCAATGAGCAATTCGCCAAGTTCGAAAGTCTGTTAAAACAATTGCATGTCAATATTCCTTTTATCGAAGTCCTAACTCAAATGCCCAAGTACTCTAAGTTCATGAGGGACTTCCTTACACATAAAAAGAAAATTGAAAACTTGCAATTAGTCAATTTAGGCGAAGAATGCGCTGCCCTCGTACTCAATAAACTTCCCCAAAAGAAAATCGATCCTGGAAGCTTCACGATTCCTTGCTTAATAGGGGAATCACCCGTTCGTAATGCCTTAGCCGACCTTGGGGCTAGCATTAACCTCATGCCCTCATCAATGTTCAAAAGACTCGGCTTAGGAACCACAAGCCCTACAAAAATGAGCATACAATTAGCCGATCGATCCGTCAAATTCCCACAAGGTGTCATCGAGAATGTCTTGGTAAAGGCAAGCAGATTCGTTTATCCAGCTGACTTTGTCATACTCGATATGGAGGAAGACAATGAGGTCCCCCTTATACTAGGGAGACCCTTCCTTGCCACCGCCCAAGCAGTGGTGGATATGAATGATGGGACACTCACCTTGAGGTACGGGGATGATGAAGTGAAGTTCGGGGTTGGGAAGAAAATAGAGGACGACGACCCGGTCAATTACATGAAGGTTATTGATTCAAGCTTGGATGCTGCTCTTCGACGGTGTAACATGGGACGCCAGACATCCCACTCAGAAAACATATAACCTCGCATTGGGTCTAGCCAAGGACCCTTATAAACGTGGCGCACCACGGAGGCATTCCGCGGAACTATCCTTAGTTTAGTTTAATCTTGTAGTTTTATTTTGCAGAACAAAACACACTCATGGTGGTAATGGATGAAAAGGGGAACGAGAAAAATGGACCCATGCACGAAGAACAGAGCAACCCGACACAAATCTCCATCACAGAAGGCTCAACACGGGCCGTGCCCAACCAACACGCCCCCGTGCTGAGCCACCTGCAGAAAAACACCCAGTTCAGGTAACTGGACACGGGCCGTGTTCAGCGGACACGCCCCCGTGTCCAGGCTTCTGTTTCAATTCTTTAATTTTTGTTACTGGCACTTGACCACGGGGCTGTGCCCGGTCACCACGGGGCCGTGTCCAGGATGCCAGTAACATAAATCTTTGCTTTTTAACCTACTTTTACACATTCTAATCAACCAAAAACCTTATTTTTGGACACATTGAGGACAATGTGTAATTTAAGTATGGGGGGATGCTAAAACCTTGAATTTTGCAAGTCCTAAATACAAGCCTTACACAAAACTCTATTGGAACCGCTAAACATCCCAAATTTTTTCAAAAACTTTTTCATTTTTTATCATTTACTTGTCTTAGTTTAAGTTGGGAATAACAAGTTCTAAAAAGGTTATATTTTTACAAATTTACAACCGATAGCGTCGTGATAACAAAGAACCAACATAAGAAAATTACGAAACGGCATAACAAGTCTAGTTAAAAATTCGATTATATATACTTGATCACATTAAAAACCCATTCCCACAAAAGTGAGTTTTGAGCCTTTATTGAGCATAAAGATATACATATTTAGATTAAATGCTCATTTTTCGTTTCTTGTGTGAATAGCCGCTTGGTTCTTACAACTCTAGAACTTGCCACGACGATACATTCCCGGTCCTTACCAACTTCAACCCAAGTAAATAAGTGATAGAGGCATTAGGACTAACCATATTTTTCTTTCTAAACCATTATTTTTCATTTTTTTTACCACCTACCCAAAATCCCCCTAGATAGCCCCTTTGAGCCTAAACCTTTCATTTCATTACCCCAAAACCCTTTTTACCCACCGAAAACCCTTTTTATTTTTCACCCTTTTATTTTAGTAACAAGCTCGGTTTTTCGTAAACTCGCCTTTTTATGTGATGAAAAAAAAATGATGAAGTCAAAAACAAACAAAAGCTATATAAAAGCTTGTTTGGAGAAATACTTCAAA
The DNA here is from genome assembly GCF_002127325.2 of Helianthus annuus. Lineage (NCBI taxonomy): Eukaryota > Viridiplantae > Streptophyta > Magnoliopsida > Asterales > Asteraceae > Helianthus > Helianthus annuus. Next base: position 60,711,794 of record NC_035434.2, read on the forward strand.
ATAAATAAAAAAAAAGTCACTAAAAACAAGGTATGTCACGAAAACCGACGCTTTTTACGATTTTCGCCCTTTTACTAACAACTAACCCAAACCACCCACCTTTAACCCAAGCCTAACCCTTCACCCAAAAAGTCCTCTTGATATTTACAAAGGTAAAAAGTTAAAAAGGAGGAGGATTGATTGCTTGGCAAGCCTATGGAAGGCGTAAGTTCCATGCCGCTCTCGAGTGATTCACTAAAAATTACACCTTCGGCCGAGTGTTGAGTGATCTCCCGTGAGGTATGTGAACTTGTATATAAATGGAATTTTAATAAGGCATGCTATGCCCAAATAAGTAATTTATCTTATGAAACGTTCAAAATAAATCATAACGAATAGGATTGTAAATAAATAAAAATAAAACTTACAAAGACCTTGGATTCCCGACACTCTAGGACAAGCTAAAAACTTTCTCTTCTACCTATTCCATTTGGGAGTGTAAGCCACATTTAAAATGCAACATATAAATGCAACATATAAATCACATCAATTAAGGCATAAAACTAACCCTTTTTAAGTACTAATGTTGGAAAAAGAGTGTTTTTGTCTTCCTTTTGTATTTTCAGGATGAAATGAGCTCAAAATCACAAAAGAAGCAAAAAGACAACTAATTCTAGCATAAATACAAGAAAAGGAATAAAAGTAGACTGCCCGGACCCTCAACGGCACCTCCCAAGGCAAAGAAGAGAAAACAGAAGACTGAACACGCCCCGTGTCCAGCGAACACGGGGCCGTGCCCAAGAAGCAGCAGAAAAGACAAACCAGTAGAAGCTTCCATTGCCCACCACGGGGCCGTGTCCAGCGGGCACGGGGGCGTGGTGAAAGTACAGCAGGCGCATTAATTGTAATTGCGAATTACAATTAATGAAGAGAGAGAATGTCAGACGGGCACGGGGCCGTGTCCAGCGGACACGGGGCCGTGCCCAGCCTTCTGTTCAGCCTATAAATAGGAGTGCTTGGTTTCATTCCATCCCATCCCTTGGCACACCACCTCTCTCACACTTCATCCACCACCCACCACCACCATAACACCATCATCCACCACCATCATCCATTGTCCATCATAGAGTGTGTGAGTCGTCTCGGGATCCAAGATTGATCGTAAGAGTTCTTGACAATCAAGGCCATGTTTGCCTAAGTCTCTTACATCACTTGGTGAAGACAAGTGTTTAGTATAATACTTTTTATTTTTAATCTTTTGCACTTTTTATTTGGTTTTGTATTAATGACTTTAATAACTAGTTACTTATGTTGAAGGTGATCTTTCCTTATCGTTTGTCCGTGGTGTCTTGGCATTATTTTACTGTCTATATAAAATAAAAGATTTTCACCATTCATATCTCCACGGTCTATATGGAGGTATGTTGGCTACCTGGTCGGGGGTTAAGGGAACGGTTTGGTAAGGGTCTTGCCCTTGTTCAGCGTTTAGAGGTCCTGCTTGGGACCTGGGTCAAATTTAGTAGGATCTCCTTCAATGCCCATAGGTATTGGATGGCGGGGATCCAAACTCTTTGACCCCCTCATAAGTTAACTACTATTAATACTATAACCCGGCTATTTAGGACTGTATCCCTGCTGACTCAGACTACTTAGCCGAGGGTAACGTCACCGCCGAAAGCGGGGCCTACCACAATTTGCATTAATAACTTAATTCATTATCTTTCAATAATCCGACCCTTTAGGATTGTATCCTTGCTGACTCAAACTACTGGGTTGAGGGTAACGTCACCTTCAAAAGAGGGGCCTACTACAATAACTAAGATAATCTCTTAAACAAGTGCAAAAGTGCGAAAATAATTAAAGGTTATACTAACACACGTGTCGGATCCAAGAGATTCATCTTGTCTATCTGTTTTTATTTTATTTTATTTTTCAGCATTTAGTTAGTTTTTATTTTTCTTAGTTTAAAACATTTTTCTCACTTTTTGATTTGATTAGACGTTGAGGATAAACCGGTATTAAAAGCTCTTGTGTCCTTGGACGACCTCGGTATCTTACCAACACTATACTACGTCCACGATGGGTGCACTTGCCCATATGTGTGTTTAGTGTTAGTAAATATCGTGTTTTATAAATTTAAAACTTGGCTAAAAGTGTAAAAAAAGGGGCTTAAATATACATCTAAAATATATACACACCAACACACATCAGTATCCTTACAAATACTCAATAACTTTTTAATATATAATTAATCGTATGAGGTTTTCTAAAAACAATTTGCAAAAAGGAGATTACTCACAAAAAGGTTTACACAAAAAGAAGGATCACTCACATTGCTATTATAGGTCTTTCCTTTGTGACTTCTTGGTTATAATCTAATTAAATAAACAATGCACACGTGTTAGTATAATAACCCAATATTTACATTACTAATACTCTACCCGAGACGGCATTCCAACGACTACGTCGGGCAGAACCTCGACAGCCGTTACGAAACCCTGGATCAATCGGGCAGCGTATCTAATACGTAACCGGGGTTATGATACTTACAACGAGGTAGAGCTTCGCTATTTAGGGGGTATAATACCCGGGTATATGGCCTACACTACAGAATTGAGAGAGAGATAAGAATTCTGAACGATGTCCAAATGAATCCGATCGACCAAATTTATACGGCTGCTCACTGAGTCCCTCGCGCCCCCCGACGGAAATCAAAGGGGCCGTCGCGCCCCGCCAGGGCCAAAAGGCGGCGGCTGGTGTGCTGAGTCACCGGGGTGTCTTGACGCGTGTCCCGGCACATGTCACACTGTGGCTCCGCCACTTATCACTCGGTCGCGGCCTAGCTTAAGGGGAGTCTGTCGTGCCCCGCGACAGACTTAAAATATTGTTTTTATTTTTATTTTATTAATTTAAATATATTTCGGGCCTATTTTTCGCATACTGGGTGTATTTAGGAACGTATAGGGACAATTTAAATTATATTAGGGGTGTCGGAAGTATTTTAGGAGGGCTGTTATATCCTCTCCACCTGGTTTTAAATCTCGTCCTTGAGATTTGAGCTATTATATTTTCTTGGAGATATATCAGGTCTCGTAGATATTAGAAACAGTGTCTTTGGGAAGCATTCAACGGATGGTAGTTCTGAATCTTCGTCTGTTGGGTAGAAATTTGGCAAAAGTAACTCATTTGGTCTTGAGATAGTGCAAGAAGATAATTCAAGTTAGTACGAGATTAAGTTATGTAGATAATGGATGAAAGTCCTTCAAGTGATTTTTGTTAAAAGTTTTTCTATAGAAAGGGGTAGTCAGATTTGTTAAAAGAAGAAAGTCAAATTCCAAGTAGGTTGGACCATTTATTAATTGAGTAGAACCCGTAGTTTATCAGCTATAATTAAAAGAAATGATGTATGAATTCTTAAAAACATTTAGCAGACCAATCTTTGGTGAGACTTTTCTAAGGACGTTTGAAGAAACATAAATGCTTTGGTTAGTTCCAAAAATTATTAACTGAACGTAATATAATTAGGTTTCATAAAATAGAGACATATGAATTGAATGTAAACGATCCTTAAGGAGAATAGGATTAAATGCCAAAAGAGAACTTTACTTTGATCATTTAAGCAGAACTTTGAATCAATAATCTCAATTGAAGATAGAAGTATGAAAAATGATTTGTCAATAATCAACCCAGAAATCAATAACGTTTATTTAAATGTCAAGGATACACCGGACAATATAATAGAATTTAGTGTATCATGGTCTTAATACATACTTGTATCACAACTACTTGAATGATGAGTCAAACAAATAATGTATGATTAGGGTTTACTATAGGCTACAGATTTATACAGACACCTCAAGGTGTTGTAGTGATTGAAAGAATTCAATAATTACGGTGATTGAATGAATTCACCGTTTTCGAAACTAACTTAAAGTTTCAATGAAACGAGTTTGGATATTCCAAAAGATAGGATGTTCAAATGAAGAAAGATTTGAATATTGTAGGATAAATTCAAAGATGAAAGAAATACTGGAGGTACGTTGGGATAAGAATTTAGGTACCTTTATCTTAATACAAAATTGTATTAAGACTGGCTTAAGGTAATGAATCAATAATAAATTCGTACCTGAGGTGTGAAAATGAAATGAGTCCAAGTTTCAAAGAAATCGCCACCGCAAGGTTTCGTATTTTAACAAATATAATATATTGAAAATTAAAGACTTTAAACAAAGTACTAGGATTCAAATAATGAGATTACCTCGAATATGATGATCTCAATTTACCATATGAAATTTTGAATTGGATGTGTATTGTGAACAAGTTCAAACAATTAGGCTTGATTTGGACATATTCCAACAATGGATATATGTATTGACAAGAAATGGTTTTAATGAAAATTTAATAACTCTGAAAAGAAGAGAAGTTTTCCAAGAAATCGGTTGACTCGATAATCAAAAGTTAGCATTTTAAAATCAAAGGGGGGAATGCATCAAAATGAGTATAGCGAAAATATTTATTAAAACTCATGAGTAGATGATCTTTTGAAGTAAATTCACATGCATGACAGGCAATGCATGTATGACGTAAGAATTTATCAAGAGACAGGACAAATGAGAGTTGGCTCTAGAAAAGAAAAACAAAGACCTTTTATTGATGAAGTTTTGATTGGAATCAAAAGTCAACTAATACTTAAGTGCAGACAAAATATAAAGGTGTTTATTTTAAAAGTTATTGTTGCCTCCGATGTTGTAAACATCTATGCGTTTTCCTTAGCTTCATCGGGGTTTCGATCCTCATTTTCGGGTGCCTTAGATAGTTTCGGGCAGTAGGGACGAATGTGGCATGGGTCTCCGCATTTGTAACACACATTAGTTTTCCTTCTACATTCTTCCTCTGCATGTCTAGGATTTTTGCAGAAATTACAGCGAAGTGTCTTCTTATAATGGTGTTTTCTTGCGTTCTTCTTGTTGTTGCAGATAGGCTGCGCGATTGCAGGTTCCATTTCTTGGTCTTTACATGATTTGTTGGAGCGGAATTCCTTATAGGAGTATACATAGGTTGTGGTTTTCTTTCGTTTCGAAGGTGAAGTTTTGATACGAATATCATGACTTCCTTTGGAAATAGAGTTAGGTTTGAAGTGGTGAGTATGCCTACAGTGTATAGTACGATCTTCGTTTATAGGCACAGAAATCTTAATAGCTTCAATGATCGAAGGTATGGCATTTGATACTCCTTGAGCTATTATATTCTCTATAGTATTTCTATCCAAAGAGTTTTCATTATTAGCCTGAATTTCTTGGTCACATGCTATTTTCTTTGACATCTGAATTACAAACATGTTCAGATATAATTATCACAGAATTAAGCAATTATACAGGCATATTTTGCTTAGCATCATTATAATCATAACTATTAGTATTATGCGATGATAATTAAGGTAACATATACATGTTATATCTTAACGTTTTCTTTTACTATATATCTTATCAAATTATAAGGAAAATGTACATCTTATATGTTGTTGTTTCTTCCTTTGATGTAATAGCTTTTATATTGCCTTATATTTCCAGGGCTTATGGCTGGATAGGTATTAAAAAATAAAGATAAAAGCTTTATATGAAATTTTGAGATTTTCCGTCATTGACTCATTTATTGTTTCGTCAAGAGGTGGTGCTAATACAAATATCCTTAAGGTATCTTTGAATTAAAGCTGGGTATCAAAATAGATCTTAAGTAAACATGTATGTTTGTTTCTTCTGTTATATAAAAGCTTGCCCTTCTACAGAGGACATTTGATTTTATATTGTATATATTATTAAAAAAATTGTGTCTTGTATATATATATGTATAAATATAAAGTTTTAAAATCTTCTTTATAATATCAACTTATAAAAACCCAGTTACATAATTAATTGTATTAGCTATCCTGTTTATTCTCGTAACTTTGTTTATTCCCTGATATTAACCGAATAAATTTCTATCAAATTTATCGAAGATAATATTTTTATTTTAGAATAAAAAGGGAATCCATCAAAAGGAATAGATTTAATAGAGATATCTTGACAGGTTGACTCAATTTTTGGTTATAACATACTTATAGTTTAATTCAAATTCTTAATTTATTATCCTATTTATTTAAGATTCGTAATAACCAATACAAAATCTCGTGTTTCTAAATTTGATCCTTAATATATTAAGAAATATTAAGAATGAAGTATTATCATAATATATATACATATGACTTAAATATAATTTAAGAAATGAATCGAACTTATCAAATGGTAAAAAGTGTTTTCTTTAGAAATATATGTATACATATTTTAAAGCATATTGTTATACCATACTAAATATTTTTATACATATTTTACTTCATGGAGGAAATATTATTTATAATATTTGTGACATCTGTGCCTCCAAGACCATCGAACAAATACCAAAACAATGAAATATTGTATTTCATACTTGGAAAATTTTATAAATATGTGTATCGTTTGCACATATCAATTCTCGTTCGATTTCAAGCTCTAGATCGCTTTCTGGAAGGTTATACGCGATCTAATGCGTAAATATAACCAGTTTAATGCAACAAACACTCCGGAATAGTGACATAGGCTTAACATACCTTAAATAACCTTTACATAACTTAGAAATAAGTTGTGGATGGTTTGGTATGCCGAAATCAAGTTTATTCGATCGCAGGGACTATTTGTGTCAAACTGCGAAACTATACCGATTCGTATGGTGTCGAACAGTCCAGAACTTGATCATAAGTTAAACATACCATATATAACCTAATCATAGCTTAGAAACAAGCTTTGAGTGGTTCGGTGTGCGAAAACATGCTATTATGATCTTTCAGGGACTAAAAGTGTCAAAAACGACGTAAGTTTGCATTTTCGCGCATATCTTACGTTCTGGACACATCTGGACATCCAAAATTTTTGTACACACTAAAATATTTTTATTTTAGTGATCGCCATGCAAAAATTCCATTCGTCGCTTAATTTGGATCGGTTTTTGCGTTCGTTACGACTTCCGTCGTAATTAACCGAACAACGCAATTTTACGATCAAACGAACCGACATCCGAGATGTTTTTGAGCATGTTTTGAGTCCCCTATGCTTTAACTTCATTTTAGAGCCTTGAAATGAGGTTAACGGGGTTTAAACGCATCGAAAAAGGCTTTAAACGCGTGCAGGGACCATTTCTGCCATTTTTGAAACTTTGCTGAATCTGATACACCGTAGCGTAGCGCGAGCCCTCCTGCCTATGCTGTCGCGCTACGCGAGCGCCTCATCTGGGCAGAATGTGTGTTTTCAGCAACAGTTTGTAATTTCAGGGGCCAAACTTGCAATTTCTTTGTGTGGTAACCAAGTTACCACCTCTCCAAGGCATGCTAGCTGTCCCTAAACACATGTATGGTTGTGATTTAATGCTTAATGACCAAGAAAACCACTTGTAATGATCCTAGAGCATTACCACAACTATAAATAGCAAGGCCTTTCAACTCATTTCTTTGCTCATTCACTCATTCCTCTCTTCACATCTGCTTTGGAGCTCTCTCTCAAGCATTTGGGACTTTGTCTTCTTGTAGAAAAGATAGCAAGGACCTTAAGTGAGCTTCTTTCATTCTTTTTCTTGCTTTTTCCTTATGTAGTGCAGAAAGTCAAACAGTTTGGCCAACAGTTTGACTTTCGGTTTTGACCATCAATTGGTCAAGTCAAAGTTCAATTGAACTTTGACACGTGATTGTAATCATGATAGTTATAATCCTTCGCGATTATAACCGCTGATCACCACGTTATCTAGTTGTAGTGTCGAGTCAAAGTTTCGGTCAAAATGCGTTTTAGCACGCATTTTGCAACGGAACTACTTTAGGGTATCAAAACACTTTGTTTTGATACCAAATCAGTAGGTTAGACATGTTTTGACATGTCTAACTCGACACTATTAGTTTGTGCTTGTTTAGGATCGTAAGATAAGCGGTCTAAACAACCGCTTATACTTCCGAACCCGACCCGTTTGGTCGATCTTTGGATCCGACCAAGCTTAGTTAGTGATCATAATTACATAGGGAATAACCACTGAGGTTATACCTTATGATCACGTAGGATCGGTTAGTCATTTGCTAGTTAGCTTGTATGCCCATAGTAAATGACCAAAATGCCCTTTTGAAGCTAGAATCCGTAATTTGACTATGTGAACATATTTTTGACAAGTAATCTGATTTAGTAACATGTTTAGGGATAATTGGGCATGTAAGACTTGACATAGCACATAGATTACCATCCGAACATAGTTTTACGCTAACGACGCATTATAGTGGCTTATGTTACCATAATGGGTCGAAACGGGTCAAAAGCACTTAGGTAGGCCTTTCAATCAGAATGTTGGGACTATTAAATCATACCATATGAGTTCAATTACTCATTTGATTTATAGAACCTCATTCTATCCTATCTCCCGATTTAGGTGTCGATTTATTTATCTAGCAATCCGATACTAGGTACCACTTGATTCCTTGATTTCCCGTGCATCGATAGTTCACAAAATCAAGGATACCCTACAATCTCAAGTGAGTACATAGTTCCCCTATTTTACTGTTTTCGATTGTTTTGGGGTGATCCATATGTGTTAAATGATTTCGATGTTTAAACAATGGTTTATATTAAATTAATAACGATTTTGATAAGGTGAACAAGACTTGTTGGTTGTAATTACATAACGAATAACATTCATTAATTTCGGCCAAACCGACCAGTATTAGGTTATGGTACCATAGGATCTGACAAATCCCGTTATCAGACTGCACCCATGGTTATGTGTGGGTTAGGTGGGTAGCGACCGAACTTGATGATTTTTAACTTACCCTTTGGTGGTTAGTTAATGCGAGATTGTTAACTTACCCTTTGGTGGTTTGTTAATGCGAGATAGGCGAGTCACGAAGGTTTGAATGTTATTAGCGAGGCGACCAAAAGTATTTTCACTATTAAAACGAGTTAAACGATTTTAGGATGAGTTACACGATTTGAAACAAATTAAACGAGATAAATGATTTGGTTAAACGATTGGTTTTGGGATGTGATTAAATCATGGGACAGGTGTAGCATGATAAAAGCATGGTAGATACGCCGCTGGTACATCTTATATATAAATGCTCTTATCATACTACATTTTGTGTCATTATTTAGTTCACTGGGGGAAACGATTTTAAAACGATGTCACACAACGAGGTTTTTGAAATGATATAAACCATACGAGTTTTATTAACGAGCTTTTACGAGATGTTTCCAAATTATTTTGTTTTAGGTTAAGAATCATGGCTACGAGATTTTATAACAAACTATAACCAATTTGATTTGAGTTGGTTATTTATGTTGCAATACATTTTTCAAAAGAAGGTTTGTATTTTGACTCTTGTAGTCTAACAAGGTACTGCAACATATAAACTAGCCATGAATCCGACACTCTCATAAAACCTATGTACTCGCCAGCATTTCTTTGCTGACTTTGCTTTCACATATGTTTCAGGTATTGTTGATTGATGTCGATTGCTAGAATGCACACTCATATAGGACTGGACGAGGCCTTAGTGACTTAATAACAATGATAGACTATGTTTAACTTGTTTGTTAGATTTCAAGACGATGTAAACGTTTAATGTTTAATAAAACAAAACTTCAATATTCCATGTGTTTTGAAACAATGATTCTGTTACAACACTCCCCGACGTTTCCGCCACGGTTTGTTGTTTTAACGTGGTCGGGGTGTGACAGAAAAGTTGGTATCAGAGCTCATGGTTATAGGGAATTAGGTTATTAGTAATGCTTTGACCTAGTCTATAACCTTCCTAGGACCCTAACGCGAGTTTACTTGCGTTTAGTCATAAAACAATACCGTTACTTATCCTTAAGTGACAACCACAATAAGAACATAACTTTTGAATCCGCTTCGAAAATTAATCATCTGTTCTAGGATGATTGATTACTAGGTTTTGACCCCTCTGTTATACGGTTTTGAACCCTTCCGGTTTGATTCATTTTTGGCTTTATGCCTTTTGAGTTTTCAAAATCTCGTCAAAGTTTGGGTTTAAATAATGTGAACACGTGCAAACTGGAAGAGTGAATGCCTGTACCCTGAGTTTTCTGTCTAAGGCTAGAGTGTTCGTACAAATCCGCATTATCGGACCAGTCACTCTTACCTGGGAACTCTTGGGGTGAGTGTTCACTTATAGGCAAGCATGTCTTCAGTGATACATTAATATGACCCATTTACTTTGATTAGTCACCGTCTCATTTGTTTGCCTTAGGTAACAAACAAATGATCGCAATTTCTATGCATTGCCATTCTATTTTGATTACCCGGTAGCCTTTCATTCATTCCCCCCCTTTTGTCTTTCCTTCCTTCAAAATGTCACTTCATCGCAACGACGCTCAGATGTCCGAACAGGCTACTAAAGTTGCCCAACGAATAGGCGAAGTAATCTTGAAGACTGCTGAATTAGCTATTGCCATGTCCCGTCTCCAGGATGAAACCACCCGAGAAGCATCAAAGGAAGCAAAAGCCAAGCCTTCAAAAAGGTCAAAGAAGCGTAAGACCTTAAAGAATCCTCCAACCGTTGCACCAAATCAAGCAGGACCTGGTCAGGTGGCAACACCACCAGCCAAGAAGCGGTACTTGGGAACTGCTCCTTTCTGCAATCAATGCAATGGCCATCATCCGAATCAAGAACCTTGTTTCAAATGTACCCACTGTGGGCGATGGGGACATTTGGTTAACATTTGCCGTTTTGTCATCCAAAACAAAGCTGTTGCAGGTCCTACTGTTACTCGAGCACCATACGAAGGAACAGCCCCTTTGTGCCATCAGTGTAACCTCCATCACCATGCTAGTGTCAAATGCCAAATATGCTTCAAGTGTGGACTTGTTGGTCATTTGGCAAGAGACTGTCGTTCAGTTGCTACATTAAACCAAACTATTCAGAACCCTATTCAACTTCAAGCAAATCCAGCACAAGCTCGTTCTCCTCCTGGAACTTGCTACTTCTATGACGCGACGAGTCATTTCAGGGACGAATACCCAAAGTTTGTCAATGCAAATCTGACCCACGGATGAGCATTGGGCTGATTAGAAGAAGCTGCTGCTTGAAATAATTGGAAACTTATGCTTTTGTTTCTTTTGTTGAACTCTAAAACAACGTGTTTGGTTTATAAATAAACCGTTGTTCACAATTCTGATATACAAGTGTAGTTACATTTGTGTATGACATACCCCTATAATACCTACACCAAAGAACTATGTTCTTTACAAACTACTCTTGTAGTTCTTCCATTCATGTGATCGCTCATGATTTCCTCAAAAAATTCTAAGTACTCGTTTCAAGAAACGAAGTACCGAATACAAGTGACATTTGGAGTAATCACTTTAAATCCTTGGTTAGATAACTAAGGGTATTACTTTTTCGATGTTATACTCAACCTCAAAATTCTGCTTCCTATGCCGCCTTGGCATAGCTAGCACCTCAAATTCATGAGGATTCTTCCTCGTGTGTCGACCTAAGCACGTCTAGTGCAAGGTTTCGAAGCATCCCCTGCTATTCGAATTCCGAAATCCATATAGGATCTTATTATCTTTGCAATTAGATCCTTGTGGATGATTATCGCTCTAATCGAAACCTTTGATTGGATTCTTTGTACGCCTTAATACGTACATTAAAATTCAATAAGGACAAACCAAATTCCTATTAAGATCTTCCTATCTTCATAGTTAGACTCTTGGAAATATTTAAAGTGCCAAATAAAATCCACGGATTGGATTCCTAGTGTACTTTAAATACCCGGGTCCAAAGATAACAAATTAAAGGTCGAATTAATCAATTATGCGATTTTGTGATTATGTGTTTATGTGTTCTCCTTTGTGTTTTGTGCGATCCGATTTTGTTTTCGAAATCCTCATAGAATCTCCCATATCCTCATATGAGGGATTCATAGTAGGATATTCAAAGGTACTACCTTAAATCCTTAATGGGCTTCTACGTGGTAGTTAAGACCCTTGGATTATATAAGTGCCATTTCATATTTCGAAAAAGACCCCTTGAGTGGTCTAGTTAAAGATTGATTCAACATCTGGTCAAGAATGATATGTGATATAGCTGGAAAGACTTCTAGGTAGTCTGTTTTAAAAGATCATTTATTGATCTAAAGGACTCAATGATGGTCTAGTCACGCTCATCACAGGTTCGTTCATTTGGTTCCTCCCTACACATTATCAAATACACTGTGTGGACTATGCAAGGAATTACGTAATTATGGACGCGTACATAATTATGAAATTCAGTGCACAGAAACCACAGTAAGATTTATCATGTGTAAGAACTGATAGTGGCAACAATGACGAAATGTGAACGATGTAATGAGGTACGGTGGACGCACCAATGACAATTCATATACTTGTATATAAGTGTCCCTCTTACATTGCAAGCATAATGTTATTAAAGTTACTAGACGTTCAAGAACCCAACCAGTATTGTCTTATCTTTGCGACTTCATGTTTCGAGCTCTCACAAGTTTCCTCTGATTAAATTTCGGGACGAAATTTCCTGAAGTAGGGGAGACTGTGACATCTGTGCCTCCAAGACCATCGAACAAATACCAAAACAATGAAATATTGTATTTCATACTTGGAAAATTTTATAAATATGTGTATCGTTTGCACATATCAATTCTCGTTCGATTTCAAGCTCTAGATCGCTTTCTGGAAGGTTATACGCGATCTAATGCGTAAATATAACTAGTTTAATGCAACAAACACTCCGGAATAGTGACATAGGCTTAACATACCTTAAATAACCTTTACATAACTTAGAAATAAGTTTTGGATGGTTTGGTATGCCGAAATCAAGTTTATTCGATCGCAGGGACTATTTGTGTCAAACTGCGAAACTATACCGATTCGTATGGTGTCGAACAGTCCAGAACTTGATCATAAGTTAAACATACCATATATAACCTAATCATAGCTTAGAAACAAGCTTTGAGTGGATCGGTGTGCGAAAACATGCTATTATGATCTTTCAGGGACTAAAAGTGTCAAAAACGACGTAAGTTTGCATTTTCGCGCATATCTTACGTTCTGGACACATCTGGACATCCAAAATTTTTGTACACACTAAAATATTTTTATTTTAGTGATCGCCATGCAAAAATTCCATTCGTCGCTTAATTTGGATCGGTTTTTGCGTTCGTTACGACTTCCGTCGTAATTAACCGAACAACGCAATTTTACGATCAAACGAACCGACATCCGAGATGTTTTTGAGCATGTTTTGAGTCCCCTATGCTTTAACTTCATTTTAGAGCCTTGAAATGAGGTTAACGGGGTTTAAACGCATCGAAAAAGGCTTTAAACGCGTGCAGGGACCATTTCTGCCATTTTTGAAACTTTGCTGAATCTGATACACCGTAGCGTAGCGCGAGCCCTCCTGCCTATGCTGTCGCGCTACGCGAGCGCCTCATCTGGGCAGAATGTGTGTTTTCAGCAACAGTTTGTAATTTCAGGGGCCAAACTTGCAATTTCTTTGTGTGGTAACCAAGTTACCACCTCTCCAAGGCATGCTAGCTGTCCCTAAACACATGTATGGTTGTGATTTAATGCTTAATGACCAAGAAAACCACTTGTAATGATCCTAGAGCATTACCACAACTATAAATAGCAAGGCCTTTCAACTCATTTCTTTGCTCATTCACTCATTCCTCTCTTCACATCTGCTTTGGAGCTCTCTCTCAAGCATTTGGGACTTTGTCTTCTTGTAGAAAAGATAGCAAGGACCTTAAGTGAGCTTCTTTCATTCTTTTTCTTGCTTTTTCCTTATGTAGTGCAGAAAGTCAAACAGTTTGGCCAACAGTTTGACTTTCGGTTTTGACCATCAATTGGTCAAGTCAAAGTTCAATTGAACTTTGACACGTGATTGTAATCACGATAGTTATAATCCTTCGCGATTATAACCGCTGATTACCACGTTATCTAGTTGTAGTGTCGAGTCAAAGTTTCGGTCAAAATGCGTTTTAGCACGCATTTTGCAACGGAACTACTTTAGGGTATCAAAACACTTTGTTTTGATACCAAATCAGTAGGTTAGACATGTTTTGACATGTCTAACTCGACACTATTAGTTTGTGCTTGTTTAGGATCGTAAGATAAGCGGTCTAAACAACCGCTTATACTTCCGAACCCGACCCGTTTGGTCGATCTTTGGATCCGACCAAGCTTAGTTAGTGATCATAATTACATAGGGAATAACCACTGAGGTTATACCTTATGATCACGTAGGATCGGTTAGTCATTTGCTAGTTAGCTTGTATGCCCATAGTAAATGACCAAAATGCCCTTTTGAAGCTAGAATCCGTAATTTGACTATGTGAACATATTTTTGACAAGTAATCTGATTTAGTAACATGTTTAGATTATAACAAATGTGTCGTTTTCAGTAAACTGAATGATTCACTCAGTATTTCCCCGCTGACAAAACCTTTTTCAAACATGTTTCAGGTGATATGGTATGAGCAAAGAAAAGTGCTGAGGAGCACTCCCAGCTTAGAAAAGTGGCTCAATGTAAATAAATAAATGAACATGTTTTGAAAATAAAGATTTCCCTGAGAAATCACATTATTGTAAATTTCGGGAAATTATCCCTAAGTTATGAAACGGGCAGTTTAAATTATTGAAAGATCCTGTTTTTAAAAGACTTCCGTTGTCGCCTAAATTAAAATACCACGGGATTCCTGTCCCGCGGCCCCTGGAACGGGTCAAACCGGGTCGGGGGCCGTGACAGGTATAGTTTTTTTTTGCCGGGGGGGGGGGGGGTGGGGGGTGGGGGGTTTAGGTTTTTTGGTGGGGGGGGGCGTTAGGTTTTTGGGTGGTGGTGGTGGTGAGGTGGGGTGGGGGTGGGTGTTTAGGTTTTTGGTGGTGATGTAGTGGGTTTAGTTTTAGGTTATTGGACACTTGTCACTCTATAAATCCTTCTTACACTTCTTACAATTAGAAGCCTTTGTAGAATAACTTGACCCAGTAAAATATTATTTAATTTAGAACAGAATTCAATAATAATATAACGATAATAACAGAATATCTTAAAGATTTTTCTTTAGAGAGCGTGTGTATATAAAATTTTTCTAACATGTTAATTATCATAAATATTGATTTTACACATAATTTCTGGATATTACGTAATTTATTTAATATTTAATAACACGATAAAGTGATACAAAGTATTTTAAATTATTGTATTTAAATAAAACTGAAACATTATATTTTAACAAAATAAATATAATTGTATGTTTTATCAAAACTCTGACAAATACATATCTTTTAAATCGAGTAAAATCCTTGAATTATATCATAAATTATAAAATATACAGCTTTCATTAATGATATTTTAGTGATATCGTACCTAAGGGTATTATCTTATATTTAAGATATTAATGTCAATATCTTAATATTATTATAATTTATTTTGAATTGTATTCACATAAATATGTGGATACAGAAATAAATATTGTATTATGAATATACTCTTAACATATTGTAAGATACTAGTGAGAAACCCGGGCGTTACGGCGGAGTCTACAATACGAATCTGGAACATAATTCAAACCTTAAAACATATAAAAAATCACATTTAAGTTTTTAAAAGCTACAAGGAACAGTTAGATAATAGAATGCTATGTTCTTTACACATTTTGGCACAACAAAATGTTTAGATGGGTCTCTAGTTTACATTAAATGTACAAAGTGGAAATCGTAAAACAAAGACACGGTCTCCTTTAATTAAAAGTCTTTCGTATAGAAGTGTGGTTTCCAAAAAACATTCATGCCTTCTTTTTCTTTCCCTTGCTCCGCTTCTGCACGTAACATATGTATGATTCATGAGCACAAAATGCTAATGAAAGTGCTGATTAGCATCTGTCACAAAGAGTAGACAAATTTCGAGCCTTGTGGAAAACATGCCTTATCCTCTTTGAGAAGGTGAATTTTAACAAACATCTTGACCAACTGCAGCAAAGAAGTATTTGAAATTTAGTAAATTTGACAGTTATGATACTTTATAGAGGTAGATGACTAATTATAGTGATGTCCAAAGCTAAACTTTTCAATTAACAAAATATTTTCTTCACACTCATTTCAGGAACTATGAAAAACTTTGTAATATCAAGTTCATCGTATCATAATATTGGTTCTGTTGTAACTGAAGCGTCGTTTAAATCAGGTTAGTTCAGTTTAAGCTTTTAAGACGATTAAAACAGGCAGGGCAGTTACGCACCGATTCTCGATCAAAGAAGGGTGCAAATCACTGAAAAATATAAGTGTATGTTTTAGTTCGCTAAGAAAATCGTTGTTGGCACATGAAGTAAACGTGTAACCTCTCATCTTATAGCTAAAGGGAAAACATGTTTAATGCGTCGAATGCATTCAAAATCGTCCAAAGTCTACTTTTTTATTCATATCACCTCCTATATCGTTGAATTATACTTTTTGCAATCACAATTAACAAAAATAACTTCAACCTATCCCTCAAAACATATCAGCAAATGTCATTTCCTTCTCTAAGAATACATACCATCAAACTTCAATATTTTTTAATAAAATTTTAGCATAACTAATTCTAGTCCTCACCTGCATACACAAAAGTTATATCCTCAAAGATCCCCATGGCTTTATGCACTGGTCAATATAAACCTTATTCTGAACAAACTCTCATGGTTCTCTCACAGTTATTATCCTCTGACTTTGACAATCAAAAATGGTACCAGTCAACTCTAAAAAATCTTTGTTGGCTCTGAATATTTCCACAAAAGGATTAATACCCTGAACAAAATTATCAAAATATAAATCGGGTTTAAGTAATTGGGGGAAAATGGTACCAAAATCCCTATCTATTTCGCAATTGACAAGTATTACCTTTGACTTAGAAGTCAAACTGTGGCACATCTATTATACTCCATATTATATTATCAATAACAAAATCAATAGACGCAGTTCAATTTAATATTTGTTCAATTGATGGATATATAAATCAGATAATCATCTAGAATAAAATGCCTAAAAAATTATCAACGAATAAAAGCTAACGAACCTAATTTCATGTAATTATCATGATTAAAATCGAAATAAAAAGTTTTAAAAGAAAAGACTCACTGGTTTTGGGGCTAGCAGGGTGATTCCAGAGAGGCGGCTATAGCTTCGACGTCGCCATTGAAAACTTTAGTTTCTCTCTATAGAATCTTTAAAAGAGTTTGATTAACACCAATGGTAGATGAGCCTTTTTTTCTTCTAGTCTGAACAACCCTTTAAGAAATAAAAGTAATATGAAATTGAACCAAAATTGAATCAATAAGCATGAAATTGAAGGCACCTGTGACCTTTTGGCGTTTATGAGACGGGGGATTATCTACAACAGTTATAAATCTGCCAATTGCATATTCTAACCTAACAACACGATTAACAACAAACAGATAATCATTGAATCGTAAAATCTGGATTAATATTCAAACAATTGATATCGGTGTAACTTGTGGATCCACTGACGAAAATCGTAAAATCTGGATTAATCATCAGCTCCAAGATCTTTTTCGGGGCGGCCTCTGCATTCATATAAATTCAAGAACACAAAGGACTAATTAGTAAATGTGCACGAACAACACAAGTTAACAATTGAAAATGAGTGAAGAATTTTCATACCATCTATTCCAAGCTGATTAAGCTCTTCTACAAACTGTTGATGAAATTCCAACAAACAACTCTAGGCTTCTTCAACGAAAATCATTCCTTTCTTGCGCTTCATCTTCCTCATTATCCCTCCCTTTTGTGTTTTTATAGAGCAGAGGGGGCGATGGAAACTGCTGGAAGTCCAGACGCTTCATCTGCAATTGAAGAGTGAAGACATGTGGTAGGGTTTTCATAGGGGAAAAGAAGAGGCCGGTGTGTTAAAGGGGAGGGGCAATAATGAGAGAAAATGAGAAAAAATTAGGAATTTTAACTGGCTTTTCATATGCCATCTTAAAAAAGTTGCTTGAAATTACTAATATGTCCATGGAAGATGCTTTATATAGATATATAGATAATAGGAGTTGAGAATTTATAAGTTCATTTAGGTATAATACATATTATTTTAATATTTATATTATGACAGTTACAAAGTACCATATCTGAATTGCATTTATCTTCTATTAATATTAAAATATAAATTTTAACATTCTATCATTATTATAAAAATTAAATTGCATTATATTCTCATATATATATATATATATATATATATATATATATATATGGACATGATAGATATATAAGGTATCACAAAATTTACTAAGACTTACCATAATTAATATATTTCATTTATATAGCACAACTGTAAGATACGGATATGCATATTGGGAATGACATAAAAAACATAATAAACACATTAAGATTCACAGGATAAAAATATTAATTTCCTAACACGAATGGTTAAGGGTTTAGGTATTGGAAGAACACCTAAAGGGCTTAAACCAGTGGCATAGCTCTGATACCACCTTCTGTCACAACCCCCGTCCTCTAACAACCCGGGAGCGGGCGGCCGTGAGCCAGTTTCAGTGGTATCGGTGTTTATCAATTTGGCAGCGGAAAATTTCATCAAGACCGTAGTTAGGAAATAGGTTATCAGAGTTAAACACCAAAAATATTTAAAATAAATAGATGGGATAAAACCCAAGTTTCTCTGATAATATATTTATAAGTGGGACAAAACCCGATTTTTTATTTTGATACATTTATGGGGAATAATCCCAATTATTGAAAACAATTCTCCTTTTTATTTAGGTAACTTTTAATGCCACTTTTCTAAGCCTTCAGTGCTCTCCAGCTGGCTTTTATTAACTTCACACTAAGTTACCTGAAACACGTGTTTTAAAACATTTTATCAACAAGAAATACTGGTGAGTGGATCCCAGTTTAATCAAAACAGGGTTTATGAGTCTACAACATCGAGGGCGTTCACGCAATTTCATTTGTTTCCAAGTCATATCAATTACCACCCACGGTACTGCCGTTCCGACTTATGGTCATGTTACTCCTCGCAAGGCAGTAACAAATTTTGTATACAAAACCCCAAATATACCGATGATAATTATATCCTTACAAATACTCAATAACTGTTTAATATATAATTATTCATATGAGGTTTTGTAAAAACAATTTGCAAAAAGGAGATTACTCACAAAAAGGTTTACACAAAAAGAAGGATTACTCACATTGTTATTATAGGTCTTTCCTTTGTGACTTCTTGGTTATAATCTAATTAAATAAACAATTCACACGTGTTAGTATAATAACACAATATTTACATTAGTAATACTCTACCCACGACGACATTCCGACGACTACGTCGGGCAGAACCTCGACAGCCGTTACGGAACCCTGGATCAATCGGGCAGCGTATTTAATACGTAACCGAGGTATGATACTTACAACGAGGTAGAGCTTCGCTATTTAGGGGTATAATGCCCGGGTATAGGGCCTACACTACAGAAATTGAGAGAGAGATAAGAATTCTGAATGGTTTCCAAATGAATCTGATCGACCAAATTTATAGGGCTGCTCACTGAGTCCCTCGCGCCCCGCGACGGAAATCAAAGGAGTCGCCACGCCCCGCCAGGGCTAAAAGGCGGCGGCTGGTGTGCTGAGTCACAGGGGTGTCTTGACGCGTGTCCCGCCACGTGTCACACTGTGGCTCCGCCACTTATCACTCGGTCGCGGCTCGCGATAGCTTAAGGGGAGTCTGTCGCGCCCCGCGACAGACTTAAAATATTGTTTTTATTTTTATTTATTAATTTAAATATATTTCGGGCCTATTTTTCGCATACGAGGTGTATTTAGGAACGTATAGGGACAATTTAAAATATATTAGGGGTGTCGGAAGTATTTTAGGAGGGTTGTTATACAAGCTCTCAATGATAACCTAAGTTATGAAAACCAAACAAAGTAGTCCAACCAATTTGATTGTAATCCTCCTACGCCTTGGCCTATTGTTCGACGCTGAGATAGTAAACCGAAGTTTGGTCTAACTATTATTTCCAAACTAGGAGAAACTACTCGAGAACCAACCAAAATACCGAACACAATAATTAATAATAACAAGAGTTAAATGCCCGGATAGTCCCTATGGTTTGGCCTTTTTCACCTTTAGTCCCTAACTTTATAAAATTACCTCTATAGTCCCCAACTTTTCAACTTTCGTTCCCGGATAGTCCCTGGCGTGGATGGGGGTTTGGTTTTGGTGTTAAGTGGATGTGAAATTACAAAATTACCCTTACTATTAAATTAACAATAAAACATTAAAAATCTAATTTCCACTACATGACACCTAGTTATATAAAATCAACACCAACAACAACAACTGACAGTAAATATGTGTAAAACAGAGTAAATCGCCTTAGGCTCTCTATCAATGAGAATTACGACACCATCTTTATAGGGAAGAATAGATCAACCATTTTTAGGGTTAAACCGGATGGGAAAACCTCTACCAGACTGAGTATTAAAAGCGTACACCAATTTGAACCCATACTTTTCCAATGTGTCTCTAACTTCGAGCTAATCTTGGTCCCACCCACCTAATGGTGTTTTGAAGGTGTCAATCGGACCCTCACCGGACTGGAAGAGGTGGACTTTCACCTCTGGGACCTTGGTTCGCACTGATTTCGACCGGGGCTTTGACTCTAAAGAACTATTTAAGAGTGGCTGTGATTCTTCTTGCTTGCTAGTTGTGGTTACCGTTGATTCTTCGATTTCCACCATGGCTAGCAGATGAGAGGTAGGGGTTATTGGGGTTGTGATTTGATATTTGTAAACTTGTAAGTGGAACTGGAAAGTGATGATGGTAGGTGGTGGTCGCCGGATGGTGGGGTGGTGGTGGTGTGGCAGTGCTCGGTAGGTGGTGTGTCACACCCTGGCTTTGTGGAAGCGTGGGTTAATTTGGTGTGACTTCTTAATACTATAGCTTAATCACAACAAAGCTATATGAAAGTAAAACCATGCAGATCATCCATTGATTTAAGTTTTAAAATGAAAATACCACAACATTGTTTTAAAACGTCGACACATGCAACGGAATTACAACATAACCAAATAAAAACATTGTTCAGAAGACATAACCACAACCATAAAAACAGACGCAGTTTAAGAACTGTGACTCGTCCAGGTAAAAGCCATAACCCCTAAACTTGGATGATCCCATAACTCTTTACGCATCATGAAAACGTAGCACAACGTGCCAGATCCTTAATTCCCTGAAATACATGTAAGTTGGAAAAATCAACAAAAATGTTGAGCGAGTTCATGTAAAGTGAGTATGTAAAACCTTTGTAAGTATAAAAATCCCTGGTATGTAGCAAATAAGGAAATAAAGAGATCACCAATGGTTTGCAAGGCTATTGATACGTGTGAAGTGCAGTAGGAAGACTCAAACCTAGCAGATTTTTACGTCAGGCTCAAAGTCACCCCAAGGTCCGTTCTTTTGGGCCTGGGGCTGGGCTCGCTACACCCAGATAGATCTACCGCTACTGACCCTCGGTCCTACACTGAGGATTAATGGCCTTCAGTTCCCGCCTACTCACTCACATGATCTAAGTAGTAACCCTCCTTACGCTAACCATACCATGTAAAAAGTACTCGTAATCATAGTAACATGTATTTCACCCCCGAAGTATAAAAACTGAAACCAGTTAAGAGAAAAGGGGGACATGAACTCACTGAAGTGCGTCTCGAAATAGCAATCTCCCAGTCAACCCGCTGTGTGACGACCTACACGTACTAACTTCTATTAGTCGGACGGCCGTGCCTTGGCTTAAGGTTTAACGTTTTTGGGAAATAATTAGGTAACTATTTCGTATTTGCACTTCGTAATTATTTAATAATTATATTCCTTCCCAAGGATGGGGGTTTTAATACATGTGCGTTTATATAATTCCAAGACTTCATTATTAAGTCCCACTTAATAAAATATACTTTAATTCATTTGTCTAAAACTTTCTATCTCCAAAATATAAATATTTTTCCCAAAAATATTATATTTTATTCCATTCAATTTTTCCAAAATAATACTTTTGTCAAATACGCATGTAAGAGTATTTTTCTTGGGAATACATAAGTTACATTTAAAGTTCGGGTGGTAATAATAATACCTGTGTAACTTAAATATTTATTGTAAGGGCGTTAGTATTATTTTGGACCTGAGAGGATCCTTGAAGCTGAGAGGATCCTTGAACATGCGAGGATCCTTGAACCTGAGAGGATCCTTGAATTAGCCAGAATCCTTGAACCTACGAGGATCCTTGAACCTGCGAGGATCCTTGAACCTGCGAGGATCCTTGAACCTGAGAGGATCCTTAAACCGGCCAGAATCCTTGAATCTGCTGCGTCCCCAAGTATCCCCCTGAGCTAGCGAAGGATCCTATATGCTGAGGGAGAGATCCTACTGGTTGAAAATATGATCCTGAGGCCTGAGTCATTGCTGATGATCCGTAGTGCATTCCTCTTGGTCCTCCCACGTATTGAACATCTGGAGCTGCCGAATGTTGAGAGGTTATGACCGGAGTGTCGAAATTCAAAGATCTGGGCATCAATGGGGAGTGATCCTCTGCCGATCTTTTCTGTTTCTTGATGTCTCCAATTTCTCTGAGAATCCTTTCGTTCGTCTTATCCTGCTGCTGTATGTGCTCCTTCATCTGCAAAATTAAAGTAAAAAGGTCACTAGTAGTAGGAGTATAAGAAGCAGAAGAAGTTGGAGGTTTCGAGAAAATAGGAGTCGGCTTCTTTTCGGCATTTTTCTGAGATCCAGAAGGTGGTGGAGGCAAAGGTGGAATGCCCTGGGATGAATTGACCGCAGACATCGCACTTGAAGTGTTCTTTGCTGAGGAAGCCATCTGCTTGGATGCAATGAACCGAAATGATCACAAAAACAAGAATTCTTTAGGAATGAAGCACCAATTGCCCCACGGTCGGCGCCAAATTGTTTTGGTCAAAAATCAAGCAATGATAATGCAACCAAACTCTCTGTTACGGGGAATGATGCTTGAATTAATGAACAATATTGAGGATCACTCTGAAATGTAAAGAACAAATGACACAGGGATTTATACAAGGAAAAAGCCCTTGATCAATGAATGATCTCCGGCATAAAAAACCTCGGGTGATGGAAACTACCGATCACCAACTCAAATTAAACAAGAAATGTATTACAACTTCGGATGATAGCGAGCTAGTTACAAGGATCACTATAGTGTAATGTGTATAAAAGTGTGCAAGTGAATGGTTACGAGCTGGTGAGAGCAGTTACTAGTGTGTGTTTAGCTAAAATTGGCCAAGTGTTTCTATCTTAGCTCGCTATCCCCTTTAAAAATAGAAAATATCTAAGCTAACAAACATTCCGCAATTGGTGCAAGTCCTCCACGACCTCCATAACGTCCATTTCAGTCATGCACGTGCGGAGTAACTATGGAATATGCTCCAGGAATATCGCCAAGACCAAGTCCAAGCTCGTACTCCTGCAAAACGACATCATATTCAAAGTAGACAATCGTTAGTATAAGGATCCTTACCATGACCCATGATCCTGGTCCTGCAATGCTTCTGAGGATCACTAACTGAAACAGAAGCAAGGATCACTAAACCCATCAGTAATTAAGGATCACCGATCATTGGTAAATCCACCCCTAACAATTGCCCCCAAAATATAAGGAGTAATAATGTAAATAACGAGTTGTATTTTCTCGTCCTTATCTGCAACGAATCATCCCGAGAACTAGCCGTTACAAGCGGACTAGCCGTTAAGATCCTGACGTCATTGAGGTGTCCATCTTGCAAAATCATCATTATAAATTGAAGTTAGAGATAAGGGCTAAAGAGCATTTAAATCCGAGCGTTTCCTCTTTAAATCCTCATTCGAAGACTCGATCAGGTACTCCTCTTTCCTTTCTCTCTTCATCTTCTTACTCTGTTTCTCCTTCTTCACCATCGTCATAATCAAAATGATGCTCCAATCCTCACCGGCTAAGGATCACAAGAAGGACAGTCCCCTGAAAAGCCAAGGGATCATAAAAGATTCCGCAAAAGAACGTTGCTGCTTCTCCGACCCGCAGATTGACAGAATTCGCCATTGCTTCCCGGCAAATACCGTTTTCAAACCATTCGATCCCACCGTTCTAAGTGATTATGCTTCTGAAACCTGGATAGCTTTTCCAGTCACCCCATTCACCATAGGATACACCTACCCTTTTCCAGATTTCACCCAATCCTTCTTTTCTTTTACTGGCATCTCTTACATCCAAGCAATGCCCATGGTCTGGAGGGTTTTGATCACCCTTGAAAGGATCATAGAGCAGCAGGGTATCGATCTGGGAATGTCGGAGCTTTCTGAGATGTATGATCTTGTTAGCCACAGGTCCCACCGGTATCTACTCAAACATAAGCCTAGTGAAGAACATCCCATCTTCAAAGCCACTAAAAACGACACCAACTGGAAACGGTGATTCTTCTTCGTCAGAAGGGATTCCATCCCTGATGGAAAGGATCAGCCTAGAAAGTGGACCACTCATGGTAGGATAGAGGATCCTTAAAAGAATCACCAGATGAGTTTGCTTCTGATCAGGATCACTAACATATTTCCATTTCTTTTGTGCAGCTATTTCTGTCTCACATCTCTTTAAAACACCTGCAACAAGTGAAAGGCTGGTTGCTTTCCGAAGACTTGACCCTGCGATAAGATCATTCAAAGCAAACACCCAGGATTCTCAAGAGGTATCCTCAGGTTCCGTCACCATGTCAAGTAAGTATCCGTATTTATATGTGATTAAATGATTAAATAAAATAAAATGAGGATACTTATCTGTTTTGAATGTCTAGGCGCCGGAAAATCTTCAAAATCTTCCTCCAAGTTCAGTGTTACTGACCTTGACACTGTGCGATCCTCCAAGAAGAAGCTTACTGCTAGTCCAACCGTCTCGATCCCCAAGGCACCCACTAAAGGCAAGGGTGGCAAGAAAAGGAAAACCTCTGAGGCCGACAATCTACAAGGCTTGCCTCTGCTCCGCCATCAATTCCTTGAGTACTTTAACGAGGTAAGGATCACTGACTTAGCTTAACTATCCTGCTCACTTGAGGATCACCTGATCCTGAACTTTGCACTGTCTTCTTTGCAGAAATTTGCCGAGATCGAGGACTACGTTGGGAATATTGAAGAAATTGAGCAAACGTATTCGCACCTCCAGCAAGTTGTGGTGCTCAAGGATCATAAGATTGCTGCTCTCGAAAAAGACCTCCATGATGCCAAGACCCAGACGGCTAAAGTTCTGATCAATGCTGATTATGAGAAGAATGAGCTCATGGAAGGTGCTAAGGTCTCTGCTGCCATTGCCATGTACAAGACTAAGCTGAAGATGGCCCAGGAAGCTCAGGATCCTGACTTTGACAGGAGCAACTGGGACGTTGAGGGCTGGAAGGCTAGGCTGGCTGAGCTGGACGACGAAGAGGAGGCTGAGGAGGTTCTCGCAATCGAGGCTGGAGGCAGTGGCAAGGGTCAAGGTGGAGAGGCAGGTGGAGCGGGTGAAGGTGATGCAGTGAAGGCGTAGGCTGCAGCAATGGGCGATGATGGATATTTCTAGACGTGGCCGGAGCCCATTTTTAGGTTTGATAGTGGTTTTTTGGTTGTGGTATTTTAATCTCGAACAATGATGGTCTGTAATAACTTTAAACAATAGCTATTAGGATTGAGGATCTTGGATCCTTTGAACAATAGGCAGGATAATGGGTGGTGGATGGATCCTCTGTTTGGGGGATGAAGCCACTCGTTATCCTTCCATCTTTTAATTCCTGCACTGCAAAGACCCGTAAACAATGGACACCCTTTGCCAACCCATGTAGACGGGCCACGTTTTGCTGGTAGAAACGTGGGTTGGCAATTTTGACAACCTTAATGGGTTCAACGTTTTGTGAATAAATAAAATTTTAACTTTTTGGCTATCTCCTGTGTTGTTATCCTTACGAATCTTTTAGTTCCCAATTGTTATTATATACTTTGTTTGAATAAGAAAAGTTAAACAAATTAAGTTTAAAAATTTTAGAATATGATCCAGGATCAAATATTCTATAGTTGAAAAGTTCCAAAAAGTGGTATATTTTAAGGATCATAAGTTCAGTTGTCAAAGTATAAGGGTTATTTAAATGAATAATGAATAAAATTAAAATAGTTAAGGGTCATACCTGAGAATCCAAGTTAGGATCCTAGTCTTTAGTATTATAATCAGAATAACTATAAGACAAACCTTATTAGAAGGTAAGGATCAAGGATCCTTAATTGTTTAACTTCGATAACCTGAAATAGAATGTAACTTGGGACTAAGCCAACATATAAGATAAGTTAGTGACTGGGGAGAAGCCCAAAGGATAACTGGGGACAAGCTCAAAGGATAACTGGGGACAAGCCCAAAGGATAACTGGGGACCAGCCCAAAGGATAATGGGGGACAAGCCCAAAGGATCGTGTGTAAACTGGAGTATGGCCCTTACTGGCGACTATCCAAACTTAGCGACATGAAAATGCCAAAACCTTAGCTAACGTGAAAACGTTAGAAACCTTAGGAACGGGTGTATGGTACGTCTACCATTATACGTAGGATCCTGAATACAGCCAGTACAATGAAATTGTCAGCCCCTAAAGCGGGTACTGGTCGCACTGCCTTGAACTGCACCAGGATCATCGTGCGCTACTGGCGAAACTGGGGACAGCCCCAAACTGGGGTCAAACCCAAATACTTCTGTGGATAATCAGTGCTTTTGTTAAGGATGCCTGAACCTTCAAAACTCAGAATCAAGTGAAAAGAGGATAAAGGATGCTGGATACATATCCTTATATAAGAGAATAAAAGAATGAAATAGTTTGAAATTAGAATGTTACCAAAATGAGGATCATCTGTTCTGTAAGGATCCTTCAAGGATACTTATCATGTGAGGATCATGGATCCTTATCACATGAAGTATTTCTTCAAATGGACAGCATTCCAGGCTCTTGGTAGCAAATCACCTTCCATTGTCAGCAACCGATATGCCCCATTTCCTGCCTCAGCTTCGATCAAGTAAGGACCTTCCCACTTTTGTGCCAGTTTCCATCAGCAGGATTGGTGGTATTCTGAAATGCTTTCCTTAATACCATATCACCAACTTGGAATTTCCTGATCCTGACATTTTTGTTGTAGGCTCCAGCCATCCTTTGTTGATAACTGGCCATCCTAATCTTTGCCAAATCCCTGATTTCTTCTATAGTATCCAGGTCTTGAACCAAGTTTTTAGCATTTTCTTCAGGATCACGAATGCTTGTTCTTGCAGTTTGACCAGTAGCATTCTTGGGAGTTGTCCTGACAGCCCATAATACATAGTGTTTTGGTCAAAAATTACCGAAGCAATTAAGTGATCAAATTAGTTAAGTGAGGTAGTGTGCTAAAAAAATGTGTTGAAAATATGTTGGTTAAGTTGTTTAGAAAAACAGTGTTCAGGATACGACTCTGGATATTGAGCTGTATCTACGATCAAACAATGAGCAAAAAGTAAAGGGGTTGACACGAGATGTACGAGGAAAGCCCTTGATCAATCTAGATCGCCGGCATAAAACCTCGGGAGCTGACAATCGCAGCTGCCTAGTTCTTCTTATTGCTTCAAACTTCAGGATACAGTGCAGGATATTGACCAGATTGCTAAGTGTTACAATGCTTTGTGTGAAAGTAAAAGTTGCGAGAGAGCAAGTGTGAAAGTGTAGTGAGTGTTGATGTGATATCCTATTCGATCTGGTATACCCATCTATTTATAGTAACGAAATACAAACTAGAATTCCTATAAACATGGGATGCTCCGAATATTCTATAGTGAACGTTGTAGACCGAGTAATGCGGCTTCAACGGCTTCATGTGAACGACTTGGACCGAGTCTTCAGTAGAAAAGGTCTTCATGAACGTTGCTAGCTTCTAACTCACGAACCTGCACATAATTCATTAGTGATCCTGAGGATACCATTCAGGATGTTACCAATATCCTGAATCAGCATCCCGGATGTGAACAGATATCATATAACCAAGATATAATTCTAGATACTTCTCAGGATATGGGCTCAGAATTTCACCCATAACAATTGTCCCCAAAAAATGTTACCGTTTAGTATCCTGGCACTAACGGTTATATTTTTTCCGGAGAACGAGGCAATTAAGAGATAAGACCGATGATGTGACTGCTTGTAACCGTTCAGTCTACATTTACTCATTGCTCCCTATATCTTCTCATGCTCATCTTCTTTTAACCATCACCGAAGAGAAAAAAGGTAAATATTTTCTCTCTCAACTCCATCTTCCTCCCTCATTCTACTCAATATTCCGGTGACAATATGGCAAGGCAGACAAGATCCAGCTCCGGCGATTCTGCTCCCACGTTTATCCACCAGAATATTCTCCAAGATCCGGAGAAAGAAATATGCACCTTCGATGGTGCACACTTGTCAGCCCTTAAAACCTCCGGCATCTTCCCAAAAGGGACGGTGTTCCGGCCATTTGATCGGGAAATCCGATCAGATATGGTTTCTGATGAATGGCTATGCTTCAATGCTTTTCCCTTTACCTTAGGGTTACAATTTCCTTTCTCTGAGTTTATCACCGAGTTTTTTAACCTCACCAAGATTTCTTTTAGTCAAACAATGCCAATGCTTTGGCGGGTCCTGTCTGTTCTTGTTCAAATCAAGAATAACCACATCCCTGATCTTTCTGTTCATGACCTTCCTTTAGCATACCGGCTTAGATGTCATGGCTCTTGTCGATTTTTGTTTTACTCTACTTCCAGTGACCCATTAATCCTCCAAGCCACCAGGAATGAAGAGGAATGGAAATCCAAATTCTTTTTTGTAAAAAGAGATTCAATCCCTGGTGGAGCGGATTATCCGGTGAAATGGTTGAAAAAGGGTAGTGTTAGGGCTGGATTTTTACAATACGTGATCCTCACGTGTGATCCTAACCAGTGATCCTTGTTTCTTTGGCAGATAGTGATCCTCAGCAGAGTTCCAGGATCAGGATCACGGACCATCATAGGATCCTCATGCTAACGGTTGCTTTCGTTGAATTTAATGTTGTTTTGCAGGACATCTAGCAAGATCCGCTCTTAAGCATCACAATCACAGGACGCGTCTTTACAACTATAGCATGTGCTTAATCGGAGATGGACGTTGTGAAGGATATGGAAACTTGGCATGATTTAAGGGCGATAATTTAGGCTAGATTTACTTTTGTTTCTAAAGGGGTAATGAGCTGATTCTTAGTCCTTTTACCTAAAATAGGTCACCTACACTTGTATATATAACACTCTTCCCCATTCGGAAGAACACACAACACAATTCTCACACGCTTAGACACTCAAAACTATAGTGATCCTTGTACTCAGCTCATTATCATCCGAAGTTGTAACTATTTTTCTTATATTGAAGTTTGGTGATCGGTAGTTGCCATCACCCGAGGTTTTTTATGCCGGAGATCATACATTGATCAAGGGCTTTTTCCTCGTATAAATCATTGTGTCTTTGCATATTTTATACTGAAGTGATCCTTTACTTTTTCAATAAACCAAGCATCATACCCCGTTTACATAAAGTTTGGTTGCATTATCCTTAGTGTGATTTTTGACCAAAACAGTTTGGCGCCCACCGTGGGGCAATTGGTGCTTCATTCATAAGAAAATCTTTTGTTCGAAATCATTTCAAAGAATTACATGGCTTCATCATTGAAAAACATGTCCACGGCAATGTCTGCAGTCACCTCGTCTCAGAACACTCTGCCTCCTCCACCGACAGGATCCCAGAAGAATGCTGAGAAGAGACCAACTCCTACTAACTCTAAACCTCCATCTTCCTCTGCTATGAATTCTTATACTCCCAGTACTAGTGACGTATTTACTTTGATTTTGCAGATGAAGGATCGCATACAGCGGCAGGATGAAACTAATGACAGGATCCTCAGGGAAATTGGAGATCTCAAAAGACAAAAGAAAACGGCAGAGGATCATTCCCCACTAATGCCCAAATCCTTGAGCTTTGATACTCCAATGATCACTTCTCAGCCATCGGGAATTCCAGACGTGCAAATTGTGGGAGAATCAAGAGGATTGCACCTCGGATCAACAGCAATGACTCAGGCATCAGGCCCACACTTTCAGCCGGCAGGATCCTATCCCCAGCATATGGGATCCTTCATGAATTCAAGAGCCTATCCGGCAGCACAGCAATTTCAAGGATCCTACTTTGTTCCAGGATCATCCCAGGGTCAAGGATCCTCCTTTGTTCCAGGATCATCCCAGATACCAGGATCCTTCCAGATGCCAGGATCCCTAAAAAGTTTGCAAACAGGAAGTCTAGATGTCCATCAAGGGGACTTCATTCCAATGCAGACCATTGCTTCCACTGGTCCCTCCGTTATCCCGGAATCCTAGCAATATGGATTCGCGAACTTGAACTCAATGGGAGGTAACACTTTAAATAATTATCTTACCACTAACCATGGATTCATGCAGGATACAGGTATCAATCATGCTATGGCCAGGGAGTTGCAGAAGCTAAAAGATATGATCTCAAGTGTTCCAGGGGTAGTCAAGCCTATCCCAGAGATTGCAGATGGAAGCCATAAGGTATCTCGCTTTGCACCACCAATTTGTGATGCAGAGGTACCCAAAAGGTTCCATATCCCTACTATGAAGCTGTATGATGGTACAACGGATCCAGAGGAACACGTAGCACAATACAGGGAGAGGATGGAGATCAATCCTATCCCAGAAAAGTTGAAGGAAGCATGCCTATGTAAAGGATTTGGATCCACTCTTACTGGATCAGCTCTTAAATGGCTGCTAAGTCTTCCCCCTTACTCTATTACTTCATTTGCTAATTTAGTTAATTTATTCAATAACCAATTCTCTTGTAGTAGAAAATTTGAAAGATTAACTAGTGATTTATATAGGGTAACTCAAAGTCATAATGAATCATTAAGGGATTATATAACTAAATTCAGTAAAGAATCCTTGGACATTCCCAACTTGGATATGGCTACGGCTGTTGAAGCCTTCAAAATGGGACTGCTTAAGGATTCATTGTTCTATGATGATCTTGTTATGACACCATGCAGGAACCTAGATGAAGTAAGAACTCGGGCACTCAGGTTCATCCGGCTAGAGGATGACAAGAGGATCCAGGAGAGACAAGTAGGATCCTCAAAACAGGAAAAGCAAGGATCCTCCTTCAAGAGCAATAAGTTCAAGTCCTACCATAGAAATGACAACCAGAATGTGCATGCTGTTGACCAAGAAGAGGATGATGAAGATTATCCTCCAATCTCAGAATATTGTTTTTCCGTTGATAATCATGAACTAATCCTTGCAATGCAGAATCTAGGAGAAAAAGCTAGGTGGCCCAGGAAGAATGATAAACCATCCGGGACTAAAGACAAGTCAAAATGGTGTGCCTACCATGAGGATTTCGGGCATCTAACCGAAGAATGCATAGCTTTAAGAAAAGAAATTGGATATCTGTTAAGCAAGGGGCACCTAAAAGAATTGTTGGGAAGAAAAAAGCAAAGGACTCAGGATCCTGAAAGGATCCCTGAAAAGGCTCCAGCACCTCCGGCAAATGCACAAGTGATCAACTTTATTTCCGGAGGATCAGACATCTGTGGTACATCCTTCTCGGCGGCCAAAAGGCATGCAAAGGAATCAAAAATGGATAATGGAGAAAGACCTATTAGAACATCAAGTGTCTCAGAAGGGAAGATGATAACGTTTGATGAGGATGATCGCATTAACATTCAGGATCCTCATCACGATAGTTTAATTATTACTCTCTTTATCTCTAACCATTTTGTCCGCAGGATCCTTATCGATGGAGGAAGCTCAGTGAACATTATCCAGCTTGATGTTCTGAAGAAAATGGGTATCCCAGAATCAGACATCACACCAAGATCCTCTGTGCTTGTAGGGTTCAGTGGAGAAACGAAGAAAACTCTGGGGGACATCAAACTCCCAATCTACGTGGAAGGATTACATAATTATCAGAAATTTTGTGTTATTGACTGTTTATCTTGTTGCAATGTTATCCTTGGCAGGCCTTGGATACATGATATGAAAGTAGTCCCATCCACCTACCATCAATGTGTGAAGCTCCCTAGCCCATGGGGAATAATCAAGATCGACAGTGATCAGCAGGAGGCTAAGGATTGTTATACCTCATCCATGAAGCCAACCTCGAAGCCAAGGGAGCAATAGCAATTACAGTATCCTCCGAGGAATGTCTTGGAGGCAAGGGAACAAGATGTGGATGAAATCCTCTTGGATCCTAGTGATCCTGAATCAAAAATCTATATCGGATCAGGGACCCTTGGCAAGATGAAAGAAGATATGATATCCTTCCTCAAAAGAAGAAAGTCTACCTTTGCATGGAAGCACGAAGATATGACAGGTATATCTAAGGATATCATAACTCATAAACTTGGCATTGACAGGTCTATAAAACCAATCCATCAAAAAAGGAGGAAGTTTGCACCGGAAAGGAATGCCATTATCCAGGAAGAGGTAGAGAGACTACTTCGAGCAGGTATGATCAGAGAGGTAAAATATCCAAAATGGCAAGCCAATGTGGTTGTTGTCCAAAAGAAAAATGGAAAGTGGAGGGTATGTGTCGATTTCACCGATCTGAATAAGGCATGTCCCAAGGATCCTTTCCCATTACCCCACATTGACTCCATGGTGGATGCAACGGCGGGACATGAACTGTTGACCTTTATGGATGCATCATCTGGATTCCAACAAATTCAGATGGAACCATCTGACCAAGAGGATACAGCCTTTATGACCCCAACAGGTTTGTATTGCTATATTGCCATGCCTTTTGGATTAAGAAATGCAGGTGCAACATATCAAAGGCTGGTGAATATGATGTTCAAAGATCAAATTGGACAAACTATGGAAGTATACATAGATGATATGGTAGTCAAATCAAAGAAAGCTGAGGATCACCTAAGGGATTTGGAAGAAGCATTTGATATCCTTGATAATTATAACATGAAGCTTAATCCTTCAAAATGCCACTTTGGTGTTAAGGCAGGTAAATTCCTAGGATATATGGTAACTCAGAGGGGCATTGAGGCAAGTCCGGAGCAAATTAAAGCACTAGTGAACATCAAGTCCCCTGCCAATGCTAAGGATGTGCAAAGGCTAACAGGCAGGATAGCAGCTCTGAACAGGTTCATATCAAAATCCTCAGAAAAATGTAAAGAATTTTACGATATCCTAAGGAAGAACAAGAAGTTTGAATGGACCGTGAAACATGAGAATGCTTTACAAGCCCTTAAAGAATATATGTCCTCAGCACCAGCATTATCAAAGCCCGAAAAAGGAGATGTGTTATCCTTATATTTGGCGGTATCCTCAACCGCTGTAAGTGCTGTCCTTGTTAAGGATCATGAAGGTACACAATATCCTATCTACTATGTAAGTAAGAGTTTACTTGATGCCGAATCCAGGTACTCACACCTCGAGAAACTTATTCTTGCATTAATCATGGCATCAACTAAGCTAAGGCATTATTTTGAAACCCATACTATTGTTGTTAGAACTAACTTTCCAATTAAGAATATCCTCAGGAAACCAGAAATGTCAGGAAGAATGGCTAAGTGGGCAGTAAAGCTTAGTGCCCATGATATAAGATATGAGCCAAGAACAACCATTAAATCCCAAGCACTAGCTGACTTTGTGGCTGATTTCAGTAGTGATCTACAAAAAGAAGCAGAATTGGAGGTCCAACAGCTGGATGAGACCAAGGATCCTTGGATACTACACACTGATGGATCCTCAAATGTCAAGGGCACAGGGCTCGGGATACTACTAAAATCGCCACAGGGGGACATAATACCCCACTCCATAGCCTGTGAGTTCCAAGCAACTAACAATGAGGCTGAATATGAAGCCTTAATTGCTGGCTTGCAAATTGCTAAGGATATGGGGGTGAAATATCTTAAAGTATATGTAGACTCATTATTGATCACCAATCACTTTAACGGATCCTATGCTGTTAAAGGTGAAAAACTAACCAAATATTTAGAGATAGTCAAAGAATTGGCACTCTCTTTTGTCTCTTTCAGCTTAACACAGGTACCAAGGGAGGATAACACGGAAGCTGATGCATTGGCCAACCTAGGGTCATCCTTGAAGATTCCAGAAGATATAAGTATCCCTATCATCCATATCCTAGCTCCTGCTATTGAAAATCAGGTGGCCATGGAAATAGAAGAGGATACTGCAGTAATCCCTAGTGAAGAAGCTCAATCTTATGCAGGATCATGGATCTCACCAATCATGAGATACTTGCAATACGGGGAGATTCCGATGGGAGAAAATCCCAGAGCTTTCAGGATTAAGGTATCTCAATTCACAATCCTAAATAATGTGCTATATAAACGATCTCTTGCAGGACCATATTTAAGATGTATCGAGGATCCTGAAATTAAAGAAGTGTTGAGAGACTTCCATGAAGGAGATTGTGGAAACCACACTAGGGGGCAGGGCATTGTTCTCAAGGATCCTTAGAACAGGATACTACTGGCCAACCATGAAAAGGGATGCTGTAGAATATGCTAGGAAATGTGATCCTTGTCAAAGACACAGCAATATCCTTCATCAACCAGCTGAACTGCTACACCCTATACCATCCTCTTGGCCATTCATGAGATGGGGGATGGATATAGTTGGCAAGCTCCCTAAAGCACCTGGTGGAAAAGTATTTATGCTTGCCATGACTGACTACTTCTCTAAGTGGATAGAAGCTGAAGCCTTTGCTCAAGTCAGAGAAAAAGAAGTTATATCCTTTATCAAAAGAAACATTATAACTAGATTTGGCATTCCCTCTGAAATTGTATGTGATAATGGTTCCCAATTCATTGGAAACAGAACCACTAACTTTTGTGACAGTTGGGGAATTAAGATGATAACATCAACACCAGTTCATCCACAAGCCAATGGCCAAGCAGAATCATCCAACAGATCATCATCAACAATCTGAAGAAGAAGCTAGGATCCAAGAAGGGAAAATGGGCAGAGGAGTTACCTTATGTGCTATGGGCTGATAGGACAACTCCCAAGAATGCCACTGGTCAAACACCCTTCTCTTTAGTATTTGGGGCAGAAGCAGTGATCCCAACAGAGATGGTGATCCCAACTGCTAGAACAAGTGCTCGTGATCCTGAAGAGAATGCTACAATCCTGGCTCAGGATTTGGATACTATTGAGGAAATCAGGGATCTGGCTAGGATAAGAATGGCAAGCTACCAACAAAGAATGGCTGGTGCTTACAACAAAAATGTTAGGATAAGGAAGTTCCAAGTCGGAGATATGGTGTTGAGAAAAGCATTCCAAAACACTATCAATCCTGCTGATGGGAAGTTAGCACCAAAATGGGAAGGCCCTTACTTGATTGAAGCTGAAGCAGGAAAGGGGCCATACAGATTGCTAACTATGGAAGGAAACTTGTTGCCACGAGCCTGGAATGCTGTTCACTTAAAGAGATACTTTATGTGAACATGATCCTTCAAAGCATGTGATCCTTACACTGAAGTATCCTCGAAGGATCCCGGTGATATCAGTGATCCTCACTCTGGTAATGTCCTTATCTTAAAACTATTACATTTCCTTACTTTTTACCTAAGGATAAGGATCATATATCCTTCATCCTCTTCTCACGAACCATTTGAGTTATGATAGTTCAGGTATCTTCAGCATATCGTTGAAGCTCTTCAAAATCACCACAGATCCTTGGGTTCAACCCCAGTTATCCTTGGGATTATCCCCAGTTTCCGCCAGCAGCGCACGATGATCCTGATATAGTTCATGTCTTTGGGACCAGTACCCACTTCCGGGGCTGACAACCTCATCGTACTGGCTATACCCAGGATCCTCCGTATAATGGTAGACGTACCATACATCCGTTCCTAAGGTTTCTAACGTTTTCACGTTAGCTAAGGTTTTGACATTTTCATGTCACTAAGTTTGGATAGTCGCCAGTAAGGGCCATACTCCAGTTTACATACGATCCTTTGGGCTTGTCCCCAGTTATCCTTTGGGGTTGTCCCCAGTTATCTTTTGGGCTTGTCCCCAGTGATCCTTTGGGATCATCCCCAGTTATCCTTTGGGCATGTCCCCAGCTACTAACTTATCTTTTACATTGGCTTAGTCCCAAGTTATGTTTCATTTTTCAGGTTTTTAAAGTTGGACACATAAGGATCCTTAATCCTTATTATCCATCAAAATCTCATCTACGGTTATCTTGATTAAAGGTTAGGATCCTACCTTGGATCCTCAGGTATGATCCTTGACTATTTTGATTATACTAAACAACCCTTACACTTTGACAACTAAACCTATGATCCTTGAAATTGATTGCTTCAGAAATTTTCAGTGTCAGGATATTTGATCTAGGATCATATCCTAAAATTATTAAACATGGTTTGCTCAACTCTTGTTACTCTAACAAATATATTCCTAAAACAACTAGAAAATAAAGAGGATAAATAAAGGATAACAACACGAGATAAGCCAGAAAGATTAAAGTTATTTTATTAACAAAAGGATCTTAAACCCTTTCAAAAAGTTGTCAAAATTGCCAACCCACATTTCTACCAGCAAAACGTGGCCCGTCCACATGGGTTGGCAAAGGGTGTCCATTGTTTATGCGGTCTTAGCAGGTGCAGGAAATTAAAGGCGGCAGGATCACAAAGGCTTCATCCCCCAAACAGAGGATCCCTCCACCATTTGCGATCCTACCTATTGTCCAAAGGATCCAGGATCCTTAACCCTAAAAACTATTATTTAAGTACAGACCATCATTGTTTAAAAACATCAACAACCACAAACAAACCACTACCAAACTCAAAAAATTGGGCTCCGGCCTAGTCTCGAAATATCCATCATCGCCCAATCCAGCAGCTCACACCTTTGCTGCTCCATCACCACCAGCTTCTCCACCCTGATCCTTGTCAACATCACCGCCCTCCAGCATTGGGATCTCCTCAGCTTCGTCCTCATCCTCCAGCTCTGCCAATCTTGCCTTCCAACCCTCCACGTCCCATGAGCTTTTGTCAAAGGCAGGATCCTGAGCCTCCGCAGCCATCTGTAGTTGTATCTTGTACATGGCAATTGCGGCAGAGACCTTGGCATCCTGGGTGATCTCTTGCTTCTCGCCATCCATGTCGATCAGCCTTTGAGTAGCCTCATCCTTTGTAGCCCGGAGTTCCTTCTCAAGATCGGCTATCTTGAGATCCTTCAATACGCCCATTTGTTGGAGGTCGGCGATTTGGCTTTCCTGATCCTCGACATGGCCAAGGTAGGTCTCAATCTCAGCAAGTTTCTGCAAAAGAGAAAAAAGGTAAGTTCAGGATCAGGTGATCCTCAAAGAAGCAGGATATACAGGCAGAATACACAAGCAGGATATTCGAGAAGGATAACCAACAGGGGCAATGATCCTTACCTCATTGACATAGTCGAGAAACTGTTGACGGATCAGGGGAAATCCTTGGAGATCCTCAGAAGTCTTTCTCTTCTTCCCCTTACCCCTAACAGGTGTTTTAGGGGCCGAAGCAGAGGGACTGGCAACAGAAGTCTTCTTTCTTGAAGACTTGACAGTGGCAAGTTCATCAATCCCGAACTTAGAGGCAGACTTAGTAGACTTCCCAGCGCCTACACAATCAAAACAAGATAAGTCTCCTAATCAATTTAACATTTTTGCATAGAACTTACTTTTTGGTCAGGGTACTTACTTGACATTGTGGCAGATGCAGAGGATACTTCTTGTGAATCCTGGATGGTGACTTGAAAACTTCTGGTCTCAGGATCAAGCTTTTTGAAAGCTAAAACTCTCTCTCTTGCAGCAGGGGTTAACTTGAGATGAGCAATGGAAATAGCTGCACAAAAGACAAAGAAAACATTAGTGATCCTCATCATAAGAGACAAGTCTGATAGTGATCCTTCCAGGATCCTCTATCCTACCATGAGTAGCCCACTCCTTGGGCAGATCCTCCCCGTTAGGGATGGTATCTCTCCTAACAAAGAAGAATCGTCGCTTCCAGTTGGTATCATTTTTTGTGACCTTAAAAACAGGGTGATCCTCTCCAGCTTTCCGTTTCAACAAGTACCGACAAGAACCAAACGTGGTAAGATCATATAGCTCGGCCAGCTCCGACATCCCTAAGTCAATCCCCTCCTGCTCAATGATCCTCTCAAGGGTACATAGAACCCTCCAGATCATCGGCATGGCTTGGATATAGGACATGCCGGTCAGAGAAAAGAAGGATTGGGTGAAGGCTGGAAAAGGATATGAATATCCTATGGTAAACGGAGTTGCAGGAAAGGCCACCCAGGCATCGGAAACAAAATCACTCCGAGCGGTGGAAGTAAAAGACTTGAAGACAGTATCCGCCGGAAAACAGTGACGGATCCTATCAACATGAGCATCAGTAAAGCAGCACCTCTCCGTAGGAGAGTCTTTGACGATCCCTTGGCTTTTCAGGGGACTGCTCTTCTTGTGATCCTTGTGAGGGGAATTTCGGAGCAACATACTCTTGGCAGGGTAAAAGTAGAAAAACAGAGCAAGAGAGGAAAAGAAAAGAAGAAGAGTACCTGATTGATCTTCGGTTGAGATTATAAAGGGAGTATATCTTGAATTTAAATGCAGATTGATCCTAACCCTATCTCCTATTTATAATCATGATTTGCAGGGATGTCACCTCAATGACGTAAAGGTTGCAACGGCTAGTTCGAGATTAACGGCTAGTTATCCGAGTTGTTTGTTGCAGATAAGATCAAAACAAAATATAACTCATTAATTTACAATAAACTCCTTATATTTTGGGGGCAATTGTTAGGGCTGGATTTTTACAATACGTGATCCTCACGTGTGATCCTAACCAGTGATCCTTGTTTCTTTGGCAGATAGTGATCCTCAGCAGAGTTCCAGGATCAGGATCACGGACCATCATAGGATCCTCATGCTAACGGTTGCTTTCGTTGAATTTAATGTTGTTTTGCAGGACATCTAGCAGGATCCGCTCTTAAGCATCACAATCACAGGACGCGTCTTTACAACTATAGCATGTGCTTAATCGGAGATGGACGTTGTGAAGGATATGGAAACTTGGCATGATTTAAGGGCGATAATTTAGGCTAGATTTACTTTTGTTTCTAAAGGGGTAATGAGCTGATTATTAGTCCTTTTACCTAAAATAGGTCACCTACACTTGTATATATAACACTCTTCCCCATTCGGAAGAACACACAACACAATTCTCACACGCTTAGACACTCAAAACTATAGTGATCCTTGTACTCAGCTCATTATCATCCGAAGTTGTAACTATTTTTCTTATATTGAAGTTTGGTGATCGGTAGTTGCCATCACCCGAGGTTTTTTATGCCGGAGATCATACATTGATCAAGGGCTTTTTCCTCGTATAAATCATTGTGTCTTTGCATATTTTATACTGAAGTGATCCTTTACTTTTTCAATAAACCAAGCATCATACCCCGTTTACATAAAGTTTGGTTACATTATCCTTAGTGTGATTTTTGACCAAAACAGGTAGGACCTAGGGTTTTAGGATGATCCTGTCTTATATCCTGCCGCATATCTTGAACTGACTTTGTTGTTTTCTTGTACACAACTGATTTTAGGAAGCTTGCACCTCCCCTTGCTGAATCACAGAAGAGGATTGACGCTATCAGACTCCTTCCCGAAGCTGAAAGAAGTTTTAACCCATCTCCACCATCTCCAAGCCCTCTTTCTAGTGTAAACATGTCTGGTAAGGATCCTATACAATATCCTGCATACATGCTTTTATTTGAAATATTTAGGAAAGAATTTTACTCCCCGTGTGCAGATTCCAGCAAAGTTCCAATCCTCCTTGACCTTGACGAGCTCGACAGTTATCCTACTCTAGTCATGGTCAAGAAAGAGACACCTGCTGCCACCAGCTCCAAGCCACTCCCGGCTCCTAAGGCTAATCCAAGGACCCGTGCTTCCACAGCAAAAAAGAGGAAGGGCTCTGAAGTTAGTGCCCCAGGCTCCGAAGGGTTCTCCTATGATGAACTCAGCTTTTCTGACTCCTTAGAGCCAATGACATCCTTCCTCAACAAGGTAATATCCTGGCACTACATCCTGCATAATATCCTGATAGAATATCCTGATAGGATATTCTGGTTAGCGAATATTAACTTATATTTGAATTTCAACTTACAGGGCCTCCAACATCTGCTCCAGCTTTACAATGACGCCTGCGGTACTGCTGCACTCCATGAAGCCAGGATCAAGCAGCTCGAAAGCACCGTTGCTGACCAAGGTGCCATTGCTGAAGCAAAGTCTCGGCACTACGAGAGCATGCTGAAGAAGGTTACCCAAGAAGCTGAGCTCAAACTTGCCACCACCGAAATGGATCATGAACAGGCCATGGTTTCTTTCCGGGAAGGGATCAAAGCCTCTGCCATCGTCTCCTTGCTACAAGCTCGCATCAAGATGGCCTACGAGGTCAAGGAGACAGGCCTTGTGTGCCCAGCTTGGCCGGTTGACTCTTGGGTAGCGAAGTTGAAGGAGCTTGGAGGTAAGGCTGTGCCACTCCCTGCAGAAGCTGGTGAGTCCTCTAAGTTAGCGGAGGTGGTAGATAAGGCTGGAGAGAA
The DNA here is from genome assembly GCF_002127325.2 of Helianthus annuus. NCBI lineage: Eukaryota > Viridiplantae > Streptophyta > Magnoliopsida > Asterales > Asteraceae > Helianthus > Helianthus annuus. The sequence goes on from NC_035434.2 coordinate 60,752,581, forward strand.
GAAGGATGCTGGAGCGGATGCTGGGACGGATGCTGGTGAGGATGCTGCTCAGGATGCTGGTGCGGAGAAGTCGGAGAAGGTTGGAGAAGATGCCGCTGTGTGAGGGCATTCAAGTGGGCAATGATGGATGTTGATGCTTAGGCCGGAGCCCACTTTTTTCAAGTTTGATAGTTTGTGGTCCTTTGAACAATTTACTTTTCTTGTCTGTTAAACAATTTTAATTTCCTGCACGTAGACAATATGATGGCCAAAGGTGGAGGGATCCTGAGTTTCAGGACGAAGCCCTTGGTCATCAGTTAGTATGGTTTATTTTGAACACTTTTAACAATTGAATGTGGAGGTATCTTGGGTTCCAAGACGAAGCCTTCAGTTGTTAAGTAAATATGGTAGAAAACTAATCATGCTTTTGGTGGATAGGTCTCGGTTTGAGACGAAGCCAAAAGCACAATCTTTTGCTATGTTAATAATATAACCCTTTTTTGGCTTTATTCATGTTATTGTATTTCATTATACGAATTTTACTTATGAAAATTGTTTTGTTTGAAAACTCTTGGAAATATTATGGGAACACCATCTGAGAATATCCTGACAAGTATCCTAAGAGATATCCTGGTCAGGATATCATCATATAACCCAGAAATCTTAAGTCTTTTGAAAAAATGAGAGATCATACCAAAGACTCTTGGAGAGTCAATTCCAATCTTCCACCTAAGGAATGTCCCCAGTGCACACTTATAAACTTGGATCCAACCTTTGAATAGTATAATATATGTCCCCTGTGTATGACACAGAAATGCAAATGTATTCATACTTTGGCTTGAATAAATTCCAAACACCTCGAGGCAAAAACCTTGATATCCTGAAATGAATCCTTAGCATACTGAGGGTAAACCCTGAGTTTCATGCGCTACAGGCGAGAGTGTATAAACTCCAAATCTTAGAAAGGTGAAAACCTTTAAACCTTAGAGAGTATGAAAATACCCTTTCGTGAGAGAGGGTGATCAATCCTCATATACCTTCAGGATCCAGGATATAGCCAACAGTAACGAAATTGTCAGCCACTTTTACATGAACTGGTCCCGGTACCTTGAACTATACCTAGATAACTTGCGCTCCAGGCGAGGTGTTTAAACCCAATTCGAAAGAAAGGTGAATACCTTTAAACCTTTGAAGGGATCAGGATCCCTTAAACATGAGAGAGGGGGCCAATCTTCTAATCTTTCGATTTATCCTGAGTGTGAATCCTGGAGCTATATCCTGGAGCATATGCTGCAAAAAAACTATAAACTAAGGTGGGTGTTAGCCTGGCTAACACCCCTCCGATGCTTAAGTCAGTATTGGGTTCAAGATAATACACAAATATATTTAAAAGAGATAGAGTACATACCATTCTGAGATAGAAATTAAATTCTATTCTTACTTGAAATAGAGCTTTAAGTGTATTGCATTCCAGGATCTCGGTAGCATATCCCCTTCCATATTCTTGAGTCTGTATGCTCCTTTCCCTGCTTCTGACTCAACTTCATATGGTCCTTCCCATTTTGGAGCTAGCTTGCCATCGGCAGGATTAGTGGTATTTTGAAAAGCCTTTCTTAGCACCCAATCACCAACTCGAAATCTCCTAGTCCTTATATTCTTGTTATATGCTCTGGATATTCTTTGTTGATATGCTGCCATCCTTAGCCTTGATGCATCCCTTTTTTCATCTATAGTATCCAAATCTTGACATAAGGCCTCAGGATTATGTTCAGGATCCTGTAGGATAGATCTTGCAGTAGGTATCGCCATTTCTGTTGGAATCATTGCTTCTGTTCCAAATACCAAGGAAAATGGGGTTTGGCCTGTCGCATTCTTTACCGTTGTCCTATCAGCCCACAAAACAAAGGGTAATTCTTCTGCCCATCTTCCTTTTTTAGCTCCAAGTCTCTTCTTTAAGTTATTGACAATTATCTTGTTTGAGGATTCGGCTTGTCCATTCGCTTGAGGATGCACCGGAGTAGACGTGATCATTTTGATTCCCCAACTCTTGCAAAAGTCAGTAGTCCTCTTGCTTATAAACTGGGACCCATTATTACAAATGATTTCAGCTGGTACCCCAAACCTGGTCAGGATATTCCTCTTTATGAAGGATACTACTTCTTGGTCTCTAACTTGAACAAATGCTTCAGCTTCAACCCACTTAGAGAAATAATCCGTCATTGCTAGCATAAAGACTTTTCCTCCCGGAGCTTTTGGTAACTTCCCTACTATATCCATCCCCCATTTCATGAACGGCCAAGGGGACGCTACAGGATATAGTGGTTCAGCTGGTTGATGTAGTATGTTACTATGCCTTTGACATGCATCACATCTTCGAGCATATTCTGCAGCATCTTACCTCATCGTTGGCCAATAATATCCTGTCCTTAATACTTTGTGTTTTGGTTAAAAATCAGACGAGGATAATGCAACCAAACTCTTTGTTACGGGGTATGATGCTTGAATTGATGAACAACGATAAGGATCACTTCAATATGAATTGCACAAGTGACACAAAGATTTATACGAGGAAAAGCCCTTGATCAATGAATGATCTCCGGCATAAAAAACCTCGGGTGATGGAAACTACCGATCACCAACTTCCAATTAACCAATAATTGTTTACAACTTCGGATAATAGCGAGCTAGGTACAAGGATCACTATAGTGTATCGTGCAGAAATGTGTAAAAATTGCTAAGTGTTTTGCTGTATGCTCAAGAGTGCAGTTGTACGAGTGTGTGTAGCCAAAATTAGCCAAGTGTTTCTAAAGCTAGCTCGCTACCCCTTTTAAAATAGAAGTTAACTAGCCTAACAAACTATCCGCAATTGGTGCTATGCTCCCACGTTCTCCACAACGTCCATTTTCAGTCAAACACGTGCGAAATAACCGTGGAATATTCCTTAGTAACGTTGCCAAGACCAAGTCCAACTTGTTACTCCTGCAAAACAATACGAAATTCAAAGTGAACAATCGTTAGTATAAGGATCCTTAGGGTGATCCATGATCCTGATCCTGAAGCACTTCTGAGGATCACTATCTGTCACAGAAGTAAGGATCACTAAAAGGATAACACATGAGGATCACAGGTCATTAGAAAATCCTCCCCTAACAATTGCCCCCAAAATATAAGGAGTAATTATGTAAAATAAATGAGTTATATTCTGTTAATCTTATCCGCAACTAACTAACGGATATATAGCCGTTACTATCGAACTAGCCGTTACCCTTTTGACGCCACCGAAGTGACAAGCCTGCAAGATCATGATTATAAATAAGAGATAGAGATAGGGATCGATTAGCATTTAAACTCAAGAGAAACTCCCTTTATATTCGTATCCGAAGATCAATCAGGTATTCCTCTCTCTTTCTTCTTTTCCTTTCTCTTACTCTGTTTTTCTTTCTTTACCACCGTCAAGTATGATGCTCCGAAATTCTCCTGCCAAGGATCTCAAGAAGAACATCCCTCTGAAGGGTCAAGGGATCATCAAGGATTCTCCCAATGAGAGGTGTTGCTTTACTGACCCTCAAATTGATAAAATCCGGCACTGCTTTCTGGCGAACACCTTTTTTAAACCTTTCGACCCTACCGTTCTGAGTGACTACACCTCTGAGACTTGGGTAGCTTTCCCTGTCACTCCTTTTACGATAGGATATTCATATCCTTTCCCTCGATTCACCCAATCTTTCTTCTCCCTCACCGGCATCTCCTACATCCAAGCTATGCCGATGATCTGGAGGGTTTTATACACCCTTGAAAGGATCATCGAGCAGGAAGGGATTGATCTAGGAATGTCAGAGCTGGCTGAGATGTATGATCTCACTACCTTTGGATCCTACCGATATTTGTTCAAACGAAAAGCTGGTGAAGAGCACCCCATTTTCAAAGCCACCAAGAACGATACAAACTGGAAGCGACGCTTCTTCTTTGTCAGAAGAGACACTATCCCAAACGGGAAGGATCTGCCCAGGGAGTGGTGCACCCATGGTAGGATAGAGGATCCTGAGAAGGATCACCAGATAATCTCCTTTTGTATGAGGATCACTAACACCCTTTTGTTCTTTGTTATGCAGCTGTTACCGTCTCACACCTCAAACTGTCTCCTGCTGCCAAAGAGAGACTTGCTGCTTTTGGAAGGCTTAATCCTGCAACAAGAACATTCAACACCAACACCTAGGATTCACAAGAGATATCCTCAGGCTCAGTCACCATGTCAAGTAAGTATCCTGTTTTTGTATAATTAATAGTTTAAATAAATAGTTACACAAAAATAGGATAAGGATACTTATCTTGTTTTGAACGTGTAGGTGCCGGAAAATCCTCCAAAGCTGCCTCCAAGTTCGGTATGGCTGATCTTGACACTGTCAAATCCAAGAAGAAGGCCATCGCAAGCCCGAGCGTCTCAATCCCCAAGGCACCCAGCAAAGGAAGGGGTGGCAAAAAGAGGAAGAACTCTGAGGTTGAGGACCTACAAGGCCTACCACTGATCCGCCACCAGTTCCTCGAATACTTCAATGACGTAAGGATCATTGTCCCTGCTTACATATCCTGCTCATATATCCTGCTCATTTGAGGATCACCTGACCTTGAACTGCTTTGTCTTCTTTGCAGAAATTTCCTGAGATTGAGGATTACGTGGGGAGCATCGAGGAGTTGGATAAGAAGATGGCTGACCTCCAACAAATCTCAGTGCTCAAGGATCACAAGATCGCTGATCTTGAAAAGGCCCTCCAAGCTGCCAGGACCGAAACAGCCAAACTCCTGATTGACATCGACTACGAGAAGCATGAAATCGTGGAAGGTGCAAAGGTCTCTACTGCTATCACAATGTACAAGACAAGACTGCAGATGGCCCAGGAAGCCCAGGATCCTGACTTCGACAAAAGCAGCTGGGATGTTGAAGGTTGGAAGGCAAGGCTAGCTGACCTGGAGGATGATGAGGAGGCTGAGGAGATTTTGGCGCTTGAGGCCGGAGGCAGTGGCAAGGATCAAGTGAAGGATGCTGGAGCTGGAGAGGATGAAGGAGCAGCGAAGGTGTAGGCTGCGTGATTGGGCAATGATGGACACTTCTAGACATAGCCGGAGCCCAATTTTTTAGGTTTGATGGTAGTTCTTGTTAAACAATTGTTGGTTTATACTTTGAACAATAGTTTTAGGGTTAAGGATCCAGGATCCTTTAGATAATAGGTAGGATTACAAATGGTGGAGGGATCCTCTGTTTGGGGGATGAAGCCATTGTGATCCTGCCGCCTTTTTAATACCTGCATGCTATGACCGCACAAACAATGGACACCCGTTGCCAACCCATGTGGACGGGCCACGTTTTGCTGGTAGAAACGTGGGTTGGCAATCTTGACAACTTTTGGTGGTTTAAACTATGTTAATAAAATAACTTTAATCTTTTGTGGCTTATCTTGTGTTGTTATCCTTGTTTATCTTTTTACTTTTCAATTGCTTTGACATACACTTGTCTAAATAAGAAATCTTGAATGAGTTAGATTGAAAATATTTAGGATATGATCCAGGATCAAATATCCTATAGTTGAAAAATCCCAAAAAGTAGTATATTCTAAGGATCACAAGTTTAGTTGTCAAAATACAAGGGTTATTCAAATAAACAATGAACAAAATTAAAGTAGTTAAGGATCATACCTGAGGATCCAAGTTAGGATCCTAACCCTTAATACCATAACCAGGATAACTATAAGACAAACCTTAGAGAGAAGTAAGGATCAAGGATCCTTGGTCGTTTAACTTCAAAGTCCTGAAATAGAACATAACTTGGGACTAAGCCAATGTAAGATAAAAGTTAGCAACTGGGGACAAGCCCAAGGATAACTGGGGACAAGCCCAAGGATAACTGGGGACAAGCCCAAGGATCGTATGTAAACTGGAGTATGGCCCTAACTGGCGACTATCCAAACTTAGTGACATGAAAATGCCAAAACCTTAGCTAACATGAAAACGTTAGAAACCTTAGGAACGGATGTATGGTACGTCTACCATTATACGTAGGATCCTAGCTATAGCCAGTATAATGGAATTATCAGCCCCTAAAGCGAGTACTGGTCCCACTGCCATGAACTATACCATGATCATCATGCGCTACAGGCGGAACTGGGGTCAAGCCCAAATAACTGGGGTCAAACCCAAGTGACTGGTTGCTTTTGTGGATAACCATCCTTTTGCTAAGGATACCTGAACTTTCAAAACTCAGAATTACGTGAGAAGTGGATAAAGGATGCAGGATCCTTATCCTTAGGTGAGAAAGTAAGGGAATGAAATAGTTCGAGATTAGGATGTTACCAAAGTAAGGATCATCGGTGCTTTAAGGATCCTTCAAGGATACTCATGATGTAAGGATCATCTGATCTATGAGGATCCTATTCACATGAAATATTTCTTCAAGTGGACAGCATTCCAGGCTCTTGGTAGCAAATCACCTTCCATGGTTAGCAATCGATATGCCCCCTTTCCTGTCTCAGCTTCGATCAAATAAGGGCCTTCCCACTTTGGAGCCAACTTTCCATCAGCAGGATTGGTGGTATTCTGAAAGGCTTTCCTTAGTACCATATCACCAACTTGGAATTTCCTTATCCTGACATTTTTGTTGTAAGCACCAGCCATTCTTTGTTGATAACTGGTCATCCTTATCCTAGCCAGATCCCTGATTTCTTCAATAGTATCCAGGTCTTGAATCAAGTTCTCATCATTTTCCTCAGGATCACGGATACTTGTTCTAACAGTTGGAACCACCATTTCTGTGGGGATCACTGATTCTGCCCCAAATACCAAAGAGAATGGAGTCTGACCTATAGCATTCTTGGGGGTTGTCCTATCAGCCCAAAGCACATAAGGTAGTTCTTTTGCCCATTTCCCTTTTTTGGATCTAAGCTTCTTCTTTAAATTGTTGATGATGATCTTGTTGGATGATTCTGCCTGACCATTAGCTTATGGGTGGACTGGTGTTGATGTTATCATCTTAATCCCCCAACTGTCACAAAAGTTAGTAGTTCTGCCCCCAATAAATTGGGAACCATTATCACATATAATTTCAGAAGGAATACCAAATCTAGTTATAATATTTCTTTTAATGAAGGATATAACTACCTTTTCTCTGACTTGGACAAAAGCTTCAGCCTCTATCCACTTGGAGAAGTAATCAGTCATAGCAAGCATGAACACTTTTCCACCAGGTGCCTTAGGGAGCTTACCAACTATATCCATACCCCATCTCATAAATGGCCAAGAGGAGGATATGGGATGCAAAAATTCGGCCGGCTGATGAAGGATATTGTTGTGTCTCTGACAAGGATCACACTTCTTAGCATACTCCACAGCATCTCTTTTCATAGTTGGCCAATAGTATCCTGTCATCAGGATCCTTGAGAATAATGCCCTGCCCCCAGTGTGGTTTCCATAATCTCCTTCATGGAAGTCTTTTAAAACTTCTTGGATTTCAGGATCCTCAATGCATCTTAAATATGGTCCTGCAAGAGATCGCTTATACAACATATTATTTAAAATTGTGAATTGAGATACCTTAATTTTGAAAGCCCTAGGGTTTTCTCCTGTTGGAATCTCTCCATGTTGTAAGTATCTCATGATTGGGAGGATCCATGATCCTGAACGAGACTGAGTATCCTCACTAGGGATAATTGCAGAATCCTCTCCGATTTCCATAGCCACATGATCCTCAATGGCAGGAGCCAAGATATGGATAATGGGGATACTTATATCCTCCGGGATCTTCAAAGATGATCCTAAATTAGCCAATCGTATTTTCTTCCCTTGGTACCTGTTTTGGTCAAATATCACACAAGGATAATGCAACCAAACTTTATGTAAACGGGGAATGATGCTTGGTATGATGAACAAAGTGAAGGATCACTTAAATATAAAATGCACAAGTGACACAAGGATTTATACGAGGAAAAAGCCCTTGATCAATGAATGATCTCCGGCATAAAAAACCTCGGGTGATGGAAACTACCGATCACCAAACTTCAATATGACAAATAAAGGTTACAACTTCGGATGGTAACGAGCTAAGTACAAGGATCACTATAGTATCGTGTGTCAAAGCGTGAGGGAAGTGTGTTGTGTCTTCCGAATGTGGAAGAGTGCTATATATACAAGTGTGAGTGGCCCTATTTTAGGTAAATAGACTAACTATTAGCTCGTTACCCCTTTAGGAATAAAAGTAAATCTAGCCTAAATTATCGCCCTTAAATTATGCCGAGTTTCCATATCGTCCACAACGTTCATCTCTGATTAAGCATATGCCAAAGTTGTAAAGACGAGTCCCTTGTTTACGTTGCTAAGAGCGGATCCTGCCAGACATTCCTGCAAGATAACATTAAATCCAATGAAAACAACTGTTAGTATGAGGATCCCTGTGATGGTCCGTGATCCTGATCCTGGAACTCTTCTGAGGATCACTATCTGCCAAAGAAATAAGGATCACTGGTTAGGATCATATGTAAGGATCATAAGTCATAAAAATCCAGCCCTAACAATTGCCCCCAAAATATAAGGAGTAATATTGTAAATAAACGAGTTGTATTTTGTTTGATCTTATCCTCAACAAGTAACGGGTAACTAGCCGTTGGAGACGGACTAGCCGTTGCAAACCTTACGTCACAGAAGTGACAGCCCTGCAAATCATCATTATAAATAGGTGTTAGAGATAGGATCAATTTGCATTTAAATTCAAGAGAGACTCCCTTTATATTTTCGTCCGAAGATCAATCAGGTATCTCTCTTCCTCCTTTCTCTTACTCTGTTTCTCTGTTTCTTTGTTTATCATTCTGCAAAGATGTTGCTCCGTAACTCTCCTCATAAGGATCCTAAGAAGAACAGCCCCTTGAAGGGTCAAGGGATCATCAAAGATTCTCCCACCGAGAGGTGCTGTTTTACCGATGCTCACATCGACAGAATCCGTCACTGTTTTCCGGCGAACGCCATCTTCAAGTCTTTTACTCCCACTGCTTTAAGTGACTTCATCTCTGATACTTGGGTAGCCTTTCCTGTTACTCCGTTCTTGATAGGATATTCATATCCTTTCCCTCAATTCACCCAGTCCTTCTTTTCCCTCACCGGCATCTCCTACGTCCAGGCCATGCCAATGATCTGGAGGGTTTTATATACCCTTGAAAGGATCATTGAGCAGGAAGGGATTGACTTAGGAATGGCGGAGCTGGCTGAGATGTATGATCTCACAACGTTTGGATCCCATTGGTATCTGTTTAAGCGGAAAGCTGGAGAGGATCACCATGTTCTCAAGGTCACCAAGAACGACACAAACTGGAAGCGTCGGTTCTTTTTTGTTAGGAGGGATACTATCCCTGATGGGAAGGATCTGCCCAAGGAGTGGGCTACTCATGGTAGGATAGAGGATCCTGGAAGGATCACCATAACATTTGTTCCTTAGGATAAGGGTCACTAATATTTTCTTTGTTTTTTGTTCAGCCATATCCGTTGCTCATCTCAAGTTGACTCCTGCTGCAAAAGAGAGAGTTTTAGCCTTCAAGAAGCTTGATCCCGAGATTAGAAGTTTTCAAGTTGCCACCCAAGATTCACAGGAAGTATCCTCCGCATCTGCCACAATGTCAAGTAAGTATCCTTATTAAAAAGTAGTTCTATGTAGGATTTCTAAATTAGTTAGAATACTCATCTTATTTTGGTTGTGTAGGCGCTGGAAAATCTGCTAAGCCTGCTTCAAAATTTGGCGTTGAAGATCTGTCCAACGTCAAACCTTCAAGGAGGAAGAATCCTGCCAGCCCGAGTACCTCTGTCCCCAAGGCACCTGTGAGAGGGAAGGGAGGAAAGAAGAGGAAAACCTCTGATGTTGAGGGTCTCCAAGGATTTCCCCTGCTCCGCCAACAGTTTCTTGATTACGTCAATGAGGTAAGGATCACTGCCCCTGCTTGTATATCCTGCTTGAATATCCTGCTTGTTTGAGGATCACCTGGTCCTGGGCTTACCCTTTTCCCTTTTTGCAGAAATTTGCTGAAATAGAAACTTATATTGGCCACGTTGAGGATCAAGACCGCCAAATCGCTGACCTCCAACAAATGGGTGTGCTGAAGGATCTCAAGATTGCTGATCTTGAGAAGGAGCTTCGGGCTACCAAGGATGAAGCTGCCAAAATGGTGATCAACTTCGATTATGAGAAGCATGATATCACCCAGGATGCCAAGGTCTCTGCTGCGATAACCATGTACAAGATCCAGTTGCAAATGGCTGCGGAGGCTCAGGATCCTGCCTTCGACAAAAGCACATGGGACGTGGAGGGCTGGAAGGCAAGGCTGGCAGAGTTGGAGGATGATGATGAAGCTGAGGAGATCCCAATGCTTGAAGGTGGTGATGCTGGCAAGGATCAGGGAGAAGCAAGTGGAGCTAGTGGTGATGGTGCAGGGAAGGTTTGAGCTGCAGAATTGGGCGATGAAGGAAACTTCTAGACATAGCCGGAGCCCAATTTTTTAATTTTGGTTGTGGTTTCTTTTGTGGTTGTGATGTTTTAAACAATGATGGTCTGTAACTTTGAACAATAGTTTTAGGAATAGGGATCCAGGATCCTTCAGACAATAGGTAGGATTGCAAATGGTGGAGGGATCCTCTGTTTGGGGGATGAAGCCATTGTGATCCTGCCGCCTTTATATCCCTGCATAACTTTTGAACCTATTATCATGGACACCCTTTACCTACCCCAGCGGACGGGCCACGTATTGCTGGTAGATGCTCGGGGTAGGTAATTTTGACAACCTTTGAAGGGTTACTCCTTTCGTTTATAAATAAAATCTTAAGCTTTTGTCGCTTATCTTGTGTTATTATCCTTTTTGTTCCTTTAATTTCCCATTGTTTTGGTGTACATTTATTGAATAAGTAATTTTGAATAAGTCAGATTGAAAACATTTAGGATATGATCCTTGATCAAATATCCTATAGTTGAAAAATCCCAAAAAGTAGTACATATTTTAAGGGTCACAGGTTTAGTTGTCAAATTTCAAGGGTTAGCATAAAGAAACAATAAATAGGATTAAAAACAGTTAAGGATCATACCTGAGAATCCAAGTTAGGATCCTAACCTTTAATCAGGATAACCGTAAATGAAATTTTAATGGATAATAAGGATTAAGGATCCTTAATTGTTTTAGCTTCGAAAACCTGAAAAATAGAACATAACTTGGGACTAAGCCAATATAAAAGACAAGTTAGTAACTGGGGACAAGCCCAAAGGATAACTGGGGACAAGCCCATAGGATCACTGGGGACAAGCCCGAAGGATAACTGGGACAAGCCCAAAGGATAACTGGGGACAAGCCCAAGGATCGTATGTAAACTGGAGTATGGCCCTTACTGGCGACTATCCAAACTTAGTGACATGAAAATGCCAAAACCTTAGCTAACGTGAAAACGTTAGAAACCTTAGGAACGGATGTATGGTACGTCTACCATTATACGTAGGATCCTAGGTATAGCCAGTACGATGAGGTTATCAGCCCCTGGAATGGGTACTGGTCCCAAAGACATGAACTATACCAGGATCATCGTGCGCTACAGGCGAAAACTGGGGACAAGCCCAAGGATAACTGGGGTTGAACCCAAGGATCTGAGATGCTTTTGAAGACTATCAATAATATGCTGAGGATACCTGGACTATCAAAACTCAAATTCTCGTGAGAGGAGGATGAAGGATACATGATCCTTATCCTTTGGTAAAAATAAGAAAATGGAATAGTTTAGGATTAGGATATTACCAGAGTAAGGATCATTGACATTATCAGGATCCTTCGAGGATGCTTTCAATGTAAGGATCATATGTGCCAGGAGGATCCTGTTCACATGAAATATTTCTTTAAGTGAACAGCATTCCAGGCTCTAGGTAACAAATTTCCTTCCATGTTTAGCAATCTATATGCCCCTTTTCCTGCTTCAGCTTCAATCAAGTAAGGGCCTTCCCACTTTGGTGCTAATTTCCCATCAGCAGGATTGATGGTATTTTGGTATGCTTTTCTCAATACCATATCCCCCACTTGGAATTTCCTTATCCTGATATTTTTGTTGTAAGTACCAGCCATTTTTTGTTGGTAGCTTGCCATCCTTATCCTAGCCAAATCCCTGATTTCCTCAATAGTATCCAAGTCCTGAGCCAAGTTTGCAGCATTCTCTTCAGGATCACGAGTACTTGTTCTAGCAGTTGGAACCACCATTTCTGTTGGGATCACTGCTTCTGCCCCAAACACCAAAGAGAAGGGTGTTTGACCAGTAGCATTCTTGGGAGTTGTCCTATCAGCCCAAAGCACATAAGGCAATTCCTCTGCCCATTTCCCCTTCTTGGATCCAAGTTTCTTCTTCAGATTGTTGATGATGATCTTGTTGGATGATTCTGCCTGACCATTAGCTTGTGGATGGACTGGTGTTGATGTTATCATCTTAATTCCCCAACTGTCACAAAAGTTAGTAGTCCTGCTCCCAATAAATTGGGAACCATTATCACATACAATTTCAGAAGGAATGCCAAATCTGGTTATAATGTTTCTCTTAATAAAGGATATAACTTCCTTTTCTCTGACTTGGGCAAAAGCTTCAGCCTCTATCCACTTGGAGAAGTAGTCAGTCATGGCAAGCATAAATACTTTTCCACCAGGTGCTTTAGGGAGCTTGCCAACTATATCCATTCCCCATCTCATGAATGGCCAAGAGGATGGTATAGGATGTAGAAATTCAGCCGGCTGATGAAGGATATTGTTGTGTCTTTGACAAGGATCACACTTCTTAGCATACTCCACAGCATCCCTTTTCATAGTTGGCCAGTAGTATCCTGTCCTAAGGATCCTTGAGAACAATGCCCTGCCCCCAGTGTGGTTTCCATAATCTCCTTCATGGAAGTCTTTTAACACTTCTTGAATTTCAGGATCCTCAATACATCTTAAATATGGTCCTGCAAGAGATCGCTTATATAACACATTATTTAAGATTGTGAATTGAGATACCTTAATCCTGAAAGCCCTAGGATTTTCTCCCATAGGAGTCTCCCCGTGTTGTAAGTATCTCATGATTGGTGAGATCCATGATCCTGAATAAGATTGAGTATCCTCGCTAGGGATCATTGCAGTATCCTCTTCTATTTCCATGGCCACCTGTTTTTCAATAGCAGGAGTCAGGATATGGATGATGGGGATACTTATATTCTCCGGGATCTTCAAAGATGATCCTAGATTGGCCAATGCATCAGCTTCTGTATTTTCCTCCCTTGGTACCTGTGACAAACTGAAAGAAACAAAGGAGAGTGCCAATTCTTTGACTATCTCTAGATATTTGGTTAGTTTTTCACCTTTCACAGCATAGGATCCATTAAAGTGGTTAGTAATTAAGAATGAATCTACATATACCTCAAGATACCTGATCCCCATATGCTTAGCAATTTGTAAGCCAGCGATTAAGGCTTCATATTCAGCCTCATTATTAGTGGCTTGGAACTCACAAGCTATGGAATGGGGTATTATGTCCCCCTGTGGCGATTTTAGTAGTATACCAAGCCCTGTGCCTTTGACATTTGAGGATCCATCAGTATGTAGTATCCAAGGATCCTTGGTCTCATCCAGCTGCTGGACCTCCAATTCGGCTTCCTTTTGTAGATCACTACTGAAATCAGCCACAAAGTCTGCTAATGCTTGAGATTTGATGGCTGTTCTGGGCTCATATCTTATATCATGGGCACTAAGCTTTACTGCCCACTTAGCCATTCTTCCGGACATTTCTGGTTTCTGCTTTTGAGGATACCGCAAGGTATAAGGATAACACATCTCCTTTTTAATGCTGGTGCTGAGGACATGTATTCTTTTAGGGCTTGTAAAGCATTCTCATGCTTTTCAGTCCACTCGAATTTTTTATTCTTTCTTAGGATATCATAGAATTCTTTACACCTTTCTGAGGATTTGGATATGAATCTGTTTAGAGCTGCTATCCTGCCTGTTAGCCTTTGCACATCCTTAGCGTTGGCAGGGGATTTGATATTCACCAATGCTTTGATTTGTTCCGGGCTTGCTTCAATGCCCCTCTAAGTTACCATATATCCTAAGAATTTGCCTGCTTTAACACCAAAGTGACATTTTGAAGGGTTAAGCTTCATGTTATAATTATCAAGGATATCAAATGCTTCCTCCAAGTCCCTTAGGTGATCCTCAGCTTTCTTTGATTTTACAACCATATCGTCTATGTATACTTCCATAGTTTATCCAATTTGGTCTTTGAACATCATATTCACCAGCCTTTGATATGTTGCACCTGCATTTCTTAATCCAAAGGGCATAGCAATATAACAATATAAACCGGTTGGGGTCATAAAAGCTGTATCCTCTTGGTCAGATGGCTCCATCTGAATTTGTTGGAATCCAGATGATGCATCCATAAAGGTTAACAGTTCATGCCCCGCCGTTGCATCCACCATGGAGTCAATGTGGGGTAATGGGAAAGGATCCTTGGGACATGCCTTATTCAAGTCAGTGAAATCGACACATACCCTCCACTTTAAGTTTTCCTTTTGAACAACAACCACATTGGCTAGCCATTTTGGATATTTTACCTCTCTGATCATACCTGCTCGAAGCAATCTTTCTACTTCTTCCTGGATAATGGCATTTCTTTCCGGTGCAAACTTCCTCCTTTTTTGATGGATTGGTTTGATTGACCTGTCAATGCCAAGTTTATGAGTGATAATATCCTTAGATATACCTGTCATGTCCTCGTGTTTCCATGCAAAGGTAGATTTTCTCCTTTTGAGGAAGGATATTACGTCGTCTTTCATCTTGCCAAGGATCCCTGATCCGATATAGATTTTTGATTCAGGATCATTAGGATCCAAAAGGATTTCGTCCACATCCTGTTCTCTCGCCTCCAAGACATTCCTTGGAGGATACTGTAATTGCTATTGCTCCCTTGGCTTCGAGGCTGGTTTCATTGATGAGATGTAACAATCCTTAGCCTCCTGCTGATCACTGTCGATCTTGATTATTCCCCATGGGCTAGGGAGCTTCACACATTGATGGTAGGTGGATGGGACTGCTTTCATATCATGTATCCAGGGCCTGCCAAGGATAACATTACAACAAGACAAACAGTCAATAACACAAAATTTTTGATAATTATGTAATCCTTCCACATAGATTGGGAGTTTGATGTCCCCCAAAGTTTTCTTAGTTTCGCCACTAAATCCCACTAGCACGGAGGATCTTGGAGTGATATCTGATTCAGGGATACCCATCTTCTTCAAAACATCAAGCTGGATAATGTTTACTGAGCTTCCTCCGTCGATAAGGATCCTGCGGACAAAATGGTTAGAGATAAAGAGAGTGATGACTAGACTATCATGATGAGGATCCTGGATGTTAATTCTATCATCCTCATCGAAGGTTATAACTTTTCCTTCCGAGACACTTGATGTTCGAATAGGTCTTTCTCCGTTATCCATTTTAGCTTCCTTTGCATGCCTTTTAGCTGCCGAGAAGGATGTACCACATATGTCTGATCCTCCAGAAATAAAGTTGATTACTTGGGCATCTGCCGGAGGAGCTGGAGCTTTCTCAGGGATCCTTTCAGGATCCTGAGTCCTTTGCTTTTTTCTTCCCAACAACTCTTTTAGATGCCCCTTGCTTAGCAGATATCCAATTTCCTTTCTTAATGCGATACATTCTTCAGTTAAATGCCCAAAATCCTCGTGGTATGCACACCACTTCGATTTGTCTTTAGTTCCAGTTGGTTTGTCGTTTTTTCTGGGCCATCTGGCTTTTTCTCCTAGATTCTGCATTGCAAGGATTAGTTCATGATTATCAACGGAAAAACAATATTCAGAAATCGGAGGATAATCCTCATCATCCTCTTCTTGGTCAACGGCATGCACGTTCTGGTTGTCATTCCTATTGTAGGATTTTAATCTGTTGCTTTTGAAAGAGGATCCTTGCTTTTCTTGCTTTGAGGATCATGCTTGTCTCTCCTGGATCCTCTTGTCATCCTCTAGCCGGATGAACCTGAGTGCCCGAGTTCTTACTTCATCTAGGTTCCTGCATGGTGTCATAACAAGATCATCATAGAACAATGAATCCTTAAGCAATCCCATCTTGAAGGCCTCAACAGCTGTGGCCATATCCAAGTTAGGAATATCCAAGGATTCTTTACTAAACTTGGTTATGTAATCCCTTAATGATTCATTATGACCCTGAGTTACCCTATATAAATCACTAGTCAATCTTTCAAACTTTCTACTACAAGAGAATTGATTATTGAATAAATTAACTAAATTAGCAAATGAAGTAATAGAGTAAGGGGGAAGACTTAGCAGCCATTTAAGAGCTGATCCAGTAAGAGTGGATCCAAATCCTTTGCATAGGCATGCTTCCTTTAATTTTTCTGGAATTGGATTGATCTCCATCCTCTCCCTGTATTGTGCTATGTGTTCCTCAGGATCCGTTGTACCATCATACAGCTTCATAGTAGGGATATGGAACCTTTTGGGTATCTCAGCATCACAAATTGGTGGTGCAAAACGAGATACCTTATGGCTTCCATCTGCAATTTCCGGGATAGGTTTGACTACCCCTGGAACACTCGATATCATATCCTTTAATTTCTGTAGTTCTCTGGCCATAGCATGATTGATACCTGTATCCTGCATGAATCCATTGTTAGTGGTAAGAGAATTATTAAAAGTGTTACCTCCCATCGGGTTCAAGCTAGGAACATTGGGTGTGAATCCATATTGCTGGGATTCTGGGATAATGGATGGACCAGTGGAAGCAATGGTCTGCATTGGAATAAAATCTCCTTGATGGACATCTAGACTTCCTGTTTGCAAATTCTTCAAGGATCCTGGGATGAAGGAGGATCCTTGAACCTGGGATGATCCTGGAACAAAGGAGGATCCTTGAACCTGGGATGATCCTGGAACGAAGGAGGATCCTTGAACCTGGGATGATCCTGGAACAAAGGAGGATCCTAAGCCCATGAAGGATCCCAAATGCTAGGTGTAGGATCCCGCCGGTTGGAAATATGATCCTGATGCCTGAGTCATTGTTGTTGGGCCGCAATGCACTCCTCTTGATCCACCCATATATTGAATGTATGGGACCTCTGATGGCTGAGAAGTAATCATTGGAGTATCAAAATTCAAAGATTTGGGCATCAGTGGGGAATGATCCTCTGCCGTTTTCTTTTGCCTTTTGAGATCTCCGATTTCTCTGAGGATCCTGTCATTAGTTTCATCCTGCTGCTGCATACGATCCCTCATCTGCAAAATCAAAGTAAATATATCACTAGTACTGGGAACAGAAGAAGTTAGAGCAGAAGATGATGGTTTAGGGGAGATAGAAGTTGGTCTCTTCTCAGCATTTTTCTGAGATCCAGCTGGTGGTGGAGGCAAAGGTGGAATGCCAGTAGATGAATTGACTGCCAACATCGCTGTGGAGGTATTCTTCAACGACGAAGCCATGCAACACTCCGGAATGATCACCAACAGAAAAACTTTCTTATGAATGAAGCACCAATTGCCCCACGGTGGGCGCCAAACTGTTTTGGTCAAATATCACACAAGGATAATGCAACCAAACTTTATGTAAACGGGGAATGATGCTTGGTATGATGAACAAAGTGAAGGATCACTTAAATATAAAATGCACAAGTGACACAAGGATTTATACGAGGAAAAAGCCCTTGATCAATGAATGATCTCCGGCATAAAAAACCTCGGGTGATGGAAACTACCGATCACCAAACTTCAATATGACAAATAAAGGTTACAACTTCGGATGGTAACGAGCTAAGTACAAGGATGACTATAGTATCGTGTGTCAAAGCGTGAGGGAAGTGTGTTGTGTCTTCCGAATGTGGAAGAGTGCTATATATACAAGTGTGAGTGGCCCTATTTTAGGTAAATAGACTAACTATTAGCTCGTTACCCCTTTAGGAATAAAAGTAAATCTAGCCTAAATTATCGCCCTTAAATTATGCCGAGTTTCCATATCGTCCACAACGTTCATCTCTGATTAAGCATATGCCAAAGTTGTAAAGACGAGTCCCTTGTTTACGTTGCTAAGAGCGGATCCTGCCAGACATTCCTGCAAGATAACATTAAATCTAATGAAAACAACTGTTAGTATGAGGATCCCTGTGATGGTCCGTGATCCTGATCCTGGAACTCTTCTGAGGATCACTATCTGCCAAAGAAATAAGGATCACTGGTTAGGATCATATGTAAGGATCATAAGTCATAAAAATCCAGCCCTAACAGTACCTGTGTCAAACTAAAGGAAACAAAAGAGAGTGCCAATTCTTTGACTATCTCCAAATATTTGGTTAGCTTTT
The DNA here is from genome assembly GCF_002127325.2 of Helianthus annuus. Lineage (NCBI taxonomy): Eukaryota > Viridiplantae > Streptophyta > Magnoliopsida > Asterales > Asteraceae > Helianthus > Helianthus annuus. The sequence continues at coordinate 60,770,959 of NC_035434.2, forward strand.
CACCTTTAACAGCATAGGATCCATTAAAGTGATTAGTGATTAGCAATGAATCTACATGTACCTCAAGATACCTGATCCCCATATGCTTAGCAATTTGCAAACCATCTATCAAGGCTTCATACTCGGCCTCATTGTTAGTGGTTTGGAATTCACAAGCTATAGAGTGGGGTATTATGTCCCCCTTGTGGCGATTTTAGTAGTATTCCAAGCCCTGTGCCTTTGACATTTGAGGATCCATCAGTATAGAGTATCCAAGGATCCTTGGTCTCCTCTAGCTGCTGGACTTCTAATTCAGCTTCCTTTTGCAAATCACTGCTGAAATCTGCCACAAAGTCAGCTAATGCTTGGGATTTAATGGCTGTCCTAGGCTCATATCTTATATCATATGCACTAAGCTTCACTGCCCACTTAGCCATCCTTCCTGACATTTCAGGTTTCCTGAGGACATTCTTAATTGGAAAATTAGTTTTAACAATAATAACATGAGTTTCAAAATAATGTCTTAATTTAGTAGATGCCATAATTAAAGCAAGGATAAGCTTTTCTAGGTGTGAATACCTGGATTCGGCATCAAGTAAACTCTTACTTACATAATAGACAGGATGTTGTGTACCTTCGTGATCCTTAACAAGGACTGCACTTACTGCTTTTAAGGATACTGCAAGATATAAGGATAGCACATCTCCTTTTTCTGGTTTCATCAAGGCTGGGGCTGAGGATAGGTAATCCTTGAGAGCTCTTAAGGCACTTTCATGCTTCTCAGTCCACTCAAATTTCTTGTTCTTCCTTAAGATATCATAGAATTCCTTGCATTTCTCTGGGGATTTGGATATAAATCTGTTCAAAGCTGTGATCCTGCCCGTTAGCCTCTGGACATCCTTAGCATTGGCAGGAGATTTGATATTCACTAAAGCTTTGATTTGTTCTCGGCTAGCTTCAATGCCTCTCTTTGTCACCATGTATCCTAAGAATTTTCCTACTTTAACACCAAAGTGACATTTTGAAGGATTAAGTTTCATGTTATATTTGTCAAGGATATCGAATGCTTCCTCCAAGTCCCTCAGGTGATCCTCAGCTTTTATGGATTTTACCACCATATCATCTATGTAAACCTCCATAGTTTGTCCGATCTGATCCTTGAACATCATATTCACCAGCCTTTGATAAGTTGCACCTGCATTCCTTAGTCCAAATGGCATAGCAATAAAACAATATATACCGGTTGGAGTCATAAAGGCCGTATCCTCTTGATCAGATGGTTCCATCTGAATTTGTTGAAATCCAGATGAAGCATCCATAAAAGTCAACAGTTCATGACCCGCTGTTGCATCCACCATGGAGTCAATGTGGGGTAATGGGAAATTATCCTTGGGACATGCCTTATTTAAATCTGTGAAATCGACACATACCCTCCACTTTCCATTTTTCTTTTGAACAACAACCACATTGGCCAACCATCTTGGATACTTGACCTCTCTAATCATACCTGCTCGGAGTAATTTCTCTACCTCTTCCTGGATAATGGCATTCCTTTCCGGTGCAAACTTCCTCCTTTTTTGATGGATTGATTTGAATGACCTGTCAATGCCATGTTTGTGAGTGATAATATCTTCAGATATACCTGTCATGTCCTCGTGTTTCCATGCAAAGGTATTTTTCCTCCTTTTGAGAAAGGATATGAGGTCTTCTTTCATTTTGCCAAGGATCCCTGATCCTATATAGATTTTGGATTCAGGATCACCAGGATCCATGAGGATCTCTACTACATCCTGCTCTCTTGCCTCCAAGACATCCCTTGGAGGATACTTTGATTGCTATTGTTCCCTTGACTTTGAGGCTGGTTTCATCGATGAAGTGTAACAGTTCTTAGCCTCCTGCTGATCACTATCAATCTTCACTATTCCCCAAGGACTAGGGAGCTTCACACATTGATGGTAGGTGGATGGGACTGCCTTCATATCGTGTATCCAAGGCCTGCCAAGGATAACATTACAACAAGATAAACAGTCAATAACACAAAATTTTTGATAAGAATGTAGGCCTTCGATATATATTGGGAGTTTAATGTCCCCCAGAGTATTCTTAGTCTCGCCACTGAATCCCACGAGCACAGAGGATCTCGGTATGATATCTGATTCGGGGATACCCATCTTCTTTAGAACATCAAGCTGGATAATGTTCACATAGCTTCCTCCGTCTATAAGGATCCTGCGGACAAAATGGTTAGAAATAAAAAGAGTGATAACCAAACCATCGTGATGAGGATCCTGAATGTCAACACGATCATCCTCATCAAAAGTTATGACTTTTCCTTCGGAGACACTGGATGTTCGGATGGGTCTATCTCCATTATCCATTTTGGTTTCCTTTGCATGCCTTTTAGCTGCTGAGAAGGATGTGCAACAAATGTCTGATCCTCCAGAAATAAAGTTTATTACTTGTGCATCTGCTGGAGGGGCCGAAGCTTTCTCAGGGATCCTTTCAGGATCCTGAGTCCTTGACTTTTTTCTCCCCAATAATTCTTTCAAATGCCCCTTGCTCAACAAGTATCCAATTTCTTTTCTCAGTGTGAGGCATTCTTTTGTGAGATGCCCAAAATCTTCATGGTATGCACACCACTTTGATTTATCTTTAGTTGCAGCTGGTCTGTCATTTTTCCTGGGCCACCTAGCTTTATCACCTAAATTCTGCATCATAAGGATTAGTTCATTGTTATCAACAGAAAAACAATATTCAGAAATTGGAGGATAATCCTCGTCATCCTCTTCTTGATCAACAGCATGCACATTCTGGTTATCAGATTTGTTATAGGATCTGAATTTGTTGTTCTTGAACGAGGATCCTTGCTTTTCTTGTTTCGAGGATCCTGCTAATCTCTCCTGGATCCTCTTATCATCCTCTAGCCGGATGAACCTGAGTGCCCGGGTTCTTACCTCATCTAGGTTCCTGCATGGTGTCATAACAAGATCATCATAGAACAATGAATCCCTAAGCAATCCCATTTTAAAGGCCTCAACAGAGGTGGCTATATCCAGGTTAGGAATGTCTAAGGATTCTTTACTAAATTTAGTGATATAATCCCTTAATGATTCATTATGACCCTGGGTTATCCTATATAGATCACTAGTTAAACGTTCAAATTTTCTACTACAAGAAAACTGACTATTAAATAGGTTAACTAGATTAGCAAATGAGGTAATAGAGTAGGGGGAAGATTTAGCAGCCATTTGAGAGCTGATCCAGTAAGAGTGGATCCAAATCCCTTGCACAGACATGCTTCCTTTAACCTTTCTGGGATTGGATTGATCTCCATCCTCTCCCTGTATTGTGCTATGTGTTCTTCAGGATCCGTTGAACCATCATACAACTTCATGGTTGGCACGTGGAACCTCTTGGGTATCTCAGCATCTCAGATTGGTGGTGCAAAACGAGATATCTTATGGCTCCCATCTGCAATCTCCGGGATAGGTTTGACCACTCCTGGGACACTTGATATCATATCCTTTAACTTTTGCAATTCTCTGGCCATGGCATGATTGATACCTGTATCCTGCATGAATCCATGGTTAGTGTTAGGGCTGGATTTTTATGACTTATGATCCTTACATGTGATCCTAACCAGTGATCCTTGTTTCTTTGGCAGATAGTGATCCTCAGAAGAGTTCCAGGATCAGGATCACGGACCATCTTAGGGATCCTCATACTAACGATTGTTCTCTTTGGGTTTAATGTTGTCTTGCAGGAATTTCGAGTAGGATCTGCTCTTAACAACGTAAACAATGAACCTGTCACGCTACTTTGGCATATGCATAATCAAAGATGGACGTTGTGGACAATATGGAAACTCAGCACAATTTAAGGGCGATAATTTAGGCTAAATTTACTTCTATTCTTGAAGGGGTAACGAGCTAATAGTTAGGTTATTTACCTAAAATACGACCACACACACTTGTATAAGTAGCACTCTTCAACATTCGGAAGACACAACACATTTCTCACACGCTTTGACACACGATACTATAGTGATCCTTGTACCTAGCTCGTTACCATCCGAAGTTGTAAAAATATTGTTTGTTATATTGAAGTTTGGTGATCGGTAGTTGCCATCACTCGAGGTTTTTTATGCCGGAGATCATTCATTGATCAAGGGCTTTTTCCTCGTATAAATCTTTGTGTCACTCGCGTATTTTACATTAAAGTGATCCTTTACTTTGTTCAACATACCAAGCATCATTCCCCGTTTACATAAGAGTTTGGTTGCATTATCCTTGTGTGATTTTTGACCAAAACAGTTTGGCGCCCACCGTGGGGCAATTGGTGCTTCATTCATAAGAAAATTTTTCTGTTGGTGATCATTCCGGAAGTGTAGCATGGCTTCATCGTTGAAGAATACTTCCACAGCGATGTCTGCAGTCAATTCATCTAATGGCATTCCACCTCTGCCTCCACCACCAGCTGGATCTCAGAAAAATGCTGAGAAGAGACCAACTCCTATCTCCTCTAAACCATCATCTTCTGCTCTAACTTCTTCTGTTCCCAGTACTAGTGATATATTTACTTTGATTTTGCAGATGAGGGATCGTATGCAGCAGCAGGATGAAACTAATGACAGGATCCTTAGAGAAATCGGAGATCTCAAAAGACAAAAGAAAACGACGGAGGATCATTCCCCACTGATGCCCAAATCTTTAAATTTTGATACTCCGATGGTTACTTCACAGCCATCAGAGGCCCCAGACGTTCAACATATGGGTGGATTAAGAGGAGTGCATTTCGGCCCAGCAGCAATGACTCAGGCATCAGGATCATATTTCCAACCGGCAGGATCCCACACTCAGCATATGGGATCCTTCATGAGCTTAGGATCCTCCTTTGTTCCAGGATCATCCCAGGTTCAAGGATCCTCCTTTGTTCCAGGTTCATCCCAGGTTCAAGGATCCTCCTTCGTTCCAGGATCATCCCAGGTTCAAGGATCCCTTCAGATACCAGGATCCTTGAAGAATTTGCAAACAGGAAGTCCAGATGTCCATCAAGGAGATTTTATTCCGATGCAGACCATTGCTTCCACTGGTCCATCCATCATCCCAGAATCCCAGCAATATGGATTCACATCCAATGTTCCTAACTTGAACCCGATGGGAGGTAACACTTTTAATAATTCTCTTACCACTAACCATGGATTCATGCAGGATACAGGTATCAATCATGCTATGGCCAGAGAACTACAAAAACTGAAGGATATGATATCAAGTGTTCCAGGGGTAGTCAAACCTATCCCAGAGATTGCAGATGGAAGCCATAAGGTATCTCGTTTTGCACCACCAATTTGTGATGCTGAGATACCCAAAAGGTTCCATATCCCTACTATGAAGCTGTATGATGGTACAACGGATCCTGAGGAACACATAGCACAATACAGGGAAAGGATGGAGATCAATCCAACTCAAGAAAAGCTAAAGGAAGCATGCTTATGCAAAGGATTTGGATCCACTCTTACTGGATCAGCTCTTAAATGGCTGCTAAGTCTTCCCCCTTACTCTATTACCTCATTTGCTAATCTAGTTAATTTATTCAATAATCAATTCTCTTGTAGTAGAAAATTTGAAAGATTGACTAGTGATTTATATAGGGTAACTAAGGGTCATAATGAATCATTAAGGGATTATATAACCAAATTTAGTAAAGAATCCTTGGACATTCCCAACTTGGATATGGCCACAGCTGTTGAGGCCTTCAAAATGGGATTGCTTAGGGATTCATTGTTCTATGATGATCTTGTTATGACACCATGCAGGAACCTAGATGAAGTAAGAACTCGTGCACTCAGGTTAATCCGGCCAGAGGATGACAAAAGGATCCAGGAAAGACAAGTAGGATCCTCAAAACAAGAAAAGCAAGGATCCTCTTTCAAAAGCAGCAGATTCAAATCCTACAATAGAAATGACAACCAGAACGTGCATGCCGTTGACCAAGAAGAGGATGATGAGGATTATCCTCCAATTTCTGAATACTGTTTTTCCGTTGATAACCATGAACTAATCCTTGCAATGCAGAATCTAGGAGAAAAAGCCAGATGGCCTAGAAAGAATGACAAACCAGCCGGAACTAAAGACAAATCGAAGTGGTGTGCATACCACGAGGATTTTGGGCATTTAACCGAAGAATGCATCGCGTTAAGAAAGGAAATTGGATATCTGCTAAGCAAGGGGCATCTAAAAGAGTTATTGGGAAGAAAAAAGCAAAGGACTCAGGATCCTGAAAGGATCCTTGAAAAAGCTCCAGCCCCTCCGGCAAATGCACAAGTGATCAACTTTATTTCCGGAGGATCAGACATATGTGGTACATCCTTCTCGGCAGCTAAAAGGCACGCAAAGGAAGCCAAAATGGATAACGGAGAAAGACCTATTCGAACATCAAGTGTCTCGGAAGGAAAAGTTATAACCTTCGATGAGGATGATAGAATTAACATCCAGGATCCTCATCGTGATAGTTTAGTTATTACTCTCTTTATTTCTAACCACTTTGTCCGCAGGATCCTTACTGACGGAGGAAGTTCGGTAAACATTGTCCAGCTTGATGTTCTGAAGAAGATGGGTATTCCTGAATCAGACATCACTCCAAGATCCTCCGTACTCGTGGGATTCAGTGGGGAAACTAAGAAAACCCTGGGGGACATCAAACTCCCAATTTATGTGGAAGGATTACATAATTATCAAAAATTTTGTGTTATAGACTGTTTGTCTTGTTGTAATGTTATCCTTGGCAGGCCCTGGATACATGATATGAAGGCAGTCCCATCCACCTACCATCAATGTGTGAAGCTCCCTAGCCCATGGGGAATAATCAAGATCGACAGTGATCAACAGGAGGCTAAGGATTGTTACACCTCGTCGATGAAACCGGCCTCGAAGCCAAGGGAGCAATAGCAATTACAGTATCCTCCAAGGGATGTCTTGGAGGCGAGAGAGCAGGATGTGGACGAAATCCTTTTGGATCCTAATGATCCTGAATAAAAAATCTATATCGGATCAGGGATCCTTGGCAAGATGAAAGAAGACATAGTATCCTTCCTCAAAAGAAGAAAGTCTACCTTTGCATGGAAACATGAAGATATGACAGGTATATCTAAGGATATTATCACTCATAAACTTGGCATTGACAGATCAATCAAAAAAATCCATCAAAAAAGGAGGAAGTTTGCACCGGAAAGAAATGCCATTATCCAGGAAGAAGTAGAAAGATTACTTCGAGCAGGTATGATCAGAGAGGTAAAATATCCAAAATGGCTAGCCAATGTGGTTGTTGTTCAAAAGAAAAACGGAAAGTGGAGGGTATGTGTCGATTTCACTGACTTGAATAAGGCATGTCCCAAGGATCCTTTCCCATTACCCCACATTGACTCCATGGTGGATGCAACGGCGGGTCATGAACTGTTAACCTTTATGGATGCATCATCTGGATTCCAACAAATTCAGATGGAGCCATCTGACCAGGAGGATACGGCTTTTATGACCCCAACCGGTTTATATTGTTATATTGCTATGCCTTTTGGATTAAGAAATGCAGGTGCAACATATCAAAGGCTGGTAAATATGATGTTCAAAGATCAAATTGGACAAACTATGGAAGTGTACATAGACGATATGGTGGTGAAATCCAAAAAAGCTGAGGATCACCTAAGGGACTTGGAGGAAGCATTCGATATCCTTGATAACTATAATATGAAGCTTAATCCTTCAAAATGTCACTTTGGTGTTAAAGTAGGAAAATTCTTAGGATATATGGTAACCCAGAGGGGCATTGAAGCAAGCCCGGAACAAATCAAAGCATTGGTGAATATCAAATCCCCTGCCAACGCTAAGGATGTGCAAAGGCTAACAGGCAGGATAGCAGCTCTAAACAGATTCATATCCAAATCCTCAGAAAAGTGTAAAGAATTCTATGACATCCTAAGAAAGAACAAGAAATTCGAATGGACTGAAAAGCATGAGAATGCTTTACAAGCCCTAAAAGAATACATGTCCTCAGCCCCAACATTGATGAAACCAGAAAAAGGAGATGTGTTATCCTTATACCTTGCGGTATCCTCAAAAGAAGTAAGTGCAGTCCTTGTTAAGGATCATGAAGGTACACAATATCCTGTCTATTATGTAAGTAAGAGTTTACTTGATGCTGAATCCAGGTATTCACACCTTGAAAAACTTATTCTTGCACTGATTATGGCATCTACTAAACTAAGACATTATTTTTAAACACATGTTATTCTTGTTAGAACTAATTTCCCAATTAAGAATGTACTCAGGAAACCAGAGATGTCCGGAAGAATGGCTAAGTGGGCAGTAAAGCTTAGCGCCCATGATATAAGATATGAACCCAGAACAGCCATCAAATCCCAAGCATTAGCAGACTTTGTGGCTGATTTCAGTAGTGATTTACAAAAGGAAGCCGAATTGGAAGTCCAGCAGCTGGATGAAACTAAGGATCCTTGGATACTACATACTGACGGATCCTCAAATGTCAAAGGCACGGGGCTTGGTATACTACTAAAATCGCCACAGGGGGACATAATACCCCATTCCATAGCTTGTGAGTTCCAAGCAACTAATAATGAGGCTGAATATGAAGCCTTAATCGTTGGTTTACAAATCGCTAAACATATGAGGATCAGGTATCTTGAGGTATACGTGGATTCATTGTTAATCACTAATCACTTTAACGGATCCTATGCTGTTAAAGGTGAAAAACTAACCAAATATTTAGAGATAGTCAAAGAATTGGCACTCTCCTTTGTTTCCTTCAGTTTGACACAGGTACCAAGGGAGGAAAATACAGAGGCTGATGCATTGGCCAATCTAGGATCATCTTTGAAGATCCCAGAGGATATAAGTATCCCCATCATCCATATCCTGGCTCCTGCTATTGAAACTCAGGTGGCCATGGAAATAGAAGAGGATACTCCAATGATCCCTAGTGAGGATACTCAATCTTATTCAGGATCATGGATCTCACCAATCATGAGATACTTACAACACGGGGAGATTCCTATGGGAGAAAATCCTAGGGCTTTCAGGATTAAGGTATCTCAATTCACAATCTTAAATAATGTGCTATATAAGCGATCTCTTGCAGGACCATATTTAAGATGTATCGAGGATCCTGAAGTTCAAGAAGTGTTAAAAGACTTCCATGAAGGAGATTGTGGAAACCACACTGGGGGCAGGGCATTGTTCTCAAGGATCTTAAGGACAGGATACTACTGGCCAACTATGAAAAGGGATGTTGTGGAGTATGCTAAGAAGTGTGATCCTTGTCAAAGACACAGCAATATCCTTCATCAGCCGGCTGAATTTCTACATCCTATACCATCCTCTTGGCCATTCATGAGATGGGGGATGGATATAGTTGGCAAGCTCCCTAAGGCACCTGGTGGAAAAGTATTCATGCTTGCTATGACTGACTACTTCTCCAAGTGGATAGAGGCTGAAGCTTTTGCCCAAGTCAGAGAAAAGGAAGTTATATCCTTTATTAAGAGAAACATTATAACTAGAATTGGCATTCCTTCTGAAATTGTATGTGATAATGGTTCCCAATTTATTGGGAGCAGGACTACTAACTTTTGTGACAGTTGGGGGATTAAGATGATAACATCAACACCAGTCCACCCACAAGCCAATGGTCAAGCAGAATCATCCAACAAGATCATCATCAACAATCTGAAGAAGAAACTTGGATCCAAGAAGGGGAAATGGGCAAGGAATTGCCTTATGTGCTTTGGGCTGATAAGACAACTCCCAAGAATGCTACTGGTCAAACACCCTTCTCTTTGGTGTTTGGGGCAGAAGCAGTGATCCCAACAGAAATGGTGGTTCCAACTGCTAGAACAAGTAATCGTGATCCTGAAGAGAATGCTGCAAACTTGGCTCAGGACTTGGATACTATTGAGGAAATCAGGGATCTGGCTAGGATAAGGATGGCGAGCTACCAACAAAGAATGGCTGGTACTTACAACAAAAATGTCAGGATAAGGAAATTTCAAGTTGGGGATATGGTGTTGAGGAAAGCATTCCAAAACACCATCAATCCTGCTGACGGGAAATTGGCACCAAAGTGGGAAGGCCCTTACTTGATTGAAGCCGAGGCAGGAAAGGGGGCATATAGATTGCTAACCATGGAAGGAAATTTGTTACCAAGAGCCTGGAATGCTGTTCACTTAAAGAAATATTTCATGTAAGCAGGATCCTCCTGGCACATATGATCCTTACATTGAAAGCATCCTCGAAGGATCCCAGTGATGTCAATACCCTGGTAATGTCCTAATCCCAAACTATTCCATTTTCTTATTTTTACCTAAGGATAAGGATCATGTATCCTTCATCCTCCTCTCAAGAGAATTTGAGTTCTGATAGTCCAGGTATCCACAGCATATCATTAAGAATCTTCAAAAGCATCTCAGATCCTTGGGTTCGACCCCAGTTATCCTTGGGCTTGTCCCCAGTTTTCGCCTGTAGCGCACGATGATCCTGGTATAGTTCATGTCTTTGGGACCAGTACCCACTTTAGGGGCTGATAACCTCATCGTACTGACTATACCTAGGATCCTACGTATAATGGTAGACGTACCATACATACGTTCCTAAGGTTTCTAACGTTTTCACGTTAGCTAAGGTTTTGGCATTTTCATGTCACTAAGTTTGGATAGTCGCCAGTAAGGGCCATACTCCAGTTTACATACGATCCTTGGGCTTGTCCCCAGTTATCCTTTGGGCTTGTCCCCAGTTACTAACATATCTTTTATATTGGCTTAGTCCCAAGTTATGTTTTACTTTTCAGGTTTTCAAAGTTAAACAATTAAGGATCCTTAATCCTTATTATCCATTAAAGTTTCACTTATGGTTATCTTGATTAAAAGATAGGATCCTAACTTGGATCCTCAGGTATGATCCTCAACTATTTTCAATTTCATTCATTAATTGTTTGAATAACCCTTAGACTTTGACAACTGAACCTATGATCCTTAAAATAAACTACTTTGAAAATTTTCGATAAAGGATATTTGATCCAGGATCATATCCTAAACATAATTTGCTTAACCTTTCTCACTCAGGCAAATATATATCAAAACAATTGGAAATTAAAAGGATAACAACACAAGATAAGCCAAAAAGATCAGAGTTATTCTATTAACAAAGGTTTAAAACCCTTCATAAGTTGTCAAAATTGCCAACCCACGTTTCTACCAGCAAAACGTGGCCCGTCCACATGGGTTGGCAAAGGGTGTCCATTGTTTGTGCGGTCATAGCATGCAGGAAATTAAAAGACGGCAGGATCACAATGGCTTCATCCCCCAAACAGAGGATCCCTCCACCATGTGTAATACTACCTATTGTCTGAAGGATCCTGGATCCTCAACCCTAAACCTATTGTTCGAAGTTACAGACCATAATTGTTTAAAAACATCAACAAACACAAAAAATTGGGCTCCGGCTATGTCTAGAAGTTTCCTTCATCGCCCAATCCTGCAGCTCAAGCCTTCGCTGCACCATCACCACCAGCTCCACTTGCCTCTCCACCCTGATCCTTGCCAACATCACCACCCTCAAGCATCGGGACCTCCTCAGCCTCTTCATCATCCTCCAACTCTGCCAGCCTCGCCTTCCAGCCCTCCACGTCCCATGTGCTTTTGTCGAAGGCAGGATCCTGAGCTTCCGCAGCCATCTGCAACTGGATCTTATACATGGTTATTGCAGCAGAAACCTTGGCTTCCTGGGTGATATCATGCTTCTCATAATCAAAGTTGATCAGCATTTTGGCAGCATCATCCTTGGTAGCCCGGAGCTCCTTCTCAAGATCAGCAATCTTGAGATCCTTCAGCACACCCATTTGTTGGAGGTCAGCGATTTGGCGGTCTTGATCCTCAACGTGGCCAACATAAGTCTCTATTTCAGCAAATTTCTGCAAGGAAGACAAGGCATAACATCAGAAACAAGTGATCCTCAAAACTGTCAGGATACACAAATAGGGGCAGTGATCCTTACCTCGTTGAAGTAATCCAGAAACTGTTGGCGGAGCAGGGGTAGACCTTGGAGATCCTCGGCTTCAGAGGCCTTTCTCTTCTTTCCTTTTCCCCTAATAGGTGCTTTAGGGGCCGACGCACTTGGGCTAGCAGGAGTCTTCTTCCTTGAGGATTTGACATTAGTAAGATCAGCAATACCGAACTTAGAAGCAGACTTAGAGGATTTTCCAGCACCTACACAACCAAAACAAGATAAGTATCTTAATTCTATTTGACTCTCATTATATATATACTCCTTAAAGGATACTTACTCGACATTGTAACAGAAGCAGAGGATACTTCCTGAGAATCCTGGATGATGATCTGGAAAGTTCTTGTTTCAGGATCAAGCTTCCTAAAGGCCAGCAGTCTCTCTTTGGCAGCAGGTGTCAACTTCAGATGAGAGATGGAGATAGCTGCACAAAAAAAAACAGAATATCAGTGATCCTCATCTTAAGGAACAAGTTCTGTGGTGATCCTTCCAGGATCCTCTATCCTACCATGGGTAGCCCACTCCTTGGGCAAATCCTTCCCATTAGGGATGGAATCTCTCCTAACAAAAAAGAATCGTCGCTTCCAGTTCGTGTCGTTTTTGGTCACTTTGAAAACAGGGTGATCCTCTCCAGCTTTTCGCTTGAACAAATATCGGTGGGATCCAAAAGTTGTAAGATCATACATCTCACCCAACTCCGCCATACCAAGGTCAATCCCCTCTTATTCAATGATCCTCTCAAGGGTGTATAACACCCTCCAGATCATGGGCATAGCCTGGATATAGCAGATGCCGGTAAGAGAGAAAAAGGATTGAGTGAACTGTGGGAAAGGATACGAATATCCTATCAAGAACGGAGTAACCGGGAAAGCTACCCAAGTATCAGAAATAAAATCACTCAAAGCAGTGGGGGTAAAAGACTTGAAGAGAGTGTTCGCCGGAAAACATTGACGGATTCTGTCGATCTGAGGATCGGTAAAACAGCATCTCTCGGTGGGAGAATCTTTGATGATCCCTTGACCCTTCAAGGGACTGTTCTTCTTAGGATCCTTATGCGGGGAGTTCCGGAGCAACATCTTTATAGAAGAATAGAAAGAAGAAGAAAAACAGAGCAAAAGAGAAGAAGATGAGAAGAAGAATACCTGGTTGATCTTCCGAATACGGTTATAAAGGGAGTCGCTTTGAATTTAAATGCGTTCGATCCTATCCCTAATTCTATTTATAATGATGATTTGTGCAAGGTTGTCACTTCCGTGACGTCAGATCGCAACGGATAGTTCCATTGTAACGGCTATATATCCGTTAAGTCAGTTAGAGATAAGACCGGCAAAATATAACTCGTTTATATTAGATAAATACTCCTTATATTTTGGGGGCAATTGTTAGGGCTGGATTTTTATGACTTATGATCCTTACATGTGATCCTAACCAGTGATCCTTGTTTCTTTGGCAGATAGTGATCCTCAGAAGAGTTCCAGGATCAGGATCACGGACCATCCTAGGGATCCTCATACTAACGATTGTTCTCTTTGGATTTAATGTTGTCTTGCAGGAATTTCGAGTAGGATCCGCTCTTAACAACGTAAACAAGGAACCTGTCACGCTACTTTGGCATATGCATAATCAAAGATGGACGTTGTGGACAATATGGAAACTCAGCACAATTTAAGGGCGATAATTTAGGCTAAATTTACTTCTATTCTTGAAGGGGTAACGAGCTAATAGTTAGGTTATTTACCTAAAATACGACCACACACACTTGTATAAGTAGCACTCTTCAACATTCGGAAGACACAACACATTTCTCACACGCTTTGACACACGATACTATAGTGATCCTTGTACCTAGCTCGTTACCATCCGAAGTTGTAAAAATATTGTTTGTTATATTGAAGTTTGGTGATCGGTAGTTGCCATCACCCGAGGTTTTTTATGCCGGAGATCATTCATTGATCAAGGGCTTTTTCCTCGTATAAATCTTTGTGTCACTCGCGTATTTTACATTAAAGTGATCCTTTACTTTGTTCAACATACCAAGCATCATTCCCCGTTTACATAAGAGTTTGGTTGCATTATCCTTGTGTGATTTTTGACCAAAACAGTTAGTAGTAAGAGAATTATTAAAAGTGTTACCTCCCACCGGGTTCAAATTAGGAACTCCGGATGTGAACCCATATTGTTGAGACTCTGGAATGATCAAAGGACCAGTAGAAGCAATGGTCTGCATTGGAATAAAATCTCCCTGATGGATATCCGAACTTCCTGATTGCAAACTCCTTAAGGATCACGGCATCTGGAAGGATCCATGAAACTGGGATGATCCTGGAACATAGGAGGATCCTTGAACCTGGGAGGATCCTGGAACATAGGAGGATCTTTAAACCTGGGAGGATCCTGGAACATAGGAGGATCCTTGAACATAGGAGGATCCTTGAACCTGGGAGGATCCTGGAACATAGGAGGATCCTTGAACCTGCGAGGATCCTTGGAATGGCCAGAACCCTTGAATCTGCTGCGCTCCTGGATATCCTCCTGAACTCGTGAAGGATCCTATATGCTGAGGATGGGATCCTGTTGGCTGGAAGTATGAACCTGATGCCTGAGTCATTGTTGTTGATCCGTAGTGCACTCCTTTTGGTCCTCCCACATATTGAATGTCTGGAATCACTGAAGGCTGAGAAGTTATCACCGGAGTATCGAAATTCAAAGATCTGGGCATCAGTGGGGAATGATCTTCTGCCGATCTCTTTTGTTTCTTGAGGTCTCCGATTTCTTTGAGAATCCTTTCGTTGGTCTTATCCTGCTGCTGTATATGCTCCTTCATCTGCAAAATCAAAGTAAACATGTCACTAGTAGTAGGAGTATAAGAAGCAGAAGAAGTTGGAGGTTTTGAGAAAATGGGAGTTGGTTTCTTCTCAGCATTTTTCTGAGATCCAGCAGGTGGTGGAGGCAAAGGTGGAATGCCCTAAGATGAATTGACCGCAGACATTGCAGTAGAAGTATTCTTTGATGATGAAGCCATGTACTTGAATGCAATGAACCGGAATGATCACAAATAGAAGAACTTCTTAGGAATGAAGCACCAATTGCCCCACGGTGGGCGCCAAACTGTTTTGGTCAAAAATCAGACGAGGATAATGCAACCAAACTCTTTGTTATGGGGTATGATGCTTGAATTGATGAAC
The DNA here is from genome assembly GCF_002127325.2 of Helianthus annuus. NCBI lineage: Eukaryota > Viridiplantae > Streptophyta > Magnoliopsida > Asterales > Asteraceae > Helianthus > Helianthus annuus. The sequence continues at coordinate 60,786,188 of NC_035434.2, forward strand.
AACGATAAGGATCACTTCAATATGAATTGCACAAGTGACACAAAGATTTATACGAGGAAAAAGCCCTTGATCAATGAATGATCTCCGGCATAAAAAACCTCGGGTGATGGAAACTGCCGATCACCAACTTCCAATTAACCAATAATTGTTTACAACTTCGGATAATAGCGAGCTAGGTACAAGGATCACTATAGTGTATCGTGCAGAAATGTGTAAAAATTGCTAAGTGTTTTGCTGTATGCTCAAGAGTGCAGTTGTACGAGTGTGTGTAGCCAAAATTAGCCAAGTGTTTCTAAAGCTAGCTCGCTACCCCTTTTAAAATAGAAGTTAACTAGCCTAGCAAACTATCCGCAATTCGTGCCATGCTCCCACGTTCTCCACAACGTCCATTTTCAGTCAAACACGTGCGAAATAACCGTGGAATATTCCTTAGTAACGTTTCCAAGACCAAGTTCAACTTGTTACTCCTGCAAAACAATACGAAATTCAAAGTGAACAATCGTTAGTATAAGGATCCTTAAGGTGATCCATGATCCTGATCCTGAAGCACTTCTGAGGATCACTATCTATCACAGAAGTAAGGATCACTAAAAGGATAACACATGAGAATCACAGGTCATTAGAAAATCCTCCCCTAACACTTTGGAGAACAATGACCTGCCCCCAGTGTGGTTACCATAATCCCCTTCATGTATATCCTGAAGTACTTCTTTGGCTTCAGGACCCTCCAAGCACCTCAAATACGGTCCTGCAAGAGATTTCTTGTATAAAACATTGTTTATAATAGTGAATCGTGATACCTTCATCCTAAATGCCTTAGGATTTTCATCTCCGGGGATATGTCCTTCCTTGAGATATCTCATGATTGGAGTCATCCAGGATTTAGGATCCTTTTCAGGATACTCTGCTCCAGGATCCTGAATACCTGCTACTTCTTTATCCTGAGGATTCGTTGCAGGATACAAGATATGTAATATTGGTACTTGGGTCCCGTCTGGTATCCTGATCGATGATCCCAGGTTTGCTAAGGCATCTGCTTCAGCATTATCCTCCCTTGGTACCTGTTTAAGTGTAAAAACATCGAAATATCCTGCTAATTTTATGAGAATATCGAGGTATTCGATTAACTTCTCACCCTTGACTGCATAGGATCCATTAAAATGATTAGTAATTAACAAGGAGTCAACATATACCCGCAAATTCTTGATACTCGTATTCTTAGCCAATTCTAATCCTGCAATTAAAGCCTCGTATTCTGCTTCGTTATTGGTAGCAGGGAATTCACACCTAATAGCCTGGGGTAATATGTCCCCCTGTGGCGATTTTAGTAGTATTCCCAATCCTACTCCTCTTACATTAGATGCACCATCAGTATATAACGTCCAGGATCCTGAAAATTCTCCTAACTGCTGGACTTCTAGGTCTACCTCATCCTGAATGTCACTACTGAAATCAGCCACAAAGTCAGCTAAAGCCTGAGACTTTATGGCATTTCTAGGTTCATATACTAAGTCATAAGCACTCAACTTCACTGATCACTTAGCCATCCTACCGGACATCTCTGGTTTCCTAAGCACATTTTTAACAGGATAATTAGTTTTAACATGAATCCTATGTGTTTCAAAGTAATGTCTAAGCTTCGTTGATGCCATAACTAATGCTAGTATCAATTTTTCTAAATGAGAATACCTAGTTTCGGCATTTAACAAACTTTTACTAACATAATAAACAGGATATTGCTGACCTTCATGATCCTTTACAAGGACGGCACTTACAGCATTCCCTAATACTGCGAGGTATAGGGATAGTGGTTCACCATTCTCAGGCTTCATCAGTAGAGATGCAGTTGAAAGATATTGCTTCAAATCCTGCAGGGCTGCTTCATGCTTCTCACCCCATTCAAATTTCTTGTTCTTTTTCAGGATATCATAAAACTCTTTGCATTTTTTTGAGGATCTTGAAATAAATCTGTTTAATGCTGCCACTCTCCCTGTTAATCGTTGAACATCTTTCATATTTGAGGGTGATTTAATATCCAAGATGGCTTTAATCTGCTCCGGGCTCGCCTCTATTCCTCTTTTGGTCACCATATATCCTAGAAATTTTCATGCCCCCACTCCGAAATGACACTTAGTAGGATTTAGCTTCATGTTATATTGGTCCAGGATATCAAATGCTCCTTTAATATCCTGAAGGTGATCCTGGGCTTTCTTTGATTTTACCACCATATCATCAATGTATACCTCCATGGTGTCCCCCAGCTTGTCTTTAAACATCATATTTACCAATCTCTGGTATGTTGCACCTGCATTTTTCAAACCAAAAGGCATAGCCATATAACAATAAATACCTGTTGGTGTCGTGAAGGTAGTATCCTCCTGGTCAGAAGGTTCCATTTGAATCTGCTGAAATCCTGAGGATGCATCCATGAAGGTCAACATTTCATGCCCGGCAGTAGCATCCACCATTACATCAATGTGAGGAAGAGAAAATGGGTCTTTAGGACAAGCCTTATTCAAGTCTGTGTAATCTACACAAACTCTCCATTTCTCATTCTTCTTTTGAACCACTACCACATTTGCCAGCCATTTGGGAAATCTGACTTCTCTGATCATCTTGGATTTCAATAGTCTTTCAACCTCTTCTTGAATAATTATGTTCCGTTCAGGAGCAAACTTCCTTCTCTTTTGCTGTACAGGCTTGAACGACCTGTCGATTCCAAGCTTGTGAGTGATAATGTCTTTGGATATACCTGTCATATCCTCATGCTTCCATGCAAACGTTGACATCCTGCATTTCAAAAAGTTAGTTAACTGCTCTTCAATATCCTGAGGGATATTGGCTCCTACGAGCACCGAGATATCAGGATTATCCTGATCCAGGATAATTTTCTTCACATCCTGCTCCGGATCCTCCACGATATCCTGGGCCCGCATCTTTAATTGCTATGCTGCACTAGGTTTGGTCGAGGATTTCATCGAGGATGAGTAACATTCTTTCGCCTCCTGCTGATCACTATCGACTTTGACAACTCCCCAAGGGGTAGGGATCTTGATGCATTGGTGATATGTTGATGGCACAGCCTTCATATCGTGAATCCATGGTCTTCCCAGTATGATGTTATAGCAGGATAGAGAATCCATCACACAGAAGCGTTGTATCGAGTTGACTCCTTCAACATATACTGGTAACTTTATCTCTCCCACTGTGTTCCTAGCCTCTCCACTGAACCTAACAAGCACGGTGGACTTTGAAGTGATATCCATCGGAGATACATTCATTCTCTTCAGAGTCTCTAGTTGGATTATGTTGACGGAGCTGCCATTATCAACCAATATCCTGCGTACAAAATGGTTAGCCACATATAACGTTATTACCAGAGCATCATGATGAGGATCCTGGACAGTATCCCTGTCATCAGCATCAAATGTGATCACTTTGTCAGTTGTGAGGGGAGTCATCCTGACAGGTTTGTCTCCCCTTTCAGTCTTAGCTTCTTTTGCATGTCTCTTCGCCGCCGAATACGAAGTCCCACAAATGTCGGATCCCCCCGAAATGAAGTGGATTATCTTGGCATCCGCGGGAGGTGAGGCTGCTCGTTCAGGATCCTTGTCAGTATCCTGACCCTTATTCTTCTTTCTTCCTAAGAGATCTTTCAGATACCCCTTGCTCAGAAGATAGCTTATTTCTTTCCTTAGGGCAATACAATCCTCAGTCACGTGTCTGAAATCTTCGTGGAAGGCATACCATTTTGACTTATCTTTCCAATCAGCTTTTTATTGATTCTTTCGAGGCCACCTAGCCTTGTCTCCTAAACCCTGCATGGCATACATCAATTCAGGAATGTTAACAGAAAAGCAATATTCAGATAATTCAGGATATTCTTCAGGATCCTCGTCTTCAACAGCATTCACTTTCTTGTTATCATTTCTACCATATGGCTTAGAGCGGTATGGTTTGTACGAGGATTCTGACTTCCTGTTAGTTGATTCATATGTTGAGGATGCATTCATCCTCTCTTGCATTTTCTTATCATCCTCCAGCCTGATATATCTCAATGCCCTGTTACGAGCTTCGTCCAGATTCCTGCAGGGGTTCATTACAAGATCCTGGTAAAATTGAGAATCTTTTTGCAGCCCCATCTTGAAAGCTTGCACAGCTGTTGCAACATCAAGATGCGGAATGTCTAAAGACTCCCGACTGAACTTGTTCACATAATCCCTCAAGGATTCCTGAGGTCCTTGAGTTATCCTGTAAAGATCACTGGTTAATTTCTCAAAACTCCGGCTGCAAGAAAATTGACTATTAAATAAGTTAACCAAATGAGCAAAAGAAGTAATTGAGTGAGGAGGAACGTTTAACAGCCATTTTAAGGCTGACCCTGTTAAGGTAGAGCCGAAACCCTTGCATAAGCATGCTTCCTTAAGTTCCGGGGGGATAGGATTGATTTCCATCTGTTCCCTATACTGGGCAATATGCTCCTCAGGATCCGTGGTTCCATCATAAAGCTTCATGTTGGGAGTTTGGAATCTTTTTGGGATTTCAGCATCACAAATAGGATGCACAAACCGAGATATCCTGTGGCTATCCTGGGATACTTCAGGAATTGGTTGAACCACCCCAGGTACACTGGATATCATATCCTTTAGCTTCTGAAGCTCCCTAGATAATGCTGATGTCACAGCTGTATCCTGCAAAGATCCAACACTGTTAGTGGCAAGAGTATTATTATTATTAGACACGTTACCAGTCTGAGGATTCTGCCCATATCCTGAAGCATATCCTGAGCTCCTCATGGTTGACATCCTGACCGAGGAGGGTATTTCAGGAGTATGATTCTGAGGAAGGCTGGGCACAATATTCCCCCTATTATCCTCAGTATACACAGCCGAACTGAAGTTCAAAGTTATGGGTTGTAGAGGAGTGATGATATCTTCGGTGGATCTGCTCGAGCCAGCTTTTAAGAGTTATATTTCTCTTAACAGCATTTGATTAATTTCCTGTTGCTGTCTCATTTGTTCCTGCACACTTCCAAACAAGGTTAGAATTTCATCATTAGAAGCTAAAATCGGAGCAGATCCCTGAATACTCCGAGTAGGGATAATATCCTGAGGTTGTGAAGAAGATTGCATCCTTGGAGGAGGTGGTGGAAGCACCGGACCAGTAGTAGCAGAAGTTGTAGCAGACACAGTGGAGGAGCTCATGCTTGATCTTGTGGCCATTGTAAACAATGTGGCAAAAAGTTTTGAAAACAGAAAACTGATTAGCGATTTCACGAAAATTTTTAGTAAAGAGAGCACCACTTGCCCCACGGTGGGCGCCAAATTGTTTTGGTCAAAAATTACCGAAGCAATTAAGTGATCAAATTAGTTAAGTGAGGTAGTGTGCTAAAAAATGTGTTGAAAATATGTTGGTTAAGTTGTTTAGAAAAAACAGTGTACAGGATACGGCTCAGGATATTGAGCTGTATCTACGATCAAACAATGAGCAAAAAGTAAAGGGGTTGACACGAGATGTACGAGGAAAGCCCTTAATCAATCTAGATCGCCGGTATAAAACCTCGGGAGCTGACAATCGCAGTTGCCTAGTTCTTCTTATTGCTTCAAACTTCAGGATACAGTGCAGGATATTGACCAGATCGCTAAGTGTTACAATGCTTTGTGTGAAAGTAAAAGTTGCGAGAGAGCAAGTGTGAAAGTGTAGTGAGTGTTGATGTGATATCCTTTTATATCTGGTATACCCATCTATTTATAGTAACGAAATACAAACTAGAATTCCTATAAACATGGGATGCTCCGAATATTCCATAGTGAACGTTGTAGACCGAGTAATGCGGCTTCAACGGCTTCATGTGAACGACTTGGACCGAGTCTTAAGTAGAAAAGATCTTCATGAACGTTGCTAGCTTCTAACTCACGTACCTGCACATAATCCGTTAGTGATCCTGAGGATACCATTCAGGATGTTACCAATATCCTGAATCAGCATCCCGGATGTGAACAGATATCATATAACCAAGATATAATTCAAGATAATTCTCAGGATATGGGCTCAGAATTTCACCCATAACACATAGGATAGCTCTTCTGCCCATTTTCCTTTCTTGGATCCAAGCTTCTTTTTCAAGTTGTTGATGATGATCTTGTTAGATGATTCTGCCTGACCGTTGGCTTGTGGGTGGATTGGTGTTGATGTTATCATCTTAACCCCCCAGCTGTCACAAAAGTTAGTAGTTCTACTCCCAATAAATTGGGAACCATTATCACATATAATTTCAGAAGGAATACCAAATCTAGTAATAATGTTTCTTTTAATGAAGGATATAACTTCCTTTTCTCTGACTTGGGCAAAGGCTTCAGCCTCTATCCATTTGGAGAAGTAATCAACCATAGCAAGCATGAACACTTTTCCGCCAGGTGCCTTAGGAAGCTTACCAACTATATCCATTCCCCATCTCATAAATGGCCAAGAGGAGGATATAGGATGCAAAAGTTCAGCTGGTTGTTGAAGGATGTTACTATGTCTCTGACAAGGATCACAGTTCTTGGCATATTCCACAACATCCCTCTTCATAGTTGGCCAATAGTACCCTGTCATCAGGATCCTTGAGAATAATGCCCTGCCCCCAATGTGATTTCCACAATCTCCTTCATGAAAATCCTTTAAGACTTCTTGGATTTCAGGATCCTCGATACATCTTAGATATGGTCCTGCAAGAGATCGTTTATACAACATATTATTCAATTTTGTAAATTGAGATACCTTAATTTTGAAAGCCCTAGGGTTTTCTCCTGAAGGAATCTCTCCATGTTGTATGTATCTCATGATCGGGAGGATCCATGATCTTGAACGAGATTGAGTATCATCACTAGGGATGATTGCAGAATCCTCTCCTATCTCCATAGCTACATGATCCTCAATAGCAGGGGTCAGGATATGGATAATAGGAATACTTATATCCTCCGGGATCTTCAAAGATGATCCTAGATTAGCCAATGCATCAGCCTCTGCATTTTCTTCCCTTAGTACCTGTGTCAAACTAAAAGAAACAAAAGAGAGTGCCAATTCTTTGACTATCTCCAAATACTTGGTTAGCTTTTCACCTTTAACAGCATAGGATCCATTAAAGTGATTGGTGATCAATAATGAATCTACGTGTACCTCAAGATACCTGATCCTCATATGCTTAGCGATTTGCAAACCAGCTATCAAGGCTTCATATTCAGCCTCATTGTTAGTCGTTTGGAACTCACAAGCTATAGAGTGGGGTATTATGTCCCCCTGTGGCGATTTTAGTAGTATTCCAAGCCCTGTTCCTTTGACATTAGAGGATCCATCAGTGTAGAGTATCCAAGGATCCTTAGTTTCCTCTAGCTGTTGGACTTCTAACTCAGCTTCCCTTTGCAAGTCACTACTGAAATCTACCACAAAGTCAGCTAAGGCTTGGGATTTGATTGCTGTTCTAGGCTCGTGTTTTGGTCAAAAATCACACAAGGATAATGTAACCAAACTTTATGAAAACGGGGTATGATGCTTGGTTAATTATGAAAGTAAAGGATCACTTCTGTGATAAAGATGCAAAGACACAATGATTTATACGAGGAAAAAGCCCTTGATCAATGAATGATCTCCGGCATAAAAAACCTCGGGTGATGGCAACTACCGATCACCAACTTCAATATCACAAAAATATGATTACAACTTTGGATGATAATGAGCTGAGTACAAGGATCACTATTGCTTTTGGTGTCTAAGTGTGTGAGAGTTGCGTTGTATGTCGTGTGTGTTCTTCCAAATGAGGAAGAGTGGTATTTATACGTGTGTAGGTGACCTATTTTAGGTAAAAGGACTAATTATCAGCTCATTACCCCTTTAGAAATAATAGACAATCTAGCCTAAATTGCTGCCCATGGATCAAGCCATGTTTCCATATCTTGTGCAACGTCTATCTTCAATTAAGCTCTTGCCATAATTGTGAAGACGCGTCCCTGGATCATGATACCTAGAGCATATCCTGCTAGATGTTCCTGCAAAACAATATTGTATTGAGCGGAAGTGGCCGTTAGCATGAGGATCACCATAATGTCCCATGATCCTGATCCTGAAGTTCTGCTGAGGATCACTGTCTGCCAAAGAAACAAGGATCACTGGTTAGGATCATGTGTAAGGATCACCTATAATAAAAATCCAGCCCTAACAATTGCCCCCAAAATATAAGGAGTTAATTGTAAATAGACGAGTTATATTTTGTTTCGATCTTATCTCTAACGGGCGATTCCGAATAACTAGCCGTTACACATGGACTAGCCGTTGTGATCATTACGTCATAGATGTGACAATCCCTGCAAATCATCATTATAAATAGGAGATAGGGTTAGGATCATTCTACATTTAAATTCGAGATATCTTCCCTTTATAATCGCTACCGAAGACTGATCAGGTATCCTCTTCTTCTCTCTTTCCCTTCTTCCTTCTCTTTGCTCTGTTTTTTCTACTCCGTCTCTGTTTCTGTTCCGTCACAAACATGTTGCTCCGGAATTCTCCACACAAGGATTCCAAGAAGGATAGTCCCCTGAAAAGCCAAGGGATCATTAAGGATTCTCCTACGGAGAGATGTTGCTTTACCGATGCTCATGTAGATAGGATTCGTCATTGCTTTCCGGCGGATGCCGTTTTCAAATCCTTCACATCCACTGCCTTGAGTGATTTTACTTCAGATACCTGGGTGATCTTTCCTGCAACTCCATTTATCATAGGATATTCGTATCCTTTTCCGGCCTTCACCCAATCTTTCTTTTCTCTGACCGGCATATCTTATATCCAAGCTATGCCGATGATCTGGAGGGTCTTGTATACCTTCGAGAGGATCATCGAGCAGGAGGGGATTGACTTAGGGATGGCAGAGCTGGCCGCACTTTATGATCTTACCACGTTTGGTTCTCATCGATATTTGTTGAAACGGAAGGCCGGGGAGGATCATCCTGTTTTGAAAGTTACCAAAAATGACACAAATTGGAAGCGTCGTTTCTTCTTCGTGAGAAGGGATTCCCTCCCTAATGGGAATGATCTGCCCAAGGAGTGGGCTACTCATGGTAGGGTAGAGGATCCTCGAAGGATCACTATCAGTCCTGTCTCATTTGATGAAGATCACTAATATCTCTTTTCCTTTGCAGCTATTTCCATCGCTCATCTCAAGTTAACCCCTGCTGCAAGAGAAAGAGTTTTAGCTTTTAAAAGGCTTAATCCTGAGGTCAGAAGTTTTCAAGTCACCATCCGAGATTCACAAGAAGTATCTTCCGCGTCTGCCACAATGTCAAGTAAGTATCCTTACCAAAAAGTAAGTTTTAGGTAAAAAAATATTAAATTAGTTAGGAGACTTATCTTGTTTTGATTGTGTAGGTGCTGGGAAATCCGCTAAGTCTGCCAAATCTGCCTCCTTGTTTGGGATTGATGATCTTGCCAAGGTCACGTCTTCGAAGAAGAAGACTTCGGTTGCTAGTCCTTCTGCTTCAGCCCCTAAATTACCCATTAGGGGTAAGGGAAAGAAGAGGAAAGTTTCTGAGGATCTTCAAGGATTTCCCCTCCTCCGTCAGCAATTTCTTGATTCTGTCAACGAGGTCAGGATCACTGCCCCTGTTGGTTATCCTGATGGTTTTTGAGGATCACCCGTGTCTGACGTTATATCCTGTTGTTTTTGCAGAAACTTACTGAAATAGAATCTTATGTTAGCCACGTTGAAGATCAGGATCGCCAGATTGCCGACCTTCATCAAATGGGTGTGCTGAAGGATCTCAAGATCACTGATCTTGAGAAGAAGATCCGGGCTGTTAAGGATGAGGCTGTCAAAGCATTGATCAAGTTCGATTATGAGAAGCATGACATTACTCAGGACGCTAAAGTCTCTGCCGCGATAGCTATGTACAAGATACAACTGCAGATGGCCGAGGAGGCTCAGGATCCTACCTTTGACAAAAGCTCGTGGGATGTTGAAGGTTGGAAGGCAAGGCTGGCAGACCTGGAGGACGAGGATGAAGCTGAGGATATCCCAATGCTGGAGGGAGGTGATGCTGACAAGGATCAAGGTGGAGCAGCCGGTGGTGATGGAGCAGCAAAGGAGTAGGCTGCATGATTGGGCGATGATGGATATTGTTGACTAGGCCGGAGCCCAATTTTTTAGGTTTGGTAGTGGTTTTTGTGGTTGTTGATGGTTTGAGACAATTATGGTTTGTAATCTTCGAACAATAGTTTTTAGGGCTAAGGATCCTGGATCCTTTGAACAATGGGTAGGATTGCAAAAGGTGGAGGGATCCTCTGTTTGGGGGATGAAACCTTTGTGATCCTGCCGCTTTTTAATTTCCTGCATAATGCTAAGACCGCATAGACAATGGACACCCTTTGCCAACCCATGTGGACGGGCCACGTTTTGCTGGTAGAAATGTGGGTTGGCAATTTTGACAACTTTTTGAAAGGGTTAATGATCCTTTTATTTAATAATATAACTTAACTTTTCTGGCTTACCTCGTGTTGTTATCCTTATCTTCTTGTTTCTCAGTTGTTTTTGTAGTATATTTTAAAGTAGCAAGAGTTGAAAATATGTTATCCAAATTTAGGATATGATCCTAGATCAAATATCCTGATATTGAAAGTTTTCAAAGTACTTTAGTTCAAGGATCATAGGTTTGGTTGTCAAAGTATAAGGGTCGGTTAGGATAATGAGTATAATCAAAATAGTCAAGGATCATACCTGAGGATCCAAGTTAGGATCCTAACCTTCAATCAAGACAATCATAGATAATACTTTGATAGTTAATAAGGATTAAGGATCCTTATATGTTTAGACATCCAAAACCTGAAAAGTGAGATATAACTTGGGACTAAGTCAATGTAAAAGATAAATTAGTAACTGGGGACATGCCCAAAGGATGACTGGGGATGATCCCGGGGGATCACTGGGGACAACCCAAAGGATAACTGGGGACAAGCCCAAAGGATAACTGGGGACAAGCCCAAAGAATCGTATGCAAGCTGGAGTATGGCCCTTACTGGCGACTATCCAAACTTAGTGACATGAAAATGTCAAAACCTTAGCTAACGTGATAACGTTAGAAACCTTAGGAACGGATGTATGGTACGTCTACCATTATACGGAGGATCCTAAATATAGCCAGTACGATGAGGTTGTCAGCCCCGAAAGTGGGTACTGGTCCCAAAGACGTGAACTATACCAGGATCATCGTGCGCTGCTGGCGGAAACTGGGGATAATCCCAAGGATAACTGGGGTTGGACCCAAGGATCTGCGGTGCTTTTGAAGATCTTTGACGATATGCTGAAGATACCTGAACTTATCATAACTCAAATGTTTCGTGAGTAGAGGATGAAGGATACATGATCCTTATCCTTAGGTAAAAAGTAAGAAAATGCAATAGTTTCTAGGATAAGCATATTACCAGAGTAAGGATCACTGATATCACCGGGATCCTTTAAGGATACTTCAATGTAAGGATCACGTGCATGGAGGATCATGTTCACATGAAATATTTCTTTAAGTGAACAGCATTCCAGGCTCTTGGTAACAAGTTTCCTTCCATGGTTATCAACCTGTATGCCCCCTTTCCTGATTCAGCTTCAATCAAGTAGGGACCTTCCCATTTTGGTGCTAGCTTCCCGTCAGCAGGATTGATAGTATTTTGAAATGCTTTTCTCAACACCATATCTCCGACTTGGAACTTCCTTATCCTGACATTTTTGTTGTAGGTACCAGCCATTCTTTGTTGGTAGCTTGCCATCCTTATTCTAGCTAGATCCCTGATTTCCTCAATAGTATCCAAATCCTGAGCTAGGATTGCAGCATTTTCTTCAGGATCACGAGCAATTGTTCTAGCAGTTGGGATCACCATCTCTGTTGGGATCACTGCTTCTGCCCCAAATACTAAAGAGAAAGGTGTTTGACCAGTGGCATTCTTGGGAGTTGTCCTATCAGCCCATAGCACATAAGGTAACTCCTCTGCCCATTTTCCTTTCTTGGATCCTAGCTTCTTCTTCAGATTGTTGATGATGATCTTGTTGGATGATTCTGCTTGACCATTGGCTTGTGGATGAACTGGTGTTGATGTTATCATCTTGATTCCCCAACTGTCACAAAAGTTAGTGGTTCTGCTTCCAATGAATTGGGAGCCATTATCACATACAATTTCAGAGGGAATGCCAAATCTAGTTATAATGTTTCTTTTAATGAAGGATATGACTTCCTTTTCTCTGACTTGAGCGAAGGCTTCAGCTTCTATCCACTTGGAAAAATAGTCAGTCATGGCAAGCATAAATACTTTTCCACCAGGTGCTTTAGGGAGCTTGCCAACTATATCCATTCCCCATCTCATGAATGGCCAAGAGGATGGTATTGGGTGTAAAAATTCAGCTGGCTGATGGAGGATATTGCTATGCATTTGGCAAGGATCACATCTCTTAGCATACTCTACAGCATCCCTTTTCATGGTTGGCCAGTAGTATCCTGTTCTAAGGATCCTTGAGAATAATGCCCTGCCCCCAGTGTGGTTTCCACAATCTCCTTCATGGAAGTCTCTCAACACTTCTTCAATTTCAGGATCCTCAATACATCTTAAATATGGTCCTGCAAGGGATCGTTTATATAGCACATTATTTAAGATTGTAAATTGAGATACCTTGACCCTGAAAGCTCTAGGATTTTCTCCCATTGGGATCTCTCCGTTTTGCAAGTATTTCACGATTGGTGGGATCCATGATCCTGAATAAGATTGAGCTTCTTCACTAGGGATTACTGCAGTATCCTCTTCTATTTCCATGGCTACTTGATTTTCAATAGCAGGAGCCAGGATATGGATGATAGGGATACTTATGTCTTCTGGAATTTTTAAGGATGATCCTAGGTTGGCCAATGCATCAGCTTCCGTGTTATCCTCCCTTGGTACCTGTGTTAAGCTAAAAGAAACAAAAGAGAGTGCCAATTCTTTGACTATCTCTAAATATTTGGTTAGTTTTTCACCTTTAACAGCATAGGATCCATTAAAGTGATTGGTGATCAATAATGAGTCTACATATACTTCGAGATATTTTACCCCCATATCCTTAGCAATCTGTAAGCCAGCAATTAAGGCTTCATATTCAGCCTCATTGTTAGTTGCTTGGAACTCACAGGCTATGGAGTGGGGTATTATGTCCCCCTGTGGCGATTTTAGTAGGATCCCGAGCCCTGTGCCCTTGACATTTGAGGATCCGTCAGTGTGTAGTATCCAAGGATCCTTGGTTTCATCCAGCTGCTGGACCTCCAATTCTGCTTCTTTTTGTAGATCACTACTGAAATCAGCCACAAAGTCGGCTAAGGCTTGTGATTTAATGGCTGTTCTTGGTTCGTATCTTATATCATGGGCACTAAGCTTCACTACCCATTTAGCCATTCTCCCTGACATCTCCGGTTTCCTGAGGACATTCTTAATTGGAAAATTAGTTTTAACAACAATAGTATGGGTTTCAAAATAATGCCTTAACTTAGTGGATGCCATGATTAATGCAAGAATAAGTTTTTCGAGGTGTGAGTACCTGGATTCGGCATCAAGTAGACTTTTACTTACATAGTAGATAGGATATTGTGTACCTTCGTGATCCTTGACGAGGACAGCACTTACAGCGGTTGAGGATACCGCCAGGTATAAGGATAATACATCTCCTTTTTCCGGTTTTGCTAATGCTGGTGCTGAGGACATATATTCTTTAAGGGCTTGTAAAGCGTTCTCATGCTTCTCAGTCCATTCAAACTTCTTATTCTTCCTTAGGATATCGTAGAATTCTTTGCATTTTTCTGAGGATTTCGATATGAACCTGTTCAAAGCTGCTATCCTGCCTGTCAGTCTTTGAACATCCTTGGCATTGGCAGGAGATTTGATATTTATTAATGCTTTGATTTGTTCCGGGCTTGCTTCAATGCCCCTCTGGGTGACCATGTATCCTAAGAACTTTCCTGCCTTAACACCAAAATGGCATTTTGAAGGATTAAGTTTCATGTTGTAATTGTCAAGGATATCGAATGCTTCTTCCAAGTCCCTTAGGTGATCCTCAGCTTTCTTTGATTTGACTACCATATCATCTATGTATACTTCCATAGTTTGTCCAATTTGATCTTTGAACATCATATTCACCAGCCTTTGGTATGTTGCACCTGCATTTCTCAATCCAAAAGGCATGGCAATATAACAATACAAACCTGTTGGGGTCATAAAGGCTGTATCCTCTTGGTCCGATGGTTCCATCTGAATTTGTTGGAATCCAGATGATGCATCCATAAAGGTTAACAGTTCATGCCCCGCCGTTGCATCCACCATGGAGTCAATGTGGGGTAATGGGAAAGGATCCTTGGGACATGCCTTATTCAAATCAGTGAAATCGACACATACCCTCCACTTTCCGTTTTTCTTTTGGACAACAACCACATTGGCTAACCATTTTGGATACTTTACCTCTCTGATCATACCTGCTCGAAGTAGTCTCTCTACTTCTTCTTGGATAATGGCATTCCTTTCTGGTGCAAACTTCCTCCTTTTTTGATGGATTGGTTTGATAGACCTGTCAATGCCAAGTTTGTGAGTAATAATATCCTTAGATATACCTGTCATATCTTCATGTTTCCAAGCAAAGGTAGATTTTCTTCTTTTGAGGAAGGATATCATGTCTTCTTTCATCTTGCTAAGGATCCCTGATCCGATATAGATTTTTGATTCAGGATCACTAGGATCCAAGAGGATTTCATCTACATCTTGTTCCCTTGCCTCCAAGACATTTCTTGGAGGATACTATAATTGCTATTGCTCCCTTGGCTTCGAGGTTGGCTTCATAGATGAGGTATAACAATCCTTAGCCTCCTGCTGATCACTATCGATCTTGATTATTCCCCATGGGCTAGGGAGCTTCACACATTGATGGTAGGTAGATGGGACTGCTTTCATATCATGTATCCAAGGCCTGCCAAGGATTACGTTGCAACAAGATAAACAGTCAATAACACAAAATTTTTGGTAATTATGTAATCCTTCCACGTAGATTGGGAGTTTGATGTCCCCCAGAGTTTTCTTCGTCTCCCCACTGAATCCTACAAGCACGGAGGATCTTGGTGTGATGTCTGATTCTGGGATTCCCATCTTCTTCAGGACATCAAGCTGGATAATGTTCACTGAGCTCCCTCCATCAATAAGGATCCTGCGGACAAAATGGTTAGAGATAAAGAGAGTGATAACTAAACTATCATGGTGGGGATCCTGAATGTTGATGCGATCATCCTCATCAAATGTTATCATCTTCCCTTCTGAGACACTTGATGTTCTAATAGGCCTTTCTCCATTATCCATTTTTGATTCTTTTGCATGTCTTTTGGCCGCCGAGAAGGATGTACCACAGATGTCTGATCCTCCGGATATAAAGTTGATCACTTGTGCGTCTGCCGGAGGTGCTGGAGCTTTTTCGGGGATCCTTTCAGGATCCTGGGTCCTTTGCTTTTTTCTCCCCAACAATTCTTTTAGATGCCCCTTGCTTAGCAGGTATCTAATTTCTTTTCTTAAGGCTATGCAATCTTCAGTCAGATGCCCGAAATCCTCATGGTATGCACACCATTTGGACTTATCTTTAGTCCCGGATGGTTTACCATTCTTCCTGGGCCATCTAGTTTTTTCACCTAAATTCTGCATTGCAAGGATCAGTTCATGATTATCAACGGAGAAACAATATTCTGAGATTGGAGGATAATCTTCATCATCCTCTTCCTGGTCAACAGCATGCACATTCTTGTTCTCATTTCTATGGTAGGATTTAAATTTGTTGCTCTTGAAGGAGGATCCTTGCTTCTCCGGTTTTGAGGATCCCACTTGTCTCTCCTGGATCCTCTTGTCATCCTCTAGCCGGATAAACCTGAGTGCTCGAGTTCTTACTTCATCTAAATTCCTGCATGGTGTCATAACAAGATCATCATAGAATAATGAATCCTTAAGCAGTCCCATTTTGAAGGCTTCAACAGCCGTAGCCATATCCAAGTTGGGAATGTCCAAGGATTCTTTACTAAATTTAGTTATATAATCCCTTAATGATTCATTATGATTTTGAGTTATCCTGTACAAATCGCTAGTTAATTTTTCAAATTTTCTACTACAAGAGAATTGGTTATTGAATAAATTAACTAAATTAGCAAATGAAGTAATAGAGTAGGGGGGAAGACTTAGCAGCCACTTAAGAGCTGATCCAGTTAGAGTGGATCCAAATCCTTTACATAGGCATGCTTCCTTCAACTTTTCTGGGATAGGATTGATTTCCATCCTTTCCCTGTATTGTGCTATATGCTCCTCTGGATCCGTTGTGCCATCATACAGTTTCATGGTAGGGATATGGAACCTTTTGGGTACCTCTGCATCACAAATTGGTGGTGCAAAGCGAGATACCTTGTGGCTTCCATCTGCAATCTCTGGGATAGGCTTGACTACCCCTGGAACACTTGAGATCATGTCCTTTAGTTTCTGTAATTCCCTGGCCATAGCATGATTGGTACCTGTATCCTGCATGAATCCATGGTTAGTGGTAGGATAATTATTTAAAGTGTTACCTCCCATTGGGTTCAAGTTAGGGAATCCATATTGCTGGGATTCCGGAACAACGGAGGGACCAGTGGAAGCAATGGTCTGCATTGGAATGAAGTCCCCTTGATGGACATCTAGACTTCCTGTTTGCAAACTTTTTAGGGATCCTGGCATCTGTAAGGATCCTGGTATCTGGGATGATCCTGGAACGAAGGAGGATCCTTGAACCTGGGATGATCCTGGAACAAAGGAGGATCCTTGAACCTGAGATGATCCTGGAACAAAGGAGGATCCTTGGCCCTGGAATGATCCTGGAATAAAGTAGGATCCTTGAAACTGCTGTGTCTCCGGATAGGCTCCCGAATTCCTGAAGGATCCCATGTACTGAGGATAGGATCCTACAGGCTGAAAATGTGAGCCTGATGTCTGAGTCATTGCTGCCGAGTTGAGATGTGATCCTCTTGACTCCCCTATGATTTGCACGTCCGGGATCCCTGATGGCTGGGAAGTGATCATTGGAGTATCAAAGCTCAAGGATTTGGGCATCAGTGGAGAATGATCCTCTGCCGCTTTCTTTTGTCTTTTGAGATCTCCAATTTCCCTGAGGATCCTTTCGTTAGTTTCATCTTGCCGCTGCATACGATCCTTCATCTGCAAAATTAAAGCAAATACATCACTAGTACTGGGAATAGAAGAATTCATAGCAGAAGAAGATAGAGGTTTAGAGAAAGTGGGAGTTGATCTCTTCTCAGTATTTTTCTGAGATCCTGCCGGTGGAGGAGGCAAGGTGATCTGTGATGAGGTGACTGCAGACATCGCCGTGGACGTGTTCTTCAATGATGAAGCCATGTAACTCTTTCAAATGATTTCGAACAAAAGAATTTCTTATGAATGAAGCACCAATTGCCCCACGGTGGGCGCCAAACTGTTTTGGTCAAAAATCACACAAGGATAATGTAACCAAACTTTATGAAAACGGGGTATGATGCTTGGTTAATTATGAAAGTAAAGGATCACTTCTGTGATAAAGATGCAAAGACACAATGATTTATACGAGGAAAAAGCCCTTGATCAATGAATGATCTCCGGCATAAAAAACCTCGGGTGATGGCAACTACCGATCACCAACTTCAATATCACAAAAATATGATTACAACTTTGGATGATAATGAGCTGAGTACAAGGATCACTATTGCTTTTGGTGTCTAAGTGTGTGAGAGTTGCGTTGTATGTCGTGTGTGTTCTTCCAAATGAGGAAGAGTGGTATTTATACGTGTGTAGGTGACCTATTTTAGGTAAAAGGACTAATTATCAGCTCATTACCCCTTTAGAAATAATAGACAATCTAGCCTAAATTGCTGCCCATGGATCAAGCCATGTTTCCATATCTTGTGCAACGTCTATCTTCAATTAAGCTCTTGCCATAATTGTGAAGACGCGTCCCTGGATCATGATACCTAGAGCATATCCTGCTAGATGTTCCTGCAAAACAATATTGTATTGAGCGGAAGTGGCCGTTAGCATGAGGATCACCATAATGTCCCATGATCCTGATCCTAAAGTTCTGCTGAGGATCACTGTCTGCCAAAGAAACAAGGATCACTGGTTAAGATCATGTGTAAGGATCACCTATAATAAAAATCCAGCCCTAACAGCTCGTATCTTATATCATAAGCACTGAGCTTCACTGCCCACTTAGCCATCCTTCCTGACATTTCAGGTTTCCTGAGAACATTCTTAATGGGAAAATTAGTCTTAACAATAATGGCATGAGTTTCAAAATAATGTCTCAATTTAGTAGATGCCATAATCAAAGCAAGAATAAGTTTCTCCAAATGTGAATACCTGGATTCAGCATTAAGCAAACTCTTACTTACATAATAAACAGGATGTTGTGTACCTTGGTGATCTTGACAAGGACCGCACTTACTACTTTTGAGGATACTGCCAGATATAAGGATAAAATATCTCCTTTTTCTGGTTTCATCAAGGCAGGGGCCGAGGACAGGTAATCCTTAAGAGCTTTGAGAGCTTTTTCATGCTTTTCAGTCCAATTAAACTTCTTGTTTTTCCTCAAAATGTCGTAGAACTCTTTGCATTTTTCTGAGGATTAGATATGAATCTGTTTAAAGCTGCAATCCTGCCTGTTAACCTTTGAACATCCTTAGCATTGGCAGGGGACTTGATGTTCACTATAGCTTTAATTTGCTCTGGACTGGCTTCAATACCCCTCTTTGTCACCATATATCCTAGGAATTTACACGCTTTAACACCAAAGTGACACTTGGAAGGATTAAGTTTCATATTATATTTGTCAAAGATATTGAATGCTTCTTCCAAGTCTCTAAGGTGATCCTCAGCTCTTTTAGATTTAACCACCATGTCGTCTATATAAACTTCCATAGTGTGTCCAATCTGATCCTTGAACATTATATTGACTAGCCTTTGATAAGTTGCACCTGCATTTCTTAGTCCAAACGACATAGCAATATAACAGTATATACCAGTTGGAGTCATAAAGGCTGTATCCTCTTGATCAGATGGTTCCATCTGAATTTGTTGAAATCCAGATGAAGCATCCATAAAAGTTAACAGTTCATGACCCGCGGTTGCATCCACCATGGAGTCAATGTGGGGCAATAGGAAAGGATCCTTGGGACATGCTTTATTTAAATCGGTAAAGTCAACACATACCCTCCACTTTCCGTTTTTCTTTTGAACTACAACCACATTGGCCAACCATCTTGGATACTTAACCTCCCTAATCATACCTGCTCGAAGTAATTTTTCTACCTCTTCCTGGATAATGACATTTCTTTCTGGTGCAAACTTCCTCCTCTTTTGATGGATTGGTTTGAACGACCTATCAATGCCAAGTTTATGAGTGATTATATCTTTGGATATACCTGTCATGTCTTCGTGTTTCCATGCAAAGGTAGTTTTTCTTCTTTTGAGGAAGGATATTAGGTCCTCCTTCACTTCGCCAAGGATCCCTGATCCTATGTAGATTTTGGATTCAGGATCTTGAGGATCCAAAAGGACTTCTGTTACATCCTGCTCTCTTGCCTCCAAGACATCTCTCGGAGGATGCTTTGATTGCTATTGTTCCCTTGACTTTGAGGCTGGTTTCATTGATGAGGTGTAGCAGTTCTTAGCCTCCTGCTGATCACTATCAATTTTCACCACCCCCATGGGATAGGAAGCTTCACACATTGATGATAAGTGGATGGGACTGCCTTCATGTCGTGTATCCAAGGCCTGCCAAGGATATCGTTACAACAAGATAAACAATCAATAACGCAAAATTTTTGGTAAGAATGTAGTCCTTCAATATAGATTGGGAGTTTGATGTCCCCCAGAGTATTCTTAGTCTCGCCACTGAATCCCACAAGCACTGAGGATCTTGGTATAATATCAGATTCAGGAATATTCATCTTCTTAAGGACATCAAGCTGGATGATATTCACAGAGCTCCCTCCGTCTATAAGGATCCTACAAACAAAATGGTTAGAAATAAAAAGAGTGATAACAAGACCATCGTGATGAGGATCCTGAATGTCAACACGATCATCCTCATCAAAAGTTATGATTTTTCCTTTGGTGACACTGGATGTTCGAATAGGTCTATCCCCATTATCCATCTTGGTTTCCTTGGCATGTCTTTTAGCTGCTGAAAATGAAGTTCCACAAATGTCTGATCCTCCAGATATAAAGTTTATAACTTGTGCATCTGCTGGAAGGGCTGGAGCTTTTTCTGGGATCCTTTTAGGATCCTGAGTTCTCGACTTCTTTCTCCCGAAAAGTTCTTTCAAGTGCCCCTTGCTCAACAAGTATCCAATTTCTTTTCTTAATGCGATGCATTCTTCTGTGAGATGCCCAAAATCTTCGTGATATGCACACCATTTCGATTTATCTTTAGTGGCAGCTGGTTTGTCACTTTTTCTCGGCCACCTGGCTTTATCACCTAGATTCTGCATTGCAAGAATTAGCTCATTGTTATCAACAGAAAAACAGTATTCAGAAATTGGAGGATAATCCTCATCATCCTCTTCTTGTTCTACTGCATGCACATTCGGGTTATCGGACTTGTTGGACTTGAACTTGTTGCTTTTGAAATAGGATCCTTGCTTTTCCTGTTTCGAGGATCCTGCTAGTCTCTCCTGGATCCTTTTGTCATCCTCTAAACGGATGAACCTAAGGGCCCTGGTTCTTACCTTATCTAGATTCCTGCAAGGCGTCATAACAA
This sequence comes from Helianthus annuus, assembly GCF_002127325.2. Classification (NCBI taxonomy): domain Eukaryota; kingdom Viridiplantae; phylum Streptophyta; class Magnoliopsida; order Asterales; family Asteraceae; genus Helianthus; species Helianthus annuus. Next base: position 60,807,024 of record NC_035434.2, read on the forward strand.
GATCATCATGGAATAATGAATCCCTAAGCAATCCCATTTTAAAGGCTTCTACAGCCGTTGCTATATCCAGGTTAGGGATATCCAAGGATTCTTTACTAAACTTAGTGATATAGTCTCTCAATGATTCATTATGACCTTGGGTTATCCTATATAAATCACTAGTTAAACGCTCAAATTTTCTACTACAAGAAAATTGGTTATTAAACAGGTTAACTAGATTAGCAAATGAGGTAATAGAGTAAGGGGGAAGACTTAGCAGCCATTTAAGAGCCAATCCAGTAAGTGTGGATCCAAATACCTTGCATAGACATGCTTCCTTTAATCTTTCTGGGATGGGATTGATCTCCATCCATTCTCTGTATTGTGCTATGTGTTCTTCAGGATCAGTTGAGCCATCATATAACTTCATGGTCGGTATCTGGAATCTTTTGGGTATCTCAGCATCACAGATGGGTGGTGCAAAACGAGATATCTTATGGCTGCCGTCTGCAATTTCAGGGATAGGCTTGACAACTCCTGGAACACTTGATATCATATCCTTTAGCTTTTGCAATTCTCTAGCCATAGCATGATTGACACCTGTATCCTGCATAAGGCCATGGTTAGTGTTTTGGTCAAAAATCACACAAGGATAATGCAACAAAACTCTTTGTAAACGGGGAATGATGCTTGGTATGATGAACAAAGATAAGGATCACTATAATGAAAATTGCACAAGTGACACAAGGATTTATACGAGGAAAAAGCCCTTGATCAATGAATGATCTCCGGCATAAAAAACCTCGGGTGATGGAAACTACCGATCACCAAACTTCAATATAACAAATAATGGTTACAACTTCGGATGGTAACGAGCTAGGTACAAGGATCACTATAGTATCGTGTGCTAAAGCGTGTGAGAAATGTGTCGTGTCTTCCGAATGTTCAAGAGTGCCTTTTATACAAGTGTGTGTGGTTCTATTTTAGGCAAATCAACTAACTACTAGCTCGTTACCCCTTTAGAAATAGAAGTAAATTTAGCCTAAATAATCGCCCTTGAATTGTGCTGAGTTTCCATATTCTTCATAACGTCCATCTTTGATTATGCGTGTACGAGATTAGCATGACAGATTCCTTGTTTACGTTGATGAGACCAGATCCAACTCGTAATTCCTGCAAGCCAACATTAAGTCCAAAGAGAACAGTCATTAGTATGAGGATCCTTAGGATGATCCGTGATCCTGATCCTGGAGCTCCTCTGAGGATCACTATCTGCCAAAGAAACAAGGATCACTTGTTAGGATATCATGTAAGGATCATAGGTCATAAAAAATCCAGCCCTAACAATTGTCCCCAAAATATAAGGAGTATTTATGTAATATAAACGAGTTATATTTTGCTGAATCTTATCTATAACTAACTCAACGGATATATAGCCGTTAAGGTGGAACTATCCGTTGCGATCTGACGTCATGGAGGTGACAACCCTGCACAATCATGATTATAAATAGAAATAGGGATAGGATCGAATGCATTTAAATTCAAAGCAACTCCCTTTATAACCGTATTCAGAAGATCAACCAGGTATTCTTCTTTTCATCTTCTTCTCTCTTGCTCTGTTTTTCTTCTTCTTTCCATTCTTCTGTAAAGATGTTGCTCTGGAACTCCCCCTGCAAGGATCCTAAGAAGAACAGCCCCTTAAAGGGTCAAGGAATCATCAAAGATTCCCCCTCCGAGAGGTGTTGCTTCACCGACCCTCAAATCGATAAAATTCGTCGTTGTTTCCCGGTGGAAACCCTTTTCAAGTCTTTTAGTCCTACCGCTTTGAGTGATTTCATCTCTGAGACTTGGGTAGCTTTCCCGGTCACCCCTTTCTTGATAGGATATTCATATCCTTTTCCTCAATTCACCCAATCTTTTTTCTCCCTTACCGGCATCTGCTATATCCAGGCTATGCCGATGATCTGGAGGGTGTTACACACCCTTGAAAGGATCATTGAGCAAGAGGGTATTGACCTTGGTATGGCGGAGTTGGGTGAGATGTATGATCTTACAACTTTTGGATCCCACCGATATTTGTTCAAGCGAAAGGCTGTAGAGGATCACCCTGTTTTCAAAGTGACCAAAAATGACACGAACTGGAAGCGACGATTCTTTTTTGTTAGGAGAGATTCCATCCCTAATGGGAAGGATTTGCCCAAGGAGTGGGCTACCCATGGTAGGATAGAGGATCCTGGAAGGATCACCATAGAACTTGTTCCTTAGGATAAGGATCACTAACATTTTCTTGTTTATTGTGCAGCTATATCCGTTGCTCATCTTAGGTTGACTCCTGCTGCAAAAGAGAGACTCTTGGCCTTTAAGAAGCTTGATCCGGAGATAAGAACTTTTCAGGTTGCCATCCAGGATTCTCAAGAAGTATCCTCTGCCTCTGTCACAATGTCAAGTAAGTATCCTCATTTAAAAAGTAATTCTATGTAGGATTTTCAAGTTTAATTAGAATACTTATCTTATTTTGGTTGTGTAGGTGCTGGGAAATCCTCTAAGTCTGCTTCAAAGTTCGGCATCGATGATCTTACTAATGTCAAATCTGCAAGGAAGAAGACTCCTACTGCTAGCCCAACCGCTTCAGCCCCTAAAGCACCTATCAGGGTAAAGGAAAGAAGAGAAAGGCCTCTGAGGATTTACAAGGTCTGCCCCTGCTCCGCCAACAGTTCCTGGACTACTTCAACGAGGTAAGGATCACTGCCCCTGTTTGTGTATCCTGACAGTTTTGAGGATCACTTGTTTCTGATGTTATGCCTTGTTTTCCTTGCAGAAATTTGCTGAGATAGAGACTTATGTTGGCCACGTCGAGGATAAGACCGCCAAATTGCTGACCTCCAACAAATGGGTGTGCTGAAGGATCTTAAGATTGCTGATCTTGAGAAGGAGCTCCGGGCCACCAAGGATGATGCTACCAAAATGCTGATCAATTTTGATTATGAGAAGCATGAGATCACCCAGGATGCCAAGGTCTCTGCTGCAATAACCATGTATAAGATCCAGCTGCAGATGGCTATGGAGGCTCAGGATCCTGCCTTCGACAAAAGCACATGGGATGTAGAGGGTTGGAAGGCGAGGCTGGCAGAGTTGGAGGATGATGATGAAGCTAAGGAGATCCCGATGCTTGAGGGTGGAGGCGCTGGCAAGGATCAGGGTGGAGAGGCAAGTGGAGCCGGTGGTGATGGTGCAGCGAAGGATTGAGCTGCAGGATTGGGCGATGAAGGAAACTTCTAGACATAGCCGGAGCCCAATTTTTTTTGTTTGGTGGTTGTTGATGTTTTAAAACAATTATGGTCTGTAACTCGAACAATAGGTTTAGGGTTGAGGATCCAGGATCCTTCAGACAATAGGTAGGATTACAAATGGTGGAGGGATCCTCTGTTTGGGGGATGAAGCCATTGTGATCCTGCCGCCTTTTAATTTCCTGCATGCTATGACCGCACAAACAATGGACACCCTTTGCCAACCCATGTGGACGGGCCACGTTTTGCTGGTAGAAACGTGGGTTGGCAATTTTGACAACTTATGAAGGGTTTTAAACCTTTGTTAATAAAATAACTCTAATCTTTTTGGCTTATCTTGTGTTGTTATCCTTTTAATTTCCAATTGTTTTGATATATACTTGTGAGAAAAGCTTAATCAAATTATGTTTAAGAAGTTTAGGATACGATCCAGGATCAAGTATCCTATAGTTGAAAACTTCCAAAAAGTAATTCATTTTAAGGATCATGGGCCAGTTGTCAAGGTCTAAGGGTTATTCAAATGAATAATGAATGAAATTAAAAATAGTTAAGGATCATACCTGAGGATCTAAGTTAGGATCCTAACCTTTAATCAGGATAACCATAAGTAAAACTTTAATGGATAATAAGGATTAGGGATCCTTAACTGTTTAACTTCGAAAACCTGAAAAATGGAATATAACTTGGGACTAAGCCAATATAAAAGATAAGTTAGTAACTGGGGACAAGCCCAAAGGATAACTGGGGACAAGCCCAAAGGATAACTGGGGACAAGCCCAAAGGATCACTAGGGACAAGCCCGAAGGATAGCTGGGGACAAGCCCAAGGATCGTATGTAAACTGGAGTATGGCCCTTACTGGCGACTATCCAAACTTAGTGACATGAAAATGCCAAAACCTTAGCTAACGTGAAGACGTTAGAAACCTTAGGAACGGATGTATGGTACGTCTACCATTATACGTAGGATCCTAGGTATAGCCAGTACGATGAGGTTATCAGCCCCTAAAGCGAGTACTGGTCCCAAAGACGTGAACTATACCAGGATCATCGTGCGCTACAGGCGAAAACTGGGGACAAGCCCAAGGATAACTGGGGTTGAACCCAAGGATCTGAGTTGCTTCTGAAGATTGTCGACATTATGCTAAAGATACCTGGACTTATCAGAACTCAAAATCTCGTGAGAGAAGGATGAAGGATACATGATCCTTATCCTTAAATAAGAAGATATGTAAATAAGAGTTCAAGCTTAGGACATTACCAGAGTAAGGATCATTGATGCTTCAGGGATCCTTGAAGGATACTTCCAATGTAAGGATCACTCGTGCCAGAAGGATCCTGCTTACATGAAATATTTTTTCAAGTGGACAGCATTCCAGGCTCTTGGTAACAGATTACCCTCTATGGTAAGCAATCTATATGCCCCCTTTCCTGCTTCGGCTTCGATCAAATAAGGGC